>NC_132841.1:62742333-63992333 GCF_048164855.1 Canis lupus baileyi
CACATTGCATGTAGCACAGTGACAAACCCAATTATCATTTTTGACTTATTATGTGATATTGTACAAGCTCTTTTATTCTTCTCCCTGGTCTCTGATAAGCCTTAGGAAAAGCCTACCTTAGAATACAGTGAATCTTTATTTGTTAACTATCATCTAAGAGCAGGGAATTAATTCCTCATCGCAGCCCTGTAGGATAGGTTTCTTCACTTCCATTTTACTACAGAAACTAAGCCTGAGTGAGGTTAGATAATTTTCTAAGCTCACACATTTATCAAGAGGTAGTAATAGGACTTTAATCCCAGCCTGCCTAGCTTCAGAATCCAAGCAGCACAACTGGTAATGGAAGTTTGGGGAAATAGATGAGTTGAAGACTATAGTTTTCAGCTTGGTTTCATAACCAAGTGTGGACCTAATGGAATTTTATTCTTTCCAGTATCTATCCCGATCTACATGCTGGAGCTCTCATTTTATCCCACAGATAAATATGACAGTCCTATGACAGCCCTGGTACTAAAGGTTCAACCATAATGAGAGACCCAAGAACATCAAAGAAAACTCAAAGTAGCAATTTTCAGTTACAGAAGACAGAGACTAACAGGTTTGACACAGAGAATATTCTCCAAAAATGAATATTTAGGTAAATGCCCAGTTGTATCTTACATTTTTTCTCCTAAACTCCCGTGTCCAGTGGCTGAGTGTAGTTCTGAGGGTTATTCTGTCTCTAAAGCCTTTAGAGAATTTCTAGGCCTGCCTTGGTGGGATAAAACAGTGGTTTAATGCAGTAGTTAATTTAAGGACAGCCAGCATTCCCTTTTAAGGTTTTCTAAACTATTAAGTGTTTTGGTACCTAGCATAAATTGCTCTAAAATTTCAAGTTTCATCTTTGAAGAAAGTGAAGGAATATATGACCTGAAAATGTAAACTTTATAAAAAAATTAGAGAAATCACTGTATGTCAGCTTTTTTGTTTTTTATTTTTTATTTTATTTAGAATATTTTAAAATAGGATTTAATTTTCAAAAATTTGTTTTTTCACATGACTTTAATAGGAGATACCTGCCTTATGCAGCATCTTGCAGTGGCAGTGATCTATGTAGTTTGTCAGAAGATTTATGTTTTTGTTTTTGCTCTCCCATTAGTTACTGTGTGTCTTGGAGCAAGTCACTCAACCTTTCTGAATTTCATGATCATTATTTATAAATGAGAAGACTGGGGTCCTTGAGATCTTATGGTCCCTGCCAGTTGTTAAATTCTTTGATCTTATTTCATTTGGTTTCTCATTTAAAAAAATTCCCTGTGGAATTATATTATATATACTATTACTGCTAATAATTCCTTGTTAATTGTTTTCTAGAATGCTATGGTATGAATTCATTAGTCATTAAGAATGAAGAGTTCAGGAAATACAGCCTTACATATACATTTTTATTAGGGGGAAAAGAGTGTGATTCCAAGTATTTTATGAAGAATCAAGTGTTGTACTTCTCCGTTAAGCTCTTTTACACACATAGAGAGATGAGGAATACATGGGTTGTGGGAAGCTGGGAGTAACTTTAATTTTATTCTGGAATGAGCATTTTATTTCCCAATATTTTAGTGTTAGAATTATAATCATGTCTTTGTTCTCTTCTTCTTTACTTTCTGGCCAAATAAGCATACATGTTGTTTTACATAGCAAGGGTGTTGATGGTGTCTGAAAGGAAAACAATCTGATTTTTGAGCAGATTGTTTTTTATGGGTCAGCACTTTTGTGACCATAACAGACCGTGACTGATTAAGACAAATGGTTGTTGGATGACTTGAAGGAAGGAGAGGTTCATTCAGTGAGTGACTAGAGAGGATAATAATTCTGGGTTTTTGAGAGCTGCCAGGAGTCTCCAGCCATCAAGCACAAATCTTAGTTATGGACACTGAAGCTTGGCAAAAATCAGGTCTCATTTGGAAAACTTCTTACACTTCAATATCTCTGATTCTCAGCTGAAAAGAAGTAATACTGATGATATCCTAATCAAAGACAACTCTGATAAGACTAAAGAAATGTGAAAACTAAATACAAGGCATGATCTTGGGATGAATTCTGGGCTGACAAAAAATGTATAAAGAATATCCCTGAGACAAATGGCAAAATTGGATTACTGACTATGGATTAGAAAATAAAATTTTGAATTTCCAAGATTTTAGTTACTATACTGTGATTATTGTCAGAGAATGATTGTGTTCTTAGGAAGTACACACAGAAGTATTTAGGAGGAAACAATAGTTGTGTATGTAATTTATTCTTAAAAAGTTTATAAAAATAATATATATACACACGTAGAAATAGTAACTGATGAAGCAACTTTGTAATTTTTTGTAAGTTTGAAAATAATGAATTACAAACAAAAAAAGATAAAAGATAAAAGACTGCCTGATTTGCAGAATTGGGGGGGGGGGCGGGGTGGAATGTGAACAGTTCATCACATTCCCTTTGGCCAGAACTGGTAAGCTGGTGAACTTCTAAACTAGAAATTCAAGGATTTAGCTGAAAATAAAAGCCTTAAGCTTATTGGTACCATGAAACCATAAGCCTCACTCTCTCTCCTTACTCAACATCACAACCTGTTCTTTTGTATCATTATCCTTTGTCCTGAGTCAGTCTGGGTAAGAGCTTGAATTAATCAGTTCCACTCCTTAAGAGAGACTTTCTAATACCTTGACCTAAGTCAGAAGAAATATGTGTAAAAATCTCCACAGGAATTGGGGGACAACTTCAGTATTTTTTAAGCTAGTGGGCCTTTTTTGTTGTAAGCCAAGGATTGTGGATTATATTTCACTTCTCTTCCACTCCAGCTTAGTCTTTTACCTTTTCTCACTGTAAAGGGAAAAACCCAAACCCTAGCTTTTATGGAACCGTTTTTTTTGGTCAAGTTCTACCACTCCAATCATGAGGAACAATACTGCACAAATAATACTGCACAGCAACCTATTGCCCTACTAAAGGTCAAATTAAAATTGACACATCTAATTCTATTTTACCTAAGACTCATCCAAGTTGTAAGGGGAAGGCATTGATGGGCTAATCGAAGGAGGGCAACATGTTAGGGTCTTTTATTTTAATGGGACTATTTGTTTTTACATGTGGATTTTAATTGCTTCTAGAGTATTAACAACATAATGCTGACGATACCAGTCTTGTATTTGCAATTCCCACCCAAAAGCCACCTTTGATCTTACTGGAGTTCATATTCTTAGAGCCCTGTGGAATAAAAGTTTTTTCTTCCTACTTCATGGCTACAAAAGCATGTCTGATTTGGGAGCTTCATATAAGCTGCCTATGAAGTAGAGGGTGCTTTGAAGGAGTCTGGTCAGCTGTAACATTCCTGGAGGAGCAGGATATTCAGATGGTACGATTTTTTTTTTTTTTTGAAACAAAAATCCACATCAGAGTTGTGAGGCTGAAGGAGGTTAGAAGGATACTTTTGCCTTCAGGGTGTTCCATCTCAGCCTCTGGGTACTAGTCTGGGCAGGTAACTAGTCTGAGCAGGCTATGCTTTAGTTGACACCTTCAGGATGAACAGACAGGGAGAAACTTGTAGTCATTTTTCTTGGCAGAAGCCACAACCCAGCCCAAGTTAATTATGTCTGAGAAGAAGAATAGTGTCTGGGCACCTGCAATTTTCAATTTGGTACCTCATTTTCCAGTGCCAAGTATTATATCAAGGCATTCAGATGTATCTTCACAAAGTTTCTTCCTGGTTTCACATCAGACAATGGGAATACCGTGTTTAGAAACTCCTATATAATTGTCACTGTTTACTGAGAACTTCATATATGCCAGAGCTGATTAAATGTTGTACATATTTCCTGTCATTTAATCGTCATAACAACCCTCTGAAGGAGATATGATTACTGCTCCCACTTAATAGTTGAGAAAACTGGGGCTTAGATAATATCTTGTCCCAAATCACGTGAATAAATAATGCAACACTGGTGCTTGAAATCAAGCCTACTGGACTGAGACACTCGAAGATTTGTATAAAGTTCTATCTAGGAATATTTTTTTCTCTTAACATTCCTATGAATTAGAGTGTGGGCATTGTTGGTTCTGATTTCATAGCAAACTCTTACTTAGGGGTATTTGTCCAGAACTACAAATTTATTAGCGTTTAACCCATAACAGTTATTTTATATATTATTTAAATATATTCCTTTTCATAATAATAAATATTACTAACAATGTACTGTCTTTGGAAAAGCTCTGAGTTAAGGATTAGGAAAAGCTGAGAAGATTACATTCAAGAGTATTTAACTTGCCTCTTTACTGACTCCTTCCCCACAAGCCATAAATATGCAAGTTTCTCATCTAAAACAACACAAAATAAAACAAACAAAACAAGAAAGCAAACAATGGTTACCTCTCTTAATCTTGCATCCTTCTCTAGTCATAGTCCTATTTGTCTTTTTTCTCTTAGCAGTCAAGTTTCT
The DNA here is from genome assembly GCF_048164855.1 of Canis lupus baileyi. Taxonomy (NCBI): domain Eukaryota; kingdom Metazoa; phylum Chordata; class Mammalia; order Carnivora; family Canidae; genus Canis; species Canis lupus. The sequence continues at coordinate 62,746,797 of NC_132841.1, forward strand.
CGGAAAAAATGTCTACAATTATAGTTTCCTTTTTTTTTTTTTTTTTTTGGCATCCTGCTCATTCTCAAACCTACTGCAATCTGTTTCTTACACATATCTCCCAACTGCACTAAAACTTCTCTGGAAAGGTCATCAATTTACCCACTGTCAATTCAATGGATTCTTCTTCCCAGCAACATTTTATTATAAAATGTTCAATCATTTAGAAAAGTTGGGACAACTGTACAGTGAATACCCCTGTACTTAATACCTAAATTCTATAATTAATAATTAATGGTATTTTCTTTTTCTATCTATTGCTCTATCCATCCATCAATCCATACGATTCAAAGTAAATTGCATATATCCGTTTACTTCACTCCTAAGCACTTCAGCAGATATATCATTGAATAGAGTCTAATGCTATCTTTCTTGCTTGCTCGCTCACTTGCTTGCTTGCTTTGAGAGAGAGAGAGAGAGAGAGAGAGCAGGAGGAGGAGCAGAGAGAGGGGGACAAGCAGACTCCATGCTGAGCCAGTGCAAGGATTGATCCACAACTCTGAGATCATGACCTGAGCTGAAATCAAGAGTCAAATGCTAAGTCCACTGGGCCAGTTGGGTGCCCCTAATGTATTCTTTTAAATATCCTTCTTTCCTGAATTTCATTTGGTGTGGTAACTTATCACATCTTTATGGTAAAACTTCCAAATCCAGTCTTAACCTCTCCCATTCTTGTTATCCAATTGCCTAATGAACAGTTGGATATTTGAGTCTTATAATTCTCTTTTTTTTTTTCATTGTTTCTTCTTTACCTCTATGTCCTTTCCCCTTTCAATATATTTTCTTTTCCTTTTCTTTTGCCCACTCCTTACACATTGGTGTGTTCAGTCTCTCTGATTTTGGCTATATTCTCTTGAATCTCTGTGAATTTCCTCTATCTTAGATTTGGTTTCCCAAGAAATAGATTATAAGATGGAGGTTTACCTGTAAGAAGTTTACTGGGGAGTGCTCTTAGGGAACAACACAGAGGGAAGGAAGTGGGATTCTGTTATTGCAGAGGTCACAACTGACTCCAAGAAGAGCCTTAGAATTTGGATAGCACTTCAGAACTGTCCCAAATCAAGGCAAGATGGCTAGGTTTTTACTCATATATCAAGCAGTGATTGGAAACTCGGTGTCCACATTGGGCCTTTTTGCTAAAGCCTCTGTGGTGTTACGATAAACTAAAATCCAAACTTTGGGAAATCACAGCTCTGAATTGTTATGTATTATGGCTTTCCCTGATTAGAGACTGTACTATTTCTGAGAATCATTGTTTGCTCAAGAGAATCTGTGTGAGTGTTTGTGTATGTGTGTGTGCACACACACATCTATTCAAAGTTACCAGTGAGAAATTAAGGTATTCAAGAAGAATCTTGAGAGAAGGACATATCTTTATCACTCATTAGTAGAGAGGCCCTGAAGTATAATGAGATTGGGAAATGAGTATATCACATATGGCAGGGACACTGTACACTGCCGAACTCCAGGGGTTGTCTTTCATCTTATAACTAAACCTATTACTATCCCATTCAAGTTACCTGTCTTTCCCAATTACTTTATAAGACAAGCTCACAGTCTTGAATTTTGTATTTTTCTTCCCCTCATTTTTATTCTTTCTGATTTTTTGTCTGGTTGTTCTATCAATTATTGAGAAAGAGTATGTTGAAATTTTGACTGTATGATTATGGATTGTTATTTCTTCTTTTAAGTTCTATTCATTTTTGCTTCATGTATTTTCAAACATTGTTTTTAGGGTGCTTATATATTGATGATTATTATGTCCTCTTGACTTCTTTATCATTATTAAATGTCCCTCTTTATCCCTGATAATATTTGTTGTTCTGAAGTTTACTTTCTCTGACTTTAGTATACTCGCTGCAGCTTTCTTAGACTTAGTGTTTTCATAGTATATGTTTTTCCATCCTTTTATTTTTAACCAATCTGAGACTTTTATTTAAAGTGAATTTCTTGGAAACAACATATCCTTTGGTTTTACCTTATCACCCAATCTGATGATCTTTGCTCCTTTTAATTGGAATGTTTAGGCCATTTACACTTAATATGATTATTGTATAGTTCTATTTGAATCTATCATCTTGGTATTTGTTTTCTATTTATCCTATATCTCCTTTGTTCCCCTTTTTTCTTGCCTTCTTTTGGATGAATTGAATATTTTGTACGATTGCATTTTTACTACTGGTTTTTCACTAATAACTCTTTGCTTCATATTTTTGGCATTTGAAGTAGGATTTATAGTACACATCTTTAATTTATCACGTGTTACCCTCACATATTACTTCATATTTAATACAAGGGTCTTATAGCAATATTTGTTCAATTTCACTTCTCATCCTTTATGGTATTTTGTATATAAGCCCTACAATACAATATTATTATTATTTCTTTAAACAGTTATTTAATTTTTAAAAGAGATTTAAAAAACTTCTTTATATTTACGAACACATTTACTATTCCTAGTGCTCTTTATTCCTTTGTGTAAATCCAAATTTCCATCTGGTATCATTTCCTTTCCGTCTAAAGAACTTCCTGTAGTGCAGCTCTGTTGGTGATAAATTCTCTCAGCTTTTGTTTGTCCCAACAATCTTTATTTTGCCTTTATTTTTGAAAAATATTTTCACTGGATGTAGAATTCTAGGTTGACAGTTGTTTTCTTCCATCACTTTAAAGATGTCATATCATGAAAAGCAAGCCCTGGAGTTTTGTGTTACACAGCCTGCATCACCATATGTGGCAATCCCATGTCCCAATTCAGGCACACTTCGGGGCTTCTTTGCTAGTGTGATAAAGATATGTCTTCCTCCCTGAATTCTTCTTGAATCCTTCTAGTTTTCTACTAGCAGCTTTGGAAAGAACACACACACACACACACAGTTCCTTGATCAAATCATAATTCTCAGAGATAACACAATCTAATTCCCTATTAAAGCAGAGAAATATTTTTTTTTCCAAGTCAATGCTATCTGCCTGCAACACTTTATGTCATCATGCAGAGAACATTTGATTCCCCCTTTCTGATGTTTGGATTCCATAATGTCTTGCCTTGTGTAAGATATTGGATTAATAGTATAACTAGATAACAGGGTTATCTTCTAATGCCTTCTCTTCCTTATACAAAGAATTGGTGAGAATTTTGGAATAATAGTTTTTCCTTATATTGGGCCACTTCAAGTTCTTAATCTACTCCTAATTAGAGAGATGTGGCTGTGTGTATGTTTTTCACTTTCAGTTATAGTTGTATAATATTGTTCCTCTTCCCTTAAAGATAGAACTGATTATTCTATCCTTTGGGATCTCATTTTATCCTGAAGATCAGTGATAACACCTGTAACATTTCACTGCATTTGTTTATTTACATATCATTTTTTATTCTATATATCTTTAGAAGATTTAGGAGAAAATATGTAATTTGTTTTTGTTTCTACAATATTGCATAAAGCATTAGACATAATCCTCTAAGAAATATTTGTTGGTTGAATTAATGAATGAATGAAGTCCTATGTAATTATTTTGGTGCTATTGCCTGAATCCTGATATTAATCAAGGAAGTATGATGGTCAGTTTTGTTCAAAGAGTTTTGATTTTAGCACTATCATCCTGATTTTCTAATATGTATATTCAGTCTATTTAATGAAGTCAATATGAAGATTACAGCAAGGACTATTATTGGTGAAGTAAATCTGTGATCTTTGGGAAAATCTTTCAATGTAATCGAAACACTTGAAGAAATCAGTTCTTAGTTGCTTTTTGACAATATTTGGTGTCTAAAAATATGAAAGACCTAGTAGGAACTGGGTGGAAAAGTGGTTTGAAGTGGTTAAATTCTTTAGTACATGAGATCAAGACAAGACATAAAAATGTACAAAAAGGGATTGGAAACATGGCAATGGTGTAGATCCTTTGAGAATTCAGGCCTATCCATTTAGACCTCTCCAGATTGGTGCCAGAGGGGTCAGGAAATTAGGGCAAAAGAGTCTTTACTATCTTTTCTTTTTTATTGCTTGGAGTCCAAGTGGAATGCTTTGGCAGAACCCTAGAGGCTAATAGTTTGTCCAATCTAAATACGTTGTATTGAAAATCACCCTTAGGAATGAACAGTAGCCCACTGGTTCTTATAGCCCAGAGAAAATTTAAATTGTTTATTTTATAAGCTGGTCACATATCCATCCACAATTTCCAGAGTTAATATCACAGAAGCAGCACAATAAGACTCATGTATATGAAACTGTTTTAAAAAGAAGGAAACAGAACATTACTATATACGTATTACCAGTGGACTCCTGGGAGTACATTTATTGGAGGAAAGGGGGATGTGCGAAACTTTGTGTAATTTAGTTAGAGCTGTTTGTACTGAGAGAAGTTTGGTAAAGATTAAAAACTACAGAATCAGAGTTAACTTTATTTTTCAGAAAAGGAAGAGTCTTGTATGTTAAAAGGACAACAAAATTAACACTATTCTGTGCACTCTGGGCCACATCTGTGCTGCAGATTTGGCTATTGGTTGAGTGGTTGCATTCATTTTATAGATACAGATCTGGGAAAACAGTCATGACTTATTATGATTATAAATACAGTCCATGTAAATGCACATGTATGTGTTCAAACACAATCATAGATGCCCTTACATGCTCCTCCTGATAAATGGTGCTACAATTCTAACATAAGCTACATCTGCTAGGTTAATATTTACATGTGTTTTCCTCTAACAGCTGAAATTCAGAAGTTATTTGTGAACTAGTTATAGCTAGAACCATAAACTCAGAACTTTTCACAGCATGTTTTTTAATTTGATGACCCTAACTTTTGGTGTGTGTGTGTATTTGTTATATTTTGCTGCTGTGTGTAAACAAGTCAAACTGTATTTAAGGTAGCAGTTATGGATCTTCAAGATGGAACACAGCTTAGACCCAAATAGGATTTTTTTTCAATTATATTTTGAAATATTTTAAGCCCAGAAATTCATTTCCCTTAATCTCTGTTTATAAGAGACTAAATAACATGCCCTTGACCTTCTCAAAAATTTTGCATAGTGATTTAAAAATGGTTTTCTGAAGTTAGAGAGCTTGACTTTATGAGCGGGGACTATTATTTATAAGGTCTCTATTTTCTTATTAGTGATATGTGGCTATTAATGACATTGAAATGAGAAGGTTATTTTGAGAGGCATGTAAACTGCCTCTCACAGTGCTTGGTTCCTGGTGAGTTCTTAGTAAACACTAGGTATTTTAATTACAGTTAAAACAATTATTATAGTTCAACTACAAGAGGGGCTTAAGTAATATCACTTATTTACTCTCTGAAAAAGTAGTCAGATCTGTTGAAGTACTGGTAAATGGCTAGCTTCATGGAAAATCAGGTAAATGTAAATTACATTGTTACATGCATCACAGATATATAGGGTAAGAAGGTAGATACGGCCATGAATTTCACTAGGGCTTTTTTTTTTTTTTTTTTTAAGCATAGTGCTATGAGAGTATTAAGTCAAATAACAAGCACTATGAAATCAACACTGTTTTAATATCACATTAGCAATTACATGGAATTATCCTAGAGTGATTTCCAAGTGATTTATTCTATAACACAAACCAGTGCAATTGGTACAGACATACACAAGCATACACTTGCACGTGAGCATTGATTTAAGAACAAAGACTCCCTGAGGGAGTTTTAAAAACTGCTATGTCCCAGTGTGCTAGTCTATATTTTATATACATTTCTGAGTCAGCAGAAATGTGTGTAGAATTGTATTAAGTCTGATAAGTCCCTTGCTAGCTCATGAAGCCATAACCCATGAATTACTTATCCTAGGTCTGGAACATGTCATTATCACAAAATTCATTCCCTATGCAATCATCAGGGCTGATGGTAATTAAAGAACAGTTGGGGCATGAAACTGTAGTAGATTGTTAGGATTGTCTAGCGTATGGTAGATCAGAAACAGAGGTATTGCCTTCTGCTTTTTGTGGAAGCAATATTGTGCTGTAGGCTGGGCAACAGGTATTAACTTGGGGGCCTAATTATAATTGTTTGTCACTAACCTGTGGTGCCATCTGCAGCTAGTCACTTGGTTTCTTTTTATGTAGATGAACATACACTCAGAGGCTCATCTATATAGTTGCAAATAGTCTTCAGAACAAGCATTAAAGCAAATCACAGAGACTTATTCTGAAGTCCTCAGAGTGTAAGGGTCAAATCAACAAACCATTCCAGTAAGGAGCAAAGGCTGTCCAGTCTCACTTTGCATGGTAAATGTTGTGGGAGGATGAAAATAAACCTGTTGTTTGGCTCTCTTTATAACATGGAGTGGCATTCCTGCTGCTTAATCCAAATGGTATGGATCCTATGGTCTTTTTCAGTGGCTCTCAGTTTGGTCAGGGCATTGAAGAAAAATGAGAATCAAAGGTAGAGAACTTGGGTTTTGGAGACGGACGGTCAAGAGTTTGAATCTCAGTTCTGCCATATACTGTTGCCTAACATTGGGGCAAGTCATTTAACCTTTTAAAGACTGTTTACTCATCTATAAGATGGGGAAAAAAAATAGAACATTCTTCATGGTGTGGTTATGTGGATCATAGAAAATCTTTGGTATATTTGTTAGCTTGTAGTTAGCTACAAGTTAATAAATGTAAGGTGAAACCATTGTTATGCATTCAAATGGATGGCATAATTACCATTTTGGACTATGAAACTATAATTGAGATTTTGTAGGTATTAATAACAAGGGGATTCTTAGGATTATCTGCCAGGAAGATTCCATAAACCCAGGAAAACAGGGTGAGATTTTGAGGATAGTAATGATCAGTTAATGTCAGCATTACTAAGTGCTGTGGGAAATCTCCAACCCTGAAACAATTTAATAATATTTATTCCCAAAGGTTGTCTTGAAATGTAAATGAGATAAGGGAAATAAAGGATAAGCACAGTGTTTGATACATAGTAAACACTCAAGGACAATATTTTTCATTCTTTTATTTCTTGGATGTAGTTGCCTTGGACCTGCAACTTGGGTTTGTCTCAGGGTTGCTCGGGGCCACTTTAGGATCTGGTTCTTTCTCAGGGGTTCCCAGTAGGTGCCTGGGTCCAAGGTGGAGTCCACCTGGAGAACCCCTGGGATATTGGATTGGTTGCAAAACGGCTTCAGAGAGAGGGATCCTATAAGAGGGAGGCAGTATGGTATATACAGAAAGAGCCTGGGAATCCCTGGGTGGCTCAGTGGCTTAGTGCCTGCCTTTGGTCCAGAGCATGATCCTGGAGTCCCGGGATCAAGTCCCATGTCGGGCTTCTGTGTGGAGCCTGCTTCTCCCTCTGCCTGTGTCTCTGCCCCCCACCTCTCTCTCTCTCTGTCTCTCATAAATAAATAAATAAATAAAATCTTTAAAAAAAAAAAAAAAGGAAGAGCCTAAGGAAAAGTACTCAGGAATATTGCTTTTTAATCTTATTGGCCTTATGACCTGAGTGTTTTACCGATAATCTACTAATTTTTTTTCCTCCTTAAGATGGAGGAAATAGTCTATACCATAGTATCTATGGTGATATATAAATACCAAATGTCAAAAGTGACTTAATGAGAGTGCTCTGAAGATAGGAAAGCATATAAATATATGGAAAGTGGGAAATATATATGTTGAAATCAGTCTGGAGCCCCTCAAGTAGGACAAAGCTAGATCTTGATCAAATTGCAGTGGTCATAGATGATGTCAAATTCAAGTTTGTTCCTTCTGAAACCTCTTCCTGCATTTCTCATATGAGTCGAAGCTTGAGAAAGTAGCTCAGCTCAAATGCTAGACTCCTCCAAAGTCTCCTTTGATCTTCTGCTCCCCACTCCCTCAATGCTAAAAGTAATTGCTAAGATTTCTAAACATCTATAATCCCTTATCTGTATAAGCACTGTCCAACAGAAATATAATGTGAATCATGTATGTAATTTTACATTTTTTGGTAGCCACATTAAAATGTTAAAAAAAACAAGTTTGAGTAATTTTATTTTATTTTAAAGATTTTATTTTAAAATCTTTAGTTTATTCTTGAGAGACACAGAGAGAGAGGCAAAGACAGAAGCGGGGAGTCTGATGTGGGACTCAATCCCAGGACCCTGGGATTATGCGATGAGCCAAAAGCAGACACTCAACCACTGAGCCACCCAGGTGCCCCCAAGTTTGAGTTATTTTAATACTTTACTTAATTAAATACATTAAATGTTTTATTTAGTTTTAATATTTTATTTATGCCAAATATTATAATTTCAAAATGTAATCAATATAAAACACTTTAATGAAATATTTTACATTGTTTTTTTCATATTGTCCTCAAAATCCAGTGTGTACTTTACACTTACTGTACAAGCCAAATTTCAAGTGCTCAGTGGCCACATATGGTTAGTAGCTACATATAGTCAGTACAGGTGTCTATCTATCTTCCATGTGGTATTGAGGTGTGTCTTGTATTTGATGTATGTAAATGCTACAAATGTGTTATTGGACTGTGGACTTCTTGAGGATTCCTGTATGATTGGACTTTGTTTCCTTCACAGTGCATGACACTTCATTTTGTGTATAGTAGGTACTTGCCCAGTGGATTGAATAAATTAGTATATTAACAAAGGAACAAACCAATGAATAAAAAAAAATGGAAACCCTGAAGAACTAGTTTTTTTTTTTTAAGAATTTTATTTATTTATTCATGAGAAACACAGAGAGAGGCAGAGACATAGGCAGAGGAAGAAGTAGGCTCCCCACTGAGCAGGGAGCCCAATGCAGGACTTGATCCCAGGACCCTGGGATCACGACATGAGCCAAAGGCAAACGCTCAACCACTGAGCCACCTAGGTGCCCAAACTAGTTTTTAAAAAAATCTGGGAAATACCACTTTGATCAATACAGTTGGGCTGTGACTACTCAATGCAACCAGTATTTACCAAGTACCTACTATAAGCAAGGCAAGTGCTAAATTCTGCAGGGTTTGTCATGTTTAATAAAGATACAGTTCTTGCTCTAAATGACCTTAGTTGCCATGGTCACCTAAGTTTGGGAAAATTAGTGTTCCATGTGCCAGCTTTGATAAGGGAGACATAATTTATCATGCTATTTATTCAGCAATCTAGGATTTTGCACACCTAACAAATTACATATATTTGCCTAAAAATTTGTCATTTTAACTATGCCAAACAACTTTCATAAAAGATGTGTTTTCCCCCCTGTATCCCACCATTTTAGAGGCAAGAAAAAGATAAGGGGGTATTTTAAATTCACATTACAAATTTGCAATAAGTTATCCCTGAGGAACTTAAGAACTTAATATTATCTTGTGCTTCAGGAGAAAAAATGGACACTGAGTGCTATAAATATATCAAAATCTAATCCAGTTTAATGGAATGGGCACAAAAATTTCCTCAGGGGAGTTCCCAAATTCCATGTTCTGAGCCTGAATACTTGATTTTGTTTTTTGGGTTTTTAGTCAGTAAAAAATGTTTACTTGTTTGATGACTTTCCTGATGAAGGATATCTTTGAGGGTCAGGAGTATTATCTGTCTGTCTATCTATCTACTTACCTACCCAACATCTATCCACTCATTTATATGTTCAATTATGCACCTACCACAATTCCTGGCTCGTATTGGGAGTTCAACGTGGCTTTTGCGTGAATAATGCAAAGTAAAACCCATGATGATTTTTATTTGTGATTCATTACATGTATCTTCTGAAATTAGTAATCTGCATTTTCCAGATGAGGAGAAAATGAATGACCAGGGTTATGCACCCTATATACTTTCTTATTCATGACTAATCATGCTCACAAATTTGTGATGTACTTTCCTATGATGTTTTTATTTCCTCATACCTTTTCCCCTTCATATGACTCATATTGTTACAACTCTTACATATTAATCATTTTGAAACCACAGTACTCTGAATCATTGATGGATCCTGGGTTACAATGAAATACATCCACTTGGAAATGAGAGCCCTTCTAGGAAACATCTTGGTGCCACGTGGCTCTTCTGATAAGGTTCCAGGCTACCAACTTGAGTCTATCTAGAGGAAAACGTTGGAATTGATCTTCAGTATTCTGTAGGGAACTAAGAAATCCAAGAGAGGTTATGAATACTGGCAGTTTCTCAAGACTTTTGTATCAATGTGAATGCACTGCTCTTTATACTTATTTCAACCATGTTATACTTTTTATAATGGAAGTGAGGAAATGAGTTTTTACATAGCAGCTCTCTAGTGGACATCAAACTAGTTTCCTTTTCTATTTTTGCATGTCATTAGATGCTGAATTTCCACAGTTTGTTTCTAGACATAAAACTTGATTGTCAAAGCCTCTTAGGCTAGAAGTCTTTAATCTTCCTATCTAACCATCTTAACAGAGGTTATATTTGTTTTCATAAACATACTAGTAAGATTTGGGCTTCATATGCTGACTGAATAACTGGATTATTGGAAGGTTGTACAGTTTGTGTTTTACTGGTTGTGAAATCAAAGGCTGTATAATCTCCATTTATGTTTAAGTGTCATCCTGTGCTGCCTACAGACTGGGGAGGTTACACATTGAATCAATCTTGAATTTTAAAACACTGTATGTCTTTATGTTATATATCTCAATGCTTTTTTTTTTCCACAGTTGAAAGTTTGCTTTTAACTATTTTTTTTAAAAAGTGTAATATATGAGCCAATTCTTTTGAAACATTTTCACTTTATTCTAGGATTATAAAGCTCTATAGGATCTCAACTTTCTCTTGAGCCAATTTGGTAAAATAGCATATGTTGGCAGAATATTCAAAATTGGAACTTATAGCTTATAATCAAAGCCAACGTTATCATTCCACATATTCCCATCTAAACCCATTTGTGGGTCTAGTTCTTCACTGTCCCTGGTCCCATATTTTCCCTTTAGAAACCTTTTACCCTTCAATTACAAGGGCAGTTTTATTTTCAGAATGTACATGTCATGCCTGTTGTAATAATTAAAATACAAACAAATGCTGGGCCTCACTCCAACTTAAAGCTTGGTTTCTCCCTAACTTAGGCCTGTCTCAGCCAGCCTTTAGGACCAAGGAGGGTCTGATGGCTTCTCTAGTTCCTCTGCCTTCTTCCTCTCTTCCTCTGCTCCCATTTCTCTGTGTAGTTTTGGCTCCTGCAAAGTGGAGGAAGGATAGGGGCAGGAGAGTCATATTTGCAGGACACAGTGGCAATCTGGCACTGAGTTTCTCTGCTAGAGGAACTTTGCCCTGGCGTGCTTTGTAGGCATTTTAGAGATGTCACTGCAGGGCCCCCTAGTACACCCCTCTTGACTCAGGCAGCATCTTGTCCTCAGCTGGGTAAATCTGCTAAATCTGTTTCTTTCCCCAGCAGATGCTCTTTTAGGTGGTGGTGTGGGCTGAATTGTGTTCTCCCAAAAAGATATGTTGAAGTTCCAACTCTTGGCTCTTGTGAATGTGACCTTATTTGTAAATAAGATCTTTGCAAATGTTATTCACTTAAAATGAGTTCATTAAGGCAGACCCTAATCCAATATGACTGGTGTCCTTATAAGAGGAGAAGATAGACACACAGGGAGAGCACTATGTGAGGGCAGAAGCAGGAATTATAGGGAGGCAACTGCAAGTTAAGAAACACCAAGGATTGATGGCCACCACCAGGAGCTGAGAGGACAGGAAAGACTCTCCATAGGCTCAGAGGGAGCTCAGTCCCGCTGACACCTTGATTTCAGACATCTAGCCTCCAGAACAGGGATAGAACGTGTTTCTGTTTTTAGTACCCAGTTGATCATACTTTGTTACAACAGCTTTAGGAAACTCATACAGATAGGATCTCTTTTGGGAGTACTCCATCATGACATTCCTACTTCGGGTTTCCCATTTGGTCTTTAGGGATTATGCATCTTTAATCTACCATTGTCAAGAAAGCAGTAACTCTTCAGTTTTGCACCTCAAATCTATTTTCAAGGGTGAGTCAGGCAGCAGTCCACTGTGTGTCCTAGGCTGCAGGAGACACACTTTTACCCATGGAGTAGGAGGAGAGCTGCCAGTGAGCCAACACTCTTTTAATTTCTAACAATTTCAACCCTTTCAAAGCCTCTCTTGTATGGGCTACAGGTAAGGAACATCAATTGCAGGCTCTGCACAAGTCATTTAGCACCTCACTTTGGCGATTAGGAGTATTTGCATCTGTTCTTTTAGTTTTTGCCTTTTGGAACCTCCACCAAAACTGAAACAAAAATGTTCCATTTTAACATTCTGACTTAAGTCTAAATTAATTTCTGCCAAATTGTCAAGTTTACTGATATTATGTTGGACAGAGATTTTTTTTTTTTTTTTTTTTTGCGTTTTAAAAGTCTCTATATTTGTAGTTATGTCCTTTTTTGGTTCTTAGGTTGCTTCTTTCTCCTTTTTTCCTTGTTCAAACTTAGTAATCTTTATTTTATGTACTGTTCTAGCCTTTTTAAAAACATCAGCTTTTGATTTTATTGATAATTCTGCTAATATATTTGTCATTGTCCATTTCGTCTATTTTTTGTTTAAATTTTATTAATTTTTATCTTCTTTCTTTGGTTTACTGGGTTTTGCTTAACTTCCAGAGATGGAAGCTTAGTTATTTGTTATAAGCAGTTTTTTTTCCAGTAAGTGTATTTTTTTTTCCGTGAGTACCGGTGTGGCTATGTAGCAGATGTTCATTAAATGTTCATCTACTCTGCCTTATTCTCTTCCCCAGGATCACAACCTGAGCCAAGGGCAGATACTCAACCACTGAGCTACCCAGATGCCCCATTTGATTTCTTCTCTAATCCAAAAGTTATTTAGAGGCTTTGGTTTTTCTGGTTGATACTTTGAAACTGCTACTGACCTTTTGTTGTTACCTTTTGAGTTGCTGTCCTTTTCATGCTAACTTTTAAATTTTAATTGGATTTTATTTTATCGGATTTCAATAGCATGTTATTGGATTACAATCAGTTAATATGGTTGCTTGACTCTGCTTTGGAAATTTATCAACATTTCCTTTATTTTTTAATACATGGCAAATTTTTGTGACTGTTCCATGTATTTGAAAAGAACATATGTTCTGTTTGTTGGGTACAAAGTTCTATGACACACCAGGTGATATGCTATATGTTGGCAAACTGAACTCCAATAATAAAAACAAAAAAACGAACAAAGTTCTATGACAATTTATAGATTAAACAACTTAATTGTGTATCACAAATTCTCTATATTGTCATTTGTGAATTAATTTTTAAAAATATTTTATTTATTTAATTGAGGGAGAGAGAAAGAGAGAGAGCATGAGCAGGGGGAGGGGCAGAAGGAGAAACAGTCTCCCTCCTAAGCATGGAACCAACCCCGGGCTTGATCCCAGGACCTTGAGATCATGACCTGAGCTGAAATCAAGAGTTGTATGCTTAAATGACTGGGCCACCCAGGTGCCCCTTGTGAATTAATTTTTTTAAAGATTTTATTTATTTATTCATGAGAGACACAGAGACAGAGGCAGAGACCGAGGCAGAGGGAGAAGCAGGCTCCATGCAGGAAGTCTGATGTGGAATTTGATCCCGGGACCACGGGATCATGCCCTGAGCCAAAGGCAGACGCTCAACCACTGAGCCACCCAGGCGTCCAGTGAATTAATTTTTAAATATACATGTGTTAAAAAGTTCTGTGATTTTGAGTCGATTTTTATTTGTATTTTTATAAGATTTTAATATTAAGGGCTGTCAGGAATACAAATATCTGAGACCCTGAAGTTTTAATAGTTTTAATATATTTTATATTTCATTAATATGAAATATCTACCTTTGTCACTCATTTGTCATTTTTATCCTGAATTTATTTTATCTCATATTGTTACTATACCTATTCATCTTTTAAAAATTATATTATTGTGCTAAGAATAGACCTACTTAATATGAGATCTACTTAACATGAAATATACTCTCTTAACACACTTTTTAGCAAAGGAAACAATCAGAGTGAAAAGGCAATGTATGGAATGGAGGAAAATATTTGTAAATCATATTTGATAACGGATTAATCTCCAAAATATACAAGGAACTCTTACAACTGAATAGCAGAAAAACTGACAACCTGATTTAAAAATGGGCTAAGGACTTGAACAGACATTTCTCCAAAGAAGACGTACAAATAGCCAACAATTGTTTGAAAAAATGTTCAATGTCACTGATCATCAGAGAAATGAAAATAAAAACCATAGTGAGATCACCTCACACCTGTCTGGATGGCTATTATCAAAGAGCAAAAGACAACAAGTGTTGGCGAGGATGTGAGAAAATGGAACCCTTGTACACTGTTTGTGGGAATGCCAAATGGTGCAGCCATTATGGAAAACTGTATCTGCTATTTAGCTTTTGTCTTAAATACCTTTTTGCCTTTCTTTATTTTTTAACCTTCCTGAATTGTTTCATTATACTTGGATCTCTGAAAAAGATATATGGCTATGTTCGAGATGGATGAGAACTTTTATCCTTTAATACATGAATTTAACCCACAGCAATTTATCACAGTTACTAATATACTAGAATATATTGTTGCAATTATATTTTATGGTTTTCTTTTGCGTGCTTTCTTGGTGTTTCTTTTTCTTTACTGATTTTTATATGACTTGGTTCTCTTTGTTCCTTTTTCCCTGCAAATGGTTTGGAAATAATATGTCCTAACTCTTAGTGGTTAGCCTTAAGTTTTTTAACAAGCACACTTAAACTTATAAAGAAAATCAACACCTAGAGTTGATCAGCATCTATATGTCTCCTCCTAGGACAGTAAGAACACCACCCCTCATTCTGCTATACTTCCCTGTTCTTTATCACATACCCCTCATTTCTTTCACTTTCTTTTTACCTTCTGCAACCTTCCAGCATCCAGTCAATAAATTTCACCTGCATTTTTTCCTCTGTGGAGTTGGGTAGATGAAATCGGGGTGAGGTAATTTCAGGTTCAGTTCTGCTTTGCTGATGGAGGTCTTAAATGCTTAAAGTTCTGAAAAGAGCTAAGATAAAACTTTCCCTTGATAATACTAATAATCTTGTGTAACATAGTTTTGATGAATTACTTACTCCAACACAATCATTGTCCATTATATGGATAATAATCATATCCATTATATGGATAATAATCTTGTGTAACATAGTTTTGATGAATTACTTACTCCAACACAATCATTGTCTGTATTCTCCATCTAACCAGAGATTCAGTCCTGTAAACCAAGAGAAGGGAATGTAGAGAGAAAGGAAAGGGGAGTAGAGAAGTACCATTCACACTGCAGCATTTAAAATGTATATATCACAAAATAAATTTTAGATGAAATAAAAAGACCGAAAATATAGGCAGTACAAGATTTGTAGCACATAAATATATAAAACCTTAGTAATAAGATTGCTTCTGAAAACATTAAGAAATGGAACATGACATGAAGAAAATTTGCTGAAAAATACAGTTAATATATAAAGATAATGACAATCATTAATAAGCAATACAAAACAAATTTAATTGACAATAGATGCTCTTTCTTTTTTCTTATTGGATTGGTGAAAAAATTTTAAATGAGTGAAAATACCAAATGTTGATGAAGATGTGGGAAAATTATTATAATGAAAATTCATTGCTGAAAGGACTATATATAGATTGATACAATTTTGTAGATGGATTGGTACAAACTTTTAAAAAATGTAGTTATTTCTATTAACCTAAAATGCAAATAAATTATAACTATTGGGAACCAAGATCTCACTGCTAAGAATTAATCCTATAGAAATAGCAAATTGATTTTTTAAAGACATTCTTTCTTCTTTCAACAAAAATTTTTAAAGTTTTATTTAAAATTCAGTTAACATACAGTGAAATACTAATTTCAGGTGTTCAATTTAGTTTTCAACACTTCCATTCATCTGGTACTCATCACAAGTACACTCCTTTTGACTGCCTACTAAGTGTCAGGCATATTCTATACACTTGAGATATATCAGTTAGTAAAACAAAGATCCGCACTTTTGTGGAACATACATTACCATGGGGAATCCTGGAATCTAAGCAATTATTTTTGAACTATTATCGGTTTTCGTGTGTAGGATGTGATATTACTTGGACAGGAAAGGTATCTATAAATAGCCAAAACTAAAGATGTTAATGATGAGGATTCATTTAAATGTGAATTAAATACCTAAAAGGCTGCCAAAATACTTAAGATATCTTGACTAAAATCCAGAGATAAAAATCTTATGTGACTTATTTCAGATTTAGTGTGTTTTACTTAATATGGTAAATCACAAAATATTTATTCCATGTAGTCAATTATCTTGTTTCGTCTTATGGAATAATGAATATCATTTAATATCTTAACAACTTATATTCATTTAATATATTAACCTTAAATGATATTCATTCTATATTTTCCATCCTTTATTAAGAAAAAAATATATCTACTTGTCTTAACACTTTTTGACTGTACTATATATAGCTTTCTCTTTTATTACACATACATAAGTTTTGAAAATATATAATTAAATTACTGGAATTATTTTTTATTTTATTTATTTCTTATTTTAAAGATTTTATTTATTTATTTTAGAGAGAGAAAAAGAAAGAGTGTGAGTGGAGGAGGGGCACAGGCAGAGGGAGAGAGAAAATCCTACAGCAGACTCCCTGCTAAGCATGGAGCCCAACATGAGGCTCAATCCCAGACTGAGATCATGACCTGGGCTGAAATTAAGACCCAGCCACATCACTGACTGAGCCACCCAGATACCCCTATTCCTTACTTTTATGAATAATTCTTATTTAATTATTCCTCATAGCCAAATGCTGAGGTTTGATGCATAAACACATATAATATTCTTCAAATAATGACTGACACATTAGTCACACAAAATATTGCTTTTATTACAAATTAAGAAATGAGAAAGTGCATAGTATTTTTATAACAAATTACAAATTATAACAAATTGTAATATACATTTATTACATTAGACCTATACCATAATAATCTTGATCTTATTACTTTCAGTAATCCACCTTTTAATGTAATCTCTGTGAATTTGTTTCTCCGTGGTTTTATATTTTGCAACCTATTAAGTATTTTATTTACATTAAATGAATCCTCATTAAAATGTTTATTTTAACTCAAAAATAAAGTCATTTTTTTTAATAATAGAAGATAAGTCTGACTTAACTCAAAGACTTGACAACCATTACTGTCTTTGCTAATTAAGTTACATGATGGGGAGTTTCTACATAAGTCATATGATAAAAATGATAAATTTGTAGCTCCAAACATATAACAATATGTATTTAAAGCATATAAAATAAAACTATTTTATTTTTAAAATTATATTGGAAAAATGTACTGAAATGAATGATAATTCAGATTTTCCATTCTTCCTGGGCATATCATGTTATACAAGAGACCACTAACTGAAAGAGCAACAGATATAATTAACAATAATTTGATAAATCTTGGTTGTGAGAAAGTGAATGATAAATGTATATGTAATAGATTTGACAAGTCAAGTAGTCAAGTATTTCTATTTCATTTTATTTTATTATTTTATTTTATTTTATTTTATTTTATTTTATTTTATTATTTTTTTGTTTGTGTGTGTGTGTGAGAGAGAGAGCACAAGCAGGGGGAGCGGCAGAGGGAGAGGGAGAGGCAGGCTCCCTGCAGAGCAGGGAGTCCAAAGTAGTGTAGAGGCAGGCTCCCTGCAGAGTAGGGAGTCCAAAGTAGAGTAGAGGCAGGCTCCCTGCAGAGCAGGGATGTGAGTCTTGATCCCAGGATCATGACCTGAGGTGAAGGCAAATACTTAACTAAATGGGCTACCCAGGCACCACTGCAAGTCAGGTATTTCTAATCCTTTGCTTTCAACAAAATTTCAGAATATCTTATTCAGGTTGCCAGCTGATGTGATTTGGCAGTGATCACTATGACATATTGGGTATTGCTAATAATTTCATATTTTAATTTTTCTTAGAATGACTTTAAGTAGTAAATAAAAGCCCCATGACAAATAGAGAGTGAGGTCTCAGAACAGAGAAGAGTTTAATATGTTACTATTGTTAACAGCATCTTTTCTCTAATTTTGAGCAAAGGGCCCTACATTTGTATTTTGCACTGGGCTCTGGAAATTATATGTATCTGACCCTGGTGCTCCCTTTATTTGGGAAAAGGGCCAACAAATAAACATAGCAAAAACTCCTTCTGGGGAGTGAAGGGGAGATGGGGAGGTAGGGGTAGACCAAGGGAAGGTTCAGAACTCCATAAATGTTCAGAATTTCCAGGGACTGGGAAGTAAGTTCAGTAAAGCGTGGGGGAGTAGCCTCTTGACTCCAGGACATGTTCTCTAGTCCAGCAATACCAATAACACAGTGACAGTTTGATGGCCTTCTGACTTCAGTTTGGTGTTGCTTTCTAAAATGGATATTGAGTAAAATGTCAGCAGGGAAATTTACTTTTTCTCAAAGAGAATTCAAAGTCTGAGGATGTGTTTGTTATAAAAAATACTATTAGGAAATAATAGAATAATAACCCTAATCTTTTGAAAGTACTTTTATAGTTGTCATTGCTAGATTCAGAGGACAGACTCTAGCATGAAGACAAGGGAGCTTCCTTGCTGGAACGTTTCAGTGACACTGGAGCCATATAATGTAGTGGTTGAAATTTAATATGAGCTTATGGAATCAACCAGAACTGAAGTTGATCCAAGCTTCTGTTCCTTCCCGGTTATATGACTGAACATCTTTTTTTTTCAGGTAGTCCCATCACATAGGCATGTTGTGAGAAAGAAAAGAAGTAATACTAGGATATCCTTAGCACAGTGTATGTTATGGAAAATCTAAATAAATAAACATTAATTTATTATCATTGATAAAATTTGGAAGCAGTTTTACTTAGGAGGAAATGATTCCTTTTGAGACTCCCCACTCCTCTTATTCCCCATATCCTTGTTCTTCCTCTCCCTTAATGCAGTCACTTATTAAGAATATAGAATCATAGGCCATGATTGCTGATGGAAAAATGCAGAAAAATATTCAGACACATTTAGATACTGTCCTGCCTCAAATAAGATGAATGAAAGTGGTGATTCTCAGACATCCTTCCAGTTTTGTTTGAGGATTATCAGTGTCCTAATGCAGTGTATAGTGGTTAATTCCTCCTCTAATCCATTTTTTCCCCCACAAACATTTGTTTAGTATCTACTTTCCTCAAACTCAAGGAGGTTGTAGTCTAATGGGTGGGCAATCATATAATTTTGATGATGTGCCACTATACAGAAGGGGATACGGTGTACTAGGGGAGCATGTGGGATGTCACCTAATGCAGTTAGAGTGATTTCTGGAATGCTTCTTGGAATTGATAACAGGTTAACTGAATTTTGAAGAACAGAAGTTAGCCAGATGGGTAAAGATGTCTCTGGTTTAGAGTTGCAAGTATAAAACATGGAGTTCTGTGACGAATTTGTGGGTTTAGAGACTAAGAGATTGAACAGTAACCATTTATTTTCCCTTGTTCTACTAAGCATATTGTTCCATTCATTACTTTATCCATTGTAATTCCCAGAAAATAGGAATTAAAGACTCTTTTGTGATCACATAAATGGTTAAAATAAACTTAGATAATAAAAGATCTCTTCGGCCTAAAATGATTTTATTAGGTGTTTCATATACTTAGAACTGGTGAAAAATAGCACCCTGATATTATTACTTCATATCTCTCTTAAATATTTTATTCTGCATTGATTCTGTTTTTCTTGAGAAAAACTTACTTTAGTCGAATGTCATGCTTATGAAGCAATGGATTTATCAAATACTGGCATTATCTCACTGTAATGACTCATCATTCTAACCCCTAGACTTTATATTCCCTTGAATGGCTTATGTTATTTATTTGTGGAAATTCCAGTGGGGTGGAATGCAGTTTTTATTTTTGCTTTCAATTCATGATTTTGTTATTTAGTCATCCTCAACAAGTACATATTGACCACTTATTCTGTTCCAGGCACCGTGCCAGATACTGGGAATGAAACCATGAACAAGAAGACTTTGCTTATCAGCAACTGACAGACTAATCTATGTGTTAGCAATAGAGGTGTGGATGGAGTCTGAAGTAGGCGTAGGATGAGTGGGGGGTGAGGATGTAGAGAAGCTAAAAGGCAGTTGCAATGAAGCTATAATGTAGGCAATGGGGAGAGGGGGGACAATGCACAGGCTCATTTGAGAGTATTCAAGAAAGAAAGATATCCCGGCTGAGAGAGTTCTCCTAAATTAAACTAGGGAAGAAGGGAAAGAGGAAAAGTTACGATTGCAAGAAACGTTTAGAATCTATGGAGATTCCCAGATAAAAGAAGCTCCAGAGACATAAGTGAGGTCTGGGGTTTTATAGTATCATTCAATCCTTCAGTCCACCAGACAAATCACAAATTCATGAGAGAGAGTGAGAGATTCTAGATGAATCCAGCAACAATGACAACATCAAAAGCATTGCTGTGATCAGCCCTAGTTTGCAGAATCATGAACAAATAGATGGCTGTTACTTTAGATCTCCATGTTTTTGGGTGGTTTGTTACACAGTAACATATAACACAAATACCTGGGTTAATCATCCATTTAAGCACAAGTTCCTTCACAAATCCCCTCTTGCATATCATCCACTGGGAAAATCCTTCTCACAAACTATGACATTATGCTATCCACAGGGAGCTCATAGCCTGGGGACAAGAAAATTTAGTCATTATCTAGTACCTCTTCTTGCTTTCTTACCATTATCAGCTTTAGCAAACACTTCCTAGCCTGAACTACTCTGGAATTGGAGGAAAACATCAGGAGTATGGAAGAGTCCAATCCAAGTTGCAGTTTTACTCTTGGTTTTAGTTCAATGCAGTTTGTTGTATTGCAACTAGAAGGCAAATAGGAATGTCCCTAAATGATTAAAAGAATTGTGTTTATTGCCAACAAGGAGGTATACTCTCTTAGGGTAATAAAAGACAAGACTTATTTTTTCCTCTGTAGAACAGTTAATTAAACCAGGAGTGTGAACAGCCCTTAGAGACATCTCTAATTTCATCTGAGGTGTAAGTGGTGAAGGATGCCAAAGAAAGAACTAAGATGGGATGGAGCAGAGAGCAACTTCTTCAAGGATTGGTTTTTGTATTAGAGGAAGAACACCTGGGCTGTGTCTTTTTAAATTATTATTATTAAAGATTTTATTTATTTATTTATTTGAGAGAGGGAGAGAGAATGAGCGGGGGGCGGGGAGGAGGGCAGAGAGAGAGAGAGAATGAGAGAGAGAAGCAGACTCCCTACCCCCTCCCAGCAGGAAGTCTGATGTGGCACCTGGCCTGTGTCCTAAAAAGATAATTTTCTACATCTAGAAGTGATTCGACGTTTTTTTTTTTTTTTTTTAATAAAGGAACTGAGGTGTAGGTAAGGGTGGATCATGAGTCTATCATCTTTTTCAGGAAGATTATTTTGAAAGTTTCCCTAATTATGTACCCCAAAATTATGAGTTGTCTTCAGCTATATTTTGCAATAGCAAATGGCAAGTTTTGCTGAGAGAAGCAGTCTTAACTCTCAGAAGGTAGTTCTCCAGAGTCTTATTACACAATAAGAGATTACAGAATCAGCACTTATTCTGGAAATTTGCAAGTTTGTGCTGAAGTGACCCTCCCTAAGCTTTGCGTATTTGGCAAAGAGAATGGGATATAAAAGGCAAACAGAGTTCAGCTATTTATTTCTTTATTAACTAAATGTAACAACCAGAATCCAAGTGATGACTCCATAGCAATGAACCAGTTTTGCTTTGCAAAGATTTGATGAAATATTTGATTATATGATAACAGTTGCCATTACATCACTGAAACTTGAGACAAGTATGAAAGAACAGCACTGTCTTATCGCTTCTAAACACTAGCATAAGTTGTCTTTGATATTGAGTTCTATTTATATGTCTTATGTAGCTAAATTTCTCTGGGAAAAAAAGTTTTATTATGCACTGGACCTTATTCAAGGTGATTTCTGACTTAAAACTCTCTCCTGGGCAACATTCTTAATAATACTGCCTTCTTGTCCTGCTGATACCCATCTATTCATTAAACCTTTAATCAACTCAAATGTTTGCCTATGCTCCTACAACTTAGCAGCCGGAAGAAGTGATAAAATTGCACAAAATGGTGCTACTGAAAATTTGTAGACAACTTTCAGATGGATTTTTTCACATCCATTGTCAGTTCTTGTACTAACTCACCAAAGGAGCAATTCCAAATTATTATCATTTTGCTCAAGCACAGTGCACACTCTTGTCTTTAGTGAAGTGGAGGGTTGAGAATTGGGAACTTTCAAATATGGCCAATGAGATTTTATTTTATTTTATTTTATTTATTTTATTTTATTTTATTTTATTTATTATTTTTTTTAATTTATTTTTTATTGGTGTTCAATTTACTAACATACAGAATAACACCCAGTGCCCGTCACCCATTCACTCCCACCCCCCGCCCTCCTCTCCTTCTACCACCCCTAGTTCGTTTCCCAGAGTTAGCAGTCTTTACGTTCTGTCTCCCTTTCTGATATTTCCCACACATTTCTTCTCCCTTCCCTTATATTCCCTTTCACTATTATTTATATTCCCCAAATGAATGAGAACATATAATGTTTGTCCTTCTCCGACTGACTTACTTCACTCAGCATAATACCCTCCACTTCCATCCACGTTGAAGCAAATGGTGGGTATTTGTCATTTCTAATAGCTGAGTAATATTCCGGCCAATGAGATTTTAAATTGGTGTAATATTTCTTGAAGATTATATTGGCATAAATTATAAAAGATTTAAATACACAGATTTTATTTCTGACCACGATGAAATAATAGTGGCTTCACTTCCTTTTTTTTCACTATTTAACTATTTTTATATCTTCTATATTTTGTATTTGTAAGAGCCTTAAATATAACAGATATCATTCTTTGGCTTGTCACGTATATTACAAGTATTTTCTATAATTTCTACTTTGTTTTATGATTTTATTTATTGAGATTGGAGCTAGGGTTAGGCAAGTGAGATGCCTAGGGTGAAAGTTTTAAGATTCTGGTCTTGCATTTGTGTAACCCCAAGAGTGAATGCCTCTTTTTCTTTTCAATATTATAAAAATTTTAAATAATCTCTATACCCAACATGGGGCTCGACTTTATAATCCTGAGATCAAGAGTCACATGCTCCACTGACTGACCCAGTCAGAACCCCAGAGTGATTGCCTCTTTAGGAGTAAGCTGCCAAAAGTTTCACCCAGGTTCTAACTCTATAATTTATGATATTCATATTTTGCTGTAAACAATTAGAAAGTTGAGCAGGCATATGAAATATCTGTTTTTAGTGCAAAATTTGATGTCTAAGAAAAGAAAAACAGTATGTCTGATATCTGTGATTTTCTGCCTGGAGGTACTTTCTGGATCACTGTGCAGGGAGGAGATCCCCCAAAAGTAGGTCAGTTTCACTAAGTTGAAGAAACAGAGGTAAGATTTCATGGTAGTTTAAACAATAGGAAGTGTGACACCTCTGGCTTTGCTTTGTTCTCAAGATTTCTTTGGTTATCCAGGGTCTCCTGTGGTTCCATACAGATTTTAGGATTTTTTTTCCATTTCTGTATAACATGCCATTAGAGGTTTGGTAGGGATTAGGTCAAATCTGTAGATTGCTTTGGATAGGTAGCATGGACATTTTAGCGGTATTGATTCTTTCAGTCCATTAACATAGGGCATCATTCCATTTCTTTGTCTCTTCTTCAGTTTCTTTCATCAGTGTCATAAGATTTTCAATGTGCATATCTCCCGTCTTCTGGGTTAAATTTATTCCTAGGTATTTTATTCTCTTTGATGCTATTGTAAATGTGATTGTTTTCTTAATTTTTTTCAGATAGTTCACTGTTGGTGTATAGAAATGCAACTGATTTTTTTTTTAATGCAACTGATTTTTGTACGTTTATTTTGTAAGCTAATTTTGTTTGTTCGTTCTTTTTTTTTTTAGATTTTATTTATTTATTCATGAGGGACACACAGAGAGAGGCAGAGACACAGGCAGAGGGAGAAGCAGGCTCCATGCAGGGAGCCCGATGTGGGACTTGATTCCAGGACTCCAGGATCACAGCCTGGGCTGAAGGCAGAGGCTCAACCGCTGAGCCACCCAGGTGTCCCTTGTTTGTTAGTTCTGATAACTTTTGTGGAGTTGTTAGGGTTTTCTATGTGTAAGATCATGTCATGTGCCAAAAGAGATAGTTTACTTCTTCCTTTCCAATTTGGATGACTTTTACATATTTTTTTCTTGCCTAATTGCTCTGGCTAGGACTTCCAGTAGTATATTGAATAAAGTGGTGAAAATAGGCATATTTGTCTTCTTCTTGATCCTGGAGGAAAGCTTTTAGCTTTTTACCATTGTGTATGACGTTAACTGTGGGCTTGTCATATGTGACCTTTATTATATTGAGGTACATTCCTTCCATACCTAATCTTTTGTGAGTTTTTGTCATGTATGAATGTGGTATTTTGACAAATGCTTTTTTTGCATCTATTAAGATGATCACATGATTTTCTCCCTTTTTTGTTAATGTGGTGTATCATGTTTATTGATTTGCATATGTGGAACCATTCTTGCATCTTACAGATAAATCCCACTTATTCATGATGTATGACCTTTTAACATATTGTTGAATTTAGTTTGTTATTATTTTGTTGAAATTTTTTTCATCATGTTTATCTGGAATATTGGCTGTAATTTTCTTTTCTTGTAGTGTCCTTATTCAGTTTTGGTGTAAAGATAATACTGGTCTTGTAAAATGAGTTTAAAAGTAATCTCTCCTCTTCAATTTTTTGAAAGAGTTTGTGAAGATTAGTATTAATTCTTTATATGTTTGGTAGGATTATCCAGTGAGTTTTTTTATTTGGTCCTGAGCTTTTCTTTGTTGCGAAGTTTTTGATTACTATTTTAATCTCCTTACTTGTTTCTGGTCTGTTCGGATATTCTACTTTTTCATGATTCAGCTTTGGTAGGTGGTATGTTCCTAGGAATGTATCTATTTATTTTAGATATCCAACTTGTTTGGCATATGATTTTTCATAGTACAGTTGATGCTTGAACAACATGGGTTTGAAGTGCAAGGGTCCACTTACTGGATTTTAAACAGCACAGTATTGTAAATATGTTTTTTCTTCTTTCTGATTTCTTAATAATATTTTCTTTTGGGCAGCCCCGGTGGCGCAGCGGTTTGGCGCCGCCTGCGGCCGGGGGTGTGATCCTGGAGACCTGGGATCGAGTCCTGCGTCAGGCTCCCTGCATGGAACCTGCTTCTCCCTCTGCCTGTGTCTATGCATCTGTGTGTGTGTGTGTGTGTGTGTGTGTGTGTGTGTGTGTGTCTCATGAATAAATAAATAAAATCTTTAAAAAAATAATATTTTCTTTTCTCTAACTCATTTTATTGTAAGGATACAGTGTATAATACATATAACATACAAAAGATGTGTTAATGACTGTTAATGTTATCAGTAAGGCTCTGTTCAACACTAAGCTATTAGTTAAATTTTTGGGTAGTCAAAAGTTGTACATGAATGTTCTATTGCATAGGGGGTTGGTGCTCTGTTTTTAACCTCCACATTATTCAAGGGTCAAGTGTAATTTCTTAAGCCTTCTTATTTCTGTGGCATCATTTGTAATATATCCTCTTTCATTTATAATTTTATTTGAGTTTTCTCTCTTTTTTTTTCTTAGTCTATATAAAGGTTTGTCAATTTTATTTATTTTTTGCAAAACTCATTCTCAGTTTATTGATCTTTTCTATTGTCCTAGTTTCTATTTTATTTATTTCTGTTCTAATGTTGTTATTTTCTTCCTTTTGCTAACTTTGGGTAGTTTGTTCTTTTTCTGGTTCCTTGAAGTGTAATGTTGGGCTGTATATTTGAGGGCTTTCTTTTTTCTTAATATAGGCATTTATTGTTATATGCTTTCCCTAGAACTGTTTTTTCTGCATCTCATATATTTTGGTATACTGTGTTTGCATTGTTGTTTCTGGATATTTTTTTTATTTCTCTTTCAATTTCTTCTTTGACCCATTGGTTGTCTGGGAGCATGTTGTTTAATTTCCACATATTTGTGAATTTCCCAGTTTTCCTGTAGTCATTGACATATAGTTTTGTACCCAACTATTAGACTTTTATAGAATACTCCACATCTCCACACAACATTAGGAGATTGTTTATGGTTTTCAAGCATACTTGGAATGTCCCATAAGACCATGTGCCGGAACATAAAATAGGTATAAATAATTTTAAAATTATTGAAATAAAAATCATAGAGTATGTTTTTGACCACAACAGAATTAAACTAGAAATTAATGATAAAATATTGTCTGGAAAATTCTTAAGTATTTGGAAATTAATAAACACTTCAGAAAATAACAATCAAAAGGAAGAAATCAATAGGGAAACTAAAAACATTTTAACTTAATGAAAACAAAGGCTTAGGATGTAAAATTTTGTTGGATGCTGCTAGAACAATGCTAGGAGACATTTAAAGGTTAATAGTGTTCATATTAAAGTGAAGAAACATTGAAAATCAATTATCTAAATTTCCATCTTATGAAGCTAGAAAAACAAGAACATGTGAAAGGTAATTTAGAATAAAAGAGGTTATTGAAGATAGAGAATATGGACAACTAATAGAGAAAAATCAAACCAAGAACTGGATGTTTGGAAACATAAGCAAAATTGGCAAACCTCTAGCTAGGAGGTTTGATCAAGGAAAAGGAGGAAGGGACAACTTGCAAATATCAGGAATGAAAGAGAGAATAGCACCACAGATACTACAGAAATTAAAACAACTTTCAAATGTGCATATCCCTAAATCTAGTAAAGAAATTGAGTAAGTAAATTTCTTTCTACAAAGAAAACTCTAGTACCAGGTGGACTTACGGGCGAATTCTACGAAATATTTGAGGATGAGATAATACCAATCATACCAACTCTTTCAGAAAATGGAGTAGAAGGCAATAACTCCCACCTTATTTTATGTGGCCAGCATTACCTTGATTCCAAAACCAAAGAATTACAAAAAATGAAAACTGAAAGGCAAATATCTCTCATGAACATAGATGTAAAAATCCATAATACAATATTAGCAAATTGAATCCAGTTATTTCTGAAAAGGGCAATACACCATGGCCATGTGGAGTTTATCTTAGAAAAATGTTGGTTTAACATAAGAAAATCAATAAGTGTTATTTACCATATGAATAATAAAACATAAAAACAATATAATTATTTCAATAGATGCAGAAGAAATATTTGACAAAGTTTAGCATTCATTTATGATAAAATTATCCAGCAAACTATGAATGGAAGGTAAATTCTATGAAAATATACAATAATTATATTTAAAAAATTTATTACTAAGGTAGAGAATGAAGCTAGGCTGTTCACTTTCACCACTTCTATTATCATTTTATTGAAAAGCTTAACCAGTGCAAAAAGGCAAGAAAATAAAGGAAGAGGTATACACAATGGAAAAAAGAGAAGAAAAACTGTTTTTATTCTCCTATGACATGATTGAATGTGTAGAAATACTAAGGAATCTATACTTACCAGACCTGAAGGAAAATTAGCAAGGTCTTTAGAAACAAGGTTAATATACGAAGGTTAATTGCATTTATATATATTAGCAATAACATTTTGAAAGCAAAATTTCAAATATTTGATTTTATGGCATCAAAATAGAAAATTTTAGTAGTATATCTAACAAAATATGTGCAAAACCTGTATACTGTTACAAACATGGGTAGGAAAATCTAAGTAAGACCTAAATAATTGGAGAATTATGCTGACTGATTGGAAGACTGTTTTGTTACAAAGGTCAGTTCTTCCCATATTGATCCATATAGTCAACCTATTCTCAATCAAAATCCTTGCAAGTGTTTTGGAAGAAATGCACAAATTGATTCATATATATATATGGGAACAATATATATATTGGTCCACTGGTCAATTGATTCTAATATATATATTATATATATCATATGTATATATATATAGGTCCAATTAATATTCATATGCCAAAGTAATTAAATGGGGGGAAGGAAAATCTTTCTAAACACTAGTGCTGAAAAACTGGATATCCATTTGGGAAAAAATGAATCTAAACCTTTATTTCATACTCATTTACATAACACCCCACAAAATTAACTCTACATGAATCCTATGCCCAAGCATAAAATTTAGAAGTATAAACCTACAGGAAGAAAGTATAAAGAAAATCTTCTGGACTTCAAGTTAGGCATAGATATTTTTTTTACTTTAACATTTATTGAAATGGTGTACTCTTTATACTAATGCAAAAGGATAAAACTCTTCTTCCCACTCTAAACACCTCTTCTGTACCATAAAGAATTCTTACTGCATTGGAACTAGAACTCTAAAGCTCTCAGCAAAGGAGTTTGGGATGACTGGACAAAATCAGTCAGCAGGTTCCCCTTTTCTCAATTAAAAAATAAGGAGAGGGAGAGGGAATATGACAAATTGCTTCACATATATGCTAGGTAAGAAATAAGAGGTAAGGTAAGAAATATGGAGGTAAGAAATAGTTCATACTTTCACAGTGTCAGCTTCCAGAAGAAATCTTCAGGTTTTAATCTTCAGGTTTGTATTTGGCCAGTCATCTCAGATCTTTGATTTGTTCATTTTTCTTGGTGTGAATCTCTTTCATGTTTCAATAAGCTGTTGTTGTTGGAATTTCTCTTCTAATTCTTTTTTAGCCATCCCCAGCTGCTCCTGAACCCTGAGTAGGTCATGCTTGGCCATTGCTAGATTCTCCTCCAGGGACTTCTGGTTTTCTGTCTTGTCATTAAGTGTCTTCTGAAATTCGCTCTTTAAAGCAACAAATGTGTTTTCCAATCATTCAAGTCTTGGGCCTTTATAAAATCCTTGTTATTTCCTTGGTCAAGCTGTAGATCCTGCAGTTCCCCTTCTAGCTTTGACTTCTCATCTAATGCATGTGTTGCCTATATTTCAGTGGCCTTCAGCTGTGACTTCAATTTCTCATTCTCCTTGAAATCTTAAAATTTCCTTGTTCAGAAGTTCTGTTGTTTTACTCTCGTTAAGTGGTGCAAGTTTCGGCTTCGTGATATCTATGATGGGTGTTCTATTTGAAGATGTAAATTCTGCAACTTGTTCTAATAATTCTGTTTTCAAGTTCAGAGATACCTGTCTGTAGCTTGAGGTACCTTCTCAGCTTGTGAGAAAAGCTGCTGCAGAAGTAACACACTGGTATGAGCTGTGTTTATGAGCTCAAACTCCACCTTGCTGTAGACCACAGCGGGCAGCCCTCTCAGGACCTTGGAGACCTCTTCTACAGTGAAGGTCTCCTCTACCAGCCTGCTTTGCTTGACGTCTTGAAGGCAGGAATCTATACTTTTGAGTCTTAAGCCTCTTTTTGAACAAGCAAAATGCATGTACTTAGTAACTTCATTTTGATTGTGATCATTTAAGCGCAACTCTGCCATGGCGGTAGCAGAGGTTGCAGCCCTGAGAAGCTCCACCAAGCCTATGGTCACTGAGGGTGTTGGGCCAAAAAACATAGGCACAGATTTCTTCCTTCCTTCCTTTCTTTCCTTCCTTCCTTCCTTCCTTCCTTCCTTCCTTCCTTCCTTCCTTCCTTCTTTTTTCTTTCTTTCTTTCTTTCTTTCTTTCTTTCTTTCTTTCTTTCTTGCATTTATTTGAGAGAGGGGGAGAGAGAGCGTGAGTGCATGAGTAGGGGGAGGGGCAGAGGCAGAGGGAGAAGCAAATTCCCCACTGAGCATGGAGCCTGTGGGGGCAGGGATGGAGGAGGAGGGGGCTCAATCCCAGGGCCCTGAGATCATGATCTAAGCTGAAGTCAGATGCTTGACTGAGTCACCCAGGTGCTCGGGCACAGATTTCTTAAATGGCATACCAAAATCATGATCCATTACGAATTATAAGTTGGTTATTATTAAAATTAAAATCTTTCTTTAATGAGAGATTTAATTTAAATAATTAAAAGGAAAGATACAGACTGAGAAAAAGATTTACAGTACAGATATATTTTTAAAGGATTGTACTCTAGAATTTATAAAGAACACAACTCAATAATAAGACAAACAATTCAGTTAAAAATAGGGAAAAATCTGAGTAGACACTTCAAAAAAGATATAAAAATAGCAAA
This sequence comes from Canis lupus baileyi, assembly GCF_048164855.1. Lineage (NCBI taxonomy): Eukaryota > Metazoa > Chordata > Mammalia > Carnivora > Canidae > Canis > Canis lupus. The sequence goes on from NC_132841.1 coordinate 62,777,046, forward strand.
TTAGCATATGAAAAGATGTTTGACAGCGATATTTATTAGGAAAATGCAAATTAAAAGCACAAAAAGATAACACTGTACATCATATCCCAGTAGAATGGCTAAAATTGAATAGACTGACAATATCAAGTGTTGCGAGGATATGGAAGAGCTGAAACTCAGGTTGCTGGTGGAATGTAAAGTAGTAAAACCACTTTGGAACAGTTTGGCAGATTTTTATAAAATTATCTATATATTTACAACACAACCCAGTAATTACACTCCATAATTTTTTAAAGATTTTATTTATTTATTAGACACACACACACACACAGAGGCAGAGACACAGGCAGAGGGAGAAGCAGGCTCCACGCTGGGAGCCTGACGTGGGACTCCATCCTGGGTCTCCAGGATCACACCCTGGGCTGAAGGCAGTGCTAAACCACTGAGCCACCCGGGCTGCCCCACTCCATAATTTCTACCCAAGAGAAACCCACATATCCACTCAGATTTGTGTGTGAATAAAGACATTTTTATTAATAATATCCCAGACTGGAGTTAGCCCAATTTTTCATGACCAGATAAGTGATTAAATAAATTTTGTTTATACCCATGCTACAAAATGCTGTTGAGTATAAAAAAAGAATGGACTATGGATATGTGTAATAATGTGAATGAATCTCAAAAATATGTTGAATGGAAGATGCAAACATAAAAGATTACATACTGTATGATTTCATTTTTGTGAAATTCTACAAAAAGAAAATCAGGTCAATACTGACAGGAAACAAATAATTGATTTCCTAGGGCAAGTGGTGGGGCTAATGTTGACTGTAAATGATCATGAAGAAGCTTTTTATATTGATGTACTCTATATCTTGACTGTGGTGGTAGTCACACGGATGTATTTGTCAAAATTCATTTGTTAAAGCTCATTAAACTGCATGCTTATATTTTTTTTCTGTAAATCAAATCTCTATGAATTTGATCAAGAAGAATTAAATGTAATTATAATTTGAAACAACAATCCCATTTCCCAGAATTTATCATAAGAAGTTGGACAATTGTGAAAAATGTATGAACAAGAATATTTATTCCTGTTGTCTTTGTAATCTTTACAAATCAAATTCAACTCCATTCCCATCAACAGAAGATGGCTGAATAAATCCATAGAATGGATTATTCTGTGGCCATCGGGAAGTGTGAACTAAAGCTGTGTGTATAGTCCAAAGAAGTTGCTTATAATAAAGAAGGAATAATGTATAATGCAGAAGGGATTTGTGCATAAACTGTAAATGTGTATTTATCTCTGTCTAAATATATGTATGTATGCATGTATATTAGAGTTCTCCAGAGAAACAGAATAAGATGTGTGTGTATACAAGTGAGATTTATTTTAGGGACTTGATTAACACAATTATAGATGTGTGATGAGTCTGGTGGGGATACTGTCAGGCTGCAAAGAGTTGCAGTTTTACTCTAAAGGCAGTCTGCTGTAGAATCCAGAACTGCTGTTGCAGATGAAGTCAAAAGACAGTCTAGGGGATCCCTGGGTGGCTCAGCGGTTTGGCGCCTGCCTTTGGCCCAGGGCACGGTCCTGGAGTCCGGGGATCGAGTCCCGCGTGGGGCTCCCGGCATGGAGCCTGCTTCTCCCTCCTCCTGTGTCTCTGCTTCTCTCTCTCTGTGTGTGTCTATCATAAATAAATAAATAAATAAATCTTTAAGAAAAAAAAAAAAAAGACAGTCTACTGGAGAAGTCTCTCTTGCTCCGGAGAGGTCCGCCTTTGTTCTATTCAGATCTTCAACCGATTGGATGAGATCCATCCACATGGTGGAGGGCAATGTGCCTTACTAAAAGTTCACCAATTTAAATATAAATCTAATTCAAAACAACCTTACAGAAACATCCAGAATAATGTTTGAATAATGTTTATTATCCAGAATAATATCTGGATACCCTGTAGTCCAGCTGACACGTAAAATTAACAATCACAGTATATGTGTGCTTACCCACAGAAATGTCCTCCCTCCCTTCCTTTCTTCCTTCCTGCCTTCCTCTTTTCTTTCTTATTTAAATTAAATTAGCTAACATCATTAGTCTCAGATGTAGTGTTCAACAGTTTATCAGTTGCATAGTAACACCCAGTGCTCATCACATCACATCCCTTCTTAATGCCCATCACCCAATTACACTGTCCCCTCACCCACCTCCTCTCCAGCAACCCTCAGCTTGTCTCCTATAGTTATGAGTCTGTCATGATTTTTCTTCCTTTCTGATGACTTCCCATTCAGTTTTTCCTCTCTTCCCCTATGATTCTCTGTGCTGTTTCCTATATTCCACATATGAGTGAAACTATATAATTGTCTTTCTCTGACTTATTTCTGTCAGTATAATACCTTCCTGTTTCATCCATGTCCATGCAAATGGTAAGTATTCATCCTTTCTTTTTTTAAAGTTTTTAAAAATTTAAATTCATTTTGCCAACATATAGTATAACACCCCGTGCTCATCATATCACGTGCTCTCCTCAATGCCTGTCACCCAGTTATCCCATCCCTCCACCCACCTCTCCTTCCACAACCATTTGTTTGCTTCCTAGAGTCAGGAGTGTCTCATGGTTTGTCCTCTCTAATTTTTCCCCACAGTTTCCCCTCCTTCCCTTATGGTCACTTTCACTATTTCTTATATTCCACATATGAGTGAAATCATATAATTGTCTTTCTCTAATTGGTTTATTTCTCTCAGCATAATATCCCCCAGTTCCATCCACGTCAATGTATTCATCCTATATACCACATCTTCTTCATCCATTCATCTATTGATGGACATCTCTGCTCTTTCTACAGTTTGGCTATTGTGGACTTTGTTGTTATGAACATTGGGTACAGGTGCCCCTCTAGACCACTGCATTTGTATCTTTGTGGTAAATATTTAGTAGTGCAATTGCTGGGTCATAGGGTAGCTCTATTTTTAACTTCTTGAGGAATCATCATACTGTTTTCCAGAGAGGCCATACCAGCTTGCATTCTCACCAACACTGTAAAAGGGTTCCTCTTTCTCTGCAACTTCACCAACATTTGCTGTTTCCTATCTTGTTAATTTTAGCCATTCTGACTGGTGTGAGGTGGTATCTTATTGTGGTTTTGACTTGTATTTCCCTGATACCAAGTGATGTAGAGCATTGTTTCATGTGTCCCTTGGGCATGTGTGTGTCTTCTTTGGAGAAATGTCTGTTTACATCTTTTGCTCGTTTCTTGACTGAATTATTTGTTTTTTTGAGGGTGTTGAGTTTGATAAGTTCTCTATAGATCTTGGATACTAGCCTTTTATCTAATATGTTATTTGCAAATATCTTCTCCCATTCTGTAGGTTGCCTTTTAGTTTTGTTGACTGTTTCCTTTGCTGTGCAAAAACTTTATCTTGATGAAATCTCATGTTTGCTTTTGTTTCTCTTGCCTTTGGAGATGTGTCTAGCAAGAAGTTGCTGTGGCCAAGGTCAAAGAGGTTGCTGCCTTTGTTCTCCTGTAGGATCCTGATGGTTTCCTGTCTCACATTTAGGTCTTTCAACCATTTTGAGTTTATCTTTATGTATGGTGTAAGAGAATGGTGCAGTTTCATTCTTCTGCATGTGGCTGTCTAATTTTCCAAGCACCATTTATTGAAGAGACTGTCCTTTTTCCATTGGATAATCTTTCTTGCTTTGTCAAAGATTAGTTGACTATAGAGTTGAGGGTCAATTTCTGGGTTCTCTATTCTGTTCCATTGATCTATGTGTCTTTTTTTGTGCCAGTACCATGTTGTCTTGATGATCACAGCTTTACAATATAGCTTGAAGTCAGGCATTGTGATGCCCCCCAGATTTGGTTTTCTTTTTCAACATTCCTCTGGCTATTTGGGGTCTTTTGTGGTTCCATACACATTTTAGGATTATTCGTTCCAGCTCTGTGAAAAATGTTGACAGTATTTTAATAGGGATTGCACTGAATGTGTAGATTGCTTTGGGTAGCATAGACATTTTAACAATGTTTATTCACTTCTTTTTCTTTTAATGGTTTTGCACTGATTTTTTTAAACCAAAAGCATTTTGATATAATCAGAAAAAATCATCAATATAAATCTAGTCTGCTTTTAAAACTTTTTCATTGTATTATTTTTATTGAGATATAATAGTAATTGATGCATAGCATTATGTAAGTTTAAGGTGCATACAGAGTGTTGATTTGATAAATTTATATATTGCATTTATTTTGCCTTTATTGTATAAAATATACATAACAATATTTACCATTTTAACTATTTAAAAAATATTTTATTTATTTATTCATGAGAGATACAGAGTGAGAGGCAGAGACATAGGCAAAGGGAGAATCAGGCTCCCAACTGGGAGCCGGATACAGAACTGGATCCCAGGACCCTGGGATCATGACCTGAGCCAAAGGCAGACACTCAACCACTGAGCCACCCAGATGCCCTGATTTTAACTATTTTTAAGTGTACGGTCCAGTGGCATTAAGTAAATTTACATTATTGTGCAATCATCACCACTAACCATCTATAGAACTTTTTCATCTTCCTAAACTGAATCTATTTGTTTTGTTTTTAAGTTTTTATTTCAATTCCAGTTAGTTAACATAGTGTTATATTAGTTTCAGGTATCTAATATTCAACAATTCCATATATCACCTGGTACTCATCATAATGAGTACACTCCTTAATCCCCATCACCTATTTAACCCATCCCCCTACCAACCTTCCCTCTGGTAATCATCAGTTTGTTCTCTATAGTTAAGAGTCTGTTTCTTGGTTTGTCTCTCCCTCTTTCTTTTTTTCCCTTTGCTTGTTTCTTTAGTTTGTTAAATTCCACATAATAGTGAAATCATATGGTATTTGTCTTTCTCTGACTTATTTTGCTTAGTATTATACTTTCTAGCTTCATTCATGTTGTTGCAAATGGCAAGATTTTGTTCTTTTTTTGTGGCCAAATAATATTCCAGTGTGTGTGTGTGTGTGTGTGTGTGTGTGTATAGATATCTCTATCTATCTATCATCTATCTATCTATCTATCTATCTATCATCTATCTATACACTGCATCTTTTTATCCATTCATAATTGATAGACATTTGGGCTGTTCCCATAATTTGTAAATAGTGCTGCTAAACACATAAGAGTTAACGTATTCCTTTGAATCTGTTTTTTTTTTTTTTTTTTTAGTCTTTGAATAAATACCCCGTAGTGAGATTCCTGGATTTTAGGGTAATTCTATTTTTAACTTTTTGAGGAACTTCCATACTCTTTCCCATAGTGGCTGCACCAGTTTGCATTTCCACCAACAGTGCATGAATGTTCCTTTTTTCCCACATCCTTGCCGTATTGTTGATTCTAGCCATTCTGATAGATATGAGGTGATATCTTATTGTACTTTTGGTTTGTATTTCCCTGATGGTGCTTACCATGGGTATCTTTTTATGTGTCTGGTGGCTGTCTGTTATGTCTTCTTTGGAGAAATGTTCATATCTTCTGTCCATTTTTAATTAGATTACTTGTTTTTTGGGTATTCAGTTTTATAAGGTCTTTATTTTAGATACTAACCTTTTATTGGATATATCACTTGGAAATATCTTATCCCATTCTGTAGGTTGCTTTTTAGTTTTGTTGATTGTTTCCTTTGCTGGGCAAATGCTTTCTATTTTGATGAAGTCCCAATACTTCATTTTTGTTTTTTCCCTTTGCCTCAGGAGACATATTTAGAAAAAAGTTCCTACAGCCAATGTCAAAGAAGTTACTGCCTGTGTTCTTTTCTAGGATTTTTATGGTTAGAGGTCTGACATTTAGGCCTTTAATCCATTTTAATTTATTTTGTGTGTAGTGTAAGAAAGTTGTCCAGTTTTACCTTTCTTTTTCATGTTGTAGACCAATTTTCCTAACACCATTTATTGAAAAGACTGATCCATTGGATATTGTTTCCTGCTTTATTGAAGATTAATTACCCATATAATTGGGAGTTTACTTCTGGGTTTTCTATTTAATTCTGTCAATCTAAATATCTATTTTTTTGTGCAGTATAATACTGTTTTGATTGCTACAGCTTTGTAATATCACTTGAAGTCTGAAATTGTGATGCCTCCAGCTTTTCTTTTCCTTTTCAAGATTGCTTTAGTTATTCGAGGTCTTTGTAATTCCATGAAAAATTTTAGGATTCTTCTAGTTCTGTGAAAAATGCTGGTGGTATTTTGACAGGGATTGCATTAAATATGTAGATTGCTTTGGGTACTATAGATATTTTAACAATATTTGTTCTTCTAATCCATGATCATGGAATGTTTTTCCATCTCTTCGTGTCTTCCTCAATTTCTTTCATAAGTGTTCTGTAGTTTTAAGAGTACAGATCCTTTACCTCTGTGGGCAGGTTTATTCCTAGATATCTTATGGCTTTTGATGCATTTGTAAATGAGATCAATTATTATGTTGAGGTATATTCCCTGTAAACCTACTTTGTTGAGGTTTTTTTTTTTTTTTTATCATGGATGGATGTAGTGCTTCGTCAAATGTTTTTTCTGCATCTATTGATATAATCATATGATTCTTACCCTTTATCTTATTGATATGATGTATCATGTTGATTGATTTGCAAATATTGAACCACCCTTGCAACCCAGGAATAAATACCATTTGATTGTGGTGACAATACATTAAATACCTGTAAGTTGGATTCACTTTCCTAGTAGTTTGTTGAAGATTTTTGCATCTGTATTCATCAGGGATATTGGCTTGTAGTTCTCTCTCTTTTTTTTAAATTTTTTAAAAAATTTATTTATGATAGTCACAGAGAGAGAGAGAAAGGCAGAGACACAGGCAGAGGGAGAAGCAGGCTCCATGCACCGGGAGCCCGACGTGGGATTCAATCCCGAGTCTCCAGGATCGCGTCCTGGGCCAAAGGCTGGCGCTAAACTGCTGTGCCACCCAGGGATCCCTGTAGTTCTCTTTTTTATTAGTGTCTTTATCTCATTTTGGTATCATGGTGATTCTGGCCTCATAGAATGAATTTGGAAGTTTTGCTTCCTTTTATACTTTTTTTGGAATAGTTTGATAAGAATAGTTATTAACTCTTTAAATGTTTGGTAGAATTTGCCTGTGAAACTGTCTAGTCCTGGACTTTTGTTTGTTGGGAGTTTTTATTTTTATTTTTTATTTTTTAAAGTTTTTTTTAAATTTTTATTTATTTATGATAGTCACACAGAGAGAGAGAGAGAGAGGCAGAGACATAGGCAGAGGGAGAAGCAGGCTCCATGCACCGGGAGCCCGACGTGGGATTCGATCCCGGATCTCCAGGATCGCGCCCTGGGCCAAAGGCAGGTGCCAAACCGCTGCGCCACCCAGGGATCCCTGTTGTTAGTTTTTAAATTAGTGATTCAATTTATTTGCTGGTAATTGATCTGTTCAAATTTCCTATTTCTTCCTCTTTTAGTTTTGATAGTTTATATGTTTCTAGGAATTTATCCATTTCTTCTAGGTGGTCCAATTTTTTGGCATATAGTTTTTTATAATAATCTCTTATAATTGTATTTCTGTGGTTTTGGCTGTTATTTCCCCTCTCCCATTTGTGATTTTATTATTGTAGTCTGTTCTCCTTTTTTCTTGATAATTCTGGCTCGGGGTTTATAAATCCCCCCCCCCCCCGCCCCCCCGGCAGAACCAGTTCCTGGTTTCATTGATCTGTCCTCTTGTTTTTTTTGGTATCTGTATCATTCATTTCTGCTTCAATCTTTACTATTTTCTTCCTTCTGCTGGTTTTAGGTTTTGTTTGTTATTTTTCTAGCTCCCTTCAGTGTAAAGTTAGTTTGAGATTTTTCTTGCTTCTTGAAGTAGGCCTGTATTGTTATAAACTTCCCTCCTAGAACCATTTTTACTGTATGCCAAAGGTTTTGGACCATTGTGTTTTCATTTTAAGTTCTTTCCATGTATTTTAAAATTTCTTCTTTTATTTCGTGATTGACCAATTCAGTGTTTAGTAGGATATTATTTAGTCTCCATGTATTTGTGGTCTTTCCATATTTTTTCTTGTGGTTGACTTTAGTTTCATAGCACTGTGGTCAGAAAAGATGTATGGGAAGACTTCAAACTTCTTGAATTTGTTTTGTGGCTTAATATATGATCTGTTCTGGAGAATGTTCCATGTGTCCTTGAAAAGAATGTGTGTTCTGCTGTTTTAGGATGGGATGTCCTGAATATATATTTTAAAAACACCTGTTCTGGTGTGTCATTCAAAGACACTATTTACTTGTTGATTTTCTGTTTAGGTGATCTGTTCATTGATGTAAGTGGGGTATTAAAGTTCCCTACTATTATTGCTTTATTATGTATTAGTTCCTTTATGTTTGTTATTAACTGTTTTATGTGTTATCAGGTGCATATGTGTTAATATGTTGGATGCATAAATATTTACAATTATCTCTTTTTGTTACATTTTACTGTTTATTATTATAGTGTCCCTCTTTGTCTCTTGTTATAGTCTTTGTTTTAAAGTCTATTTTGTTCAATATAAGTATATAAGTGTTGCTACTCTTTCTTTTGCCACCCATTTACTTGATAGATGTTTGCCCATCACCTCCTCACTTTCAATCTGCAGACATCTTGGGTCTAAAAGGAGTCTTTTGTAGGCAGCATATAGATGGGTTTTGTTTTTATAATCCATTCTGTTTTTTCATTGAAGAGTTTAGCCCATTTCCAGTCAAAGTAATTATTGATAGATATCTATTTATGTCATTTTGTTGTTTTGTGGTTGTTTCTAAAGATTTTCTCTGATCCTTTCTTGTCTTTCTTTCATAGTTTGCTAATTTTACTGACATGCTTGGCTTTCTTTTTCTTTGCATATTAGTAGTTTTTGCTGTGTAGTTAGGATTATATTTATATATAACCTCTTCTGCAAATAGCAGTCTATATTAAGTTAATGGTTGTTTACATTTGAACCCATTCTTTACCCCTCTCCTCTCCACATTTTAGATATATACAATCATACTTTATACCTTTTATTCTGTGAATTCCTTTATTTTTTTAACAGAAATATTCAATTTTACTGCTTTTGTGTTTCCTGCCTTCATACTGTCACTTTTGGTATCTTCTTTCCACTCAAAGAGTCCCCTTTAATATTTCTTGAAGGGCTGATTTAGTGATCATGAGCTCCTTTAGTTTTTGTTTGTCTGGGAAACTCTTTATCTCTCTATTCTGAATGATAGCTTTACTGAGTAGAGTATTCTTGGCTGCAGATTTTTGCCATTCAGCACTTTGAATATATCATGCCCATCCCTTCTAGCTTGGAAAGTTTCCACTGAAAAATCCCCTTCTAGCCTTATGGGGCTTCCCTCGTATGTTACTGTCCTTTTTTTTTTTTTTTTTGTCTAATTGCTTTAATTTTTTTTCTTTATCACTATATTTCACCAAATAATTAAAACATGTCTTGATGTAGATCTGCTTTTGTTGGTTTTGTTGGGGGTTCTCTTTACCTCCCGGATCTGGATATCTGTTTTCTTCCCCAGATTAGGGAAGTTTTCAGTTTTTTTTATTTATTTATTTATTTATTTATTTATTTATTTATTTATTTATTTATGAGAGCAAGCGAGCAGAAGCAGGGAGATAGGGGAGAGGAAGAAGGAGGTTCCCCATTGAGCAGGGAGCTTGATGCAGGGTTGGATCCCAGGACTCTGGGGTCCTGACCAGAGCTGAAGGCAAATGTTTAACTGACTGAGCCATCCAGGTGACCCTCAGCTATTATTTCTTCAAATAAATTGTCTGTCCCCTTTTCTCTCTCTTCTTTTTCTGGGACTCCTATAATATGAATGTTACTATATTTGATAGAGTTACTGAGTTCCCTGCCCATTGTTGTTTTCTATCCATAATTCCTTTTTCTCTCTTTTGTTCATGATTGTTTTTCATTACTGTGTCTTCTAGGCCATTAGTTCATTCCTCTGCTTCTTCCAGCTTGTTGTTCATTCTATCAAGTATGTTTCTTTTTTTTTTTTCTATCAAGCTTGTTTCTAATGTCATTTGTTGCACTCTTCATCTCTGATTGATTCTGTTTATCTTTGTGTTAAGGGTCTCACTAATTTTTCCCCCTCTTTTCTCAAATCCAGTGAATGTTCTTATGATCATTGCTTTTAATACTCTATCAGGAATGTTACTGATATCTGTTTCAGTTAGATCTATGGGTGTGGCCACAGATTCCAAATGTATTTGGAATACATTTCTCAGTCTTTTCATTTTGTCTAAGTCTCTGTGCCTGTTTCTCTGTGTTAGAAAAGTCAGCTACATCTTCTGTTCTTGAGGGTAATGGCCTTATGAAGATTGGTCCTATAGTGCCCTGCTGTGTAGGGTACCCTCTTCACCAGGAGTGTCTCCAATGTGTGCTGTGTATGCTTTGCTGTTTTATCCTGGCCACTATAACCTGCAGGCCATTCATCTTCAGAGGTTCTCTTTGCATATTGTGAGCAATGTATTGTCCCTGGCCTGAATGTGGCACTTTTTAACTAGGTATGCTGGTATATTTGTGAGTTGAAATCTGTTGCTACCACACCACTGGAACAAAGGCCTCACACAACTCCAAGGTTGAGCAAGGCAATGTGAGCAGGGGTTTGGGCTGGTCTTCTGGAGACAGGAAACTGCCTCCTCTCCAAGAGAAGCACAGCGCTCTTTGTGCTTTATCTCACCCAAGCCCTTTAAAACTCCAGGTTTAATTTATTTTGATTTGAATTAAATTTAGTTAACATATATAGTGTATTGTTAGTGTAGTATCTGTATATCTGTGATAGACATATGGGCTTTTTCCATATTTTGGTTATTGTGGACATTGCTGCTATAAAAATAGACTGCATGTACCCCTTTGAATCACCATTTTTGTATTCTTTGGATAAATACCTGAATCATAGGGTAGCTCTATTTCTAACGTTTTGAGGAACCTCCATACTGTTTTCCAGAATGACTGCACCAGTTTCCATTCCCACCAACAGTATAAGAAGGTTCCCCTTTCTCTGCATTCTCACCAACATCAGTTGTTTCCTGAGTTGTTAATTTTAGCCGTTCTGACTGGTGTAAGGTGGTATCTCACTGTGTTTCCCTGATGGCAAGTGGTGCAGAGCATTTTCTCGTGTGCTTGTTGGCCATGTCTATGTCTTCTTCTGTGAAATTTCTGTTCATGTCTTTTGCCCATTTCATAATTGGATTGTTTGTTTCTTTGCTGTTGAGTTTAATAAATTCTTTCTAGATCTTGGATACTAGCCCTTTATCTGCTATGTCATTTGCAAATATCTTCTCCCATTCTGTAGGTTGTCTTTAAGTTTTGTTGACTGTTTCTTTTGCTGTGCAAAAGCTTTTTTTTAATCTTTTTTTTTCAATTAGCTTTTTTTAATCTTGATTAAGTCCCAGTAATTCATTTTTGCTTTTGTTTCCCTTGCCTTCATAGATGTATCTTGCAAGAAGTTACTGTGGCCAAGTTCACAAAGGGTGTTGCCTGTGTTCTTCTCTAGGATTTTGATGGATTCTTGTCTCACATTTAGATCTTTCATCCATTTTGAGTTTATCTTTGTGTATGGTGTAAGAGAATGGTCCAGTTTCATTCTTCTGCAAGTGGCTGTCCAATTTTCCCAGCACCATTTATTGAAGAGATTGTCCTCTTTCCAGTGGATAGTCTTTCCTACTTTGTCGAATATTAGTTGACCATAATGTTGAGGGCCCATTACTGGGTTCTCTATTCTGTTCCATTGATCTATGTGTCTGTTTTTGTGCCAGCACCACACTGTCTTGATGACCACAGCTTTGTAGTACAACTTGAAATCCGGCATTGTGATGCCCCCAGCTCCAGTTTTCTTTTTCAGCATTCCCCTGGCTCTTCGGGGCCTTTTCTGATTCCACACAAATCTTAAGATGATTTGTTCCAACTCTCTGAAGAAAGTCCATGGTATTTTTTTTTTAAGTCCATGGTATTTTGATAGGGATTGCATTAAACGTGTATATTGACCCGGGTAACATTGACATTTTCACAATATTAATTCTGCCAATCCATGAGCATGGAATATTTTTCCATCTCTTTGTGTCTTCCTCAATTTCTTTCAGAAGTGTTCTATAGTTTTTAGGGTATAGATCCTTTACCTCTTTGGTTAGGTTTATTCCCAGGTATCTTTTACCTGCAGCCCAGGAATAAATCCCACTTGGTCACAGTGAATAGTCCTTTTAATATACTGTTGGATCATATTAGCTAGTAGCTTGTTGAGAATTTTAGCTTTGATGTTCCTCAGGGAAATTGTTCTGTAACTCTCCTTTTTAGATGGGAGGTTGTCTGGTTTTGAGATCAAGGATAATGCTGGCCTCAGAATGAGTTTGGAAGTTTTCTTTCCATATCTATTTTTTGGAGCAGTTTCAAAATAATAGGTATTCTTTAAATGTTTGGTAGAATTTCCCTAGGAAACCATCCAGCCCTAAACACTTGTTTGTTGGGAGTTTTTTAAAAAGGATTTTACTTATTTCTTTGAGAGAGAACATGAGTAGGGGAGGAGCAGAGAGAGAGAGGGACAAACAGACACTGCACTCAGCATGGAACCTGACATGGAGCTCAGTTCTAGGACCCTGAGATCATTACCTGAGCCAAAATCAAGAGTTGGATGCTCTACCCAACTGAGCCATGCAGGCATCCCTGTTGGAAGATTTTTGATTACTGATTCAATTTCTTTGCTAGTTATGGGTCTGTTCAGGCTTTCTATTTCTTCCTCTTTGAGTTTTGGTAGTTTATATGTTTCTAGGAACTTATCCATTTCCCCCAGATTGCCTAATTTGTTGGCATATAATCGCTCATAGTATTCTCTTAGAATTGTTTGTGTTTCTCTGGTGTTGGTTGTGGTTTCTCCTCCTTCATTCATGATTTACTTATTTGGGTCCTGTCTTCTTTCTTTTTGATAAGTCTGGCTCTTGGTTTATAAATCTTGTTAATTCTTTCAAAGTACCAGCTCCTAGTTTCATTCATCTGTTCTACTGTTTTTTTTTTAATTCTATAACATTTATTTCTGCTCTGATTTTTATTATTTCTCTTCTTCTGCTGTATTTAGATTTTATTTGTTGTTCTTTTTTCCAGCTCCTTTGGAAGTAATGTTAGGTTGTATATTTGAGACTTTTCTTACTTCTTGAGGAAGGCCTGTATTGCTATATACTTCCCTCTTAGGACCACCTTTGCTGCATCCCAAAGGTTTTGAACTGTCATATTTTCATTTTCATTTGCTTCTATGTATTTTAAAAATTCGTCTTTAATTTCCTGGTTGACCCATTCATTCTTTAGTAGAATGTTCTTTAACCTCCATGTATTTGTGGTCCTTCCAAATTTTTTCTTATGGTTGACTTCAAGTTTCATAGCATTGTGGTCTGAAAATATGCATAGTATTATCTCAATCTTTCTGTACCAGTTGAGTCTTGATTTGTGACCCAGTATGTGATCTATTCCGGAGAATGTTTTATGTGCACTTGACAGGAATGTGTGTTCTGCTGCTTTAGGATGAAATGCCCTGAATATATCTATTAAATCTATCTGATCCAGTGTGTCATTCAAAGCCCATGTTTCCTTGTTAATCTGCTTTGATTATTTGTCCATTGCTGTGAGTGAGGTGTAAAAGTATCCTACTATTTTTGTATTAATATCAGTTTTTAAAAATTTTGTTATTAATTGGTTTATATATTTGGCTGCTTCCAAGTTAGAGACATAAATATTTATGATTGTTAGATCTTTCTGTTGGATAGGCCCCTTTATTTATACTATAGTGCTCTTCATCTCTTGTTACAGTCTTTGGTTTAACTTTATTTTTTATTTATTTATTTATTTTAATTTATTTTTTATTGGTGTTCAATTTACTAGCATACAGAATAACCCCCAGTGCCCGTCACCCATTCACTCCCACCCCCCGCCCTCCTCCCCTTCCACCGCCCCTAGTTCGTTTCCCAGAGTTAGCAGTCTTTACGTTCTGTCTCCCTTTCTGATATTTCCCACACATTTCTTCTCCCTTCCCTTATATTCCCTTTCACTATTATTTATATTCCCCAAATGAATGAGAACATATAATGTTTGTCCTTCTCCGACTGACTTACTTCACTCAGCATAATACCCTCCAGTTCCATCCACGTTGAAGCAAATGGTGGGTATTTGTCATTTCTAATAGCTGAGTAATATTCCATTGTATACATAAACCACATCTTCTTTATCCATTCATCTTTCGTTGGACACCGAGGCTCCTTCCACAGTTTGGCTATCGTGGCCATTGCTGCTATAAACATCGGAGTGCAGGTGTCCCGGCATTTCATTGCATCTGTATCTTTGGGGTAAATCCCCAACAGTGCAATTGCTGGGTCATAGGGCAGGTATATTTTTAACTCTTTGAGGAACCTCCACACAGTTTTCCAGAGTGGCTGCACCAGTTCACATTCCCACCAACAGTGTATGAGGGTTCCCTTTTCTCCGCATCCTCTCCAACATTTGTTGTTTCCTGCCTTGTTAATTTTCCCCATTCTCACTGGCGTGAGGTGGTATCTCATTGTAGTTTTGATTTGTATTTCCCTGATGGCAAGTGATGCAGAGCATTTTCTCATGTGCATGTTGGCCATGTCTATGTCTTCCTCTGTGAGATTTCTCTTCATGTCTTTTGCCCATTTCATGATTGGATTGTTTGTTTCTTTGGTGTTGAGTTTAATAAGTTCTTTATAGATCTTGGAAACTAGCCCTTTATCTGATATGTCATTTGCAAATATCTTCTCCCATTCTGTAGATTGTCTTTGAGTTTTGTTGACTGTATCCTTTGCTGTGCAAAAGCTTCTTATCTTGATGAAGTCCCAATAGTTCATTTTTGCTTTTGTTTCTTTTGCCTTCGTGGATGTATCTTGCAAGAAGTTACTATGGCTGAGTTCAAAAAGGGTGTTTCCTGTGTTCTTCTCTAGGATTTTGATGGAATCTTGTCTCACATTTAGATCTTTTCATCCATTTTGAGTTTATCTTTGTGTATGGTGAAAGAGAGTGGTCTAGTTTCATTCTTCTGCATGTGGATGTCCAATTTTCCCAGCACCATTTATTGAAGAGACTGCCTTTCTTCCAATGGATAGTCTTTCCTCCTTTATCGAATATTAGTTGCCCATAAAGTTCAGGGTCCACTTCTTGATTCTCTATTCTGTTCCAAATCTATGTGTCTGTTTTTGTGCCAGTACCACACTGTCTTGATGACCACAGCTTTGTAGTACAACCTGAAATCTGGCATTGTGATGCCCCCAGATATGGTTTTCTTTTTTAAAATTCCCCTGGCTATTCAGGGTCTTTTCTGATTCCACACAAATCTTAAAATAATTTGTTCTAACTCTCTGAAGAAAGTCCATGGTATTTTGATAGGGATTGCATTAAACGTGTATATTGCCCTGGGTAACATTGACATTTTCACAATATTAACTCTGCCAATTCATGAGCATGGAATATTTTTCCATCTCTTTGTGTCTTCCTCAATTTCTTTCAGAAGTGTTCTATAGTTTTTAGGGTATAGATCCTTTACATCTTTGGTGAGGTTTATTCCTAGGTATCTTATGCTTTTGGGTGCAATTGTAAATGGGATTGACTCCTTAATTTCTCTTTCTTCAGTCTCATTGTTAGTGTATAGAAATGCCACTGACTTCTGGGCATTGATTTTGTATCCTGCCACACTACCGAATTGCTGTAGGAGTTCTAGCAATCTTGGGGTGGAGACTTTTGGGTTTTCTATGTAGAGTATCATGTCATCGGCGAAGAGGGAGAGTTTGACTTCTTCTTTGCCAATTTGAATGCCTTTAATGTCTTTTTGTTTTCTGATTGCTGAGGCTAGGACTTCCAGTACTATGTTGAACAGCAGTGGTGAGAGTGGACATCCCTGTCTTGTTCCTGATCTTAGGGGAAAGGCTCCCAGTGCTTCCCCATTGAGAATGATATTTGCTGTGGGCTTTTCATAGATGGCTTTTAAGATGTCGAGGAATGTTCCCTCTATCCCTACACTCTGAAGAGTTTTGATCAGGAATGGATGCTGTATTTTGTCAAAAGCTTTCTCTGCATCCAATGAGAGGATCATATGGTTCTTGGTTTTTCTCTTGCTGATATGATGAATCACATTGATTGTTTTACGGGTGTTGAACCAGCCTTGTGTCCCAGGGATAAATCCTACTTGGTCATGGTGAACAATTTTCTTAATGTACTGTTGGATCCTATTGGCCAGTATCTTGTTGAGAATTTTTGCATCCATGTTCATCAGGGATATTGGTCTGTAATTCTCCTTTTTGGTGGGGTCTTTGTCTGGTTTTGGAATTAAGGTGATGCTGGCCTCATAGAACGAATTTGGAAGTACTCCATCTCTTTCTATCTTTCCAAACAGCTTTAGGAGGATAGGTATGGTTTCTTCTTTAAACGTTTGATAAAATTCCCCTGAGAAGCCATCTGGCCCTGGACTCTTGTGTCTTGGGAGGTTTTTGATGACTGCTTCAATTTCCTCCCTGGTTATTGGCCTGTTCAGGTTTTCTATTTCTTCCTGTTCCAGTTTTGGTAGTTTGTGGCTTTCCAGGAATGCGTCCATTTCTTCTAGATTGCCTAATTTATTGGCGTATAGCTGTTCATAATATGTTTTTAAAATCGTTTGTATTTCCTTGGTGTTGGTAGTGATCTCTCCTTTCTCATTCATGATTTTATTAATTTGAGTCTTCTCTCTCTTCTTTTTAATAAGGCTGGCTAATGGTTTATCTATCTTATTAATTCTTTCAAAGAACCAACTCCTGGTTCTGTTGATCTGTTCCACAGTTCTTCTGGTCTCGATTTCGTTGAGTTCTGCTCGAATCTTTATTAACTCCCTTCTTCTCTTGGGTGTAGGATCTATTTGCTGTTTTTTCTCTAGCTCCTTTAGTGTAAGGTTAGCTTCTGTATTTGAGTTCTTTCCAGTTTTTGAATGGATGCTTGTATTGCGATGTATTTCCCCCTTAGGACTGCTTTTGCTGCATCCCAAAGATTTTGAACGGTTGTATCTTCATTCTCATTAGTTTCCATGAATCTTTTTAATTCTTCCTTAATTTCCTGGTTGACCCTTTTATCTTTTAGCAGGATGGTCCTTAATCTCCACGTGTTTGAGGTCCTTCCAAACTTCTTGTTGTGATTTAGTTCTAATTTCAAGGCATTATGGTCTGAGAATATGCAGGGGACAATCCCAATCTTTTGGTATCGGTTCAGACCCGATTTGTGACCCAATATGTGGTCTATTCTGGAGAAAGTTCCATGTGCGCTTGAGAAGAATGTGTATTCAGTTGAGTTTGGATGTAAAGTTCTGTAGATATCTGTGAAATCCATCTGGTCCAGTGTATCATTTAAAGCTCTCGTTTCTTTGGAGATGTTGTGCTTAGAAGACCTATCGAGTATAGAAAGAGCTAGATTGAAGTCACCAAGTATAAGTGTATTATTATCTAAGTATTTCTTCACTTTGGTTAATAATTGATTTATATATTTGGCAGCTCCCACATTCGGGGCATATATATTGAGGATTGTTAAGTCCTCTTGTTGAATAGATCCTTTAAGTATGATATAGTGTCCCTCTTCATCTCTCACTACAGTCTTCGGGGTAAATTTTAGTTTATCTGATATAAGGATGGCTACCCCTGCTTCTTTTGAGGACCATTCGAATGGTAAATGGTTCTCCAACCTTTTATTTTCAGGCTGTAGGTGTCCTTCTGTCTAAAATGAGTCTCTTGTAGACAGCAAATAGATGGGTCCTGCTTTTTTATCCAGTCTGAAACCCTGCACCTTTTGATGGGGTCATTAAGCCCGTTCACGTTCAGTTACTATTGAGAGATACGAGTTTAGTGTCATCATGATATCTATTCAGTCCTTGTTTTTGTGGACTGTTCCACTGAACTTTTTTTTTTTTTTTTTTTTTCACTGAACTTCTTTTTAAATGGGAATTTTAAGAGTCTCCCTTAAAATTTCTTGCAGAGCTGGTTTGGAGGTCACATATTCTTTTAGTTGCTGCCTGTCTTGGAAGCTCTTTATCTCTCCTTCCATTTTGAATGAGAGCCTTGCTGGATAAAGTATTCTTGGTTGCATGTTCTTCTCATTTAGGACCCTGAATATATCCTGCCAGCCCTTTCTGGCCTGCCAGGTCTCTGTGGAGAGGTCTGCTGTTACCCTAATACTCCTCCCCATAAAAGTCAGGGATTTCTTGTCTCTTGCTGCTTTAAGGATCTTCTCTTTATCTTTGGAATTTGCAAGCTTCACTATTAAATGTCGAGGTGTTGAACGGTTTTTATTGATTTTAGGGGGGGATCTCTCTATTTCCTGGATCTGAATGCCTGTTTCCCTTCCCAGATTAGGAAAGTTTTCAGCTAGAATTTGTTCAAATACATATTCTGGCCCTCTGTCCCTTTCGGCGCCCTCGGGAACCCCAATTAAACGTAGGTTTTTCTTTCTCAGGCTGTCGTTTATTTCCCTTAATCTATCTTCATGGTCTTTTAATTGTTTGTCTCTTTTTTCCTCAGTTTCCCTCTTTGCTATCAACTTGTCTTCTATGTCACTCACTTGTTCTTCCACCTCGTTAACCCTCGTCGTTAGGACTTCTAGTTTGGATTGCATCTCATTCAATTGATTTTTAATTTCTGCCTGATTAGCTCTATATTCTGCAGTCATGAAGTCTCTTGAGTCCTTTATACTTTTTTCTAGAGCCACCAGTAGCTGTATAACAGTGCTTCTGAATTGGCTTTCTGACATTGAATTGTAATCCAGATTTTGTAACTCTGTGGGAGAGAGGACTGTTTCTGATTCTTTCTTTTGAGGTGAGGTTTTCCTTCTAGTCATTTTGCTCAGTGCAGAGTGGCCAAAAGCAAGTTGTATTGGGAAAAAGAGAAAAAGAGAGGAGAGATGGAAGGAAAGAAAAGAGAAAGAGAAAAAAAAGGGAAGTAAAAAAAAAAACACACAAAAAAAAAAGAAAAAAGAGAAAGAAAAAGAAAGGAGAAAAAAAGGGGGTGGGGGAAGGAAACAAATCAAAAAGCAAAACAAAACAAAACAAAAACAAAACAAAACAAACAAACAAAAAAAGAACCACGGGGGAGTATCTTCTGATTCTGTGTACTTTAAGTCCCTTGGCTTCTCCTGGGAGTTGTCAGTCTAGCTGGTGTTCTGGGGGAGGGGCCTGCTGTGCTGATTTTCAGGTGTTAGCAGTTGGGGGAGCTGCTGTGCCCCAGCCTGGTGCAGGGCTCAGTGGGGGTTGTTTACCCCGTGAGGCCGCAGGAGGAACAGCCCCAGTGGCGGGGCAGCTCTGGAGCCCTGGATTCAGCTCCGGCAGGAACTCCGTCTGCAGGGCCTGGAGGCTCCGGGCGGGGCCGCTGATCTGCTCAGCTGGGGCAGGAGCGTCCTCGCTGTCCTGGGCCCTCCCGGCCTCTGCCTGTCCCGGGGGAGGCGGGATCCTGGGCTGTGTCCCGGCGCCCTGTGCTCCGGGGCCTGCGCTGTTGGATTCGCGCTCCCGGGCCGCGCAGCCCCCTCCGCGGAGCCGCCGCCCGAGCGCCCCCGAGCTGCTCCGGGTCCTGCCGTGCGCGCTGCAGCCCTTAGGGAGCTCGGCGCACTCTCCTGGGCGCGCAGTTGCTCTGTTACTGTCCCGGGGAGCCCGAGGCATCCCCGCCCTCCTGGGTCCTGCTCCAACTCCCCACGGGCCCCTTTCCGCCCGGGAAGGTCGGTGCAGCTCCTGCTCCTCCGGGCCGGGGCTCTCCTGTCCTGGGGACACTCGCCCCGGCCTCAGCCCGGCTCCTTGCGGGGCCCCTCCCCCTTGGAGGCCTTTGTTTCTTTATTTCTTTTTCCCCGTCTTCCTACCTTGATAGAAGCACGAACTCTTCTCACTGTAGCATTCCAGCTGGTTTCTCTTTAAATCTCAGGCCGAATTGATAGATTTTCAGGATAATTTGAAGGTTTTCTAGGTAATTTGGTGGAGACAGGTGATTTGGAGACCCTACTCTTCCGCCATCTTGCTCCTCCCCCCTCCCAGTCTTTGGTTTAAAATCTAGTTTGGGGATTCCTGGGTGGCGCAGCGGTTTGGCGCCTGCCTTTGGCCCTGGGCGTGATCCTGGAGACCCGAGATCGAGACCCACATCAGGCTCCCGGTGCATGGAGCCTGCTTCTCCCTCTGCCTGTGTCTCTGCCTCTCTCCCATTCTCTCTTTGTGACTATCATAAATAAATAAAAAATTAAAAAAATATAAAATCTAGTTTGTTTGATAAAAGTATTGCCACTTGGCTTTCTTTTGATATCCATTAGCATGATAAATGGTTCTCCGTGCCTTCACTTTCTATCTGCAGGTGCCTTTAGGTCTAAAATGAGTCTTTTATGGCCAGCAATATAGTTAGGTCTTGTTTTTTTGATCCATTCTGGTACCTCGTGCCTTTTGATTGGAGCATTTAGTCCATTTACATTCAGAGTGATTATTGATAGATATGAATTTAGTGCCATTGTATTACCTATAAGGTTGGTGTTTCTGGAGATTTTCTCTGTTCCTTTCTATTCTTTTTTGTTTTTAGTCTTTCTTTCCCACTCAAAGCGTCCTCTTTAATATTTCTTGCAGGGCTGGTTAGGTGGTCATGAACTCCTTCAGTTTTTGTTTGTGTGAGAAACTCCTTACCTCTTCTATTCTGAATGACAGCCTTGCTGGAGAAGGTATTCCTGGCTTCATATTTTTCCCATTTAGCATGTTGAATATATTATGCCACTCCTGTCTAGACTGTCAAGTTTCTGTAGATTCATCTGCTGCTAACATTTGTCTTCCCTTGTAAGTTAGGGATTTCTTTACTCTGGCTGCTTTTAGGATTTTTGCTTTTCTCTGTATTTTGCGATTTTTACTATATGTTTTGGTGTTGGCCTGCTTTGGTTGATTTTGATGGGGGTTCTCTGTGCCTCCCAGGAATTTGATGTCTAGTTCCTTTCCCAGATTAGGGAAATTTTCAGCTATAATTTGCTCAAATAAACCTTCTGTTCCCTTTCCCCCTCTCTTCTTCTTCTGGGACTCCTATGATATTGGTCCTTCTTCATCTATTTTTACAGCCTTTTGTTTAAAATCTAGTTTGTCTGATATAAGTATGGCTATTCCAGCTTTCTTTTGATGCCCATTAGAATGATAAATGGTTCTTC
Organism: Canis lupus baileyi; assembly: GCF_048164855.1. Lineage (NCBI taxonomy): Eukaryota > Metazoa > Chordata > Mammalia > Carnivora > Canidae > Canis > Canis lupus. The sequence continues at coordinate 62,798,199 of NC_132841.1, forward strand.
ACCCCTTCACTTTCAATCTGGAGGTGGCTTTGGGTTTAAAATGAGTCTCTTGTAAACATCATATTTATGGGTTCTGTTTTTTATCCATTATGATACCCTATGTCTTTTGATTGGAGCATTTAATCCATTTTCATTCAGAATAATTATTAAAAGATATGAATTTAGTGCTTTTGTATTACCTGTAAAGTCACTGTTTCTGTAGATTGTATCTGTTCCTTTTTGGTCTTTATTACTTTTAGATTCCCTTTCCCCTTTAATATTTCTTGCAGGGCTGGTTTAGTGTTCATGAATTCCTTTAGTTTTTCTTTGTCTTGGAAAGTCTTTATCTCTCCCTCTGTTCTAAATGACAGTCTTGCTGGATAAGCTATTTTTTGCTGCATGTTTTTCCCATTTAGCATGTTAACTATATCATGCCAGTTCTTTTTGGACTGTCAGGTCTCTGTGGACATGTTGCTGCAGCCTTATGTGTCTGTCCTTGTAGGTTAAGGACCTCTTGTCCTGAGCTGTTTTCAGGATTTTCTGTTCATCTGTAATTTGCAAGTTTCACTATAATATGTTGTGATGTTGACATATTTTTGTTGATTTTGAGGATTCTGTGTGCCTCTTGGTCTTGAATGCCTGCTTCCTTCCCCAGATTAGGGAAGTTCTCAGCTGTAATTTGTTCCAATAATCCTTCTGCCCCATTTTCTTGCTCTTCTTCTGGGACTCCTATAATATGGATATTATTTCACCTTATGGGATTGCTGAGTTCTCTATGTCTACCTTCATGATCTAATAGTTCTTTTTTTCAGTCTTCTTTTCAGGTTCATTATTTTCCATAATTTTATCCTCTATATCACTGATTTCCTCTACTGCTTCATTCATCATTATTTTTATGGGCTTCATTTGGGACTGGGACTGCATCTCAGTTACAGCATTTTAAATTTTGGCCTGACTAGACTTTAGTTCTTCTAACTTTATGCTAAGGGATTCTCTAGTGTCTTCTATGTTTTTTCATGTCCAGCTAGTATCTTTTGTAATCATCATTATTTTTTTAAAGATTTTATTTATTTATTTATTTATGAGAGAGAGAGAGAGAGGCAGAGACAAAGGCAGAGGGACAAGCAGGCTCCATGCAGGGAACCCAATGTGGGACTCGATCCCGGGTGTCCAGGATCACGCCCTGGGCTGAAGGTGGCGCTAAACTGCTGAGCCACCTGGGCTGTCCTATAATCATTGTTTTAAATTCTAGTTCAGACATCTTACTTATATCTGTATTGATTAAATCTCTAGCTGTGAGTATTATCTCCTATTCTTTCTTTTGGTGTGTATTTCTCTGTCTTGTCTTTCAAATGGTGGTTGCTTTTCTACTTATAGACTTGCAGCATTTGTTTCTCAAACCTCCGATTGATGTCTTGGGTGTTCAGAATGATTTGATAACTATCTAGATGTATTCATGGGATGAGACAAACTTAGAGTCCCACTACTCCTCCTAGGCTCCTTTTTTCCCCAAAAATTTTATTTAAATTCCAGTTAGTTAACATATAATGTAATATTAGTTTCAGGTATAGAATTTAGTGATTCATCACTTACATACAACACTCAGTGCTCATCACAAGTGCCCTCCCTAATACACGTCACCTATTTAGTCAATGGTCCCTGTCCACCTCCCCTCCGGTAACCCTGAGTTCGTTCTCTGTAGTTAAGTCTGTTTCCTGGTTTGCTTTGGCTCTCTTTTCCTCTTATGTTTATCTGTTTTGTTTCTTAAATTTTACATATGAGTGAAATCATATGGTATTTGTTTTTCTCTGGCTGACCTATTTCACTTAAATAATACTGTCTAATTCCATCCAATCATTGCAAATGGCAAGATTTTATTCTTTTTTTATGGCTGAGTAATATTCTATTATATACATATTATCCTATTACAATATATATAATATCCTATTATATATATGATATAGGATATGTATATATGATTTATATATCACCTCTTCTTTTTCCATTCATTAGTGGATGGACATTTGGGCTCTTTCTGTAATTTGCCTATTGTTAATAATGCTGCTATGAACATTGGGATGCATGTGTGCCTTTGAATTAGCATTTTTGTATCCTTTAGGTAAATACCTAGTAGCACAATTGCTGGATCATAGGGTAGCTCTATTTTTAATTTTTTAAGGAAACTCCATACTGTTTTTCAGAATGGCTGCTCCAGTTTGCTTTGCCACCATCAGTGTAAGAGGGTTCCCCTTTCTCTGCATCCTCAATAACATCTATTGTTTCCTATGTTGTTCATTTTAACCATTTTGACTGGTTTGAGGTGATTTTTTCACTGTAGCTTTGATTTTTATTTCCCTGATGATGAAAATCTTTTCACGTGTCTGTTAGACATCTGAATGTCTTCTTTGGAAAAATGTCTATTCATGTCTTCTACCATTTTATTTTTTTTTATTTTTTTAAAGATTTTTTATTTATTCATGCATGAGAGACACACACACAGAGAGAGAGAGAGAGAGAGAGAGAAGCAGAGAAACAGGCAGAGGGAGAAGCAGGCTGCATGCAGGGAGCCTGGCGTGGGACTCAATCCTGTGTCTTCAGGATCACGCCCTGGGCCAAAGGTGGCACTAAACCGCTGAGCCACTGGGGTTGCCCTCTTCTACCCATTTTAAAATTGGATTATTTGTTTATTTGGTGTTCAGTTTTATAAATTCTTTATATATTTTAGATACTAACACTTTATTTTATTTTTATTTTTTAGAAGATTTTTTAAAAAATTTATTCATGAGAGACACAGAGAGAGAGGCAGAGACATAGGCAGAAGGAGAAGCAGGCTCAGCGAGGAGCCTGATGTGGGACTCAATCCTGGAACCCTGGGATTATGAACTGAGTCAAAGGCAGATGCTCAACCACTGAGCCACCCAGGCACCCAGATACTAACCCTTTATTGGATATTTGTTTGTTTGTTTGTTTTTATCTCAACGAAGTCCCAATAGTTAATTTTTGCTTTTGTTTTTCTTGCCTCTGGAGATATATCTAGTTAGAAGTTGCTATGGTTGATGTCAAAGAACTTACTGCCTGTGTTGTCCTCTAGGATTTTGATGGATTCCTGTCTCACATTTAGTACTTTCATCCATTTTGAATTTATTTTTGTGTATGGTGTGAGAAAGTGGTCTAGTTTCATTCTTTTGTATGTTTCTATCTAGTTTTCTCAACACCATTTGATGAAGAGACTGTCTTTTTTTTCCATTGGCTATTCTTTCCTGCTTTGTTGACCATATAGCTATAGGTTCATTGGTGGGTTTTCTATTCTGTTCCATTGATCTCTGTGTCTGATTTTGTGCCAGTATCATACTGCCTTGATCACTATAGCTTTGTAATATAACTTGCAGTTCATAATGTGATGCTTCCAGCTTTGCTTTTTCAAAATTGCTTTGGCTATTTGGAGCTCTTTTATGGTTCCATACAAATCTTAGGATTGTAAAACTCCAGGCTTTAAGCTGCACTGGTTGCCAGAAGCCATGAAATTTGGCCCCTCTTACTTTCTAAGCCAGTTGCTATGGGTATTTGTCTTCCCCCTGCGTTCACCTGTGTGGTAGTCTGTTTCTTGCTCTTCTCTGAGTTCAACCCCATTGCCACCACAGTGGCTATGATCTGTTTCTCTCCCAAACTGTGTCTCTGTATATTCTACCTTCTTTGATGTTGCCTCTTCTCTACCTTTAGTTGTAGACTTTGCTCTGTCATTCTTAGGTCAGTTTGCAGGGTATTTAGGATGGTTTGATAGTTATCTAGTTGTATTCATGGAATGGGCAAGCCTAGGGTAATTATACTTTGTCACCATCTGTCCACTCCCTTGAATCTCTTGGTTTTTAAGTGTGGCATTAAATAGGCAAAGGACAGACATGTAAAATGCCATGATCTTATTTTTAAGGTGATCTCATTCTCCAGTATCAGATTTAGTTGTAATAAGCTTACATTTTAATTTTCCTCTGTCTGACCTTGATGCCTATTTCTCAGTTGGTTTGAATGCCTAATGGGATTTGAGAGGGGATGTTATGTATTCATGTATCTGCCTCCTTAAGTCCTAATATGGTACATAGATTCATCTCTACTGTTAAATGCGTAGATACTCCCCTTCACTCCCATGCCATAAATCCTCTTGGCTGCATGTCTGCTGATGGGTGTTAGAGTTGCTACATCATTACATTGTTTGTAGATGTACCACAAGAATGCTGTGAGCCCTAGCCCTCTTGGCTTTTAGGATACTACAAACTTAGTAAATGAGAATAATATATCATAACCTTTCCTGTGTGAGTTTCTGTGTGAATGTTTGTACCTGTAAAGGACATGGGCATGGATGCCTCTCTTGGGATTTTTCTCTTTATACTGAAGAACAGATTTTCATAGAATCAGGATAGCCCTATGTTCATTTTGTAGAGGTAGAATTGAACTATAGAGGAAGTAAAGCTATATGTCTGGTCACTTAGAAAAAGTTTTCTTTCCAGTTTGCCCGTAAAATTATGATTTTTTGAATAAGAAGTGGTATATTTCAGTGCAGTCTTATTCAAGTTATGTTCTTGATTAAAATTATTAGAATATGAATTCAGCAATAGAAGGATGTTGTCTAATTCAAAGCATTCAAAACTGAAATCAGAATATTAAAGTACTAAACTTATGTGTAATCTATCCAACTACTATTTTTCAAATGGGTAAGATAGAATATTTTTTATTTCCATCCACATTATTTTGTGCATTCAAGAAAATCTTGTGAAATATTATAAATAGACATCTACTTTATTAGCCCATTATATTTTTTTGTGCAACCTACATTTCAATAAATGCACCTCCAGGTGCTAAAAATAAAAACTGGTATTCTAACCTAGTTATCCAACAGAAATCAGTATTAACATTAGAAATTCAATGAGTGGCTATTGGTAAGGCAGTACATGATTTAAAATGGGGAAAACAATAAAACCAACTTTAGTATTGTTAGTAACTGAGATGAATATTACGTGCTTTGGGAACTATGTTTGTATTACATGTCACATCCCATTACAAAATATGTCACTAGAATGGAAAAGTTAATAGAAAAGAGCATATCCACACCCCTGGCCAATGGCTCACTTATTTAAAATGACATTCAATGTAAAACAGAGATATTTCCACTGTCTTTGGAATTCACTAATAAAATTTGGCTTGTATTGCCATATAACTCCTGCCAAAAGATTCACATCTAGTGCACATTTTCCTGTGCATTGATCCTAGAACTGTATTCTTCATGATCCCTTTCTACATTCTCTTGAATTCCCTCCCCACATTCCTGCTAGACTCTTGAACTAGACCATGGATTTTCTTCTATTGAAATTTCAAAATGGGTGAAAAGTATTTAAGGCAAGCCAGGAATTCTTTAAGAGCTTTTCTGAGATCTAATTATTCCAGATGATAAAGCATTAGCTTCTAATACATGTCAGGATTGGGTAGCATAATCTGCTGATATCTAAGGAATGTAGTTCAGTAATCACTTTGGTTTTAGGGTTTTCAGAGGATTGATTTGGATGGGTAATGGTTCTGTTGCTGAATCAGAATCCAATTTTAGTGATAATTTCAGAATCTCTGGTGATAAAATGGAGAAATATATGATATAATTGTTCAATTGAACAAATTTCCAATATAAGAAGCATCTATAAGAAGCATCTAAATAATTTCTGGGAACTAAAACTTCTTCTTGAATGTACTGATTTTACATACGAAGGTTATCACCTAATTTGTAAAGTGCCACAACTGGAATATGAGAAACTAGATCTCAAAGAGGAAAATACTCCTTGGTAAGGCTTGGCCTTACCAATAGCCACTCATTGAATTTCTAATGTTAATATTCAGTTCATTGGTCACACTAGCCACCTTTCAAGCTCTCAATAGCTTCATGCATCTAGTGACTATGATGTTAGACAGTATAGATATAGAACATTTGCATCATCATGGAAGGTTTATTGGACAGTGCTATTCTAAAGCATATAAGATTATAATATATTGTACTTTTTTATAAAATGAAACAAAACTTACATTATAACATTGTATTTTTTAAGATTTCTAAGGCAAGCAATAGGAGTCCCATTGCAAAAATTCTAGGCTTCCAGGCAACCAATAAGAAATCCTTACACAATCATGTGAATTTTACTCTGCATTGTTTATCTTATTTTACACTTCAGGAAACAGCGAGAGGTCACAGGACTTGTCCCATCATCCTTACAGGGTTAGTGAGTGGCTCAGGTAGAATGAAAGCTGACAGCCTAGACCACTTAATCTGTGGAGAATCCAGGTGCCAGACACAATGGGGATAAACATCACAAGTGAAGACAATCTCACATGGGCCTCTGGAAAACCCTTCAAAACACCGTGCAAGTGTTCTTTGTTACAGACTAAAATAGAAGAGTGCTTATTTTGTTTTCTTTTCAAATTGTCCTTGGAACTGAGAGCTTATTCACTTCATTACCTTCAGTAGACTTGTAGTGACTATAGAATTCATCAAGTTATTTAATACAGAAACATGGAAATATAGGAGATGGTTTTACATTTTTAAACTTGAATGGGGACATTCAGACATTAGGAAAAACTAATTAGCTCAACCCTTGGTAACAGTATAACTGACTTGATTAGAAATAGAGGCATGACATACTGGAACTGGCTTGTACTGGCTCACAAGAGCCCATTGTTAAAATTTCAGGAATTCTGCAAACCGGTTGTTAAATACAGCTATTATTAAAAGTTAAATTATGAAAACTTATAATTAAATAACCATATTAAAAACAAAGGTAAAAATACTCAACAATCATGTTTTCTAGTGGTTTTACTACATTATACTGTTACGTATGTTCTTGAGGTTATTTATGCTTACTATGTCTGGACAGCAGACATACCATATAAGGAATGCTGTTGTACATTTCCCCCCAATTACCTGTAACTGAAATGGTCTGTTCAATGTTCAGTTTCCCACTACATTTGGTGCATTTGGTGGGAAATCTTTTTTTTTTTTTTTAAGATTTTATTTATTTATTTGAGGGAGAGAGAGAAAGAGAGAGAGCACAAGCAGAGGGAGTGCCAGAGGCAGAGAGAGAGAAGCAAACCCCCTGCTGAGCAGGATCCTGGGACCCCAGGTCAAGACCTGAGCTGAAGACAGACTGTTAACCGGCTGAGCCACCCAGGTGCCCTTGGTGCCTTATTTTCAAGGAATCATGTTATACAGAGATGAGGAAAAATTAGAGATGCTTTCTGAAGTCTTACATATCCCATTTCTCTCTGTAACTTGTTAGAGAGCAAAGTGAACATTTGAATACAGTCTCCAAGCATATAGATGATTCTAGCAGTCAGAGAAAGGGTTAAAGGATGGTATTCCAGATTAAGGAAATAGCATGGTCATAAAAGTAGAGGAGGAGAAACATATCACATGTGTAACATTCAAAAAGATTTCTGTAACTCAGATGTTACCTAGATCTTCCCAGCCCTTTTGGTAAAATAGATTTAACACCCTAGTTCACCTCATATAGAAGTCCTATACAATAGGAACAACCTATTCCAATAACTCTCTGAATTTCTGGGAGAGTTAGAGTATCATGGAGACTTAGAATCTGAGTTCCTACTTCTTTTAAATTAGCTGAGTTTAGGGATTTCTCTCTTCAACTGTGCAGGTTACTCCCTAGTCCCTAGTATGTCATCCAGATATGTCACTTAGCTCATCTCATCAATTCTACCAAAAATAACAACAAACACTCACATCAAACCTGTGAATGTTCATATGCGTGCATGTATGTGTTAGGTTCTTGCTATGAGAAGTGTGACCCACAGACCAGCAGAATCAGCCTTGCCTGGGAGTTTGTTAAAAATGCAGAATCCTAGGCTTCTATTCAAGCCTACAGAATTAGAATTTGATTTATATGTACATTGATGTTTGAGAACCACTAAAGGTAAATGGTGGTAAGAAGCAAGATATATATATATATATCTTAAAAAGGCGGGAAGATCTAGATGACATCTGTGTTACAGAAATCTTTTTGAACATTATACATGTTCTGTGTTTTTCTTTCTCTACTTTTATAACCATGCTGTTTTCTAATCTGGAATATCATCCTCTAACCTTTTCTTTGACTCCTGGAATCATCCATATTCTTAAATTTCAATTCAAATACTCATTTTGCTCTCTAAGAACTTACAGAAAGAAACAGCAGATGTAGAATTCCAGAAAGCATTTCTAATTTTTCCTCCTCTCTATATAGTGTGACTCCTTGACAGAAAACACCAGATATAGTGGGAGTTGAAACAGCAAATAGACCATTTCAATTATAGGTAGTTGTATGTGTCCTAATTTAAAAATAAATTTGCTGGGGGGATTTAAATGTATAAGCCCTGGGTATTGACGATCTTTGGGAAAAGTGAGAGTAGTGATTATTGATATCTCCATTTCATTTTTAAGTGAGATGGTCATACCATTGGTCTAAAACATCCTGATGTAGAGAGACAACTTCCCTTCGATCCCTTTCTCTGATGTTACTTCAATAAATTATTCATTAGATATAATGATAAGCAGCCAGGGAGAACATTTGGGTGAATGCTTTGATCTTGTTTGTACACCAAACAAGGTAACAAGTAAGGCTAGGTTCCAGACAGAATTGTTCTAGCTCTGTATAGAGGGCAATCATATGTCAGGGGATGTGGGAAAAGGGAAGGCGTGTGAGTAGAAGCAGCACTGCCTGTACAGTGAAGAAGCTCAGAATCTAGTACTAGTTCCAGCAATAAGATTGTTTAGAGACTTTGGTTTTCTTCCTCTGGGTTGTATCCCCTTTCTTAGTCTCTTTTGTGATCAGTCATCGGAGTACAGAATATCCCAGGTCACTAAGTATTAGTATTATACTCAGTATTATTTACTCAGTATTATTTACTTTGGGGCCTATGGGACACCTAGAACTGCTACAGCTTTTCCAAACTCACACAATATCGAATCCAACAATTTTTGTAACTTAGAGAACAATGATTTTGCTCATCTTGTCATTTTCTTAAAACTCTTTCCCTTAATTACCGATAACATTTTATTCTTGTCTCTGCTGTATTATCAGCATTGCTATTCCGGTTACATTTATTGGAATACAGTGGATGCATTAGTTGCCTGGATGTGAAACAAATGCTAAATAAAGATGTTTTTTTCTTTTCTCAGTGGTGCTTTAGCCTTGAATAACCTATTTTCTGTTGTGGTAACAATGTTATATGAAAACTAAGAATAATTATCGGAGATCAGGGATAATTCTTATTTTCAGAGGAAACTGAAGTCCTTCCTGAGTCTTGCCTACCAAAAGTCAAATCCAAGTACATTATTGTAGAAAATCTAGTGAAGTTTATTTTTTACTTCCTTCCGCCTTCCCGCAGGGATATGCCTAATGATGAACCTTTATCAAAGATGTGGTTTCCTCATGTTACCTTTTGCTTTTCTAGTTCTTCCTCAAGTGTCTGACATCCTAAACTTATTGCCTTGGCTCAAACCTCCCTCTTTCCTCCTCATTTCTCTCTGAATATTTGTTCTAATACTGGTTGGAAAGACTTGACAACAGAATTCACAATAAAATGTTGATGTGTTTGATCCTGTTGAAAAAAGTTTACATTTCAGGGTTTTCTTGTTTAGCCAAAACAAATGAATACTTATGTACCACATCTTTATCCATTCATCTGTTGATGGACATGAGGCTTAGGGGAAAGGAGGGAAAATGAGTGGGAAAAATTGAGAGGGAGACAAAACATGAGAGACTCCTAACTGGGAGATGAACAAGGGGAAGTAGAAGGGGAAACGAGCAGGGGGCATGGGGCGACTGGGTGACAGGCACTGAGGAGGGCACTTGATGGGATGAGCACTGGGTGTTATACTATATGTTAGCAAATAGAGCTTCAATAAAAAATATATAAAACAAATGAATACTTATGTTAGAATAATCAAGAGACTGGTTAGCAGTCCTAAAATTTAAGCCAAACCTCCATTCCTCCTACATCTAAGGGTGGCCTTTGTCCCAAAAGGCCATTAAGAACAGCCAATATTCAATAGGACAGAGGAGCTGGAAGGCATGAATCAGAGCCCCAAGAATACCGCTGTTCAGTTTAAACAATGATATTTTACCTGTATATTTAGTATATAGTAGGCTGTTGGTACCCATCTAGATCCCATTTACCATGCTTGTGTGCCCATCCCTCATCTATGAGTGTCAGCTCCTAAAGACAGAGTAGTCTCTGTCTCTAGACAATTTCTCATGACCTAATGGGAGATACTTCATCTTGTCTGCTATGCCTCGTGGGTAGGAGAGGAGTTGAAGACAGCAGTGCAGAGACCCTTTGCCTTAATGTAGGAACAAATCTGTGATACATTCATGCTTCAGAATTCCTATATATATTAGGCAAAGCTGATCTCTAGCTGAGGCTTCATTCTTGTTTAGTTTTATCATGGCATATCCGGTTTTCTTTGCCCTCTTCTGAAAATAATATTTGAGTAAATTTGTCATACAAGAATTCCATCTCAGGCTCTGCTCCTAGGGCATTTGGTACTAGGAATAGTACTAAGAAGTGCTCTCTGCAGACAGGATTCTGGAGGTGGGTTAGTCACTGGCCAGATGGCAGTGAAAACCCCATCTTGGGTAGCTGGAGCCTTGATAGTTCCTGACATGCTGCAGAAGTGCAGTTGCTAAGATGCTCACCTATGGTGAATTGGCATAGGGTACAGATGGAAGGAGGTATACTAACTGGTTCAGTGTTTCTGGCAATTGAAAGGTACAAGGAAAAGAGTAACTCTATGGATTGTGAAATGGTTTGCTTTTGCAAAATGGCATTTATATGTTGAAGAGAGATGATGACAATCTCCAATCTATTAATCAGCAGTTTAAAGCAAAATATAAGTCAGAAATCCTCTAATTTCTGTAGATTGAAGGCAGACAAAGCCAATAGCCTGGAACAGGACTTAACTGCAAGTGGCAAGAAACTTTAGAGAAAGTTGAATTCTCAGCCTTAGAAGGTCTCCTAATCTAAAGGTAGAGGTTTGATATGAGAGAAATGGGAGCCTGAGATGGGAATATCTAAATAGATGCATTTGAGTACCTTGAATTCCTAGATTTTCCTTAACTCTCTGAGTTTTCAGAATTGACCTTTATCCTTTATTGGAAGATAAAATTTTCTCTCTCTTGCTTAAAGACCATGTAAAGATCTCAAAGGAGAAAGGCATCTTTGGGAAAATCTTCCTCAGGAGCTGTTTCTATTTGTCTTTCTGCCTACCATACCCATAACTTGGGTCAAATTTCAGCAAAATTAGATTGGAGAATTGTTAGCCTATTAAAGAAGAGGTATTGAATACAAAAAAAGCCGCTGGACTTAGTTAACACGTACTGTCAGGATCAAAGAGATGATGCCTAGGAGTGGATCTTGAAGCTACTGGGAAGGATTAGGGATAGTATATTGATATGGGGGCACTTTTCTGTGACACAGGATTTAACACTCTGGCAGAGGTCCAAAGAGGCATTTTTAATGCCCTACTGGGATGGCTCTTAGAAGATTGGAAAAAGCAATGCCATGCATCAAGTGTTAGCAAGCTTTTTCTGTAATGGGCAGGATAGCAAATATTTTAGAACTTGAGTGTAATATAACCAATATATAAACAAATGGGTGTAGCCAATAAATTGGGTGTTCCAATAATACTTTACTTACAGAAAAAGGAAAGGGCTGGATCTGGCTCAAGGGTCATAGTTTGCCAACTGCTGCTCCACACTTAATGAGATAGAGGTGCCAACATTTCTGTGGCAGACTATGAAGGAAAGTATTAAAAGGCTTAGAAAGTAGGCATGTTAGAATGGGGCTGTTACTTAAGACTGGAAAAGCCACCATTTGACTGTATTCCTTGGGAGGTCCTGGAGGAGATTTTACTTATTATAACAATAAGGAGTGTGCCAGTAAGAGAGAGCCAGTATTTTTAAGTAGCTATGAGGTGGCTGTTCTATACACTAGGGCTGAGTAGGAGATGCTATTACAGACCTGGGGATGATAGGATATGGGAATAGCCAGGTGGTAGCACTTAATTGTTAGAGCAAGGTGGGCATAGTTACCATAATGCGCAGAAGCTTGGAATGGCAGCCAGGAAGGGATTATTCACAGGGATCTATGGAGATTGCTAATATAGCATCACATTCCTAGGGGCAAGATAGATGGGCAACAAACAAGGGTATTTATTGCTTAATAAATGTAGCAATCAGAATAGATCATAAATATGTGATCAGAAAGCCGAAGGCAGCTGCCAGAAAAGTCACAATTCCTTGCCCAGTTTATCCTGAGGAGATTCTTAGACATACAGCCCATCAACTGAAAGAGCAGTCAGAAATCCATGCAAAAAGACTTAGCAACACCATGAGTATATACAGCAGTGAGATACTCCATCTTTCCCTCAAAGATACCTACTGCCACTTACCTGGGTAACTAACTGTATACTTTGGAGAAGGATACACCCTAACATTTCACTAACTGATGGATCCCTGTCTTTGTTGATCCTGATGCCTAGGGACCCAAAGTCCCTCATTTGTCCCCTGTTAGAGTAGCAACATACAAGATCAGGTAAAAAAAACAAAACAAAACAAACCCAAAGTCTTGGTCTATGTCTATTCGCTCTGTTCACTGGGGTTAGAGACTCACCTAGTGGTCATTTCCTCTATTTTTGAATGCATAATCAGAAAGAACATACTCTGTAGTCAGCAGGGCTTTCATATTACTTCCTTGACCTTTATTTTTATTTTTTAAAATTTATTCATTTATTTATTCATGAAAGACACACACACACAGAGGCAGAGACATAGGCAGAGGGAAAAGCAGGCTCTCTGTGGGGAGAGAGTTCCCCAATGTGGGACTTGATCCCCTGACCCAGGATCACCCCCTGACCTGAAGGCAGACACTCAACCACTGAGCCACCCAGGCATCCCAGTTCCTTGACCTTTAGAGTAAAAGCTATTGTAGTCAGAGAGCCAGGTAGAAGTATTTGAAACTGCCTCCACCCTGTCAGAATAAGTAAAAACAATATCATTTAAAATGATATTTTTGAAAGGGTTGGTAGATTAAAACCTAAGGGATGCAGGGCTGGTAATCTTTATCCCAGTTAATTCACCAGTCTTGTTCTTGCAAAAACTGGATGTCTCATGGGAGGATGACAGTGGACTAATGCAAACTTAACTAATTGCAGCTGCTGTGCCAAATCTGGTATCTTCATGAGAGCAGAATAACACAGCCTCCTTATGTGGTATAAAACTATTCAGCTGGCAAATACATGCTTTCCATATCCATAAAAAATGAGAATCAGAAGCAGTTCCTATTCATGTGGGGTGGGCAGCAATACACATTTGCAATCTTATCCCAGAGAATTTTCCTCTCTTTGTCACAACGTAAACTAAAGCAACTGGATCATTTGGTCATTCTGCAGAAAGTACATTGGCCCACTTTATTGATGATATCTTATTAATTAGATCTGATGAGCAAGAAGTGATTAATGTATGCCTTGGTAAGACACATGTGCTCCTGAGGGAAAGAGATGAATTCTAAAAAGATTCAGATTAGTGACACATTACGTGTCATTTAACATTAGTGACTTTTTTTTTTACAGGTTCCAGTGTTGTGAGGCATGTTAGAACATTTTCATTGAATATAAAGGATGAATTGTTGCACCATACACTTCCTAGCACTAAGAAAGGAGCACATTCCTTAGACCTGTTTGGGTTTTTATTATATATTTAGGAGTATTGGTGTGACCCATTTTTTGAGAAGATGAAAGGCTGTTTTGAGTGGATCTCAGAGCAAGAAAGAACTCTGAAGCAAGTCCAGGCTGTGCAACAAGCAGTTGTACTCTTGAACAATATGGTCTGACAGACTCAGTGGTGCTAGAGGTATTTCTACTAGAGAAAAGCACAATCTGGAGCATCTGGAAAGTCCCAATAAGGGAATTTCAGCAAAGGGTTCTGGATCAAGGTCATGCCACCTGTAATAGAATTACTTCCCATTTGTAAAACAGATCCTGGAATGCTATTAAGCCCTGGTATAAGTTGAACATCTAATCATGTGGTACCAAGTGACCATTCTGACATAACTTCCCATTATGAGCTGGATACTATCAGCCCACCAAGTAGTAAATTTGGGCCCAACATCAATCCATTGTAAATTGGAAGTGGTAGATCCAGGCTAGGGCTTGGGCAATTCCAGGGAGCAAAAGTAAGCTGCATGAAACACTCATGTCACAGACCAGTGTTTCACCAATGCCTCTCCCTCAGCTCACATCTACAGCCTCTGGGGCTTTCTTACAAATGGATGATGAGAGGCAAAAGCCTGAGCTTGGTTTGCAGATCATTCAACTTGATATGTGGCTATAAACTAAAAATGGACTATTGCTCTGCTATAGCTACATGCAAGGGTGCGACTGAATGACGGTGGTAAGAGGAAATCCTTCAAATGGGCAGTTATTCAGTGATTTAGTGATTTGACTTAGTCACTTTGTTGGAGTGGAAGGTGGCCTGAGATATGGTGTTTGCAGAACCATGAGTGGTGGTGAATGGTTTAGCTGGTTGGATATATGTAAACTCATGGGCAGTGGTGAATGGTGTAGCTGATTGGTCAGAAGCTTGATAAGAGCAAGATTGGAAGATCAGTGATAATGATGTCTGGGAAAAAGGCATATGGTCAGAACTTTAGAAAAGAGTGCAAAGTGTAAGTAACTTTATATTGTACCTTAATGCAGAAGATGTACTAAACAACTAACCAGACAAGATAGATATCAGCCTTCCTCTCCCCTCAGTCACGTCAGGGCTTGTGCAATGAGCTTCTGAATGGAGTGTCCACAGTTGGAGGCCATAGTGAGTGAATCTTTGAATGACCCAACAATTTAAGTTCTCTCTCATTTGCAAATACTGCTGTTATTAATGTCCAATCTATCAGCCACCAAGACAAATACTGAGTCCCTACTAAGCTGCCATTTCTCAAGGAGACCAAGGAGTTATTTGGGGGAAAGTTTTTGCTTTGATCTCCCTTTTACCCTAAAAGGGACAATGATTCATTCTGCCAGGATTTTCTTGTATTTCAGGGTGTATTGACCTTTCCTACCTTGGCTGTAATCACCATCCAAATGTTCCCAAACTATCTAATCTATTGACATAAGATATCATTTGATATTGGCTTGAACAAAGAACCAAGTTATGGCAGGGCGAGTGTGATGATAATCACATGACCATGGGATCCACTGGTCCTACCACCTAACACACCATTCCAAAACTGGATGGCCTGGTAGAGCAGTAGAATTGCCTCTTTCAGGTGAGGTATCAACTTGAGGATGACATCTTGTGTGGATGGGGTACCATCCTTCAGGATGTGAGGTATACATTAAACTGATGGCTATCATATGCTGTTTTATGTGTCTGAGAACCAACAGGTAGAAGTAGAAGTGGCTGTACTCACTATTACTTCTCTTGACCCATTTGGGAACTTGTGCTTCTCATTCCTGCAACTATAAGCTCTGTGTATCTGGAGGTTCTAGTTGTCAGAGGGAGAATTCTTCCTCTAGAAGACATAGTAAAAATCCATTTAAACATTTGGTGCATGGTTATTTTGGGGCTTTTCATGCCAGTAGATCAGCAGGCTAAGGTTATAGTTACATAATGGTAGGATAATTGACCCCAGTTATCATGAGGAGGTAGGGCTTCTGCTACATGATGGGGGCATGGAAAAGTGCTTTTGTTACTAAGTCGATCCATTTGGGTATCTTTTCATTTTACCATGTTCAATTTTAAGTGTAAATGTAACCATAGCTACCACAGCCTGACAAGGAGATGGTTATTAGGATTTAGTTTCTCAAGAATGAGGGCCCACCAAGCAAACTACTTACTTAGTCACAGATGCTGGCTATAGAGGAAATCAGTTACAATGTTGGAAGCAACTGCAGCAGTTGGTTGATTGTAGTTTGATCTATTAAACTACATTTTGTAGTCTTCACTGAATTTGTAAGTGATCTAAATCTTGGAGAAACTATTCCTGGAAGGAGTAAACTTAATGTGATAATCAGGTGGGTCTGAGCAGTGTGACGGGTAGACTGTAGTTGATGTTGGTGTCCTGTGTAGAACCTCTTTAAAGGAAGGTGTACTTAACTCCTAGCTGCTGTGAATGTTGGCTGCCTAATGGCTCATAGCTGCCTCCTTCTCTGGAGGTTTGCCTTTGGCCAAATGGGAGCCCTCCTTTGTGGGAGATGACTCTTCTCTCCAGAAGATTGACCCAGGGTACGAAAATATGGCTTCTTTGCCTTAAGATGGGACCAATTTTATGATGCAGTTCTTGCTTCAGAGCTCCCTGTGAGATCAGCCTAGAGTTAGTCACTATATATATATATATTTTTTTTTTTCCTTAGCTTCCTCCCCTCTCCCTGACAACTTTTGCAATGAAGTCCTATTACACTGATACAATAACTTATAAGTAGCTGGAGTGAAAGGAGAGATAAGATTATCTGCCCTACCTTGCATGCCTTATTTTCCTTCTCCTTATTTTATTTTCTCAATAAATTGTTGCACAAGAATCCTCATCATAGGCTCTCTTTCTAGGGAAACTGACTTACAATAAAGCATAAAACAAATTTCCAGGAATGTTGGTTGTTACTAATTTTGAACACCATCAGTTATAACCAAAGGATTTCTCAGTAAAGAAAGATTTGATCCAAGAGCTATCCCAAACATACCAAACATATGTATATACACACGTACATGTATATGTACATAGGTTATGTGTATGTGTTTACATAAATAATAGATACTGTGTATGTTGCATTGGGTAAGTAAGCCAAACTTCTACTCCCCAAAATGGTTTGGGACCCTTTACCTTATAGCAGCCAGGAAATGTGAAGGTTCAAATCCTAAGTGGTGGGCATGCCTGTTTCAGTGACTTGTGAGCACATGTATCTTCTTCTTGGAAAGGAATGTAGGCTGTATGCCTGCCTGGGAGTGCCTGGAATGAATGCATGACTCAATCACATGTCTTGGAAAAGAACCAGTAGACTCATAGCCCGCTGACTAGAGCACAGGTGAAGCCGTTTTGGTTTACAAATGTACTTTGGGAAGATTTTATATTAGGCAATAATTAGGACCTTCAAACTAGGCACAAATCTAATTTTTTGAACTTGGACATAAGTGGACTTTTGTAGTTAGAGATATGACATTAATAATTTTTAAATAGCTGAAATGAGAAGGAGAGATAAGATCATCCATCTGCCCTGTAGACAGAGATGGCGTGTATACTTTTAAAGTTATGATAATGAGAGAAGATATTCAGTGACTTGCAAAAATCAACATCTCAGCAGGAATAAACAAGATAGATCAGAAGATCTGAATCTGAAAACTGTCCAAAATAATAAAAACAAACAAACCACTTTATTTGCATGCTAGAAGCCTTACTGAAGCCACATGTGTGGTTATTGAAATATTCGATAAATGTCAAAGTTGTTCTGGCCCAACATTTTAGTACATTTGGTCTAGTTTCATTAACTATATAATTTTGAAGTTGGCTTTGTCAGCAATCTTTCACATGCCAAAAATACCAAAAGAAAACATAGACAATTGATTTTATCTAATAATAAATAAAAGTTGTTCAGGCCCTTTTCTATGAAGGCAGAGATGCTTCAAATCCCTTTAGGGATTTACCCATCAATTTGCTTAGGGTGAGAATCAATGAAAAGAATGTTAAAGAAGGCTGATATGGGGCATAAAAAAGAGGGCTCCACAGGAGTAGAGAAAGAAGTCAAGAGAGCAATGCCTGAATATTTGCTCTAGACAGGTGAAAATCTGTGGCACAAATACAGAGTTGAGGGTTGCTGTCTTTACAAATTCTACTCGCTGAGGTCCTTGTGAAATTTCTTCCGGGTCTTTGAAATTCTGGCTCTAATAGCATTTCTTCCAAATTCAGCTGTATGTGGTTGGTCTGTTATTCTTCCTGCCTGTTTCACACAAACTTGACCAAGAATATATCACTCAAGAAGATTGCTGTGGCAGGCTATCCATTTATATTGCAACAACTCCGATATCACAGTCCCTGTCCTTGGAGTCATCCAGTATGGGCTGGAGATTTGGAACTTGATCAGGATCTAATCTAGGCAAGTGATAAGATGACATCAAGACTGGTGCTCAAGTCTATGGAAGCACCTGATATGGGTACTTCTCCAAACCCAGAATACTCTTAAGAGTCAGCAAATCTGGACTGGAAATTTTAGAATAAGATGATTTGCTATGATTTTTCTGGTAGTTTTTCTTTTCCATCAGGTCATAAATGTTATGAGAACAGCTTTTCTTATTATATTTAAATTTATCCAGTGCTAGCTTAGGTCTTGGCCCAAAGTAAAAAACTCAGAATAGGGATATATTAAAAGAAAAATAATGGTCATTTTGAAAGAGCCTAGAAAGTTCTGTGTAGATTATGATCTAGAAGATTCTGAAGGACGGAAGGCAGATGGTTCTTATTTTTGTAAGCTTGTTCCTTCATCCAGGTGGTGGTTTTGATGGGCCTCTGGGCTGAAGGTCTCTACTTGAGTCATCTGTCTGCTGAGAGGCAACTGTTTCAAGTGAACAATGTTGGACAATGTTATTGTAATAGAAGAATTTCAACTGGTACATCAAATAGGTTAGACTTGCAAATCTTAAGTCATGTGTACATAAACAGACAAAAAAAAATTCGGGATCCCTGGGTGGCGCAGCGGTTTAGTGCCTACCTTTGGCCCAGGGCGTGATCCTGGAGACCTGGGATCGAATCCCACGTCGGACTCCTGGTGCATGGAGCCTGCTTCTCCCTCTGCCTGTGTCTCTGCCCCTCTCTCTCTCACTGTGTGCCTATCATAAATAAATAAAAATTTTTAAAAAAAATTCCAGCTGAAGATTTAAGTTTTCTGGAATGAGAGGAACCACTAAGTTTAGAGTATGGAACATAGAGGAATAAAAAGGGCAAGAATGAAGTTGCAATGTTGTACTGCAAAGTGTACATATAGAGGAGGCCTGAATGGGAAGTTGTGGTGGTGAGAAGAGAATCAAGTGTGGAAAGAAGTACATCCTTGCTCTCAGCCTCCTAATTTCCTAATAAAATATCAGAATCCAGTCTCTTGGGTATTGGCATACATTTACATATTTCTTTATGGCTTTTAACTTTTTAAAAGTCTCTGAAATAGGTAGAAAAGAGGTCTGTATATATGAGGTAGCCAGTACTTTTTAACTGATTAATTAATCTCTAATTTCATCTACTAGAAATTCCAGGTATAATAAGTGTACAACAGGAGCAAATTTTTAATTTTTTATTGCAAATGAGTTCTACTTTTCTTTATTATAGAATAATATATAATTCTGGGGGCTTGCTGCTTATTGATTTGTCTTCCAACATTCATTTACTGAGTGCTTGCTCTCAGACACTGCAATAAGCTTGGGTGTTACAAATATAATAAGATAGATTATTGGAGCAAAACTGGCTTCATAGGTATGCAACCTTTATAGTGGTACAGGGTCGCATTCTCAGAAGGCCCAATGCTTGGCTTAAAGCTCAGGTGTCCCTGTCCTGAAATTTTTAAAGATTTTTAACAAGGGGCCCTGCATTTTCATTTTCATTGGGTCTATGAATTATGTAGGTGGTTCTGCTTCTGAGGCTTGTCTGAGGGGAAAAAACACATTTAAATAAGTAACTACAATACAACAATATCTCATACAATATGATAATGTTAACAAAAAAGAAAGCAATAAGCATATATCCAGTGTCGTGTTGTGAATCCCAGAAGGTATATCTATATGTGCTTGTGTGAGGTCATGTTTTCATTTAGGATGTGTTATTTTGGTGAGGATTGTAATACATATTTGTACCTTATAACTCCATTTTGTGAAGACAATGCAAAGTTGTTATTAATTTGTACAATTAGTTTAGCAAAGCCTAAAGTACAAAGAGCCAGACAGTATAATTTGTTAAATAATTTTGCTTCTAACTTATCACGCACTATTCTTACTTCCTGTTGGGTATCATAACGGAGCAAACTTAAGGAGAGGGAGCAGAGAGTATGATGAAAAGGATTGTGTGTGTCTCTGTGTGAGCATGTATGTGAATGTGTATGCAAGCATTTCAGCTGAGGACAGGCAGGTAGACATTTGCTTATTAATTGTTTGCTTTAAGTTGGTAATAAATGCACTTTAGTAATCTCACATGACTAAATTTTCAGAGGAACCTGCTAAGGCTAAGTTAAGGTAGGTATTTAGTGCAGACAAAGATCTGTATTTAGAGACAAATTTAGGACATATAAGGATGAAGATAAAAAGAAACTTAAAAATAATGGTCTTATCATATATATATATATATATAGTTATATAGTTATATAGTAATTCCATGTTTTATATTCTAACTCATTTCTTTGGCCAATTAGCAACAATAGCCCTTTGTCTTTTCATCAAGTGGGTTTTTTTTTTTTAAGGAAGCAATTTAAATGTCAGAGTTGAGAATTGGAATACCAAAAATTTTTACTCTTTTCCAAGATGTGTTTTGAAGCTGTAGGCATATATTGTCTTTAAGGATATTTTTTTTTTTACTACATGACATGAGCAATTCTTTTTTTTTTTAATCGTAAGAGTTTCCCTTTCACCCAGCATTGTCCCTCTTTAAAAACTGAGCTTTCCTGCTCTTCATCCCCTCAAACAAAACAAAACAAAACAAAACAAAACAAAACAAAACAAAACACAAAAAAACAAAAACAAAAACAAACAAACAAAAAACACACAAAAAAGGCAGCTACCCTCAAATGCCAAATGGAAGGATTTCCATGTCATTCAGAGGAGAACAGTGACAGTGCTTTTTGTTTTCATTTATGAGAATTGGGTTTTCACCTGAGCTGTAGTCTACACATCTAGAATCACGCAAGGTAAAAGAAGAATGTATTGGATATTGAGAAAGTATTCAACTGAGATGGAAAGACAGAGGCCTTGACAATAATTTAATATGATAAAAATAAAGAAGAGGTTATAAACCTAGAGGCTTAGGCAAGAGAAAGGAGGTAAGTTAGGTACATGGGACTCTTCAGTTTTGGTAACACTCATAATAAAATGGGCATTGTCACAGTTAAAGCAACATTTGTAGATGCGAGTTAAAAAGGGAGATGTTTTCTAATTTGAAAAGATATCTGCACCCCTACGTTTATTGCAGGAATATTTATAATAGCTAAGTTATAGAATCAACCCAAGTGTCCATCAATAGATGAATGGATAAAGAAGTTACACACACACACACACACACTCACACACACTGGAATATTACTCAGCCATAAAAAAGAATTAAATCTTGCCATTTGCAATAATGTGGACAGACCTAGAGGGTATAAGCTAAGTAAAATAAATCAGTCAGAGAAATACAAATACCAGATGATTTCACTCACAAGTGGAATTTAAGAAACAAAGAAGAAAAGAGACAAACCAAAAAACAGACTCTTTTTTAAAATAAATTTATTTTTTATTGGTGTTCAATTTGCCAACATATAGAATAACACCCAGTGCTCATCCCATCAAGGGCCCTTCTCAGTGCCTGTCACCCAGTCACCCCCCCACACCTCCCTTTCTACCACCCCTAGTTCGTTTCCCAGAGTTAGGAGTCTCTCATCAAAAAACAGACTCTTAAGCACAGAGAACAAACTGATGGTTATCAGAGGGGATGTGAGAGGGGAATGATGAAATAGGTGACTGGGATTAACAGTATACTTATGATGAGTACTGAGTAACATACACAATTGTTAAATCACTATATTGTACACCTGAAACTCACATAACACAATATTAATTATACTAGAGTTAAAATAAAAAAATAACAGAAGAAAGGAGATGTGTGCAGGGTAAGAAGTTTGAGAGAAGGAACATATTGACAAAAATTTTCTTAAAAATTCAACATACATAAACCCTACAGAGTGCTGTTATGCAACACAGAAGTGTGTCTGTACAGGTAAATTCTCGGAAAATAAAGCAGTATGAATAATTTTTACAGTTGTACATATTGGAAAGATGATTAGAAAGTATGCATTTATTTGAAGAGGCCAAGAGGATCTGTCTCAGTTTCATAGATAAGTGTGTGTAGGTTGTGATTTGTGGTTTTAGAACCAAGGTGCCCAGAGGGAGGGTAACACAGCTAGGTTGGTGGCTGCAACCTTTGTTATTACCATCATCATCATTAGGCAACAAGGACACTGTACATTTTGGGGGTGCTGAGCCCCACAAGTGTGATCCAAATATCAACAGCCTAAATATTTCCAATCCTCCCAGATTACTGAGGTCACCAGTCCAGCCTCAGTGCCAACTGGGTAACCACTATCCTCAACTACATTCCTTATCTCCCCAACCTCTAAGGATTCCAGGGGTTCTTATTTCTTATTATTCCTAGTCTCTACTGTGAATCTTACTTTATGTGACTGCTTCTCTCTTCTTCATATCACTTTGCCCCATTCTGGACACTGCCTTGCTTATTTCGGTTCCCCAAACTGCCAATAAAACAAGGCTGAGCATGTGGCAGAGTTTTACTTTGAGGGTATTTGCTGCAGACTGAGTGTTTGTATCCTACCCAAATTCACATTTTGAAACCTTAATCCCTGGTATTGTGGTATTTAGAGATAGGTCCTTTATGAGGTAATGAGGTCATGAGAAGAGCGCTCTCATGATAGGATTTGTGCCCTTTAAAGAAGAGACAAAAAAGAGTTTGCTTTCTCTTTGCAGTGCACACTGAGGATAGGCCACGTACGGACATAACCAGGAAGAGGGGCCTCACCAAGAACCCGGTCATACTGGCATCCTGATCTTGGACTTCCAGCCTCCAGAACCATAAGAAATAAATGTTTGTTATTTAAGCCACACCGTCTATGGTAATTTGTGATAGCAGCAGAAACTAGACAGTAATAGAGTGATTACATGGTAAAACTATAGAGACAAAACAAGAAATAGAATTTATCATTGTTCTAACATTCATTACCAATTTCCTATCTTCACATAATTTTTGCTTTACCTATGACCTCCTTAAGTTTTGGTTGCCTTCATCTTTTTGTCTCTGGTTCTATCTGCTAGCCTCCAGCCCCCAAATTCCTATTAGTTTTTTAGGCAATACGATTTAGTTTTCAGCCTGCTACTCTAAACTAGACATGTAGTTGAGCATGTTTTAACAGAAAGGACTTTCTACTGTCTGTGGCTCTCATTTCACAGCATAAAACTTTTAAGAAGCTCTGCTAATCTAAAAGGCTTTCTACCATATATGTCTAAAATTTAACAGTAGAGGGAAAAAAACTAGCAGAAACTCTGTAATTTTTCTTTTAACAAAATCAAAACTTTAGACAATATTTCCCCTCACTCATTAGAGCACAACACATGGAATATTTTGTTCTCCTTCCTTTAGAAACACAAATTGAACACAAATGATACTTGTAATTTTAATGATAATAAAGGGATAAATAGAAAAATGTATTTATACAAAAATCTTTAAGAAACTTTATAAGTCAAACTTTGTGTCCGAGATTTTCACATACCCAATTTCTTTAATTTTTACGAACAACCTGGTGGCTAGTTTTTAATTTCACATATTGCTGAGATATTGACATTCAGATAGAAATGTTGACCAATGGGTCATTACATTTCACATTGTGTTCTTAGTCCGACAAGTTAATACTCTGTTCAATTTCATATACTCTAAAATGATCAGGATTATAGTAACAGATTCATACTACCTTAATCCAAAAAAGGCTGATATATAGTCCAGAATTCCAAAATTTTAATTTATAATGGAACACTTCCATCCTCAATTACCATAACTTTTGTGTATTACATCCTTGGGGACTACTTCCTTCTTCCTGGAATCAATGTATTTGGGGGTCAAATTAATAATCATAAATATATCATTGGAAAATAGGAAGAAGGGTTGCTTAGAGATATTTTACCTACATTCAGAAAACCTTGATCAGCTATGAATACCCCAACATCTCTTCCAAGTAAGCGTTTTCAGTGCGGGCCACCCTCTTTTCCTTGACAAATGTTTTCTTAAGATCTAGCTAATATTATTGATTAATACATAATCTAGCTAATATTATTGATTAATACATAATCCAGCTAATATTATTGATTAATACATAATCTAATATTAATCTATTAGATTAATAATCTAATTAATACATAATACATAATTAATTCACAGAGCTGAGAAAGAGTCCAATTCTCAGAGTGTTGGATTGCCCCAAATCATAGTTTAGGTACTCTACAGAGAAAACGGAAGGCTGAGATTAAGTGACTCATTCAGTGTCCCAAGGGGAGCAGGTGCTTGTGTGTTTTGCTTCTCTACCACAGAAGGAGAGCCACTTTACTTTAAACTAAATTGCTACAGCATCAAGAGCTATTCTAGGGGAAAAATCAAATCAATATGACTGAGTAGACCCTTGATTTATAAGAGGAATAATATTATTAATGTGTAATCTGGACACAAAACATTGCTAAATGTATATTTACATCTGTTCCCTCCTTTCACTTTCATCAGAGGGAAAGATTCTTGCCCTCTCCATCAGATTCTGGGGTCTCCTTTGGGGTAGAGAACATTAGTAATGGGCAGAGGAGAGAAAAAAATTAAAGAGAAATCCAAGAGGTTGAGTTGATTTACCTAAGAACTAGGAGTGGGGGTGGCGAAGGGGAGAGCAAAAACTTTTATGGACTTTTTAAAACAGATTTTATTTATTTATTTGTGTGTGTGTGTGTGAGAGAGAGAGAGAGAGAGAGCAAGAGAATGCAAGCAGGGGGAATGACAGAGGGAGAAGGAGAAGCAGGCTTCATGGGGCTTGATCCCAGGACCCCAGGATCAGGACCTGAGCCGAAGGCAGACACTTAACCAACTGAACCACCCAGGTGCCCCTCCTTATGGGCTTTTTATCAGGGAGGACATGTTTTGCTATAAAATGCCAAATGAGAAGCAAAGGATAAAAGATTCTAGAGCAGCTTCCATAAGGGAGGACCAGAGAACAGAAACAAGGAGTTTAAAAATTATAACTCTGTGTTATGAATTAGATTCTCTTTATTGGTCTTTGCATAATGCAAGCAAAGAGTAGAATTATTTTAATTACACTTAGCTACTTTACTGGATTGTGTTTCTTTGAGTGAGACACCTTGGCAAGGTTAAGTCACTTGAAGCCCTGGGATTTATTTGGATCACAGTTGGAGGAAAGACACATTGTTCCTGAAAATTCATTTATTTGAAGTAAGTTTGGGCCTGGCTTCATGGGTATGCAGCGCGTGCAATGGCACAGGTCCCTGTACACATAGAACCCCATGTTTGCCAAATGTAGTCTGAAATTCTTGATAATTCTACCTCAGAATTTGTGGATTTTTTTTTTAGTTACTGAAAAGATTTTTAAAATTTAAATTCAATTAGCCAATATATAGTACATCATTAGTTTGAGATGTAGTTTTCAATAATTCATTGATTGCATTAACACCCAGTGCTCATCACATCACATCAAATTTGTGTTTTGTAAGTGAGGTCTCATGGAACAACAGAGCATGGGCATAAAAGTGAGCTAGTTGGAGTCAGGCCATGTTTGGGAGTGGGGCCTAGTGGCAGCTGTCCTAATGTCAATAATATGGAGCATTAAATGGCACAGCAGAGTACAGCCTCCTGCCCACTCTGATTCATGAACTGAGCTATTCCTGGTGCAGAGTTTTTTTTTTTTTTAATTTTTTATTTATTTATGATAGTCACAGAGAGAGAGAGAGAGAGAGAGGCAGAGACACAGGCAGAGGGAGAAGCAGGCTCCATGCACCGGGAGCCTGATGTGGGATTCGATCCCGGGTCTCCAGGATCGTGCCCTGGGCCAAAGGCAGGCGCCAAACCGCTGCGCCACCCAGGGATCCCCCTGGTGCAGAGTTTTTAAGATCCTTGGGGTCATTCATCTGCCCAGAGTTGGGCCAGTGGGAAGGGGGTAATGGTTGACTGACTTTTTCTAGGGTAGCTCTTGGGAGGGGGAACCCCTGCTGGAACCTGATGAAGCAATTGCACATACTCTACTTCCCAAGGCCAGATATTCAGGGTCTGAGGGTATAGGGTGGGAGTGCTCTGGGAAGGTCTTCTCTCTCCCCCCACAAGTTTTCTTGTGGCCTCGAGTGCTCCTTTGATTGCTTTTCATTTGTGGGCATGCTCTTCCTACTTCCTGCATTGTGTCTGACTTGTGTTGGTCTCTTCTAGTCAGTTCAGAGGGCCTGTGGGGATTAACCACTAAATACAAACTGAATATTTCTGGTGTTTCTCCACGTCAATTAAATACTCAAATATTTCCATTTAGAACTGGCACTGTGTAGTATAAATATGGATGGTAACATTCAAGCTAGTAATTTAAAATGTTAATTTTCCTTTACTTAGGATGACATTAAGTAGCAAATATAAAACAACATGATAAGTAAAGAGGGATCATTGGGAAAATGACAAAACTTTATATTTTAGTTTATTTAATGGCATTCCTCACCCCTACCCAGGTTTTTGAACAAAGGCTCTGTGTGTTTGTGCATATTTGTTTTGTTTGCACTGGGACTCCCACATTATGTAGCCAGCTTTCACGAAAGAAATTTATTAATTTTATTTTATTATTATTTTTAAGATTTTATTTTATTTATATAAATAAATAAAATAGAGAGAGAGAGAGAGAGGCAGAGACACAGGCAGAGGGAGAAGCAGGCTCCACGTAGGGAGCCGGATGTGGGACTCAATCTCGGGTCTCCAGTATCACACCCTGGGCTGAAGGTGGCGCTAAACCACTGAACCACCCAGGCTGCCCTACGAGAGAAATTTATTAGACGTCATTGATAGAAGAAGGGAGAAGGCTTGTAGAAATGGATTCAGGCTTGAGATGGAAATGCACTCAAGATGCTTTACTGCTGGAGATGATAGAATTACTTTGAGTGGATAAAGTGCTGCAGAGCACAGGATGGCGCTAGGATTCTATGGTATGGCATTTCAAGCCATGACTTTAATAGTATATTTATGGAACTTTCATTTTTTTGGGAAAATGAATCCTTCCATCAACTGTAGCATGGAGCGTTGCTTGAATATAGGGGCCATTTGAATATTTTGACACTTAATGAATTTTCCCAAGATTTTTATATAATTCGGATGGTGTTTGTGAGGTTGTCTACCAAAACTTGTGTTCCACCTTCCAAAATGTAGTTATCACTGCAAAGTGGCAACCCAGCCAGGGACTACATTTCCTAGTCCCTCTTAATGCTAAATAGGATCATGTGATCTGGCCAGTAGAATACAAATAATGAAAATCGGGTGTCATTTCTAGGCAAAGGAGTTTAAGAAATGGGCGTACTTTTCTTGCTGCTTCTTTACTCTTTTTTAAAAGATTTTATTTATTTATTCATGAGAGACACACACACACACACACAGAGAGAGAGAGAGAGAGAGAGAGAGAGAGGCAGAGACACAGGGAGAGGGAGAAGCAGGCTCCATGCAGGGAGCCTGATGTGGGACTTGATCCCAGGTCTCCAGGATCAGGCCCTGGGCTGAAGGCAGCGCTAAACCACTGAGCCACCCAGGCTGCCCACTGCTTCTTTACTCTTTTGTGGGTCAGGTGTAGAGAGATCCAAAGCTTAGGAAACAATAGAGACACAAGATGGAGGAAATCTCAGTTCCCCAATTGACACATGGAAGAAAGCTACCTGTAATGTGCTTATGGAACTTGGTCGTGTAATGACCAGTAAATAAACTTCTCGTGTTAAGCCTCTAAATCTGGGAAATTTCATTGTTATATAACTAGTCTGCTCTAACAGCTTTCACCAAACTCTGTAACAGACTGTCTGTAATCTTTAAAAAAAAATTGAATCTATACTCTGATTTTACAGATGAGGAAATCAAAGTCTTGGCACCTAAATTACTTTTTCATATAAATGTAAATAGCTGCTAGCAGGAACCAGAGATAGATACTAGAGCTCCAGTCCTCTAGTCCAGCTTTCTCCTTTTGGTGATAAATTCTAAATTTAAAATATTTATCTATGGCATGCTTTTGGAAGCATTATTAGGTAGAGAACTGCAATAGCATTTCTTACTTAAACATCATATTAGTACTAAACTAGTCAATATATATTTTTTTAATGTTATATTGAGCATTATTCAATTTTATTAATCACAAAGTCAATCTTTTTCCTTTAAACATAATTTTAAAAGTTTCATAAAATTTTAATCTTTTGCTGTGCATGTTTAATTTTAAATGAAAATCACAAGAGGGCTTGATTCACTTATGAACAATTTTCTTTACGGCAAACTTTGTTAGAATGTTCATTAAAATCTCCTAAATGAAAAAAGAAATGCCAGTGGTGAATGCTATAGTTTAAAATTGAATGGCATTTTTGGAGAATGCCAAGAGATTTCTATGAATTCCATCACCAAACACTCTGCTCCATCAAACAAAGGAATCAGATAAAGAAAAAAAAGCACAAGAGAAAGAATGTGGACCTTGTCTTCTGCTTGAAAATTGAAAAGGAAAAAGGGTAAAAATAATCTTGTGCTTCTAGATTTTTGGTAAAAATCTTGGTCAAAGAATACTTTTGTAGGAAGATAATGTAATGATATATCCTTGTATAAGTATAGGAAAAATATTTTGGGTGGAAAATAGTGAATGTAGTGTATGTTGAGAGTGGTTCTCCTGGGGGAGGATTAGGAAGTTTTCATCATTTGTGTTAAGTATTTCTGTAATAATAGAATTTTGAGAATTAATAACTGCTTCTAAAAACAAAAAACCTTAAGTTAGGCACAGAGACTTGAATCAGACTATGCACTGTATCAGTTTTGCAAGATATTGAGCAACGTGTTCTAAAAATCCGTTATATCTTATAGTTAAGGAAACTATCAAAGGTGAGGTTTTAAGGCATAAAGTCATCCATTTGAGAGAATTTAGAAGTTGTAACTAAAGGCTTCTAGATGGAGAGATAGAGAGATATTTGTTAGGATTTTGTTGTGATGTGAATATATCATCATGCCCTTTACCCAAATTTCCTTTCCTGGTTATTCAAACTCTCATAACTATTTCCATAGTTAACACTGGTTTACTACATTCTTGGAATGGGGGTGGAGATGGAGACAGGAAGGAGCAGTATTAACTGAGAGAGAAAGCATTCTTCAAGGCAGGCCATGATCTGCAAAAATATCTCTGAGGTATCTCTCAAAGGCACTCCTGTTCTTAATTTTTGTTGAAACCATGAACACCTCTTTGATGTACTGGGTCTAGTAATACACACCTTCTTCCTTTCCAGCCAGCCATATGAATTTATTTACATCACAAGCCTCTGCCAGAGGCCAGGAAAGAGATCTGTAGTAATTCCAAACACAATCAAAAAAGGAAGTGGCTCAGTAGTTTTCATAAAAGTCAATGACACCTATCAAATGGCATTAGAAATATTTAGGAAAGACTATTCATAATTGCCTCAAACTAACATGATAGTACCTGTCTCAAATGAAATTGCACATCACTGGATGGTCTTTTAAACATTCATCCAAAGTCATGCAGTCAGCAAGACAGTTCTAGCTGCCCAGCAAAACAGATGTTAAGTGGTAATTGTGCTTTGAAATAGAAATGAAGTCAAGGGTCTTCTATTGCTTTTGAGTATCTAAAAGGCATAACAATTTAAATGGAAACATTCCTTTATATTGTACTTTTTTACTCATAATTCACATTGTGTTGTCTGTGTGTACAGTCCCATCTATTTTTATAATTAGGAGGAAATCCTAAAAGCAGTTTCTACATAGAACTGCTAGTAAAATCAGCTGTATAACATTAGGCCTGTATTCACCTTATTATGTTGGAAGCAAATTTAATTATAAAAACAACTATATGCTGGCTAGGCAAACATAAGATGATTAATTCTTCAACTTATAAATTAAACAATAACTATGCCATACCACATCATACATTGATAGCTCCATTTTTAAAAACCAAGTCTTTTTTATCTAAAAGAAGTTTTTTCTGGTTCTCAAACTAATACTCTCATTTCTAATATCATCACTAATTCTTATGTACTGATTTCAAACATGCTCAGTAGTACCAGGAAGCATTTATTTTTGCTCAGTTGTATTATTTTAGCAAGTCTTACAGTACAAGCCTTTAAACAGCAATTTGCTTTCATAATCTGTGCCTCTGTGATATTTCATTCCAGCAGTTTAGAGAGTCTTCCAGTCACTCTCTTGTATGATTCAACCTCAGGACTTCCTAAATGAGAACAGAAGGCTCACTCAGCATTCTTTCCCCACTTTGGGGTAACAATGACCTTTCCTCATTACTTGAGGGCAGCCCAAACTCATGATTATGATGACATCTGCCAAAGATGTAGGACTGTTATCTTGTTCTAGCACTGAATAGTCAAGGGAGTTTGGCTAACTCATGTGTGTATGTGGATGCACGTATGCATATATATTGTATATATATATTTGCCTCTTTAGAAGATCAACATGTATTTACACAACACACTGATTTTAAAGGATCAATTAATCTTTAGATAGTAATGAATATATTCTATGTAAGTATACAAATTGCTAAGGTACAATTTAGTAAAGTACTGTTTTGACATGCAAAGCACTGACAGCCAAAATCCTATTTATCAAGTCTTAGGCTGTTGCTCACATGTTTCAAACAATATTCCATATTTAAAAAAATGTATCAGGGCACTTCCTTGAGATTGTGTTAGTAATATTTTCTAAAATTTGAAGGCCCAAAATTTAAAAGAATCAGCTGAATATATCCAGATACCCATATGTTTGGCATTATACCTTAAAACCCCTTGATATTTTTGTAGAGAACTCTTATCCTAATGTTTGAAGGCAGGTAGGTATGATCTATGTTAACTATGAAAATAAGCATTCATCCACAAATGGCCTTGCCCAGGCTTTGCCCAGGACTTTGCCCAGCATATGCTTAAGGGAGTTGGGCAATGCATTTAATGGAAATCAGGTGTTATGCCTTAGACACATAAAGTAGACTCTCATCATTACCTAAACATGGGATTTTACATTTGAAAGAGACACAAACTGCTATTGTTACCCATAGATACTAGTACTTTCTTGGACTAAGTTCCATTCAATGATAAATATATGACGACTTGTCTTACTTTTCTTTTTTTAAATAACTGTCTCTTTTTATTACTCTTGCCTTCCTCTCTTTCTATCTCCCCTTCATCAAGTTTCATTGGATATATCTGCTCTATTCTATCATCCAAACTTAGAGAACCAATTACGGTGTATTTCTTTAGGTTTCAAATCTAGGCTCTCTTAAAGAACTTAAACTGATACATACAGATGGCTAATCGACACATGAAAAGTACTCATCACTCATCATCAGGGAAATCCAATCAAAACTACAATGAGAAATCACTTAGCACCCATCAAAATGGCTAAAATGAACAACACAGGAAAAAACAAGTGGTAACGATTATGTAGAGAAAGAGGAGCCCCCTTACACTGTTGGTGGAAATGCAAACTGGTGCAGCCACTCTGGAAAACAGTGTGGAGGTTCCTCAAAAAGTTTAAAATAGAACTACGCAATCCAGCAATTGCACTATAGATATTTACCCAAAGGATACAAAAATACTGATTCAAAGGGATACATGCACCCCAATGTTTATATCAGCATTATCAACAATAGTCAAATTACGGAAAGAGCCTAAATGTCCATTGATTGATGAATGGGATGAATGGGTAAAGAAGAGGTTATATATATATATATATATTCGAAGAGGTTATATATATATATATATACACATATATATATATATTCGAATAGTACTCAGCCATCAAAAAGAATGAAATCTTGCCATTTGCAATGACATGAATGGAGCTAAAGAGTATTATGCTACGTGAAATAAGTCAATCAGAGAAAGAAAAATACCATATGATTTTACTCATAGGTAGATTTTAAGAAATGTAACAGATGAACATAAGGGAAAAAAGAGAGGTAAACCATAAAACAGACTCTTAACTATATAGAACAAACTGAGGATTGCTGGAGGGGAGTTTGGGGGGAGAATGGGTCAAATAGTTGATGAGTATTAAGGAGGGCTTGTGATGTGCGCTGGGTGTTGTATTTAAGTGATGAACCACTCAATTCTATACCTAAAACTAATATTACTCTGTATATTAACTAACTGGAATTCTAATAAAAACTTGGAGAGATAATAAAAAACTTAAGTTGATTACTCATATTAATCAACACTAGTATATTGATACATTATCCTTTCCAGTTAAGCTCTTTGTAAAATTTTATTTTATTTTATTATTTTTTAGAGATTTTATTTATTTATTCATGAGAATACACAGAAAAGAGAGAGAGGGGCAGAGACACAGGCAGAGGGAGAAGCAGGCTGGGAGCCCGACGTGGGACTCGATTCCAGGTCTCTAGGATCACGCCCTGGGCTGAAAGTGGCACTAAACCATGGAGCCACCTGGGCTGCCCTCTTTGTAAAATTTTAATGATGATTCTTTCTATATCAGCTTTCAGACTGGTTGTGTAGTACAACAGAAAGGAATATAGAATTTGTAATGAAAATATTTGGGTCAAATTCTGATTTTTCTACTTAATCCTAGACAGTGAATCTTCCAGAACTTTAATTTTTCATCTATAAAATAGAAACACAAAGAAAATCCTGCAATATGTCATAATATGGATGAAACCGCAGGGCATTATATAAGGTTAAATATACCAGTAACAGAAGGATAAATATCAAATGGTTCCACTTATATGAGGTACCTAAAATATTCAAACTTATAGAGCAGTGAGTGGAGTGATAGTTGCCAGAGGCTGAGGAAAGATGAAATGGGGGGTTGCTAACAAGTATAAAGTTTCACTTATATAAAATGAATAAGTTCTAGAGATCTGTTGTACAGCATAATGCCTATAGATAATACTGTATTATATACTTAAAAATCTATTAAGAGAATAGATCTCATGCTAAGTGTTCTTAAAACAATAAAAATAAAATTAAAATAAATTTTGAAAAA
The DNA here is from genome assembly GCF_048164855.1 of Canis lupus baileyi. Taxonomy (NCBI): domain Eukaryota; kingdom Metazoa; phylum Chordata; class Mammalia; order Carnivora; family Canidae; genus Canis; species Canis lupus. The sequence continues at coordinate 62,831,247 of NC_132841.1, forward strand.
TCCAATACACTTATACTTGCCTCAGACATAATGGATACATTTTGGGGTTATCTGCATAACTTATTACAAACCAATTGCTCTGAAATTTCCCATTGCCCATAGGTGGGCTATGGCAGCCATGTTTTCAGTACCTAGCCCCAGCCTGCCAGCCAAAAATGATTGGATCAGGAAAGGATATCTTTTCCAACTGGGCTGATCAGAGTATACTCTCCTGGGAACTTGAATTGATACTGAGTAGTTATAATTTAGCTGGGCTGGTCACTTGATCAGAGGAGGAATAAACTGGGAGTCTTGATCGTCAAGTTGGGCATAATGAAACAGATGTACAGAGAGAAACAGAGCCAGAGATGAAGAGTGAGACCCTCAGATCCTCCTGGCCTTCCCAGGTCCTGGTTCCAGCCATTTTTGAGACTGGTTGCCGTTTGGGTTTCATGAGATAATGATGATGGTGATGATGATGGTGATGATGATAATGATGATGATGATGATTTTTTTTTTCTTAATATTCGATCTGGGTTTCTTTTATTTGCTACAAGAAGCCTTGACTAAGCCATCATAGGTGTGCTATGAGGATCAAATAATATTTAGGAGCCTTTGTAAAACCATATTGAACTATATACATATATATATATATATATATATATATATACACATTTTTTATATAAATATATTTTTAAAAGATTTTATTGTTTATTTATTTATTTATTTATTTATTTATTTATTTATTTATTTAGAGAACAGGGGGAGGAGCAGAGGGAGAGGGAGAGAAAGAATCTTAGGAGACTCCATGCTGAGCACAGAGCCTGACTCAGAGCTCTTTCTCACAACCCTGAGATCATGACCTCAGCCAAAATTAAGAGTTGGTTGCTCAACCAACTGAGTCACCCAGGTGCCCTGAACTATGTGCGGTGTAGATAGCTATTGCTCTACCATTTCCAGTTAAAGAGAGAAGTAAGAATAAATTTGGCCTAGAATTGAAGAAAAGTAGCCCTGAAAAATTGGAATTGCCTAATTTAACATTTTTAAGCCAAATAAATTTTGTCATCTATATTTTTGGAAGTGATTGGCAAAAATCTAATAATATAATAAACTGAGAGAATTAGTGGAGATCCTAAATCTTCATATATAAAAACATCAACCAGTAGAACTGAGATTAGTGATTGAGAAGTGGAGGCATAAAAACAATTGTTAACAAATATGCTCTTTTCTTATGTTTTTTATTATTTTGTTTACCTGTGACTTTTAAGTATATATTTTGTGTTCATTCTTTCCAACCTGAGGGTCAAGGTTGCCTGGCCTGAAGACATGGGAGTGCAAGAGTAGATTTAGAGAAAATGGCCCTTAAGTTCATATATACACCAGTCATTATCTATAGATGCGATAAATATTTTACTTTGTATTAAAAATGGCTGATCTTTATTAAACGATTACCTAATGAATTGTATGATTTAATTCTCACAACAAGCCTAGATTTCATCTCCATGATATAAATGTGGTATCTGGGACTTAGAGTGATTTGGTAACTTTTCAGTGTCAGTTCTCCCAAACTCTTAATCCATAATTTCCAGTATAAATATTATTAGGTTGAATGAAATTGCCATTTGTATAGGCTGAGAACATGCAGATATTAGCAATTTCATGATTCATGTTATTATTTTCTATAAGCTTAGGTGAAGCACTAATGCATTTAAAAACATAACTGAATCTAATGTAGTTTAGCAACATGTATTTTCCCATGATGCAGAAATTGAAAATATAGTTAAGGTCTTATGAACACTAATGCCTTTGGTTTAATTGGGAGATGACATCTCAGAATAACATGAATAAGGGAATAGGCGAAGTGAAGCAGGGAAGAAAGAGAAACAAATACTAGATTATAAATTTCTGAGCTTGCCACAGCTTAACACACACCCAGACACACAACATGCACACACACACACACATACACACACACAGAGCTAGTTACTCAGGCATACAGGGCATCTTCTTATGCACACTGTACCTGGAACAGTCTGTTAGGGACTTGAAGACAAAGGAGTTTATCTCCTGGTCACTTTCTGTTACCTCACTGAGATACCCAAAGGTCAAAGTTCAACCTCTCCAGGGTAAGTTATCTGGTCTGTATGGGAAGATCTCTCTCTCATCATCTGCATCTGGAAGTTGTGGGAAAAGTCAGAACCCACCATGGGTTTGGTCTGACTGGTCTATATCCACTATTGATTCTGACATAGTATGCTGACTAAAGGTGGTGTTGACACCTAGTTCTCACTTGGGGGAACCGTGAGAGAGCATTAGACTATAGGCCAGGGCGGGAACAACTGAGGACTCCATTCAGCAAGTGACTGAGGCCCAGATGGCTGGGTGAGCCAAGAAAATCTGGGCAAGCTCATAAACTAGATCTGGTATGGGAGAACCTCAATCTTATTTGAAGCTTTGAAGAATTCCTGGTAATCTACAAGGCTGAAAGTTATAGAAAAACATAGCATCCCCGTCCCCCCATTAAAAGATTGATTATTTATTTTTTCTTGGATTGCCTTGCAATCAGTCATTCCTAATGAAACCACAAAGTTTTAATATTATGCTTTTAGATTAATATAATCTCCCCCCCCCACACACACACTGGAAATGATAGCAAACTAACGAGCAAAAAACTAGTGTGCAATTTAGGAAAGATTGACTAAAACCACTTATCTGGTACAAAAGGATGTTACATCATTCATAAATATTCAGGGCTCATCTCTATTTGAGAAATAGAGATTTTCTCTTTTGTCCCCCGGGGACCACAAATTAAGTTTTATTGAAATATAGTCATGCTTATTTGCTTACATGCCATTTTTGCTTTTGTGCCACAAAGAAGAGTTAAATACTTGTAACAGAGACTATATAACCCACAAAGTCTAAAATATTTACCATCTAGCTTTTTATAGGAAAAGTGTGCCAACTTGTGCTTTAGGTTGCTATCTGTATTCTGAGATTCCCCAAGGATTCCACAGACACAATTTTATATAAATACAGCTTGCCATCAATTGCCCAAAATAAATTTAAAATTCGGCTAAGATGCAAGGACATTAATAATTACCTGTTCTTAAAGCTCAAACTTATATATGCTTTTATGAAAAAGAACTGGGATATGCAAACAAAGTGCATATGTGTATTCCTCTATCTGAAACAACTTAAAACTACTTGAAGACTTTGGATGTGTGTTTCTTCCCACACATAATTTAGAGCAGTTCTGAGTGAATGTTCTCAATTGGACATGAGGTTCTGAACACCCTAAGAATAAAGACAGTGTGTACTCTTGGCCAGTTGAGAAGAGTTGGTTATTTTTTGTTTGCCCTGACAAGTTGTCCCACCTCCCTCTTCAAAGACTTGTCTGAGTCAGCCACCTTTTCTCTAATTTCTTTTCTTAGACTCTTCCTACCTCTCAAGATCAAACCTGTTTCTGATAATTTCACAAACTAATCAACAGTCATTGTGCATAAGGCTGGGAAGGAAAGCTAGCAACTAAAAAAATACTTTGACTTTTATTCTCATTGGAAAGACAGCACTTTTCATGACACAGTGACCCTAAACACTGCTGTATAGTATAGATCCTGAGAAATATTCAATTCTTCCAGATAGCACTTGATCACATTACTATTGTTGTTGGATAAGTCCCATTTCAGTATTGGCCAGAACTGACCTTTCATAGTTGATCCATTCTGAACAGCCCATGGCTTGAGGTGTTAGGATGTTAGCCAAACTGAAAGAAATATAATACTAGAACACTGTGTATTTCTATTTTTTTCTCTTTAGATAGGTTTTCAAGAAGAACCTAGGGATGGGAAAGTTGAATGGGGAGGAAGAGGCAAAAGAAAGGAGAGTAAAAGGCATTTTTCCATAATCCTGTCTTAGGATGTTGCCATTACAGCAGCAGCCATATGTTGGCTGTTAGTAGCATTGTCCCTACTGTTCTGCTCAGTGATATTACAGCAATCCTTTCTGGTGAACAAATGACAAGATAATGTGTTTGTCTGCCTGAGTGTGGAGCCTGCTTATGAATAGAACAGAGTAACTCACTTTTAGAAAAATCTTGCTTGTTCATTTCTTTCATGAACAAAAATCCTTTTCCTACCTAAGACCTATACCACAGAAGACAGACATGTTGGAAAAGGTTCCCAACAGGGGGGCTTTGGGTATCTGGAAACCTCATTTACTTGGCATGTACCTTTCAAAACTACCATGTTTTCTAGTTTTAAGACTATTTGTTAACTTTAATTGCAATTCACTGTGAAGCTGGCTAAAATTCAATAGCTAAATGGGCTAAAATTCAATAACTAAAAGGTCAATTACATAAGGAGTGGGCAAACTCGACCAGTTTGGAATTGGCTCAGGTTTTCATCTTATTTCATCTTATTCTTTCATGGTTTCAGATTTGATTTGAATATTTGAATATTTGGAATTGGCTCAGGTTTTCATCTTATTTCATCTTATTCTTTCATGGTTTCAGATTTGAATATTTCTTAAAGTTTAGAGCATAATATTTTAGAAAAACATACACAAGAGGAAAATAAGATTAAGTCCCAGTGTTGTGTGATGATATGACAAGTGACAGCATGATTTTTAAAAGTTCATAGTAAATACTTGAGCAATATATTATTTTATCTGCAACTTTCCCCCACCACCCAGAATTGTACTACTTTTTTTGAGACCATTTTGGTTCCTCTATATCAATTCATTTTTGAAATATTAGGATATGGAAATAGCCACACAGGAAATAATGTCTGAAGGTTGAAGAAAAAGACTGAAATATCTTATCTATTCAGACTGAATATCAATGTCTGGCTACAGTTTATCGATTAGCTTGTGACAAAATTAAGTCCTAGAAGTAGCTTGAGTCAAAGTACTGGAGGTTTAAAATAAAAGGCCAAAATGTCATCAGTTAACTCAATTTAACATTGTTATAATTTTTTAAAACACTTATTGCCTGCCCAATGATCTGGAAGACAAGGGAAGGTATCCAACTCTGTCATTGTCCTTGAATAAAGCAAGGCACAGGAGATAATTAATGACCCTTTAAGGCAAAATGGGATGTTAATACATTTCCAAAGCAGTTCATACTTTTCCAAGACTCTCACTTCACAATAAGTGAAACATAGATGGGTCAAGTGTTATTTTTCAAAATTTTACAGATGGAAGACTGAAATTCCAAGGGAATATTTAATTTGTCCAAGATTATGCAAGAATAAATGGTATACTGTGAGTTAAATAAGGTAACATAGTTTTTTTTCATTATGGGACTCCTAAGGTAATGGACACCAATGTTGAGAGCCAAAGGACATGGCCACTTAGACAAAGCTACACATATAAAAAGAGGTTAATGGCAGCTATTTATGAATCCACTTGAGTGAGTTGTTTCCTCTCCTGAAGCTAGAAGTGCTCAGCTGGTGCTCCAAAGTTCTGACATGCCCATTACTAAAAAGAAGCATAAAAACAGGAACAGACAATCCATATACTCTGTGTGTGTATAAACATGTGTACATATACATATATATGCATATATTTAATAAACCCGTACATACATTTTTTTATCTTATCAATTATTTGCTTTATGCCAGACATTGTTCTGGGTGCCAGGAGCACAGCACTAAATAGTAATAAAATAAATAATAATAAAATAAATACATATTAAATTAATAATATGAAAATTTTTTGTCTTTGTTGGCAACTAAGTTTAAGATTATAATTAACAAAAGCACAATAAACACACTCATATACCATTCATGAAAACATAAAGTGGTACCAGCATTTTGGAAATGGTAATATATATCTAAAGCATTCTAAAATGATAGCTTTAGCACCAGGATTTCAATTTAAAGCAATCTGTACTAAGTAGATAGGGATGTATCCAACCATACTGTATATATGAAAGTTGTTTAGGAGAATAGATGCCTGTGGTGATGGATGTTAACTAAACTTATTATATTGATCATTTCAAAATATATATACATACATCAAATCATTATGTTGTACACCTGAAGTGAATACAATTATATCTCAATAAAATTTTAAAAATGAGGGTATGGACCAGATCAGTGATTGCATATTGGTGGCCTAAAGAATACTTGAAGTCCACAGATATGTTTTGTTTGAGCTGCATATTTGTTTTGGTTTAGTTTTTTGGGGCAATGAGTTGTATTAAATTTGAATTTCTTTATGGTGGCCAGTTTAGACACTGGCCTGATGACTCCTTATAGTCTTAAGTATGATTCACAAATTTATGTACTTGCCTATTCTCTTGTAGGCTTTTTAGATTGCAAATTGAGAATTAAATTGTCTCTCAGAGATAGGAGGGCCAAGAAGGCGGAAGAGTAGGGTCCCCAAATCACCTGTCCCCACCAAATTACCCAGATAACCTTCAAATCATCCTGAAAATCTACGATTTCGGCCTGAGATTTAAAGAGAGAACACCTGGAATGCTATAGTGAGAAGAGTTCGCGATTCTGTCAAGGTAGAAAGACAGGAAAAAAGAAATAAAGAAACAAAAGGCCTCCAAGGGGGAGGGGCCCTGCGAGGAGCCGGGCTGAGGCCGGGGCGAGTGTCCCCAGGACAGGAGAGCCCCGGCCCGGAGAAGCAGGAGCTGCACCGACCTTCCCGGGCGGAAAGGGGCTCGCAGGGAGTTGGAGCAGGACCCAGGAGGGCGGGGATGCCCTCGGGCTCCCCGGGACAGTAACAGACACCTGCACCCCGGGAGAGTGCGCAGAGCTCCCTAAGGGCTGCAGCGCGCACGAAGGGATCCGGAGCAGCTCGGAGGGGCTCGGGCGGCGGCTCCGCGGAGGGGGCTGCGGGGCAGGAGCGCGAATCCACCAGCGCAGGCTCGGGAGCACAGGGCGCCGGGACACAGCCCAGGATCCGGCCTCCCCCGGGGACAGGCAGAGGCCGGGAGGGCCCAGGACAGCAAGGACGCTCCTGCCCCAGCTGAGCAGATCAGCGGCCCCGCCCGGAGCCTCCAGGCCCTGCAGACGGAGAGCTCCGTGGTTACTGCGGGGGCTGAATCCAGGGCTCCAGAGCTGCCCCGCCACTGGGGCTGTTCCTCCTGCGGCCTCACGGGGTAAACAACCCCCACTGAGCCCTGCACCAGGCAGGGGCACAGCAGATCCCCCAACTGCTAACACCTGAAAATCAGCACAACAGGCCCCTCCCCCAGAAGACCAGCTAGACGGACAAGTTCCAGGGGAAGTCAAGGGACTTAAAGTACACAGAAGCAGAAGATACTCCCCCGTGTTTTTTTTTTTTTTTTATTTCTGATTGCTTCCCCCACCCTTTTTTCCCCTTTCTTTTTATTTCTCTTTTTCTTCTCTTTTTTCCTTTTGTTCTTCCTTTTTTCTTTTTTTCTCTTTTCTTTCCTTCTTTCTCTCCTCTCTTTTTCTCCTTTTCCCAATACAACTTGCAAGGCCACTCTGCACTGAGCAAAATGACTAGAAGGAAAACCTCACCTCAAAAGAAAGAATCAGAAACAGTCCTCTCTCCCACAGAGTTACAAAATCTGGATTACAATTCAATGTCAGAAAGCCAATTCAGAAGCACTATTACACAGCTACTGGTGGCTCTAGAAAAAAGCATAAAGGACTCAAGAGACTTCATGACTGCAGAATTTAGATTCAATCAGGCAGAAATTAAAAATCAATCGAATGAGATGCAATCCAAATAGAAGTCCTAATGACGAGGGTTAACGAGGGGGAAGAACGAGTGAGTGACATAGAAGACAAGTTGATGGCAAAGAGGGAAACTGAGGAAAAAAGAGACAGACAATTAAAAAACCATTAAGACAAATTAAGGGAAATAAACGACAGCCTGAGGAAGAAAAACCTACCTTTAATTGGGGTTCCCGAGGGCGCCGAAAGGGACAGAGGGCCAGAATACCTATTTGAACAAATCATAGATGAAAACTTTCCTAATCTGGGAAGGGAAACAGGCATTCAGATCCAGGAAATAGAGAGATTCCCCCCTAAAATCAATAAAAGCCGTCCAACACCTCGACATTTAATAGTGAAGCTTGCAAATTCCAAAGATAAAGAGATCCTTAAAGCAGCAAGAGACAAGAAATCCCTGACTTTTATGGGGAGGAATATTAGGGTAACAGCAGACCTCTCCACAGAGACCTGGCAGGCCAGAAAGGGCTGGCAGGATATATTCAGGGTCCTAAATGAGAAGAATATGCAACCAAGAATACTTTATCCAGCAAGGCTCTCATTCAAAATGGAAGGAGAGATAAAGAGCTTCCAAGACAGGCAGGAACTGAAAGAATATGTGACCTCCAAACCAGCTCTGCAAGAAATTTTAAGGGGGACTCTTAAAATTCCCCTTTAAGAAGAAGTTCAGTGGAACATTCCACAAAAACAAGGACTGAATAGATATCATGATGACACTAAACTCATATCTGTCAATAGTAACTCTGAACGTGAACAGGTTTAATGACCCCATCAAAAGGCGCAGGGTGTCTGACTGGATAAAAAAGCAGGACCCATCTATTTGCTGTCTACAAGAGACTCATTTTAGACAGAAGGACACCTACAATCTGAAAATAAAAGTTGGAGAACCATTTACCATTCAAATGGTCCTCAAAAGAAAGCAGGGGTAGCCATCCTTATATCAGATAAACTAAAATTTACCCCGAAGACTGTAGTGAGAGATGAAGAGGGACACTATATCATACTGAAAGGATCTATCCAACAAGAGGGCTTAACAATCCTCAATATATATGCCCCGAATGTGGGAGCTGCCAAATATTTAAACCAATTAATAACCAAAGTGAAGAAATACTTATATAATAATACACTTATACTTGGTGACTTCAGTACTTGGTACAATACACAATACTTGGTAGCTCTTTCTACCCTCGATAGGTCTTCTAGCACAACATCTCCAAAGAAACGAGAGCATTAAATGATACGCTGGACCAGATGGATTTCACAGATATCTACAGAACTTTACATCCAAACTCAACTGAATACACATTCTTCTCAAGTGCACACGGAACTTTCTCCAGAATAGACCACATATTGGGTCACAAATCGGGTCTGAACCGATACCAAAAGATTGGGATCGTCCCCTGCACGTTCTCAGACCATAATGCCTTGAAATTAGAACTAAATCACAACAAGAAGTTTGGAAGGACCTCAAACACGTGGAGGTTAAGGACCATCCTGCTAAAAGATAAAAGGGTCAACCAGGAAATTAAGGAAGAATTAAAAAGATTCATGGAAACTAATGAGAATGAAGATACAACCGTTCAAAATCTTTGGGATGCAGCAAAAGCAGTCCTAAGGGGGAAATACATCGCAATACAAGCATCCATTCAAAAACTGGAAAGAACTCAAATACAGAAGCTAACCTTACACATAAAGGAGCTAGAGAAAAAACAGCAGATATATCCTACACCCAGCAGAAGAAGAGAGTTAATAAAGATTCGAGCAGAACTCAACGAAATCGAGACCAGAAGAACTGTGGAACAGATCAACAGAACCAGGAGTTGGTTCTTTGAAAGAATTAATAAGATAGATAAACCATTAGCCAGCCTTATTAAAAAGAAGAGAGAGTAGACTCAAATTAATAAAATCATGAATGAGAAAGGAGAGATCACTACCAACACCAAGGAAATACAAACGATTTTAAAAACATATTATGAACAGCTATACGCCAATAAATTAGGCAATCTAGAAGAAATGGACACATTCCTGGAAAGCCACAAACTACCAAAACTGCAACAGGAAGAAATAGAAACCTGAACAGGCCAATAACCAGGGAGGAAATTGAAGCAGTCATCAAAAACCTCCCAAGACACAAGAGTCCAGGGCCAGATGGCTTCTCAGGGGAATTTTATCAAACGTTTAAAGAAGAAACCATACCTATCCTCCTAAAGCTGTTTGGAAAGATAGAAAGAGATGGAGTACTTCCAAATTCGTTCTATGAGGCCAGCATCACCTTAATTCCAAAACCAGACAAAGACCCCACCAAAAAGGAGAATTACAGACCAATATCCCTGATGAACATGGATGCAAAAATTCTCAACAAGATACTAGCCAATAGGATCCAACAATACATTAAGAAAATTATTCACCAAGACCAAGTAGGATTTATCCCTGGGACACAAGGCTGGTTCAACACCCGTAAAACAATCAATGTGATTCATCATATCAGCAAGAGAAAAACCAAGAACCATATGATCCTTTCATTAGATGCAGAGAAAGCATTTGACAAAATACAGCATCCATTCCTGATCAAAAGTCTTCAGAGTGTAGGGATAGAGGGAACATTCCTCAACATCTTAAAAGCCATCTATGAAAAGCCCACAGCAAATATCATTCTCAATGGGGAAGCACTGGGAGCCTTTCCCCTAAGATCAGGAATAAGACAGGGATGTCCACTCTCACCACTGCTATTCAACATAGTACTGGAAGTCCTACCCTCAGCAATCAGACAACAAAAAGACATTAAAGGCATTCAAATTGGCAAAGAAGAAGTCAAACTCTCTCTCTTCGCCAATGACGTGATACTCTACATAGAAAACCCAAAAGCCTCCACTCCAAGATTGCTAGAACTCATACAGCAATTTGACAGCATGGCAGGATACAAAATCAATGCCCAGAAGTCAGTGGCATGTCTATACACTAACAATGAGACTGAAGAAAGAGAATTAAGGAGTCAATCCCATTACAATTGCACCCAAAAGCATAAGACACCTAGGATAAACCTAACCAAAGAGGTAAAGGATCTATACCCTAAAAACTATAGAAAACTTCTGAAAGAAATTGAGGAAGTCACAAAGAGATGGAAAAATATTCCATGATCATGGATTGGCAGAATTAATATTGTGGAAATGTCAGTGTTACCCAGAGCAATATACACGTTTAATGCAATCCCTATCAAAATACCATGGACTTTCTTCAGAGAGTTAGAACAAATTATTTTAAGATTTGTGTGGAATCAGAAAAGACCCCGAATAGCCAGGGGAATTTTAAAAAAGAAAACCATATCTGGGGGCATCACAATGCCAGATTTCAGGTTGTACTACAAAGCTGTGGTCATCAAGACAGTGTGGTACTGGCACAAAAAACAGACACATAGATCAATGGACAGAATAGAGAACCCAGAAGTGGACCCTGAACTTTATGGTCAACTAATATTTGATAAGGAGGAAAGACTATCCATTGGAAGAAAGACAGTCTCTTCAATAAATGGTGCTGGGAAAATTGGACATCCGCATGCAGAAGAATGAAACTAGACCACTCTCTTTCACCATACAGAAAGATAAACTCAAAATGGATGAAAGATCTAAATGTGAGACAAGACTCCATCAAAATCCTAGAGGAGAACACAGGCAACACCCTTTTTGAACTTGGCCACAGTAACTTCTTGCAAGATACATCCACAAAGGCAAAAGAAACAAAAGCAAAAATGAACTATTGGGACTTCATCAAGATAAGAAGCTTTTGCACAGCAAAGGATACAGTCAACAAAACTCAAAGACAACCTACAGAATGGGAGAAGATAGTTGCAAATGACATATCAGATAAAGGGCTAGTTTCCAAGATCTATAAAGAACTTGTTAAATTCAACAGCAAAGAAACAAACAATCCAATCATGAAATGGGCAAAAGACATGAAGAGAAATCTCACAGAGGAAGACATAGACATGGCCAACATGCACATGAGAAAATGCTCTGCATCACTTGCCATCAGGGAAATACAAATCAAAACCACAATGAGATGCCACCTCACACCAGTGAGAATGGGGAAAATTAACAAGGCAGGAAGCCACAAATGTTGGAGAGGATGTGGAGAAAAGGGAACCCTCTTACACTGTTGGTGGGAATGTGAACTGGTGCAGCCACTCTGGAAAACTGTGTGGAGGTTCCTCAAAGAGTTAAAAATAGATCTGCCCCACGACCCAGCAATTGCACTGTTGGGGATTTACCTCAAAGATTCAGATGGAATTAAACACCGGGACACCTTCACCCCGATGTTTCTAGCAGCAATGTCCACAATAGCCAAACTGTGGAAGGAGCCTCAGTGTCCATCGAAAGATGAATGGATAAAGAAGATGTGGTTTATGTATACAATGGAATATTACTCAGCCATTAGAAATGACAAATACCCACCATTTGCTTCATCGTGGATGGAACTGGAGGGTATTATGCTGAGTGAAGTAAGTCAATTGGAGATAGACAAACAGTGTATGTTCTCATTCATTTGGGGAATATAAATAATAGTGAAAGGGAATATAAGGGAAGGGAGAAGAAATGTGTGGGAAATATCAGAAAGGGAGACAGAACATAAAGACTCCTAACTCTGGGAAACGAACTAGGGGTGATGGAAGGGGTGGAGGGTGGGAGGTGGGGGTGAATGGGTTATGGGCACTTGATGGGTTGAGCACTGGGTGTTATTCTGTATGTTGGTAAATTGAACACCAATAAAAAATTAATTTATTAAAAAAATTGTCTCTGAGACTAAAGTCAATTATGTTTATTTTTTCCTGGGATCTCTGGAAAAAAAAAAGATGTTCTCAAGACTTAATTTCTAGGAATTGATCTCATTTACAATTGCACCAAAACCCATAAGATACCTTGGAATAAACTTAACCAAAGAGGTAAAGGATCTGTACTCTAGAAACTACAGAACACTTATGAAAGAAATGGAGGAAGACACAAAGAGATGGAAAAACATTCCATGTCAAGGATTGGAAGAATAAATATTTTTAGAATGTCTATGCTATCCAGAGCAATTTACACATTCAATGCAATCCCTATCAAAATACTAATGACCTTTTTCCACAGAGCTGGACCAAATAATCCTAAAATTTGTATGGAATCAAAAAAGACCCCAAATAGCCAGAGGAATGTTGAAAAAGGAAACGAAAACTGGTGGCATCACAATTCCAGACCTCAAGGTCTCTTACAAAGCTGTGATCATCAAGACAGTATGGCACTGGCACAAAAAGAGACACATAGATCAATGAAACAGAATAGAGAACCCAGAAATGAACCCTTAACCCTATGGTCAGCTAATCTTCAACAAAGCAGTAAAGAATATCCAATGGAAAAAGGACAGTCTCTTCAACAAATGGTGCTGGGAAAATTGGACAGCCACATGTAGAAGAATGAAACTGGACCATTCTCTTACACCATACACAAAGATAAACTCAAAATGGATGAAAGACCTAAATGTGAGACAGGAAACCATCAGACTCCTACAGGAGAACACAGGCAGCAACATCTTTGATCTTGGCCACAGCAACTTCTTGCAAGACATGTCTCCAAAGGCAAGCGAAACAAAGGCAAAAAATGAACTATTAGGACTTCATCAAGATAAAAAGTTTCTGCACAGCAAAGAAAGCAGTCAACAATATTAAAAGGCAACCTATGAAACGAGAGAAGATATTTGCAAATGACATATCAGATAAAAGGCTAGTATCTAAGATCTATAAAGAACTTGTTAAACTCAACACCCAAAAAAACAAATAATCTGTTAAGAAATAGGCAGAAGACATGAACTGACAGTTCTCCAAAGAATACATACACATGGCCAACAGACACATGAAAAAATTCTCCACATCACTTGGCATCAGGGAAGTACAAATCAAAACCATAATGAGATACAACTTTATACCAGTTAGAATGTCTAAAATTAACATGACAGGAAACAACAAATGTCGCTGGGGATTTGGAGAAAGGAGAACCCTCTTCAACTGTGGTGGGAATGCAAGCTAGTACAGCCATTTTGGAAAACAGTATGGAGGTTCCTCAAGAAGTTAAAAATAGAGCTACCCTATGACCGAGTAATTGCACTATTGGGTATTTACCCCAAAGAAACAGATGTAGTGAAACAAGGAGCGCCTGCATGTTCATAGCAGCAATGTCTACAATAGCCAGTGTGGAAGGAGCTGAGATGTCCTTTGACAGATGAATGGATAGAGAAAATGTGATTTGTGTGTATATATACAAATATTACTCAGCCATCAGAAAGGATGAATACTTACCATTTACATTGGATGGAACTGGAGAATATTATGCTAAGTGAAATAAGTCAATCAGAGAAAGACAATTATATAGTCTCACTCATATGTAGAATATAAGAAATAGTGCAGAGGATCCTAAAGGAAGGGAGGGAAAACTGAATGGTAAGTCATCAGAGAGGGAGAAAAACCATGAAGGCCTCTTAACTCTGGGAAACAAACTGAGGGTTGCTGAAGGGGAGGTGGATTGGGGGATGAAGTAACTGGGGGACAGGCATTAAGGAGGGCACGTGAGTGATGAGTGCTGGGTGTTATATGCAACTGATGAATTATTGAACACTACATCTGAAATTAATAATGTACTATGTGTTGGCTAATTGAATTTAAATTAAAAAAATAAAACAGAAAAGCCGAATGGTTGAGGACAAATTTCATTAGTTAGGTAAATTGCATTATTCAAGGAGAATTAGGTAAAATGAATAGTCTCAAGATCAGGTAAATCGAAGTATCAACTTGAAATTTAAAAAAAATTGGGGATCCCTGGGTGGCGCAGCGGTTTGGCGCCTGCCTTTGGCCCAGGGCGCGATCCTGGAGACCCGGGATCGAATCCCACATCGGGCTCCCGGTGCATGGGGCCTGCTTCTCCCTCTGCCTGTGTCTCTGCCTCTCTCTCTCTCTCTCTCTCTCTCTCTCTCTCTGTGTGACTATCATAAATAAATAAAAATTAAAAAAAAAAAAAAGAAATTTAAAAAAAATTAATTAAACTTAAGAATTCTGCTATAAGTCAGTCACTTTTGAATTTCAGAGATATAGAGTATTTACTGTAAAAAGTATTGCAAATGTATACAGGAAATATTTACTTTTATATAATATATCACAATAATAACAATCTAAGTATCCATAGATGGACAGAAAAAGTGTTAAATATAGAGACAATAAAATATTATCCAACCATAAAAAAAAACAATAAAATACTGCCTTCTGTGACAGTGTGTATGGACCTTGAAGGCATTATGCTAATTTAAATAAATCAGAGAAAGACAAATACTATGATGTCTTACTTATATGTGGGATCTAAAAAAATCCAAACTCATAAAAATAGAGTAGAACAGTAATTATCAGGGGCTGGGTGGGTGGGGAAATGGGGAGGTGTTGGTCAAAGTGTACTAACTTCTAATTATAAGATGAATAGGTTCTGGGGATCTAATGTATAGCATGATAACTATTGTTAACAATACTGTATTATATAGTTGAAAATTACTAAGAGAATAGATCTTAAATGTTCATAACCACAAAAAAGAAAAGTTACTATGTGAGTCAATGGAGGTGTTAATTAACCTTGTTGTGGTAGTTTTTTATGATATATACATATATCAAACCATCACATTATACACCTAAACTTACACACTGTTATAAGTCAACATATGTTAATAAAACTAGAGAAACAATAATAAATGTTGTATTTTAGATAGCTAATAAGAAAGTAATCATTAAAATGGAGAGAATTGTATCCAAAAGAGGCAAAATTTGATAAATGACATATAAAGTTTTTACATTGAGAAATATATATTAAAAATAGGAAATTGGGAGAGGAGCAAGATGGTGGAAGAGTAGGGTCCCCAAATCACCTGTCTCCGCCAAACTACCTAGAAAACCTTCAAATTATCCTGAAAATCTATGAATTCGGCCTGAGATTTAAAGAGAGACCAGCTGGAATGCTACAGTGAGAAGAGTTCGCGCTTCTATCAAGGTAGGAAGACGGGGAAAAAGAAATAAAGGAACAAAGGCCTCCAAGGGGGAGGGGCCCCGCGAGGAGCCGGGCTGAGGCCGGGGCGAGTGTCCCCAGGACAGGAGAGCCCCGTCCCGGAGGAGCAGGAGCTGCACCGACCTTCCCGGGCGGAAAGGGGCCCGTGGGGAGGTGGAGCAGGACCCAGGAGGGCGAGGATGCCCGCGGGCTCCCGGGGACAGTAACAGCAACTGCGCGCCCTGGAGAGTGCGCCGAGCTCCCTAAGGGCTGCAGCGCGCACGGCGGGACCCGGCGGGACCCGGAGCAGCTGAAGGGGCTCGGGCGGCGGCTCCGCGGAGGGGGCTGCGCGGCCCCGGGAGCAGCTCGGAGGGGCTCGGGCAGAGGAAGAGGCTCCGTGCGGAGGGGGCTGCGCGGTTCCAGGAGCAGCTCGGAGGGGCTTGGGCGGCAGCTCCGCGGAGGGGGCTGCGCGGCCCGGGAGCGCGAATCCAACAGCGCAGGCTCCGGAGCACAGGGCGCCGGGACACAGCCCAGGATCCGGCCTCCCCCCGGGACAGGCAGAGGCCGGGAGGGCCCAGGACAGCGAGGACGCTCCTGCCCCAGCTGAGCACATCAGCGGCCCCGCCCGGAGCCTCCAGGCCCTGCAGACGGAGTTCCTGCCGGAGCTGAATCCAGGTTTCCAGAGCTGCCCCGCCACTGGGGCTGTTCCTCCTGCGGCCTCACGGGGTAAACAACCCCCACTGAGCCCTGCACCAGGCAGGGGCACAGCAGCTCCCCCAACTGCTAACACCTGAAAATCAGCACAGCAGGCCCCTCCCCCAGAACACCAGCTAGACTGACAACTCCCAGGAGAAGCCAAGGGACTTAAAGAACACAGAATCAGAAGATACTCCCCCGTGGTTCTTTTTTTGTTTGTTTGTTCTTGTTTTTGTTTTTGTTTTTATTTTGTTTTGCTTTTTGATTTGTTTCCTTCCCCCACCCCCTTTTTTTCTCCTTTCTTTTTCTTTCTCTTTTTCTTCTTCTTTTTTTTTTTTCGTTTTTTTTTTCTTTTTCTTCCCTTTTTTTTTTCTCTTTCTCTTTTCTTTCCTTCTTTCTCTCCTCTCTTTTTCTCTTTTTCCCAATACAACTTGCTTTTGGCCACTCTGCACTGAGCAAAATGACTAGAAGGAAAACCTCACCTCAAAAGAAAGAATCAGAAACAGTCCTCTCTCCCACAGAGTTACAAAATCTGGATTACAATTCAATGTCAGAAAGCCAATTCAGAAGCACTATTATACAGCTACTGGTGGCTCTAGAAAAAAGTATAAAGGACTCAAGAGACTTCATGACTGCAGAATTTAGAGCTAATCAGGCAGAAATTAAAAATCAATTGAATGAGATGCAATCCAAACTAGAAGTCCTAACGACGAGGGTTAACGAGGTGGAAGAACGAGTGAGTGACCTAGAAGACAAGTTGATAGCAAAGAGGGAAACTGAGGAAAAAAGAGACAAACAATTAAAAGACCATGAAGATAGATTAAGGGAAATAAAAGACAGCCTGAGGAAGAAAAACCTACGTTTAATTGGGGTTCCCGAGGGCGCCGAAAGGGACAGAGGGCCAGAATATGTATTTGAACAAATTCTAGCTGAAAATTTCCTAATCTGGGAAGGGAAACAGGCATTCAGATCCAGGAAATAGAGAGATCCCCCCCTAAAATCAATAAAAACCGTTCAACACCTCGACATTTAATTGTGAAGCTTGCAAATTCCAAAGATAAAGAGAAGATCCTTAAAGCAGCAAGAGACAAGAAATCCCTGACTTTTATGGGGAGGAGTATTAGGGTAACAGCAGACCTCTCCACAGAGACCTGGCAGGCCAGAAAGGGCTGGCAGGATATATTCAGGGTCCTAAATGAGAAGAACATGCAACCAAGAATACTTTATCCAGCAAGGCTCTCATTCAAAATGGAAGGAGAGAGAAAGAGCTTCCAAGACAGGCAGCAACTAAAAGAATATGTGACCTCCAAACCAGCTGTGCAAGAAATTTTAAGGGGGACTCTTAAAATTCCCATTTAAAAAGAAGTTCAGTGGAACAGTCCACAAAAACAAGGACTGAATAGATATCATGATGACACTAAACTCGTATCTCTCAATAGTAACTCTGAACGTGAACGGGCTTAATGACCCCATCAAAAGGTGCAGGGTTTCAGACTGGATAAAAAAGCAGGACCCATCTATTTGCTGTCTACAAGAGACTCATTTTAGACAGAAGGACACCTACAGCCTGAAAATAAAAGGTTGGAGAACCATTTACCATTCGAATGGTCCTCAAAAGAAGCAGGGGTAGCCATCCTTATATCAGATAAACTAAAATTTACCCCGAAGACTGTAGTGAGAGATGAAGAGGGACACTATATCATACTTAAAGGATCTATTCAACAAGAGGACTTAACAATCCTCAATATATATGCCCCGAATGTGGGAGCTGCCAAATATATAAATCAATTATTAACCAAAGTGAAGAAATACTTAGATAATAATACACTTATACTTGGTGACTTCAATCTAGCTCTTTCTATACTCGATAGGTCTTCTAAGCACAACATCTCCAAAGAAACGAGAGCTTTAAATGATACACTGGACCAGATGGATCTCACAGATATCTACAGAACTTTACATCCAAACTCAACTGAATACACATTCTTCTCAAGCGCACATGGAACTTTCTCCAGAATAGACCACATATTGGGTCACAAATCGGGTCTGAACCGATACCAAAAAATTGGGATTGTCCCCTGCATATTCTCAGACCATAATGCCTTGAAATTAGAACTAAATCACAACAAGAAGTTTGGAAGGAACTCAAACACGTGGAGATTAAGGACCATCCTGCTAAAAGATAAAAGGGTCAACCAGGAAATTAAGGAAGAATTAAAAAGATTCATGGAAACTAATGAGAATGAAGATACAACCGTTCAAAATCTTTGGGATGCAGCAAAAGCAGTCCTAAGGGGGAAATACATCGCAATACAAGCATCCATTCAAAAACTGGAAAGAACTCAAATACAGAAGCTAACCTTACACTAAAGGAGCTAGAGAAAAAACAGCAAATAGATCCTACACCCAAGAGAAGAAGGGAGTTAATAAAGATTCGAGCAGAACTCAACGAAATCGAGACCAGAAGAACTGTGGAACAGATCAACAGAACCAGGAGTTGGTTCTTTGAAAGAATTAATAAGATAGATAAACCATTAGCCAGCCTTATTAAAAAGAAGAGAGAGAAGACTCAATAAAATCATGAATGAGAAAGGAGAGATCACTACCAACACCAAGGAAATACAAACGATTTTAAAAACATATTATGAACAGCTATACGCCAATAAATTAGGCAATCTAGAAGAAATGGACGCATTCCTGGAAAGCCACAAACTACCAAAACTGCAACAGGAAGAAATAGAAACCTGAACAGGCCAATAACCAGGGAGGAAATTGAAGCAGTCATCAAAAACCTCCCAAGACACAAGAGTCCAGGGCCAGATGGCTTCCCAGGAGAATTTTATCAATCGTTTAAAGAAGAAATCATACCTATTCTCCTAAAGCTGTTTGGAAAGATAGAAAGAGATGGAGTACTTCCAAATTCGTTCTATGAAGCCAGCATCACCTTAATTCCAAAACCAGACAAAGACCCCGCCAAAAAGGAGAATTACAGACCAATATCCCTGATGAACATGGATGCAAAAATTCTCAACAAGATACTGGCCAATAGGATCCAACAGTACATTAAGAAAATTATTCACCATGACCAAGTAGGATTTATCCCTGGGACACAAGGCTGGTTCAACACCTGTAAAACAATCAATGTGATTCATCATATCAGCAAGAGAAAAACCAAGAACCATATGATCCTCTCATTGGATGCAGAGAAAGCATTTGACAAAATACAGCATCCATTCCTGATCAAAACTCTTCAGAGTGTAGGGATAGAGGGAACATTCCTCGACATCTTAAAAGCCATCTATGAAAAGCCCACAGCAAATATCATTCTCAATGGGGAAGCACTGGGAGCCTTTCCCCTAAGATCAGGAACAAGACAGGGATGTCCACTCTCACCACTGCTATTCAACATAGTACTGGAAGTCCTAGCCTCAGCAATCAGACAACAAAAAGACATTAAAGGCATTCAAATTGGCAAAGAAGAAGTCAAACTCTCCCTCTTCGCCGATGACATGATACTCTACATAGAAAACCCAAAAGTCTCCACCCCAAGATTGCTAGAACTCATACAGCAATTCGGTAGCGTGGCAGGATACAAAATCAATGCCCAGAAGTCAGTGGCATTTCTATACACTAACAATGAGACTGAAGAAAGAGAAATTAAGGAGTCAATCCCATTTACAATTGCACCCAAAAGCATAAGATACCTAGGAATAAACCTCACCAAAGATGTAAAGGATCTATACCCTCAAAACTATAGAACACTTCTGAAAGAAATTGAGGAAGACACAAAGAGATGGAAAAATATTCCATGCTCATGGATTGGCAGAATTAATATTGTGAAAATGTCAATGTTACCCAGGGCAATATACACGTTTAATGCAATCCCTATCAAAATACCATGGACTTTCTTCAGAGAGTTAGAACAAATTATTTTAAGATTTGTGTGGAATCAGAAAAGACCCCGAATAGCCAGGGGAATTTTAAAAAAAGAAAACCATAGCTGGGGGCATCACAATGCCAGATTTCAGGTTGTACTACAAACCTGTGGTCATCAAGACAGTGTGGTACTGGCACAAAAACAGACACATAGATCAGTGGAACAGAATAGAGAATCCAGAAGTGGACCCTGAACTTTATGGGCAACTAATATTCGATAAAGGAGGAAAGACTATCCATTGGAAGAAAGACAGTCTCTTCAATAAATGGTGCTGGGAAAATTGGACATCCACATGCAGAAGAATGAAACTAGACCACTCTCTTTCACCATACACAAAGATAAACTCAAAATGGATGAAAGATCTAAATGTGAGACAAGATTCCATCAAAATCCTAGAGAAGAACACAGGCAACACCCTTTTTGAACTCGGCCATAGTAACTTCTTGCAAGATACATCCACGAAGGCAAAAGAAACAAAAGCAAAAATGAACTATTGGGACTTCATCAAGATAAGAAGCTTTTGCACAGCAAAGGATACAGTCAACAAAACTCAAAGACAACCTACAGAATGGGAGAAGATAGTTGCAAATGACATATCAGATAAAGGGCTAGATTCCAAGATCTATAAAGAACTTATTAAACTCAACACCAAAGAAACAAACAATCCAATCATGAAATGGGCAAAAGACATGAAGAGAAATCTCACAGAGGAAGACATAGACATGGCCAACATGCATATGAGAAAATGCTCTGCATCACTTGCCATCAGGGAAATACAAATCAAAACTACAATGAGATACCACCTCACACCAGTGAGAATGGAGAAAATTAACAAGGCAGGAAACAACAAATGTTGGAGAGGATGCGGAGAAAAGGGAACCCTCTTACACTGTTGGTGGGAATGTGAACTGGTGCAGCCACTCTGGAAAACTGTGTGGAGGTTCCTCAAAGAGTTAAAAATATACCTGCCCTACGACCCAGCAATTGCACTGTTGGGGATTTACCCCAAAGATACAAATGCAATGAAACGCCGGGACACCTTCACCCCGATGTTTCTAGCAGCAATGGCCACGATAGCCAAACTGTGGAAGGAGCCTTGGTGTCCAACGAAAGATGAATGGATAAAGAAGATGTGGTTTATGTATACAATGGAATATTACTCAGCTATTAGAAATGACAAATACCCACCATTTGCTTCAACGTGGATGGAACTGGAGGGTATTATGCTGAGTGAAGTAAGTCAGTCGGAGAAGGACAAACATTGTATGTTCTCATTCATTTGGGGAATATAAATAATAGTGAAAGGGAAAATAAGGGATGGGAGAAGAAATGTGTGGGAAATATCAGAAAGGGAGACAGAACGTAAAGACTGCTAACTCTGGGAAACGAACTAGGGGTGGTAGAAGGGGAGGAGGGCGGGGGGTGGGAGTGAATGGGTGACGGGCACTGGGTGTTATTCTGTATGTTAGTAAATTGAACACCAATAAAAAATAAATAAATAATAAAAAAAATAAATAAATGGATTTTGAATTTAAAAAAAAATAAAGTATGGGATGCTGTAAAAATAAAATAAAATAAAAATAGGAAATTAAGGGGCATGCTTTTGGATTAATTGACCCAATTACTTTGAAATGCTCAAAAGTTAGCAAAATAGAAAGTGATATATAGAATACAAACATTTTATAGACATCAGGAACTACTGTAAAGGCAACAAGTATTTTTTAAACTATGACTTCAGCGTATGTGTTTATAACCAATGTGATCCGATTCACAAACTCAGGTACCATTAAGTGGACAAATATTTATTTGTCCTTTGAGCAGGAAGCCCAGTCTTTTCTGCTTTCAAATGCCAGATGAATAAGTTTATGACAGCCATTGCTGCTTATCTCCACATGCTGCCAGTGTTTCTTCAATGATTGCCAACGGCTTGTTATCTTACAATGATGTCTCAAGCATGAAGCACCTTATAAGTAGAAATGTCTCAGCCTAGAAGGAGTATCACTGCAAGATGACAAGTTTTTTTCTACTGTCATGGTGAATTGTTAATAATACTCCTTTTCTATTTAAAAGCATCATGGTTTAAAAGGAATTACACAGCCTCCTTAGATTTAAGGTTAATGTACTATCCGTTTCCACTGCACCTATTTCTCCTCAAATTGTACTCACTTAACTCGAGTTGTTCTTTCCAGAGAGCTGCCAGCATCAATTACATTAACCTTTACCTCAGAACCTTAGATATTTGCTTGAGCCTGAACCACAAGCTTACACTCCTCTCTTTCTAAGGATAGTGTTATATCAGAGATCTCCTTGCTCCTCTTATCGCTACTGGCCCTGAGGTCTTGATCTACCCCAGTTGGTCTCCCTAGTTTTAAAACCAGGTTTGGAGCCTCTACCCTAAAAACCTCTGGACTCATTGTGGAAATTGATCTATCACAACCTTTGTGGTTAACTTCTCACACCAGTTCTCTTACATGATGTAACAGTTTTGACAAAGCCCCAAAAGATTTTGTAATAGCTAATCCTGGAGCAATGAATGTCTTGTTCTCAAGAACAATAAGCAAGAGGGTCATCCACTCATGTGATGCTTCATAGGACAATAAAAGATCAACTTTTCTCATTTAAAATATTATACTACTTAACAATGAAAAGATAAATAACCCAATTAAAAATTGGCAAAAGATTTGAATAAACATTTCTTCAAAGTCGTATGAGTGGCCAATAAGTATGATGAAAAGATGCTCAGCATCATTAGTCGTTATGGACATGCAAATCAAAACCACAACAAGACACAACTCATACTCATTAGGATGGCAGTAATAATAATAAAATAATAATAATAATAATAAAACCCAGACAAGTGTTGGTAAGGATATGAGAAAATTGGAACCCTTATACATTGCTGGTGGGATTGTAAAATGGTGTAGCCAGATTAAAGAACAATTTGACAGTTTCTCAAAAGTTAAAATTTAGAATTACCATATGGCCCAGCAATACCCAAGAAAAATAAAAATTTATGTCCATACAAAAGCATGTATGCAAATGTTCATAGAAGATTATTAGTAATAGCTAAAGAGTAGAAACAATCCAAGTGAACATCAATTTATGAGTGGATAGATTAAATATAGACTATTTAATGGAATATTATTCAGTCATAAATAAGAACAAAGTACTGATATATGCTACAACGTGGATGAACCTTGAAAACATTGTGTTAAGTGAAAGAAGCCAGACACAAATGGAAAAATATTGTCATGATTTCATTTATATGAAATGTTCAGAATAAGCAAGTATACAGAGACAGAAAGTAATTTAGTTATTTCCAGGGGGTGGGAGGAGAGGAAGTGGGGAGTGACTGCTAATAAGCATGATTTTCTTGGGAAGTGATGAAGTTTTCTGGAAATAGATAGTGATGATGGTTGCACAACTTTGTGAATATACAAAAAAACACTGAATTGTATACTTTTATAGGGTGAATTTTATGATATGTGAATTACATATCAATTAAAAAATATATTTTGTTGCTTTGAGTCATTGGATAATTTGGTTTTAGTTCAAGATTGATGAGTTATTGTTTTTTTTTAAAGATTTTATTTATTTATTCATGAGAGAGAGAGAGAGAGAGGCAGAGACACAGGCAGAGGGAGAAGCAGGCTCCACGCAAGGAGCCTGATGATGCGGAACTCGATTGCGGGACTCCGGGATCACGCCCTGAGCAGAAGGCAGATGATCGCTGAGCTACCCAGGAGTCCCTGATGAGTTACTGTTAATGTATTTTTAGAGATGATGTTAAACCTAGAACTAGAGAGTGAGGGAAATGTTCTGTTTAAGGCAAACTTTGTTTGTTAAGTATCTCTTCAACCCCTACCCTACACCTATACAGACTTTGTATTATACTTCCACTACACATAATATAATTCTTTTCGGATTGGTCTATCCAGGTATCCCAACATAACATGAATACTTTTTCTTTTTAAAAAAGATTATACAATAGGTAAACCTTTAGGATGATTCATTGTCATTCATTTTCATAGGGTTTCCATTAAACAGTGAGATTCTTGTAATTTAAAATATGATGATATTCACAAAAGTTGGTTTGGATATACCATAAGAGATATATGAAAAAAAGTTATATTCTGAAAGGAATTGCAAACTGGCAGCTCCAGATCAACATCTGGCCTGCAAAGATGTCATACATCCTATAGGCATTTGAATTTATGACTTATTTTGAAAATTTGAGTTTATCAGAATTACTGGTATTGTCTTTTTTCCCTTGCCATTTCTCTTTTGTTCCTTTATTCCCATCCTCCTTTCTGTTCTTCCCTTTTTCTTTTCTTTCATTTTCTTTTTGTTTGCAAATTTGTGTTTATCACTTAATTAGCTCAAATTCAGAGACTGGATTTAGGCTCATTAATTCCTTTATTTTTGGGTTAGTATAGACCAATTTGGGTAAGGTGATATGTACAGAAACTCCCAGTGTAGCTTCCCATACAGATCAGGGGGATTTATCTCCTTCTGTATGATATTAAAATACAACTTTTATTATGACGGTAGTGACAAAGGTATCTCCATTTCCTCTTCCTAAGTTGGAAGAAAGTTCCACTTTAAGTAATGGCTTTCTCTGTTACATTACTTAAACAGAAACATAAATTAGAGGCACTGGGAGCTTGGAGTGGCTGATGAATTTAATAATATTACAGAATTTTCATAGATAAGATGGGCTGTCCTTAAGAGGCACATTTCCCACAATTCTCTGGTTGAGTTAGACAAAGGTCCATGTGAATCTAATATGGTAACACATTTGGTTTTTCTGGAAAGAGACTCCGAGACTGACTTTAGTATGTGGCATATTTACTGATGATGAACACCTGTGGAAGTCAAGCTGCGCTACAGGCCTGAGGAAGCCATGGCTGACTGCAGAGGAGCTCTGCAATTAGAAGGGCCCTTCAGAGTTGTTCCCCATTAGGCCAAGATGTCCAATCCTTTATACTCCCACATCAATAAATTATGAGATGTCAGTTGTTCCAGTTAACCCTGGGTAAGGAGATTTTCTGCAGGTGAGACAGTCCCTAAAGAGACTCACAGCTATAGGCATCAGCTGATGGAACCCTTAGCAGGTGGAACTATAGGCCCTTCTTTGAAAGGGCATCTGGTTGGTACATTATAGTCACCACCACAAATCACACGTAGAACGTTGCTATCGGTGTCAAGCAATTAATGAATCAATTAATAGCTGGTTTATGCACATAGCAGATATTTATGGAAATGGACTTCATTTTGTTTTTAGTTACTTGATGATTAAATTTTTGATTGATTGATTGGAGTTCGACTTGCCAACATATAGTATAATACCCAGTGCTCATCCCGTCAAGTGTCCTGGCTCAGTGCCCTTCACCCAGTCACCCCAAACCCCTGCCCACCTCTCCTTCCACTACCCCTTATTCATTTCCCAGAGTTAGGAGTCTTTCATGCTTTGTCACCCTCTCTGATTTTTCCCACTCATTTTCTCTCCTTTCCCCTTTAATCCCTTTCACTATTTTTTATATTCCCTATATGAGTGAGTGAAGCAAGTCAATTGGAGGACAATCATTATATGATGATGAATTTTAAGTCTCTTTCTCCCTCTCCTTTTCATTTTTAAGCTGGGAAATCAATGTGGACTGAAATGCCAACAACATGCATGTCAACTCCTTGGAAATCATAATTAGCTAGTCCAGGAATCCTCTCACCTAAATACCAATACCCTTTTTAGGACTAGGAAGAAAAGTAAAATGAAGCCAATAAAAGCTTTTCTGGGAACATTCCTGATCCCAGGAAGCATGAACTCTTCAGGATGTGTCTCAGTCATGATACATCTGCTTTAGATGTTCAGGAACTGGGTCCTTGTGAGTTTGAGTTAAACTGTGACAGGTGTAAGCTCTTCTGCATCTGGCCTAGACTTATTGATACACAAAATGCTTGGTAAGCTGGCTGGGTGAAGACCACTTATTTCTTTGCTCATTTTTTCCCCTCTTTTCTCATTTTCTGCAACCCTCCCAACAGTATGTTGTATTTGAAAAACAAATGATAACTCACAAATTCTGATTTGTGTTATATCTAGAATATATATTTAAAATATCCTTGGGCAATGCCAAACTAAATAAAAATTTTTCCCCTTCTGTGCTTCATTTGAAATGATTTATGCAAAACCTCCCTCAATAGTAATCTTTATATTTCAAAGACTAAAATATTTGTTTTGGTTTTGAAATAGTCTCACAATCTTTGTCTTCAGAACCATACTTAATGTCTTTGCAAATGTCAAATCTTCTACATAAGGCTTTTCCTTATTTTATTAAACACTAAATATGTATGCATGAATAAAAACTTTATATTGCATTTTGAAGTCCTTAAGCTTTCTAAGATTTTATTTTAAACATATTCTGGATGTTAGTATGCCCAATATGCATGTAGTTATTTAAAATAACTTCTAAAACAGAGTCATAGTTAAATTCAAGACTTCTCAAACCACAGAATAATCTTGGATATAAATTTAAGCCAGATAATCTGTTTTTTCACAACTTCCCTATAGCAGATTTGGTCTCAATTATTTTTTCTACTTTATTTCTTTAGATGTGGACTTTAAGTATCTTTATTTTTAGTTTGAATGCTGCTGATATTTAAGAAAAAAATCATCCTTGATGGAGAAAAGTACTGTATTTCCTCCAATTTATAGTTTGCATGAACTGATTCCTTTATATCTCTATTATCTCTGCAATCTAGGCTACTTAAAAACTTTTATCAACCAGCAGTCTGTTCTTAGTTAAAATATTTGAAAAGTTAGAAATAATAATTTAGTTTGGAGTGTACATTCCTCTGCTTAGATTGACAAAGTATATGTAAGGGAAAGTTTTGTCCACTATACATGTAGGTCTGTTCATCTAGTTACAATACATATAGTTGTTATAGTCATTAATCCTTATAAAGACAAAGAGAATGAAAAGATCATATCAATTAATTACAGATCAAAACTACAGATTAAATGCCAGATCAAAAATCAGAAGCTTGCATGCTATAGGGCATTGGGAGATGACTTTTATTTAAGTATTTGGCTTATATTTTCATTAGCTTAAATTGTAATGGGACTATAGGAGGCAGGGGAACATTGTTAGAGGATAGTTTCAGAATGGAGGAAGTGAATGATAAATAGAAATCACTTGTCTATTAAGTTTTATCAGGTGTGAGGGCAACATTTAAAAATATGTAACTTTTTTACATCTACTAAATTCAAATAATCTATTTCTTCACTGGATGTTGCAGTACCATATCTGTGTCATTTCCCCACACCTGCACCTTTTTTTTTTTTTTTTGCATGCAGGGAAATGCCAGATAAGTTGGGTGAAGTGAGCCTCCTACCCTCTATAATCAGTGTCTGTGGGGGGGAGAGGAAAAAAAGATTTACTGATGACCATAATTTCACTACCAAATCACTAAGAAAATATTTCATTTCCAAGAACCCTAACATAAAAAAGAGAAAACTCCTATATTGCTGATGATTCAGTGTTGGCAAGGAAGACTACAAAGGCTTTGTCTAATAATGAATCATATGATAATGTCATGTTAGGTGACAAATAACTTAATTACCTTTAATCATTCACAATTTCAGTGGTCAGCTTATATGTTGCAGATGTGAGATACATTAAAAACACATTTCATATTATTGCACATTTTGGTTTGCTTTTTCCTTAAAACCTGAATGCTTTTCTCTGTCTTTGTGCACTGGAGTTGAGGAATAACATCCACTACTTCTCTAATACTCTGTCTTCAATCCCTGTCTTAGTCTGCTTGGGCTGCTATAACAAATATACCATAGACTGGAGGGGCTTAAGCAACAAACTTTTGTTATAGTTCTGGAGGCTGGGAAGTCTGAGATCAGGGTGCAGGAAGATTCTGTGTCTCATGAGTCTACCTTCTGATGGTTCTCTTCTTGCTGTGTCCTCACAAGGGAGTTCCCTAGGGTCTCTATTACAAGGTCACTAATCTCACTCATGAGAGCTCCAACCTAATCATCTAATCACCTCCCACTGGCCTTATCTCCAAATAACATTACACTGGGGATTAGATTTCAATATGTAAATTTGGGTGAACACAAACATTTCCTAAGAGCAGTTTCCTTTATTATATATACTTTTTTTCACTCTTCACCAGAAAATATCTCAAACAATAAATTAAGATTGCTATTTTTTGGAGGCACTCTCTGTAGATCCCTCACCCCTCCAGTCTGTGTTTGCAAATCTGTTAGACACTGAGAAAATCTAATAGAATTAAAACTGTGTTTCCTATTGGGGCTGCCTATAGCCTATAAAGATTCTTTGTGCAAATTTGAAAAAGACACCCCTTCCCCTGGCAGCTACAGCCCTGCTTTAGGGCCCAAAGCTGGAGGGCAGAACACAGGCCAGATTTCAGCCCCTGCTCAGCCTTCAGCTGGGCACCTGTTTGGCATGACCTGAGCAGCAATATACAGGGTCTTGTTTCTACCTTCCTTTCAGGACTGTTCACTGAAGTTGGGAAGAATGATAGGCAATAGCTAGAGCACAATGTTATTATTTACATTTAGTAAATATGGGAAATGTGATATAAACTTGGGATAGAAACCCAGAGAAGTTAAAAAATACAGTGGAGAGGAAGACTGGGTTTCTACTCTAAGTAAGAACTTTTGATTTTATTTCAAAACATGTAAGTCCACTTGGGTCTTGCTAAGCATGGCTCAAGATAACCCTGGATATCATTTATTGAGAAGCAGAGGCTTCTTTCTAAAGTGTATGAGTTCCTGAGTTTCATGTGCTCTCCAAGAGAGAAGGAGAGGACTTTCCAGATGCCTGATATCAGACTTTCCACCACATGTTGGCAGATGGAGGTTCAAGCCAGTTCTAATTAAATCTGAGAAAATCAAGAAATGCCAGACATTATGCTAAGAATTTGACATGTACTTGCTCAAATGATCCTCAAAACACTCTATGAGGAAATTGCTTTTCATGTCATCCTCATTTTACAGATAGGGAAATTGATATTTAAAAGAGTTCAGTAACTTACCCAAGGTCCCCAGCTGCTAAATGTTAGAGCCTAAGTTTTAACTGAGGCAGTGACCACAGGTATCACCATCTGGCTACACTGCCTGGCTTTACCAGGTCTGATGTCATAGTCTTAGTATGTATTTTATGGTAGGCATATAGGCTTGGCAAGCAACTCTATGACTCAGCAGTTCTAGCACAAGTCAGAAGGACTTACATTAAAATATTGGCATTATGAACCGAGTGAAAATAGCAATATATCAATATCAGTCATGTGCTTGTTATTTCTTGAGGTGGACAGATACTGAACTGGGTTTACTTATGGTATACAATGCAACATAAGCCTATGTACATATGACAGTTGTGTAGCATATCATCAGCACATCTATAGAAACAGCTCAAATGTTTTTCAAAGCTCTCAAGGGCTCCCCTGATCTTATTTGTTAATTGGTGATCTTTTGAATTAACATTTATTTTATGCCTTTTTCACATGTACTTGTCACTCATGGCTTCAATCCACACCTTCCTTCTTCTCTAAGCAGGAAGAAGGTATGGGTGTAGAAGTCTGGGTAAGAATTAGGTATTAAATTTGAAGTCTGGGCAACTTTCACAAGAGTCAATAGGAGGTGGTACTCAGCTTGCTTGAAGGATCTTGTTGGTGTGAGTAGAGAGTTTGAGGTAGGAGCTCTAAGGCACAAAACCCCTTGGAGTTTTCCAAATGTACAGGCAGGATAAGGAGGCCTCTCAAATGACTGGTATTTCACTCCATACCAATTTCTGACAGACTTAGTTTCAAGTTGGTTTTAATTAAATCAGAGAAGGAAATGAAGGAATGTGAAATTGCCTCTATCCTGAATATCATAGGAAGGGCGGGCCACAGAATTTGTAATCCAAGCTGAGATCCTTTTGAAGGTAAAAGGGCATTCTATTACTGTAGGCATGAACTCTGTGTGTCCCAAGCAAATTAGGAGTGCAGCTCACATCTGCCGTATCCATATTTGTTTATCTTTGCACAGTATTTTAGAGTTTGGTAGCAAATCCATTACCATATGTAGAATATAATACCTATTTCACTCATGCATTTGTATAATTTATAAAACTAATTCCCTGAGCATCAACCACCACAGGCTCAATTGAACAGCTATCTTCTTGCTGGGTCATCCTTTATTTCTATTTAAAGTTTATCAAGTGTCCTTCCACCTCAGCAGTATGTGCTTTAGTCTATTTTATACATTGGGATATCTAAAATGTGGGTCTGAAAATTAAAAGTGAAAGGAAAAGCTAATCAGTGAAGTCAAGTATAATACACAGCTCTCCCAAATGAACTCCTAAATGCACACTATCCAGCTGGGTCTTCAAAGCCCTTGATAACGTATCCAACTAGCCAGTGTTCCTCCTGCTTCTCTGTTCTCTTGACTCCTCTGCCCCTGCCTTTACCACAGGCTTTTAAAAAAAATTTAAAGTGATTTATTTGAATTAACAGTTTACTGTTCATTCTGAAATCACCGAATACAATGACTTATATAGAACCCAATTAGAATATCCAGAAATTTCTCTAAAATTTTGTCTGAGACCTTGAACTTTATGGCAACATGGGTACCATCTCTACCACCATGCTAAACACATTGCTCAGAATGCAATGAAAATCATTAGCAATAATTAAAAACAAAAGTGAAAAGAATATTATAAATGAGCTTCACACAGTAAGATCTTAGGAATAGTTTTCTATAATAATGCTTACAGGATTGATAAACAGCAAACACTGAAAAAGTGCCATCAGAAGTTTGTACTATTTGCTGTGCAGTGAAGCAGAGTTTTACATGGTGAATGAAGGCTGAAACCAGACTGAGCAGCGCACATCACTGCATTCTTTGTTGCTGGTTCTACTGGCTGCAAACCATGTATCTACCAGAATAAGAAAACATAAACAAATCTAGGCAATAAATCATTATCAATGTAGTTTCAACAATGCCTTTACCACCCTTACCTTAATCTGCCTACCAACTTCCAAACTATCCTACTCACTTCTACATTGGTAGAAGTGATAAAAATGAGAGATACTAGAATGCCCTTCACTCCAAACCTCATCTGCGCTAATACCTGCCTAGCAGAACTGTATAAATTCCAGTTCAAGTGATCAAATTCTTCTAGTAGGATTATCTTCTCCTTTTCTAATGCCATATTTCCGTGTTTCCTATATTATTTATCATAGACTATTTTCTCTCTAGTTTGTGGGTAACCATGTAATTTATTACCCAAATCAAGATACTTTTGAAACTGAAATGATGTGCTGAAAATAATTAACAGATGTTAATTGTTCATAATGAAACAAGTGAAATGTGTCATCGGCTGATGACATCAACTGAAACATTATTTCATAATGAAACAAGTGAAATGTGTCATCAACTGATCAGAGATTTTTAGATGTGTGCCTATCTGCTCCCACTAGAATGTGAGCTCCAGAAAAAGGCAAGTATATTGGTCAGGATTAGTCAAGTATATACTTCAATAACGAACAATTCTAAAATTTAAGTGGCTTCATTAAGAAAAATTATCACACTACGTCCAGCGTGAGACAGTAGGAAGACTGGTCCATACAGTTACTCAGAATTCCAGCTGGCAGAGGCTCTATTGTGGCACTGTACCACCTAAAATAGTTTTCTTGATTGTCAAAGAAGGGGAAGAGCAACAAGCTAAGTAATGAGCCAACACTTTCTATGCTTTGGCCTTTCTTTAACTGACAGATCTCTGGTAGAATAAGCCACATGGTCTTGTCTAATTCCAAGAGGTCTGAGAAGTGCAGGAAAGCAGCCTAAATGTTTTGTGGGCACCATTACCTCTGTCAAAGAAAAGATCCTTCAGGGCCATATTTTTATATATTTATATCTCTACAGTGCCAAGCATAGTGCTCTATACGTAGAAAACACGCAATAAATGTTTGTCATATTGACTTTCGAGTGGTTTGACTTGACTCTTTTTGCTATATTTTTGTATATTGCTTGCCTACTCTAAGAGGAAACCTGAATTTTTGAAAGTGAGTTGTATGTCTGGAAAACTTACCTCTGTGTATCAGAAACAAATGTCTAAAAATAAAACTGAAAAAGGGCAGCCCGGGTGGCTCAGCGGTTTAGCGCTGACGTCGGTCCAGGGCCTGATCCTGGAGACCTGGGATCCAGTCCCACGTCAGGCTTCCTGCGTGGAACCTCCTTCTCCCTCTGCCTCTCTCTCTCTCTCTATCTCTCTCTCTGTCTCTCATGAATAGATAAATAAAATCTTAAAAAAAAATAAAACCGAAAAAAAAAAAAAAGATGAGGAAAGGGTGGGAACTGGTTTTCACCATCAGACACTGCCACTCATAAGCATATGGAGGCTCTTCTCTTTGCCAAAACATCTGTTTGTGATTGTGTAGACATGGCCTCCCCGATGTGATCCACATTTAAAAATATGTTATTACATATTGATCTATGACTAAAGGTCACACATGGAATCTTGTGAAATTTACCGATGGCTTTATCACTGGGAGGTAGCACATAAAATTCATTCAAGTAACTCTCAAGCTGAATTTTTGAGGTTGTGTGCAAAGAGCTGGAGATAAAAACACATATTTGTTCTAAAACACATGGGCAAAGGTATTTCATGTGGGTTGCAGGACTTTTGGAGCATCTAACCATTAGAGGACTTCATCTGTGCCCACTCTGTATGGGACTGACATGGGAAGTGGAAGGGAATTAGGGAAGAAACAATCTTTGATATTGTTGAACAGCTCTTAACCCCTTGGTCTTTGAACTTATTCCTCTCTTTTCTTTTGTGACTCTCTTTCCTGTTTTTTCCTCTTACCTCTCTAACCACTTTTCCTATTTCTTTTCATAGCTCCTCTTCCTCCAACTTCTCATTTAATATAGTCCCCAAGGGAAGTTTATCAACTTGCATGGTTTTATGTGTTGCCTTTCTGCAACAGATCCAAACTATATTTACAAGTGATAAGTGAAGAATTCCAGTCTCCTAGTGCTCAGCGTCCAGGAGATATCAGCCTAAATTTCAGAAGGCATAAGTGTGGCCTTGTAATTATCTCACAACATGGACTTCAAACAGATTATTTACCTTCTCCAAGTTTTCTTTCATGTAAAATGGGAATAAAATTTGCTCTGCTTACTTTTGCAGAGCTGTAGTACAAGTAAAACACAGAAGTGGTGAGAAAGTACTTGGTTTAATGTACAGAACTATTAAAAACATCACTCTAGGGACTCCTGGGTGGCTCAGCGGTTTAGCACCTGCCTTTGGCTCAGGGCATGATCCTGGAGTCCCAGGATCGAGTCCCACATCAGGCTCCCTGCATGGAGCCTGCTTCTCCCTCTGCCTATGTCTCTGCCTCTCTCTCTCTCTCTCTCTCTGTGTGTGACTATAATAAATAAATAAATAAATAAATAAATAAATAAATAAATAAAAATCTTTTAAAAAATCACTCTAAAATAAATATAAAACTATAGCCCTGACTACTTTCCTTACACCAGTTCTTAATTTGCATCTTTTTGCTGGACATTTATCTCCACATGGTTGTCTTCCAGGCACCTCAAATTCACCATTTCCAGTAGTAAATTTTCTGTTTTCTTCCCATGGGATTTCCCTTTCCTTTGTCCTCTGCCTCCTGCATTTCCCCTGTGAGTTTAGGCATTACCATCCACTCGTTTTTCTCAATCAAGAGGCTCAAGGGCATCTGTAACCCATCTTTTTATTGAATTTTCATACTTGCTTCTCCAAACAGTTTATATATCTTGTGGATTCTTCCCCTAAAATGTCTCTTGAATACACCCACCATTTCCTTCAGACGGTTGCCAGTCTTTTGTCCTATTCAGATTCTGATCTTTTTTCTTTCTTTGTTCAATCTATCAACAGTGTATTATCTCTAGCAATTATAGCATGCTATGGGAGAGGATCAGTGCTTGTAGACACAATATGTGCAATATAAGATAGACCTGGTATTTCATTTTTTTCTGATATCACTATGTGCCTCAGAGTCTGCAGTCATATTTCAGCCAACGGAAATATATTCCCTTAAATAATATACAGAGGCATCCTTGATGCCCTGGTCCAGGGAATTTGGTGCATGGTGAATCTTCTGAGAGAAAAAATGGGCTGGTGTATTCCCTTAGTTCAACCAAAATCTTACCTGCAAACAAGGACAACAATTATGGGATGGCAGCAATGCTACAGAACTCTACTGGTGTCACTTTTTTCCAAGTTGCTAATCCATGAATTACAATGGGATTTTTGGTTTCTTAAGTTCAGGCAGTGGTCTCTACATTCTACATCTCAAGCTGTGCGTTTCTGTATCCTGAAATATGTATTCATGGCAAAAAAAAAAATCTGTGTTTACTTTGTGAGACCAGAAACAAATGAAGATAAAACAAAAGCCAGCTTCAAAACTTTTTGTTATGTTTATCCTTCATCTGTATGTCTCCTAAAAACTCTCATTTTTCACTTATTTAACAAAAACTTGTGAATCAATTAAAAACAACATCAAGTCTCACATGCAAACAGAAGAATTGCTCTTTTTTCTCCACGTGTTTCAAATTAATTCAGTTTGTTCATCAGTGAGAAATAAAGCAGTAGACTGAATTCCTGGCAGAGGCTAATCTAGAATATCAAAGTATTGAAAGATTAATACAACATCAAGACTCAGAGTTGATAAGTTTCTTTTCCTGGAAATTCACTTGAGATCTTCCACAATGGTGCATCTTAGTACTTCTGAAATGCTTTCTTCTACTTTCGTTCAAGTAAAGATTATACTGAAAGGCACTGACCTTTCCAGTTTTATATGAGGCTATTGAACTAAGATTTCATTTCAAGGTTAAATTCATAATCATGAGATTGGTTTTGTTTTCTACCAAATCACAAAATTATAAAAAGTAGTTATTGCTTTAAAACTTAGATTATTTACTTTCCAAAAACCCTCCCTTTTAAAAGAGAATACTTACATAGCTCGGACTCTGTGCTGGTCATTTTCTAAGCCCTTTACATATGTTAAGTCATTTAATAGTCACTGTATAAAGTAGACACCATTATTTTACCCAATTACTTATGAGGAAACTGAGGCAGCATAAAAAAATGGAAAAATGACTTCCCATCTTCCATCTCATCTTGTTCCAACATGAAACTCCAAAGACCCTCAGACTTACTTACTATATTTATTTAGTCCTTTCTTTACTTAGGAGTTATTGCGATGTCATTCATTCATTCTACAAATATTTTTAAGCACAGACTGAGCCATCAGAAAGATCTGGTGAACAAAGATAATGGCACAGATCCTGCCATAGAAGAGCTCATAGTCTAGTAAGAAGAAAGACAAGCTAAAGGATGACTGCATGGGTGAGACAAGAGTAAAGGTATAATGGGACCCTGAAGCCAGGGAAGGAGGTCAGGAAAGAAAGAGTGACCTGAGTCCTTGAGATCAAGTATGGGTAGACATCTGGTGCTAGGAGCAGACTGCAGACAGCATGGAGATGGGAAAAGGGATTTGAGTAGATCTGTGTGGCTAGAGTATAGGGTGTGAGAAAAGAGCTTGAGCTCTGGGATTCAACTGAACTTAACTTTCTACTGTTTGACAGGTGACTTAAGACACTTATTCTGACCCTCAGTTTTCTTATCTTTAATAAAATAGGGTTAATACCTATCTTAAAAAGTCATGAGGATTAAATGAGATAACAAATGTATACTTGTTTCATATGGCTGTTGTAAGAAGTTACCACAAATTTGATGGCTTAGAACCACAGAGATTTATTCCTTCATGGTTCTGGAGTCCAGTAGTTTGAAAGCATGATCACTGGACTGAAATCTAGGTGTTAGCAGGGCTGTACTTTTTCCAAAAGCTCTACAGGAGAATCCATTACTTATCTCTTCCAACTTTCGGAGCTGCTGATTTTCCATGGCTTTTGGCCACATCACTTCAGTCTCTACTTCCATGGCCACATTTTTTCTCCTCTTCTGTATCATTTCCCTCTGGCTCTCTCTTATGAGGACTCTTCTGATTGCATTTAAGGCTTTCCTGGATAATCTCCTCACCTCAAGATCATTACTTGAATTTCATCTGCAAAGACTCCTTTTCCATATAAGGCTAACATTTACAGGTTCTAGGTATTAGGATCTGATCTTTAGACTGTCAATATTCAGCCTACTACAATATGTAAAAGATACTGGCACATCAGAGGCCCTCAGTGCGTGCTAATTCCTACCTTCCCTACCATCCCTACCATTGCTACCATCGCTACCATCTCAAGTAAACCTGGGCCGTTGATGGGTCCTAGTCTCTTGTACCTGCTGGCCTTTCTATTTCTACAAAGGTTAAACAACTTTGGCTTCCCAGATAAGCCTGTCACTATAAAAATAAAAGGAACACAAAGATGAATAGCTTTGTGTTAATGCAGGAAATAATTCTTTTTTATTTTGCTAATGCGGTCCAAACCATTAAGATGATTATGTTGAGGACCCAGTGGTACATTTCAGAGAGGGCTTTTCTTCCATGTTTCATTTTGCCAGGCATGGCAATGGGCTTTGGATATGATTAGAGTAGATATATATTGATCTTTTTTCTCTAAGCATTACTCATTCTTCTTTGCCCAACAGCTCAAGTAGCACTTAGGAACAATTTAAGAGTCGAAGCACTAGGCTATGAGCTTTGGGATAATGCTCAACTTTACACAGACCCATCAACTCTTACATTTATTTTGATAAAGAGACAAATATTTTCATAACTCACCAACCCTAACTCAAGAGGATTTGAGATAAAATATTTATTGCCCTGAAAAAGTAAAAATTTGAATTCACTTATAAAATTACTGGTAATGGAGTAAAGAAGCAATTGGGTACCTGAAACAAATAATGACTATAAGAACATATAATGTCAAGGACGTGACCCACTCCAGGTTCCAAGGTTTGGCTGACTTGAAATTCTTTTACTTTGGCCACTGGTCATAACTTTGCACATTAGCACTTTAAAAGTCATCTCTTTACTTAAAACTAGTACACTAGCTACCAGTATATTTGTTCCATATTGGTAGTCATCTTTATTGCTCCCTTTTTTTCTTTTACTCAGATTATATCAATAAATATATCTTGGATACCTTCATGTGCTGGAGACATTAAGTTTACCTCCAAGGAACTTTGAGTCTTAACTTGAGTTTCTCCCAAAAAAAGCAGAAATTAGGGTAAGTACTTAAGGATGAGTGGTTTGTTTGAGCAATTGATCCCAAGGAACAGAAGTGTTGTATTGAGAAGTTAAAATAGAAACAGAGGGAAACCCAGTCCAAGAGTTGCGATTAAGCTAATTATTGCTGTGGCCAATTGAGTCTCAATCCTGAAAATTCATATAGAATGTGTCTTGAAAATTTTGGCTCAGGAGATAGTAAAGGAAAATATTTATTCATTGGTTCCTGTCCCCCATTGGTCAAGGGGTCCTTGTACTTTAGTGTTTTCATGCTTCCGATTGCCTGAGTGGCTCCCTGAAGCAGGGATCCCAAGTGATGGTAGCACAAAAGCATTGGGGCAGAAAATGAGAGAGTTAGTCCTCTTAGCTGAGATGGATGAGGTACCGCCAAGTGCCAACTGGCCATAGGTGATCGCTGCACCAGTGTCTGGACTGAAAAGATAGGCCATGAAAATATGAGGCTGGGCATTATGTCCAATGCCTACATAGAAAGCTATGAGTGCAAAGTATAAACAGTAGTATATGACAGTTAGGTACACAATATCCCGGGCTATGCAGAAGTTATTACCAAAGGAGTAATAGATACAGAAAGTATATTTGGGGGTTTATGATACAGGTTTTTGGGACTGGATGTTCAAAAAAGTTTAACTGAAAAGGGTGGGTTTTAGTTTAGTACTTGAAGGAGTAACATGGTGGACATTAGTTGGTTTTCCACTCAGTGTCCACTTGTCCTTCTTCTGGTAACCAAATAGAATTATCTTTAAAGAATGACTCCTCCTGGGGATCCCTGGGTGGCGCAGCTGTTTAGCGCCTGCCTTTGGCCCAGGGAGCGATCCTGGAGACCCGGGATCAGTCCCATATAGGGCTCCCTGTGCATGGAGCCTGCTTCTCCCTCTGCCTGTGTCTCTGCCTCTCTCTCTCTCTCTCTGTGCGTGACTATCATAAGTAAATAAAAATTAAAAAAATAATAAAAAAAGAATGACTCCTCCTTTTCCCTTAGTCCATATGCTTTAGCTTCCTCTAGGCCAGGGGTAGAACATATGACAGGAGCCAATGCAAATCAGATCATGGTGCTCCCTGGCCACTGGGATTGAATATAAGAGCAGTTATAATGAAATGAGACGTTTCCTGAAATTCTAGGCAAGAGATTTCCTCTTATTTGCTAGATTTAAAGCCAAGATGATGCAAGGTGTAGAATTGCTATAATTAATCTGTTCCTTTGAGGGTGAGGCTGCCTGAGGAGGTGGAGTAAAGAAAGAGAGACACTAAGACCCAGACAGAGAAGATGTTTGAGTTCCTGCCTCATGTAGTACTTGAAGCCAGAAGTTCCTTGGATTTTTCAAATATATGAACCAATAATCTCCTTTTTCTATTTAAGTCAGGTTTAGATGGATTTTCAGTTGCCCCCAACAATAAAAACAGCAACAAATCTTATAACTCAGGTAACTTTTAGGCACTTTCATCTTCTCTATAATTTATTCAATTTTTAGCTTTAATTGTAATTATTCCAGTGTTTTCTTCCTTGAGAATTAAAAAAGAGAAGGGACTATTTTCAAAACATAAAGAATCAAAATAGGGTAGAGGTAGGTAAAGTGTGACTTGGAAGTTTAATTGCGTAACGTGGCAGACAGATCTGTGTGCACGTCATATTTATAAGTATCTTGTAGATCAATCATATAGAAGAAAGGATCAGTAAAACTATAGTATCTTTCTCCATCTGCCTGCAGTGACCTTATAAATTTGTTATTGGCTTTATATGAAAACTGCTAAGGTTGCAATATTAACCAAGAGTCTAAACCAGACTGTCTCTGAACAACCTACAGTTCCAAGCAGGACACAAGAAAAGTGAAGATGAATTTGCCAAAAAAAAAAAAAAAAAAGTATCCTGATGCTAGGAAAACTTCTAAACAATGAGATGGCTATTTACTTATTTATTATATTTATTGGATCTGCCCATCACTTACTAGCTTCTAGCACAGTTGAGCATCAAAAATCTAAAAGGTTGAATGGTCACATCTGACATTATACCTCACAGTCTATAGTAAACATAAAAAAGTAAACCTGAGATGCAAATAGCATTTCAAATAGAGCTGAGTAGAAGCCCTAGGAAGGAAATTGGCCATGACCATGTTGATTTAGGTTGCTCAGTGGAAGGCAGCTCCATCAATATATCGATATTGATATATATTGATATCTGTATATCTATAGGTATGTCTACTATATATCCAGTTATACCAGTATGAACAAGAAATGATTTCTGAAACAGAGCAGAAAAAAAAAAAAAAAAAGGAAAGCTATGCAGTACTTGGTATAAAAATTGAAGTTTATGGGATGCCTGGGTGGCTCAGAGGTTGAGCGTCTGTCTTTAGCTCAGGTCTTGATTCTGGGGTTCTGGGATCAAGTCCTGCATTGGGTTCCCTATGAGGAACTTGCTTCTTCCTCTGCCTGTGCCTCTGCCTCTCTCTCTCTGTCTCTCATGAATAAATAAATAAAATCTTTTTTTAAAAAATTGAAGTTTATGAAATCAAATAACATGCTTCTCTCTAACAGAACAAAGAATCGTTGCTCTGAACTAATGAGGAGGTGGCTTGGTTAAACAAAAATATTTGGATTTATTTTGGCTTGGTTTAGATTATCAGAAATACCATCTTCACATAGGGAATCATTTTAAAGATGATTTGGCTATTTAAAATTGCTCACCAATAGCTTGAATCTTTTCTGGTGTGACATATCACTATATCTGAGACAAGTTTGACTTTGTTAACTCCTGAGTCCCATGTTTGGCCATATTAACCTGAAAGCATGATTAGAGTTAGAAAAGCAACTCTGTAAAAGCTGTCACCTTCCTACTGAACCATATCCACACCTCCCCATGTGTCTCTGGAGCACATCTGTTTACTGACAGAGGTCCAACCAGTGTCCTCATTCACTCACACGGAACATCAGTGAGGGTTGCGTGTATGTTCTGACAATACATGTTGGCCTCAAACATAAGTTGTACAAATATTAACTGAAGTCCCTACAAAAATGACCTGGATTTTATCTACTTAACTCTTACATCAAAATGATTCCCATCCAAGTTCCTGCCCTCGTAGCTTCACGGTGACAGAAACAACAACAACAACAACAACAACAACAACAACAACAAATACTGCATTACAATTTGATTTTCACATCTCAAATAGCGCTATTTTAAGCTCACTGAAATAATAAAGTTTGTATATCCAGCAAAGTAAACTACTTTGGTAAAGAAGTGAAAATTTACTTAGGAAAAATAAAAGTCTGCCTTTCTCCAAAGTATATAAAGGCACATTTCTCCATCTTTTTCCCCCCTACCAACCCTTGAGACCCACAAATAGAGTTTTTTTTTTTTTTAAAGAGGAGTTTCTGGAGTTAAAAAAAATAAGCATGAGATATTGCCTCAGATAATTTCAGCATATTTTATAG
Organism: Canis lupus baileyi; assembly: GCF_048164855.1. Classification (NCBI taxonomy): domain Eukaryota; kingdom Metazoa; phylum Chordata; class Mammalia; order Carnivora; family Canidae; genus Canis; species Canis lupus. The sequence continues at coordinate 62,872,307 of NC_132841.1, forward strand.
AGGAAGGATTTCGTGTTTGAATGATGATAGATACAGAATCCTACTCTTATTTTCAAATAGTTTCATTTAATGTGTTTTTCTTTATAAGTGAGAATAAGATTATGCCTTTCCTTTTAAGACTGGAATAGATTTTCTCTACTTTGGTAACTTTTTCTAGTTTTAAAAAAGAATATCAATATGTAACTATGTAATTTTACTTTTACCTAAAGCATATTGCTGTAGAACAGCAGTGGATACATAATGACTAACACTATGGTGACCTAGTTTGAACCAAATTCTTTCTGCTTATGAGGAAGAGAAAGGTATGCAAATTACCACAGAACCACAGGGAGCAAATGTAAGTAGAAGTCAAACAACAACTTGTGATCATAACCAGGACACCAGTCACACACCGATGTTTGCACATACACTTATTTATTCAGGAAGTAAAATAGATAGAAGCATCTATTTTCAACATAGTATTTCTAAGTTTGAAATGATGTGCTACGTGAATGGCAAGTAAATGGAAGAGTAAACTCGGGACTTTTGTTAGATTATTGAGCAATTTTATTTTTCTTTGGTTATATACTGGTTTCTTAAAGTAAATGTGGACTTGTTAAGGCTTGGTACCATGTTGACTCATCATCTGGTGTACAGATTACTATTTAAGAAATTATAACCCATGTATTCATTCAGTGCATATTTATTGAGAGTCTATTATGTACTAGGCACTATGTTAAGTGATGGGTATAGGGTAGTGAATGAGGGGAATAAAGAAGAAGAGATCCCTATCCTAGTCAATGAGGTTGTAATCTGTTTTATAAATTTGTAAGAAAGAATCAGGCACAGCAAACTCAATGCTTTCTTTCTTTCTTTTTTAAGATTTATTTATTTATTTATGAGAGAGAGAGAGAGAGAGGCAGAGACACAGGCAGTGGGAGAAGCAGGCTCCATGCCAGGAGCCCGACGCAGGACTCCATCCCCGGACTCTGGGACCGTGCCCTGGGCCAAAGGCAGGCGCCAAACCTCTGAGCCACCCAGGGATCCCCGTCAATGCTTTCTTCTATTTGGAGTCATCCTCCTGTCAGAGAGCATATTTTATGATCAACCTTTTGCCATGAGGTAGTAGGGGCCTTCCCTCAACAGGGAGGCCTGAAGTTTCCCACCTAATTACTAGATGAGTAAGATTCTTGATTCTGGAATGAAGTATCAGCATACCTGTTTGGTCTTATGCCTAAGATATTTTTCTTCCAAACATTCTCATTATTAGAAAAGTTAGCACTTTATCTGCCTGACTCCTAAGTTTCTTCTTACTTGGTTCTAGACTTGAATGGATAAGAGAAGGATAGTAATATTGACCTCTTAAAACAACAAGATAGACATATCTCTGCCCACTAAATAGCAGGACGACCAATGTCAAATTACTTAACTTCTGAGTTTCTTTACTTAAAATAAGACTAGGAAGTGATTTCTAAATTCCCTGGCTGCTCACATATTCTGTGATTCTATGATTAGTAAAAATTGTTTTAAAATGTAATTGATTAAAATTATGTTTTTACTATTAAGAGTTTAGAAAATTTTTAGCTTTAAAACTTATTATTGGTTGTGTAGTGCAAGTACTTAGTACTATGGTCAAATTTGGGAAAATACCGGTCACATGCAGTTTCTTTTACATATAAACTGTTCCATATATACTTGCTTTTTGTTGCATTGCTACAAGTTGTGCCTTATAAGAATTCTGGGAAATTTTGTTTTGCATGATTTCTAACAAAAAATGTTTAAGTATGACACATTTATCACTGTATTCATTATATTATTCAATGTATTCCTAAAGTAAAGAACTTCCCTTTGCAAAAGGCATTGATAAGAACCAAATCCTTTTTCCAATTTATACATACAATGATTAGAAATATTTTCCATAGGCTAGCTTCTTGGTCCTCCTCCATTGTCCATATACTTCCAACTGCTATTGGAAGTATGTGAAATTGACCTACTTGAGAATACAGGAGGATAAATATGTAAGATGAGAAGCTTACATTTATTTGTTCAACATAAATATTTTTACCCTAAAAGGATACTCACATGAAAAACTCATATTATGGTAGTCTTTGGCCTGGACCTTCCTACTATGATGTCAGATGGTCGGAATGTTCCAAAAAACCATTTCTTTTTAAAAAATCATTTATGTATTCATTCATTCATTCATTCATTCATTCATTCATTCATGAGAGACACAGAGAGAAAGAGGCAGAGACACAGGCAGAAGGAGAAGCAGGCTCCATGCAGGGAGCCTGATGTGGGACTTGATTCCAGGACCCCAGGATCACACCCTGAGCCAAAGGCAGATGCTCAACCGCTGAGCCACCCAGGCGTCCCTAGAAACCATTACTATACTAAGATATGTAGAAACAATTTAACTACATAGAAGTAATTTTTTTAATTTTTAAATTTTTGTAAACAAAAATTTTTATTTAAATTCAATTAACATATAGTGTATTATTAGTTTCAGAGGTAGAGTTCAGTGATTCATCAGTTTTATATAGTATTCAGTGCTCATTACATCACATGCCTTCCTGAATGTCCATCACCCAGTTACTCCATGTCCCCAACCCCCTCCCTTCCAACGACCCTCAGTTCGTTTCCTATGATTAAGAGTCTCTTATGGTTTGTCTCCTTCTCTGATTTTGTCTTGTTTTATTTTTCCCTCCCTTCCCCTATGATCCTCTCATACAAGTAATTATTAACTACATAAATATATACCACTAAACCCAAACTAAGTGTATCATCAAGTTGGGTTCCCCTTAGTTAGATCTCAAGTATGCCTGGGCCCACTCTAGCTCCATGCAACACAAAGATAAATGTGACAGAGGATATCATGGACTGAATTGTGTCTCTCCAAAATCTGTATACTGAAGCCTTAACCCCCATTGTGACAACTATACTTGAAGATAAGATTTATGAAGAGGTAATTAAGATAAAATAAGGCCATAAGGATAGGGTCCCAATCCATTAGGACTGATGTCCTTAAAAGAAGAGAAAGAGATACCAGTGATACTTGTGTATATATAGAAGAAAGGCCATGTGAGGACATAATGAGAAAGTGATCATCAACAAGCCAGAGAGAGTGGAGTTAGGAGGAACCAAACCTGCCAACACCTTGATCTTGGATTTCTAGCCTACAGAATTGTGAGAAAACAAATTCCTATTGTTTAAGCCACCCAGTCAGTGATATTTTGTTATAGCAGTCCTAGCAAACTAAGACAGGGAGGAAATTTAAGTGGAAAGAGTCCGTGATTCTAATTGATTTTGATTAAAATATCTTAATTCTGAAAGTTTTGCAAAAATATGACTCAAATTCTGTTCCCACTCAGAATGTAGCAAGATGCAAGAAAACATTAACCTCAACTAACAATGAGAAAAATCTGTACAATCTACAAGCTCACAACTTTTCTTCAGCTTATCACAGAGTGAGATTGCAAGGCAACTAGGTGGATTGGATTCCAGAGGGTGACAAGCCCCTCCTGTGAAAGATGGACATAAGAAGTATTTCACCTTTGGCAGAGCACTGGAGGAAGGGACAGCCAACATAAAAAAGGGTAAGAGGAAAACAGCTGAAAATTCAACAAATTTGCAGTGGCAGAGTCCAAGTTAATTTGATGGTTTAGAGCAGAGGTCAACAAGTTTTAACCCATGAGCCAAATCCAGCTTTCTGCTTACTTTTTATATTTTTAAATCACTGGGAAAAACTCAAAAGAGTAATAATTTGTGACATATGAAAATTATATGAAATTCAAATTTTAATGTTTATAAATACGTTTTTAGAACACAGCCACCACATTGTTTACTTATTGTCTATGTTTGTTCTTTGTACTACAATGGCAGAGTTCATTAGTTGCAATAGATTGTATGTTCTGCAGAGCCTAAAATAGTCACTAGCAGGACCTCTACATTTTTTGACCCCTGATTTAGAGCCCTATGAGCCCAGGATACACTGAAGTTGCACTTACTTGCCAGCTCTTTTCCATGCCAAGTCTCTACCATGTTCTTATAAGAAAGATAGGGGAAGGGCAGTGGAACAGAAAAGTCCCTTGGTGATATACAGACATAAAACTACTTCCACTTCCCCAGAACTTTCTCTGATTTGAGGCAAAGGCAAGTGCCAGGGGAGTTCCAGGAAATCTTTCCACTCTCTAGCTCAGGAAAAGAGTCAACATCTTTTAGGGAAGGGTAGAAGTAAAAGCTTCTGACGCTAGAAGCATAACGGAAAACTCTTCTACTTCACCAGTCTCTGGTCCTCACTGAAGAAGAGGTAGAAGCAAAAGGCATCTATTGCTGTTAGAGTGTAAGGAAACACTCTTATGCTCTGGATTTTGTATTTAAACAAAATAGAGATCTACTACCACTGAGTGAGAACTAATAAGTTCTTGTTGTGTAATACCTTTCAACTATACAAGAATTATTAGGCTGTGATAGGGGAAGGGACAGAAATGCTGAGTAAGTCCCTCTTCTGAGATCCAGATGTACAGAGCCCACCTATACTAAGGCTGGACTGGAACAATAGAGCTCACCACAAGCCTTGTACCAAGTACCAGCAGTAGCAATCTACTAGTTGAAGAGATACAACTGCCTACAAAGAGACACTCTGTGTGATATAGGTGTATAGGACTTGCTGAAAGGCATTGGTTGATCAGGAACATAGAATAAGAAAAATCCAACAATGCTACAGGTCATGAATTAGGTATAAGATAGCAGCTGACCACCACTGGAGGAAATTGAAGTCTGTGGTGCATTATAAGTAATTCAATCAATGGCAAACCAAACTCAGTTCAAGTATTGAGTAAATTGACTTAGCTCCCTACACAATAGTGTTTCAGAAGAGATATGTCATGTTCCAACTACAAGTAGCACTTACTTCGTCTTTACTGGTTTTTGTTTTTGTTTGTTTTTACACAAAATATTAAAAGACTGACAGAAAATTATGAGACATATTTAAAAAGCAAGGAGAAGAAAAGTTGACTTATTGTCAAGAGAAAAAGTAGTCAATAGAAGCAGATGAAAAGATGACTTACATGTTAGAACTATCAAAAACTTTAAAGTAATTATAATCAACATGTTAAAAGCCTTATGGAAAAGATGAATAAATTTAATGAACACATAAGAAGTTGCAGCAAAGAGATGGAAACTTAAAAATTAAATGGAAATCCTCTGAATAATTCAGATATTGAATAAGTCTTTTGACAGGTTAATTAGCAGACCAGACACAGCAGGGAAAAGAAAAAAAGAGCAGGGATAGTCAATAGAAGTTATGCAAATTGAAACAGAAAGAGAAAAAAAACACAGCCAAAAAGTAGAACAGTGCATCAAAGAGCTCTTGATCACCATCAAATGGGGTAACGTGTAAATGGAATCTCAGAAGGAGAAAAGAGAGAAGGTGAGGTGGAAGAAATATTAGAAGAGTTACTGGCAAGAATTTCCCCCAGATTAATGAAGACAACAAACCACAGATCCATGCAACTCAGAAAAACACACAGAAGATACATAAAAAGAAAACACAATCAGACACATCTTAATCAAACTGCTGTAAACCAAAAATAAACAGAACATCTTAAAGGTAGCCAGAATGAAAGGATTCACTGCATTTGGCAAATAAGAGAAGAATAATAGTAAACTTCTTGTCAGTAGCTGTGTATATCAGAAGACAATGTAGCATTGTCTTTTAAGTACTGGAGTGATCTTTTAAGTACTGAAAGGAGGGGGGATCTTCTCAAGCTAGAGAAGACACAAATTACAAATTATGAAGATCAATAATGAAAGAGAAGTCATTGGTTTAGATACTACAGACATTAAAAGGATAATAGAGACTATTTTCTGTCTTCTCCATTTCTACTTCATGTACATAGATTTGACACCTTAGATAAAAGGACAAATTCACTAAAGGCACAAATTCCCAAGCTTTTGCAAGAAAAAAAAATAGATAATTTGAATAGCCTTATACATCTTAAATACATTGAATTCATATTTTAAAAACTTTCTTATTGGTGTATTTTGCTAAACACTTTTTCCCCTAAAACAAAAATCTTGTTTCTATCATCCCTTTTTCAAGAACCAAGGAAATATAGAAAATATGAAACAACACAAACAGCTGCAATTGAGAGTGGGTGGGTAAAGGAAGGAATGGCACAGCCCTTGAAAGCAACCTCTGGGATGGCCTGAACCACATCAGGGGTGGGGTCCCTGAGAAGACAGGCTCCTATGTCCTAGCTTGGGCCCAAATAAATCAAAATCCTTATGGGGTGGGACCCTGGAGTCTGCCTTTATAAAACAAGTTTTCCCACTAATAGTGGCAAAGTCTGCCCTAATGCCCAAGGGAACTTTGGTAACATTTCCTCTCTTCCAAAATCCAGGCTGAAACCCAAACTAATCCTGAACTAAAACTCAAGAACAGCACACCAGATGCCACCTGTTGTTTTTCAGGGTCTCAAGCTCTGGAGGAAATGCATTCTGTCTGCCATGTCTTTTCCTCTCTAGGGCACCTGTCTGCATTTGAAACTGTGGCTCCTCTAGTGTTTCATCAGGCCAGGCCTTATTCCCCACCTGGAGTCTTGCTCTTTTCTGTATGACAGCAAACGGGGAGTAAGTCCAAGAAGGTGGCAAGAGGATCCTAAGCAACAAGGCGTGTTGGTTCCTGGCAGGCATCTCCTGTGGGACCTCAGAAGGCTGGCGATGCTGCGGTGGCACCAGGACAGAGGGATGCATCAGCGGGGGCATTCAGGTGATGGCTGGCAAACAGCTCTCGATAATGCTGCAATGGAGATAGCCAGTCCCTGTGCCCTTTGCTGAGCAGCTGCTGGTGCTTGGAAGTTGCACATCTGTACAAGCTTATTGCTCACAGGAAATGGTTTGTACTGGTCCAATGGCTTCAGTTTTTCCCCACCTGGAGCTGCCTGCCTGGGGGTAAGGGGACAGGGCACACATGCGGGCAGCCTGCAGGTCAGCATCCTCAGAGCAGCCAAGTCTTAGGTTCACTTGGGGTGGAGGCATTCCACAAACCCATTCCCCTTCATGCCATCAAAAACGAAGAAGTTGTTGTGAGGAGGGTCCCTTTGAGACAGAACCTTCACAATTTCCTGGGCCAGGATCCCTCCAACCACTGCACATACACTGGGGCCATCTAGGAGAATAGTGTCTTCAGGGAGCAGGTCAGGACTCACAACCAGGGAGTCAAGCATGTTGTTTCAAATCTGGAGCAACAACTCAGAATCTTCCCCAAAGGTAACAGAACTAGTATCTCTTCCTTTACTTGTGCAGAACTTCAGGAGCTCTTGAAGGAGAAAGTAACCCAAAGTTGTGAACTTCAGAGCTACTTTTGCTTTATCACTGCTCCAGTCCACTTGTGGCCCTTCCTTAATAGAGCAAAAGACCACCTTCTTTTTGACCTAGTTGTTTCAGATGAATCAAGTTTTGCTCTTGGTATCAGGTCCATCTTCTTCTACCGATTGGCTAACTTTGGCAACTTTGGTTTTCTCCTCTACAAATTCATGCTCTCCAAGATTGGCAAATGTATACCCATTGTAGCCAAAAACATCATCTCCTCTAAAAAACTTGATATTATTTTTGTGACAGATCTGGTCAACTTTGACTTTGACATCCCTGGAGCAGCAAGTCAGACAAGTCATGTCAAACAGAGTGAAAAATGACTCAGGTTTCTTCTCTGTATTCTGGGTGTCCACCTTCATATCCACCACTGGGTTGAGATTTTGGGCTTGTTCCAAAGAGGCTTCAGCCCTTGTTACAGCCAACAGATCCAGTATGGATAAGGAACTGAGCTTCAGGGTCTTCTGGAGATACCTGTTTAGGATCCAACATGGTCAGTCCTTTCACTCCTGCCAGAATGAGATTCTTGGCAAAGTTAGCCCCAAGTCCTTTCATGCCAACAAGGAGCACCCTGGCAGCCGTTTCTAGGCCTCCAATCCCCACGGACTGTGCTACCTCCTCCTGGGTGATGTTGCTGCCAGCCTTCTCCTTCTGCACCATACCATGAGCTCCAGCTGCCTGTACTCAGGTTCTGTCCACAGCAACCGCCTATCAGCCCCACCATGTGCTGCCAACCTATTTTGTTAAACATTTAAGGAGGAAATAATACCAACTTTGTGTAAAATCTTTTAGAACATAGAAGAGTGAACCCCTCCCATCACAGTTTATTTATGAGATCAGCATTACTCTGACAACAAAACCACAGATCAATATTCTTCATGCACAAAGAAAAAAATCTTCAAAATATTAGTAAGCCAAATCCTACTATATATACTATAATGAGATGGACTTATCCCAGGTATGTAAAGTTGGTTCTAATTAAATAATCAATCAGTGTAATTTACCATCTCCATATACTAACTAATAAGAAAAACCATTATGCTCATCTCCATGGAGGCAGGAGAACATTTGACTAAGTTGAACAACCATCAGTGATAGAGTCATTAGAATATAGAAAACTTCCACAACCTGATAAATGGCATAAAATACCTGCAGATAACATCATATCAAATCATGAAAGAATAAATGCTTTCTCTCTAAGATAGGACACAAAGCAAGGATGTCCACAAAGGCATATAGGTAGGAAAGAAAGAAAAAAGTCTTTATATAAAAATGACCTCATTATCTGTGTGGAAAATCTAAGGAATTTATGAAAAGAATTAGAACTAATAGGTGACATTAGCAAGGTCAGCACACAATTATGCAAAAGAACAAAGTCAAAGGAGATATGCTGCCTGAATTTAAAATTTAATATAAAAGCTACAGTAATAAAAACAGTATGATATTAGAGAAAGAATAGACATATAGAGCAAATGAACATAATAGAGAATCCAGATGCATTAAGTGAGAATCTGCATTTTAATAAGATTCATAGGTGATTCACAAGTACATTCAATTTTGAGAAGCATTAAGCTAGAATGAGAATGAATGGTCTTAATCTACAATAAAAATGATCTCTTATTAGTTCACATCTCTTAAAGTGATTTTACCATTGATTAGGTCCTCAAGTCTCCAACTTAGGTGTTATCCTTGATTTTTCGCTTTTTCTCACCCCTTCCTCCAAGATCATATCTGCAAGTTCTATTGGTTCATACCTCCCAAACAGGTCTCAATTCATCTATGTCCCTATTCCATGGCCATCCTATTCCAAGATGCCATTTTCTCTCCTATACTACTGAGGCCTCCTGATTTCCTTACTTCTTTTTTCCCCTACAGACAAGTTATAAAACAGAGTGATCTTCGTGGAGCTTGTGACCTAGTGGAGAAGACAAAATAAACATATGAATAAATAAATGAAAACAATCATTATTAACTGTAATAAATACAATGAAGGGCATCAATACAGTGATGTGATAAACAGAAAGGAGGCTACTTGCCTCTTGTAGATAAAGACTATATAAATAAGCTTGGGTTGTCCTAACAAAATACCACAGACTGGGTGGCTTGAGCAACAAAAACTTACTTTCTCACAGTTCTGGAGGCTGGTAGTCTAAGGTCAAGGTTACCTCAGGGTTGGTTTCTGGTGAAACCTCTCTTCTGTATGTAGAGAGATTATTATTATTATTATTATTAATTATTATTATTATTATTTGCTGTGTTTACCTAGGCTTTCATGCAGGATAGGGGGCAGGGAGCATACTGCTGTATCTCTTCTTGTAAAGACACCTGTCAGTCCTATCAGGTTAGGGCCCTTATAAACCATTTAACTTTACCTATTTACAGGCCCTATCACCAATAGTAATATTGGAATTAAGGCTTCCCTGCATAAAATTGGGTAGGTGGAGATACAATTCAATCCACAGGAAGATTGGGAAGGCTGCTCTATAGAGGTGGCATCTGAGGATCTGAGGTTTGAGGTGGGGCCAACCATATAAATAAGAAAAAGAGCATTATAGTTAGAGGGAGCCCATGGACATAGGACATCTTCAAGTACTGGAGTTTTGGATTATCAGGAGAAAAAGTAAATCTACCTATTCCAATCCTGGTTGGAGGTGAGACTTTACAATTAGACCTGATATCTTTGTATTTCTATTCAAAAGTCACTCTACCAGCATTTGAAATTGGCATTTCAACAAGGACAGAAAGAATACAAAAAGCAGCAGCCAATTATAGGCAGGTGGAAATTGCCACTTTATTTCCAATCCAAAACTAATACCTCTCCCTGAGACTGGTTCACTTAAGAGCCATCTCAATGGAAGATGACTTCTTGGGACATTTTATTAAGTATTCAATAGCTATATGGCTGTTCCACTGATGGCAATTTAAAAACATTACCATGAAGGAAAATTCCTTAGACAGTTCTAAAGTTCTCATTGGCTGATATACATGGAAATTCTTAATTTCAGACTAAGTCAACTGAAAAATATTTGACATCACATGTCAGCAAAAACTTATGGGTGCTCCCTGCAGCTCTCCACTGTTTACTCAAGCAGCAGCTCCCAGTGGACCGTGGTTGAGATGTGCTCTAAGGCAGGAATGGGGAATGTGAAATTCTGAAATTTTTCCACATTTATTCAACCACACCCCATTTTCATTATCTCTGTGCAGGGAGGTGAACAGAGAGAACTACTAAATACCACAATAAACATGATTTACTTGATTGATTCACTCTTTTCCCAGTGTAATCATTAATAGCATCATAGTGATATAAATGGGCTGAGTTCATGGGCAGGGAAGGGTTGCTTTCATGGCAGATCTTTAAGCGATTGAAGTCTTAAATTACTCACTTCCCATATGTTGTATTAGTGTTACTTTGTAGCAATCAGTTGACCAAATATTGTATTTGAAAAATTACCTTAAATGTTATTATAAGACATAAATTGTGTTGTTTGTGAAAAGAATACAAAAATAATACATGTTGAAAAATGCATTTGCTGTATATGTTTTCAACAAAACTTGTATATTCTTGATTTTCTCTAAGGACCAATTTCTGTTTTTGGTTTATACTAATAATTTTTTTTTACAAATAATTGAAAGTTTACTTTATTACAGATGGTATTTGTCTATAGCCAAAAATACTTTCCAAGATGCACCTTAGCTCAAAAAACTAGTTTAAAAAGCATCTTCAATGAAAACAGTCAAAACAGATGAACAAGAATCAAAATCCCTATGAGCATCATAATTGGCTATTTGCACCTCACTAGCCCTAGTTTTTTTTTTTTAATTAATCTAGAATCCAAACGTGTAAGAATCAGAAAATCAGTTGTGTGACTATACACATGATTTAATGTGACACAGTTACTTGAAGGGCTGCCATTTGTGCTATGTTAAAAACAGGATCTTACACATCTCTCTAAACTGTACCAGATTAAACTGATCACTGAGTTTAATACAGTCGAGATTACCAAGTATTGAATAGTTTTGGCTAAAACTCTGAACAGTTGGTTGAATAGGCAGAAAAATTAATTTTTCTACACTCACAACTGTATCTTTAGATTTTTATATCAGCATGAAGGCATTTAAAAAAATGCCCTGAGTGCCTACTGTTTATGAAGCACTGAGCTAAAATGAGGAAACAAAATACATATGACACATCATTATATGTTATATTAATGTATATTACATATATTATACATCAGTGTATAATATACATTAGTGAATAAAATATATATTATCCATAATCATTAATATATAAATATCTGAAAGACAATTGATCTTTGATCAATTATACGGGCAATAAATTGCCTTTATGATAAGATTGTTATTAGAATTTAAGTAAATGAGATAAAAATTCCATTTCAAAAATGTTTTAAACTAGCAGTATTAGGTTGTTCTGAACATGTACTGCCACCCAATAGAGATGTGCCCCAATGGCACCAGTGTGTAGGTTCAGAGACCATACATCCTTTTGTGGAAATAATACAATGTGCAAATCATTCCGTGTGGTAGGTTTTTGGGTTTAGAATGCACTGGATTGCCCTAGGGGAGGGACAGATGGTGAACTTTAGGTAAAACTATTTTCTTCTGTAAACCCAGGGTGGGAAAAGCCTTACTCAAAATCTGATCTGAGGGGACTATAGTGAAATAGTGAAATTGCCTATAAATATCTTAGTGATATCAAGTAAAAGTGACTATTTCTTAGAAACATTACTAATATGCTAACAATAACCTTTTTGTGTTATGTAGAAGTTGTATCATGAAAAATTGAGGCTGGGGAAAAAAAAACACTGGAATAAACTACAGGTCTTCCAGGCTGCAGGTCTCCAAATTTTCAGCTTGATCCTTCTATTTTGTTTTTTGTTTTTTGTTTTGTTTCATTTTTCATTGAATCTGGTTCTTATGTATCATGGGTAGTTTGTAAAGAGTTCTGACTGCTCAAGAAGAGGTATGGATTAGAATGTCCCTTATGGTCCCTTCCACCTTCACAATTACATTTTCAATGCCATTGTTCAAGCCTCTGACAAAAAGTACTTAAAGAGGAAAAAAATGTAATTCACCTCCAAAGTTCTTAAAAAGACTTATGCTAGGTGCTTTCTAAAATATGTTAAATAGACATTTTCACATTTTTATTGACCTAGAACTTGAGAGTATTGTCCCATGGCAGGTTTTTAAATAAAAAGGTGTGTTGATGCAGAGTTTTGCTTTATTTAGAAAATCTATCATTCAGTAAAAGTTAATTTCCAGTTCAGTGATAATGTTGCTATGAGGCTCTTTATGTTCAAAGTACCACTTCCATTTTTCGCATAGGCCAAAGTAGCAGACGGTTTGGGGTGTTGGCAGGGACCCCGGCACATAGGAACCAGAACTTCTTTTTTTTAATTAAAAAAAAATTTACATTTGAAACTAATGATGTATTATACGTTGGCTAACAGAACTTTTTTTTAACTATAGCTGTTAAAAAGGTCTGAGCTTAGTAGTATCATTTTGGGCATGCTGCAACATTCTCTAAGCAACCGCATTACTGAATTTATCATTTGATTACCTTAACACCCAAGTCTCCAAAGAGAATAATTACCTAATAATGCATATTATGTGACTATTTAAATTACTATGAAGTGTGATAAGAGAGATTAAATTGGTTTAATGAAAAATGTTATGGTCAATTTCTTGTATACATCTGAACAAGTGATGGAAGCTATGCTTCATGTAGTCTTTGCAGAGTTTTTCTATTTATTGAAGTGTCAGAAAGTGACAAACCTGGAGGCAAAAGTGATGGAACATTATATCAATTGATCACCAAGTGAATTAGTACACTGTTGCTATAATTGAAAATTACTGCTCCATTAAAAAATAAATATTACATATTTTACAAAAATTATGCCAAAGATAGCATCTTTTAGCCAGCAGAAAGTTTCCATGATCAAATCAGAATACTTTAATAATGATAAGGTACTCTACTAAAAAAAAGTTATAAATGCCTTATCTATACAAGATGCATAGAGATACACTAATGACAAAATAAACAGATGGGAATGCAGTTGCTCTGCTAGATCCTTATTAATAAATTTGTCTTAAAGGGTGTTGCTAAAGGGCTACGGTGGAATCTAGATACCTACTCAAGATAGAGCTCTTGTGTCTCACTTGCAATTCACTGGGATTGAGAATCATTGGAGATGTGCTTATGAATCTTGACCCTGTGCATCTGTCCTACTCTCTATTTATCTTACTCTTGGCCATATTCTCCAAGTGCAGAAATCAATTCCATTTTAATTCTTACAAGTTCCTAAGGGTACCAGTTAAAAAATTCACTTTTACAGTAATAGCTCTCAAATGCCCTTGGAGTGAAGAACTTTCTAAAATTGCCCAACTGACTCCCAGATAGTAATTTATGAACAGAAAGTTACTGGTTTTGATCTGTGTGGGGCCTACTCTGTAGATCAGAAGGTAAGTGGACAAATAAATATCTTCATAGACTGTTCACATTTTGGATTTTCATGGACTGTTCATGATTACAGGAGTAGAGTTAATTCAATTTGCCTAATTTTTTCCTATTATCTCTAACGTTGACTCTATCATTAATAACATCAATTATATATCCACTGTTTGTAGAACCTTCTGTTTTTCTTCTACTTTTGTAAATCCTTTTAAGGGAGATATTTTGTTTTCTTTTGACAAAATTTATATCTGTTATTCTCCCTTCCAGTGGACTGAGAAAACAAAGTGCTCTATGGGGGAGAAATATTTAATGTGAAAAGATTTCTATTTTGTGACCTCATCTGGACTTTCTAATTTGGACAGTATATAAAAAAATGATTATTTGGGAGGATAAAAAGAACTTTTGGATTCTTTTAATAAATCAGTCCTTTATAAATGGGCAAAAGAACACAACTAACTAATGAGAGAATAGCGGTATTTCAAAAATTATGTCATATTTTATATTTACTTTTAGTAACAAAATGAAAACATTTAGAGTATCTATCTCCAGAGCCACACTTATCTTCCACTCTCCAAAGATGCACTCATAGACATCACCTTATCCTTTTTTTGATTCTGAGACTTTTTCTGTATCTTTAAGACTATGCAATGTTTCTTGTTTGTCTGTTCCTTCCCATGGTCATTGCCCAATGACACCAGGTCCAGCCAACTTCCATCCACAAGGATCTGGGTTTGCCCATAGCTTATTCTTCCAACTGTCCCTGATTTCTCCTCTCAGTTCTGTTCTCTGTGTCCTCAGCTGCAGCTTGTCCCTGGAACTATTCCCAGTTTTAGGAACTAGCCAAGAGAAGCTGACCCACAAGATGAGAGAAATAGAAGAGAGATTTCTCAGCTCTCTCAATTCTTTGGATCTGAGAGCTGCTGTGGTCATAGGAGCATGTCAAGTTCTAGCAATGCCTTTCCATTCTCATTATCAGCATTAGTCCCTTGAATCTTCATAACAACTCTATAAAGTAGATAATTCTTTTACAGATAAGGAAAATGAAATTTCAAGAGGTTAAACTTCACACTTACAATGGCACAGCTAGTAAGTGAACCAGGATTTGAATCTAGTTGCACCTATCTCCGAGAATCAGGCTCTTAATCACTATAGGTCATTGCATTCTAGACACTCAAATGTATAAACAGCATCTACGATATTCAGTTTTACCAGCTAAGCAAGTGAAATGTGGCACAAATGACCTAATCAATTATATTTTGTTTAATATATTTGGAGTTTAGAGCTTAGAGCCTCTTGAATTTAATGTTGAATATATAGTAGTTCATATTTTTGTGTAGTGATTGTGTGCTAGGGCAAGGTATATGACATGTATTTTCTCATTTAAGTCTCATAACCAACATGTAGAAAGGCAGGTACTATTATTCTTTCCACTGGAAAAAATTGAAAACAGAGGCACAATATGTTTAAATAATTTGCCCCAAATCAGAATGTTGGGAAGAACTGAGAGTTGAGCTAGGTATTTCCTACCCCCTATACTTTTACCACTTCTGATAGAATTTTATGGCTTCCATTATAAATGCTTCCTAAGAGTAGATATTATACAAAATGTTGTTTATGTATTATGCATTGAGTCCTCATATAAACCTAAAGAGGTGATATTATTATCTACTTTCTTCAGCTAAAGAAAACAAAGATAAGAGACTTTTAGTGATGTAATGGTAAGAAGTAGTAGAACTAGGATTTGAACATAGATCTGATTGATTAAAAACTGATGCTTATGGGAAATAATCTGAAAAATAAGAGGACAGTTCAAAATGGTGAGATAGCAGACCTTGAATTCACTTCTTCCCATGGACACATCAAATCTATACCTATATATAAAGCAATTCCTTCTGAAGAACTAAGGGTTGATTAAATAGCTTGTGCACAATAAATGATAGAGGGATCATGTAGAGAATGATAGATGGAGACATGGAACAATGGGAACCCCACCTTTGACATGGCACTCTGCAGTAGGGAGGGATATCATTGTGGGGCCCCTGCACAGACTCACTCACTTTGGGGTACAATAGAAAAACAGTAGTTTGGAAAATAACTAGACTATAAGTGAAAGAAATCCATTTACTAACCTTAGTACATCAGCCAAATGATTGGGGAAGTGTTAGAACTCTCTTTGGGGTCAAAGATGCTGGTGAGGGTCACTTTTTATGCTCTCCTTCTACCTTGATAGTGCCAGCAGGAACAGCATACAGGTGGTCTAAGTAGCCTGCTAGGCCAGGCATCCAGGCATGCCCTGGATGATTGGCCCACAACAGCTCCAGACATTTTGCCAAGGTGGCCCAAGGACAACGCACCCTGGGAACTCTTGGCCCAAGCCCACTCTAACTTCAGCCATCCTGCCAGGGTGTCCCCAGTGCAGCATGCCCAGAGATGCCCTGGCCTGTACCTACTTCAGCTCTTGCTATCCTGTTAAGGCAGACCTGGCATGGCCTGCTCCAGGAATCCCTAGCCCATAACAGCTTCAGCTCCAGACATCCTGCCAAAGCTACCAGGCACACACAGTCTACACAGATGACACCCCTACACAAGGCCACTTCTTCAAGACAGGAGAGGTAGATGTTTCAACTAATTCAGAGAAACATAGAAGCTCAAGTAAAATGAAAACCAAATACGTTTTGGATGAAAGAATAAGATAAAACCTCAGAAAAATATGCTGATGAAATGGAGATAAATAATTTACTTGATAAAAAGTTCAAAGTAATGGTTATAGAGATGCTCACCAAACTCAGGAGAAGAGTGGAAGGACACAGTGAGAACTTCAAAAAAAGTTAGAAAATATATGAAAGAACCCATCAGAGTTGAAGAATACAATAACTGATATATATAACTGATATAATACCAAAAGCTAGTGCAATTAAAATGGCAAAAAGTTAAAGACAAAGAGAGAATCTTAAAATTAACAAAAGAAAAATAGTCACATGCAAGGGAAACCCCATAAAACTATCACTGATTTTTCAGTAGAAAATTTGCAGGTCACAAGAAAGTGGTAGAAAATAAAATGCAGAAGGGAAAAACTTAAAACCAAGAACACTCTACCTGGCAAAACTATCATACAGAATTGAAGGAGAGAGAAAGAATTTCCCAGATAAGCATAAACTAAGGGAGTTCATCACCATCAAACCAGTCTTATGAAATGTTAAATGATCTTTAAGCACAAAAGAAAAGCCCAAAACTAGAAATAAGAAAGTATATGAAAAAAGTCTTACAGATAAAGGCAACTGTATAGTAGACAGTGGATGTGTCACTTACAAGCTAGTATGAAGGTTCAAAGGCCAAAAATACTAAAATCAACTATAACTACAATAAGCAGTTAAGGAATATACAAAATATAAAGATGTAAAATATGACATAAAAAACAAAATGTGGAGTGGTAGAGTAAAAATGTAGTAGTTTTGGAATGTGTCACAGTTAGGTGACTATCAGTTTAAAGTAGACTGAGATAGATGATAGATAGATAGATAGATAGATAGATAGATAGATACATACATACATACATACATACATACATGCTTCATGGTAACCATGAACCAAAAACCTACAATATATACACAAAAAATAAGGAGAAAGGAATTCAAATGTAAAACTAAAGGTAATCATCACATCACAAGGGAAGAGAAGAAAGGAACAAAGAACTACAAACACAGCCAGAAAACAATTAGCTAAATGGCAATAAGTACATACCTATCAATAATTTATTTTAATGTAAATGGGTAAATGCTCCAATAAAAAGACAAAGGGTGGCTCAATGGATTAAAAAAATTGACCTATCTATATGCTTCCTATAGGAAACTCACTTCAGATCTAAGACTTACACAGACTAAAAGTGAAGGGACGGAAAAATGTATTTTATGCAAATGGGAATGAAGCAAAAGCTGGAGTAGCAATACTTATATCAAACAAAATAGACTTTAAAACAAATATTGTAACAAAAGACAATAAAGGGCATTACATAATGATAAAGAAAATCCAAGAGAAGGATATAACATTTCTACATATTTATGTACCCAATTTGAGCACCCAGATATATAAAGCAAATATTAACAGACATAAAGGGAAAAGTTGCCAGTAATTCAATAATAATAGGGGACTTTAATACACCACGTATACCAATGGATAGATCATCCAGTCAGAAAATCAATACTATTTTTACTCTAGAAGTAGAAGTAGAAACTTCTACTAGAAGTAGAAATCAACTACTAGAAGAAACTAAAAAATCATAAACACGGAGACTAAACAACATGCAACTAAACAACCAATGAGTCAAGGAAGGAATTAAAGAGGAAGTAAAATAACTTTGGACAAATAAAAATGAAAACACAACAGTTTTAAATCTTTGGGACATAGCAAAAGCTGTTCTAACAGAAAAGTTCATAGTAATACAGGCTTACCTCAAGAAACAAAAATTCTAAATTATTTTACATCTAAAAGAATTAGAAAAAGAAGAGTAAACAAAGCCCAAAGTGAGTAGAAGGAAGACATTAGTTAGAGCAGAAATAAATAAAATAGAAGGGGAAAAGATTAATAGAAAAGATTAATAAAACTAAAAGCTAGTTCTTAGAGAAGACAAACAAAGTCAAGAACATGAGAGACACCTAACTCTGGGAAATGAACAAGGGGTAGTGGAAGGGGAGGTGGGGGGGGTTGGGGTTGGGGCGACTGGTGATGGGCACTGAGGGGGCACTTGGTGGGATGAGCACTGGGTGTTATGCTATATGTTGGCAAGTTGAACTCCAATAAAAAAAAATTAATTAAAAAAATAAAGCCAAAAAAAAAAAAAAAGGAATTTGCAGAGAGAAAAAGGCAAAAAAATAAATAAATAAATAAATAAATATAAAAAGAAAAAAAAAAAAAGAAAAGAAAAAAAATCTCTAGCCAGACTATGGGGAAAAAAAGAGAAAGCTCTCCAAAATAAAATCAGAAATGAAAGAGAAATTACAACTGACACCACAGAAATGCAGAGAGGATCAGAAGAGACTACTAAAAATTATATGTTGACAAATTGGAAAACCTAGAAGAAATGGATAAATTCCTAGAAACATACAACCTAGAAGACTAAATCATGAAGAAACAAAATCCGAATAGATAAATTACAGGAATGAAATTGAATCAGTGATTTTAAAACTCCCAAAAACAAAAGTCTAAAACCAGACAGCTTCACAGATGAATTCTACCCAAATTAAAAGAATTAGTACCTATCCTTTCAAATTATTCCAAAAATTGAAGAGGAAAGAATGTTTCCAAATGCATTTTATGTGTTACCATGATACCAAAACCAGAGAGACACAAAATAAGAAAAGTACAAGCCAATACCCCTGATGAACATAGATGCAAAAATCCTTAACAAAATATCAGCAAAGTGAATTCAACAATATAGTAAAAGGATCATACACCATAATCAAGTGGGACTTATTCTGGGGATGCAAGTATGGCTCAACATCTGCCAATCAATCAATGTGATACATCACTTAACAAAATGAAGGATAAAAATTCTGTGATCATTTCAATGGAAACAGAAAGAGCATTTGAGAAAATTCAGCATCTCTTTATGACAAAAACTCTCAACAAAGTGCATTTGGAAGGAATGTACCTCAATATATTAAAGGCTATATGTGACAAACCTTTAGCTAATATTATACTCAGTGGCAAAAAGATGAAATCTTCTCCTCTAAGATCAGGAACAACACAAGGTTGCCCACTCTTACCACTTTTATTTAACATAATTTTGGAAGTCTTTGCCATAGCAATTTGGCAAGGAAAAGAAATAAAAAGTTGGAAGGGAAGAAGTAAAATTGTCACTATTTGGAAATGATATAGAAAATATAAACTCTATAATATAGAATATAGAAAACTCTGAAAACACTAAAAAAACTATTAGAACTAAGACATGAATTCAGTAAAGTCTCTACATAGAAAAATTGGTTGGATTTTTATATAACAATAAGCTATCAGAAAAAGGAATTGAGAGAACACTCTTTTTTTTCTAAAGATTTTATTTACTTATTCATGATAGAGAGAGAGGGGCAGAGGGAGAAGCAGGCTCCACGCAGGGAGCCCGATGCGGACTCGATTCCGAGACTCCAGGATCACGCCCTAGGCCAAAGGCAGGCGTTAGACTGCTGAGCCATCCAGGGATCCCCAACAATCTGATTTTTAATAATTTAACCAAGAAGGTGAAATAGCTATGTTCTGAAAACTATATTGTTGATGAAAGAAATTGAAGACAATACAAATAAGTGGAAACATATTTGTGCTCATGGATTGGAAGAATTAATATTTTCAAATGTTCATACTCCCCAAAGTAATCTACAAATTCAATGAAATATTCATCAAAATACCAAGAGCATTTTTGACAGAGTTAGAGCAAAGAATCCTAAAATTTGTGTGGAATCACGAGAGACCCTGAATTGCCAAAGGAATCTTGATAAAGAATAAAGCTGCAATTATCATTCTCCCTGACTTCAAACTATACCTCAAAGATGTAGTAAATAAAAACCACTCTGGTTTTACTGACATGAAAACAGACATGTACATTGATGAAATAGAGTGGAGAACTTGGAAATTAACCCACACATATATGGCCAATTAATCTAAGACAATGGAGGTGAAAATATACAATGGGGAAAATGTCTCTTCAATAAATGGTGATGGGGAAAATGGACAGCCACATGCAAAAGAATGAAACTGGAGGGGTGCCTGAGTGGTTTAGTTGGTTATATCATCTGCCTTCAGCTCAGGTCATGATCTCAGAGTCCTTAGAAGGAGCCCTGCATTGGGGTCCCTGCTCAATGAGGAGTCTACTTCTCCGTCGGCTCCTCCTTCATTTGTGCTTTCTCTCCTTCACTTACTCTCTCTCAAATAAATAAATAAAATCTTTTTGAAAGAAAGAATGAAACTGGATTACTGTGTTATACCATATACAAAAATGAATTCAACATGAATTAAAGACTTGAATGTAAGACCTGAAACCATAAAACTTCCAGAAGAAAACACAGGCAATAAACTCTTTGACATCAGTCTTGGCTCCCATTCTCTCCCTCTTCCCCTCTCTCTCCCTACCTCCTTAGTTGTTTTTTTTCCAACCAGTTTCTTCAGGTAAGGGCAACAAAAGATTAAAAAAATGGGATTATATCAGACTAAAAAGCTTTTGCATAGCAAAGGAAACTATCAAGAAAATAAAAGACAACCTATTGAATGGGAAAGATATTTGCAAATCATACATCCAAAAAGGGATTAATATCCAAAATATAAAAGGGACTTACACAATTTAATATTTAAAAAAAAACCCTAACAACTCAATTAAAACATGGGCAGAGGGAGTGAATTTTTTCCAAAGAAGACATACAGATGGCTAACAAGAACGTGAAAGATGCTCAACATCACTCATCATCAGAGAAATGCAAATCAAAACCACAATGAGGTATCATCTCACTCCTCTCAGATTGGCTATTGACACAGTCTTGAAAAGATCATGTCCCCCTTGCAAAATATGAAGAAACATTAGAGACACATGAATAGTTGTCCCCCAACACATACAACCAGTCTTGTAACAAACAATCTGCTGTTTACAAGGGGAAAAAAAAAGACAAAAAATAACAAGTGTTGGTGAGGATGTGGAGAAAAGAGACTCCTTCTGCACTGTCAGTGGGAATGTAAATTGGTGCATCCACTGTGAAAACACTATGGAGGTTCTTCAAAAAATTAAAAATAGAACTACTGTGATCCAGCAATTCCACTTATGAGTATGTATCTGAAGAAAACAAAAAACACAAATTTGAGGGGATATATGCATCCCTATGTTCATTGTAGCATTACTTACAGGAAACCAAACCATTATTTGTCAAGAAATGGAAGCTACCTAAGTGTTCATCAACAGATAAATGACTAACAAAGATATGGTATATAACATGATGGAATATTTCTCAGCCACAAAAAAGCTGAGAATACTGCCATTGGCAGCAACATGGATAGAACTAGAGGGTGTTATACTAAGTGAAATGTCAGACAGAGAAAGACAAATACCTTATAAATTTAATTGTATGTAGAATCTAAAAAACAAAACAAACAAAACTAAGCAGAAACAGGCTCACAGATACAGGAAAGAAACTATTGGTTACTAGAGAGGAGAGAGGTTAGAGGGTGAGTGAAAGAGGTGAAGGGAATTAAAAGGCACAAACTTCCAATTATAAAATAAAGAAGTCATGAGGATATAATGTACAGCACGGGGAAAATAGTTAATAACATTGTGATAACTTCATATGCTGTCAGATGATATATTTATTATGGGGATCATTTTGTAATGTATACAAATATTGAATCACTGTGATGTACACCTGAAACTAATAGATATTGTATGCCAAATATACTTCACTAACAAGTAATCAATCAATCCCCCAAAATAACTTAAAAGAGAGATTTAATAAAAACCCCTCATCCTCTGGCAAGTCCATTCATCCAGGGTTTCACTTGAGGTCTTCACATCACTTCTGCTCATTAGCAGTACTATTTGGGAGATGTAGTGTTTGAATCATAAGAAAATATTTATTGGAATGATTGATTTATGCCTAGTGATCATACTTAGTCATGGCATTAGCATTTTATTTTATTTGAGGGATTATATTGTTCATTTTAATGCTTTGAGTCTTAATCACACACAGGTTGACTGTCACAGGCAGACCATTAAAATGCATGTCACCTTCCACCCACTTCATCTTCCTGGAGTCCAAAAATCTTTCTACTGTGAACGGTGTCTAGTCACCTGAGGCCACTTAATAGATCTGTTAATGCAATTCTCCTGGCTTTTCTGGAAGCGCAACCAGTTCATTCCATGATGCTATTAGATTGGCCTCACATGATTATTGACCTGATGTGCCCCTCTGTGGCACTACCTCTCTTGGCAACACATTCTGGTTTGATAATATTTGCAAATACATTAAATTTTAATCTCCACTCTTGGAAGTAGCAGATCCTATTTGGGAATAAAAAGTATTGTGATTTTTGTCACTTGCTTTTTTTTTTTTCTCCCTTCAGGCCAGATTTTGGACCCTTTTTCTGTTTCATATTATAATTCCCAATTGTATCGGCATTCATATTTCCAAGTTGAATTTCATTTCACAATTTTTTTTGCCATATTTCTAGCCCCTCTTTTTCGTGGTGCATTATATCATCTATCACTGCAATTTTAAACAGCTGCCAACTTAACACATTTATCAAACTAGCAGGGGATATGGTTTACTCCCTGCCCTTTACCAGACCATGAATAAAGATATTAAAATAACCTGGTTCCACTCCAATACCACAGAGCCCTTACTGGACACCTTCCCCTGTCCAGGGATGGCCATTTATCACGCTTTTGGAATGTGTTGCTCTGGCTTATTTTCAGCCCATCTGACAGGGCTTCCTTAAGATAAATCTAATTCAAGGGAGATTTTTGTGTTGCAATATATTAGCTGTGATATTGAAGATCAGTTCTATTAGGTCTACTGAATTCTTTCCTTCACACTGATCTTGGTAATTCATTCAAAGAGGGATTAAGTGTGCCTGGCATTATGCGCACTGCCTTTTGTTTAGAATTTCTTTATTCCAAATGTTCAGAATAAGCAGTTATGGGTACTTTTGATGAGGAAAGTAAAATATTCCCAGACACCCCATTATGTGTACATAAATGCCAGAAATGATTGCTGACTATAAACATATGTGTATTTTGAATATATATTTACATATATGAGTTTATATATATGTATGTATTCATATATGTTATCTGAGAGAGCATATAGTTGTGTGTGAAGCAGAACTCTTCAGGAGGGAAAGCACTAACCAAGTTGTCAAGAGGTATTTCTTCTACTTTAGGTTCAAATAGCTATATAGCTATTTGATCCAATTTAAGACAATGATCTTATGAAATCTCAGTTTCTTTATTTGTGAAATGTCTGGGTAGGTCATAAATATTTCTAATGTCCAATGTGGCATCTAAACATATTATTGCATATCCTTTCATTTATCTTCTATTTTAGTATCAGGGCAAACAACCGTCCTTTGAGATAGCCTGGGGAAAATGATGTGTTACATCTGAGTCTGTGTCTTTTTTCCCCCCCAGCACCAGATTAGGAGATTTGGGCTTTCTTGGCATATTAGCAGAAAATATTTGACTCTGGAACTAAACCACACAGCAGGAAGAAGTAGGGGGAGTTGCCAATACCATTATTGGTAGAACAGATGAGCTGCATTACATACCCTGGTCTGGAAGATTCACTTCTAAGTTTGCTCCTAAGGGTTCCTGAGAACAAAACAGAAACTTCTTTGCCTTTGCAGAGCTTTTCTGCCTTAGAAACTCACAGACTCTTAGATCTGGGAGCATATTTGTAAGTCAACTATCCAGGTCCTCATTTTAGGAGACCTAACTTATTACAACTCTCAGTGTAGGGCTATTTCCTCTGCATGCAAGGGACAGAAACCAAGGGTTTATAACCAAGGAGTGACCTTACCTTCAAGTTTCACTTGGAACAGGAGCTGAGGACCTGCTACAGGTAGCTGGGTAAGCAAGAGGCACAAGGAGATGCCTCAAGCACTGAGAAGAAGTAGGGAAGAATGGCAGGGTCAACCAACCCCACCCAACCTCAAAATCAGAGCAGAGGGCTTTGTCTTTGGATTTTCATGAAGTTTTAATTCACGATTTAAAGAAAAGACAAGTGGCCATGACTTCTCACCCTAATATTTCTCCCAGGTTTATAGTTCAGTGAAAACAAAGGTGAACCAAAAACTTAAGGGGGCATGCTCACTCTCCACCCCCAATCAAAGCACAAGAGTTGCAAGGCTATTTATTCACAAAGGCAATAAAACCAAAGGAGAGTCTATACTTTATTTAATCAAATGCATGCTATTTGAAAGCCAAGTTTCCCAGAGTAAATTATGTCCATTTTGCAATCACTGGATCTTAAAAACCATTTTACATGCTAACTAGAAAAAGAAAAATAATCACCCATTTTTATTATTTATTTATTTATTTATTTATTTATTTATTTATTTATTTTTTACATATTTTTTTAATTGGAGTTCAATTTGCCAACGTATAGCATAACACCCAGTGCTCATCCCATCAAGTGCCCCCCTCAGTGCCCGTCACCCAATCACCCCCACACCCCTTCCACCTCCCCTTCCACCACCCCTAGTTCGTTTCCCAGAGTTAGGAGTCTCTCATGTTTTGTCACCCTTTCTGATATTTCCCACTCATTTTTTCTCCTTTCCCCTTTATTCCCTTTCACTGTTTTTTATATTCCCCAAATGAATGAGACCATATAATGTTTGTCCTTCTCCAATTGACTTATTTCACTCAGCAAAATACCCTTCAGTTCCATCCACGTCAAAGCAAATTGTGAGTATTCGTTGCTTCTAATGGCTGAGTAATATTATTCCATTGTATACATAGACCACATCTTCTTTATCCATTCGTCTTTCGATGGACACCGAGGCTCCTTCCACAGTTTGGCTATTGTGGACATTGCTGCTAGAAACATCAGGGTGCAGGTGGTCCGGCGTTTCCCTGCATCTGTATCTTTGGGGTAAATCCCCAGCAGTGCAATTGCTGGGTCGTAGGGCAGGTCTATTTTTAACCCTTTGAGGAACCTCCACACAGTTTTCCAGAGTGGCTGCACCAGTTCACATTCCCACCTACAGTGCAGGAGGGTTCCCCTTTCTCCACATCTTCTCCAACATCTGTTGTTTCCTGCCTAATCACCCATTTTTATTAAAAATGTATAATTGCGTAGAAGAATTACTGGGAGAATGCTAACCAAAATATAAAGTGTTTACCTCAGGGTTTTTAAATTTTGGTAATTTTTACTTTCTCTTTAAACTTTTCATGTATGGTTTATTATTTATTTATTTATTTATTTATTTATTTAAAGATTTATTTATTTATTTATTTATTTATTTATTTATTCATTCATGATAGATGTAGAGAGAGAAAGAGAGAGGCAGAGACACAGGAGGAGGGAGAAGCAGGCTCCATGCAGGGAGCCTGACGCGGGACTCGGTCCTGGGACCTCAGGATCGTGCTCTGGGCCAAAGGCAGGCGCCAAACTGCTGTGCCACCCAGGAATCCCCCTCATGTAAGGTTTAAACAACATAAGTAAAAATTATTATTTTTTGCTTTAAAAAGACAAAGTTAGTAACTTTGAGAAATATTAGTACAGGGCTAGCTTTCAGGTATCTACAGAATTTTGAGCTTGTGGTTCATGATGAG
Source organism: Canis lupus baileyi (assembly GCF_048164855.1). Lineage (NCBI taxonomy): Eukaryota > Metazoa > Chordata > Mammalia > Carnivora > Canidae > Canis > Canis lupus. The sequence continues at coordinate 62,898,433 of NC_132841.1, forward strand.
TATTTCCATTTCCATCCCTTTGATCTCTTCCTAAACCTCCACTACTTGTTCCTTTTCAACCCAACTCTGATGTTACCAATGATTTGTCCTTTTAAAAGACCTGATGTTATTTTATGTATCTTAATTCCCTGAATTTTCTATAGTCTAGGAACCAGTTGTCTATAGATTTCTTGAATACTACCTAAAATACTACCTAAGATAGATGAAACTATAAGGGTAGGGTCCTGATCTAATAGGATTTTTGCCTTTATAAGAAGAAACACCAGAGATTGTTCTCTTTTTCTCTGTACCATGTGAGGACACAGTGAGAAGGCAACCATTTGTAAGCTAGAAGAATATATTCACTAGAACTTGATTATGCTGACACCCTGATCTCTGATCTCAGACTTCTACCTTCCAGAGCTTTGAGAAAATAAGTTCCTGTTGCTTAAGTTGCCTTACTCTCTGGTATTTTGTTATGGCAGCCTGAGATAAGACAACTAGGGAGTTTGGACTTCATTCTACAGACCAGGGATTCTTTACAGAGAAGTGCGGCTGCCAGGGGCATTTTGGAAATTTGAGAGAGGGTGTTATTTTTTGGTTGTCACAATGATTGCTAAGTGCTATTGGCATTTACTGGGTAGGGGCCAGTGGTGCTAGATGTCTTCTTCTTCATGGAGCATTTCTATGTGATGAAGAAATGTCCCACATCCAAGAAACATTTATGTAGGTGAGAAACCTATTTATCGTTATCTGGGTCCAGAACCAATCTCCAGAACCAAACATAAAAATACCAAGCATTTTTATGCAATTTAACATAAACTGAAATTTCAGGAAGGTCATTACCCTGTAAATTGAGAGAAAAAGTATTTTTAAAATGTACAGACATTATGCACAATTGCAGAAAAACTTGCCACAATAAAACCATTCTTGATATTTGTCTTTGCAGTTCGTAGACGTATAGCAGTCAGCATTTGCAATTGTCACATGTGTGGTGTCTTAACATATAGGTGTAAACATATGTCTACTTTATTAGGTCTTTTAGTGGTTTTGTGTCTAGGTATTTACTTTTGAAAGATACTTTATTATGTTACTTTTTTATTATGTTACTTTAAAATTTTTCTCTATAATACAGCTAGAAGAGAATTCTAGTTTTTTTTGCTTTGTTTTGTTTTAAATGTGTATAGGAAGGTTATGTTTTATGTAAATTATATATGAGGATAATAAAAAGGACATGGAAAAATATTTGTTATAAAAATGGGAGGATTAAGAACTATTACTCTAGAAGATGGAGTCCTTGTGAAGAAATTTAAGACAAAGATTTATATAAACCTATTCAGAGCCTTTAACTTTTTCCTCTTGCCCCAAGGGTTCAGAGTTGGGAGACACAAAAGTCCCCTTATTACTTCCTTCCCACCCTTGGGTACTGTTGTCATAAGAAATCTTTTCAAGCTCCCACTTTGAAAGTCACTGGATTGATCCTTGGGCTTGACTATTAGTGACATAGATCAAATGTAGGAGGAAGTCATCACTCATTTCATTTTTTTTTCATCACTCATTTCAATATTACTTTAGCAACTTCATCAAAACCCTGATCTCTACTACTACCAATCTCAGAGGGATCCTGATAACCTGAAGAATGTTCTGCCCCTTCTCATGAGGATGCACTTATCTTAGGATGAACCAAATTCTGCATTCATAGTAACCTTGATTTTGTGCTCAGCACCTTATAGCTCTCTTGGTTTTGTGCTCAGAAAGGGTAACAAAGTGATCAGTTTATTTTTCAGCCACACTAAGTCACATACTAATAGTTCTGAAGTTGGCTATCAATACCATGAAAGAGTTTTGTAGAGGTCAAGTCTCAGTTACACTACATAATTCAGCTTCTTTGGGAAAGAAGCTGAATTATGTAGTGACTGCTGCTCTGGGAAAATCTTAGGATTGTTCTATGCAATGAATGCATAATAAAAACTAAAAACACTGCTTCTATAGGCTGGTGCTTTGCCTTGATGTCAGAGATGAGACTGGCAGAAGGATCACATTTCACTTATCATCTCTCCCATCCCTACCAAGAGGAAGAGTATTTCTTGATGCTGGTGATTCTGGCCCACCCTCTTCTTGCTCCTCAAATCCTGGAACTTATTCTGCTACATGTTAAGGTTCAGATCTCTGAAGGGGGAGTTAAAATTCTAGTGGATTTCCTGAAGATAGTAATTTGCTCCAGGTTGTGACAGTAATAAATTCATTGGGATGGGCTGAACTTTGATTAGTAGATCAGGTTCACTATCTAGCCCAAGGCTCTAGCATTTGAGATTTTCAAGAATATTCTCACTGTTTTTTGGATTAGTGACTTAGGAGACCACATTTATTGAAAGATGCAGGAAAATTCTGAGATAACAGGACCATTGTTCATGTGTTCCCCACATCATACTTCAGTCTTCACCATCTGGCTAGAAGTCCCTAACTTGCTCTTCTTATAAATGAGCTATACCTTCTGCTTTTCTTCAGAATTATCCTGTTAACATTGTCTAGGTTCTCCTAAAAGCCCATGTAATCCCTGTGCCACAGGTTCTAAATAAACATGCCACTTATAAAGTAGCATATATCCCAATTCTGGTCTCCTTACCCCTATTTTCATCATGAGTAAAACTTTGATTGACCTCGGGTCCATCTTCAGGGCAAGAAGATAACACATTTTTTAATCAACTTCTTTTAGGCTTTTGCAATTTCACTGACACAAATTTAAGACAGAACTTATGATGCTCCCAACTACAATTGTGAGAGACATAGTATTTTGTGTGAAGAAAAAGTTCGTGAAGCTCTTTTCTGGAAATAGACTATGGCTTAAACATAGTCATACGCTTTTAACTGGTATCAATTTCCCTGATTCATAAGCCCTTGGATCAGATTGTCAGATGCCCTCCAGAGATTTTTTAACCTCATCTAATTTTGGAAAGGTGATAAATGGAAGATCTTGCAGACATGCCTTGTCTAGTATGAGTATACTCTAACACTATGTGTAGTGGAGGCTGCAATGCCCCACCCAGATTCCCCTACAGGAATGAACGATTTATTACCTTGGCTGTTGGATATGCTATCAAAAATAGTTTTGGCTGTCAGCCTTCTTCAGGGTTTGCCTCAGCTGAAGAGAACAGCCTTACTCAGTGCCATAATCCCTTTCGACGGTGGCCAATATTCAACGTGAAGGAGCTATAAAGCCTTTGTCCCTTCTCCTCAACTTGGGACCTCTACAGAATGATCTCACCTTCAGAATAACCCAGAGGATCAGCTGAGGCCTCTCCTGAGGCTGTATCCCACATTGATTTTTCCCTTGACTGATCTTTCTTCTTCCCATCCTTTCCACAGGTCTTGATCCCAAGAACAATACCTACTAACATCCTACATGCCAATCTTTGTCTTGGAGGCTGCTTCCCAGGGAATACAAACTTCAGTAGTTGGTGCCAAGAGTGCTCTGAGAAAGCAGATGCTGGAATATGATTTTGGGGCTGGGTCGCCCACCAATGACCTGAGCTTGGAGAATATGCATTGGACTGGATTCTTAGGGTACTGATCAAGAGAGAAGGAGCATAGGTTGAAAAATGGAGAGGTTATTAATTTGGGATCACATTGCTAGGGTACAGCATTTAACACCCTGGATATGGTGCACACTAGTTTTCCCCCTAAAAGCAAGGGAAAGTTATGGCCTACTCTAAGTGAGGCCATATTACTCTAAGTGAGCTGGAGTGCTAAAATGCTATGGCTGATGGAAAGGAAGATTTTGGAAGGTTCAGAGAAGTGGGCATGCTGGAATGCGTATGCCATAAGGCAGAAAACCCACTAAGACTGTGTTACACAGGAAAGCTTGGAGGATATACCACTTATTCGAGCAATAAAGCATGTGCTGGTGAGCAGGGTACTAACATCACTCAGAAGCTCCATTGGTGGCAGGGGGATGGTAAGAGATACTGTTGTAGAACTAAGCTTAAAACAGTAATGTAGATGATAAGACTCTGAAATAATAGAGACCAGGTGGCACCACTTTACCAAGAAACCCCAAGTGCATGCAATGACAATAATGAGTGGCAAGGAGGCATGGAGGCAGCTAACAGAGAGTTATGGATAGGGTTAAAAGTACATGGCCTCCCTAATGGCAAAAGAAATCAAGGACAGGTAATCACAAAACTGGGCAATTTACTAGTTTTCAGATCTGAGGCAGTTCTTAGAGCTAGAATCCTCTAACTGAAGAGTCAGGTAGCCAGGAAGAAGGATTTGGAATAGTATAACAAACATGCACAATCGTAATTCGCTAGTCCTTCTCAAAGGGATCTGTAGCCATTTACTCAGGTAAATGTACTCTGGGGTAAGAGAAATACACATATATTTTGAGAACTTTTGGACACACGGTCTGAGTTGATGCTGATATCTACTAACCTGAAGTAGTCTTCTTGGGCCCTGGTTAGAGTGGGAGAATGTAAGGAGTAGGTGATAAATGGAGATCTGGTCCTCATCTGGCTCCCAGTGGGTCTATTGGATCCATAGGCTATCATGTTGCCATTTTGCTAGACCCAAATGCATAACTGAAATAAATTAATTGGTACTTGTGACAACCCGTATTGGTCCTGGGCCTCTGGAGTAAGAGCCATAGTGATAAAGGTCAAGTGGAGCCTTGAAGCTGTCTCTACTTAATTCAAGAGTAAATAAAAAACAATATCATATCTAGAGGTTAAACCAAAGATATATTTAAAGACCTAAAAGGTACAGAGGTATTGGTACCTCTTGTCACATCCCTGCTTAATTCAGGATACTGGCTCCTGCAAAACTCAGACAAATCAAGAGGATAACAATAGATTACTGTGAAATCTACCAGAGAATAGCCCCTATCAAAGCTATTGTGTCAGATGTAGTACCTATTACTGGATCAGAATAACACAAATCTGAGAATGTGGTGATTTGCCATTCATTTGCTGAACGAATCATTTTTTATCCCTATCAGAAAAGGGGTTCAAGATGAGTCTGTCTTATTTGGAACAAACCACAATATATATCTTCAGTCTTCCCTCAGAGATATAGCTGGTCTTTGTCATCATATAGTCTAAAAAACATGAGTTCACTAGACATTTTGCAGAATATCACATCAATGACATCATACCAATCAGATCACATGAGTACAAAGTAGAAGTACATTTGAAGGCCTGGTAAGATACAAGCACTTCAGAGGATGGGAGATAAAACTTCTAGAAATTCAGGGTCCCACCACCATTTACGTAGCTGGTTATCTAGGGCATGCTGGGAAATCCCCTTCAAAGTTGCATTTATTGCTTATTGTACCTCCCACACAAGTAGCAATTCCAATCCTACTAATATTGCCCCAACTAATATGGTTTGTGACACTAAGACTGCCAGGTTTGAAAGGGGTCCAGAGCAGGAAAAGACTTGTCATTAGTTCCAAGTTACAGTGCAAAAGATCTACTGCACTGACCATATGATCTGTAAGACAGTATGTTATTAGAAGAATAGCTGATGGGAAAAGACACTGTATGGAGTTTATGGCAAGCCTCACTGGGGAAATCATAGTGCAGACCTCTTCAATTCAGCCATGCCATCTATAGTATGAAATTATATACCTTTCAAAAATAGCTTAAGGTATACTATTGGGCCCTGGTGGAGATAGAGCACTTCACCATGGGACATCAAATGACCATATTGCCAGAACTACTCTCATGAGTATTGTCAAACCTATCAAACCCAAAAAGTCAAGTGGGCCTAACATCAGTAAATCTTAAGATGGAAGTGGGCTTTCAAGAAAAGCACAAGTAGGATCAGTAGAGGAAATGAAGGTGCTATGAGCTGGTAGCCCAGACCTCCATGTCATCTACTACTGTTGCACTTGTGCCTTCCTCAGTTTACATCTATGGGAGAATCCTTTATGACCACGGAATAAAGGAAGAAAAAAAAAGTCCAAACTTGTTTTCCAGATAGATCATGTTAGGAATGTGAATGCAAGTCAAAAATGGATGATGGCTGCACTATATCCTCACTCAAGTGTGGCTTTGAAAGTCAACGGTAAAGGAAAGTCTTCATAACAAACAGAGCTACAAGCAGCAGATCTCATTATTTACCTTATTTAGAAAGAGAAGAAGCCTGAGGTTGGAATATATATAGTATACACAGACTTAACTGGCAGCACCAAATGATTTGGCTTCATCTTCAGGAACCTGGAAATGAGAAAGTTTCAAACTATAGATAGTGGACCTATGGGAGTGAACATGAAGTGTGAATATCTTTATATCTTATGGTATCTACCAAAAATCACAGAAGAGACACTAAATATCAGTTAATCTAAATGACTTGACAGTAGATATCAGCCAGAGTGTGCCATTGACTCCCCAGTGCTGTCAAAATGGACATGTGAATGGAGTAGCAATGTTCTCAAGGTTAAAGGGTATGTGTGGGCCCAATAGCATGAGCTTTTGAGGCTGAACTAACTATTGCTAATAACAAAGACCAGTGCTGAATTGCCAACAAATTGTGAGATATATGTGTCTGGAACCTAGGAAAAAAGGGTAAGATGGTGGTATACATTTGGTACTTTATTAGTATAGGATTAGTATGTTATAGGCTATGATCAAGGGGAGAGAAGATGATAAAACTTAGGAAATAACAGTAGTTAAAGGTCAGGCAAAGGAAGAAAAATTTTAAAGGGAAGTTGAGAAGGAGCTGTTAGATAGAAGAAAAATAAGTCAAGAGCCAAGGGAGGAGAGCTTCATATAGAAAGAAGTATGAACAGATTAAGTAAGATGTGGTTTAGAAAATACCCATTGGTTTTAGCAACAAAGAAGACATTAAAATTTTTGACTAGAGCAATTTCAAAGGAATCTTGAGAACAGGGGACTTGAAATGTGGTCGGGAACTGAAGAAAGGAATACAATGGGTGTTAGTTGAGTTTTTAAAGCAATGTACTACTGTGGGAGAACAGATAGGTGGTACATAAAGAGGAAAGTAGTATTTGAAATAGCAGCTATAGAAAAATAAGTTGGCCAACCATGTACACAAAGAGTCAAGCAGTGCTAAAGCCAAGCCAAAGTTGAAGTCCACAAGTCTGCATTGGCACCAATTTGATTTATATGCTTTTTCACGGGTGCTTGGCTTCTAAAGGTGGGGTCCAGAAGGCACATAGTTGGATTGATCTAGGAACTAGCATAAAGGTCAAAGTTTAACAGTGGGAAAAATGAGCTACAGTGTTCAGTATCCTGGCAAGTAAGATTATAGTATGATTCATCATGATGGAAAAAAAGAAAGGAAACCATGAAGAGGTGATGGTCTAGGAAGCAGAGAGATCCAAATGTGTAAGACCAAGAATTCTGGAAGCTAGGGAGTGAAAGAAGATAGAAGAATTAGTGGTTATGGGCAGATGTGATACACTGGGGTTTATGGTTTTATAGGCCATTCAGTTTTAGTTTATGGTAGTGTCTACCTTGAGACAACAGTATATCATGAAGTAGAACCTTTGATGGATCACCAGCCTGGGTAGCCAATGGTTAAAGCACAATGAATTTTAAAATTGTTAGAAGTAAGGAAGTCAACAGAAGTTGAATATGTCTTCATCATAGATGTTGAGGTCACCCAGAATAGTGATAGTAATTAGCTTTGAACATCTCAGCAGCTAAGGCACAATGGGAGATTCATGATCTTATTTAGTTCTTATCTTCTTAAAGAAAGTATTATATTGATCTGAAGAGATGCTAAATTCTGGAAATAATGATTTGGTGAATAACTTGAGGTATGACTCAGATGAAGTATGGCATTGCTCCAGGAACAGAACCTGAGTTCTGTAACAGGCTAGGAGAGGACCACTATTACTCCTACCATGTCCAGCAACTACAAATGCTCTTATCTTCTTTTCTAATTAGTCAAAGTGTAAAATCGCTGTTTTCTTTATGTCCCCAAAAGATAGTGGTAGGGATGTGCAGATAGGATGCCAATCATGTGGCTAAGATGTCTTCAAAAGTCTCTCTGCTGCTTAAACAAAATTCTGTGGTCTATGGGGATTCAAAAACTTTCCAAGAATGTCTTCTGATTCTACAGATGGTTTCCATTTCCTTAGTTTCCCCTAACTCTTAGATTTCTCACTCACCTACACCATTTTAACACCAAAGTGAAAATCAATGTTTCCTGCAGTTTTTGCTAGTAAGACAACAACAAAGAAATTTCTCAAATTAACTATTCTTTCTGAGTCAAAACTTATAATTTACAGCATATAATGGGTGGAAAATCAAGAGATAGCACATAGAATGCCATCTCAAGAGAGCCAGGACATAGCCTAAATAAAGTTTTGCTTGTCAACTCTAAAATTTAGTGTTTCTAAACTCTAAACCTTCATCATGATCATGATGATATCCAGCTTTGTCAACTTTCCTTTAATCACTTGGTAATGCAAACAGGAAAGTCCTTGTCTGTAAGTAGGAAGTTTGTACCTATTATTTGAAGACATATATACATCATATATATATGACATATATGTCTTTATATATATATATATATATAATTTTGTTACTAAAAGGGGGATTTATAGGCCCATCTATTTATAGGCCATACTATTCTCCTGTCTAACCTGAAAAGGAGAGGGGCAGACTGAAGGTGCTGTGTTTTGGCATAATAAAAATTTGCTATGGGGCAAGAGAACTTCACTAGATACAGTAATTATAGCTACAATTCTTTTATTATTATTTTTTTTAAATTTATTTATGATAGTCATCAGAGAGAGAGAGAGAGAGAGGCAGAGACACAGGCAGAGAGAGAAGCAGGCTCCATGCACTGGGAGCCCGACGTGGGATTCGATCCCGGGTCTCCAGGATCGCGCCCTGGGCCAGAGGCAGGCGTCAAACCGCTGCGCCACCCAGGGATTCCCTATAGCTACAATTCTTAGAAGAACTGGTAGGGGGCAAATGATTTTTCCAGTTTTATAACTAGAACAATCTTTTTAGGGACTACCATTGCAGCAATACTTGATACTGTTTGCAGGGTGCACATGTGCTTGGAGAGTAGTGGTGTTCCCTCCTAAGGTATTAGGATAGATAAGCAACTAAAGGGTGCTGTAATGAAGACAAAATCTACCTATTAGCCAAGTACATATTGCTTTCAACTCTTGCACTAATCACACTCCCTCCTCCCCAACTAATCAGTGGTACTTTTATTAACTTATGTAGGTGGATGCTATTTGGCAAATTATGAAAAAGTTTGTTATATTTTTTAAAAAGTCAATAACACAACATCTGATTCTTGTTAAAAAAGTTTCTTCCCTTGAATACTTTCATTACTTTTGATTGTGGACTTATAACCAGTTGTTATTTCCATTGACTAACCCAACTTTTCTAGTTTCTGGTTCCACGTAACTGGAGCCCAATAGACTTAATAATATTTAAAGATGACTTGAGTTAAGTAGCTGAACTTTGCCTTAGCTTGAAACTGTGAGTTCAACTGTGCCTTGATATGCATTAGCTGCCTAATCAATCACTCAGCTGACTACACATTGTACTGTAGGAGAGTCTGTCTGTGAAAAATAATGGAACTGGTCCAGAAGAATACCCAACAGACTCTCAAATCATTAATTTTTGGATTAGGCCTTTACTTTGGCAACATGTGTACAAATAAACAAGCATGACTGAAATTAATTTATTGCATTCAAGAGACATCTGTAATTCTGCAGTTACTCGGCGAGAAAGAATTAAACAATTTCAGCTTTGACCATTTCCCTTTTTATTCCAGCTAAACAAACCTCGCCTTCCTAAATTACTCAGATCCTCTCTTCCAGCTGATAGGAAAACAAAGGGCCTCATAAATGAGCCTTTCTTTGTATTAATACAAATAAAAGCACAAGGATGACATTAAAGTGTCATGAAAGACCAGTTTGAGACAAATTAAAGACTAATGCTCCTTGCTTCAAGTGGATCTTGGGCATCTGTGCCAAAGTATTGCAGCACATGCTATGTGAGAGAACAGGATCTGAGCTCATCCCCTTACAGTTCTGAAATATGAAGGCTGGTGTACAAATCACCCTTGAATATCTTGTGTATCCTGGAAAGTTATATTCAACAGGACCTTATTTCAGATTTTTCCCTCTATTTTAATATATTTCTTTTTTAAAAGGGAAACTATTAACTAGAGAAATGTGAAAAATACAGTCTGTGAGATTGTCACAATGCCTTCTTATCTCACTAGGAACACTTTCACCAAAACTGCCAGCTGTCTAAGGGATGGATTGGACTCTTCTGACCCAGCATGAATAACCTAAGGCTAAAGAGCAGAAATGCATCAGGATAAATGACAGTCTTATTCCAATAATTGACAATGTTCCAGGGTTTTTGAGATTTCTGCCAAGATTAGAAAAATTTTAATAATAGGTGGCTAACTGGGAACAGGTTCATAAGTACCAATATATGTTACTGGAAACCCTGCAGGAAGAAGGACGGGGGAGAAAAAAAAGAAGGTAAATTCAGGTGGTAGGTAAATAGAAGAGGAGGCGAAGGAAGCCCTTTTATAATGATAGAAGGAAGCCATCGACCTATAAAAAGGCAACCTATAGAATGGGAAAAAATATTTGCAAACCATGTATCTGATAAGGGGTTAATATCCAAAATATATAAGAAACTCATACAACTCATTAGCAAAAAAATACATAATCTGATTTTAAAATGAGCAAAATACCTGAATAGACATTTTTCCAAAAAAGACATAAAAATGGCCAACAGAAGTATGAAAACATGCTCAGTATCATGTAGCATCAGGGAAATGCAAGTAAAAACCACAATTAGATATCACTTCACCTATTATCACTAACCTATTAGGCTGATTATTATCATTTATTTACTCTGGTTAGGGTGGGGGACATGAAGATGGAAAGATACTTAAAATGCATTTTTCCTTTTTCTACATAAGAATCTTTGTCACTTGGTGTTGTTTTGAGAGTTTTGTGGAAGTACGTTGAGTGGAATAAGTTCCATTCATTGAATACCCACTATGTATTTACTCTTATTTATTTTATTTACTCTTATTTATTTACTCTTATTTACTCTTATTTACCCACTATGTATTTACTCTTATTTAGTCTTACAACAACATCATAAGGAGTTTTATCTGGATTTATCCGGGTTTATAAGGAAACTAAATATCCAAGAAGTTAATACATTATGAGATTTGCTCAAGTCATACATATAATGGTAGGAGAGCTGATTGATTGAATCTGGATCTGGCTTCAAAGTCTGAATGTATTATATTGCCCCCCCCGCAAAGTGCCAAATTCCCTGAAAGCAAATTAAAGTCTCTGCATTAGGCATTTAATTGTTCAAGCAGATTCTTTCTGTAAGTAAGATTTAATATTTAATTATATGAAAATGTCATTAAAAAATAGTCTCCATGCCTAGTGTGAGAGCCCAATGCAGGGACTGAACTCATGACCGTGAGATCAAGACCTGAGCTGAGATCAAGAGTTGGACACTTAACCAACTGAGCCACCCAGGCACCACCAAAATGTCATCTTCTTAATATGGGTTCTCTTCCATAAAATATTCTTTTCTAGATTCCTTTAGGACTCGGATGACAACAAAGTGTTCTAGAAGGCAGACATGGAGCCAGAAAATATACTTAGCATTTTGTGGACAGTTTCATGATACATAATTTGTAAGTTAAAAATATGAAATGATTATTGACTTACTAAGTTCAAAATAATTTATAACCCATTTTGCTCTAAAAAGAGCAAACTATTCAGTTGACTTGAATAATTAGCTAAATATTTCTTTACTCCTTCATTTGTCCTAACTAGATAGTTTCAATCTTTGGGGCCAGAGAGTATCATAGCCATCTTTATTTCTCCAGCAGTACCTAGCAGTTCCTGATATTGTAAGTGACCAACATTTGTTGAATTTATTCCTGCTGAGACAGCTTGACAATGGAGTGTACAAAGAAGAAAGGCTTCTATAGATAAGAACTGTACTGATTGTCTTTCAAAAGAGATAGAATGGTTTAGAATTAAGGCTAGATGGAATGATTCACATTTGATACTCTTTACAGATTAATAGATGACCCTTTTAAGTCTTCAAATATCAACAATTCACATTGAATTAAGAACATTTTAGATCTATCATTTTATGAATATTTTCCCAGTCCAGCAACAATCATTCTATACATTTATATGGTAATGGATTATTATTTTTGCTCTTTTATAAGGGAACAAAGGAGGCAGGTGCCCTGACGAATAAGCACACAGGCTGTATTTATCTCTGGGCTCCTCTTATTTATCGACAAGTTTATGGGTGTTACTGGCTGCCTTCTGTTTGTATTCTTTTTGCTTCTTTTTTCTTTTTGCTTTTTATTTGCTGGCAACTCTTACTTATACTTTGAGAAAATAAAAAGGGTACCTGACAGACTCTGGTTTTACTTTATTCTTTTTTTTTTTTTTAAGATTTTATTTATTCACGAGAGACGAGAGAGAGAGAGAGAGAGAGAGAGAGAGAGAGAGGCAGAGACATAGACAGACGTAGAAGCAGGCTCCATGCAGGTAGCCCGATGTGGGACTTGATCCCAGGTCTCCAGGATCAGGCTCTGGGGTGAAGGCGGCACTAAACCACTGAGCCACCAGGGCTGCCCTGGTTTTACTTTATTCTTATCTTGTTTTTTACTTGCACAATATGAGTGCTATAATTAATATGGCAATGAAAATTCAATATTACATTGAATACTATATATTTAATACTATATTTCCTGTGACAGTACAAGGCAATAGTGAAAAATTAATAAATGATGATGGATTAAGAGTTTACTTGCTGTTAACTTTGGACAAGTTATATCACCCCTCCAGATTTCATTTTTAGCATATGAAAAATGAAGAGAATAAAGCGAATAATATACAAGGACCATTGAAACTTTAACATCCTATGAATGACTGCATGGTATAGATTAGTTCATTACTTCTGTTTTTCCACTAGGAGAGTCAAGTTACTTGTAGTTTTATGGGGTAGATGAGTTTAGAACACAGCTTTACCACTTATGCTTTTTTAAAAAAGATTTTATTTATTTATTCATGAGAGACATAGAGAAAGGCAGAGATATAGGCAGAGGGAGAAGCAGGCTCCCCATGGGGAGCATGATAGGGGACTCGATCCTGGACCCCCTCAACCGCTGAGCCACCCAGGTGTTCCCATTTCTGCTTTTCTTAACCAGATGCTAACTTCAGGGTAAATTAGGTATTTTTTCTGGTATCAGAAATACACTTCCTTCAACCACTTAGGGTAGGCCTAGAAAGAGATTCTTTTTACAATGCCTTCCACTAATGGGGTAAAAGCTTTCAGAAATATTACTATTCTCACTAATATTCAAGCTACTCTATTAAAAAAAATGTTTTTAGCCTCCTAAAACTTTTATGCCCAGTAAGGAGAAGAAATAGCCAGAATTCATCTAACTTTAGATGAAATCATATACTAACCCAAACATAAGTTAACTTGGAAGAAATTCAATATCTTCACAGTGAACTTCTAGACAAAGTCTGTGAAAGTAGTTGCTATTTTTCATGAATATTGGGTGGGGAGGCTACCTAGCTACAAATTACACTGTACGAGCTTGGGAGTCCATAAATTATTTCTAAAAGATTATTGGTGATATTCTTTTGTTATGTAGAACAAATTTCCAGAAAGAAAATTACCAGGGTTGATATCTGATATCCAAGCAAGTTAAAGTGAAAAAAAAAAAAAAAAAAAAGAACAGGAAACTTATTATAAGCGCCAATAAAATACTCACCATTTCCCCTTCTTTAAATGTGATTTCTTTTACTTTTTTCTTTTATGGGCTTCACTTTTCTGACTCTAGCAATATGTGATCAAAAAATGTAATGTGCTCCAAACATGGAGATGAATTGCAAAAGCCAGCCAGAGAATTTATTTTAATACTTTAGACTACCCAGAGGATTTGAAAATATATCTTAGATTTTTAGGGATTCTGGAATAAATTTGGATTATGCTACTAGCAATGGGTAACTAACACTTTGTGTTCACTACTAATATACATTGATATTTTTATTGAGATACAGAAAAATCTCTAAAGAGGCCCTCAGGTATCTCTTTGCTCCAGAATACTCATTGTTACTTCCTTCAATTAGCAATAAAAGAGTCGCTAACCATTGGCAGATGACAGTAATCAACTCTGTAAATATGTTCTAAATTCATTTGAATTTTATATGGAAATCAGTATGTCCTGAGTTGTGTCCCTTCTATCCAAAGAATAAATATCCAACTTTGAAATTAATGTTTAAGTATATGCTTATGTATTAATATTTAGATTTAAAAAATCTACAGATAGTTTAAATAAAAATGTATCATGAATGGATAAATGAATTGCTGTTTATATCTTATTTTTAAAAGTTTTGCCATAGTCTTATAATCTGCTCCAATATTTTGTGCTACTGTCAAAAGAGAACAATGAATATTCAGAAATGTCATTGCCTTCCCCAGATGGCCTGACTTTTGGAGATTTTTGTTCTTGAAGGTTATATACAATTCTGGCAGTTTATCCCATGAGGAGGTTATGGCCTTTGCAGCCTCTCAAAAACAAATAAAATAAATACCACTTTCTAAACTGTGCTCACAGAAAGATTTGCAACCACTCAAGTCTGAAGGGCAGTTTGAATTGATGTGCCTTGATTAGCAGACTCTCCCTATTCTGAATTTAGCAGACAGCCCACACTGACCTTGACTCAAAGACCAGCAGACTGACTGGCATTTATAATGTAATTTGGATGCCAGTGGATCATTTTAGTGTGCAAAACATTGGAACTTGGTAGAGGATGTGGAGAAAGATTGGTAGACAGGTAAAGAGATGTATGGATGAACAGAGATTGCCAGAGATGATTTTTGTGACATTGATTTAATTCACCACAGTGAGAAATAATTATTTTTTAAAAATGGCTTCTCCAGCCAATCTGTAATTTCTGGATTTGGGCAGAAATAATAGGTGCCTGGGACTTCCCTGTGCCCTAATGATTGTCAGATATTAGGAAAATCTTGCACCTAAGTAAAGTTGGTGGTAGATCTGCACCAGGAATTCTTGTCTCTACAGAAAACTGCCTAGGTTTGGTTGGTACCTTTAATACAGTCATCAAATTATACCTGGTTTTTAAGTGCTAGTTTGATCTAAGGCATGGCTTCTTTTATTTGTAGTAATCTTATTGTGACTACAGGAAAATCATGATTGAAGGTTATGTTGCGTGCATCTGCTTTGTATAAATGCTTTATTTCACTTGGAAAAAGTTCAAATTTTTGAGTGACCATGATTTTTGAATATTATAGACAGACAAATGAGGCTCTGGAACTTCAAGAGATAATAAGGAAGTGTTTAGTTTTTCAGGGATAACTGAAAAACGTCCCTTTATTTACATATGATGTGGTTATCTTAGAGGGTACTCAGTGTTTGCTTTCTCCCTACTTTGAGCCAACATACACATCACTCTGATTTCCTGAAGTTTCTTCACTCCTCCTTCTGCCAAATAATATCCCAGTCTCCTTTCAAAACTATTTGTAAAACACACATCCTTCAGGAACCTTTCTGGACTAACCTCACCAAGTTCCACTCACTCTCATAATATTCCTGTTGAGTTTTATTTTTATTTTTAAAGACTCAATCATTCATTCATTGATTCATTTAATATATGCAGCAACTCTGTGCTAGGCATAGTTCTAGGCACTTGAGATATATTAGTAGACAAAAAAAAAAGATTTAATTCCTCAAGAAACTTATATTTCACCAAAAGAGAGTGTGGTGATTAATTTTATCTATTACTTTGGGTAGACCATGGCACCTAGATATTTCATTAAATCCCAGTCTAGATGTTACTGTGGAGGTACTTTTATAATGAGATTATTTGGTCTTTGATTAAAGCAAGTTACCTTCCATAATTTAAATGGGACTCATCCAATATTTGTAGGACTTAAGAGAAAAAGACTGAGATCTCCTGAAGGATGTATGTTTTCAGATTGCCTTTGTACATCAGCTGCAACATCAACTCTTCCCTGCATCTTTAATTTTTTTTTATTTATGATAGTCACAGAGAGAGAGAGAGAGAGAGAGAGAGAGGCAGAGACATAGGCAGAGGGAGAAGCAGGCTCCATGCACCGGGAGCCCGATGTGGGATTCCATCCCGGGTCTCCAGGATCGCGCCCTGAGCCAAAGGCAGGCGCTAAACCGCTGCGCCAGCCAGGGATCCCTCCCTGCATCTTTAACCTGTTGGCCTGCTTTGCAGAATTCAAACTTGCCAGTGCCCACAATCAGGTGAGCCAATTCTTTAAAATAAGTCTCTCTTTCTCTACACACACACACACACACACACACACACACACACACACGCTCAATTGATTTTGCTTCTCTGGAGAACCTTGAATAATAGAGATACATACAACAAATAATAAACATAATAATTAAGTAAATTATATATTATATTAGAAGATGATGTGAAAGAAAAACATAGAAAAAAAGTAGAGCAGGAAAAGGAGGACTGGGAATGTTGGGGATGAGAATCAGGCTGTTTTATTAAGTAGAGAAAGCCTCATTGTGAACATGAGATTTGAGAAAACATCTGAAGATACAGGGAGAGTTAGCCAAAGGGTTCTAGAAAGAAAGAGCATGTCAGGCAGAGTGATCAACTAGAGCAAATTCCTAAGTCAAGAGTGTGTCCAGTGTATTCAAGAAATAGCAAGAAAGTTAATATGGCTGGAATGGAAAACACAAAAGATTGAGTAGTAGGAGATGTGGGCAGAGTGATAACAGAAAGCCATATAAATTAGAGTCTTACAGTCCCCTGTAAAGTGAGCCATTGTAGAGTGTTGAGAAAAAGAGTGATATGATTCTGATTTATGTTTTTTAAAAAGTTATTTTTGTCGGCTGTCCTGAGAATAGACTTTAGAGGTCAGGAGTAGCAGCAGGGACATGTGTTAGGAAGCTGTATCCACCAGCTATTGCTTAGTGAAAACCACCCATTTTTTAGTTTTTAGTGTCTGAAAATAAGAACTATTATTTAATTCACAATTATGTGGATTGGCAAATTAGAACGGGCTGAAGTGGCAGTTCTACTGGTCTTGCTTGCATTTGGCTACAGGTCTGCTGGGTGGCTCTGCCTCAGGGAGCTGCTTAGCTGATGGCTTGGACTAGGGATGACTGGGCCAAGTGATTATTCACATGATGGCTGCAGGGTTTCAAGAGAACAAGCAGTAGTGTGCAAGATCTCTTGAAGCCTACGCTCAAAACTGGCCTGCCATCACTTGCGGGTATATTATATTAGTTGAAGTGTGTTATGAGGTTTATACAAATCAAAGAACCAGAGGAATAAATTCCACATCTTGACAGGAGAAGCTCCAAAAGTAAATTACAATGGGGTATGCTATACCAAGGGGAATAATTGCTGCAATTTTTGCAAGCAGTCTACTATGGAGGCTATTTTGGATGTCCAGGTGAAAGATGATGGTTGCTTAGACTAGAATTGTAGCAGTGGAAATGGTGTGAACTGGTCAAAACCCATGTATGTTTTCAACATTGAGGGAACATGATTTCTTGATGGATGGTAGAGAGAAGAAAAGAGTCAAGGGTGAGTCTGAGGTTTTCAGCTTAAATAACTGGAATGATGAAGTTGCCATAAACAGAAATAGAGGAGATTGTATGTGGGACAGATTTCTGAGAGAAGATCAGGACTTTCATTCTGGCCATATTATTTAAAATGTCTGTTAGACATCTAAGTAGAAATGTGAAATAGACAATTTGATAATAAGAACATTTGACAGATAGGAGGAGGTGTAGCTGCCCTGTGGGTACGGAGTCTGTATGGGGCATTCCTTCCCGGGACCATGAGCTGAAGTGTGGAAGGGGTCCTATGCCGAGCTGAACTGGGATCAAAAGATTCACAGGTGCGGTGAACCCAAATTCCTTGAGTCCTCTGCATGCAGGGCCATGGCTCAGAAGAGCCCCACAATCAATGGCAACAACCTGCCCCATGGAGACCTGGCCTCCGAGGTGAGCAGACGCAGAGTCACCATGGCCACCAGAAAAGAGCGATTTACTAAGAAAAGTGATGAAGCCAGGGCGATATCCTCCACTCTGGATCTGGAGCAAGTCCCTTCTAGTGTGGCCAGCCCTACAGAACCTCCGGCCCCTCCTCCTTCACCAGTAGAAGACTGCAGAATCTAAGTGGGCTTCTATATCATTCTAGCAAAGTTCCCCTGATGTCTTGGGGGGTGTCTTTGACGACAGTCTTGAAACATCTTTCTTCTTTCTTTCCTATTTTTCTTGTCAATCACTGCTGAGTGTTGTTTATCCTCACTAGTTTATATAGAGCCATCTTTGGTCGTTCAAGTCAAGTCTCTGATATGTGTCCACATTTGGTCTTTAATTTGTGTCCTTCTATAGAACGTAGTAAATTATATTGGAATTAAAAAAAAAAGCTTAAAGCTGGAGTGATTCAACATGTAGCTAATATTTAAAACCATGGGACTGACCAGTATCACCTCAGGAATGATTTAAGATAAAAGGAAAGAACAAAGGCTTGAGCCCTAGAACTAATATACTAATACTAATACAATACTGATTCTAATACTAATATGATGCTCCTAATATGATAGGAGTTCAAGAAGAAGAGCAAGAACTGATAATGGAGGCTGAGAAGGAACAGAGAGTGACATGAGGAAAAAACATACTAAAAGAGGGCAGTGTACTGGTGGTCATAGTAGTAACGTAGTAGTAGTAGTAGCAATGGTGGTAGTAGTATAATAATAGCAGCAGCCGGGCAATAGTTGTAGTATAGAAGCAGTAGTACAAGTAATAGTGGTGGTGGTGGTGGTAGTGGTAGTGTGTAGCAGCAGCAGTAGGAGTAACATAGTGTAGTAGTAGTTGTCATAGCCACAGCAGCAACAATGATATGCTCCAAGCACTGTTCCACATACTTCATGTGGATTATTATTGAATCTTCACAATAATCCTTTTCTTTATGAATGAGGAAAATGAGTCACAGAAAGGAAACTAACTTTTCTAGAATCACACAGCCAGTATGTGATGACTCCAGAAGTCACATGTTCAGACATTATGATTCCAGAGCCTTTCCCCTCACCACTCTGCTATACTGACACTCAGGAAGTAGGAGCAGTGGCCTCCTTAGTTCTGGGGTTACAACACATTACATTTTAGGCATCGGATCCAATCATCATTTACTATGAAAGCCATGCTCCTGGTCCTATAACCATTCTTCTAGCATACCTTGCTCTTATTTATTTACTTAATTATCTCCACTTCAACCTAAAACCAGTTTGAAGTAGCTTGTACAAATTATCTAGCATAACTAAAGAATAAGTGATGGGCTTGGGCAGACACTTTGCTTCCATAGATCCTTCTAATACCTGACATAATTCTGGTAGGGAAATGATAAAATTTGCTTCGCAACCAGATTAAGAAGGTAATATGTAAATTTGATAAGCTCTTTCTTAATTGTCCATGTTTTTCATAGCATGAATGGTAAATGTCCTTTATTATTAAGTATCAGCAGCATGTCAAGCTTTTTGTGCCTTATTTAATGAAAATATTATCTTTGAATTATAGACTCATTATAATTGTGAATAACATAAAGAATAATGTTTTTTTCCTATTCAAATTTGGCCTTAGAATCACTTCTATCTATTTCAAGTTTCTCTAAGAATGATACTAACACACTTCCTATTCTTTCTATTAATATACAATGCTTTGACACAGTACAAAAATATGCCTTCAGCCTAAATTATTTTTGCCATAGTGGTCATTTAAATCCACTGTTGGAAGTAATAAAGCAGAGGTGATGGTGGGATATCTAAGTAGAGAAGTCTGTAAGCAGGTAGGCTAGCATCTAAGACCTTGGTTCAGTGTTATCCACCTAAAGCACAGTGTGGTAAACTAAGTGTGATTTTAAACCCATTTGAACACAGGAGAAAGAAAAAACTGATGCAAACTCACATTTCTGTCATCAAACTGCCACATTTGGAAGTGAATACATGTTTAAAATGAGACATGTTCTTAATCTCTCTTGTTGCCTCTAGTTTCTCTGCTCTTAAATTCATTCTTTTCACTACCACCAGATCAGTCATATTAAAGCCTCACTCTGTGTTTCTTTCCTGAAAATCTTTAACAACTATCTATTACCTATAAGACCCATACAATGCTCCCCTAGCTTGGGCAGATGGCTAACTAAGGCATCAGCCATACCCAACACTTTTCTTCTTTGCTATTCCCCTTATAAAGGCTGAAAAGCAGAAACCTTTTTCTCTGCCTCTCTTTCAGCTGTAAGTGGCCACTGCCTCATTTTTGGAAAATGAGACATAAGACTAGTGGGGATCCTGAGAAAGATTGCTTTTCTGATTAAAAGAACATATGTGGTGGTTACTATTCTATCTCTTTGTTTTGTGTCTTCATCATAAGTATAGTGCCTGGAACTTTTGCATCCATCTTGTGACCAAGAGGAGATAGATATAAAGATAAAAAGTCCCTAAAGACGGTAGAGCAGAAGTAGAAAGATCCCGGTCCATGAGAACTATTGAACTGCTGATACAACTCTGAGATTACCTGCTTCTAGATTTCTTGTTAAGAAAATAGTAAACGTCCATATGTTTTTGTCAGGTTTTCTCTTTCATCATTCCTAACTAACACAGCTTGGCATTCAAGCACACTATCTGATTTAAAACTGTCCTTCCATATACACTCACCTTTTTTACGTGTTTCAAAAAATCTCTACTAGTTTCCATTTCCAGAACACTTCCTGGCCTTTCCTGCTTCAATGACTTAGCTCATGTTATTTCTTCCACTTGGAATTCCTTTTTTGCATTCTTCCACCGACACCCTCCTTCCTTTTTTTGTCTTTAGTCTTGCTATATATTCTATCTAGTTTTAGATGTCCAGCTTATGTGTCACCTTCTCCATGAAAGCCTTCCTGATCTTTCTAGAGATGATAGTTCCTTTCTTTAAATTCCCATGGAACTTAACCATGTAACAAAAATCATACCAAAACGCAGAATATAATGACATGTATACATGTCATTTCATCTTCTAAACTGTAATCTTTGACTAAAATTTGACCCATATATCATTATTTCCCCTGAGGTGGGGGACTTTGAACTTCAGTGTTCAATTTTTTTTCCTAAATGAGTTGATGAATGAATAAAGGAAATGGATTCTAAGTCTCTAAAATATAAAGTAGTGTGGAGTAAGTGAATTGAGAAGTGGTGATATAGAGAGGACTCCCTAGATAAAGCCAAAGAGCAGAGTATTCTCTCAGTGTAGAGGCCACAAAAAATCCTATCAATTACAGGACAACCTAAATGAGGTTTTGGTCAATTGCAAGAAATGAAGCAACTCTTTGGTCTCAAGTAATATTTTGACTGTTGGGTGGTTGTGCTTTTCTGCATAGTTTTTGTTACATTTAATGAGAATTTGGCACATGATTCTATATATTCTACAAGGGAAACTGGGCCCATAAAATATTCTAATTAAAAATTTTATTCTTTGTGGTTTTATTCACATGTTTTCTTTGTATTATAACCTAATATGCTTGCTTAGAAAAACACATTTCATTGTTTTTGAGTCATTTATCCATCTTGAGTTTATTAAACTTGAATTAAAATTATTCTAAAAACAAGGCTCTGTTTTCTACACTGGAACTTCAAAAACTTTTGAAACTAAATAAAGTTAAAATTCAAAACACTAAGCAACTATAAGTCTTAGAAATGCAAAGGCCTTGCCCATCTCAAATATAGGCATTTATTACAGTAACATGGGAGTCATTTTGTTTCTTGGTCTTTTCCAGTCGAGGTTGATTAATGTGATGTTAAATGCCTAATATTAAGTAATGAATTAAGTTACTTATCCTGTACCTAGCCCCTTCCCACCCACTTGTAGCAGCAAAGGGTGGTTAAGGATAAACAATTATGTGAGTGGAAATAAATATACTTATGTGTACAGACAGACATATCCATGACCTTGAAGAAAGAGAAAGGAAGAGAAAAGCTATGAGAAAAAAGCTTTCAAATATTTGCCTCTCTGTCTCCATCATGTTTCGTAAATACGTATTACAGAAGAAACAAAAATGCTTAGCAAATAAGGGAAGCCCGTCAGCACTCCCTAAGGACCGCTGTCACTACTAGATCTTGATAACAGCCAGCATTCTAAAGAAATATAGTTAAATCATGGACTTTTTAAAGTTAAGACATCCAGAAAAGTCATAAGTCCTGATTACAGATTCTGGCATGAGCTAAGTAACAGTTTTTAGACATAGTGTCCTCTTAGTTGTAAACCCACATATGGGGTCCTTTACTGGCCAACTTCAGAGTCAATCTCTTCATGCAAGCCTGGAACTCTATCTACTCCTTTCAGATCTTTCAACAGTTTTCAAGGAGTCAGCCTTCCTTCTTTCCAGAAAGCAACCACCCATTCTTTCAACTTCATGTCACTAACATTACTCATCACAGAGAAGAAATAGACAAGGGCAATCTTTTTTTTTTTTTTTTTGTATTTTGGAAACTGCCCAAGGTTCCAAATTTCTTTCAAAATAATCTAAGTAGCTCTCTGGTCTGTGACTCTCAGTTTTTTCAGGGGTTATTATAATTGTTTTTTATGCTGGGACACCTGTACCCCGATGTTTATAGCAGCAGTGTCCACAATAGCCAAACTATGGAAGGAGCCTCGGTGTCCGTTGAAAGATGAACAGATAAAAAAGATGTGGTTTATGTATACAATGGAATATTAGCCATTAGAAACGACAAATACACACCATTTGCTTCGACGTGGATGGTCGTGGATGGTAAAGGGGAAAGGAGAAAAAATGAGTGGGAAATTTCAGAAAGGGAGACACAACATGAAAGACTCCTAACTCTGGGAAACGAACTAGGGGTGGTGGAAGGGGAGATGGGCGGGGGTTGGGGGTGACTGGGTAACGGGCACTGAGGTGGGCACTTGATGGGATGAGCACTGGGTGTTATTCCATATGTTGGCAAATTGAACACCAATAAAAAATAAATTTATAAAAATAAAAAAGAATTGTTTTTTACTTTGTTCATTCATTCATTCATTCATTCATTCTTTCATTCACTTCTTTATTCATCAAATATTTATCAAGCACCTCCTATGCAGCAGGCACTGTTCTGGACTCTGAGAATACATCAGGGGACAGAATACTAATGGAGTTTGCATTCTAATGGAAAGAGATAATTATAAGCAAATAAAAAAAACCCCAATATGCCAGATAATGATTAGTAATGTGAAAAAAACAAGCAGAATTATGGAAAAAGAGAAAGCTAGGTGGGAGGACTGCTATTTGCATTGTGTAGTCAGTAAAGAATGTTCTGATAATGTGCACCAAGGAGGAAATGAGGGGTACACTATGCAAATATCTGGGAGAAGAACCCTCTGGCAGAGCAAACAGAAAGTGCAAAGATCTGAATATGTTGATGTGTTCAGAGATGGGCTGGAAGCCACATGACTGGAGCAGAATGGGAAAAATTTGTGGAGGAAATGACATTAGATGTGACATAGCTGAGGCCAGATCAAAGCCTTATCATCCATTTGAAGGGTTCTGGCATCTACTCTAAGCAAGAAAGGAAGCCATAGAAGAATTTTTAGGGGAAGAGTGGTATGATCAGGTTTAAGTCTTAAAGAGTCACTTTGTTGAGAGTGAACTGTGGGGGTCAAGTTTAGGAGAGTTCAGCAAAGAGAACAGTTAGGAGACTACTACAATAATTCAAATTCTAGATGGGCTCTTGTCATAAAAATTTATATATCTAGCCCTGTCTGCATTGGGTGGTTTTTTTTTTTTATTTTTTTATTTTTTGCATTGGGTGTTTAACCAAGATGCTCACCTCAGAGCCAGCTTCTGGTTATAGCATTTCCTCACAACCATTCATAACCTGCCCTGATCTCATTTCTGCACATGGACCAACATCTCTTTAATCTATCTACATTCAAGTCAGCCCTGTGATACTATCCTAGGGAAGGAAGATACTCAGCTTTATGGCTCTCAGAGTTTCTTCCTCTGGGCCTTAAATGTTTTTGAACAATCTTGCATTTGTATCTTTCTCCTCTTCCCAGCTATCTCTGCTACCTCCTGTTTTGATACCTCTTTCATTATTTGGTCCATTTTTTAAAAGTCCTCTTGGTCTTACTCATACCACATTAGGCTATATGTTACTAAAGCTGGTTCTGGCTTTAGTTGGTTTTTACTCTATTTACTTGTTCTCAGTGGTGCCTGAAATGAGTCTGAGGTGATGTGTGTTCTATGGCAAGTGACATCATCCTAGGGGCACCAGTGCCTCATTCTTTAGCATTAGCAGAATTTGTCCTGCTTCCTCTATCCCTCAGACTTCCTACAAAGTTCCTATTTCTAGTGTGAGAGATGCCTCTGGTCCAAAGCTCATTTTCGGCACAGTAGTGACTGACAGGCCCTGAGCCTTCATTCTATTTTTCAGTTCTGACCACCTTTTCCCATTACCTATGCCAGAGGTTGCTGGCAACCCACCAGCCATATCAGCTCCCAGATGTGTTTCATTTGGCCCATACAGTGCTGCTTAAAAATTTTGGATAATTGCCAACACTTAGAAATGATGAGATTTATATAAAAAACTGAAATTTTCATTTCTCTTGAAAAATTGGAAGACTTGGCTAAACTAGATATGCACACTCACATAGCAAATGTAAACTGGGGTTGAGTAGCAGCTGCATCATTTGACAGGGGCATGCACTCTGCTCTGACTCCCAATTTTATTGGTCATATTCTCTGCCTGCTGGTCCCTCTAGATATTTAAGTGCAAAGCCTCTCATTCTCTCATACTTCACTAGCCTTTCCAAAATTATTCTAGAGGTCTCCAATGCCCTTGAAGAATTTTTAAAGATGAGAGTAATCATTTAAAATTGTACTTTAAGGGATGTCTGGGTGGCTTAGTCAGTTAAGTGTCTGATTCTTGATTTTGGCTCAGGTCATGATCTCAGAGTTGTGAGATTGAGTCCCACTTTGGGCTCTACCCTGGGCATGAAGCCTGCTTAAGATTCTCTCTCTCCCTCCAAAAATATAAAATAAAAAAATAAAATTACACTTGAAATAAAATTAACATCTCCTGCCATATAGGAAGAATAAGATACAATTTCACATAGGAAAGTGACTAGTTTCTTATATCTCCTCAAAAATAATAATCCAAATTGATAACTGGCTACTTGTCCAGTTTAATGCATCCTGTATAATCATTGGATAAACACCTTGACCTTCCCTTTGGCCCAGCCATTCCCTGCCCCATTCTAGCAAAGTCTTCTGAAATAAGATTTATAGAAAGATCGACAATGCAATGTAACTGTAGACAGAGCTACTGGTGCTGGATTTGCTACTTCTGACCTATTGCCAAAGATTTTATTGCCCCTTGATCCATTTTCAGGTATCTGTATGGTGAAGGAGGGATTCTCTAATATCCCACCAGAGTTACTGAGCAATCTCTACTCAGTGGGGTATAAATATATAAAGGTTTTATTTCTTCCAGTCACTGCCTTCAACCATGCCTCATTCATTTTCCATTTCTTGTCACTTAATACCATCTGGGATAGATCCCATAAATTTCCAGTCACTCTGAGCCATTAAAACTCAGTTATTTTAAAGTATCACTCTCAAATTTGATTTAAATCCCTTCCTTCCTTTGTGATCTTTCTTGTGTGGTCCCTGTATGAGTCCTTTAGAGGGTCCTCTGGGACCCATCCACTCTGCAGTTCCCTGACCAGGAGAGCGAGCTTGAACTCCACCTCTCCCACTTCCCATTCACTTGTATCATCACTCTACAGCTTTTTGTTAATGGAATCCCTTTGTCTGGAGGACATCATTGTGGGCATGGCCAGATGCCTAAATCTGCTACTTTCTGCAGTACCCACTTGACCCACAGTCAACTTTCTCATCTTTGCCACCAAACAACAGTAGAGGAAACCTTCGTCTTTCTCCCTTCTGTTCTTTCTCTTTACATGCTTTCTTCCCACCCAGATAGGCACAAGGACAAATCAACCAGTTAACTGCCTAAGCAGACATGTGACCAGGGCATCCATCCATTTGGTCCCATGCTCTGAGCTATTTTCTTGGAGCCTCCCAGTCACTTGCCTTGGTGATGGGAACACCCTTCTCTTCTCCCTGGTGAAAGAGAAGCAAATCATCTGTCATCTAAACCCTATAGTTTCCCTGAGTGAAAGGCATCAATTGACTTTCACCCTAACCTCTTCCCATCAGATTGGAGGAAGGAGGCAGTCACATGTGGGAGGGTCAGTTCTGTGGACTTCTTGTAAGTCCTGAGGGAGGTGTCTGACTGCTCTTTTCAGAATGCAGGGACTTCATGATTTCACATGTGTTGTTCTCTGTTTTGAGACTTGCTGCCAAGTTAGGGAAAGCCTGCTCAATATCCTGCTACACTGTTGTATTTGAGCTGGCTGAATCAGCTAGGGTAACTCCAGTTATGAGTGACTGAGAACTCGACACAAAATGGCTCTGCCAGTAGGAAGTATATTGTCTTACATAATTAAAAAATGTCAAGTGGAAAGACCTGGCTTCAAGCCCTGTTGATTCTTGGCCCAATGATATCCCCAGGGTCACTATCTCCACTCTGTTTTCTCTGGGTAATAACTGGTAGGTGGAAGAGTCTCAGGGTTCTTATGCAGCCCCACTCAAGATTCATGCCATCTACTTTCCCAGTTGTTCAGATAAAAATCCCGAAATGTACCTTGGCTCATGTGCCTATCCTTGACCTAATTACAGTGTTCAGAGATGGCTGATGACGCTTCAAGAACCACTTAAAATTTGGAAATAACTTTTCTTCATCTCTCCCACTTCCTATGATATCCATCAAATGAGACTATGGATTTTCTAGATTCACCCTTGTCCAAACATAGCCTGAGGGCATTAGATACACTCTAGGACCTAATTCCAAGGTGTAAGGCGGGTAATATTATGGAGTTATTGCTGGGTTTCAGAGAGGCATGAAGAATAGTGGTTAAAAGTTTGGGGCCTGGGAATCAGATAGACCTGCATCTAAATCATGGTTGTACTAGGGCAAGAAAACTTGGGGAGTACTTAACTTCTCTGCAACTCAGTCTTCTTAACTATAAAATGGGAGTATTGATAATACCTAAGTTATTGGGTTGTTAAGAGGATAAAATAAAATATGCATGGTACAATTATTATTGTATAATGCCTGGGACAATTAGGTGCTCAAAATATCACTTTTTTAAAATATAATTTTTATTGCTAAATACTTCCTCCTTTGTGTAGAGAAACCAACACTTGGAAAAACATGTTAACTTATGGAAGTTTTCAGCAGTGTCTGGAAGGTACTAATTTGACACTATTATCCCAGGGGGTAAACAGATTTTTCTGCCAATTCTCCTATTATTCTTTGCATACAGCAAGTAGATAACTCCATTGAAAGATGAAGGGTGGAAGAGACCTAAGTATGTAAAATGTCTTAAGTACTGAGTGTATGTGTGCACGTGAATGTGTATTGTGTTTGTGTATGTACTAGGAAGCTCATGCTAGGATTAAGCTAATAGCGATTTACTGATCATTTCCATAGAGCAACATAGGATACATTGTGGCATGGTAATTCCCCTATGAATTTAGCAACACTCCCGAGACACTGCTGAGGCCTTCTACTTTCAGATTTATCCTCATAAACAGGAGAAAAATCGAAGCATTGTTGTTGTTGTTTTTTTTTTTTTTCATTTAAAGCATAGCAATCTTGCCAGATTTCACATTTGAAGCAAACTAAAAATATTGATAGCATGAATTCAGTTTTCTAAAATGCATTTTAATATTTATTAAAAAAAAGTAAGCAGTACTAAAGTTTAACATGAAAGGTTTCTTTTTTCCATGGACTAGGAATACACCTTCCTGAAACCTAAAATGTTATTTTCTTGAGGAACAGTAACAATGAAGGTGATTTTCCCAAATATACTGTGTGAATTATGTTGAAATATTTGGTATAACTATATAAATATAAAATGAAACAACAGCCCATTATTTCAAATGGCCTTCCATTTATTGAGAATAAGATGTCAATTGGTGCCCTCTTGTGGAAGTAATTATTTTCTGTGCTAAAAAAGAAAATCTATGTAATGTGTTATACCTGCCATAGATGTGTTTTTTCCAGGCACTTTTGATGACTTCAAGTTAATATGTAGTTTTGTTTACATGTGAAGTCCAGGAGAAGATTTTAGCATGAAGCATAATTATGGTCTTCACAGATTTGCGCTGTAAGACTTCTTGAGTAGATTTGATTTATCATCTGATCCAACTGTTCTAAGAACTTTAATCAGAGTTCATTTACGTACATTCACATTTTACCTCAAAAAGTTGAACCAAATAAATATATTAAAATACAGATAAATATACTTTCATAGGCTTTAACCCTGTTGTGACTCCATCAGATTTTTTTCTTCCAGCCTCTGCCCTACCAAAGCTTCTCTTGATGGTTTTCCTCTGGGGATCTCTGGGATAGCTGACCCATCTCCTGAGCAAGTTCGGATCTAGTGGGAAAGCCTCTACCAACTTCATGGCAATGGCCACCTCCATCTCCTTAGTGGCTGGTCATCCTTGCTATATGTGTCATATGAAGAACAGTTAGACTGGCCCAAGACTAAAAGTGATTCCTGAGCTATAGAATTCTATAGAATTCTATTCTATAGAATTCTCTGATACTCAAGGAGTAGCTGGCCAGCTGCTGAGCAGGCATTTGGCAGAATGAATTTAAGCTTGGTTATTTGGACTTAGTGATCTTCATGGTCTCTTTCAACTCTGAGATTCTAAAGCTCTTCTTTTTAATCTTATGGCCAGTCCCACCAAATAAACCAACCACTTCAGTGGCTCCTCTTCAAGATGTCTGTGTAGACTTGAACCTGCTCCTCACAGCATCAGTCTGTACGTTCCTGTGGAGTTGCTCTATCAAGTAAACCCCCAGAACCTTCACAGGGCCAATCAGAGTGTACATTAATCAAGTCAGTGGGCTATAATAGAGATATAAGCCCTTTCACTATTATTTTTAAAGCTATAAATAATCAAGGAATGTATAAATTATCTCTAGCAGGCAACTGTCAGGCATAATTATAGGTGGGATGCTGATTCATATGGGAAAAAGGAAAACACAGAAAGTGCAGGTGCATATATTCAAAGGGGTGAAGGTTGAATGTGGGCTTTGGGCACAAAGGACCCAGATACAAACCCTAGCTGTTGGTTATTAGATGAATGATACTAGGTAAATGTCCGAGCTTCCTTCATCTTAAAATAATGAGTATACTTACCTTGAAGGCTTGTGGTAAGAAGTAAATGACATAAAAATGCAAAGCACAGAGCATGGTATTTAGCACATAGAAGGCTCTTGAAAAACATTGGTTCTTCTTATTAAGGGGAAGAAATACTATAAAAGGTGAAGTCATAGCCAGAAAGGGTCCTTGATGTTCAAGGCTTTAATAAGCATGGAGAAAAAACACTAAATAAATGTTTCTTGTATATAATTAAATTATGTTCATTGAAGATCTCTAATAGGCTTACTTCTTGAATCAGCAAACCATCTCTTCATCTTCCCAAATATTTTATCTTTGATTATTGACTGGGGCATATTTTAATCTCTCAGCATTTGGATTCACACAGTATAAACACTCTTAGCTGACTGTTCTGTACAAGCAGAACACTGTAATATGTACCTAACTTGGCTTTTCATTAGGGCATCTCTGAAACCTGACAGCAAAACCTTTCAGGAAATTACAGCTTTTAGGTCCCCACAGTGGGAGACCTATGGAGAACCTTGATAGATGAGTCCTGACTATTCTTTAGTTCAATTCAAATTATAATATTGGTCAGGTCTATAAATTGGTGATTACATTTTATTCAATTGAGAATAATTTCATGAAACTTAGTAGCATTCAAAGGATGTAAAACTGAAGAAAAATTCTATCGGTGGATGGTATTTGTAATTATTAGCTAAAATGGTGCCATCATGTGGCAAGAGCAAAAATAGCATGTACCCAGCCAATTCTGAAGTAGCAATTTTTTAATTGATTTTTAATCAATTGATTTTGATAATTGAATTAATTGATTTTAATTAGTTAATTTCAATTTAGAATAGTGTACTTCAGGGGCATCTGTGTGGCCTAGTGGTTTGAATGTCTGCCTTTTGGTTTTTGCTCAGGTCATGATCTCATTATGAGAGATTAAGTCCAGGGTCAAACTCCATGTTCAGCAGGGAGTCTGCCTCTCTCCCTCTCCCTCTTCCTCTGCCCCTCCCCCTGCTCATGCTCTCTGTCTCTCTCTTAAATAAATAAAAAAAATCTTTAAAAAATAATGTATTTCAGATACTATATAAAATGAAACTTTATTATTTTTTATTTGGATGACTTTAAACACACATAATTCAAATGTACATAAAATGTAAAAGCCTTTTGATTTAATTTCTGTGGTCTGAACCCAATGTGGACAATAAGTGGTAAATTTGACTCCTGAAGCTAAGTGAAGCATGAAGTCTGGATCTGAATAATGTTAAATATTAGATTGCTTTGCTTTGCTTAAGACTCTACTAAATAATTTGATTGATTCCCTGAGTAAAAATAAATATATAGAGTGCTAAGAGAATTGACCAGCATAAAAAATATAAAGGCCAGATTTTGTGGTCAATATGGCAGGCTGACTACATAAAATTGTTGGAATTTCAACAGGATATATCCTCAATGAGAGAGACAGAGATAGAGAATGAATGAATGAGGTATCAATGAATACTTGGAAGAAAAAGTGCAGTTGGAGGACTTGTAACTAATGAGGTTAGAGGGAGTTGTAACATTGTCTAGGATGTCTAAGGAGAAGGATACAATGGAGAAAGTTTAGGTCTCAGAAAACTGGGGCTGGAGCAAAAGCCCAAAGGTGTGTAGAAATAAGAACAAACAGCAAATACAGGATTTTTAAATTAAAATCTATACTTAGGTTGACCCCTAAACTCCCAGTCACAACCCTCACTGTAGGCACACAACTCTAGGCAGTCAGAAGCTTATGCCTCCAGAAACAAGTTGGAATGTATCTTTCCAGTTTCTATTCCAAAATGCTATGGAAAAGCCTCTTCTTCTGGCTAAGATGAGTAATATGGACAATATTTACCCTTCCAACTGAGACAGCTAGAAAAAGTGGACAAAATACATGAAATAACAGTTTTTAGGATATTGAGAAAATCTTAAAAACACAGACAGAGAGGAGAAAAAGCCACAGTAGGTGTAGAGAAACAAAGATAAGGTAACAGAAGAGAAAATAAAAACTAGAATGCCATGGAGAAACAGCTTCAAAGTACCAAAAAAAAAAAACTCAACTTAGAATTATGCAGTTATTTAATATTGTGTTCTATATGTCAATGAGAGAGAGATCAAATTGATTAATTGTTGTATCCAAATCTTCTCTATTCCTACTGATTTTTTGTCTGCTTGTCTATCAATTGATAGACATGTATCAATAGACATGTGTTTAAATCTACAATCACAGTTGGGATTGTGGATTTAAATGTGATTGTGGATTTATCTATCTTTCTTTTAGTTCTGTCAATATTAGCTTTATGTATTTTAAAGCCATGTTATATGGTATATACTAATTCATTTTTTTAACTAATTTATTTATTTATTTATTTATTTGGTATATAGTGATTTAAAAATGTTATACCTTCCTCTTGAATTGACCATTTTTGGGGGGTGAGGAGGGGCAGAGGCAGAGGGAGAGAGGGAATCTTAAGCAGATTTCTCACCCAGAGTGGAGCCTAACTCAGGGCTCAATTGCACAACCTTGTGTTCATGACCTGACCTGATTTCAAGAGTCAGATGCTTAGCCAACTGAGCCACCCAGGCGCTCCTTGAATTGATCTTTAATTTATGATGTGATATCTTTCTTTATCTCTTATAGTTCTTACTTTAAAACCCATTTTGTTCTTTGTGAATATAGTCACATGAGCTTTCTTTTGGTTAGTGCTTGCACAGTATATCTTGTCTTCATTCTTTTCTTTCCGATCTGCCTTCTCTCTTGGTGTCTCTTTCCCTGTACCAAGGTCTGAAAAATACCCTTAAAGAGAAAGCTGGAATGAAGGTGAGGCTTACCACATGCGCTTTCTTTCCCTCAATGCAATCCAGTGTGTACAGATAGTTGTTTGATATATCTTTCCAGATTTTAATTTTTTTGTGAGAAGGTAAGCCCCAATCCGGCTACTCAATCATAACCAGAACTGGAAATGTCTCATCTACTGTCTAGCTTCCAACATTTTTCTTCAGTTGTTTTTCCTATTCTTCTCAACCTTATGGGTTTATGTCTTCTTCCTTTCCCCATACTTTCAGAGGGAGAAGAAGTAAACATACATGTTCAATCCTGCCAGGTTTAATAAGACACTCTCATCTATTTTATGCTGCAGTTTTACCAGAAATTGGTTTCTTGCACGCTTGGTTTCTTCCCTATCCCTATTTTCCCCCACTTCCTAACCAATAGTTCCCTAAGATCATTTCCTTAATAAATACAGGTGTATTTGCGTCCTCATTTCAGCTTGTGCTTCTGGGGAACCAGGCCTAAGGTATTTTTTAAAAAATTTTAAAAATATTTTATTTATTTATTCATAGACACACACAGAGAGAGAAGCAGAGACACAGGCAGAGGCAGAGGCAGGCTCCGTGCAGGGAGCCCGACGTGGGACTCGATCCGCGGTCACCAGGATCACACCCCAGGCTGCAGGCGGCG
The DNA here is from genome assembly GCF_048164855.1 of Canis lupus baileyi. Classification (NCBI taxonomy): domain Eukaryota; kingdom Metazoa; phylum Chordata; class Mammalia; order Carnivora; family Canidae; genus Canis; species Canis lupus. Next base: position 62,931,206 of record NC_132841.1, read on the forward strand.
CCAAACTGCTGCGCCACCAGGGCTGCCCCTAAGGTATTTTATTATATGGTAGTATTTACCTCTTAAATTAAAATGTATTTATATTTTATGTCCCGTTTTTTCATATTAGTTTTAATCAATTTTTGCTGACATGTATTTTCCCTTTTTTATACTTTACTTTCTGTTTCTCAATTCACTGATACTTAACATGTAAAGATTTGTCTAAATGCATTTATGCTGATTACAATGTGGCTGAATTCCCCCTTTCTCCACCTCTGTCCCTTTCCTTTATTTTATGAGTGATACTGGGAGGGTCAGCAAATATGGCACATACTACAAATGGGTCCATCTCCTATTTCTGTAAATAATTTTATTGAAACACAGCCATTTACGTAGCGTCATTGGCTGCTTTCATGGTGCAACAGCAGAGCTGGGTAGCTGTGACAGATCACAGGCTTGGGGTATCTAAATATTTACCATCTGGCCCTTTACAGAAAAGGATTGCTGACTCCAGAGGTACAGAGAAGGAAGCATCTATAGCCTGAGGGCATAGGGTGGGCTGAGTAAAGTATTGGAAGAGATTTTCCTCAGCTAGGTCTGTGTGCAGCCTCTGTTGGCCAAACTAGGATCTGTTCTCTTTTGTATTTTAGTTAAAGGTCTTCATCTGGGTTAACTTCATAATATCTGTTATATCCCTTTACATCCAGGGATAAACTTGGGCTTCAGATCCTCCTCCACTTCTAGTTGGATTTGGAAATATGGGACTTTTTTGCCACTTTTAAGGAGAGGCAGCACCACCTGTGGTCTTATCTTGTATTCAGGCATCTGTTGTTTCTACTCTAAAATTGCTGACAGGGATGTGATAAGTGGGGTTGACTCCTTTCGTGAGCACCTTTAAGGCAAAGAGGACTTTTCCAAGGCTGACACTAAGGGTTCTGGGTTCTGCCTCTCCTTGCTCTTGCAACTGCCTCAAGTTAATTTTTTTTATTTCTGAAGGGAAATATTTCCTTATTTCCTATTTTTATAAAGATTTCTGTGTCACCAACTCTCCTTTGGTAAGATTTTTCAGGTTTTTGTTTTCCTAAGTTCTCCCTCTTAAGAATATTAAGAATATTAAGGAATAGTAAGAGCTTTCTAGAGCCCACACCATGCTCCTTAAAAGAGCCTGGTATTTTCTATTTGTATTTTTCCTTCTTTTTCTCAGACCTAGCTGAGAAAAATCTCTTCCAATACTTTACTCAGCCCACGCCATGCCCTCAGGCTATAGATGCTTCCTTCTCTGTACCTCAGGGGTCAGCAAAACTTTTGTGTAATTGTATTTTTTTATTGGTATAAAAATACACCAACCCATGTGTGGTGTATTTTTCTGTTTGTTTTTTTTTTCTTTAATCTATTTGTGTGCTTATCTTAGATTATGCAGACATGAAATTTTGAGATCCAATTTTTCTCTGCCATCCAAAACTGGAAGATTGTATATTGGCTTCAGAATATGGTTAGTGAAAAGCTGACCATTTGCAAAAAAAAAAAAACCTCTTCTGTATTTACTTCCCACTTAGGTGAAGGATTTGCAAATGGAATAGCTAACCACAAGGGGGCGTGTTTCTTTTGATTTTCATTTCTTTGAATAAACTAATGTATACCTAGTGTATCCTGGTTTTCATGTTTTCATTGAAAACGACCAATGAATAAAATTACACAAGAAAAATGTGTTATTTTGTAAATAATTTCATTCAATTGCAAAACTGCATCAACAATATTTTGCATACCTACAAGGTACAAGGCACTCTGGCAAGCTCTTTATTCTTTGGGCAACCTGTTAAAATGAGTAATTCCGGATGAGAGTTTATGCTGAGCTAGTTAAAAAAAAAACTGTTGTATTATCCATTTTTTAAGTGAGGAGTTCAAATACCACCCAAAATATATTAAAGACATTAGCCATGTGTCTACAGATCTTACACCACACAGTTGAGATTTCCTCAGAGAGAGAGATTTTCACTTTTCTCAAGTTCGACTACACTTAATAATAAGGGCCTGCATATGGACTGAGACTTGAAATATATTCCTTCCATTTGTTAACATAGTATGAGTATAATCTTCAACTTATACTAGACAACAATACTAGATACTATTTAATAGCTGAAAAACTATGGCAGAAAATATTTGGGAAAAGTAAGGAATTTATTATATCACACAATTAAAAAGTCCATGGATAAGGCTTCACTGGATTCCTTTTTAGACTTATTTGTGCTCAAGCTCCTCAAAATGGCCCAGAGTAGATTCAGAATCATATCTTCAAAAGTGCATGTGTGTGTACACATGTGTATGCATGTGTGTCTTTGTGTGTAGCTTTCTACTGAAAGTGAAAATCTACTTTGGCTTTCAGAACCTCCCAGGTTCCCTTTATTCTTTTCAAAATCATCTCACCAGGCTTGCTTTCCTACTTGCTCTCTTATTTTTATTTTTATTTTTACTATTTACATTCAGCCACACTGACCTCTCTTAATCCTTCAAACATGCTGAGTCTTTCCTACCCAAAGCCAGGTTGCCTCTTCCTGCAGCACTGCACAAGTCTGGCTCCTCTCATCCTTCAGATCTCAGCTCAGGTCAGGCGATGTTCATTTCCCCCTGCACAAACCTGCATCCTGCTCCTTCTCTACCCATTTCCTTCTAAGCATTCATCACAAACTGTTCTTATTTGTTGCTGTTGTTGTTTTACATATAGTGTCTTCCAAACTAGAATGTAAGTTCCATGAGGCAAGGATCTTGCTTTTCTAGTTCACAGATGTGTCCCTGGTGCTTAAATAACAATGAATACTCAATAAATATTTATAGAATAAACAAATGGTTTCTAAAAATCAAGCAGCACAGAAACTTTCAAAGAAAAAAGCAAAAATGTTTTTTAAATCATCTATAATTCCATTACCTAGATATGGTAACAATTATCATTTGGTGAATGTTATTGCATGCCTTTTCTCTGGGCATTAAAGTTATATATATATAATTTTTAAATGCAATTATACTTTGTACTATTTTTCTTTTTTTAGATCTTTCTTTTACTTGAATTTAACAACAAAATAATTGAAGGAATTACAAATCATCAGATTATTTATTCATAAGACATAGCTGCCCCTAAAAGATCCTTCTAAAATTAAGAAACAAGATTATGGAAAAATACTAAGAGGCTTGAGTTGTATTTTGTAACTACATGTTCCAATTTGGGGCAGTTTCTATAACCATTTTTTATTATTTCAATGTTATTTTACATTTATTCCATAACCATAATCCCACAATTGTCTTTGTTTTATAAAAATTTAAATGGATTAAAATCTCATCTTCAGTTTCTTTGTTTTTACCATTAACTTCTTTATTACTGAGTTTTTAGTTTGATTACTCTCTTGATTGACTGGATTTTTGTCTGACAACATTTTATAAGAAGGGCTCTTGAATATTGCATTTTTTGAGGTTTTGCAGATTTAGGAGTATTAGCCATTGGCCTTTTACAACACCCCCTTGGCAAATGTTACACCCAATGTAACATTTTGGGTCATGCTTTTGTTCTTAGTCGCTTTTAGATATTGCACCATCCTCTGGCATTAGATCTCACAGAGAAGTCTAAGGCTGTTGTCATCATCCCCCTGCTTTCCTGTTTGTGAATATAATTCCTTATCCTTGATGTTAAGCAACTTTACAAAAATATATGTCAGTGTCAGTCAATTCTTGTCCATTTTTCTTGCCACGGGCTACTACCTGGTATCTAGCCTCATTTCCAATACTTCCTTGCAGGGGTCATGTCTACTCTGCCAACTATTTGCCCTTCTGTGACCTCATAATGCTGCTTGATATCCCGCTAGCTTGGCACACCTTAGTGAAATTCCCTCATCCCTACCCTCACGCTGACATCCCCTGCTCCTCAATCTAGCGGATTGAGCTCAAGCATGCCTCTGTGAAGACATCCTATACTCCTCAGGGGACCAGCCACCTTTCCCTTACCACTTGCATGAAATGTCACATGTGCCTCTAGTATCGCATTTTAGTACACGGACTTAACGTTTATGGGTTACGACTGTCTCCCAATCAGCACTGAGTTCCAAGGGGAAGCATGCCTGGCTTATATCCACAAAACTGTGTAAGCAATTTTTTTAAAATTTTAAAAATTTATTTATGATAGTCACACAGTGAGAGAGAGAGAGAGAGAGAGAGAGAGGCAGAGGGAGGAGCAGGCTCCATGCATCAGGAGCCCGACATGGGACTCGATCCCAGGTCTCCAGGATCGCGCCCTGGGCCAAAGGCAGGCGCCAAACCGCTGCGCCACCCAGGGATCCCTGTAAACGATTTAAAACAGAGTTCTTGTTCATAAAAAGTTGGAAATGCTGGATGGATAGATTAGCAATCGGACAAATTCCTGAGCAGCTAGTGAACCGAGAAAGTGTAAATCTGACACAGTGCGAACACTCGGCCTTTGAGGGACGTCGACCATACACGGGACGTCAAGGGCAAGCCTACAGGTGAGCAAGCGGCGGAGCGGAACGCAGGTGACGGCCCGGTGTCCCCTCTCCCGCACGTCGTCCCCGCATCTAAGAAGGCGGACGCGAGCTGCCAGGCCTCCCCGCGGCCCGTGACACCTAGAGCGGGAGCTCCCGCCGCTCCCCGCCCGCGAGGGACCCCCTGAACTTCGCGCGGAGCAGGTGCGCAGCCGGAAGCCCCGCGGCTGCAACCCTGCGCGGGGCGGGGCGGGGCGGGGCGCGGCGGGGCGGGGCGGGGCGAGCTCTGCGCAGGCCCCGCGAGGGCGCGGGCGGAAGAGGCCGAGGGGCTGCGCCTGCGCACTCCGCCGACCTTGCTCCGCCTCCGCGGCCGGGACACCGGAGCGGGGTCCGCGGCGGGATGGTGCTGCGGTGTCAGGTAAGGGCGGCGCGCCCTCGCGGTCGCATCGGCCCCCCTTTCCTCCGCTCCACAGGCCCGGCCTTGCTCCGAGGCGACTTTCGTCGAGCCTGACGTCCGCGCCCAGCGCCCCCAGCGTCGCCCTTGGGCGCTGCCGCAGCCGGGAGGGCGGGGCCCCCCGCGAGCTCGGGGTCTCCGAGGTGACGGCCGCTGAGGCCTCGGAGGGCGCCCTCGCCCTCGCCCTCGCCCCCGCCCCCGCGCTTCTCTGGCTCTGCGTTTTGGCAGAGACAGCTTCCAAGCCCATGCGTTTAACTCCCGAGTCCCCGAGAAGAAAAGGGGCTTCCTGGAGACGTTTGCAAACTCTTGATTATGTGCAGACCCCTTGACTGTTTGGTAGAGAATGATTTGCACGGCGAGCGACAGGTGCGTTAGTTCACTTGCCCGCATTTCTTAGGTACCAGGCTGACGGAATAGGTGTGTTCTAGGAAATACCAGTTGAACCTGTTGTCAAGCCCACCTGCCTTTGCAAACGTTCGGGTTCGTATGTTGCATAACCGAGTCCTTGGCAGCCGGGTTCCCTGCGATGTGGACAGGAATCAAAGGTCCTGTGACAGCCGTGAGACACGTGTCCTCTCTCTCTCTCTCTCTTTGGTTATTTTATTTGTGTAATTTCTCTCCGAACTCAGACATTAGTTCCCTGCTTCAGTGTTTATAAAAGGTGCCGTCATTTTGTGTCAAGAACAGCTTCGTGGTCTTTTGGAAGATACCGTTAAGGTTCTGTTGTGGCAGGCTTGGAGATTAGTCTGAATTGTGCTCCAAACAAAGAGCTTTCAACATTTGAACTTGCAATTATACCAACTTTTTGTGGGCGATTTAATTATCTCTAACTCATAAAATTTGCCTTTGAGTAAAGTAATTGGGAAGAAGGACGCCTGCAGTGGCTCAGTGGTTGAGCACCTACCTGCCTTGGGCTCAGGGCCCTGACCCTGGAGTCTCAGGATGGAGTCCAGCATCGGGGTCCCCAGGGGGAGCCTGCTTCTCCCTCTGTGTGTCTCATGAATAAATAAATAAAATCTTTCACAAAAATAAATAAAAAGTAATTGGAAAGAAAGAAAGCCCACCGAGACAGATAAGGTCTATTACTGTTATCGTTAAAGGCATTTTCTCTCCTTTTCAGGTTGAAGTGTTGTATTTTGCAAAAAGTGCTGAAATAGCAGGGATTCGCTCGGAGACCATTTCTGTTCCACAAGAAATAAAAGCATTGCAGCTGTGGAATGAGATAGAAGCACGACATCCTGGGTAGTTAAAATTTTGTAGAATGCATATGATTAACACTTTTTAAACATTGAAAAGTGTGGAAATGATTAGAGAAAAAAAAACTAATTTTTATTTCCGTGCTTAATGTCAAAAAGGGTCAGACATTTTTCTGGAACTACTAATAAATTCTGGTGTCTAAAAATACACAATTTCCTAAAGAAGGCTAAAGATATTTTACTAAGAAAAACTACAGTGAGCTGGAATACTGCCAAAGGGACATGATTGTATTTGCTTTTATAATTTACAAAATACTGAAAATGTGGGTTCCTCATTTTTATGACATTAAATGGAATTGTTATAAATTAGGTTGAAGACCTGTGCTTTAAATTTTATGTTCCGCCCCTTCTTTGGAGAACTCAAACTAGGAATTTCTAAGATTAACAGAAAAATGAAAGCTCACAAACCTTAGCTACTACTGCTGAATTGAGTTTTCATAATATTTGATTTTTTCTGGTTCTTGAAAATCTTTTAATTGGCTGCTGCTGTTCCTACCTCAAGACCTTTTTGCAACAAGGTATAATTATGGCTTATTTGAAGGGGTTCCAGGAATATTAATTGTGTCACTTAACTCAGTATAGATTTGGAAGTCTTAGTGCATCATAAAAGATACTCCACAGTGTTGGTTTAAAGGGAAAACTATTTCTTGATTTCATATGTTTTAAGCTTTTTTTTTTTTTTAAAGAGAGAGTGAGTGTGGGGAAGGGGCAGAGAGAGAGGGAAAGAGAATCTTAAGCAGGTTCTGTGCTCATCATGGAGCCTGACCTGAGGCTGGATCTCACAACCCTGATATCATGACCTGAGTGGAAAATTAAGTCGAGTGGTTAATGGACTGAGCCAGCCAGCTGCCCCTTTGAGTTGCTTTTAAAGTACCCTGATAATCCATGAAATGAGGTGGGGCCTCTGTCCTGCTTTATTTTTAACCTTTTACCTATTGGAAAATACCTGGTCTTGTGGGAAAATTCTGAGATATACTTAGTTTGGTTGTATGCTGAGAAGATTTCCTGGGAAGGGCATGTACCAATTAGGAAATTTCTCCCCCCCCACCCCTTGTTCTCTTTTTCTTGACCCAATCTAAATATTGCATAGTCTAGACTCCTTTTTTTTTTTTTTTTTTTTTTTTTTTTTGAGGATGGGAGAGTTGTTTGTTTAAATCCCCAAACATAAATCTTATTAAAGAGTTGTTAGCAGTTTACTGTGTTCTTTGTGGTGAATAAGTATGTTCTTGAGGGGATATGTATTTTCTCTGCATAATATAAGTTGGTTTAATTAGTAACTTTGCAGATGGCACTTCATGAAATAATGTAATATTTAATGTATTGTTGTAGCTGAAGAGATTTGAGGTCTAAACACAACATTGATACTTTTAATTATACTTTTTCCCCTTTAGATTGGCTGATGTCAGAAATCAGGTGATATTTGCTGTCCGTCAAGAATATGTCGAGCTTGGAGATCAGCTCCTCCACCTTCAGTCAGGAGATGAAATTGCCATCATCCCCCCCATTAGTGGAGGGTAGTGCTCTGGAGCCATTTAGGTGTGTGAGGTATATTTTTCTTAATCAATTTTGTGGAAGTGGATCACATAGGTGACAATTTGTGTATGATTTGCTTTAAGTATATGCTTTTTGTAAGTCTGTCTGCACCAGTAGTTATTGCTATAATAGAAGAATTGATGCAGACACACTTAACACGAATCTGCGTATTACCTCTACTTCTGTTCTCTTGTAAGCAGTTTAGTTTTATGTCAGTTTGTCATGTTCATTCTCTCCACTTAAAATGACTTATTGAAATTTTATTTTGTGTCAGGCACAGTGCTGAATCCTGGAGTATTAATATTCCTATTTTGCAGAAAGGAAAACAAATTCGAGAAAAGACTTGTTTATGATCACACAGCTAATAAGTGGCAGAGCCAGTGTTTGAATTCAGATTATTGGATTCTCTGTACTTTCTCACAAATATGTGTATTATTACAGGATAAAAGCTCTCCTGGGCACAGAGAAATATAGAAAAATTACACAGCCAGGAAGTAAAAAAGATCACTGTGCCTAACAAGAAAGTTACCATTTTCCAGGTATGAAGAAATAGGTAGCTCTGAGATCCATGGCATCTTCCCAAACAGCATAGTTTTTATCTAAGGGTATCTCTTGGTATAGTCTGGAGAGAGAGAATAAGGCTTAATTTACTGTCAACTGAAGAACAAATCATGTAGAAATTAATGATTATCTCTAATTAAAAAGTTAAGAATGAACGAAAACTTTTTTTTTATTTTTAAAGAATGAACTAAAACTTTCTTAATGTGATAGGGCTTTTCTCCCAAATCAAGAGTAAATACTATACTCAATGATAAAACCTTGGTTTCATTGAAGAAAGGAACATATAAGGATACCAGTTTGTTTTTTTCACTTGTTTTTTTTTTTTTTTTCTCTAGTCTGCTGGAGGGCAGTGGCCCCAAAAGTAAAGAATATATATTGCGAAGCAAATTGCCCATCATACTGATAAATACTGGATCTTTGTTAGTCCTACAATTTGGAAATAAGTGTTTCTTGTTAGATACGTATCTCAGTTTTACTGAAAAACTGGTCACCATATCACCACCATGATTTTAGAAAAATGCCATTTTTTTGAGTTTGGAATTTATTCAGAAATAGTATGCTACCATTAAAGGTGTGTGTGTGTGTGTGAGTGTGAGAGAGAGAGAGAGATAGAGAGAGAGAGGATTAAAGGTGTTCTTTGGAAAGATTAGGAAGATTACTCAACTGCATTATGTATTGTTAGAAAGTGTTTGACAGGATTTGTAACGTGGTTTTAGAATCCATGTCCTTATAGAATCGAGTTGTGGAATTTGGTATGGTTTGAAGTTCATAAACCATAGACCACATTTGGATTACCTGTTAAGTTATTGTAAGAAACTCAGGTGGTGTGTACAGAAGATTGAAACATCCTATAATCCGGTGGAATGTGAATATTTATGCTTTTCTTTCTTTTTAGTAGCTGGAAGCATAGGGAAGAGAACATTGGATTGGAATCACCTTGGATGAGTCCTTAACTGCTCTGAGCCTTCTTTCTCTTGTCTTTCAATGTGAATGAAATCTTGCAGGATTTATGATTATATACAGACTCCTCATCCTGCTCGGTCCAACCTGCGTGCCCAGTCTCAGCCCATCTGTTTTCTCCCTCGAGCCCTGAGTTCCAGCCTCCCTGTAGGTTCTGGAGCACACTTCTGACTTTCCTGTCCCAGAGGCTTTCTATTTGCCGTTCTCTCTGTCTGTGCCGGAGATCACAGGCATGTTCCCCTGTTTTTTTTTACAGTACTGCTCTTTTATCTATCAGTTCTCACCTCTAAATACTATCTCTTGAGACAGGCATTCCTTGACCCTCTTATACAACCCCTCCCCTAGCACCCATGCTCTGTCTCTGAACGCTGTTTATTTTGATAAGTTACTCCTATTTATAATTTTTCTTTATTGCTTTGCTTCTCCCATTCCTGTGTAGGTACCCTGAGGGCAGGAGCTAGATTTTTTTGTTCCCTGGTCCTTGTCTAGTGCATGGGGTTGTTCTCTTAGTATGTAATAGATGCATGATGAAGGAAATGAGAAGTGCAAGGCAAAGGGCTTTGTATGACATCTGGTGGTAGGCACACCGTTCATTTCCTTATTTCCTCAGTTACTTAACTGGGATTATGTCCAGTATGAAATAAGCCCAGTTCCTGTGGAGTCACCATGGTTTCTGTTCTCCCTCTCTCCTTTTTGGATAAAGAAAAAGGCAGTTCTAGGTTTGGTGTGTGGACATGAAGTGGTTAGAGGTAATGTGCATGGAGATTTTGATGTCTGACCCATATCATGCTGGAAGATAAGAGCAGCAGTTCAAAAATTTGGCATAAAGTGGCATATGAGATAGATTATATTTTAAGTGATCATGTTAATGGTAAATTCCTCTTTATATCGTGCTTGATTCATTAGGGATATATACAAATATGCTGAGTTTTGCTAAAATTTTACACCTGCTTATTTTTTATCATTCTCTCAGGTCTAATGTACAAAAAACAGAAATTGAAACATAATCTGTACGTTGGGTGTTTGCCTATAGTACTATTGTTAAGGTTTATTATTATCTTGTAGGAAAGATCTGAATGAAATTGAAGAGAAACCTAAAGATATAATAAAATTCACTGCTGAGAAACTCTCTGTAGATGAAGTCTCACAGTTGGTGATTTCTCCACTCTGTGGTGCAGTCTCCCTATTTGTAGGTGAGTTGTCATTTTCACATTATCTGTAGACTGCACAAGACAGGAAAAATTAGTGTTTCCCATGTTCAGTGTTAATAGAGGATTTAAAGATACTGAGAACAGTAAGCCAAGATTACCCATGGTGGTGGGTAGAAATTTTTTTAGTTCTTATTTTGTTTTAGTAATCTTCAAATTAGCATATGTTAAAGGCTTTGAAGGGCAGGATTAGAAGTCATTATTAGCAGGGAGAATTCTGTATTTTCCAAATATTGAGGGGAAATATGGTGATGATACTAACTTAATGATAATCCTAGGAGCATGTTTCCCTTCCTGGTTTGTCCAATGAATATTTTTGGTATACTTGCCTAATCAGTGTCATTTTATTTCCTTATCTTTGTGATAATTTTTTTTTATTTTTCTAACCAAGTTTTTGTTTTGAGAAAGTTTGATAGCAATTTTTAGACAAATGGTTATGTTCTTGTCTATTCAAAAATAATCCTCTTTTCTATTAATATGTTACTTCTATTGTAAGGAAAAACCTTATTGTAATATTTTTCTTTTTCTTTCTGTTTTCTTTTTAGGGACTACAAGAAACAACTTTGAAGGGAAAAAAGTCATTAGTTTAGAATATGAAGCATATCTACCGATGGCAGAAAATGAAATCAGAAAGATCTGTAGTGACATTAGGCAGAAATGGCCAGTCAAACACATAGCAGTGTTTCATAGACTTGGGTATGATTTTCTTTAGCAATTTAAAAGTTAATTGCTGCTGTTTCCCATTTTTGTACTGATTCTGATTCTAGAACCTTCCATAGCAATCCTATATTACCAAGCAAGGAAGGTTTGTGAATTATTCTGGCCCACAGAGTGGAGACACTGGGTGCCTCTAGGGCTGTGTGTTGCATTGTAACATTTGGAGAGTGGCTGATGCTGTAACAAAGTCCAAATGTAAACAGACAGCAGTGCTAATGTGTGCTAAAGTCCTTAAGGCTTTTTAAGAATTGTTTCATAGTCTGGACTCAGTTTGTATGACAAGTCTGTTAGTAGATTTTTTTTTTTTTTAATGTAAATGCCTTTGAATGTTATTAAATTAGTTTGCCTTTTCGTACTGCTAAAAAGAGTGGAGTTCCAGGCTTCAAAAAGAACCTAACAATTGAGGTTCCATCTCTGTTATATTCCATTAGTTTGCTATTTTATTATTAATTATAATTTTTATCAATTATTTTATATTTATTTCTGTTTGATATTTTAAAATCCACATTATACTCATCATGCAGTAAGTTTGTGTCTCTGGGTATTACCTGGCACTGTGCCTTGTTTGAATCAGAATCAGTAGGCCTTTTTCTCAGTGCCCATCAGACTGGTCTAGTGGGTCAATGATAACAAAGTAGCTACAACCTCAGCATCCCCTCTGCTGAGTGCAGTTGGGATAAATTACTGTTTTTTTTTTAACTAATCTGGAAATTTATGTAAAAACAGAACTGAATGTTGTAAGAATTCTTTACTGGAATTTTTTTTCATCTGTTCAGTAGATTACTTAACTAGATTCAAAAGAGATGGCATTTTGGTTTCTTCATTTTGTTAAAGCTTAGTTCCAGTATCAGAAGCGAGCGTTATCATTGCTGTGTCCTCGGTCCATAGGGCCTCATCCCTCCAGGCTGTGAGCTATGCCATTGATACTTTAAAAGCCAAGGTGCCCATATGGAAAAAGGTAAGAGAACATCTAATGTTGCCATTTGAACATGATTTTTCTCATAGATTTTTAAAAGATAAGGAGTAAGGTTACGTATAGAACTTGTATTCATGGGTCTTCCCTGACTGTATAGAATCATGTTCTTTTTATCTGTGAAATAGGCTGTTTATGTAATGTCTCCTTTCCAAGGTTTGCTAAACCTGAAAAGTACATGCTTCAAAGAATGCATGGCACAAATTAGGCCTCACTAGATGGTAACAACTAGATCTCCTGGTCTGGACTGTTCCATTGGTTCATGTACGAATTCATTTTCTTTGGATTAGAATTCCCTTGAATTTCTTTTGCTGAGTGGGAATAATGCATGGCTATTTAGGCAATAGCTTAAAAAGATTTTTCAAGGCAAAACAGCAAAGAACATTCTAGAATTTCTTTTTAGGAAAAGAAAAGGGTGGGGTATTGCCTCTTCTAAGAAAATGCATAGTGAATGGATATTAAAATATAAATAGGAAATTTTAACTCATATTCTGCCAATACATCTGTCAATAAGAGCAAATCTCTGGTTAAAGAGGACATTCTGAAGGGTGAGAAGACCCCACTCCCTAATTTCTTCCAACAACGGTGGGATTGTTCTGAATTCTCAAACTTGTGATTGCACTCAAGAGTCTAGAATTACCCACAGCATTTTGGCTGGTAGCAAAACTGAGGAATGAATTGAATTAACTGCTCAGATTAGAAGGCCAGAGCAAAGGACCAGAAGGTGAGTCTTTCCCAGGAGCCTACCACCTCAGCCAGTAGTGGAGATAAGCAAATGGGACTCTGACAAAGGGCTTGTGAAATTCAGGGACCGTGTTTTCTGAATAAAAAATGAAACCCTTTCATAGAAGGGTATACTTTGGGATTTGAAGTTAGGGTATCTGAGAGAAAACTGCCTTAGTGAAGCTCAGATAGATGGTGGCTTTGCTATGAACAGAGCTGCCACAATGTTGATGGACTACCTGAGGCAGTTTCCTGACTAGAGTGGGGTAGGGAGGGCATCCTACATTGAGTTGTGAGCCTGTGCAGCAGAGGTAACTTTCTTTACCAGGGAGGAAGAAAGGCTAGCTAGCTGATAGCAGATGAAGAAGGTAGGCGCCCAGGATAAGGGAGTGAGCAGGAGCTGGGACATTCTCTCATTTTTACACTTTGAGAGCTAGCTGAGCTTTCTGTTTTACTTTTCTGCCTGAGGAGGTTGAGAAGTGTGTACAGGTATTCAGAGGAAAGTCAAATTTAGATTTCTGTCCCTCAGAAATAGAATCTGATAGGAGAGTGAGAAGAAAGAACAATACATTTTTATTCCCCTCCCTTCCAAGAAGTATCTAAATTCTTGTGAGTTCTAGTCCCATCTGTACTTTGAGATCATTGGTGATCTAGGCAAGATGTAGGCAGGTGGATGGGGCCCACACTCACAGAGCAGTTGTCACTAGGGTGCAGCCCAAACCTACTTAGGAATTAGATGTGTGGTCACTTAATTTCACACCTAGTGGAAATCCCCCTTCTGCCTATGGAAATGAGTAAATATAAGATTTTTAAATTTGGGACAAAATGATAGCCTTAATATACAGAAAAAGGCATATTTAGAAATGTTGAAGTAGTAGGTGTGTTTAGAAAGAAAAAAAAAATGCTTAAAACTAGAGGTTCCATCCTCCCTGCATGACCTTGCTCAGGCTGTCCCCTGACATGGTCCCAGATGGAATTGTTTATTCTATTCTTTGGTTGTGCCTTGTCTTGTCTATTGTTTCTCCCACGTGATTGGAAGTCCTTAAGTATAGGGAACATATTTATTTATTTTTCTACCTTCAGTGTTGGATTGTTAGAAGAGTAACAGATTTAAATAGACGTGATACTCATTTACCTGAATTCTTCAGATGTAGTTGAATTCACTCTGTTTTGAACCTGTTATGGTTCTGTTTTTCAGGAAATGTATGAAGAATCATCATCATCTTGGAAAAGAAACAAAGAATGTTTTTGGGCAACTGATGATTAAGTCACATTTTTTAAGAGTACTAAAATTAAATTTGGTGAACAACTGCCTTTATCACATTTTGATTTTTCTTCTCCAGAAGTTAAGATAGTTTACTGAAGCACAATATCTTCTTATGTTACACCAGTGGGACAAAAGGGAGAAAAAAAATAAGTGTGTGTCTGGGATGAGGGTTTTTGCAGGAACCAGAGATACAGGAAACGCTGTAAGGAAAAAACAGAAGTGTAATTTAAGGAAAAAACGGAAGTCTAATTTACATGTGAGGAAAGATGCCTGTGGTAGACATACTATGCTATGAAGTAGGAAATTCAGATTACTTATATTTTAAGTATTTTTCAGTAAGCAAAATGAAAAGGATTTTTTTAAAGTAATAGATGGTCAACAAGTGAAGTATTTTGTGATTTTGTGAATATTTTCATTCTTTGGTAATGATATTGGAGTCACAATATATTTCGGTTTGTTGTGAGGAATAGTGGTCAAGAAGCCAGTACTTTGAGTCTTGACCTCAGATCCCTGAATGAACTTAATGGAGAATTTGAAAACAGATTTGATGTCTGAATCCAGCTGCTACTTTGGTTTTCTGCTGCTGGGTCTCCACTCCACTGCTCTTGGACTGCTGATGTGGCCTGCTGACAGTCCCCCCGCTGCCATTCTTCTATCTCCCACTGAGGTCACTTCATCCTCCTTGGAGCCTTCTGAGAGCTAATTCCATCCTAGAACCCACTGTCCTCACTGTGGCCTTCAGTCTGTGATTGGGCTCCAGCCCCTACCCCACCCCCGAACCCTCTTTGCTGTGGCTGGTGTGTAACAAGTTTATTTTGTCATAGGGTCCTTACTTGTACCTTTATCTGGAATGCTCTTCCTCCAGATATTTCCAGTCTATTTCCCCACTTTATTTCAGCCCCCAGTTAAATGTTATCTCCTCAGAGAGCCTTCTCTGACTATCCTATTTCAAACTGGAATCCTGTTCCCTTACTCTGCCTTCTGTCTTGCTGTGGACCTTTATGCTACCTGATATACCATATCTACGAGTTTAGACTATGGACTTCCTGAGGTCAGTGCAATGCCTTAGCTACCACCATGCACTGAAAAGTGATGTTGGTGTTAAGAATTGTGCCCCCAATTAAATACACCTAAACATGTGTAGTTGTCACGCTCACAGTTGTGTAAAGGTATCAGGCTAACTGCATGAGTGGGCAGGTTTTCCCCTCTAGTCCCTCCCGAATTCCCATCCTGACATCTTACCTAGCTACTTACTAGCAACGAGTTTGCAAGAGAGGTCTCTTAAGGCCTGAATGATTTGTGATGTAGTTGGTAGCTGACCCAGCAGAGGGCAGTAGAGCCAGGGCTACAGCAAGAGCAACTTGAGTCAAATTTTTAGTCCATTACTTTTCTTTCTTTCTTAAAGATTGTATTTATTGAGAGACAGTGCGCACACACATGAGGGGGAAGGGGCAGACGGAACAGGAGAAGCAGACTCCCTGCTAAGCAGAAACCCTGATGTGGAGCTCCATCCCAGGACCCGGAGATCATGACTTGAGCCAAAGGCAGACACTTAACAGACTGAGCCACCCAGGCACTCCAGTCCATTTCTTTGGCATAGAACTAAAAAGTAAAATATAGTTAGCCTTTTTAAGTTAAGTTGGAGTGGCTCTTCGATGAAAAGTAGTGTCTGACTTTGAATAAGATTATTTCCAATGTTTAATTAGTATCTGAGTTTATTAAGGAGTTAGGATGAGGATAGAATTTTTAAAAATGCTGTTTATAGTTTTTAAAAACTGACGTAGAATAGTAAGAGGAATTACTTTTAAAAAATGAGTAAATACAAGATTTTCCAATTTGGGGCAAAATTGTGGCCTTAATATATAGATCTATCTGTGATAGAGCTAACGTTCTTTTTTTTTCATAGTTGAAGTTTATGATGCATACCAGACACACTAACTGGTGGCAGTTCTGCAGTAAGCTGCTCTTACAACTTAGTTCACCACAATTGGGATGGGCAGAGTTGAGGGTGTTTGAAAGATCACTTGATCTGGGAATGGGAGATGTTTGTGCATCACTGTAGATGGAAACACATGCCATCAACCTTTGTTTGTATTAACTGTAATTTAAATGTCAGTAAGCTTGATGACACATAATAACTTCAGCATATTTAATCCTTAATGTATTTAAACCCTCCTGCTTACTACTAAAACAAACAAAAACAAAAAAGAAAACCTTGCAGATGAGTGCCTTGGCAAGTTCCAACAGTTGGAGTAACTTTTTTTTTCCTCTCTATTCCAAGCACACATTTTATTTCAAGAGATAAATTGTGTTTAGAGCAGTACTTCTCAAACTTTAATATGTAATGTATGAATCATCTAGCGATTGTTAAACATCCTGTTCAAATTCAGTAGTTCCGGATGGCATCTAAAGTATGCATTTTGTGACAGGCTTCCAGGTGATGCAGTGCTATGTGTGGACACATTTAGAATCTAGGTTTTATACTTAGTCCCTAAACCATGAAGGTAGTTTCAGGTTTTTACAAAACATCCTGTGGTCACTGCTAGTGTAATCTTACCACTGTAGGATTAGATACATCCTCACTCTTACATTGAGTCTTGAACATGTTCAGAAGCAAAGTGAGTGCGTAAGATAAATACAGTGAAATATACGAGCCATAAAATTAAAACTCCACAAAGTAATGTAGCTTTGTTTTTAAAACAATTTTAATTTATTGATGTATGAAGAGTGGTTTACAATTAAATAACACTTTTGATTTTCATAGTTGAGTTTTTCTCATACTAATGTTGATTACTTTTCCAGTTCGTTTTTCAGAAATGTGCAACTTGATGAACATGCATACATTTTTATATTTTTGGAGGAGAGGGAAAAAAAGGCAAAAACCAGTTACAAAAAGCAAATATACTTATTACATCTTAAAGATTTATACTTTACATGAAAGAAAATACCAAGACCATTGTTCTTTAAGAAATATACAATTCTAACATAGTTGTGCAATATATATACATTTTTATTTTGACTTTATCTGCCAAGATAAACCTGGTACAGATGAAACCATCTTTTTATATTTACATATGGCTACATTTTCATTATTTAAGGTTTAAAGTTATTTTAAACTTTACCCTCGTGTTTATCTTTTACCTCTAGATGTTTAGTCTCTAAAATTGTTTAAAATGGATCTGCATTAATGTACATGAAGGGCAGAGTCCTGAATAGTCGTGGATGCAGGTATTTTCTGTGTGCAAACTGAAATAGCAAAGATGGGCCAGGGTGCTCAGTTTGAGGGATCTTGCTTTCTATTTAATATCTTAACTGATGAGATTTTAAATATATTAACTTATAGCTGTATATCAGAATAGATAAATACATTATAAATTTATACCTTTTATAATAACTTTTAGTATAATCACTTATGTGATTATGATAGATTGGTTTTAGTTTTCACAGTTAATAGATAACTTCTATTTTATAAAAACACTGCCAGCCAGAAAAATTTCTTTCCAGTTGGGAGTTCTCCTTTTGCTGCTAAAATGAATGATACACAGTATTTTACAAATGGCTTGTGGGGCAGCTATGCATGAAGCAACTCTGTTTTTAATTACATTCTACAGATCTTGTCTATATGCCATTTATGAAATGGAAACTTTAAGATGGTATCTTTTAGACCCCATATCATACTTTTAAAAGTATGGCTGAACAGGAATACATAACTTTTTTTCAAGCATTGGATTTTGTTTTTCTTTAAATTGCTTGGATAAGTATTTGCCTTTGCTTAAAAGGGCTTGAGAAATACTCATTAGAGCCCCTGCCTCAAACTTGTGATCTGATGACAGAAGTTGTGTACTTAGAGCACTCGCTTATAGTGCAGCAGGGTTCTCAATTGGGGGGATTTTGCCTCCCAGGAGACGTGATACAGCATCTGGAGATATTTTTTGATTGTCACAACTTAGAAGTGCCAGGGATGGTAATCATTCTATCATGCGAAGGACAGTCGTCCCTTGCCAGAATGAATTACCTAGGCCCTTGAGTCAGTAGTGCCAAGGCTGAGAAACCCTGTGCTAGTGTAATAAATGGTACAGAGACAAGTGGCTAATTTTTTGGTTTATAGTAATACAACTACTTCATGGAGACAATGCCAACAAGGTAGATTACCTAAGCCGTGGCATGGCTAAGACTCTGCTGCTCACCGTGGGTATGTGACCAAGTTCAGTAAGAAAGGTGAGGCAAAATAAGATGAAAGACCTGTTGGAGTTCTTTTATAGCACCCTGAAGAACTAGTGTGTTTATGTATACAGTAGTTACATGGTTTATGAAATATTCTTTATCGACTTAGTGATGTTTTTCCTCCACTCTTTTTAAAAGAAGTTTTGGACTCAGTGTCCACACAGCTGTTTTAAGAATTGGGCTCTAGCCCATCTAGAGGATACTGTGTTTTTGCTACAAACCCCTGATATTTTATGGCTAACTTTTTCCCCTCGTTTTGCTTTGTCAAATACAAAATAAATCACTAAACAGTGCAGGTAGCTCTAGATAGCTTATAGGAGTTGGGGCCAGGAAGGCTGTTGGGGCCAGAGGCACACAAGCATAGACCTGTTTTCAAAGTCAGGTTTTTGGAGGATTGTCTAGTTATAGGAAATCCAGATCATAGACTTTTAAAGCTAGAAGCATTGCTGCTGAGCTCCAACACAGCCTTCCTATTTTAATTTTTTTGATTTATTTATTTATGATAGTCACACATAGAGGCAGAGACATAGGCAGAGGGAGAAGCAGGCTCCATGCACCGGGAGCCCGACGTGGGACTCGATCCTGGGTCTCCAGGATCGCTCCCTGGGCCAAAGGCAGGTGCTAAACCGCTGCGCCACCCAGGGATCCCTCCTTCCTATTTTATAATGAGGACACTGCAGTGTAAAGAGGCCAAGTGACTTGACCAAAGCTTTAGGTTTGCAGTTTCTGACATAAAATAACCCTCTACTGGCTTTGCTTGGGCCCTTCTCCCTCCAGGAGAATGTATGGGCTCAGAAACAAAAGAAAGTGTAGAAGGAGAAATCGGTGGTGTTTCCCAAGATAGTTCATTCCCATCAGTGACTAGGATGCTTGTTAAAATACGGACTAGTAGTGCATGTCATCCCTGTCTGACCAAATGTCTCAGGAGTTGGGATGTAGCAAGCTACCTACTGAGCAAACTTGCCCGGGGGGAGTCATTCTGGACATATAAGTCCTCCAACAACACACAAACACAGAGGGTGTACCTGTTAATTTGGTGGTTTTCAATGTCTCCTTGTAGTTGCTTGCAAATTCCTGAGGCTTTTTTAAACTTGTTTACACTGTCTAAACTTCAATAATTAGAAATTAACTCTGGCTTATATTTCTTACCTGTTTAGCAGTAAATGAAAATAGCTCCCTGGAGTCAAGGGGATTATTCATGTAAATATGTGAGAGGATTTCTCTTCCTCACACCTGGTGTAGAGCAGCTGCTCCAACGAATGGGAGATTTGGACGAGGGCCAAGGGAAGGTGGCTAACTCTGAATTGCTTGGAGAGAAAGGCATGCCTCAGGTGGCTTCTGGAAGACAGGCACACCAGGAGGCGGGAGAGTGGTTTAGTATGGAAGGAGGAAGGATGGCAAAGAAATTATTCCTCTTCCAAAAATTCAAACTAGGTCCCTACCATCCAGTCACATCAGTCAGGTGGACATCCTGAAGGAGAAAGGAAACTTCCTACATCCTCTAGCAGCTAGGATTTTACTATAAGTGTTGTGATATTAAAGATTTTAAACAAAAATTTGTGCTTTGACTTCAAAACTACCCTCCCCACCCCCCGCCTTAAACAGAGGTTTCTTCTCTAGGAAGCATACCCTGGGTTACTACCAGGTATCCAACCAAGCATGTTTTGATAAGTACGTCCTACCAAACAAGGGACTGAGGAGGCAGCTCCAGGCTGACAACAGCAAGTTTCACCCTGCTTTATTAACAAAATTATCACTTGAAATAACCTGTGGCAGCTTTAGATGAGCAGCATAAGTTGAAGACCTGTTTTTTTTTTTTTTTCTACATCAATATCCAAACTAATTCTGTATCTATGTCAGGTCCTTCCACTTTTGTTGTTACTGTTTAAAAACAATCACTTTCAATGGTTGGAGTGCCCCCCCCCCCCACCAAATCTAAGAAGAAAGGGTATATTTTTCTTTAAGACTTCTCATGTTTGGAAGCATTTCATGTTTCTGACACAATGCACGTTATAATGTAAACTCTGGACCAGCCAGTGGAAAGATCACTTTCCCTCCCCCCCAATATAAAATAAATCTTTTACCCGTTATACTTCTAGCCACCCCCAATCCCCCAATTTCTTCTTTCCAAACTGACCTGCAGTTTTCGTAAAATAACAGGCTAGTTTACCCAATTACACATTAAACACTGGGATTAAAAATAAAATCCACTTATGCGAATCGCAAACCCTGGGTTGCGGTGCTGCTAGCTTGCACTGCAGGGAGTTGGCCGGGGCTCAGCTGTTGAGTTCTGTGGTCTCATCAATCTCATCTGCATTTTTGGACATTTTTTCATATTTTCTTTTGAAGAAGCCAAGCTGTAAGATGATGTAAAAATTTTACCACCTATGGGCTAGTTATGGCGTCTTTGTCCCCCCTTGGCCGCCCACTAAAGCACCTCTGGGAATCCCTGGGGCTCTGAAGAGGATGGGGTACAGACTATGACCTAATAGCAGCTTATTAGGTCATTAGGATCTAAGCTGATATTAGGTCATAGTCTTAGAGGAAATAATACCCAGAGAGTTGAACTGAATTAATAGTTCCCAGGGTCTACGTATTTGCAGCTGAAGGAAAACAGAGGTCTGGATGTAAAGCAGGTTAAAAAAAATAAAAGTATATAGGGACCATGACCAAGGATATAAAATCTTTACTGAGTGTCTTCAAGGACATAAGTGAGAATTTGCAAATAAATTTGCGTTTCCTTTTCTCTTATGATGGAGGAGATACCTTATGAAACTTAGAGTTACCATTTGAAAAGGAAATTCAAGGCAGATGTCTTTAGGAGATCCATGGTTTTTTTTTGTTTTTGTTTTTGTAAAGATTTTACTTATTCATGAGAGACACAGAGACATAGGCAGAGGGAGAAGCAGGCTCCCTGCGGGGAACACGATGTGGGATTCCATCCCTGGACCCCGGGATCACGACCTGAGCCAAAGGCAGACCCTCAACCACAGAGCCACCCAGGCGTCCTGGAACTCTGTGGTTTAAACATGAAAATTTTCTTACCTTCCATAAAACTGCAACCAGAGCTAATAGCAAAATTATTCCAGCAATTACGCTTCCTATTATAACTCCAGTAGGTACTTCAGCTTTCTCATGGGGTTTCATTATCGTGATGGGAATCTGTAAATGTATATATGTAACAGTTGAGTTAACTAATTGTAGCACCCAGAAAAAGTGAGGTGGTCTAGTCAAATTCTCCCAATTTTATAAATGCTGGTCCAGAGAGGTGATGTGACTCACTCATGATCTCATTCCTCAACTAAATGTCATGAGAGAAAATGCTTCTGCAAATTACAGGCAAGGAATACAAGTTTTCTAGTTTCCTTTAACTGTGTCCATATTTGGTGGATAGGTCACCTCTGACAACCTCCGATGCTTTATTTATGAGATAGGAACTTCAAAGTTGGGCATAGAGGCTCATCGTCAAGTGATAGCATTTGGAGTCCAGATTTGGAGAGGGGAGTCAAAGACCAAACAAATTAACCACCCAGATCCCTTGTAATTAAGCAACAGCAGTTTCCTTAATATTGGTTTCACTTAACTCTCAAGAGTACTTGATGTGGATTGTTAAAAAGTAGATGTAACAGCTTAGGGCTCAAGCTAACCTTTTCAGTGATAAACTATTCCTTGAGGCTACTTGTAATTCTTTATACCCACTTCCTGGGAATCTTTGTGACCTTGTAATAGAATTTCTGCCTTAAGAGTTCTAATGGTAAAATGATATCTTTTATGTACGGATTATATATATATATATATTTTTTAATTGCAGAAAGAATCACTACTGTTTCCTCTATAAAGTGTATTAATATTAAGAGCTGCATTTTGGGCAAAACCAGTCCTCAGAACCTAATTTATTGATTGATTTAATACTACAGTGGTAGATGATCTGCTTCTCATCGCAGAATTTATGAGTTGGACTGAACTTTGTCTTGCCTTTTGGTAATTATATTTCTTTTCATTTATATTTTCAAAAGCTAAAATAAGGCTTTATAATTGAGGAATAAAGTAACTAAATTCATATAGTCCGCTGCTTAATGTCAGTCAAACCTGTACTCTGCATTCCAGAATTTCCTAGTCTGGGGTCCATGGATCCAGAGGGATCCGTGAATATAAAAATTTTTGTATTAGATTTTTAAATGGACTGGGATTCAAATAAATTTAAGGATCACTCAGCTACCTATTGGGATATATATTTATATATGTTTATTTAATCTATTATCTGGATTCCAAATATTATTATTATTATTTAAATTTTTATTTATTTGTGATAGTCACAGAGAGAGAGAGAGAGAGAGAGAGAGAGAGAGAGAGGCAGAGACATAGGCAGAGGGAGAAGCAGGCTCCATGCACCGGGAGCCGGATGCGGGATTCGATCCCGGATCTCCAGGATCGTGCCCCGGGCCAAAGGCAGGCGCCAAACCGCTGCGCCACCCAGGGATTCCCGTGGATTCCAAATATTATTAAAAAATTATCCAGATTATTTTGATTCAAAATATATTTTCATAGACTATAGTTGGCTTTTGTTATTTATCTGTATTGATAAGAAAATACCAAGAAAAAAAATCTAAAGCTGTCATTAAAATTCTTGGATAAATGTATTGATTAAAAATTGAAATTAATAGTGGTTTCTGAAAAAAAGTCTCAGATGTTCCGAGAGTCTGAACAGTACATTTTTCTAAAATGAACTTTTAAAATATCTATAGTACTGGTAAGTTCATAATACTTTGAATTTTAAGTCCACATTTCCTTTGGCTCCATTTCTGATTTTCCATGCCCCAGCCTCTGAAGAGAGGGTGTGGGCCTTTGCTGAGGGTCCTAAGCCAGGGGACGAACAGCATCCTTTCTTGGAATCATTTCCCCTGAGACCAGTGGGACACCAGGGCGGGGAGTCCTACTCCCAAGTATTGAGAGAGGTCCAGAGTTCACAGGGCCATTGGCTTTTTAATGGCTCCAGCAGTGGACTAAGGCCAGCTGCCAGGCTGGTCTTGGGGACAGAGTCTTAAACTGAGGCTTCCAGTTTTTAACAAAAGCATTGGGAGGAAAATGCTCGGGGCTCTGCCAGCTGATTAGCTGAGCATGGAAATCCTGCTATATCTAAATATGGCATATTCCAAGCAGAGTTCACTGCAAAGGAAAGTTGTCCTGTGCCAGCCCTTAGCACAGTGAGCCTTTGTTTTCTCTGAAAGTACATTTCTTTGTTAGACTTTTTTTTTTTTTAAATCAAGGAGAACATTTATAGTTTTCTAGACTATAAGAACTAATGAATGGACACTTCACATAGTGCCAGTATCTAGCTATAAGGAATACTTAAACCCTTTAATAAGTGCCCTATCAAGCATACTTAAGTACTTATCTTTAAAAAATAAATAATTCAAATAAGCATGACTTGAATGTTATAGCCTAAGATCTAGACTGTTCTGTGAAAGCAAGAAGAGAAAGGAAGAGTGGGTGCTGCTGGTGTAGGGATATGGACTAGGGAGCCACAGACAAGAGCCCCTTTCGTTGTGCCTTCCATTGGACTGTCCCTTCTGATCCAGCTTTGCCAACATCGGTTGGGGGCGGTAGAGGGAGTGGAGGATGAGCATATCAGTGAACTCTTTTTGGGTAGCCAACACCTTTGCCAACAAGCCTTACGAAAAACAAACCTCAGGTTTTTAGAGTTTCTCTAAGATGCTGGTACAGATGTATAGGTGAGAAGAACCACTACTCTTTAGTTTTCAGAAGTGAATGCCTGTCAAAAGACTAGTGCTCACTGAGGTGATAGGATGCACTCACCGTGACTGTGTTTTCTTCGATCACATATATCTGAGGGTTATAGGTGTCGATTTCTGCAGATGCTGTCAGCTGAACAGTCTGGAAAGTTGACTGGAACATAAGAACAAAGAATATGTTTTACCCTGGCAGAAATTAACACATAAAACTTGGCATGTTGGGACACCTGGGTGGCTTGGTGGTTGAGCATCTGCATTTGGCTCAGGTCGTGATCCCGGGGTGCTGGGATTGAGTCCCACATCAGGCTCTCCACGGGGAACCTGCTTCTCCTTCTGCATATATGTTTCTGCTTCTCTCTGTGTGTCTCTCGTGAATAAAGAAATGAAATCTTTAAAAAAAAATTGGCATGTTATTTATTTCCTTGTGGAAAATGACAAGAGCAAATGGCACCTATGAGGCCTCAAGAATCTTTGTGTTCCTAAATTGGTGCTACATGTAGGACCACACATGGAAAGTGCCTGAAGGAACTTAAAACGTGTGGACACCTGGGCCACAAGAGCAAATTAAACCAAAACTTAGGGGCTGAAGTTCAGGCATCAGCAGGTTAAAACCACTTCCAGGTAATTCTAACTTGAAAACAGGGTTGAAAAACAAGGATTTAGAAGTGAAGTTTTTTAATTGGGAAAGCTCATGGTTCAGATTTTTTAAAACTTTATAATGTTTGCATCGTGAGGGAAAATTGCAAGCTTGTTTCATATATTTATCTGAACAAGCCAAATAATGGAATGGAAGATCTAATTAAAACAGTAAAAGTGGGGCAGCCCGGTTGGCTCAGTGGTTTAGCGCCGCCTTTAGCCCAGGGCGTGATCCTGGAGACCCGGGATCGAGTCCCACATCGGGCTCCCTGCATGGAGCCTGCTTCTCCCTCTGCCTGTGTCTCTGCCTCTCTCTCTCTCCTCTGTTTCTCATGAATAAATAAAATCTAAAAAAAAAAACAGTAAAAGTATACTTAAACTGGGCTATACATGTCAGTAGCAGACACCCTGAACGTTTTGTCATGCTGCCATGATTAATAATTTCAGGTTTCCTAATCTAAGTGTTTCTATTTAAAAAGTTACTGGATTTGGGGCAGGCATATAGGAAGGACACATATTTTATGTTGTTAATAGTAACCACATAATATAACTTTACATGTATTCCTGGATCTAGCTACAGAAAAAATAATCATTTTTTGGTGGATACATTATTGATGCATATTTTATTTGCGTAAAGCAAGTGTTGGGACTGATGCTTACTTTGAAATAGCGTACAATGCCCAGATTTAAGAACTGCCTTCATATGCTCTGGCTACTAGGATTCAGTTTTTCTGGTTACCAAGGCACATGTTTCAACATACTTCATGAGGTAATTTGCTAAATCATATCTGGGAGCCAGAAAGAAAATACATATCCAAAAAATGAGCAGTTTATTTCCTTTCCCCCAGCTCAGTCTCTGATTAGTTTTAATTTTCTCAAGATGGAAGGTTGCATCAGAAGTTAAGCCTGATCACTTGTGTCTTAAACACATATTATTGGGGAAACATTCACAGTATCGATAATGGTTTCCTTAAAAAATATAGCAATTAAGTGATGCTATTTTCATAGTCCCTGTAGACTAAAATTTCTTGACAACACTGATCTATCCTCCCAGCCTGCCCCTTTGCACAGCTGTGCACATGATATTACGCAGGGTTTATAGTGGTAGGTACACCACACATACCCAGGAGAGTGAAGTAACACACCTGCTAGCACTCAGCAAGGCTTTGCCTTACAAACGGCAGCCAGCAATGCCATTGATTTGGAGGCCTGAGCAATCACTTTATGATGAAATTACTTGACATGTACACTTGCACTGCATCAGAAGAAGGGTGAAGGAAGTATGCTAATGGACTCAAATACAGGGAATGAGAGTTGTATTTCAGACTGGATCTCCTAGGTGGCCTGAGAACATCCATTTGGCTGTTGAAATAGCTGGAAACAAGGTGGGGATAAATATTTGACCTTTTATGGTAGAGGAAGATGTGTGGGACTCAGATAATTCTCATGGGGGTTTTCCAGCTTATCCAGAACCATTGAAAAAGCATAAATACACGTCATCAGAAATTTACTCCCAGAAATGAAACTGCTGCTCCTGACCACCTTTGGGAAGGTACTTTTAAAAGTCTTAACAGTTAATAATGTAGTTTTTAAACAAACTCAAGAAAACCCAAATGCTTTTTACAGAGCTAGTATGATTGCATTTTGATTTCCAACAGCCAGTTTTCCTTCCCAGCTGGCAAAGGTTGCTAGGAAAACATTTGTTCCTCAAATCCAAGGAGACAAGAACCAACTGGTGAAATCTGGCCAAACTGCATCAGCTGGGATGGTGGTATAGCTCTCTGCATGCTTCCCATCTTATAGGATTTAGACGGATCTGAAAGGCTTGAAACCAAACATAACTAACAATAAAATAAACACAGACAAGAAGAAAACCCAATTCCTCACTCCTGCACTCTCCCACTTCTCTGTTCCCCGCCCTGCCTTTCACTATTCCTCTTTCTGTTATGTCTTTATCCAAGAATATTGCTTATATTTTGGTTCCAGGGACAAGTTTGGAGAGAACTTAGTTCTCTAATCTTAAAACTCCATGGCAGGGTATGGGGTTCTTGGAGAGATCATGAAATGGTTAGAATATAGGGAATAGAGTATAGATGGTTGGCACCTTGAGGATTGATGATCTGTTTAAAAAAAAAAATCCACAAGAACCACAAGGACTCTTGGAAGTTTCAGACTAATTATTTTCCTGCCTTGAACAAAGCCAGTGTTGATAAAATGAATAGCTAGCTACTTACGCAGATTTAAGGAGCCCTGTCCGTCCTATTTTTCATGCCAGACTGAGATTCTGGCTACCAAAATCTCTGCGAGAAGCAGATATGACTACTGCCGAGTCACACCTGCCAAATGGAAAAAACACTGACATAGTTTTGACACTTTCTTCAAACTTTTCGTGAGATTGGAAGGACTGGGGAAAAAAAAGTGTATGTACCCCGGGCTTTCACCAGGGAAAGGGTAAAACAGGAGAGCAGAGTGGCTCCAAGGTTTGAATATAGGAAGATGGATCCTTATGTTGGCTTCATCTACATGGTGAGCTGAGATCAATCAATTAGCTGGGAGCTCAAGGATGGAGACAGACTGTACTTGGATTTGGTCATGTTAGAAGTGACTAGGAAGTCAGGAATATCAGGAGCATGAGGACAAAGACAAACTAGGTGACCCATGGTTCCCCAGGACAGCATGGGATCTTGAGGACGTCCCAAAGATTCTGATATACTAGGGTATCGTGGAGTCTCTGCAGCTAATGCTTTATAAGCACCCCAGTGATTCTGAGGCACAACCAGAATCTGGGCAAGCTTTGGAAAGGGATCAGAAATGTATTGTCTTCCAGGGTAAAAATCGCTCTGAGTCATTTGGGCATTGCTGATATTAGCCGGAATACTTGTTGACAGGTATGAATTTATTGACAGTGAAGCCTTATGCATCGTTACTATTGATAAACCCAACAAATAAAGCTTATACTTACTGCTGCAAAAGTCCCGTTCCAAATTCTGGTAGACACGTTAAGGAAGTACTCTCCTTTGACCTGGAGGTCTTTCAGCCAGCAGGTAACATTGCTACATGAAGCAGTTCTGCAGTTCTTTCAGGTTGGAGTCAAGGATAAAAGGAAAGAGTTAGTATGAGCTTAAAAAATAAATGCTAAGATTTTACAAAGATAAAACCCCGTGCTGGGAAGGACTTAGGGAAATAGGCAGTCTCATGAGAAGGGAGACTGTGGCACTAATGCTCCAAAAGGTAAAAAGTGCACACCGTTTGGCCCAGCCATTTCCCATCTCTATGGATGATAATTGGAAATGCGTGGAGAGGAGTATATCACACCTGTTTATTGCATTACTATTTCTGAGAGTAAAAACACCCCCCCTACGAAATAATTCATTTTTATCCCCAATGTACTAGTTAGATAAGTTATTGAATATACATGCACAAAGTGCAGTGCAATTTAGCCTCTTTTTAAAAGATTTTATTTATTTATTCATGAGAGAAGGAGAGAGGCAGAGACATAGGCAGAGGGAGAAGCAGGTGCCCCACAGGCAGCCTGATGTGAGACTCAATCCCAGAACCCCAGCATCACGACCTGAGCCAAAGGTAGATGCTCAACCACTGAGCCAACCCAGGTGCCCCTGCAATTTAGTCTTTAAACATAATTGATAAAGGTGCATTCCTTAGATGAAAAAAAATTGACAGTAAAAGAATCAGTGTTTGCCAAGGGTTAGGGAGGAGGGAAGGATGAATCGGTGGAGTGCAGAGGAGTTTTAAAGGCAGTGAAACTATTCTGTATGATACTATCATTGTGGATACAGGTTATTATAGATTTGTGAAAATCTATAGAATGACATCTGAGAGTGAATGCTAATATAAACTATGGGCTTTGGATGATTATGATGTGCCACTGTAGGTTCATCAAATGTACTGCTCTGATGTGGGAGGGGGTTTGAGAGTGGGAGAGGCTGTCCATATGTGGGGGGCAAAAGGTAGTTGTGAAACTTCTGTACTTTACAATCAAATTTGTGTGAACCTAAAACTGCTCCAAAAAAGTCTATTTTTTAAAAAAAAGTCAATGACATATTAACCTAATAAAAAAGGTGGCATGGTCTATTTATATAACAGTATACATATATCTAGATGTGGTTAATTCTTAGAGGTATAGAGAAGGATGTTCACTCAATACTGAGTGGTTGGCTATTAGCTTTCTAGAGGACTTTAGTTTGTTGTTTGTGTTTTATGTTCACAGTGAACACTTGCCATTTTTACAAAATCAAAGTATTTTCAAATTAAGGAAAATGCTCAGAGGTATATTTTGGCATACCCTGAGATGAGTTTCTCCTGGGCATTTTTATGCACTACTGTTTAGATTTAAGCCATACATTGTAATTAGACCATAAAAAAAGAAACTATTTCATTCTGTTTCCTATATCCACACCCCGATCCATCACAAAATAAAATAATTTCAATAGAAGAAAACCAGAATTTCCATGTCGTGCTTAGAGGAGAACTACTGTTTGTTTAGGGTTACTGTTTGCTAAATGTTTATTATTTGAGTACTTATATGTGCTAAGCATCGGGCAGCCCCCGTGGCGCAGCGGTTTAGCGCTGCCTGCAGCCTGGGGTGTGATCCTGGAGACCCCGGGATCGAGTCCCACATCGGGCTCCCTGCATGGAGCCTGCTTCTCCCTCGGCCTGTGTCTCTGCCTCTCTCTTTGCTCTCTCTGGATGAATGAATAAATAAATCTTAAAAAAAAAAAAGAAACCATGAAAGCTAGAAGTGGGAAATATTAAAAGAAATATATGCTAAGCATCATACCAGATGCTAGACTAGCCTCTTTCTCAAAGAAAGGCACATCACTCTGGAGCAGGAGATAATAAAATATTGGAAAACCAAGAAGGGTGGCCGGAGAAGCATCTTAGGAGCTAAATAAGACCTCAGTGATTATGTGGATGAAGGATGCAAGGCATTTCCCCTTCAGAGTGCCTGCCCAGTTCCCTCTCAGTTCTTTGCAATGCTTGCAAAGTGCCTGATACAAAACAGTAGTTTCACATGGAATACTTTTGATTTCATGAAATCCAGTACTTTTACATTACTGGCATAAGTAATAATCCCAAAACCTAGATTTGAGGATTTATTTTCGAAATCTTAATTCATACAGGCCATCAAAGCCAAAGCAAGAAAAATCTATAATATGAGGTGATAGGAGCAGAGAAGTGCATTGATTTCCAGGTAAAACAAATAATGCATCACCCAAAGTCACCCCGTTAACCTATCCTCACCAAGTCTTTTATGTGCCGGAAATTTTCATTCTTGAAATACACAGAAGGAGATGTATGTCCGATTTTCAGTGGATTTATTTTGGCATTACAACTGATGTCACCGGCCTATAAAGAAGGACATAAAATCAATTTCAGGAAGCAAAATCATTATGATGTTCCTTTTAACATGTTAGGAAATCCTGTGGTCACATGTCAGGATGGAGGAGGGATTGTTAGGCTTCTTTCACATTACTGAACCTGCCACACTTCTTGTAATTACTAATGTAAACTTTGAAATATTCAAATGTCCCTGATGCAACCTGGTAGGGTGGCACTGGTTCTTACAGCCTGATACGTAGAAGACTGTTTGAAATAATAGGCTGTGACTGACTGAATTCAGGGTTTTCTGTGGAACATTTTAAAATTTTGATTTCCTGTAGTCACCTATACACATCACAGGAGTAACGCTACCGTAGAATTTGCTCTGAGTGCCAGTCTAAGGCTGAGCCGGTGTCAAGGGTTTTGGCTAGACAGGGCTTCTCAATCCAGGCTGCATGTTAGAACCACCTAGGGGTGGGGGCTTTTAAGGAATCTTTGGTACTAGAGCCTTCGTCTTGAAGATTCTGATTTGAGTAAATGGGAGTGGGCCTGGGCCTGGGCTGGAAACAGCTGATAAAAATGAGGAGCCAGGGTTGATCACTAGCAGGTGAAAGCCCAGGCTGACATCTTAAAGACCAGCTACTAACTGTGGCTGCATAGACCAACTAGTCTCCCATGGTGGGTTCAACCTCATACTTCCCAGTCGACTACTCTAAGAACAGGACTCTAACAGAATCAGATCTTCACCTGGCCAAAACAGAGCTTTAGGAATAATTTCTGCCATCTGTAATTGCTTCCTTATAACAATATCCTGCTTCTAATATGAAACTGATGGCTAATTAATTGGCACTCAGGATGCATGGCATTAATCTTCTCATCTTTCCATCCATATGATATCAGACATGATCACCACAACCTCATGGGATATTTCTGTATTGAAATATCAGAAGTGCACACTTTTATAGGCAATTCAGTTGTCCTTACCTGATCTGCGTGCACCTCAGTCAGATACATTAATGGGTTCTTTTCTTTGGTGTATTGAGGGATGTGGATGATTACAGATGCCATGCTTACTGGAACACTTCCTGTTGTTACCTGTGAAGTATGGAAGAAAACATTCTGGTTATTGCTACATCATGCACCTATTGCCAAGGAAATGCTCAATAACGTCTTTGTTAATGGAGGGCGACTATTAAGTGGTAAGATTGAGTCCATTGGAAAGTAAGCATTGTTACTTTAGAGTCACACCCAGGTCTCTGTGTCTCACCTCTTCATGGAGAAATTAACATTTACAATTTAAACTGGTAAATGATTTGTGAATTAGCAGTTGGTTAAAGACACTTACTGTCTGTTGAGTTGGGCTACCAGGGCTGACATTCCACTCTGTCCCTGACTAACAGTGTAGTTTGGGCAAGATACTTGACCTCTATATGCTTTAGTTTTCCTCATTTGTAAATCAAAAATAATGAGTAACTTAGTGGATGTGTGCAGGTACAGCATCTGTTCTTATTGGTGGGGAGTCTGTTCTAACTGGGCAATGCTCAAGTCTTATACTGGCTGTTAACATTTTAGATAACCATAGGGGGGCATCTGGCTGGCTCAGTCCGTAGAGCTTGCAACTCTAGATTTTGGGGTTGTGAGTTTGAGTCCCACATTGGGTGTAGAAACTACTCAAAAATAAAATCTTAAAAATAAAATAACTATACGAACAATAGTCCCACCAATTTTGTAACTAACCTGGGAATTAAATGAGTTAATATAGATAACATATTTGATAACTTATTATACCCTATGAATGTTATTTTGTTACTACTAACTGATTAAATATGCTATTAAGGAAGTAGTTGCTAAATACTAGCCACATGTTATAAATTCCAGTATCAGAATCACAAATCAGGAATTTTAAAGATTTCTTTCTTTTTTAAATCACCAAATTGTAGGGTTATAACCATGTAACTCACTAGTAGGAAACGTAAAAAAAAAAAAAAAAAAAAAGGTATTCATTTAAGGTAGTGAATGAATTCTTTTTACTTTCCAAATTTTCAATAATTTATTATAAAATAGCCATTTTCACAAATTTCTTTTTATATAATTGATAACCTTTAGATTATAATTGCTTACTAATAGCCAATGTAAACTTACTGAAAGATATTTGTATATAAATGGTTTCTCAAATAAAAGTGATCTCCCCATGATAAACTGGTATGTTAATTATATTCCAGAGACTTTTGCCCATAGAAAAATACCATTATGTTAATACTTTGTTGATTAATGTTGAACATTTGCTTCCAAAATAAATCAATTATTTTTTTTATCCAGAACACATAGCTATGCACAAAACCCAACTGTTTACTTATTGAGCCTTAGTGGTTCTCAAAGTATAGCACCTGCACCACCAACATCTGGAAACTTGTTAGAAATGCGCATTTTTAGTCTCACCATAGACCTACTGAATCAAACCCTGAGGATGGAGCCAGGTGACATGTATCTTAATGTTCCCCCAGGTGATTCTAATGCATGTTCAAGTTTGAGAACCACTGGTACCTTTCAACTTTTTACTTTCTTCTCTTCCTGCTCTCCTTTTTCCCCTTCCTTTCTTCCTGATTTAGTATTTTTTAAAAAAGATTTTATTTATATATTTGACAGAGAGAGAGAGAGAGAGAAAGAGAGCAGGAGCAGGGGAAGCACCAGGCAGGGGGAGAGGGAGAAGCAGATTCCCTGATGAGCCCCTAGGCGGGGCTCGATCCCAGGACCCTGAGATCATGATCTGAGTCAAAGCCAGACACTTAAATGACTGAGCCACACAGGTGCCCCCTTGATTTAGTATTCTTATGACAGGCTTACTAACCTTAATGGAGAAGATGAATTTTGGACCAATATCTTCATAACTGTGCACGATAGAAGGAACATTCCCATCTGAAGAGACTTCATAAAAATTTATGTTGGTGGATCTGTTGGATGATGTTTGTAAAGCCAAATATTTTAGTTTTGCTGTTGTTCTTGAAGCATAATACTTCTTTTATTTAAATATCTTCTAGCTCATCTTACAAGTAAAAGTTTATATTTAGTTATAAAAACCTAATGAAAACAAATGCTACTTATAGGCTAATGTTTCCAAGGCTAAAACAAATTCCTTTAAAAACATTTCCCTTCCTGATCTTTCTGCAAGATTCTCTGTTAAATATTTACCAGCTGTAAAGTTTCTAAAAAAAGTACAAATATATTACTTTAGGACTGATAGAACTCAAGATTGCTAATATACTGGCTGCCATGTTAATGCAGTGCACACTTAGTCCTTGTTGATTGGATGAATGGATTTAAAAGCCAGAGGATTTTCCACTTGGGTGGCTGAAATGCAATGATAGGGTGCTGGGTTTTAGATCCTGCAGTATTTTATACTGGATGCCTGTAAAGTAGGGCATACATTTTCCCTGTTATTCCTTCTCCCTATCCTTCTCTAGTTCCAAACCAACTCTAATGCTTTGGTTTGAATTGAGTTTGGTCAGTCTGTTTCCATGACTAGTGTAGGGACCATGTTTATGATGACTGACCTAGAGGTTTTATTAGACTAGACATAGAGGTATCAGATGATACGATCTGTTTGCTTGGGGTTGCCAACTAGGGTTTGCAAGTGAAGTGAGGACCAGGTCAGAGGAATCCCCACAGGACCACTCAGACTGGAACATAGCTGGACACCCTTCCCTATGCTCCTCACTCATCTCTAAGGCTGAGGCTGGATTCCAACCAGGATAGCTTCACTGGGACTGTAGGGGGGTTAGTAGCAGGAATAGGAGTCTGAAAAGCAATATTTCTTCCCCCTGGACAATTTATCATAATTCTAGTATGTTGATTCTATTTCCTAAAAAAAATTGAACTGGATCTTTTCTGAGATAATTTTTGGGCTTCTTTATGGAACTCCTGTCTTTTTTTATACTTAAAAGAAAACCCACAAACTTTTCCAAATTCTCAGAAGGAAAATATGTCCTAGGAGACTCAAATAGATGTGGCATTTGTCAAGGTTATGTAGATGAAAGGAAACAATGATTTGTCAGCCTTACATGGAAAATGGGAATGCTGACGAGAATTCAAAACAGAGAGACTGGCCGTATATGCATGAATTATTCCCTTACCTTCCAAAAGACCTTTGTATGAGCCCCTAAAAAGAGTCAGTTTCTAAATTAGTATGCTCTGTTTTTGCATTTTAAAGAGAGCTGACATTTTTCCATGTGTTACTTAAGTTTTCCTTAAGTTACTTAAGTGTGCATGATCAATGTATTTATAGGCAGTTAGCTATCCTCAGGGGTCTCCTATTTTAGAAGTAATTCAATCATGATTTCCACCCATAATATTTACATAATATAACTGCACATTTATCAAAATGGTTGCTAAGGGATACATTCAATGATTGGGTAGGACTTTTTCAAAAAAATTGCAAAAATGTTATTTTTTATAGTACTTGTGATAGTTAACAAAATAAATATGCAAAACAACCAAATATCTCATTAATTTTGAATTGGTTACATTAATTATGATCCAGCCAGGAATAGGATGTTAGATCTGTATGTCCTGATACAAAAACTTATCTAAGATTACATAAAAAGCAAGGTTAGAGAAGGATTTTATTATTCTATTTGGGTAAATATGTGTGTGTGTGAGTGTGTTACATGCATATATCCTGGTAGATGAACAAACCTCCAGTCTGGAAGATATTCTGAAAATAGGGAAGTCATCTCTGGAATGGCCAGAGGGTGGGAGGGATGACTTCGCTTTCCATTGTCTATCTTTCTATAGTGTTTTAGATTTTATATCCATGTCTTTCTTTAAAGAAACAAAACACAACAAAAACATCAAGAGGAACTATC
This sequence comes from Canis lupus baileyi, assembly GCF_048164855.1. NCBI lineage: Eukaryota > Metazoa > Chordata > Mammalia > Carnivora > Canidae > Canis > Canis lupus. The sequence goes on from NC_132841.1 coordinate 62,966,133, forward strand.
TGGATAGTAGGATTTTTAGTGTTTATACATCATAATTCTCCATATTAATTAAAAAAAACCCTTTTTGGTATATTTTAAAGAGCATTAGACAGTCTTAAAATCCAGTATACTATCACAAAAATATAGAGCTAAGACCTTATTGAAAGTGAAGTCTCACTTCAATCTTATATTTATTTCATGTTAAAGTATCTGGAAATATTGGCCATGGTGCAGAGTAGAATCCTATAAAGGCTGTATTAAGAAAAAGCATTTATGATAAGAATCAATGTAGATAGGAAGAAAAGACAGGTAATGTGGTAATATCAATCTCTCTGGATGCATTGGCCTTCAATCCTTTTAGCACCATGGGTCCTTTCGGAATCTGCAGTTAGTGATTAGTTTTTCAGGGATGGATGACTTGTGCTATATTTTGTTCTGCTTTGGCTGTTTGCAGCTCACTTGATATAGAAGGATTCTTTCATCTTTGCTCATATATCTTGAGCTCTAGACATAATGACACATTTTCCTTTTTGTTTTTACTCAGTGATCTACTGCATGACCTGTGTTCCATGCTTTTAGGAGTTGGGTGATGTGGCAAGTCAGAGAAATCCATTCTCCCTAAACACTGTTTGCAGCATGGCTTGTTGGCAATATACCACAGGACATGTGTGCTCAGAAGCTCCCAGCATGCCTCACTAAATGGAGAACTCTGGTTCCTGGGCTGGGGGTTGAGCATCACCTTCAGCCTGTGTACCTGCATAGCTGTGCTCCAGTGTGTCTGCACCCATGAACCTAACTCATTTCTTGATGGGAGTTAAAGGTGATGCATCACCCTATTCATGCCTATGGTGTTCCACGTAGCTACTTCTCAAGACACCTGCCCTGCTGAACAATTCAAGATAGCTGGTACCAACCAGTATCCTATTTCCACTGCCTTCAGCTATGCTTGCTCTGGCCAAGCAAAAAAAGAGAATACAGCATTTCTTCATAAATGATCTCCTTTGGCAAATGCCTCATTTCCAGTTGGTTGGGAAAAAAACTCTAATATGTTATGTCAGGAATTTTCCACCCAGAAACTAATTTTCCATGACTAGATGTCATATTTGTGGTGGACCTACTATGTGTAAAGCGTTGTGCCTGGCACTTCAGTGTTTAGAGATGGGGCTATTGCTTGAGTGCTCATGTGGATGGTAGGGAGCCGATATGGAGAAGAAAGTGGTGGCAACTCCTCAGGGCCCGGGGAGTCCTGCTTTGACCCCTTGGGAAAGTGTGCATCTCCTCTGAAGGGCTGCAGAGGACTCTCACTGTGGCCTGGGCAGAAGGGCTGCTCCTCTGGCTTTCTGATATTGCCCTCTGTCTGTAAACCCAGATAGTCACTCAAGATTCTCCTAAGGACTGACGCATCCCTGGGTTTCTGTTTTAGTTGACAGGGGGGAAATATTTAATTCAAATTTTCCAGTTAAGAATGAACATATGGAGGATTTCTTCAGTCCTGAGCCAAATGTGTTACAAACCAACTGACCTCAGTGGCCACAGGTGACTCACTGTTTCACTCACCTTGTTATGTGAATATCGGCGTCGTACCGCAGGGGAGTTTTGAAGTTGACCAAATTATCTGCCTTGTTCTCTTCATAGCTTTCGCTATTGAAACAAACATTAGGAAACTACTTAAAGAGGAATATTATTAAAGCTCACCTATCATCAATTCATGATTTCATTACGTTTTACCTTAAGGCTTGGAAACTGACAGATGCCTGATTCTGAAGGTTTTGAAGATTGAAGTCAAAGTTAATAGTGAAAGTCACCTATGCACAAAATTAAAATTCATTAATCCAGGATGGTTTATACTCAGGGACCAATTAACAAAAAGTTCCCCAGAAAAGTAAACTCACTCCAGTTTGATTGTGAATTTTATATGCCTTAAGCTTTTACACTTGTATAATATCTGTTCATCCACCTTGCTTTATTTAGCCTGCCACACCTTTAGAATCAGAGGGTTCACCTTTCAAGTGACATGTGCAGATCATCACATCACAGGCATATCTACGTGTCAGAATTGGAAAGTTTTGTGCCGATGTGAAATTTGCTTGTCAGGGGTTAACATATACTATCTGTGGCTTTCTACAGCATTCTGACCAGTGTTGGTCAATGTATTCAGAAAACAAAACAAAACAAAACGGAAACCCCTCCTTATTGTATATGCTTTTGAAATGAATTGCATGGAGGGGGAAGGAAATCTCACTTTTATTAATAACTTAAAACATTCAGATTTTTAAAAAACTTCCTTTAAATATTCACCTAGTTATTTTGTGATACCTGTCAAATGGTGTTACGTAACGAAGAAGGTGGAATGGTGGTGAATGAACATGAGTGCCAAGGAGGGGCTAGTGTGGATTTAAGAATGTAATGAAGTTGTACCTGTTGCTCCCTCTTCAAAGCAGGGTAGCCTACATCACAGGTGACAGTCTTCTGAGATGAAGCAATCTGGCATGTTACTTCTGTCCCATCAACCTAAAAGAGACCAAGGAAACAATGACTGATTGGCATATAGTGTGCATGTGTGTGTGTGCGTGTGCACATGTGCATGTGTGAGCACATACATGCTGAGAGATGTATAAACCACAGGGGCATTTTAGCAGCAGAGCTGGTTCACAATGAAGTAATTTATTGTCCCCCAAGACTTGAAAATCTTAGATCATCCAGGTAGCTATTATACTACTTTTATTGCCAAGCAGGACACCCAATGAGCCAAAAGTGAGGTCAAATACTGGAATTTCCCCCCAGAAGTAAATCCTAGTTCTTATATTTCAGAAGCACAAAATAACTTCAATCCAATATTCAGAAATGCTGTCTTTAATACATACCTTTCTCTCAATGTGTTTGAAATTTGTAGTTTCGAGAGAAGAAAACAAAATCATATGTTGGTGTTTGCATTTTAAATAATTTAAAGAATCTTTTTTAGTTCTCCTTGGTGCTTTTTTTTTTCTTTTTAAAATAAGAAGTTCTCATTTGGCACAGGAAATTGAAGCACCGAAGACAGAATAGATTTAGAACACTAAATCTGTTAAGTTCGTGTTGACTTTAACTTGGATGGAACCATTTTTAATCCTTTTATCAAGTAGTGAATTTGGGAAATCTCAGCTTTTCCCTCTTCTCCCTCTCATTGCTTGGTGGCAGGGGAGGGGCCAGAGGGGCATTCATGGCCAAGTGTGTTCCTGGTATAGTGATCGAGTCAACATGATTAACTGACCTTGCTGGAATGCATCATCTTGGCAGTCGCAAGACTTGTGGTTACAAAGCTTGGACTGGGCAATGGGACTCGAATTTCTCAGAGCAAGTGCAGCTTGAAGTATCTGTGCGGCACTACGCAGCCTCCTCACACAGATGGCTTGAGAAGACTTATGGTAGTGTCTGGCCAAGACTTAGGGCAAAGGAAAAACTGACCAAGCTGTGAAGCAGAACTGGGCTCGCTACAGAATCAGCCTACACTCTCATGTGGTCTAACTAGTTGGGAGCCCCCAAAGTTAGGACTGATCACACCCAGAAGTCAGGTGCTTCTTCAGACAGCATACAGGACTCGGGGATGTGAGTGTGAGCAAGATGGCCACTAACAACAAAAACACAAGAGCAGTGAGCTCAGAGTGTTACCACCTACCGGCATGGACCAGGAAGCAAAAAACAAATTTTCTGAAAAATCCACAACAATTCTAGTGTTGTATGCACTTTCCCTTTTGTTTTTCAGGGTTATTGAAAATGTTAACCTTCTGTTTTGGTTGCTGACAATAAAAGGTTGATCTCTGTTAAAAGGAAAAAAGAATTATTAAAGTTACAAAGGTCAGTGTTCAAATACTTCACTCATTTAAAAAATTAAAAGATAAAACTTTAGATTTGGAGGACTGAGAAAGTTGTTTAATAAATCATCTCATAGTAAAATGATATGGACAACAAATAAGTCAATGCTATTAGATTTTCTTCTTCACTTATTTTAATTACATTGCAGGGAGAAGAACCATCCCAATACAAATGGTTTTAGATTTCTTGTTTTCCCCCTTATAGATGGTAGAAATTAAAATTCAGATTTTAAGGGTCTTTATTAGTTATGGATGTTTCTTTCATAGAAAAAATCTCCATAAACATTCATTTGAATAAAGTGATCAATGTATCTTATTTCCACACTTTACACTGAGCTCTAAAGCAGACTTACTGAGCAGCTGACAGATGTTGGACATTCAGAACTAGATCTGAGATGCAAACTCCATCATCCCCACAGTCCTTGTAGAAAGGGATCTACAAAAAAAGGAAAAATAATCCCACACATGTGCTCTTGAGTTAGAAATCATTGTGGAAGGATCCATGTAGTATCATTCCATCTATATAAAGCTCAAAACCATGCAAAACTACACAATATTTTAGGAATATATGCATGATTAGCAACATAGGAAGGGAAGCGTCAATAAAAGCAAAATTTGAGGTGATGATTTGCCTGAAGGAGCAAGATGAAGATGAATGTGATAAAAGTAGGGAGGGATACAGAGAACATAGCTATTTGTTACATTTCTTAAAGGTGGTAAGAACAAGGTGTTTAACTTTATGGTTATTTATTTCCTCAACAAATATTTATTGGACACCTATGGTGGACCAGGCACCGTTCAAGGGTCTGGGAATACAGCAGTGAAGAAGACAAAAATCTCCATCCTTCATGGAACTTGCATGTTGGTGAACTTTACACATATTTCACTTAGAAAACTAACAATTTGAAAGTTATGTCCTAGGTAGCTTTTGAACACGACTGCAGTGACTATGAAGCTTTCCTAGCCAGTCTGAATTCCAGGAAGGGTAAACCACACTTACACTGAAGACTTTGGCCTTTTCAGAGTAGGCTTCGAGGGCAGGGCTGGTGCCAGGGTGTTCCAGGCTGATGTTCACATACAGATCCAAAGAGTTGACAACATCAGAGGGCTTCTAAACACACAGACACAGTGAGGCAGTTTACTAGGGCACGGTAGTTCCCAAACAAGAAAATGACCACAATGAGTTCACAATTAACAACACAGTCCCCTCTCAATTATGGAGAATATCCTCATTTTGAATTCTCAAGACTCTTGCTTCTTCTTTTCTGTCCTAATTCTGTTCTTAGCCTCTCCACCAGCAAGACACTTAGAGACTTGGGGTTCAGTAAAGATCTGAAGCAGCAATTCTTAGTTGAGCTCACCAGAAATCTTGTTATCCATACACAATTTATGAATATTTAGAGGATATGCCCAGTTTTAATATTTAAAAGACCTGTCAGTACACAGCTCTTGGGTTGTTGGCTAGGTCTTTTCAGTTCCTACCACCAAGACTTAAGAGTTCTTAGGTATCCTGACCAAATTTCTGGGAGGAAATATTGTAACTGAGAGGGGAAGGTTGCTCAGGGCTGGCTACTGGGCAATGACAAGAGAACTCCCTTCTTTAGTCAAAACCTAACTCACTCTACAAAATTAGATAGATTTCCTTAGCTGGCTGCAAGGCTGGCACACAGGATGGGCTTAGTATTGATATCCAATATGGTGTATCTTAACCGAATGAGATCTCTTCGCTGACCCAAGGCACATATGCCTTCTTAAGAACTTCACAGCACACATCAGCATGAAAAGGATTATGTGTGAACAATAGCTTGGCTGACTTCATTCCCCCAGAATGGAATGCATGTTTCATTTGATCTATGACTTAGCACAAAAATTGGAGAGAAGGAGATCCAGCTTCTAGCCCTTTAAAGAATCTGGATAATTGTGCATCTTAACGACAAAAAGGTCCAGGCCTTCATAAGTAAGTCTCCTTAAACATGAACAAGAAATTAAGCAATGCAATTGATTTTAATTCCTCTATTAACTCTGTTTTCCCAATCATACTTAGTAGTTTTTGAGATGTGAACTTTGTATCATTCATCTAATATCAGGAATATCTCGGAGTACTCCTTAAATCGGCATATACCTCAGACCTTCAAATCCAAATTTCTGATGGTGGGAACCCAGAATATGCATTTTATAAAAGTTCTCTTGGCAGTTTTTATGTATCTTAAACTCTGAGAACCATGTTCTAGGAAAGTTCTTAAGCAGCTCTTTTAAAAATGCTTTCCTGAGGAAATCACACTTTCAAATACCATTACATAGTTCCTAGGGGAAAATAGTCCTATAATTTATAAAATCCATTTCCTGTTGGAAATTTTCCTTCAAGAAGCATTTTTCCTACTTGTGAGATTTTCAAAACTCATGTCAACTATAGTAACTGTGGCATAAGATTGGAGCAAATAATTTTTACCTCATCCTTCACCTATGTTAACTTAAATCCAATAGTGGAAATCACAATTGGAATTGTCCTTTTAGCAGCTTGAAAATAAAAATTTTCCCTGATAAGAAAATACTAAAATAAAACTGTCTACTAAAAGCCCATCCTGTTAAACATTTAAGAAAGAAATCTTAAAGATTTCTTTAAAAATATCATTTTTTAGACTTTCAGTTGTAATCCTAAATAAAATTTCATACTAGTAACATTTTCATTGAATGTGACCATGTACTAGCAGAAAAAATATTATTTCCCCCCATAAAATTAAACAAGAAAAGCATTAACTAGAAGGGCAAGCATTTTCTAACTCCCGAGTTTTCTTTTTAGACGTAGACCATTCATTAGTTACTCAGAGGAAAAGAGGAAAGAGGACTGTGGCCCCACCTGTATGTTGATGGTGTACTCAGCGCAACTCTGTGCTTGACTTATGAGCATATTCTTCTGCAAACACCTTTCATTATTTTCTTTAAATAAACCTCTGGAGGTTACTCTGGATGAATATAAGTTTGCATCAATTGTGATATTGTATATAATGGCTATGAAAAAAAATCATAAAGAAATGTTATTACAAATAAACCTTTACAGAAAAACCATCCCTGCCTTATTGTATCTTACTGGGTGAATTCAAGGACTTTGAGAAAATATAAAAACAGTCTTTACACTGCATTGTGAGCAGTGACCAACCATGACATTTGTAATTCAGGCTCTGGTATGATGTAGGTGACTGTGGATACAGACAGATGGGATTCAAAGCATGGTTTGAAGCAGTGTGGAGCAAAGCAGATTTGCCACCAGGAAATCTACTGAGTGAATTTGGGCAAATTACTCACTTCCTCAAGCATTGGTTTCATCATCCCTAACATGGTGATATGATAAAGAAGCAGTTACTGAGTGCCCGCAATTGAACACATTCTCATATGTTACCTTATAAAAGTTTTGCTATCAACCTGGAAAATGGATATTATCTCATTTTTCAGATAATAGAATAAAAGGGGTAAAATAAACCGGCTCCATTCACAAAGCATGGTCAGAAATAAAACTGGGGTGATTTTGAAATCAGAACTCATGTTCTTTCAGCTTCCATGCAGTTGTGAGGATTAACTGCTATTTGAGGATTAACTGACATACTTTGAGAGAACACTCTAGATGCTTATATGAAGGGAAGGCACGCAACTATGCAGTCATAAGTTTGGAATCAGACATACTTGGTTTGAATTCTAATTCCACCATTTATGAGCTCAATGGCTTTAGGCAATTTGTGCAACCTCTTTGAACCTCCATTTCCTCATCTATAAAACAGAGATAAACTACTACCCCAGAGAAATGAAAATGAGAAAAAAAAAAAAAAACAGAATACTACTACTAACCCAGGGAAATGAAAATGAAAAAAAAATGCAATAAAAATTGATGCCAGTAGCCAATATACAAAGTATCAGAGCCTTTAACTAGAGTCTGCTGCCCAAAACTGAGGAAGGTGATCTGATGATATTCAAAGCATCAGCTGCTTTATCTGGCCTTACTCCGTCTTATTTTACTCTTTTCAAGATTTTAAAGGTGAATAGACTCCCAAAATAGATTAATTCTACAGATAACCTTTAAAATACCTATTAGAGATATTGGATAATTTTTCTTGCTCCAATGACTTAGTGAAGTTAACAAAGATAAAATGCAAGTGAATCAAATGGACTAAAAACAAATGAGGAAAATAATACAAAGGAAACACAATGACAGGAAGGTGAACACAGCCAGACATAGTTAGTACACATGGTAATACTAGTTCATTTTTCTCAAGTAGTCTCATGAAAAGGATAGCCTCCTAAGCAATATACTAATTTTGGGGGGGGTTATTAACTTTAAACCAGAGTGAACACCTGATACAATAAATAATAAAGACCATATGCTTTATAAATTTACAAAGTTGTGAAGATGGGATTCTTGTCTTACATACTTTTATTGCCAAGCAATTAAGTGACAAAGGATCATGACTGGCTTGTCTGTGTGGACCTGAAGACATCAAGGAAAAGGTGCCCAATGGAAAGGAAGCCCAGGGAAGGACATTCCCTGAAGTCAGAAAGCTGCTTTCAAGTTATAGCAAGAGAAGGGTTGAAGCCCCATCAAAAAGAGGAAGATTTAGGGGATAAATCCAGGCTTTCAGGCCTGGAGAGCTAACCAGCCAGCCATTTCTGCCAACTAATCTATTTCCCAAATTAATGTTTTAGGCAGACTAGCCACTTAATGTTTTTCCCCCAGCTTTTTAAAGATGTATTGGAGATATAATATTGTATCAATTTGGGGTATACAATGCATATTGTTATGTATGTAACAATGTATGTTAATTTATATATGTAAATATTAGAAAATGATTACAATAAGGTTCATTAACAGATCATCACCTCACACAGTTGCAATTCTGTGTGTATATCTATATGTATGGTGAGAACTTTTAAAATATACTTTCTTAGCAACCATCAAATATACAACACAGTATTGTTAGCTGCGGTCATCATGCTGTGCATCACATCTAGTCACTTAGTATTTATACAGAAATGGTTTTTGACTCAACTCTCCTGGCTACTCAAATGCACCTGCTACAAGGCAAGCCGTGAGATGTGCTACTCAGAGTTGGGTCAGTGTTTGAAAGCCTGAAAGGAAAAATGCCAGATAGATATGAAAAGTAGGAAACCATGGAAAGCATGCCAAGATGTGGATCTAACTTCTGCTTTAGGATTTTAACCTATGTATTTCTTGGTATGAATCATGACAAAGGCTGGAAATAAAGGGGCAGGTTAAAGTTGGTTTGTTAACCGCTTAATGAATCACTTATAGGAACTACAGGTGTCTGAAGGTTAGAGCCAAAATCTGATGGAAGGGGGATGAGAACCCATGAAAAAAACAGCAAGAGAAAGAAGGCTGTGTTGCATCAAGTACTAAGTCCATTGCCATGCTCTGCAGGCACTGGAACAGGAGAGATGAAAGTGAGGGGTGGTGGTTAGGAAGGACCTGGCCACACCCTGAAAGGGGACTCAGCTGGTCCGAGAGAGAGATGACAATTCCTGGTGACATTTGTCCAGTTTTCCTTACTCTTTCCTGCTGACAGAACACATTTCAGATTTTTATTCTCTTCTCTGGATTGTTTAGAGCATTTTAAACACTGGGGCACAAACCACCTATTGTTTTATATTTTCTCTTATTTCATGCATGTTAATTCCTCAAGAATAGGAATATTTGGTACTTGTGCTGAACACACCGTATCTAGATCATGCCATAACCGACTATACTAATACTATACTAATATACTATACTATACTATACTATACTATACTATACTATGCCTATACTAATATAGGCATACACTAGTATCATCCGTGTGTGCCCAAGATTTGAGGTAAAGAACCCATGGGTAAAGAAACTTGGATAGAGTTGGGAGAGCCCGAGACTAGGTCACAGAGACAGTAACTTTCTGTGGCAGAATGTTACCTTCTAGAGACAACTGGGGAAGATCTAACCATACCTTCCATGCGTAATTAACCATTCTCACACACCTCAAATGTGTGTCAATTTAAATGTCTGCAAGACCCTTCCTTCTTTTGGTCTATAAACCCAAAGTGTAGGTTATGTTCACAACTAAGACTCTACAAGCAAACCTATCTCCACACAGATTACTTCAGGTCAACCCACCCACTTGATCGTTCTGCTTAGTAGGTCTAAACTTGGCGCTGAAACAGAGCTTGAGTGTTATGTCAGCATTCTTGTTGAACAAAGTAATTTTATCTGGTGTGAATGAAGCATCCACAGATACATCAGCAATGCTTTGTGACCTGAAAGACATAAATGGAAGTAGGTAGTTACTGCCAAGTGTACATGTTATTACCTTCACCTAAGGGACCCAGGGCCAGCATTATCAAATTATTCTCTGCACAATCTAAGCACTTGAACAGTATTTCATATATGAAAGCTCTAAAGTGGCAGGTAGGAATTATGTCTTCTGTGTTGTGACTCTATTACCAGCCCAATCCACATTTAATTTTTTTCGTGTGTAATGCATGTGTAAGTGCAGGATGTGAGTTTACAATCTCTTTGCAAATGAAGTACAAAGTCATGGTCCTGGCCATGTTTTGCCAGCTATAGAAAGTGACATTTGCTCTTCTCACAAAAAGAAGGGAGAGAGCAGATGGCAAGGTGGGTGTGGCTGCGGCCGAGGAGCATGGCCGAGGCTGTCTCCCTGTTGCCTCCCTTAATGGTTGGCAACAATTCTTTGATGTGTGGTATGTGACCATGATATGATGGTGGCAACTAGCCTGACACCAGAAAATGGCCGAGGAGCCTCTCAGGCAGGGAGCTAAAGACCTCTGACTCTGGCACAGCCCTTTATATATCTGGAAAGCTTTCACATACACATGGTCTCATTTGCCCCTAGAACACTCCTGTGAAATAGAACAAATATTGTCTCCCTTCTGATGAAAAAGTCTGAAACCAAAGATATTTGGTAACTTATCAATTTACTGAGTAATAGCAAGTGAAGAGTTAGAATTCATGTTCTCCTAGTTCCTCTGTCAGTAAAATTTTGTACTTCATCATAACGATCCTTGTGCACATGCTGCATTATTTACAGAGCAGCAGGTAGTAATTAGTAATTTCACTGCTTTGAAAAGTACCACCGCAGAAAACATTTTTTCTTTAATTTCAGGTATCATCTTTTAAAGGACTTGAGTCAATTGAAAAATTATTTTGTCAGTTAATTGTATACCTACAAGGCCCCCTAATAAGTAGTCATAAAACATCTAACAACATGTTCTCAAACCTACAAGAACTAAAATGTCAAGTGAATGTTTTCTGTAAGTTAATATCTTTTAAGAGCATCTTTTATCCCATTGGAGATGGTGGTATTGATTGAAATGATTTTGTTAACTTGTTTTTTAGAAATTATTCTTAGCAAGTTTCCCAGAAAATCCAGTCTCTGCACCTTATAGGAATGTGACCACAAAATGGCATAAAACTAGCTTGACTGATACCTCAATAAATTGATCTGATTCCATGTGTCTTGACTTTTTGAAGAATCAAATCCACTTTCAAAGAAAAAAGTCTGGCCATCATTGGCTATATTAAAAGGTATCGGGGTGCCTGACTGGTTCAGTCAGTGGAGAATGTGACTCTTGACCTTGCAGTGTGGGTTCAAAATCCAAGATGTGTGTGGAGATTACTTATCAAATCTTTAAAATTAAAAAAAGGGAGTGTCACAGTATAGCAATTATATTGACTATGAAGGATGAAGCCTACCAAGATGGCTACAGGGGGATGTTCACTGAAAGGTAGGATTTCTTAGAAATTAAAAAAAAAAAAAGTTCTGTGACTATGCCACCATATACTTTGTATTTTTCTAATGGCATGATACTCTTAACTGATTTTATTCAGTAAATATATTTTTGAATCTGTCAGTCTTAAGTGTGATCTGTGAGTTTCCCCCCACGTGAAGTTTTCATTAAAATGATACACCTAAAATAATGCATTTTGGGTGGCTCAGCCGTTGAGTGTCTGCCTTCAGCCCAGGGCGTGATCCTGGGGTCCCGGGATCGAGTCTCGCATCGGGCTCCCTGCATGGAGCCTACTTCTCCCTCTGCCTGTGTCTCTGCCTCTTTCTCTCTGTGTCTCTCATGAATAAATAAATAAAATCTTAAAAAAAAACCAATGCATTTCATCTTTTAAAAGTACACGTGAAATATTGTAAATAGTTTAATGAAACTCAGAAACAATACACCAATATGTAATGTTTCTCTGTTCTTGAAGTATTTGGACATTTAAAGTACATTTTTCAACAGAGACAAATGAACGAATGAAATATATTTTTTTGGTGGGGGAAGACTCTTAATCTAATTCTCAATTTCTTTCTAATTCCAACCAATATATTTGTCTTTGTCTTTGAATCACAGCCCTTGAATTCCTTATTGTTCCCTCTTGCTCTTCAACTGCTACTGAGGTCAATGAGAAGTCAGCTAAACCTAAATAATGGCTTCTTGTTTATGACTAATAATTTCAAAAGTTACTTCATAACCACATGAGAAGTTACACTTTACTTGTGTGGTCTGAGTTTTCAGTATTTTTAGGGCATTCTCATGAGGCTTCCTTTCTGTGAGCGGAGGTAAGGTTATTTGGAAGATAATATTCAGAAATATCTTGGATACCATTTCAAAGGCTCTGTCTCGTCTATGTCCTTTTTCTGCTCATCATATAGAGAATGGTGATAGCAATGGTAAGCAAATATTTTTTTTTCTCCTGTAAGGAAAAATACTTTTCTTCCTTTGACACATAAATTATGACACATAATTGTCCTGGAGTCTTCTAGAACGCAGGTAGCATTTCCACAATTTCAGCACAATTATCTGCTCTACTTAGCAGGTCACTTTTTAATTAGCTAGTTTGTGTCTGGCTTTCAATTGACTCACCAGAGCTGAACCACTTGCCCAAAGGCACCAATGGACACGTCAGTGATGGAATCCCCATTTAAATCACCATAGCCATCCAAAGATCTCCCAAAGTACTGGAGCTGGCTCCTAAAGGCTCCATTGGATCCCAAGATTTTCTGTAAGAGCAAGTTTTACATGAAATGATAATGTATAACAACTGAGATAGAAAAAAAGGGAGCTTCTACATTGCATAGTTAGATTCTCTACATAGCCACTTCTCAGGTTCTTTTATTCTCCACAAAATTCCATTCATTTTTCAATCACAGCTTTTCTCATCTGTTTATTATTCTTGCAGCCACATCATCACAGAAAATCACCAAGTCATCACCATGACTCTTTTAACATAAAAAAAAAAAAATCACAATGCAGCAGCAGATCAGTGGACTGAGCAGGATTTGAAGCAAGCTCAGGTCATGGTTATTCTCCTAGCCCACATCTTTCATGACTTTAATGGAAAGTTGCCTGATCAATGAGGCCCCTTGGTCACCCTTTAAAGTACTTAATAACTCCCATCCCTGAACATTAAATTAAAAAAATACCTTATTTATTATGATCTGGAACACTTTATATCACTTATCTTATTTCCCCCCCCCCCCGTCTCCTCCACAAAAATGTAAGATCCATAAAGGGCAGAATTTTATCTGTCCTGTTCTTTACAGCATCTCCAGAACCTAGAACAGTGCTTGACACACAACAGGAGGTTTACTAAATGTTTGCTTAGTGAATGAATAAGGTTCTACACTAGGTGGGATGGGTCAGATTACCTGCATGGTAGCTCTAATATGATGATACTCACATGTAAATGCATCACTATGGAACTCAGGATTACCTGGGAATATCTCATGCGAATGGTGCCCTCGTGACCATTGTAGATATACACAGCCCCAGAGTTCTGATTTTCCAAAGGCGAACCAACTATTACATCATTAAAGCCATCCATATTGATATCTGAAAGAGCTGCAATTGCTGAACCAAACCGAGCATTTTCAACACCATTGGGGCCTTCGAGAAACTGGTGCCAATTCAAAACGCCCTTGCAAGGGGGAAGAGAAGGATGATTAAAGCAAACTTTCCAACCTCCACCTTGAAAATTCACAGCAAATGATGCTCAAACCAATTTGTAAACTGTTAAAAGTAGGCAAGATTTCAAACCTTGATTTCAAAATTCTCTAGGATGAGAATTATAAATGAGAATTCTAGCAAGTAAGCTCAAAGGATATGTGCTCACAAACTGAGATGAAAGGGATGGATTCTCTTTACTGTGGCTGTACCACCTACATACCACACTATCCATATCTATGTCTCCTTTCCCCCTTAATATTAGAATCTTTACTTCTTTCTAAAACTTTTGATTTAAAGTTTGTTGATAAAAATATAATATCTTGAATAAAATTAAGGTAGAGACACAACAGAAAACACAATATCTTAATTTAGACCTTAAAACTGGGATCCCTGGGTGGCGCAGCGGTTTGGCGCCTGCCTTGGGCCCAGGGCGTGATCCTGGAGACCCGGGATCGAATCCCACGTCGGGCTCCCGGTACATGGAGCCTGCTTCTCCCTCTGCCTATGTCTTTGCCTCTCTTTCTCTCTCTCTGTGACTATCATAAATAAATAAAAACTAAAAAAAAAATTTTAGACCTTAAAACTTACTGAACAATGGCATAATTATAATGGTATAGGAAGTAGAAAATGAGACCACTAAGTTCCGATCCAAGACAGCAACCCTGAATTCTCCTCTTGCCTGGAACACATCAGATTACACCTATTAATAGGACAATTCCTCCTGAAAAAGTACTGAGGGCTGACTGGACAGCTACTGAACAACCACAGACAGAGAAAATGGCAAGAGAACACCAAGAGAGATGAAGACAAAGTAACACAGGGAAACTGACACAGTGAGGATGCAGAGGACTGAGAGGGCAGGAACAGATTCCACTGTCCTTAGGCACAGAAAATAAGCCACAATTTAAAAAGAGCGATTAGCATTTAAAAGAGGCAACTCTAGAACTCTGCCACATGGTGGAGGAGCAACAGGGAAAGCCCTCCAAGTCAGAGGGATTGGTTTACATTATTACCATCCCACCTTAAAAGCCTAGGTCAGAGCAGGGTCTGGTCAGATCTGGTTATCTCAGTGAGACCTCACTGACCTCAACAAGCTCAAGGTCCTCAGGCCCACACCAGTGTCAGTGATGCTGGGATACAAAAAAAAAAAAAAAAAAAAAAAAAAAAGAAGTCACAGTTTAAAAGGGCCAAGGAGTGGTAGGAACACTCTCTCCTCATCTACCTCTATAGCCCAGATTGGAGCACGGTCCAAACACCATAAGTAGTGGGTTCAGATGCCATAACAGGCAGGTCCCAACCCTATAAATGGCAAAGTCCAGTCATCATAGGATGCTTGCAACATCAGCCAAGCCCAGGGTCTATAGGCCCATACCAGCTTCTGTGGTGCCAAGGGCACAGCAAATAAGCTGTGGAATCTAGGGTTTTTGTTTTTTTGTTTGTTTGTTTCTGTTTTAAATTTTTTAATTAAAGCAAAGCAAGTATTATTTTTAAATTAAAAATGTCTTGTTTTATTTCTTCTTTTTTTTCCTTTCCAATTTTATTTTTTTCTTCTTTTTTTGCAAAAAGCCACGGTTTATTTTTAAGATTTTATTTATTTGAGAGAGAAAGCACAATCAGAGGGAGG
The DNA here is from genome assembly GCF_048164855.1 of Canis lupus baileyi. Taxonomy (NCBI): domain Eukaryota; kingdom Metazoa; phylum Chordata; class Mammalia; order Carnivora; family Canidae; genus Canis; species Canis lupus. Next base: position 62,981,583 of record NC_132841.1, read on the forward strand.
GGCAGAGGAAGAGAGAGAAGCAGACTCCTTGTGGAGCAGGGAGCCCAATGCAGGGCTCAGTACCAGGGCTCGATCCCAGGACCCTGGGATCATGACCCGAGCCAAAGGCAGATGCCTAACTGACTGAGCTACCCAGGAGCCCCCACAAAAGCCACAGTTTTAGAAGAGTAACTTCTAAAACAGCCACAGCTCCAGCCAGCCAGCCAAAAAGTCATCAAGCACACATAGTCTGCAAAGGGGCACCATTCTTAGCTGTTCTTCCTAATCCATAGAAATACAGAAAGTCAAGAAAAATGCAGAGACAGAGGAATATGCTCCAAAAGAAAGAAAAAAACTCAGAAAAAGAACTAAATGAAACAGATAAGAAACATGCCTGATAAAAAATTTAATGATTGTGAGGGTACTGGGCTAGAAAAAAAAGGGGAAGATCTCAGTGAGACTTTCAATAAAAGCATAGAAAATATTAAAAAGAATCCATCAGAGTTGAAGAATACAATAGCTGAAATAGCAGGGGATCAATGGAGTTGAGGATGCAAAAGAATATATCAGCAACCTGGATGATGGGGTAATGGAGAGAAACAGCAGCTGAATAGCAGAAAGAGAAAATTTTTTAAAAAGACAGGTTAAGAGATATCATGGACAACTTAAAGCAAACAAACATTTGCATTATTGGGGCCCCAGAAAAAGAGAGAAAGGTGGAGAAAACTTATTTGATGAAATAATAACTGAAAACTTCCCTAACCTAGGAAAGGAAATAGACATCTAAGTCCAATAAGCACAGAGAGTTCTAAACAAGATGAACCCAAGGAGGTCCACACCATGGCACATAGTAATTAAAATGTCAAAGTTTAAAGATAAAGAGAGAATCTTAAAAGCAGAAAGAAAGAAACAAAAAGTTACTTAGAAGGCAAAAATCTATAAGCCTATCAGTTGATTTTTCAGCAGAAACTCTGCAAGCCAGAAGAAAGTGGCAGGACATATTCAAAGTGCTGAAAGGGGAAAAAACAAAGAAACAAACAAAAATACCTTATACCCAAGAATACTCTACCACGCAATATTATCATTCAGATTCGAAGGAAAGATAAAGTTTCCCAAATGAAAGATAAAGGAGTTCATCACCACTAAATTGGCCTTACAAGAAATATTAAAGGGATTTCTTTAAGTGGAGAGGAATGGTCATAATTAGACATAAGAAAATTATGAATAAAAGATGTAAAATATAACATACTCATAAAATGTAGAGAAGGGAGTAACAGGGAAGAGATGGGAGAAAAGAAAAACGTTCTCCCATTTGCCACCTTTGAACCACCTTTGGAATGTCTTTGAACTTAAATGATCATCAAATTAATACTGCTATTTACTTGGAATGCTATATATGAACTTCATGGTAATCACAAACCTAAAACCTATGATAGACACACAAAAAAGAAAGAAGCCAAATATAACACTATAGAAACTCACTGATCACAAAGAGAATGAAAAGGAATAATAAGACAACTAGAAAATTTTAAAAATGGCAAAAAGACATACCTATCAATAAGCACTTTAAATGTATATGGCCTAAATGCTCCAACCAGGGACATAGGGTGACAGAGTGAATAAAAAACAAGACCCATCTATATGCTGCCTATAAGACACTCACATCTCAGACCTAAAGACATACAGACAGAGAAACATTCATCATACAAATGGAAGTGAAAAAGAAAAAGCTGGGGTAGCAATACTTATATCAGATGAAATAGACTTTAAAACAAAGACTGTAACAATAATCATTACATAATGATAAATCCAACAAGGGGATATAACAATTATAAATATCTACACATCCAACACTAGAGCATCTAAATACATAAAGCAAACATAAATGGAAATAAAAAGAGAAATTTATGATTCTACAAATAGTAGGGGACTTTAACACCCTACTACGTCCATGGATAGATCATCCAGACAGAAAAATTAATAACGAAACAATATTTTAAATGACACATTGGACCAGATGGACATGGAGCATTCCATCCTCAAAAGAGAATACACATTCTTTTCAAGTGCACATGAAACATTCTCCAAAGTAGATCACCTATCAGGCCATAAAACAAGCCTCAAGAAACTTAGAAAGATTGGAATCATACCATGCATCCTGATAACAGTATGAAACTAGAAATAAGTTATTATATATCGAGAAAAAAAAGGAGAAAACACAAACATGGAGACTATACATCATGATACCAAACAACCAATAGGTCAATGAAGCAATTAGTCAAAAAAGAAATAAAAAACATAGAGATGAATGAAAATGAAAATACAATAGTCCAATATCTTTGGGATGCAGCAAAAGTGGTTCTAAGAGGAAAGTATACAGAATATAGTGATACAGTCCTATCTTAAGAAATAAGAAAAAGCTCGAATAAACAATCTAACCTTACACCTAAAGGAACGAGAAAGAAGAACAAACAAAATCAAAGGAGAGTAGAATAAAGGAAATAAGAATAAAAGACCAGATCTATTTTTAACTCTTTGAGGAACCTCCACACAGTTTTCCAGAGTGGCTGTACCAGTTCACATTCCTACTAACAGTGCAAGAGGGTTCCCCTTTCTCCACATCCTCTCCAACATTTGTTGTTTCCTGTCTTGCTAATTTTCACTATTCTCACTGGTGTGAGGTGGTATCTCAATGTGGTTTTGATTTGTATTCCCTGATGGCCAGTGATGTGGAGCATTTTCTCATGTGCTTGTTGGCCCTACGACCCAGCAATTGCACTGCTGGGGATTTACCCCAAAGATACAGATGCAGTGAAACGCCAGGACCCCTGCACCCTGATGTTTATAGCAGCAATGTCCACAATAGCCAAACTGTGGAAGGAGCCTCGGTGTCCATCGAAAGATGAATGGATAAAGAAGATGTGGTCTATGTATACAATGGAATATTACTCAGCCATTAGAAACGACAAATAACACACCATTTGCTTTGACGTGGATGGACCTGGAGGGTACTATGCTGAGTGAAAAAAGTCAATCGGAGAAGGACAAACAGTATATGGTCTCATTCATTTGGGGAATATAAAAATTAGTGAAAGGGAATAAAGGCAAAGGAGAGAAAATGAGTGAAAATATCAGTGAGGGTGACAAAACATGAGAGACACCTAACTCTGGGAAATGAACAAGGGTAGTGGAAGGGGAGGTGGGTGGGGGGTTGGGGTGACTGGGTGATGGGCACTGAGCGGGGGCACTTGGCGGGATGAGCACTGGGTGTTATGCTATATGTTGGCAAATTGAATTCCAATTAAAAAAAAAAAGAAAAGGAAAAAAAGACCAGAGCAGAAATAAATGACTTAGAAACAAACAAACAAAAAGAAAAATTAATGAAATAGAGTTGGTACTTTGAAAAGATAAACAAAATTGATAAACCTTTAGCTGGATTCAAGAAAAAAAAAAAGAGGACCCAAATTAAAAAATAAATCAGAAATGGGAAGTAATAACTGATATCACAGAAATACAAAGGATTATAAGAGAATACTAAAAAAAAGCATATACTAGCAAATGGGACAAATCAATCAATCAATCACATCACTGCAACAAAACAAAGGATAAAAATTAGGATTTCAATAGGTGCAGAAAAATCATGTGACAAGATTCAACCTCAATTCACGATAAAAAAAACTCTCAACAAAGTGGGGTTAGAGGGAATATACTTCAACATAGGCCATATATGAAACACATGTAGCTGACATATATACTCAATGGGGAAAAACTGAGAACTTTCCTTCTGAGGTTAGGAACAGAATAAGGATGTTCACTCATCATTTTTATTCAACATGATACTGGAAGTCCTAGCCACAACAATCAGACACAAAGAAATAAGAGGCATCTATGTTGGTAAAGAAGAAATTAAACTGTTACAATTTGCAGACAACATGATGCTGTATATAGAAAAATCTGAAAAATCTGTTCAGCGAGGAGCCAGACTTGGGGCTTAAATTCCTGGCCCTGAGGTCACTACCTGAGCCAAAATCAAGAGTTGGATACTGAACCAACTGAGCCACCCAGGCACCCCTGCTTTAGAATTGTTTTAATTGCCTCTGTTTGAGAGCTAATTTTTACATTCATTTAAATAAATAAGGTAGAACAAATTATCACAACAGCAAAATGTAAAATTTACTCTATCAATACCAGCTTCCCTTTTTTCCCATCCTTTCTCAAATTTTCTATGTCAACTTGTGCCTTTAATTCCAGTTTTCAGCTCCAAGATCATTATACTATGGGCATTGATTTAGAGAGCTCCGTCTAGTTAGAGTATGCGAAGTTTTATGTTCAAGAACTAAAAATCCCAAGAGCTACATGTATACATGCCTAACTGCCTAACTAAGCAACAGCATTTCCTGACAAACTGACGTAGAAAGCATCCAAACATTTGCAAAGTCCCTGGTACAATTTGTCTTTTTCACTGTAAAATGTTAACAAGATAGTTTGTTCTGTATTATGATCTCTTTACAGTAAAGAAGAAAAATTGAAGGAGATACTTGGAAAATATACAGATGTGCATGTATTTCAAAAATGATGTGCATTTATACTGACTTTGTATAATATATATTCAAAGACCTTTCATGGAAAACAGCAGTGCACCATACATTTAGCTCTTTCTCTAAAGGTTATGCTTTTTAATGTGATTTTTAAGATTATAAATTAATGGTTACATCCTCAAAGTGATGAAATATAAACCATACTACATATGAAAATGATCATTAAATAATTCTTTATTCTGCAAAAATGAAGATTAATTTACCAATACTGAAGGAAATTAAACTAAGTCAGTTTAACAATTTTCTTTACCCTTGTGATAGTACCTTTGTTATAGTAAACAGGTAGACTTTTCCTTCTTCTTTCTTTAGGTCATTCATGTACATTGGTGCACCCACCAAGAGTACATCTGTAATGGTGTCTTTATTCACATCGACTGAGCACAGCACACTGCCAAAATAGGAGCCAATCTGGAATGATAGAGCATATTAACCTTAGAATTCTAGGACTCATACACTCCTAACGTTACACTGTACTTTCATTTACTCACTCAACAAACAAGAATTGAGTGCTTCCTACTTGTAAGGTGCTAGAAACAGTAAGATGAATAACCTAGTGCCTCTCAGTTTGTATCATGATATAACACTTGGTTGTTAAAACAAAGTTAGCGTGCACATAAATCACTAAGAATGTATCTTTAAAATCCAGATTCCAGAGACCCATTTCCAGAGACTCAGAATGGGTGCAATCCAGACAACAGTATTTTAAATAAGTACTCTAAGTGTTTCTGATGCTGGTGTGTGTGTGTGGGGTCAAAGACCACATTTAAAGATGAAACACTTAGAAGGTCTGTGAGGTGTGTTGTAGAGAAAGGCAGGAAGGGAAGAGGGAAGTGGGACAAATGTCTGTGCATGCGTAGTCAGATAAGTTATAGTAGAGGCAAGGGCTAATGCTGTGTGAGCAGAGTGCAGAGGAGCTGGAAAGCTCACTAAGATTAAGTGTTATTTAAATGGCATCTTAAAAAAACAAGAAGTTTTCTAGGTGGAGAAGAGTGGACAAGCATTGTGATGGAAGTATCTGTGGCATGATGCTGGACAGGAGGGACGTTCTCCCATAGACTGGGACAGATGATCAGGTGAGATAGAGTGAAGCAAGAGAGGCTGGCGAGCTGATTGTTCAGTGCATGCCTACATGAATACCTCTTCAGGATTCAGAAATGAGTAAGAAAGGATTCGTTCTATAACACGGTCATTGTTTTCCTCAAAAAAAAAAAAAAAAGCACCCTTCTTTAAAATATTAAAGAAGAGAGAAAAATATGTGACCAAAGCGGATTTGTGGTCAAGGAAGTCAACGACTCAGGTCCTCTTACTCCTGGAAGATCCATAGACACAGTAGGATCACACTTAATCCTGGAGAAGGGAAATCTAAATAGTTGGTTTCTCTGACTCAAGGACAGAAAATTTCTCTTGGTTGTCAGAGATCAGGGTTGCCCATTTTAAATATGTGCCAAGCTCATGGGTCAAATCTTCTTAGTAAGGAAATAGGATTCTGTTGGCTGGTCTTTGCTCTAGTAGGCCATGAGTGGGAGTTATCATAGGTTCTGACTACCAAACAGTCATGCTGAGAAGAAAGTGGCAGAAAACAGAGTTGCTTTAATTTTAGAAACCTTAAAGCCACAGAACACCTTGACAGACCCAGATGTAGTAGCTTAGTCTTGACAATGCTATACTGCTTCCTTCTCATTTTTCCTCTAGATCATTGGCTCCTGGTAGGAGCTTGCCAACAAAGCTGTGGTGAGGTGCCTGTCATTAGGACTAAATAAAACCCATGTATTATTAATCTGGAGAGTCAAAAATACACAGTTGGATATGACCAAACAGCACAGGCTTTGAGGATACTTAGGACTGGGTTTTCGTGACAACTCAACCCCATGAAAGCTATTTGACCTTAGGAAGGTAAATGCTCAGCAAATGCTCAGTAAATGCTCAGTAAATGCTCATCCAAGGGGGTGGTAGGTCTCAGTATTGTGAAGATTTAAGGACTATTTTTTAAAATTTTACTTAAGTGCAATGAACACATAGTGTATGTATTATTAGTCTCAGAGGAAGAGTTCAGTGATTCATCGGTTGCATATAACACCCAGTGCTCACTACATCAAGTGCCCTCCTTAATACCCATCACTCAGTTATTGATTTAAGGAATATTCAAATACAGAACCAGCCACAGGGTAGGCACTCAATAAATGCTAGCTTCCAGTTCTATCAACTCCTACTCCTATGTCCCAATTGTCTGTACGAGTAATTTCACCTGCTACACGATGGAATTTACCTGGTCACCTCGGTGAGCCTGAATAACTGTGACATTGCCATTCTCATCAACACTGTATAGCACTATCTGGCCAGTATAATTTGCCCGAGGAGCACCAGCAACAAAGTGGATGTCTTTTCCAGTAGAAATTGCAGCCACCGAGTAACCTAGGAGAAAAGGAGTTACAGAGTAGGTACTATTGAAGAGCTCAGCCAGATGGCTGGCAAAGTTAGTAGACTTGACCAGAGGTCCTTTTTTGTTGGGCAGGGTGGTGTTAGAAGGTGGAGGAGGGTCAGTAATGAATCCTCCAGGCTGAGAAGGCATTTTAATTCTGAAAAACAAAGCAAGCCACTCTATATCATTTACAGAGTTTTATTCAGGGTAATTTACTGACAAGGGCAATCCAGCAGGCAGGCAGGTGGGCAGGCAGGCAGGCAGGCAACCCAGGACAACAAGCAACTATTCTCCACCTCTCCTCAGACCTTCATCTCCAGCACTTATGGAGTGACAGGCATGGCGGTGACATCACAGGGTAGTTATTTAAAGTGGTGCCATCTGTATGCCAGAGGCTCACTACTAGTTGTCTAAAGTGCTACCATCTGTGCCAGAGGGCTCCCTGTTGATTATCTAAAGTGTGCCAGAGGGGAGAACCAGACAGGGCCAATGATGAAGTCAGTGCTGTGAGCACTCCTTCATGGGGATGCACAGTTCCTAGTGTGCCCAGGCATATGAAAGAGGGCACATCTTCCTTCTTCTAAGATGAACTGCTCCTGTCCTTTGACTGGCAGCATGCCTGGCCTGGGTGGGATACCTAAATCTAAAGCAGGCCCTAGATTCTGGGTTGTCCCATCGGCCACTCATGAACTTGGCACTGAACAAGTATTTCTTGAATGAATAACTACATGAGTCTAAAAGGCAATGTTGCATAGTGGAAAGAACATAGATTTTGGAGTCAGACAGTCCCCGGTTCAAATTCTGGATTTGCCACTTTTTTTTTTTTTTGAGAGTTGTTTACCTTTGGGAATGTTATTAACCTCACTGGCTCTCAAAGGTAAAATGGGGTAATGATACTTTCTTCAAAGGGTTGTTGGAAAGATTTTTTTTTTTTAAGTTAGGCTCCATGCCCAGCATGGGACCTAATGCGGGGCTTGAACTCATGACGCTGAGGTCAAGACCTGAACTGAGATCAAGAGTCAAACACTCAACCAAATAAGCCACCCAGACGCCCCTGGAAGGATGTAAATAGAATTGCCAGGAACTCAGGCAGGAGCTCAAGAACTGTCCCATAGTAGGTGATCAGAATCAGACCAATAAATCAAGCTGTTTATTATAGGAACAAAAAGACTAAGAACTCTATAGTAATATAAGACTACCACTTACTGTATTGGCTTTTAGAAATGACTTCCATTTTAGCACAATCACAGCTGCTTGAATAACCAGAAGAGATCAGCAGGTGTAATACAGTGTATCAGTAAACAGTTTTAGGATAAGCGCTGATTTTCAAAGAGGCAACATAAACATGTGTAGTAAATATAATCACTATATGACACTTCAAGTGTTTTGCTGAACCGATCCTGAGATTCAGCAAGGAGCCAGTTTAAAAAGAAGGGAACTTAAATTTGCCAAGTCAAATGCTGCTATGCCTTACCTAAATATGAACTGTGATTTTTATCTTGCAGAATTTGGTCAAAGGCTTGTTTAGGAAAGATAAAATGTCCATGAGATGTCTGCTGGACAACAGTCCCGCTCCAGCCATAAGCTCCTACTGCACCCAGCATCAGAATATCCTAAAATAATTGAAAAATGAAGATCATGAAGACAAACTACCTTTAAAGCACAAGAATGCAGAGTAGGCAAAAGACTGAAATAAATGGTCTAGATTTAAGGAGAAAATGATGAAGTAAAATGCTTATCAATGCATGTTGATATATGTCCAAATTGTTTTAATAAATTTTGCGCTGGAAAACAAGCCTTCCCCCAGGCCATGTTACCTTGATAGATTCTATAGATAAATCCCTACTATACTACAGGAGGAGCAGATAGCCATCTTCCAATTCCCATTCAAAAGCACACATCTGCAAATGCTGAACACTTGTGAGCCTCCAACCTCACGTATTTGTAAGAAAAGCTCACAGCGGAGGATGTGAGGCATGCTTGAGAAATAGGAAGTGCAGCTGGCAGAGGGGGAGAGGTGGGGCTGCACTGCTATCCAGGCATGTCATCGTGGGAGGCTCTCTTCTGATCTATTCTATTTTTAACATTCTTCCTCTTTCCTCTTGATTCCTTCTCAGACGTTTCTCCATCATCTCTTTCCTATCCCATAGGCTATAGATACCTATATCCTTTCAATAGGAAAATAGCACCGCTACAAAAGGTAACCAACTATACAGTGTGATGTTCAATCTGAGCCATTGGTCAGGCCCATTGGTCAGGTCACGCCAGGAGGGGGTGGTGCACAATCAAGGAAAGGCTGCTCTGGAGGGACTCAAAGTCCTACCTGCATAGTCAAAATTGTAAGTCATTGTAGAAGGCAGGGTTTGTTGGGATGGGACTTATTATTTTTAAGTTTTTGATCTTAGATCTTAGAAAACATCAAAGATAGGGATTTTGGATAGAAAAATATAACCTATTAAAAATAGAGCAAATAAGAAAATGTGTCCCACTTTGAGGACTAGAGACCATGAAATTATGTGAATGATTGTCATAAACTTGGGACTCTGAATCAGGGGTGCAGGAAGGGACTTTAGGAAGTGGACAAAAACCTCAGGAAGTTGTGTTAAAATTCTCCGTGTGTGGGTTCATTAATATTCTTTCTGAGGGAAAATCCCGTAACTTTTATGAGCATTCCTAAGGATTGGTGATCCAGACAAAATTAGCATCTTTTATTCGAGAGGAAAAAAACCATGCCATCCCTGGTCCTTCATTCTGGCAATCAAATCCTCTTTGTTCATACTGTTCCCTAAGCGTTTCCAGTGTCACCTGTCTCTGTATCCCTCTGCTACTCCACTGAGACTCTGAGCAGAGCTGGAATCAGAGCAGGAGGAGGTGGGTGTTTATTAGAAGGAAGAATGGATTTTTCTGGGCTAAGAAAGCTTAGGGACCGTCTCACATGGTCCCTAACTTCTCACTTTTTTTCAGCTATCTTCTGTCTCTGCACTTAGAAGAGATACTCCAGGGGTGCCTGGGTGGCTCAGCGATTGAGCATCTGCCTTCAGCTCAGGGTGTAATACTGCTGCGGGCTTGGGATCAAGTTCCATATCAGGCTCCCTGCAGGGAGCCTGCTTCTCCCTCTGCCTCTGTCTCTGCCTCTCTCTCTCTGTCTCTCATGAATAAATAAAATCTTTAAAAAAAAAAGAGAGAGAGAGACTCGAGCAGCTTAGAATTCAACAGTGGCACTGATGACAAGAGTTTGTGTTTTTTGCTTTCTTAAATATTTATTTATATGAGAGCGAGTGAGCGTGTGTGGATGCGAGCTGGAGGTGGGAAGAGGGAGAGGGTGAGAGACAGAGAGGATCTCAAGCAGACTCTCCACTGAGAGAGACCCAATCCCAAGACCCTGAGATCATGACCTAAGCCAAAATTAATAGTCAGACACTTGACCAACAAAGCCACCCAGGCGCCCTAAGAGTTTGTGTTTTTTTTTTTTTTTTTTTTTTAGAGTTTGTGTTTTTAATAAACTTCTCCAATAGTTAATTGATTTAAAGGAAATTCCTGCAATGATAATCCCTTGAATTAATACAGTACCTGTCCCTTGGAGCACTCATAATTTTCTTGCATATTATCATTTTTTTTTCCATAAAAAAATCCCCATGAAACAGGAAAGAAAAGGCATTATTATCCTTCATCTTTCAGATGATAAATCATCAGCACAAAGAAACTGAATGACTATGACTGGGAATCAGAACAGTTGATCACTGGATGGCTATTTTTTCCATTCTATATATTAAGCTACTGTGCCTAGTAGTGTTCAGCCAAATGATAGCATGGCTGGAAGTTATCTGATATACACACCTTTTGAGGAGAGTAATCTGCACTGAATCCCACTTGTGACATTTCCATCTGGAAGTTGTCTCCTCCTTGAATAGTACCTGGGAGATGGTCATTTCAAGAATTCTATCACTGTTAATTTTTAAATCCAACTTTCAAACACATGTTCATGCACATACACACATGAATACATGCACACATGTACATATGCATATATATACACAACCACATATACCCACAATGTTCGGATGTTTGCTCAAGAATATAGAGCTGGCAAATTCTGGGAGGGAGAAATCACTAAGAAATACAACAAAGTTGTTGTTGTTAACAACAACCCACGATACTCCCAAGGTAGTGTTTGAAGTTGGTGTTAATTTTTAATATGCATTCATATATTTATTGGTATGCTCATGATGATCCTAATACTAAAAACATAAGGGGATGAGGTAAAATAAAAACTGAAGTGATGGCCTTTTAAAAAAAAAAGTTATTATTACCAGCCAAGAAACTGAATTTTCAGCTTTTAAATATTGTTACTAATAAGTGCACACACATCTCAGATGCAGTTGGAAGAGCCAGACAGTTGATGTGTAGCGAAGACCAAACAGAGGTACCTGGGTTGGGTTTCAGGATCCAGGCTTCAAGACTGAGTAGGAATTTTACCAATAGGGAAGTTTGTCCTACTTCTACATACGTGCTTGCCTCTGACACTCAAATCGTAGGACTCCATTCATATTCACTTTCCATACAGTGCAGTCAAAGTGGTTGTATTTCATTAATCTTCTCAAAAAAAGGAATAAATTCCTGGACTACCACTTTGATATAGAGAGTGATATATATAATGTAAACTATATGATACAGTTACTTGTTTAGAAGATGTAATAACTCACCCAGGATGAGAAGAGATATTTTTTAAAAAGATTTTACTTTTAAGTAATCTCTATACCCAACATGGGGCTTCAACTCACAACCTTGAGATCAAGAGTTACACACTCCACTGATCAAGCCAGCTAGGTGTCCCAAGATAATTTTTAATAATGTAGAGCAGTGCTTTCCCAAAATCCAGAATAGCAGATAAGGCACAAAATCATTTCTAATCATCATCTAGGTTGCACTGTGATTATTCATGTTCACACCACCACAAACAAGCATAAGTCATACCACAGGTAGACAAATAACTTTATATTATCTCAGGGCACATTAGATTTTGATAATGTTTTCAACAACTTAGAAGCACCACTGGAGGTTTAAAGAAGCAATAATATTTTTTGGATAGAAGTCTCCAGTGGAAAACCAGGAGAAGATAAGACTGAGGATTTACTACTTAATTTATGCAATGCCCTTGGACCCAGCTTCTGAAAGAGGACCTGACATATAGTAGGTGCTCAATAAAATAGGCTCTTTGTTGCTGAGAGCTATTTGGGTTAACTATCAGAATTTGGGCCATGTGGGACTTTTTACCAACTGGAAAATGTGTGCTATACAGTAACTTCTTGAACATGTGGTATTTATACACTGACTAGACCTTCCAAGGCCATATAAGTATATTATTGTAGATCTGGTAAATAACATGTTTCCTTGAAATATGAACTACTAAAAGTCTTCACTATATTTTTCTAATTTTAAAAGTATACACATTTGTTGTAAATGAATTCAAGAATTTCAGAAATCATATAACAGTATAAAAAGGTAAAACTTCTTATCATTATAAAAACTATGCAATGTTAAAAGGTAAATTTATTTACAATGATAATAGATATTACTAAATTACTTTCCCCCAAAAAGCTATACAATTTATAATCTTATCAAGACTGTATGAGCTTCTTTGCTTCGCCATAATATCTCCAAGCTTATGTTACTAATCTTCATTATTTTTTAGTCACAAAGTGACATTGATTCAATTTATAATTTAGAATAATTACTGAAATTGGGAATATTTTCTTATTTTTATTAGCCATTTGTATCTTATCATTTATAAACTACTTATTCATGTTGCCTGTTTTCCTTACTGAGTCATAAGAGTTCTTTTCATATAAGGCATAGGCAAGTGAACATTAATAGAGCAAGATTACGGCAATAAAATCAAGAATTCTTGAGAAAAGTTTTTGAAAGATGGAGTTGTCTTACCTTCAATGCTAAAAATTTGTTCTCCCAGTGTTCCAGCCTTTTCTAATAGAGCTGCTTCATCAGACACGTTGAAAAAATATCTTTCTGTTGGAATACTGGCAATTGCTTTAATTTCTTTTATTAAATTCTTAGTATCAAGGGCATTTCTGTTTAAGTACCCAAGAACCTTGAAAACAGAGGAATGGGGGGGGGGGAGTCATTCTACTGTACTCTAATATCCCTACTAGCACTTTCTAGTATTGTATTTCTGAACACAATAGAGCCCTTGGAAAATTAAATCCACACCCCCTTAGTCAACAGGATTGAAAATCAGCAAGAAGTAGAGACAGAATGAATATCTTTTCTATAAAGCTGTGAGCAGCAAATGAGAAAGTGCAGTCTTGGGAAGTGATGCTATAAAGCAGCACTTACCCATCAACTGAAAGACAACTAAAAAGAAAATCTACTTACTGCTATGCCAAACCTCAGTATATTGTCATTGTTGCATTGATCAATCACCGCTTTCAACATTGAACCATCATGTGATTCACCATCAGTTACAACCACCATTACTTTGGTGGCACCTGGTCGTCCTCCAGCAGCTGCTGCATAAGCAAAATCTCTGTGGCAGATAAGATTAAAGACTCAATATCAAAAGATGAAGCTAGTATGTGGACCTCTGGCTAGAAATATAAATGTGAAACTAACTTCTTTGAACATGACCTACTGTGACTTAAAATTTCTGTCAGGTCTGGTGACATATTTACCTACATTCTATTTGCAGCTTATAGGGAAATATATAAATCTCACGTGGCATTAACAATAATTTCCATAGTTTCCATAGTATGTGTGTTTATGTATTTACATCAAGAATCCTTAGAATTATTTTCTGATGAGAAAATTAAATTCATTAATATTAATCAACAGAGCAAAGATATTCAGTCCTATCACCAGTTTTACTCACTGGATCTGCATTTACTTTCTCAATATGAAATTGTTTTTTAAAAAGTAAGAAATATACTTGGTAAAAGAATTTCAAAGCATTGTTAGCACCGCCTTCGGCCCAGGGAGTGAATCTGGAGACCCAGGATCGAGTCCCATGTCAGGCTCTCTGCATGGAGCCTGCTTCTCCCTCTGCCTGTGTCTCTGTCTCTCTCTCTCTCTCTCTGTCTCTCATGAATAAATAAGTTAAATCTTAAAAAAAAAAGAAAAGAAAAATGTGACATCAAGCCACTGTTCCAAAGGTAACCACCTTTTTTTTTTTTCCAAAGGTAACCACCTTTATCACTTTGTTTCCTTATAGAAATCATTTAATCAGATGTATGTGCATAGTCTACTCCTCAAATATTCATGAAAATGGGGGCATGGTCTATACAGTTATTTTTCATTTTGATGGAAATCTTTCCATATTGCACATATAAATCTCTCCCTTTTTTTAAAGACTTTATTTATTAGAGAGAAAGAGTGAGAAAGAACACACAAGTAGGGGAGAAGGGAAGAGGAAAAGGAGAGGGAGAAGCAGACTCCCCACTGAGCAGGGAGCCAGGTGTGGGGCTTGATCCCAGGATCCTGAGATCATGACCTGAGCCGAAGGTAGATGCTTAACTGACTAAGCCACCTAGGTGCCCCCAAAGCTCTCCTTTTTAATGGCTGGATAATATTTCATTATTTGGGGGTAACCATAGTTTAACCAATTCTCCATGATTGTGCATTTAGGTTATTTTGAATTTTATAAGTAATGCCATAAAAATGTCCTTATGTATAGACTTTGGCATACTTTTCCAAATGTATCAGTAGGATCAAATCTTAGTAGTGAGATTACTGGAACAAAGGATTTATACATTTCAAACTTTGAAAGATATTGCCAAATTGAACTCTAAAATTTTCTACCAGGGCAGCCGTGGTGGTGCAGTGGTTTAGTGCCACCTGCAGCCTGGAGTGTGATCCTGGAAACCCGGGATCAAGTCCCATGTCAGGCTTTCTGTATGGAGCCTGCTTCTCCCTCTGCCTGTGTCTCTGCCCCCTTCTCTCTGTCTCTATGAATAAATAAAATCTTTAAAAAACATTAAAATAAAATAAAATTTTCTACCAATTTATATTACCATAATGTAAAAAAATGCAAGTTTCTCCATATCCTTTCCTTAACAATGAAGATTATTAAACTTTAAATTAGGGACACTCTGATAAGTGAGAATATATAACTGTTTTAATATGCATTTTTTCATTATGAAGAGATAAGAAGCATTTTATGTTTATTAACCATTTGTATTTTTTTCTCTCTGAACTCTTGATTTTTCTTTACCTTTGCCCATTTTTCTTTGTTTTGTTCATTATTTTCTAATTTTTCTATTTAGTAAGATATCTTTGTTAGTCAAGAACATGATCTTTTGTCATATATATCATAAATATTTTTCTCAGTTCATTAATCTTTTAAATTTTAGTGGTATTACTTCTATTACTCCTGTATAGAAATTGAATATATATATATTTTAAAGAGATTTTATTTATTTATTCATGAGAGACACACACACAAAGAGAGAGAGAGAGAGACAGATACATAGGCAGAGGGAGAAGCAGACTCCCCACAAGGAGCCTGATGTGGGACTCGATCCTGGGACCCCAGGATCATGCCCTGAGCCGAAGGCAGATGCTCAACCACTGACCCACCCAGGCATCCCAAAATTGTATATTTTGACATCAACTTCATTAGCTTTTTATGTGTGTCTTTATATTTGACATGGTATTTTAAAAGAACTTCTTATTTCTAAGACTTGTTTCTTTAATCACACAAGTTTCTCATAGTCCTTTAATAATTCCATTTTCTTAGATTTAATTTTTTGGTGTAGCTGAAATTTATTTTGATTCAAGGAGTGATTCAGGGATTCAGCTTTATTTTGTTTCTAGATGGGTTTCCAATTGTCTAATAATTTTTTCCCTGTCTATTGGATTTTCTTCTTGGACATTCTTTCTGGGAAATGCCACCCACTCTTTTGGACTACCTATCACCTATATGGTGACACCTTAAAGTCTACATCTATTTCCACTCATTCTCCTATTTCAAATTTATGTATTCAATGTCTGCTGAATATTTTCATCTGAATGTGTAAGGGACACTTTAATAGCAACATGTTTAAACTGAGAATATCATTTTATTCCCTATAACTTTCCTGTATTCTACATAGCAGAATGTAGAAGTATAGAAAAATATTTCATATTTGTCACCAGAAAAATTTGAATACAGTACTCACATTAAATATTTGCTGAGTGAATTATACTCTTTATGACATATTTAGAATTCATCGTGTGTGATTATAAGATTTCTGAGGGTAGAAACTGCCTCATTTGTTCTGATTACCTTCAGGTCTTGGAATATTATATCATAACCACAAGCACTCCATGAAATAGGATAAATGGAAAATGGCAAGATTTACTAAAAGAGTGTCAGAATTCTATTTGATGTTATAAAGAAACAGATCCTTCCTCCCTCACCCTGCCCCCCCCCAAAAAAGATAAAGAAAGGGAATTAACTTCTGGAAAGTGTAAGAGGTTAGGTGATTCTCTGAACAATGGAAGGACTTCTACCAGCTTGGGAACTAGTGGTAAGAGTGAGATGATGGCACAGGAGAGAAAACCAAAGTTCTGAAAAGGCAAAGAAAGTCACATCTTAACAGACAGTTGCCATTCTTTCTGAGAGGAGAGCTTACCCCTCGGCTCCTTTCAGGGAAAAATAGCGCATCTATACTTCCTGCTGAAAATACAGTCCCTCTGCAGTTTGTAGTTCTTTCTAGGCCATTTTCTATGTCAACCTACTGCTCCTCTGAGTCTAGCTTACCAGACCATAAGGGGCACTTTGCCAAATGGCAACTGACCAGCTTCCTGTGAGATAGCATATCCCAAAAGGACATCTCAATAGGGACAACAGAGATTAACCAAACCATTCATATCTTCTCTTATAGGATATTCACTTCTGAGACATACAGAGAAAGTCACCAGTTGATAGAAACAGCAACTAGAATATACACCCAGAAAAAAGGAGGTAAGAATACAATAGGAAATGCAGAAATAGAAAAGACAGGATGTGGTGACTGACCAGATGTGTACTATTAAGGAAGAGTAGAATGAATAAAGAAAACCAGCAAATGCTTACTTTGAATGACTGAGAGGGTGGGGGGAAGGTGGTGGCACGAATCAAAATGGAAAAGTCATGAGCATGGGTAAGGAAAAGAATGAGGCTGGTTTAGGATGTGTTGAATTTGATAAGTGAGTCAACACTCCAAATTTAAGATATTCAGTGTCAGCTGGATATCTGTGTGAATTTTCAGAAAGAGTTCAGAGCAGACCACATAGCAATGCAGTGACCTACACAGGGCTAATGCAGATGTTATGAGAGTGAAGACAAGGCCTAAGAGAAAAGGGAGATTAAAAAAAAAAAAGAGGACTTTTAGTGAAGAAAAAATAGGAAAAGGAGACACTAAAGAGCTAAAACTGTTGACTAAATGTTGGCAGTGATTCTAAAAGTTTCTGATGTCATGGCAACTGGGGCTGGAATAGCAGTGTGTGCTCCTCAGCAGCAAATGGTAAGGGAAGCTAGAGGATGAGGTTTGAGGCAGGACCACTGGGTTACTGGCTGATGAAGAGAGCCATGTTTACCTGGTGGCAAGCCATATGTTTCAAGGAAGTGGAGGAAGGGAGTAAAGACAATTTTTCAAGGATATGGTAGTGGAAGGAAGAAATGCACAACACAGTGACAAAAGCGGGAAGTAGGTTTAAGGGAAGGTGAAGTTATTGTTCTCATTTATTATTTAACAATAGGAGAATCTAAAAAAAATAACAATAGGAGAATATTTAGCATTTTTTAAAGGTATATGATTAAAACAGAGTGAAGATAAAAGCAGGAGTGCTGAGAAAATAGAGAAACTGGGCTAAAAATTAAGAGTGTTATATAGTTGTAACATTCATATTGCTCTGGATGTAATAAACATAATGAACCCATTCCATTCAATTCAGACTCCTAGGTCATTAACATTTAAGATTCTATGACCTTTCTTAATATGCATGAAGTGCTCCATTAGCTCAAGTCATCTGTGCCCTTGATAAATATTAACAAATAATTGCAGATTGCTCCATTTCCTACTTAACCTAAGGTCTTTTAACATTGTTTCATCTACTTCAAATAAATCTTTTTAAAAAATCATGGAATATCTTATAAAAGTTCTAGAAATCAAAGATTTTAAAATTTCATTTCCTATTGCTTTCTCAAAGTATTCAAGTGACAGAAGGTTTGAACTTTCCTTCTTCATTACTGACTTAAGAGTGGGTACCAAGTATGTCATTTTTGTCTTTTTTTCCTTCTTTCTTACTTATAAGCACTTCTATTTTATCAAAATATTGGGTTATTGTCATCATAACTTACTTTGCATATTGAATTGCTTTGAATGTATTTGTGAGGTCTCCACCATATTGGTATGTCTGGGATGTTGCTTCAGTCATTTCAGCTTTGGTTTTGAAAGTGTTCAGGTTAAATACAACTCTTGGTTTGTTGGCATACTGAATTAACCCCACCTTCAAGAGAGCAGAAGTTCATTAGATTTGTCATTGTTATAAATAGTTTCTAAATAACCAATATAATCAAATCAAAAGTGCATTTGGATCTGGGCTGATAGTATAAGGGAACGACTTCTAATTTTGTTCTTAAGAATAGTTATTTTTCTTCCAATGGAATAATGACTTCTTTGTTAGAGGCTGTCACTATTTAACAGTAGTACTTGTTGATAAGCAAAATGATGTCCTCTCAGGTATGAATTGGTTCTCAAGAGTAATAGTTATAGATTTTCAACTATAATAGTTCTAGATTATCTGGTAATAGATTTTAAAGCACTGTCATAATATTTTAATATGGATAAATATTAGAATAAAGTTCATAACAATAAGATTAATATGATATAAATTTTCTAATTAACAATGGATATAAGCATGCAAACAATTATAAGCAGTCACAGATGGAAGATAATAGCTCATTAATTGAGAATAAATGCATATTAAACAAAGAATTAGACTTGAATAAAAAAAACAGTAAGCTAATCAACACAGTCAATTTGGACGTATTTATTGTTCTGGATTTCCTCTAATCACAGATTTCAGTATGCTTGGAAGAAAGCTGCTATAAGAGCATGTGGGCAGGAAGTTTCTGGCCTTTGGAGAAAATGCCACTAGAGAGAGTCTTATCTGAAAGGTCTGAAGACAACAACTTCTGAACAAGATGCTGGAGTATATATCCTGATCCTTTAGATCAAGAAAGCCAAACATTTCTATTAGCACCCTTGTTCTCAGTACTGAAATCACCTCTATGCCTATGTGTTGGGTAGCTTTCAGAACAGGAAGTAGCAATAGGAGATCAGTGATAAAAAGGTCTCTAAAACAAAGGTCAGTATATAAGGAAGATGTGAGGGGCAAGGATTTCTGAGTTCAATCAGCTACTTTTGCTAGGAAGCAATCAAATAGGCACTGGGAAGATGTGAAAAATATGATATTGCTGGGTCCCTCTCTTTAGGATAGGATGGAAGATTTGAGAAAGAGGAAAGGATCAAAAATAACTCTACAGATTTAAAGTCTAATATGAGAGGATGATGTTGGTAACTCCCATGACAGCCCCAGAAATTCTGTGTGAGAAAGGGGAATGACAAATAGAAGACTTAAAGAAATGTATTATATTAGGACTTGCAGAAAGTTCAAATTTAGGTTGTAAGAAAAAAGAGGCTGTGTAAAGCACCTCTAGAGATGAACAGGATGCATTGGGGAAGGGAGATAAGGAGAGGAAGGCCATAAATTCCATTCAAGAAACTATTAAATACAGCAGATCTCATTTTGGGGATAATCCACTTAGAGACAGATAAAATAAGCAGATATTTATGAAAAATTCTCTTATGATGGGCCTTAACATTCTGCTATACAGAGATCAGTGCTATACTTAATCTTTTTTTAAAAAAAATATTGTATTTATTTGAGAGAGAGAGAGAGAGAGCATAAACTGGAGGAGGAGCAGAAGGAGAGGGACAAGGAGACTCCCCGCTAGGCATGGAGCCTGACATGGGGCTTGACTTGAGTTTGATCCCAGGACCCTGAGATCATGACTGAGCTAAAGTCAGACACTTAATCAAATGAGCCACCCAGGTGCCCCATACCTAGTCTTATTCATAGAATTTTCTGGTAAAATCCTACAGTGAAAACTCCAAAGTTTCAGTGGACATTGTTGTCTTTTTGTTCTTGAAAAACAATGTCAATGGGGAAAACATATTTTGTAATATTGTACAGGAAAGCAGAAAATCAAATTTCAGAGTATTTAGGGGAAATGTTACAACAATTGTTACTAGATGTTGGATGCTAAGGCATCGGATGATAGGAACAACCTAGGAACATAGACTGGTAACTATGAACTGGTCCTTGTTGATATTGGTTCAATGTGCTTCCACAACTAGAATGACCCATAAAATGGCAAATCCAATAAGAAAGAAAGAAAAAAGACCCGAAATTTAACAACAAATGCTATTCAGTTTTATGAAAGTGGGAAGTTTCTGTTCCTGAGTTTTGAATGTATCTCAAGAAGATGAAAGAGCAAATTAAAGACTCATTAAAACACAGACAGCTAAACAAAATTATTGAAAAGACTTGTCCTCTGTAAAAAAGGAAGAATAAACTATGATAAAACACTAAAAATAATAAAAGACAGGATTATGCTGTCTATGGACTTCTTTATTAAAAAAAATCCCAGAATTCAAGGACAATTGTTTTACTAGCAAACAGTAAACAAAATAAATTATTAGTCCATGTGGCTGTCAAGAAAAAATACATACTGGATTTTAAAATATATTAATAAATTCATGAGTTATAGGAGGGAAAAATAAGCAACTAAAGAGGATTAAAATGCTATATCCCAGGGTACCTGGGTGGCTCAGTCAGTTAAGTGTCCAACTCTTGATTTAAGCTCAGATCATGATCTCAGAGTTGTGCGATTGAGCCCCATGTCAGGTTCTATGCTGGATGTGGAGCCTGCTTGAGATTCTCTCTCTCTCTCTCCCACTGCCCCTCTCCTCAGCCCCACTCTTTCTCTCTCTCTCTCTCTCTCTCTCTCTCTCTCATGCACAAAAAATTCTATATCCCATATCTGATGCTTGTGTCAGAAATAGAAACCTCACAGCTCAAAAACCAGCATTGGGCAAAGTCATAGAACAACTCAATGTAATACAAGTTTCAATTAACTGTTAGGATTACCATTAAATGCATTTAATGTGGGGATCTGACAAATGTAAAACTTAAGACCTCATATCTAATAATATTTTCTCAGAAAGAAAGCTGTGGGTTAGTGTAGGTATTATCCAAATCCATACCTGTGTTTTTTTGGGGCCTATATCCAGGCCTTGGACAAATTTTTCCAAAAAATTCTTTACTGCTTCCCAGGGATAGATACTGTTTGATTCATCACATACAACCACAACATCTATGAGGGAAGGGCAAGCTACACAGGAAAAGATGAAAAAAATAGGTTTCCATAGGTAAGTCAATCTTCACACAAATGGCACAAAGTAAAATGGACTTGAGGAGTTGAGGGGCGGGGGTGCTTGACAAATCCCGCCTTCCCCCTTCATGTGAGGCATTGCTCAGACCTGTGCATATTCATCACTTACTCTGGGCTGCAGGTGCAAAGCTGGTCAAGATCTGAAAATCGGGACTGACATCAGAACAAACACCGGTGGCGTAGTATTGGCTTCCACACTGCTGTGCCCACAGGGGACCACACGTCTTCAAAGAAATGAGAGCAGTGACAAAACATACAGAAAATTTTAGTCCTCTACTGCTCCATTTGTGAAACTCAGACATCATCTCCATAATGTTACAGGATCCTAGGAATCGTCAGCGGTTGAAACTAACAGACCAATAAAGCCTCTGAGAGGAAGTGTCTCAGAAAGACAGAGGAGTGAGAAGTATGGGAGGAATAAGGGGCGGGAGGCAGGAGAAAGAAGGGTGCAGGGAGGAGCCCTCTGGTCACCCACCAAGCTAGAGAAAGAGGGTATGTGCCTTCATCTTTGGTCTCTCAGGGCCTGGGCCTCAGGGGCTGTCTCTGTAATGGAGGATAATCATACCTGCTATCTTTTAAGGTTGTTGTAAAGACTAAATGAGTCTATAGATATGAAACATTTAGGACAATGCAAGGTAAATAGCAAATGGTACATAATTACAAGACAGCATCATCGCTGTGGTTATTCTTGAACAGAGATTATACTCTTCACCTATACTATTATGCTCTCTCTAGGCTACCAGTCATACTCTCCAGCAGAAACCAGAAGCCCACAAGCCCCAGGGTCAGGCGGGACCCTGGCCATGTTCTGGGCTGGTACAGACACCGTGATGAATGAGGCATTCGGGCCTCACATGCAGGTGCAGGTCCCTGCCCACTGCCAGCCCTGACAGTTCGTTCACATTTTCAGGGAGAGCCTGAGAGGACAAATGCTTTGTGAAAAGCCAGTTAAAAAAAAAAAAAAAAAAAAAACCACACTCTCTGGGCTAAACAAACACAATGAGGCTCATGAACTGCCAGTTTTAACTTTGTTATAAAGTATTTATTTGAGGACTTCTGATCTTCCCTACTTGTATTTCCTAAAATGTTCAGTCATTCCAGGCTGGCACTTGTCTCCCTGCCCACATCAGACACACTACAATTCTTAATATTCCCATTAGCCCCACCTCAAATCTCTCCTTTTCAGCAGCCCTTGAATGCCAAGAACTCCTGCTTAAGTTGTGATTAAATTGCACAGGAAATGTTACATTAAATAATATTAAAATTGCCAGATGTAAAAGGACACTAGATCTTAAAGGGCGTCTACAAAGTTTAAGATTTTGTAAAGCTGTGGATTAATTATTAAAACTTAACACAAAAGTGTGAACTTGCAAAAAGCAATTGGAAGAATAAAAGGGAACTTGTTTGACCCAGTTTAATTGTTGGTTGCTCAAAGGAAAAGCAGCTGTGTTCATATTTCATCTCAATGAATAAGCCATAATTTTTCCCCTATAAAACTGGTTCATTTTGCCAATTAGGGGAAAATCACAATTGATGCCTTTGGTTAGTTTACCAAATAATGGATAGCAATGATTGATTCTTATATCCCCATCCCCAAATTGTTTTTTAAATCACCTTGAAAAACAGTAACTCATGAAGTATTCAAGACTTTTTTTAAAGCAATGGAAAACAGCATTTAGAAGTTGAAATTAGAATGCCAATTGTTAATGCCAGAACTACATTCCTGCTTTAAGCCCAGAGCTTAATAAGTTTTTTTTTTTAAATGTGATGATTGTCAGTCTTTTCCACATAATTCTTAAGAATATCTTAAGATTTTGACCTTTTAGGTATGTAAAGGAAGCTTTGGCTTTTTTTGTTTCTTTCTTTTTTCCCTTCTCTCTCCCTCCCTCCCCTTTTCCTTCTTCTCTGCTTGCTACGTTGGTTATTAAGTTAATCTCTTGGGTTCTCTAGCAATTTTTAATTTACTTTATCTGGAGTTACACAATAAGAATTTTGAAGTACATTCTGTAATCCCTATATCTCAATGTTCCTCTTCCTGAATTTATTCAACCTTAAAAACAAACAAGCAAACAAAAAAAAAGACTTTAGAATATCATAAACCATGAAGATTCATTGCAATATTCATTTATGCTTTGAATAACACATATTATAAGCAATACCAGATGTCTGAATACCAATGTCTGAATACTAATATCTACTAGTAAAAATAGAATAACATTGTTAAAAATTGATATTTTTAGAATAATTCAGTTATACAATAGGCTTTTAAGTCAATATGTCAATGGTATAGGCATAACTAATGTAGAGTTAAATTAAGTGTTCTATGTTTATTTTAACAGAGCAACGTAACTAGGATTATCTATGAGCTGGTGGAAATGTCAGTAAGATTGGGTTTTTATTTGCCTTAAAAACTTTTTTTTTTGGTACATGATGGTTTTCATTTTTTTATATAGTCAAATCTTTTCAACAATTTCCTATATTATTTCTTCTGTTAGTTCTAAGCTCAGAAATTCTTCCATCAGAAAATTTCCATTTTCTTCCAGTTTTTTATATGAACTCTTTAATTCACTTGAAAGTATATTTGGATATACAAGTTATTAACTAATTAATTGTCCCCAGAGCACTTGTTAAAGAAGGTATTCTATCTCACTGACTTGTGATGTCTTTTCACAGCATTCTAGAGACTGAGAGTAAATACTAACCTGAAATAAGATGAGAGCCAAGTCATGAGTTAAATGATATCAGGGTCATCAATAGTTATAGGAAAGGATTAAAGACAGGAATACCCTTCAGCTTTGAAATCCACTCTTGGAATTAGCAGTAACTATCTCGAATATTCCTACAAGGAGAAACAAGGCCTGGAATTCTGCTATTATCAACAAATGTTAAGCACACTTTCCAAAGGCAAAGAGTTGGTGTTCCTTGTGTTACTTTTTTCTAGGAGGTTCTATGGCAATGGTTTTGCTGAATATCGTAAGAATTCTATACATCGACAGTATTTCAAGTTGGATATCCACTTTGCATCATTTATAAAACTCTAATATTTACTCTAATATTTAAATGTCAAGATTTGATTTGATAGGTGGGGTGGTAAGAAGACACTAACTTGATACTTTCTTGAACTGGATGAGAATTTGAAAGGTAAACACTCACAAGAAATCCTCCGGTTCCCATGTTCCTTGTGAGTGTCAAGCCAAGGCTCATGTTGGTTTTCATTTCGGTAACATTGGGAATGCTTGTGGCAGCTTTCAAAGGGAAAAAGATTTTAAAAAGTGAATCATTTATTTAAACTTGTTAAATTCCCCCCTCCCCCACACTCATGTTTATGTGTAGCATTGAATTTAGTGTCATATATCCAGAAGCTCACATTATATAATTAGATGTGAAAAACTGAGGGGCCTTCAGTGATCCAGCAGTTTGTACATTTAAATGTGTGAGGTTACAGAATGTAAGGGATCAGAGAGTGGTGTCTGCTTATAGGCATTTAAATTTAATTTTTTTAAAAACAAAGTGCTGCCCAAAGAAACATGTCTGAGGATACTATTTGGTCTCCAATTTGTCAACCCACTCTTTCCAAGGTCACGACTACTCCATCTAATGCTTTATTCTGGATCAGAAAAAAATATATCCTTAAAGTGTTACCCCAAAATGCCATACAGTAGAATCTGTCCCAAAGCATTAGTGAGTGTGTATTTTAAATGGAAATCCTGAGACTAGCTGTGTAAAATAATAAATACTTCCCCAACCTCCTCTCCTCCACTGAACTAGGGTGTCATCCACTGTATCCATTCTTGAGCTATGGAACACTGCAATTCTCTTCAATAGTGTTATTTATGCAATTCTCTTCAATAGTGTTATTTATTCAACTCCCTGCCAAGCCAACATTGCCACTTTTAATGGCAATGTTTTGGGGTTTTTTAAATAACTTTTTTATCTCTCTTGATCCAGGGTGATTGTTTTATTACCTTTATCTAAAGGTCATTCTTGGAACTCTTCCTTGTTCTCTTTCCTTTGTGTCTTCAAGAAGGGAGTAATTTTTCTAAGACTAATTTTCTCATGGACCAGTGATGTTAATTCCAACCAGTTAATTCTATTCTTAACTAATAGTTACTCCCTTTCATCACCTCCTTCTACTCTCCCTACAAATAAAATAATTTTCTTTTTATGAGGAAAATCTTCACTCAACCCTGCTACTCTACAGAACTATTTTCCCAATTCTCCTGCACTCTTCAACTTCTGGAAACAAAGGCCTACCTTTACTCATAGAACTTATTTATAGCCTCACATGCTCCTGAATTCTTTGTGACCTATTTTCTCCCCTCAACACTACTAGATTCATACTCTAGGCAAGATAGTTGCAAAGTATAATCTGCTGGAGTGCAGAAAGAAAATGATGGAGCTGCTCTGTGCATGTTTTTATTTAATTAAAAATAAATAAATAAATAAATAATTAGTTTCAGGATTAGAATTTAGTGGTTTATCACTTATATATAACACCAATGCGTATTCTTTTAAATTTATTTTTATTTAGTAATACGTCAGCACATGCATATAATTTTTTAAAAATAAAAAATATATACATTGACATGAGTATTCAAAAGTTAGAGGTGATATGATTCATTGGGGTGATAAAATATTCAAACTACATAATAAAACCTTTGAGAATTCACCCTTAATGTCTATATTTTTATTATTTTTAGAAATGTTATATAGATGTATATATGTTTATCATATATCTTACTTATGTTTTATATAGATGAGTGTTCAAAATGTTTGGAGAGCACTGATCTAGTTCCCCCATTATCTCCTTATATAAGCTTATGATCTGTACTCAGTCTTCATACTCTTCAACCTCTGCAGCATTTGATAGCACTGATACTCCTTCCACCTCATGTTTATTAAGCTCTTATTATATGCCAGAAATGATGCTAGAAATTAAGTATACAGAGACATATAAGACACATGCCCTTACTTCTAAGTCTTAATCACTGTTTTTGAATCTCTACTTTCCCTTGATTTCTTAACACCATATTTTCCTAATCCATACTTTAGTTTTTCAGAACTCTAGAACTCCTCAGTGCAGTTTTATTTTTTCATGATGATGATGATTCAGTTGAATAATTTTTTAGATGCATTGGGAAATACTGCATGGAAATATGACCTATTTAGCTTTTCAGTCTTGCACCTCTGATAATTTTTTGCATTAATAGAAAGCATCTGAGATACGGATAAGTAAAACAGCAATTCCAAACAATTACAAAATATTCCAAATAGTGACAGTTTTTTTTATTCAAATGCAATCAATTACACAAGACTAGAAACAGTGTTTCTCAGCATCTCTAAATGCAACACTAGTATTGACAGGTCTATACCGAATGGTTTGTTTGGAGGAGGGAGAGAGGTATGGATGGGCTTAGATTTCTGTAAATAATCAGCAAAATAATCCTAACCATTGATGGAAACTGGTCCACAGTCTAGGAGTAGATGGTCCAAGAGGCAGTACATTTCCCATGCATTAGGTCTTTCAGTTGTGTTGGAAATTTGTATACAATTCGATCCCACATGACTAAAGATATAAAGGCCAAAAAGCTATCTATATTTCTTTAAGACACACTATGGTTGATTTTGTTGTTATTTTTAGTTATATTTATAACAAAAGAGATCTTGTTATTTGTAAAAAATCATATTGCTAATTACCACTTACTTTCCAAATTCAGTTTTTCACATGTAGCAGCGGACAAATCAATAGGACATTTATACACATCTCCCATTCGGTTTTCAGGAAAGCCACTCCAAGGTGAACCAACCAGTAACCTAGAAATAGGAATTTTTTTATTAGACATAAATGTTAGCTATAGTTTCTTAAAGGTTAAACTGACCACAAAACAATGAAAAGACTCCCCACATTTAATTTCAATTTTTAATAAGAAAATAGTTCATATTTGTTCAACTATAATTTGTCCTTTTACCTTTTCTCTTAGCTGATCGAGATTCTTGATGAATATCTGCAATACATTATAGAAATAGAATGCAGGCCATAAATGTGATCTGCATATGTAATTTTAAATTTTCTAGTAGTCGCATTAATACAATAAAAAGCAAAAGTGAAATTAACTTAAATAATATATTTTATCTAACTTGCTATATCCAAACTAGTATGCAATCGTTATAAATAAAAATTATTAATGAGCTATTTGACATTCTTTTTTCCATACTAAGTCTTTGAAATTCAGTGTGCATTTCGTACCTGGAGGACATTAACGTTTCAAGGGCTCAGTAGCCACACATGGCTAGTGGCTGCCATCATAGTCAGCACAACTTTAAAGAATGAAACAATATTAAAGTCAAAAGCAAAAACTAACATTTATTGAGAACTTTTTTCATCTTAAGTGTTTTCATATGTTAACTTACTTAGGTTAATTTCATATGTTAATTTACTTTCATATATTAATTTACTTTCAGACGTTAATTTACAAATTTCATACTTTCATACTTTCATATGTTAATTTACTTAGCATATGAGTTATCTAAGTGGTTTTACTGTTTATTGCCTATATAAGAGGATTCTTAGCAAAAATAGAGCAAATATACTGTAGAGCTCTCCTTACGTGTAACATGTTTGTAGCCAGAACACAGGATGCAGAGGTTGGAGATTGGTGCTCACCTTCCCCTTTTGGTTAGTTTCATTGCCTACAGAACTTCTCCAACTAGACACTAAGGGTTTCCGGGTGGAAATACTCATCTAACATCTCTGGTCACAGAAGAATTGACAGGAAGAGCCCATATAACAGTCTGATCTTTAGAATCTTTAGTAGGCTAATTGCTCAGCAGCATCCAGTTACTAAGGACGCATATCTGATTCAATATTTTTTTCCTTGTCAAGGTTGGAAGATTAGATTAAACTTAAATTCTTTCATAAGCCCTCTGTATGAATAGTTTGTCATGATTGATTAAACAACATGTGCCTCACATGAAATGCTACAGTGGATACAAACAAAACAAAACAAAACAACAACAAAAAAAACTAAGGTGGGATCCCTGGGTGGCGCAGCGGTTTGGTGCCTGCCTTTGGCCCAGGGCGTGATCCTGGAGACCCGGGATCGAATCCCACGTCGGGCTCCCAGTGTATGGAGCCTGCTTCTCCCTCTGCCTATGTCTCTGCCTCTCTCTCTCTCTCTGTGTGTGACTATCATAAAAAAAACAAACAAACAAAAAAAAAAACTAAGGTGCATGCCTATCTACTAAACCTAGTAAAACTGTTTAAAATATATAACAACTAAAACAATAACAATACAAATGAACAGAAAGATACGAATACATTCACCTCTGGAACAAACATTAAAATGATCAGAGGATGCAAAAATGGATGAAGGTGGCAGTCATCATTATCAGCAGAGGAAGAGTATGAATAATCACGGAAAGAGGAAAATACAGAGTATTTTGAAAGACAGTTAATGATTCACACAGTTAGTGAGAGTGAAGTATAACTGATCCTAAAGCCCAGGTGCTTAACCCTCAGGTTATTCTCCTTCTTCTTAGATGCAAGAGGGCCTGGCATAGGACCCAGATTGGGAAAACCATCTGGACAAATGGGCTGGGTTCCAGAATAATCAAGTACTGGAAACTGATGGTTAGGCCACACCTACCGTGATGAGGGTGTGGCTGTGTGGTATATAAGGAGGCTATGGGCTGGAAGGACACCAGCCAAGGTCATCTTGTAAGAGCACATCCATTCTGTGGGCCCAGGCTGTACTATTCATAATTTAGGTAAGATCAGATTATATTCAAATAGTACTAAATGTGGTAATTTGGGGGACCTCTATTGTACACATTTTCCTCACTATCCTCATCATCCATCCTCAAGGAACACATTGAAGGATAAAAGTTTAAGTGTTTCTCATCTAATTTAACCATCTTACTCTTTAGAGCCTTCAGCAGTAAAGCATCCACAGCTACCTATTTCTTAATGAGAAATCTCAAGGCTACTTGCTGTTTCTTATTGTCTCAGTGTTCCCTGGCTGCTCCCCCCACCCCTGCCTTGCTTCATTCAACCTCACCAAATCATTCAGGATTTGATAATCTCACATTCAGGAAGGGGTATGACATCTCCACTACTGCTGTGAGAGCTGTGGCCTCCTACGTTAATCAAATGTAAAGAAGAGAGAAAAAGAAGCATCTGCACAATTGTGTGCCTTTCAATAAAAAGGATGTGAGAGTATTTGTAATTCTCTCAAAGAATACATATGAATCTCTGGCAGCATTATGCCATATTAAACTCATAACACAGTAAACAATAGATAACACTGGAAAACCAGATCATTTTGGTGACTGGTTAAGAACAAGGGCGTCCTCCTCATCACATATGACTCATTCTTTAAACATGATGAACAACATTAGTAAGTAGCCTACAGGTCATGCCAGTGACTACAGAGAATGTTTCAAAGACCATTGCTAACTCCTTTATTGGCAACATTTCCAGTAGACTCTCCTCACTTCTACCCAAAGGCCCAGTGAAATTGTGGTTCCTGACAATTCACCCTTATAAGGAAAGGCTATGACATCACCAGTGGCTACTCCAAGTGAACTGTGACACTCTTACATTAATCAGAGAGGAAGACAAGGGAGGCTGGTATATTTATTTACAAAATCTTATGTAATCAGCTGTAACAGGAAGAAACATGCCAAGAGAGAATGTTACAAAGGTGGAGGTTAGTGAGTAAACCCTGCTAAGTATGGTAAAGCTTCTTTGAAGTAATGGATATAACTTAATCACAACCAGACAAAAGAGTTGCATGAACAATCGTGTGTGCTGATTCTCAAAACAAAATAAAATCCCAAGATATAAACTCTCTTTCATACAGTGAAACTGGGAATTCTTCCAAGATGACTTAAAATAACACTTACTGTTCAATTATCTTGTGGGGGAAATAGTGATTATGTAGAGTTCCAAAACATAGCCAATTTGCCCACCTCCAGTGGAATTCAAAATACTTTGTTTAGTTAGTAAACAGTATTTATGGTGGTGTAGGTAGTTTTAAACCCACAATCCAGGGGCTGTTATAAATATCTTCCTTTGGTCTGTGAGTCTATAAACTCTCCCAAGTGTTCCTTTAATGCTAGCAATTTTTCTAGAGATGACTGACAGAGGTGTACTTAAAATAGTAGGGCAAAACATGTTTTCTTTGATTCAACAATCGCTTATTGAGATCCCGTGGGGCTGAAATTTTGCACAACTCCAGGGGATACCATTTCCATATAAATAGTGTGCTCTGGTCTTGTTAAGTATGCAACCTGTGAGGCTGTACATGGTGTCCAGACCTACTATGCACCAGACTTGATTCTAGGCACTGGGGATACGTCAGTGAATAAGTCAGTCAAAAATTTCTGTTCTCCTGGAGCTTACATCCTAGTGGTAAAAGATAGAAAATAAAACTTAATAAGTAAATAAAACATATCCTGATGGTGATCAGTGATTTTTGGGAAAAATGAGGATAGTTGGGAGTGTGGTGTAGAGGGTGTTGTCATCTTTATTAGAACGGTCAGGGAGGGCTTCCCTGAGAAGGTGTCATTTAAGCAAAGAATTGAAGGAGGTGAAGGAGTAAACTATAAGACTCTGGTGGAAGATTACTAGGCCGTGGGAACAGCAAGTGCAAAAGCCCTGTGGTCGAACCTCAGTGTATGAGGAAGAATGTGGGAAGAAATGTGGTCAGATCGGTAATGGGGCCAGATCGCATAAGATTTGTATAACATTCTAAGAATTTGGCTTTGCCTCTGAGTGACATGAGAAAGCCATTGGAGAGTTTTTAGCCCAGTAGTGATGTGATCTGACATATTTTAGTAGGATTCTGAAGACTGCTCTGTTGAGAATTATTGCACTAGGGTAAAGGTGAAAGAGATAAAACACTTCAGAGGCAAATGCAAAATCCAGGCAAGATCTGGGGGCTCCTACGGGGCTGGTGAGAAGTGATCTTATGTTAGATATATTTTGAAGGTCGGGTCAGCTGGATTTCTTGAGAGGTCAGTTTTTAAACACACACACACACACACACACACACACACACAGTCAAGGATGGCTCCAAGTTTTCTTCCCTAAGAAACTAAAGGAAACCAGTGGTCATGATCAGATAAGGGGGATACTATCAATAGAGCAAGATTTTGAAATGAAGTGAGCTCAAGAGCTCAGTATGAGGTATTTTAAGTTTGAGATACTATCAGACATCCAAGGGGATATTTTACTTAGGATTAGAAGCTTATTGTACACATTAATGTAAGAAATTTCAAAGTCTATAGTATCTAAATATAAATACTATTCCTTATGTTGTTTAGTTCCAAGTCACTGAAATCACAAGGGGTCTTGTGAGTTCTCTATGGGTACTTGCTTCCTGCTTGTAATGTAAAAGGAGTTTATGATGCAAAGAAGTCACCTGTGAAGACATCAAGTCTTCAGGAAGGAGGAAGACAGATAAAGATAATTCATTTTTAGCTCCTGGTTGAGAAATACTGTTGTTAAAAATTTAATTGCTAAACCCTTTGGCATGTGTTGAAAGGCAATTTTAGTTTCTAAGCTTCATTATGCTACCTCTGACTCCTTCGGCTGCCAGATTGCTTCCTTAAATAAGGGGATGGCTAAACCCTCAAGGTCTTTCAGTTCACTGATGTGGAGTCCACCAACCTCATTATTGCTAAAACATCTTAAGCCTATTGTTCTGTTTCATAAAAAGCCTGGAAATTAGCTTTTGCACTGGAAGCAAATGAATCAAATAAAAGCTGATTCTGTTATGTTGACTCACCCAACACGTGGTTTTCCTAGAGTTAAAACCAAAAGTTGATATATTCAATTTAAAGCCTTGTGCTAATATAACTCCCACATCTTTGGAAGGGAAGGAATGATTTTAAGACCACCACATTTTTATAAGTTGAAGCTCTGAGATAGTACCTTTCAACAAGGCAGATGGTTGTTTTATTAATGATAAAATATGGAAAAGCAACATTTATAAACAATTAAACAGTTTATAAAGTACTTTTTATGTACACTCTTCTCTTTGATCCTTATAGAGGTCAAGTATTACAACTATTCCTGTTTTCCTATAAAAACCAAGTCTAACTGTCTAATTGGCAACAAAGTCTAGATCTGCACTCATGTCCTTTCATTCCAAAACTCTGATTCTATCATAGTAAGTTCTGCTTAGAACTCTTCTAGAGAAGTACTCCTTATTTGCCCATCTTATTGGCCATAAACAAATTAAACAGTTTCCACTTGTGCCACTTTGTATTCCTCAAATCCCTCTTTGGATACAGCCCAGTGGAAAAGTTTCAAACAACTGGCCACCAGGAAGGTGTGCATATATTAGCCCCATTCACTTGTGTAAATGAACTTTGTTCCAGGAACAGACATTCAGCCGTTAACACAGTGGAAAGCTTAAATTGTAAGACAAGCTAGTGAGGCATGGAGAATTTTCACAGATCATTGAAGGTCTCCAGACATTTGGGAGTAGCAGATCTATCCCCGATGCAAGTCACAAAAGATGGGTGTGTGTGTGTGTGTGTGTGTGTGTGTATGTTTGTAGGTATACACACAAATTTGTGTCCAGGGGCAAAGGGAGAAGCAAGTCAAAGCAGGGGATATTTAAAGTGCCTTTTCTATTATAGATTTTTTACTTATGATAACAGAGACCATGGAAAAATTTAGCCATACAGATTATTTAAACTTAGTGGAAAAGAAATGAACAACTATGGCATAACAAATATAGGTGGATCAACACCAGGGTGGTCCGTGGGGTTTTAAAAGGTACTTGGTTCACTATTTATTCTCCCCCTACTGTCTGCCTAGAGAAGGTTCTTGTTGATAGGAGACGTGCCATTTTGCACACCTATATTAACAGTGTTGAGTGATAGTTTAATTATATGGCAATAACATAATATTTATAAGAATATAAGTTTTTAAAGTGTAAGACTAGTCAGACTTCTAATGCCTTTCCAAAATCAAAAATTGGACTCTTACAAGTTAGTGAAAATAAAATGGAATGAAAGAACAAAAAGGAATTATATGTCATGGGTTTAAAATAAAAGCAAACCCTGAGAATAAACAAAGTAAGCATGTTAAATGGCACCGCCAGGATAACCTAATGGCAAGAGAATTTTATCTTTGGAAAAAGACATAAAGGATGATATTGGCTAATATTTAAAGGCCATAATGAAAGACAAAGACATGATTATTTTGGAAAAGGGATCAGAATAGCATTCTTGGCCAAGAAGAAGAAGAAATGGACTGAAGCTAATCCAATATGCATGGAAGCTAATAGATGACAGATGAGAACTGGTTGAGAAACAGGCAGTGGAGGGAGGTAGGGAGGAACTTGTTATTAAAAATCCTGATTTTTCTTCCTATGTATTTTTACACAGTGCTAAGGAGAGTGCCTCCTTATATGCATAGTGATTTTGTTTTTTTTAACAGTGGATATAATTTATTCATTTTTTTAAAAAAACTGGATATAGTTTATTTCTGTTTTTTTCAGTTTTTATTTTAATTTCAGTCAGTTAACATACAGTGTAATAGGAGTTTCAGGTGTATAATATAGTGTTTCAACACTTCCATATGACACCTGGTGCTCATCACAAGTGCACTCCTTAATCCCCATCACCTATTTCACCCAACCCTCTGCCCTCACATTCCTTCTGGTAACCATCAGTTTGTTCTCTATAATTAGAGTCTGTTTTTTGATTTGTTTCTCTCTCTTTCTCTCTTTTTTTTCCCTTTGCTTATTTGTTTTGTTTCTTAAATTCCACATGATAGTGAAATCATAGTATTTGTCTTTCTCTGAGTTATTTCACTTAGCCTTATACTCTCTATCACCCAAAAATGTCATTGCAAATGGTAAGATTTCATTTTTTGTGACTGAATAATATTCCATTATATATAAACTACATCTTCTTTACCCTCTCGTCAATAGATGGACACTTGAGTTGCTTGCATGTCTTGACTATTGCAGTTTATGCTGCTATAAACCCAGGGGTGCACACATCCCTCTGAATTAGCGTTTTTGTATTCTTTGGGTAAATACCCAGTAGTGCAATTACTAGATCATAGGGTACTTTTATTTTTAACCTTTTGAAGAACCTCTATACTATTTTCCACGGTGGCTGCAACAGTCTGCATTCCTACCAATAGTGCAAGAGGGTTCCCCTTTTTCTGCATCCTTGCCAACACCTGTTGTTTCTCATGCTATTGATTTTAGCTAACCAGGTGTAAGGTGATATCTCATAATAGTTTTGATTTGCATTTCCCCGAAGGTAAGTGATGATGAATATCTTTTTCATGTGTCTGTTGGTCATCAGGATGCCTTTTTTTGAGAAATAGTTGTTCATGTCTTCTGCCCATTTTAAACTGGATTTTTTTGGGGGGTGTTGCGTTCCATAAGTTTTTGTTTTTGTTTTAGTAGCCCCATTCCCAGTTGGAGCCCAAAGTGGGGCTTGAACTCATAACCCTGAGATCAGGACCTGAGCTGAAATCAACAGTCAGATGCTTACCTGACTGAGCCACTAGGCACCCTGAGTTTTGTAAGTTCTTTATATATTTTGCATACTAACCCTTTATTAAATATGTCATTTGCAAATGTCTTTTCCCATCTAGTAGGTTGCCTTTTGTTTTTTTTGATGATTTCTTTTATTATACAGAAACTTTTTATTTTGATGAAGTCCTAATAGTTTATTTTTGCTTTTGTTTCCCTTGTCTCAGGAGCTGTGTAAAAAAATGCTATGGCTTAAAGAGCTTACTGCCTATGCTCTCTTCTAGGATTTTGATGGTTTCAGGTCTCACATTTAGGATTTTAATCCGTTTTGAATTTATTTTTGTATATGACGTAAGAAAGTTTCTTACTTTTGCATGTAGCTGTCCAGTTTTCCCCACATCATTTGTTGAAGAGACTTTTTCCTGCTTTACTGAGGATTAATTGTATAGTTGTGGGCTTATTTCTCATTTTTTATTCTGTTCCATTGATCTATGTGTCTTTGTACCAATATCATACTATTTTGATTATTACAGCTTTGTAATATAACTTTAAGTCCAGAATTGTGATGCCTCCAGCTTTGCTTTTCTTTTTCAAGATTGCTTTGACAATTCAGGGCCTTCTGGGGTTCTATACAAATTTTAGGATTCTGTGTTCTAGCTCTGTGAAGAATGCTGTTGATATTTTGATAGGGATTGCACTAAATGTGTAAATTGCTTTGGGTAGTATAGATACCTTAACAATCTTTGTTCCTCCAACCTATGACCTGGAATATCCTTCCCTTTCTTTGAGTCTTCTTCAATTTCTTTCATTAGTGTTTTATAGTTTTCTAAGTACAGGTCTTTCACCTCTTTGGTTAGATTTATTCCTAGAGCACTTTTGTTTTTGAAGTACGTTACCTTTTTTTTTTTTTTTTCAACTAAACTACAGATTTTATTTGGATTTTACCAGTGAAGTGCTTTACTTTTATTCTTTCACAAGGTGCTCAAAACATTCCAGTTTGATAGGGATGGCCCTCTCTGTACTCCAGAGAGGTTGTAGACTTTCTCTAAGTCACCCAGCTAGCAGTGGGGAAGCTGAGGGTAAAACCCTTGTGCTCTGGCTCCTAATATGACAAATATCTATCTATGAGAGAATGAAAAGATAGATGGTGACTGTCATCTCTGTCCATGCAATGCTGTTTTGTAACAGAGATTTTCATTCAAAATACTGAATGAAGTTGATATTACTTTATAAAGTTTATATGACAATTATAATTTAATATTTTTTATAAATTCCAATTATTTTCTGCCACTCTCCTCCTTGGATATTTAAAAAAATATGTATGCTTGGAACATTTCATCTTTGTTTTGCATTAATCTACTGTATGCATATTACTTCTTAGCTCTGTAATCTTAGGCACACTACTTAAACTTTCTAAGTCCGGGTCCCCTCATTTGTAAAAGGAGTAATAATACAGCCATTGTGAGCATTATGCATTTGGCAAAGAAAGAGTCCTCAGTACTTTTAAATATTGTAAATATCAGTAAATACCAAATACTGTTATTCCAACCTATATATGACATAATCTTTGATATGTGTATTGAATTGAATGTTTCTTATTTATCTAAAATTCTCTTCCATATATCCTATAGACAAGTTGGTACATTTGTAACACACTTAGAGCTTTATTCATATTTTTCTTAGTTAGAAAGTTAGAACTATAATATAAGCTCATATATAAATGGAATTTTTTATTGGCCATAATATATGTTCATTATATTTCTCTTCTTTTCTTAAACAAGCATGCACTAGTCCTTGCTGACACAAGAAATTACATCTCTTCCACTGGAAATACCCCTTACTGCCAGACAGTTTTGGTTACACAAGTGACTGTTCTAAGGTTTTTGAGTCATATAATGAGCTCAGACTATTCATGCGGCAGGCCTTCGGATTAGACAGAGACAGTACATAGCACCATAAGCTTCCAGGAAATGACTTTAAACATATCTCAATCCTTTGTATAATTGCTTCTGATAAGAACTGCATCATCTACATTGGAACATCCTGTGTGTATGATGGAGGCCTCAAAGTGACATTGAAGGGAGAGCAGACCACAGCTTTACTTACAGAGGGGCACACTGCTGCTCTGCTTGGGAGGTAATCTTGCCTATAGATAGCTTATTTGAGACTTAAAAAAAACTCTAGAATTCTCAAAGCCACATCACTACTATTTCCAGAGTAAAAGTCCACAGTGCAGTAAAAGTATAATAAATAAAACAAACAAAAGCATCAAGATAATTTTGTTAGGCTCTTGTACAATCCAGTGTAGACTACGCCTATAAATTCTTAGAAACATGGGACATGGGCAGCCCGGGTGGCTCAGCAGTTTAGTGCTGCCTTCACTCCAGGGTGTGATCCTGGAGACGTGGGATCAAGTCCCATATCAGGCTCCCTGCATGGAGCCTGCTTCTCCCTCTGCCTGTGTCTCTGCCTCTCTCTCTCTGTGTCCTTTATGAATAAATAAAATCTTTTTTTTTTTTTAAAGGAAAGAAACATGGGACATATGGAACAGTTGAAGCGGTACTTGAAAAATAAGGAGCATGGTTTAAGAAAACTTAGACTAAAAAAAAAAAAAAAGAAAACAGACTAGAGCCATAAGCAAGTTGTCAGAAGGAAGGAAAGGGCTGAGAGATAGAGTTGGGGCTCAACAATACAGATGGTAAAGAAAGTCAAAGAAAGCTTCAGAACAAGCAGTAAGAGAGTAAAGAAAACAAAAGAGTGTGTGAGTGTGTGTGTGTGTGTGTGTGTGTGTGTGTGTGTTATATAAATCCAAGAGAAAAAGACTCAGTTATTAAAGGAATTCACAGTAATCCCACTTTCTGTGCCCAAAGCTAACTTGATTAGTATCAGGAGGAAAGTTAATGTTTAAACAGTCCTTCTCACATCTGCTACTTCTATAACGTCTGTGCAGTTTCATAAATTAGGAGTGGAGACCGGCATAGTGCCAATCGTCAAAACAAATAGGCGATTCTGGATTTCAAGTTTCATACTATTTTCCTTGAGCCTGAGAGCCGTGAGGGCCGCTGGTCCTAGCTGTGGCCTGCTCCAGCAAGTGGGAAAAGCCATTGGCTGCCTCTGCCAGGCACCTCTGCAGCCAGGCACCTTGGCAGGGCCAGGCTCATGAGAGTGGGGCCAGGAGCAAATCTTGTCCGTCAAGTGTCCCAGGCCGTGGGAGGAAAAAATGAACTCTTCACAGTAAGATCATACAGTTAGTGACACTGAGGGAACACCAGCGCTATTAAGCACCTGGGGTTGGCCCTTACTATATCTCTGGTATTACTCATGGTTGCAAGCTCTACATATCGATCTTCCTCTTTGGCTCTACTCCACACTCCTTAAAGGTATGGTCGACGTTTCCTACGCTGTACCTCACCCTGTGTTCCGCCTGTGGTGGATTCGCAGATCACGTCCATGACTCGACCTCTTCTGCTGCTTTGCTTTAACAAGGCCAGCAGGGTGGAAGGGCAGACGGGCATGCCAGGCTGGCTTTGGCTCTCTTTCCTTCCAGCTGTGCCCTGCCATCGGATTAGCCTCTCAGGAAGCCTTTCTCTTCTTGTGTGCCAGGGTACGCTCGTAGCAGCTGGTGTTATAGACAGGCTTGAGGGAAGTAAGGCCTTGATAAGCCTGACATTACACCTTACCAGAAAGCTCTATACTGGAGTTAAAGGCATTAGACCAGCCAATAACAGAGCGGTGACTTGTTTCCCAGTAGTAATTGTCCTGTGTTTATACATCTTTCAGGAATGTCATAAGAAGGCCACAGAGGGACTTAAGAATGTCTCGTGTCGTTGGTCTGGACATAACCTGATCAGCACCAGAATCTTATCATAGTTGCTAAGACATTCATCTTTTAACAATGTTTTGTATGCTCAGAGAGAATAGTAGAGAGAGAAAGGATGTATGGCTGCCTCTCACTTTCCTGGGACTCTGCTTGCTAGATCCCTGTCAACATTTTGTCCTGGTTTGTCTTATTCAACTTCCAACCTGCAGTGTGGCCAGTAGTTGAGTTGCCCTCCAACCCTTGATGGGTTTATCATCTCTAATAGCATCTACTACTGATGGTGGCTCTTTATTTTAGATATACCTTGTCCCGGAAAGAACAATCTTTACCTTGTCATTTAAAAAGAACCTCAAGCTTGATTGCAGATTATCCTCAGCAAGGCCACACTTATGAAACAGAACTTCAGAGTCCCTCCAAAGGTCTTGTTCAGCTCATACTTAAGTCAAACTACTATAGTTCACTTCATGGAGTACCTCAGGTGAGTCATTTGGAAATAGGGCTTTCATTCAATCATTCAGCAAATAATTATTGATCCCCTAACTTGGTGCCAGATAGCACTCTGGCTTCTGAGTACATGCCACTGGAAAAAAACAATGCACTTCTGTCTCTTCAGGGCAGAAGACAGACGATGAGCATGCAGACAAAGGTGATTTCAGATAGTAATGACTAATCTACATAAAATAAATTTACACAGAAGGTAGGAGAATGGCCGCGAGGTGTGCTGAAGTGCTCATTTAGGTAGACATGCTCTGAAAAGTTTCTATGAAGAGAAGACATTTGAGCAGAGACTGAACAACGGGAACCAAGCAAGCAAGTGAAGATCCTGGGGAGACTTCTCCTTCCAGGAGAAAAGCATTTGCAGAAGCTTTGACATAGTAATGAGTTTAGTGTGTTCAAGGGACGGACAGAAGACACAATTCATGGGGTGCAAGAGTGAGGGGGTAAATCATGAGACAGGATAGGTACACTGAGACCAGATCATGGAAGATCCTTTAAATAATTTTAATGTATTCTAATTGCAGTTGGAAGCCACAGAAGGTTTTAATCTAGGGAGTGACATTATTTGAATCATGTATTTAAGCGTTCATGAGCCTGTCCTGAGGGGTAAGAAGGGAAGCAGAAGGTGGGTTAAGAAGTGGTTGCAGCAAGGACTCACGTTGGTTTGAGCAGGGACTGCAGGGAAGATAGGGTTAACCAGCAGTCTGTTATCACATGTATTTTGGTGGTGGTATCAATGGCACTGACTAATGGATGAGATATGGGGGGAGGTGACAGAAAGAGAGGAGTCAAGGATTTTTGGTCTCATCACTGGTACAGAAAATCAAATTATTTATTTATTTATTTATTTATTTATGTATTTATTTATTTTTCAAATATTTATTTAAGTTTGGTATGTTAAGTTTGGTATGTAGGCATCAATGCCGTGATGGTTGTTCTGGGTATCTACAGTTCAGGAAAGAATCGGGGCTGGACATGTAAAATTGTGGGTCATCAGCAACTTTATGTGCTAGATTCCAAGGTCAAACTATTCCAACCATAACATCTTCCTACGCTCTTGACTACAGTTTATGATTAACAAAGCATAATAAGATAATTGTTAGACATGTGCTCTCATACCCCAAACGATGTCAATAATTACTACTCTTTGGGTTTTTAACCAGACCATTCTTATCCTTCCAAATGACTGACAAACTGCAATGCACCTTGCTTTCCAAGTCTCCTCATATTAGTTAATGCTTTTCTCCTGACTATTCATTTCCTCCCCTTGAGACCCACCTCATGAGTCACTTCCTTCAAGATGCCTTCTGACACATAGTGCCCTCTTGAGTGATAATTTCATTTTATTTCCTTATCACACAGATAGGCATGCTTCAAAATGTGGATAATCTGGATTTTAAATGTTTCCTTAAATTTAATTTTTGAGCATCAAACATAAGTTCACACAGAAAAAATACTATTAATTATAGCTTTTACTTGATAAGCCAACAATAGCCCATTCAATCATTGGAAAGAACGCTAAAGGATCCACTTTGCAAGCTATAGGGTAAGTCTGGAACCTTCCGCTGCAACAGGGAGATAAGGTTCCAGTGGCAGGACTCTTGTGACCAGTGAACAGCAGGACTGGCAAGGGAGGAGCTACAGTTCTTCAACTTAAAGACAACTTTCAGAATCATCTGAATTCCCCTACATTATTTTCATTATTTCTATGAGAAATTTAAACCAGCTGTGGGGGTATATATTTCCATATCCATGAAGATAGTGCATATAAATGTAACCATGGTTTAAATGTAACCATTACACAGCATTAAAAAACCAGGTGCACTTTCAGGCAAAAACAAATGATAAAAATGCACTAGAGAAAGCTAACTGTAAATTTTGCATGAAGTCTTCTGAGAATCCTGTGCCACACAGAGGAGGGAAGATTGACTTAGAATGACCCAGTAGATACAGCCTTGCTGAAGGAAAAAATTTAGGAGAAAATTCTACCATCTGGCCAAGAGGCAGCATTAGCTAGTTGACCATTTACAAAAGCTCAATGGTGGATACCTGTTTACAGAATAAGAAATGAAAACAAACCTATCTATATATCTATCGATCTATCCATTCATCCACCAGCCCATTGTCCCTCCCTTCCTTTCCCTCCCTCCATCCCTCCATCCATTAATTAAATGGTCAAAACTACTACAATAAATGTACTACAAAATATTTAGGAAAAGTTTTCTATCTAGGTTTTAAAAAGTACCATTACACCATCTCATTAATTATCAATCTCAAATTTATCAACTCTGAAGGAAAGAGCCATCATTTAAGGATATTTGGGGGCTATCTATTAATACTATACTTATGTACTAATCCGAACAAGTAATTGGAATTGAATATTAAATTTATACAGTATTCTTATTGAAATCATAAAGAGAATATTCTTACCAGTTGCCTTTTGGATTTATAAACTGCTGGACTGCATAGCCAAACTGTTCACTTGAAGGACCGGAAAATATCTTTGCTTCTAGGAGACCAACATTGTATGCCATACAACAATTTAAAATGCCTATAAAAAAAATGAAAACATAGTCCATATTTACAATTTGTGAATATAAGTTTGTAATATAATTCTCATGGGCCACTTAAAAATTTGTTTTATATAACATTTATTCTCCTTATTACTGTTTACTAAGAAATAATAGCTAATGCTTTTTTTTTTCACTAGCTAATGCTTTTTAAGTTCTTATTTGGGGCTCTGGTACCATGCTCAATACTTTCTATGCATGATTCATTACCTCATTCATCCTCATAGCATCCCTAGGAGATGATTAATATTACATTTGTTTTGCCAAGATTTCTAAGGTTTCTGGAGATCAGCATGTCATACAAGTCTAAAGGAATAAGGGTAAGGGAAGAATTTGAACACAGGGCTGTCTGATTTCAAGTTTGAATTGTTAAACCACATTACCTCTAGGGACTCTTAAGTAACTTCAGTTCTCTTTGTCCTTCCTAACACAATGAGACTCCTAGCTGCCCAAGGGCAGAGGCTGAAGGCTATCTACCTTTTCTCCTAAATTCCCCTGAAGATTTTTGACATGGATTCTGCATGAAATATATGGTGGAAAAGCACTGCTGACTACATAAAAGGAGGAAGAAAAATCACAGCTCCTTGAAA
This sequence comes from Canis lupus baileyi, assembly GCF_048164855.1. Lineage (NCBI taxonomy): Eukaryota > Metazoa > Chordata > Mammalia > Carnivora > Canidae > Canis > Canis lupus. The sequence goes on from NC_132841.1 coordinate 63,024,056, forward strand.
ACTACATCATTTTCTTTCAGAGGAGCTCATTTTTGAGGATGAAAATGTAGGGATGGTGTCCTATCACTTTTATTCCACTGAGAACTGTCAAAAGTGGTTTTGGTTTTTGATGCTTCTTTCTGAAGTCTCAAGAAACAATAATCATTTTCACAAACAACAAAGACTTTGATAGGCTAAAGCTCTGAGAGCCTTTTTTTGAAAAACCTTATTTGTGATGGAAAGGGAAGAGGGGAAGGAGTGAGGCTGATGCCTGTCAGTCCTTCATTCTAGAGAAAGCAAGCCGTGCGTGGATACTAGTGCTGTCTGTGGGGATGGGAGTGCGCTTCATGCTGTTTGACATCAGGGTTTATCTTTGCAGACACTGAAGGCAGAGGGGGTTCTTTAAAACTGACCTCCACGATCTATTAATATGTGTTTTCACGGAAGAATAGCCCACTTTCTGGGCAGCAATGAAAGCACACAGTTCATAAATTTATTGTTTCAGGCACTGAAAGACTGAGAGAAGAGGACTTGCTCTTCATTGTGCTGCATAGTCCTGGGAGCTGATTCTGCGCAGTGGCCGGAGCATTATGAAGCCCGCGATAGAGCTTGGGGGACTTAAGGTAGTTACTGTGCTTCTCTACGTGCCAAAGTCATTCCACCATGGATCTGTTCATTCAAGAGAGCTCGGCTCATTATTTCTTAGAAATGTGGTCTGCTGGCAATAGAAGGACAAATAGCAATTTTGAAATACGCTATAGCAAAATCCACATGGCTGTACTTTCACAAAATTTCTCTTACATCTATTTTTCACATGTACCACTGCTCCTTCTTATTTTTCAGGAAATAAAATGCAGAAGAAAACAACATAGCAAATTAATCATGGAAACAGAATTGACATTCAGAACATGAGTGTTTTCAATCAACAGTTTAAAGATGTTATTTATTTATTTATGAGAGACAGGCAGAGACACACAGGCAGAGGGAGAAGCAGGCTCCCCAAGGGGAGCCCAAAGTGGGACTCGATCCCAGGACTCCAGGATCATACCCTGAGTGGAAGGCAGATGCTCAACCACTGAGCCACCCAGGCGGCCCTCAATCAACAGTTTAACTTCAGGCTCTGGGCTCCTTCCTGTTGGACAGACAGTCGCACCTGCCGGCGCAGGGTCAGCCCGGCGGGAGACACGCTGGTGAAGGGCAGAGTGGACAGATCGGGCCCTACCGGGTGCCTGGTCACCAGGGCTGCTGTTAACTCTGGCAAAGTGGATACTGTCGCCATCAATGACCTCTTCATTGATCTCAACTACATGGTGTACCTGTTCCAGTATGATTCTACCCACAGCAAATTCCATGGCACGGTCAAGGCTGAGAACGGGAGACTTGGCATCAACGGGAAGGCCATCTCCATCTTCCAGGAGCGAGATCCCGCCAACATCAAATGGGGTGATGCTGGTGCTGAGTATGTTGTGGGGTCCACTGGGGTCTTCGCCACCATGGAGAAGGCTGGGGCTCACTTGAAGGGCAGGGCCAAGAGGGTCATCATCTCTGCTCCTTCTGCTGATGCCCCCATGTTTGCGATGGGCGGGAGCCACAAGAAGTAGGACAACTCCCTCAAGATTGTCAGCAACACCTCCTGCACCACCGACTGCTTGGCTCCTCTAGCCAAAGTAATCCATGACCCCTTCGGCATCGTGGAGGGCCTCATGACCACCGTCCAGGCCATCACTGCCACCCAGAAGACCGTGGACGGCCCCTCTGAGAAGCTGTGGCGTGGCGGCCGAGGGGCTGCCCAGAACATCATCCCTGCTTCCACTGGCACCGCCAAGGCTGGGGGCAAGGTCATCCCTGAGCTGAACGGGAAGCTCACTGGCATCGCCTTCCGTGTCCCCACCCCCAACATGTCAGTTGTGGATCTGACCTGCCGCCTGGAGAAAGCTGCCAAATATGCGACATCTAGAAGGTGGTGAAGAAGGCATCGGAGGGCCCCCTCAAGGGCATCCTGGGCTACACTGAGGACCAGGCTGTCTCCTGTGACTTCAACAGTGACACCACTCTTCCACCTTCGACGCCGGGGCTGGCATTGCCCTCAATGACCACTTCGTCAAGCTCAATTCCTGGTATGACAATGAATTCGGCTACGGCAACTGGGTGGTGGACCTCATTGTCTACATGGCCTCCAAGGAGTAAGGGCCTCCTGGACCACCAGCCCCAGCAAGAACAAGAGGAAGAGAGGCCCTCAGCTGCTGGGGAGTCCCTGCCCCAACTTAATCCCCCAACACACTGAGAATCTCCTGACCTCCAATTTACATCCCAGACCCCGAGGAAGGGGAGGGGCTTGGGGAGCCCTACCTTGTCATGTATCATCAATAAAGTATACTGTACCCAGCCAAAAAACAAACAAAAAAAACCCAGTTTAACTTCACCTCATGGTGCAGAACTTAATAAATGCTATTTAAATATGTTACCAAAGCTCCAACATACCAGCAAAATCTTGGGGAGATGATGTCAAATGCCCCTACTTTTCTAATATCTAACACTGGAAAGGCCACATATGACTGTAATGATGTCATTTTGATTAATTAGACTATTAATTAGACTTCAGCAGATCACATGACATAAAATCACATTGGAATTCATTTTATCATCTAGCAGCTAAATTTCAATTTATATATGTTACATATAAATACATATTTATATATTACATTAATATATACATGTTATACATACATATGTATGTCACACATAAGTACATGTAAATACATGCATATAAACTATTATTCAAAAATATAAATTAGATCATTTCAGATCATTTAATTTCTCTGCTAAAAATATCTCAGTGTCTTTTATTTATTCATTTATTTTTTTCAAATATTATATACATATTCACATGTACCACATTTTCTTTATCCATTCATCAATTGATGAACACTTGGGTTGCTTCCGTATCTTGGCTATTGTAAATAATGCTGCAACATTGGGGTACTTACATCTTTTTGAATTTGTGTTTTTGTATTCTTTGGATAAATACCAGTAGTGGAACTACTGGGTCAATGGTAACTCTATTTTTAATTTTTTGAGGAATCCCCATACTGTTTTCCACAGCGGCTGCACAAAATTACATTCCCATAAAGTGCATAAGGGTTCTTTTTCCTCCGCATTCTCACCAACCCTTGTTGTTTCTTGTGTTTTTGATTTTAGCCATTCTGACAGGTGTGAGGTGGTATGTCAATGTGGTTTTGATTTTCATTTCCCTGATGATGAGTGATGTTGAGCATCTTTTCACTTGTCTGTTGGCCATCTGGATGTCATCTTTGGAGAAGTGTCTGTTCGTGTCTTCTGATGATTTTTAATTGGATTGTTTTTCTGGTGTGGAGTTTTATAAGATTTTTTAAAAAGATTTTATTTATTTATTTGACAGAGAGAGGGAGCACAAGCAGAGGGAGTAGTAGGCAGAGAAAAAGGAAGAAGCAATCACCCTGAAGAGCATAGAGCCTAATGTGGGACTCGATCCCAGAACCCTGGGATCATGATCTGAGCTGAAGGCAGATGCTTAAGTGACTGAGCCACCCAGGCACCCTCTCGGTTTTTTATATATTTTGGATATTAACCCATTATTGGATATATTGCTTGTAAATATCTTCTCCTAGTCAGTGGGCTGTCTTTTTGTTTCGTTGATGGTTTCTTTCACTGTGCAGAAGCATTTTAGTTTGGTTTAGTCCCAATAGTTTAATTTTGCTTTTATTTCCTTTCCCAGAGGACACATACCTAGAAAAATGTTTGTACAGTGATGTCAAACAAATTGTTGCCTATATTTTCTTCTAGGAATTTTATTGTTTCAGATCTCACATTTAGATCTTTCATCCATTTTGAGTTTATTTTTGTGTATGGTATAAGAAAATGGTTCAGATTCATTCTTGTGCATGCATCTGTTCAGTTTTTCCAACACCATTTGTTGAAGAGACTGTCCTTTTCCTATTTTATGTTCTTGCTTCCTTTGGTCATAGAAATATCCCAGTATCTTATCCATGCACCAAGAATAAAATCCAATTTTCTTACCATGGTTTCAAATGTTATTCATTATCTGACCTTATATTATTGGTGACTTCAGTTTTACTACCCTCCTTTGTCACTATGTTCCAGCCACACTAGCTTTCCTTCTGTCCTTTGAGCACAAGCAGTTCATTCTGCTTATGGCCTTAGCAACTGCTTGACCCACCGCCTACCACATTTCCTCCCAACTCAGCATCTATGTCTTGGCACCTATTCATTATTTAGGTCTCTGCTTTCCTCATAGAGACTTCCCCTGACTCTTCTCTCTAGCAGCAACACTCTACTTCATTAATATACCACTATCCCAGCACTAATTATCTGAAATTATCTTCTGTATCTGCATTATTTTGTGTCTTTTCCTGCCTAGTAAGACCTAAACTCCTTGAGAGCTCAGATTTTATTTCTTTTATTCATTCTTATTATCTCAGCATCTAGTATATTTGTTGAATGAAATGAATTTTTAATTAATATGCTCTTCAATGATAATTTGGAATATAGGGAAGTTTAAGGGACAGAAGATCACTTATATCATTTTAAATACATACCTACAACTAACTCACTAACAATGTCATCATTTCACACTTAGCCTATGATAACTAATTAGCTTATGTAAATTTGATGTAAGTATTATGTCTAATTCAATATCTATCCTTTCTTTGAAGTCCCATTATGCATAGAAATATGTTTCTATATCTGTTCTCATAACTTAACTGGCTAATGTGGAAAATAACAACCATATTATCCCTTCCCCTACAACCAAGCCCATATGTCTGTACCCACTGAATTATCCAGTAAATGGATCATTCAAAACATATTTATCTAGCCCTTTTGTTCATTGCTATATCTTCAGGAACTAGAAAATGCTTGGCACAAAACAGACAAGATCTCTACTGTCTTTGAGCTTCTTCCTGATAATTTGAGGACAACCAAAAAATTACATCATAATGGGATGAATATTAAATTTCAGAGAACTACAAAGAACCCTGAACCAAAAGTTGAAAAGAGGGTAAATCTAAGTTTGAAGGCTTCACAGAAGAGGTGGTAATTAATCTGGACCTTGAAGGACAAGCTGAAATTCATAATATAAAGAGAAAGGCAAAAGTCATAGGGCACAAGGGACATCCTGCTCAGCAGTATAGAGATGTGAAAGAGAAGAGGAGGGGATAAAAAAAATTGGCACAGAAAATCATAGATTGTTTTATTAATTTATATGTTTGCAGTTCTGCATTGGACATAGTGAGTTTCAAGGTGACTTGAGCTTTGTCCTGCCAGGGACATATTATTACCCAAAATGTAAATCTTCCCTTTGTGTCCTTACGTGAATGTCTGTGAATACAATAACAGTGCAGCAAACTCAAAGTATTGATCAAAGGTGACCTTGATGTGCATTTGTTGACAGTAATTCAGTCGAAGTATTCCAGTGAATCTCACTGGAATTTACTGCAAATTTAAGCATTGTATCCTCTGGAAGTCTAACTCATTTCCTCTATGCCCAAAATAATTGATTATAACTTGGCTTGTTATCATTTTAATATCCACAGGCAAACCAGATAGATAAGCACACCTTGATTAATATAGAATTATTTTTTCTTGCATTCGTTTAAAAAATTTTTAGAGAACCTCCTGCCCTGAGAGTTCCTGCTCATCTCTGAAAATGATGTTTGGGGAGTCTTAATAATTTAAGAATTAATTTCAGCAAATATGAAATTTGTTCTCCCACTTTATTCTGGAACCCAATTTTAAGTTATGAGATAATTCAAAAGAGAAATATATGTTTGGGGATTAGATATAGTTAATCCAGTTTTGTTCTCAAATGTAGTGAAGCTCAGATAGGAAAGAAATCTTTTGAAAACAAGAGCAGAAATAAATGTATAAAACAAAACAGATCATTCTATATTTGCCAACAAAAATTTGTCAGGGGAAGTTTATTGACTTCCAAATGACCCATGTTTGTAGTAAAAGATGGCAGAAGGAGGGTCTAATTTGTGTGGTCAATGCAAAATTTAAGAATGTCTACATGTGTTGAAGGGCTGGTGGGGCCCACTTTTCATGGAAGGGGTTCATTTGCAAAAAGGTCCAGGGAAATATAGGGGAAGAAATTCATTTTAAGAGAAGAGACTCAAGGTCAGTAACAGGAGGTAGATTTGGGAAGAGCATGGTGTTTTTAACTAGGATGCTCAGATTATACTCTGGCCCATTCCTGCAGATGTATGCTGGCATTTTAGGGGGGAAATAGCTCTGCGAACCAGTAAATAAAAACCTAATAACTCTTCCAGTTAAAAAATAAATAAGTCACAGAGATATAATGCACAGCACAGTGAGTTCAGTTAAAAACATCGTATTGTATATTTGAAAGTTGCTAAGAAAGTGTATCTTAAAAGTTATCATCATAAGAAAAAATTACATGTAGTGATGGATATCAACTAGACTCATTGTGATCATTTCACAATACATACATACATAGAATCATTATGTTGTACACCTGAAAGTAACTTAATGTCATGTTAATTACATCTCAATAAAAAAATCCAAATTAATCATTATATCTATATCTAAATCTAGATAAAGATATATAAAATGGTCCTCCTCAGAAGCCACAGGGGACTGCCAGGAGCAGAGGCATAGGTTAGTGAACCAGGGATTGCAGGGGCAGCAGGAAGTTCTAGCAATCACCAAGACCCTGGGGAACGCTCTTAGGGGAAAGCCACATTTCCCAGGAAAATTGTGCTTAAGAGACCAGGAGAAACACTCTTATCTAAATCAGGGACAGGTGAGACTCCAGGGCTGGTCTGTTGTGGGGCGAAATTTCTCTCCATCTGTGGGTCTCTCCATCTTCAAGTCTAAGCTTGAAAATGAGTTGTCTGCTGCTAGAATATAGTGGTGTAACAGGTATGGGACTGACATTTCCAATTCAAAAGGAAGAAATTAGAAGGAATGATGGGTCATAGGTACCAAGAAAGTTTAACATAGCAGGTCAAATTCCATTAGGTTTAAGGGCCTGAGAATAATCCTCTGTGGCTCAAGGCTCTGTCCCCTGAGCCTACAACAGCTCTACTGGCCTCTACTTCTCTGTCCCATTAGTCCAAGGTGGCAGCATTGCTGCTGAAACAATAGTCCTAAAAGCTCATAGGTCTCCTGTGTACATCATGGGGTTCTGCGCCATTACACAAGAGAGTTCTCCACAGACCTTTCCTGGATAACCTCATCTCTATTGCTGACCTCTGCTGAGATGGTTGTGAGGATCCATGAATCACATGCCTAATCTGTTATGCAAAGTTTACCAACCACACCCTTGGCCTTTTCGTTAGAACAACACTTTCTTAACAATGAGTCTCCTAATATTAACTTTCATTTTTGCAATCTGTATAGGCTGAGAGTGTCTCATCATTAGGTACTGTTCTGTTTTGCTGAATTTCTCAATTTATCTCATTCCTCTTGCACTTTACTACATTCAGCAAGGAAAAAGCAAGCATCACTTTCAACATTTTGCTGGGAAAATTTTCAGCTAAACATCCAAATTCATTGCTTGAAAGTTCTGCTTTCCACACAACTACAGGGCACAATTAGTCCACATTTTCTGCCACCGTAAAAAGAATTACCTTCCCTCAAGTTTTCAATAGCATGTTTCTCATTTCTTTCTTGAGAACTTCACCAGAAGCAGTTTCAATATTCATGTTTCTACCAACACTCTCCACAAGATAATCTTCAAAGACTCTCTATCCAAATAAGGTAATATACACAGATTTTGGGGGGCAAGGATGTAGACATATCTTTTCTTGGGGCAGCAGTCAGCTTCATACAGTGGGTAGGCCAAGAATGTAAGATCCTAACTGCTGTTTACCTGGGCCATTTCTCGGGGTTGTGTTTACAGGGAGCAGCCTTGATGGTTGAGGTAAGATCTCTCTCCAGGGTAAAGAATAAGTTTGCTGACTTCTTGCTGTAAAATAGCAGGTTCCTCTCTTGTAATGCAACCTAGTGTGAATGCAGGCATACATTTGGACCCCTTCACATAGTCCCCATACGACTTCATGGAGAAGCAAAAGAGTTAATTATGTAAACACGCTCATGTGCATGGTGCATGTTGTGTGGTAATAACGTTCTTTGTCTCTGACTCAGGAATCTATCTTGTGTCATCTGTCAGCATCAATGAAACAGTAACAGGCTAATGTATTAGCTTGTACTTGGGGTGCAATCAAATACTGGACCTGAGAGAATGGAGAACAAAAACGCCACAGTTGGGAAGTTGGAGGTTGAATGACAATGAAAATGGATACCTCCTGAGAGTTCAGAGAAATCTTGGGAGAGCATTGTATTTTCCTACAAGGGTGGAATAGAAATTTGAAGGAGTCTTATATCAGTTTGAAGAAGCAGAGAGACTCCAGCTGACATCTGAGTAATAATTCCCTGCCTCATGGTTTGTGTCTATCTTTAAAAAAAACAAAAACAAAAAAAGAAAAAAGAAAACAGTGTATGCATGTATCATTTATTTAGCAATTACTCTGTGTTCATATTAAAGAAACATGTGCATCAATTCCATGGCCAGAGATAAATTCATTAATAGAATATTAAGGCTATAGGGGTAGCCTTATAGATAAATTGCATCCCTTCAAATTCCTCTATTGAAATCCTAAGTCTCAATGTGATTATATCTAAAGATAGGGCATTTAAGGAGGTAATTAAGATTAAAAGAGGACATTGGGTAGGACCCTTATCTGATAAGATCAGTGTCCATATAAGAGGTAAAATACCAGAGAGTTCTCTCACTGTGTGATCACTGAGATAAGGCCATGTGAGGACACAATAAGAAGACAGCAGTCCACAAGCCAGGAAGAGAGGTTTCACCACAAACCAGCTCTGATGGCCCCTTGGTCTTGGATGACCAGTCTCCAGAACTGTGAGAAAATAAATTTCTGTTGTTAAAGCCACACAGTCTGTGATATTTTGTTAATAGTGGCCCCAGTAGACTAAGACAGGGAACAATCAGATTATATCAGAAAATTTCAATTTACTATTCTGAGTTTGAAAGATAATTCTGTCAATTAATATATGTGCATATACAAATACAGGAGAGATATACACTAATTCCACTTATGTCATATAAAGTTCATATTTTTTGTAGAAAAAATAAATCCAAGTTTCTTCCTGACAAAGTAACTGCATCAAGTCTTGGGCTACTGTGGCATGTAGTTAGATGATTTTGAGATCCTTTCATATTTTTTGATCTTATAGGCTATGAACATCTTCAGAATTCTTCTTAAATTCATTTATTATGATTTAGTGCCTCTTGATAACTCGATAGATTCTCTCTCTCTCTCTCTTTTTTTTTCATAAAGATGCCATCTGGCAGACTCACTGTCTCCTAGTGGCCAAGAGGACTGGGAATACCCACTTATCAATCCACTTTCTAGTTTCACACTTTATTCCTAAATTTCCTCTTTATGAAAGAAGAAATTCTCCTTTCCCCCCCCACCTCTCTCTCTGTCTCTCTGTCTCTCTCTGTGTGTCATTCTCTCACACACAGAATAGCATTTTTTTGTGCATTTAGCAAGTCAATGCCTGCTGAATAACTTGCTCAGTAACAAGATATGCCTCACATATCCTGAGGCAATATATGGAAATAACAGGCATAACTGAAGTGAATATTTCCTCTATTAAATCTCTGTTCACAGGCCACTTCTCTATAAACTTTGGTTCTTCCCCTCCCATTCCAGCCTGCACACACCACACTCTTCTAACTTCCTTGATACTCACCATTTGCAGCTCTTATTGTGGTGTACTGCCTTGAAATGTTACTCCTCTCTTCTCATATATTCATTCTCCTGGAGAGCTGTCATCATTTTCTCCCCTACCTGTGTCTTACCTCCTGGCCTATTCTCTCAGCCCAATTCAGCTGGACTCTGACTCTTCCTTAAACACACTGATCCCCAGCCTTTTGCATTCATTCCCTTGGCATGGAATATTCTTTTCCCAAAAAGGGTCATGTTCACTCTCACTGCCCTTCTGTTTGCATCAAAAATCAATCCATCAGAGCTGTCTTTCCTCACTACCTGTGATGGGCAGGGGGTTCCCAATGATCCCCATCTCCTATTATTCATGTCTTTGTGTGATTCTCTTCCCTGTTACTTCAAACCAATAGAACTGGAGATTCAAAACATAGAATTGAAGTTTGGGGTAAATCACTTCTGTTATTATATTACATAAGACTGTAACTTCTGTCTTGCTAGCAGATGCTCTCTGTCTTTGATAAAGCAAAGAAGTCCACAGGGCAAGGAACTCAAGGCAGCCTCCAGTGGAAGCCAGAGAGGAACTGAGGCCCTGAGTACAACAGCCCTAGAGAAAATTAATTCGGCCAACAATCAAAGTGAACAGAAATGGATCATTCCTTAGCTGGTCATTTAGATGAGGCCTCAGCCCTAGCTCATACCTTGAGTACAGCTTTAAGAGATACCCTGATGCAGAGCATCTAGTGAAGCCAGGCCCGAATTCCTGACCCATAGAAATTGTAAGATAATAAAGGTATATTATTTTAAGTCATTGCCTGCATGGTAACTTGTTATGTAGTAATAGATAACTAATAAATAACCCCATGTAAAACAATAACTGCCTATTTATCACCCTCTGTCCAGCAATCTCTATCCCCTAGTGAGGCATCACTACCTCACATGTTATAAATCTATCTCTTGTATTTGTCTGCCTCCCTTATTAGAATCTATACAGGAAGATCTAAGTTTTGTGGAATTGAAAATTCTACAATTTAGGGCAGAGTGACTCTTTAAGGAAAAAATTACAAAATTATGAAACAAAATTCAGGTATTAAATACTTAATTAGGGGCAGCCCAGGTGGCTCAGCGGTTTAGTGATGCCTTCAGCCCAGGGCGTGATCCTGGAGACCCAGGATCTAGTCTCACGTCAGGTTCCCTGCATGGAGCCTGCATCTCCCTCTGCCTGTGTCTCTGCCCCTCTCTCTCTCTCTCTCTCTCTGTCTCTCATGAATAAATAAATAAAATATTTTTTTAAAAACAATACTTAATTAGGATGAGAAAAGCAATCCTAGCAAATTACATACTTTTAAAAGCTGAAAAACCTGAAAAAACAATATACACTTTACTGATTGTCTAACATACTTTTGTAATATCTTTTTCCTACAGTTTTTGGCTCTATACCTTTTAATGACCTTTTCATTTGACAATTTATAAAATCATATTGCCTAAAAAGTATTCAATATTTTTTGGCATGGTAAATTGAATCTTTTTAAAAAATATTAACTAACTAATTAATTAGAAGGGGGGGCGGGGAGGAGCAGAGGGTGAGAGAGTCTTAAGCCCTACTCAGGGTTTGATCCCATGACCCCAAGATCACGACCTGAGCCAAAACCAAAAGTAGGATACTCAACAAACTCCATCACCCAGATGCCCAGGGATGGTAAGTTGAATTTTGAAAAATATTTATTATTTATAGTTAAGAGTTCTTTTCATTTTTATATCTCTTATCTGTAATGTCATGTGAATATTTAGGACTGTTTTCCAGTATCATAAAGGAGCTATAATATTTTAAGTTCCCTCAAGTTTTCTTTACAAGGATTAATCCTGAAAACCTTTGAATTGGTGACATTTCTCAACCAGTTTGTTGTTGACATCTTTGTTGAAACATGCTATGTTAGGGTACAAAAGAGACAATGACCTCAACTTTTGCATGTCAGGCTGTGTAGACACTTCGGAAGGTGCCTGCAGAGTGAGAGTCCTTGAAACTTAAGCTTCTCTTGTTTAATAGTAAATCTATTTTGTCCCTGAGAATAGGGAATCTGCCTATTTTGTTTACTGCTATATTCCTCAGTATTCATAAGAATGTCCAAGACATGGTTGTCAATAAACTGAATCAAGAAACTGCTGATTGTTTCACCTTTCTTTTTTTAAAAAAATATTTTATTTGTTTATTCATGAGAGACACAGAGAGAGGCAGAGACTAAGGCAGAGGGAGAGGCAGGCTTCCTTCAGGGTGCCTGGTGCAGGACTTGATCCCAGGACCCCAGGATCACGATCTGAGCCAAAGGCAGATGCTTAACCACTCAGCCACCCAGGTGCCCCTTGTTTCACCTTTCTCTCTAAGAATAACATATAATGGGAGATCAATAAAGAATTTTAGAGAACATTTAACTTTGTTTTTTATCTAGTTATAGGTGAACCCTATAAAGAAGAGGTGGATTATTTTGGGAGGGTGATGGAGTAGCAGAAGTATGCCATTGCTAGAAGTATGAGGATTTTTTTTAAATTGAAAAATCCACATGCTGGGCAAGTCTAATAGTATCTCACAGTACCTAAGAACTTAGGGTGTGAATGCTCTGTGACCTTGTGCAAGTTTCTCATCCTACATAAGCTTTCACCTGTGAAATAGATATAATACATAAATCTACCTCATTGTGATCAGACAATGCATTTAAAACTCTCAACCCAGGGACGCCTGGATGCCTCAGTGTTTGAGCTTCTGCCTTTGGCTCAGGTCGTGATCCCAGGTCCTGGGATTGAGTCCTGCATCAGGCTCCCTGCAGGGAGCCTGCTTCTCACTCTGCTTATGTCTCTGCCTCTCTCTTTGTGTCTCTCATGAGTAAATAAATAAAATCTTAAAAAAAAAAGAACCAAAAAACTCTTCGACCCAGTGCCTAGTAAATGATGAGCACTTAGTAAAGACAGCTGATTTCGTTGGTTGTGTTTTGTTCACTATTAATGTCATTATATATTACCAAGGATAGCACAATTTTTGTGAAATTTATAAAGGCATACTAATTTGTGATCCCACCTTCACCTCTATCATGAAAAGCATATTCTAACTGAATTTCCATTTAAGTTTCTGAGAGTTGATGTGTATTAGGTAGGGGGACGACACATTGTTCCATTTTGCTGAGGCATACTCAAAGTATACCAGGAAAGCCAAGAAAACATTATCAGTTGGTGGATTCTCCAGGAAGTAACACAATCAGGAAGTGGGGTTACTCAGATCCTGACTTTACACTTTGAAAACAGACTTCAAACTCTAAAGTGTAGCTAATCATTACTTAGAATACGTATGACAATGAAAAATGGTCATAGGTTACATTAGATAATTTGAACACATACACAACCACAGGAACTCATTTTCAATAGCATTGTCTTCATGATAAGAGGACAAAAATGCAGAAATAATGTAGAAAGTCCTCTTCTGTTCCTAAAAAAACACAAAGCAAGTAAACTTAGAAATTACCGGCCCTCTAGAAATAACCATATATCATACACAGATTTAAGCACTATGATGGTTGGCTTATAGCTATACTGCTTAAAAAAAAAGAAAAAAGGTAGTGCAAAATCCAAAAGCATAAGATGACCTTTACAACTGCTTTTGGATTATAGTGGCATAACATCTTCCTGCTTTCATTAGGAAAGAAAAATGCAATTTTTCTCTGAAGGACTTTGAGTGTTAAATTTTATAATCAGTAAGGATCTAGATGCTACCCTTTTCCTCCACAGGTGATTTTAGAAATGAAAAGCAGAGCTCCTGAGGGGATGACTTGAATCCTCCAATTCCCCCAGGGTCTGATGCAGCTGCCACAGGACAGGCACTACATAAATGTTCCTTAAAACAGATCTCTTCAATAAATGGATGATGATAAAAATGGATGAATACCAAGTATATGGATATTTTAAAAACAGCATCATATATACTTTTCCAGTCTGCAAATTACTTTGCCATTCATCATCCCCTTTGATCCTCCCATTGGCCCAGAAAGGTAGGGAAGAGTTTGCCTGTGATATGCAAAGTCACTGGGAAAAATGGCAATTAGTTTACTCTTCAGGGCTGGAGTTCTTCCATGAAGCCATGAACATTAAATGTGCTCAATACTGGCACTTTGTTGTATTGCACTTTACTTTATTGAGCTTTATGTTGTGTTTCTTACAAACTGAAGGATTGTCGGCAGCCTGGGTGGCTCAGAGGTTTAGTGCCACCTTCAGCCCAGGGCGTGATCCTGGAGACCAGGAATCGAGTCCCACGTCAGGCTCCCTGCATGGAGCCTGCTTCTCCCTCTGCCTGTGTCTCTGCCTCTCTCTGTCTCTGTCTCATGAATAAAGAAATAAATAATCTAAGAAAAGAACAAACAAATTGAAGGATTGTGACAACCCTGTGTCTAGCAAGTCTATTTGGTACATTTTTCCAATGGCATTTGCTCACTTCATATCTCTGTGTCATATTTCGGTGATTATTGCAATAATCAATATTGCAATATTGATTCAAACTTTCCCATTATTATTATATTTGTTATGATCTGTGGTCAGTGATATGACTTGCTGAAAGCTCAGATGATGATTAGCACTTTTTAGCAATGAAGTATTTTTAAATTAAGGTATGTACTTTTTTGGATGTAATGCTATCTCACACCTTTTTTTTAAGGATTTATTTATTTATTCATGATAGACATAGAGAGAGAGAGAGAGAGAGAGAGGCAGAGACACAAGCAGAGGGAGAAGCAGGCTCCATGCAGGGAGCCCGACGCGGGTACGTGGGACTTGATCCCGGAACTCCAGAATCAGTGCCCTGGGCCAAAGGCAGGTGCTAAACCGCTGAGCCATTCAGGGATCCCCTATCTCACATTTAATAGATTATAGTATAAATATAACTCTATATACACAGGGAAACTGGAAAATTACTTAACTCACTTTATTGCAGTGTTTGCTTTATCGTGGTGGTCTAGAGCTGAAGCCTTATGATCTCTGAGGTACATCTATCTATACATGTTTGTTTAGTGTAATGGATCTCAGCTGGGAAAACTTTGTTCCTCATGGGTATTTTGTAAGGCCTGGACATATTTTTGGTTGTCACACTTGAAGGGGGGCGGCTTCTAGCATCTAGTGGGTGAAGGCCATTGATGCTGCTCAACATCTTACAGTGGACAGGACAATACCTCCACCCACCCCCACCTTATCCCCCTGACCGAAGGAATCATCTGGCCCAATGTCAATAATGTCCATGTTGAGCAACTCTGATGTAAACAATGAACTGCCCTGTAAGCACAATTAAGTTGATTAGGTTACTGTGGTGGTTTTAAAATCTGTCTGGGAATTATTTGATACTCTTCCTCTCAAGAAAAAAAGTCTTCTCCCTCAGAATCTAGGTGAGACTTTGTGATTGCTTTGATGCAGAGAGGCAGTTGCATGATTTCTGAGTCTATGTTACAAAAGGCCATATGGTTTCTGCCAGTTTGGTGGAAGGGGGGGGGGGGAAACATATGTCTTTGGATCCCTGAGTCATCCTGCAGGAAGTCAGGCTATCAGAGGGTGCCATGATAGCAAGGCCATTTGATGGGGCCACACAAAGAGAGAACTGCCTACCCTCTTATAGTAAGCACATGAGAAACCACAAGCCAGAACTGCCCAGACAAGCTATTCCCAAAGTCCTACTGAAGAAACCATCAGAGATGACAAATGGTGGTTGTCATTTCAAGCCACTAAGTTTTAGGGTGAGGGGTTACATGGCAATAGCTAACCAGAACAATCTCCAAATTCAGTTACTTGAAATCAAGTGCTCTAGTAAACAGAATATCCTCTCTCCCTCTAAACCGTCTGAAAGAATGAAATCTTAACTAGAGAACTGCCACTCCTCAAGTGAAATGGATTATAATCAGCCTATGGAAAATAGGTCACCAAGGGGTAGTTTGTTAAATAGGTTTACAGAAGTTCTGAAGAACATTTTGAAATTATGGAGAACACACTGCAGGTTGGAGTCTTGGGCCTTAGTCATTTTGAAAACTGATTATTATAAAACTGAGGCATTTACTAGATGATCTCTTGATGTTGTCCCAGGCCTAGATTCTAGACTATCCTAATCTATGCATAGTTTTCAAAAGATAGGCATTTTTAAATTGTAACATAAAAAGTGCACCCTAATGAATATGAAGAATGAAGATTAAAATAAATATGAAGAATCACCTTACATCCATCAAACTACAAAAAGCTAAAAAAAAAAAAAAACTACAGCAAGTAAATTAGAACCTAATATTGGTGAAATTTGTAAATTCACACATTATTGAGAACTAAACTGTTCAATATGGAACAAGAGCTAAAAAATACACATAATCTTTGACCCAGTAATGCCTCCTCTGGAAACTGTCCAAAAGGAAAAAGGAAAGAAAAAGCTTCTTGCACAATGATATTTATAGCCACATTATTTACAGTAGGGGAAAAAGCCCACAGGAAACAACCTAAATATCCAACAATGAAACAATAGTTAGCCATGATATGGCAGGATGCATTAATTCAAAGCTGTAAATACAAAGCCCATATAGAAATGTACAAAGATATTAAGTGAAAAAAAGTAAGTTGTTCATATTCATATAAATGGTAAGTATATCTATAAAAATTACTTTCACACTTATAAATGTCAAAAGAGAGAAATACAAATATTTTTTCTGTTAAGGTGACTATTTTAGTATGTGTCATTTTTCTATAAGGATATTAAAACACTCTGCTTTAATATTCTGAAATTATTAGTCACGCTTAGTATTTCAATGGACATATATACCTCACAGTTATCTGAATGTTCATTTTATGTTTATTTTTTTAATTTTTTTACCAGTCATTTTTCTGAGCACTTACTATATGCCAGGTCCTGGGAATACTGTGATAAATAAGATTGAAGGTGATTTAGAAGAATGTGTTCAGTAAGAGAAATAGTCCAACTGAAGCTAAATTATGGGTGCTAGCTTTATGAGAACAGAACAGGGAAACCCAGACAGCACGTTGGGGAAAAAAAGATGTCTACACTGCCCTCATGCTTTTATTGATCTTGTTACTTGTCAATACTCTAATTGGACATTTCAAGGCAAAGAAGAGATATCTTAAAAGCAAACAAACTCTGTCAAAGAAGTGAAGAAAAAAGATCAATGAAAGTAATATTTTAATATTTTAGCCAATTCAGATAAATCAACAAATAGAGACTTTTTTTTTTTTTGGCATATTCTAATTGGAAAGAACTAGGAAGTTTTTGGCTTGGCCTTATTTAGAATGTTTTTGCCCCGGGTTACAGTGGCTGTCATACATGTCTCATGCTGTCATCACTCAATTCAACAGAATTCAACTGGGCACAGATGACAAGGACATGGGCCCTGTCTTCTCAGAGTTTGCAATCAATGGGGGTTAGAGCTGAGTAAATGGATTCTTGAAATAGAAAGTGACAAGTGCTATGAACGTGTAGAGGACACTCAGATTGGGGTTGGGAATGAAATTGACACATAAATGATGTGCGGAATAGGGGTGGGGATAGAGAGTATTTCAGAAAGAGAAAGCACAGACAAAGGCATGAAACTGTACTCTTAAGAAGGGTTAGGGTCATATCTCACCTAGACCATAACAAAAAAGTAATGATAAAATGATGTCTGATAATTTGGGGGCAAAAATTAAATACTGTCATAATAAAGGGGTTTTTAATTACTATGTGCTATGGTCTGAATACTTGTGTCCCCTGCCCCTCCCCAATTTCATATCTTGAAATCCTAACCCCCCCCCCGCAAGATGATGGTATTAAGGAGTGGGGCCTTTGAGAGGTGCTTAGGCTTCACCCTCATGGATGGGATTGGTGGCTTATAAAAGAAGCTCCAGAGAGACTCCAGCCCCTTCCACCAGCTATGAACCAGGAGGAGGCCTCTTGCCAGCATGTGACCATGCTGGCGCCTGATCTTGGACTTCCATCCTCTAGAATCATGAGCAATAAATTTTTGTTGTTTATAAACCGCCCAGTCTGTGGTATTTTGTTACAGCAGTCCAAATGGACTAAGACACTTTGACATTTACATAAATTATTTATTTAATCATCTTTTAATTTTTCATTAAGGCTTTTTAATTCAGGCTATTTATTACATTTTTATGCTGAAAAGAAGATAGACATTGCATATAAGTATCCCAATTTTCAAGACTAAATTATTCTTTTTTCTCCTCAACCATGTTAATAGGTACACAGAAAAATTAAGTCAATTGTTCTGAAAGATCTGTTTATACAGTAGCATTTGGAATATGACTTTAGAAAGGTTATAAAATCCAGAAGATTCAGTGTCCATATTCTAACAAGTGTCCATGAAGCTATTTGGTCAGGACCTGAAGGTAACTGGTACACAGTTTGGAATAGAGTTATCTGACTGAGCTGACCAGAGGCCAGCTTGCATTCAGTCTGTATTTGGACACGGTATCCATGGGAATGAGATCAGGCGTGCACAAAGACAAACAAAGGCCACCTTCAAATGAATGAGAGGGAATGACAACTGCCAATGTTCAAGGCATCCATGGGCACAAGAGCTTTGCTCATGCTTTTCAAAACACAATGAAATAATCTCTTACACTGACAATACAGTGTCCATCACTCCTTTATTTCCATTGCTCTGTTTAAACACCAACCTCATTTTTATACAGAAAGCCTTTCAATGCTCAGGAGTTATGTATGGCTTCTGTAGAAAAACCATCTCTAGTCACTTTAAACTCCTAAAAGGAAGTATTGCGGTTATTCTTTCAGAACATAGAATAATAATGCAGGAATCTTCACCGACAAAATTGCACAGTTGCCGTGAACTGTTTGGACAACAAGAACAGACAACTCTTTCAAAGGAAGAACGATATATTTGAAAACTATTAACAGTCCCAATATTCTGTGGACCTGAAAACATTAGCAAAATATGCAGTTCAAGTTTATACTGGTTAGTGTCATTTATATGTACAAGAGTCAGCAGGCACAGACTGGAAAAAAATACTTGTATATAAGCACTTTGAACTAATTGTAAGTTTAACAAAATTAAGCACTGGCATTAATTTCTTTTCTAATTTATATGATTAAATGAAAATGTTTTAAAACACTTTGAAAACACCCTGAGTTACACAGAATAAAAGGCCTTAATATTTTACTAACAGAGCTTTTCAAAGCCAGCTCTAATTCTCTGTGTTATATGGGACTATGACTTCTGAAATGACTTTGAGGATCTTTATTATACTGGATAGAAATAAAGAACTAAAAGTTTAACTGGAGAAACCTACCTATAACTCCAAAGAACCCTTCTTTGTTAGGAAATCTGACTAAAGCACAGATATTAATTCTGGGACCAGAATTTGAATTCTCTTACATATTACACACCCTAAAAACCATGCGAAGCTTATTAATTACAGCTATTTTAGTGTGGTAAATCTGTTCTGAAACAAATATATAAAAGGGCTCCCTCATCAATCCAAGCAGCCACACTGGGGGGTGGGGAGGTGCCTATGCCCACAGCTTGGCTGCCTCCCTCTGCAGTCCTCAAAGTCATCAGTTTCACCCTTGACTCATCAGTTCATGTCTTCTCCATGTCAGACCCTGGAACCCCATGGAGACTGCCCTCATCAAGGCTGTCCAACATGCTTGACTTCTGTGAGGAAGATGATCCAACTGACCAACTCTTCCCTCTCAAAATATTTGTGTGGCGCCCCACTTCCTGCGATCTTTTTTCTGTTTACTACTCCCACCGCTCCTCTGCCCCTGGCATCTCCTCTTCCTCACCTGACCCTCTCAGGTAATCCCTCGTGTTGTCACCGAAGCCATCTGCTGGTCTCTGCCTGACTCACCCATGGCATGTCTTCAATGACTCTAGTCTCCTCTGACTCCTAAATCTCTATCCCCTGTTGTTCTCTCTCCTGCTTCTAATACTGCTGTATATGCAACTATCTCCTACCTAGACATGCACTTGGATGTCTCAAACAACCTAGATGCACATGTCTAGGTAGTAGACAGTTGTATATACAGCAGTATTATATTATTATATTATATATTATAATTATATAATGTACAATATAACATGTCCATATTAACATAGATTAATAGATAATAATTATATTAGCATATGTTAATAATACATGCTATTACATAGCATGTCTATAAAACATGTCTATATATGTCTATATTAGATTATTATGTTATATGTAATAATATGTATATTATGTTATAATAATAAGTTGCCTTTTTTACTCATCTCCCCCTGTCTCAGTCAATAGCAGCTCCTGGGTTCTCTACATCCAAAACCTAGGCCTCAGTCTTTTCCTCTCCTTCAGTTGCTGCACCACAGTAAATCTTTTGCCAAATCCTGTCTGTTCTCCCTAACTACTTTACAAACCTGTCCCCTGTTACCTTTCTCTACTGCTACTGAGCTTTGGCACCATCGTCCCCCAATTGTGTACTAAGTTAAAACTAAGACCAGAACCAGTTCTTTATCCTTAGTGCTTTTGGGGCCTTCAGTATGGCCTCTATTCAATCCACCATCCTCCCTGCCTCCAGTGATCTATGCAAGGAGCCAATCTGATCATGTCACTCCCCTGCTTAAGGCCTTTCAAAACTATCCAATTGTCCTAAATAGTCCATTTTTCTTGCTGCAGTTTATAAGGCCATTTCGGGTCAGATGCCTGCTAACTCTCAGCTTTCACCCTCTGTGAATACCTTGACCAGTATGTTCTGGACACAATGACCTTCTCCTTTCCCATTCAAGCATCTAAAACAATTGATCTAGGATCTAGGAGACTTGTGTCCCATTCCTGGTTATGTTACTTTCTATCTTATATTGTCACTAATAGCCAGTTTACAAGGTGAAAACTGGACTCTGACCCTTGAGGCCCTTCACAGTAGATTTGAACTGTAAAGATTCTTTGCTGTTCCCATGAAGATGTGCGGGGAGGCTTAATACTTAAATGCATCACAGTGACATTTCTCCATCCTCTGAACTCAATATTAAGTTCTGTACCACTCATTTAGCAATTAATTATATATAACCAAATGATATTTATTATGTTATAGAAACTTATATTACATATATATATTATAAGCATAGACAACAAAACAATATGACGAAAACAACATAACCAAGTTTTAAATTACACATTTTTTTTTAGGCACAAGGAGATGGCTCTAAATATCAATAATTCAGAAACTCAAAGAGAATATCAAAGACCTGCTTTCTGTCTTTCCACTGGGCCAGTGTACTGGCTTTATCCTCCAGATAGCTGACATTAAGGCTATCAGATGGCTACAGTTATCCCAAGCTCCACATTTCAACCTGGAAGTATGTTTCTTAACCAATGTCTCTCTTACGAATGAAAATTCTTTCCCAAAAGTCTCCAAGCCTATCTCCCTCCATGTCTCATTGCAGTCACATGCCCATGTCTAACACAAACCCTGGAGAGAAGTATGAGACCATCAGGAATGGCCCAGTGCAATCACAGCTCGAGGTTCCCTGCCTCTCACTCCACTCTCTTAGCTGTGTAGAGGAAGAGGCGGCCCCATAACTGGACTTCTGTCAGAAAGGAGGACGGCAGGGTCTGAAATTGGTTTGGTACCTTCCAGGGACTGAGACAATGTCATCATCTCATATTTGAACTGGTTTCCAAATAGACTATAAACTCTCTGGACCATGTTTCAAGTTTCCTATGGCCGGGCCTAGCACATTGCCTTACCTAAAATGGTTACTCCATAAAAAAATGTTCAAATACTAGTATTATGGAATTCACCACAGCTGGATGAACAAAGCAAACAGCAATGGATCATCTGAAGAGGCATCAAAGGAATCACTTTCACATACAGAATCTATTGTTGTTTCAGGACTTGTGTGTTCAGGTTAATCATTAGTCACCATAATAAATGAAACAAACAAACAAACACAAAAATCCTCCGATCTTTGACTTGCCAATTAGAATGACAGCCTTATGTGGTTCTTCCTCTTTTGGTACCTTCCAGGGACTGAGACAATGTCATCATCTCATATTTGAACTGGTTTCCAAATAGACTATAAACTCTCTGGACCATGTTTCAAGTTTCCTATGGCCGGGCCTAGCACATTGCCTTACCTAAAATGGTTACTCCATAAAAAAATGTTCAAATACTAGTATTATGGAATTCACCACAGCTGGATGAACAAAGCAAACAGCAATGGATCATCTGAAGAGGCATCAAAGGAATCACTTTCACATACAGAATCTATTGTTGTTTCAGGACTTGTGTGTTCAGGTTAATCATTAGTCACCATAATAAATGAAACAAACAAACAAACACAAAAATCCTCCGATCTTTGACTTGCCAATTAGAATGACAGCCTTATGTGGTTCTTCCTCTTTTGTGCTGTGCTGAATCTTTCAGTAACATCCCAAGGCTGATAGTCCAGACAAAAGCTTTTGACTTAAGTGGTAACATTCACATGACACCAATGTGATTTTATCACCAATTTATATCACCAATGATATTTTGGTCCTTTGCCATCTTTCCTGAAATACTTTATTTTTGACATACTGACTTGAATTTGTTTTTATTTCACGGAATGTCTAAAATTCCATCACTAGAAGCTCATCTCTTTACATTAACAGGCTTCTCTCCCTTCTGATAGGCCCACGGCTATTAACACATTAAGACAGGACTAGTCATCACCCACCTTAGAGGGAATTCATTTGAACTGACGCATTCACTGCCTGTCTTGGTGTTGAAACATACCTGTCTTGGTGGTCATCTCACAACAAGGTGGTACAGGCAATACCGGAATTTTAATTTGTTAGGAAAGACAAGATACAGCTCTAATATTTAAGCAATTACTTGCAAATCTGGCTGCATGTCAGAAGTGCATGAATAATTGTTTTTAAATAGTGATCCTGAGCCCTGGTGCATGAATTTAAATCAAACAGAGGTTCATGAACCAGGACTTAAGAGAGCAAAGCGTCCTTGAAGTCGGGTAGGTATAGCTGGAGAGCCATGGGGTGGGGAGTTACTTTTTAAAAGGGTGGGTTTACAGCTGCACAGGTGCTGAGGATAAGAGGGAAGAGGCACTTTAGGGTTGGTCCCAGAAATGAAAGATTATCTCAAACTTCCCTTTTAGTCAGAAAAGAAAATTTTTTCTACTTTATAATTTTGCCTGGGGTTGTCTCTTTTAATGTAGGAAAATTGTGAGTTGCAAAGGGATAAGAAGAAATGGGGAAAATCATGAAGGCAGTGAAGGCAAAGGGAATAGCCTGGAAAATTGCACTTAATATGGTCTGATCAAGTGCAGTCAGAACACAGAAGGGTGTACACAGGTGTATAGATATGGCTTTGAGGTGTGTGTGCCATGTCTGTGTTTATGTGCAGTAGGTGTACTTGTGTCTATGTGTGTGCATGAGGAGTGTAGCAGAGAAAAGCCCAAATGGGCAGGCCAGGCTGCAGCCAGATGGCAAAGAACCTTTGCCGAGAAATGTGGACCTCACCCAATACGAGGTGGGGAACCACCAAACGTTTGAAGCAAGGGGCTGATTGGATACAACTAAGTGTCCAGAAAGATAACATTGGTGACAATGACAAGAATGGATTAGAGGGGTAAGAGATAAAAACAGGAAAACCAGTGTACCATTGTCCAGACGCAAAGAAAGTAAGGGTCTGAACTTGGTGGTGGCAGAGCTGCATAAGGTGGGGAGGATGGATAAAACTTGGAAATGGGCTGTGAGGTTGAAACAAGGGAGAAGATTCCTGGTTTTAGCATCTTCATGCTAATACTGCTGCTGGTAAACAACAGTGGACGATACGGGAGAGAATTTTGGGGGGCACTTGTTGACTTCAGTTGAGGACGCATTGAGGCCATGCTTATTTGACATCTGGGTGAAGATTGTTGGTAGCAGATGAAAATACTGATCTGGAACCAGGAGAGAAGCCTGGCTGGAGATCCTGACTTGAGGGGGGAACTAACCCAGAGAGAGAGAACTGGTAAAGATGAAGACTAGGATTCAGGATGGAACCCAAAACACCTAGGACTGGGCAAAACAGATGAGCCTGTGAAAGAGAGTGAGGAAGAACTGCCTGGAAAGCAGGAGAAAAATAGGGAGAATAGAAGACAGAGGTGGAGGGTGTTCCAGGAGGACAGAGCTTCCAAATTACATGTTAAAAGAAGGATTAACTTATTCTGAGAGAAATTAGAGTATTTACAGCTTGACAGGAGCTAGGGAGAGGATTTGAAGGTATTCATTAAAGAGGCGGTGACTCTAGGCCAAGGTGCCAGAGATAGGGAGAGAAGGTGAGGATCGTCTGTGGCTTGGCAGCACACTGTAGAATGTAAGTGCCATCATGCATTTTAAAATTACATTTTCCTTTCCTCTATGTATCTATTGTTTAGATTAAGGATGAAATAGGCCCCTTTGGGTCTTTCTCTTCCATCCTTCATCTGCCAGTTACCATTTTGACGACTCTAGGCACTTAAACCAAGAAGTGATCAATGCAAGGTGATATATAGGAAACTGAACTTTGGACACTGCTTTTTCTTTTTTTCTTTTTGGACACTGCTTTTTCTTAAATACCCATGGGAAGGTTTATAGAAAGTAAATTTGACTCTAAATGTTAAAATGAGATTTGAGAGTTTTAAGTGTCTACATTGGTTGCATGTATGCTGGAGAGGATGTGAGATGTATAAACACACACACACACATATTGCTTTTTACGTTCCCATTTTTGGTATTACACAGTTGTACCTGTATATGATTTATAAACATCTATATGTGTATGTGGAGAGTAATGATGAATACTCAAAAATTTTACATACATAGGGTAATGCCAAAAAGATTCAGCTATCACTGACCTAGAGGCTTAATTATTCATGTTAATCTGGGATATTCATGGTATCAGAAAATGATATTGCTTCCCTAGGAACCTGGATTGATATCACAAACGACAGAGCTTGATTATGATCATCCTGAGTTAAGAGAAAACTTGTTTCTTGGGTGTGCAGATAACTGGAACGAAAGGAAGGAATAAATATAAAAAAAATCATTTGTACACATGTCATTTCAAATCACCTCTGCTTTCTTGCACAGATTTGTCCTTATTAACTCCCTCCAGGTTAAAAATCTCTATACCTGACTTTATGCCTGGCAGCAACACATTCCACTGAAGTATTTCTCACCGCTCTTGAAAAAACAAGCCTCAACACTTCAAAGATAAGAAAATGATGTTATGTTTCCATAGCTTCTGTTAATAATGGGTAATTAAAGAGAGATGAAAAGCTCGGATTTAAATGTGTATTAGTTCTTGGGAAGGTTGTGCTGTTCCAGAGACTGATTTTCAAGTGAATCCAACTTTACTGGCAACTCCTCAGTTAGGGCTGGTTGTCCCTCAAAAGACTCTTGGGGCACCGGCACAGAATACCCACGAGGCACCTTTGTCTAAAGGGTTAGACTGAAAACCTAATGATGCTTCCTTTCTCCTGGGAGTGGGGATGGTGGCGCTATTCTTAACTCTGCCTGGGAGAAAATGCTACAGGGTTCTCTGGGTTAGGTTTCTTCCGTAGTAAAGGAGAGCTCAGCTACATCCCTTAAAGGAAGATACGAAATATTTATATGTATTAGGAAATATTTATTTTCTTTGTAAAAACACTTGAAAAACAGAGACCATTTTTTGTTTTGAGAGCTGTTCAAGCCACAGCATAGAACGTGACCTCTCCCGCCCCTCCTCCCGCTGAAGTTCTTAGACTGAGCGCACCCCGGCTGGGAGGAGGCTGCGCTCCAGGGACGAGGGTCGCACGACTTGGTGCAAAAGGCGGCGGGTGGGCCTCACGCCCAGCGCCCGCAGCCGGGGGTGCCGCTTCGTTAATTCTCTCGTTGGCAGCGGCAAAGCTCAAGAAAGTAAAAAAAAAAAAAAAAAAAGGAACTTTTCCCGGCCTGAGTCGATGTTAAGTCGGACAGCAGCGCTACAACAATCAGAGGAAGGCAGAAGGGAAGGAAGAAATGCCCTCTGCCAAGTGTTGAAGAAGCGCTAGGTTTTCCTGTGTCCTCTAGGCTTGGAGACATCCGGGCTGCAGCCCGAAGACGCGGGGGCGCAATTCACACCCGCGGGTGCAACCGGGCGTCGGGGGCTCCCGGGGGCGCGTCGGCATCGCGCTGGGGCGGTGCACGCCGCCTCCCGGAGCCGGACCCCCGCACCCCAAGAGCCCTGCGGGGCGGGCTCGGGGCAGCACCTGCTGCCCACGCCGGGGTGCAGGGCTCGGCCGGCTCCGCGCACCCCGAGTCCCCGCTCCGCGCGTGCAGCGAGGGCGCGCGGGGCCCGGCTGCGAAGGCGCCTCAGCCACAGGGCGGGACGTGCCCCGTGCGAACCCGGCGGGGAGGAGCGGGGAGCCTCTCCCTATTCGGCTCTGGATGCCGGGCAGCCCCGGCCCACGTGGGACCCGAGCAGAGCCGCGAGCCGCGAGCCGCCTGCCCCGGCCCCGGGCCCCGCGCAGGTCCCTCCCGCGGCGGCGGCGGCTGCGGCGCGGACTCCCGCTTACCTTGACCGAGCACCAGCAGCAGCCGCAGCGGCGCGCCCCCTGCGCGTCCCGGCCGCATCCTGAGCCTGCCCCGGGCGGGGGGCAGCACTGCTCGCTCCGTGCACAGGAGTCCGGACCGCGGGCTCCAGCCGCCGTCCCGAGGGCTCCCTCGTCCCGCCAGGCCCAGGCCAGGGAAAAGTCGCCCGGCAGCTCCCGGGGCTCCAAGGCCCGCCCCGGCCCGCCCCCCGGCCCGGCACACCGGATCTGCCCCGCCCCGCCCCGCCAGCCGGGTCCCTGCACCCCCCGCCCCGCCCCGGGCACCTGCGCTCCGCCGCTCCCCGGCCCCGCCCCGTGGGTGCCCAGAACCAGACTGGGGGCCGGTCACTACCCCGCCCCCGAGGCCTCGGCCCTTCTGCAGGCTCCGGGCTCCTGGGGGGGGGGGGCGCCCCCCCAGGCGGCGCAGTGCCCCGTTCTCCGAGCCCTTCCCAAGTGGGTGGGGGAACGGCCAAAAATAAGTGCAGAATGACCAGGTTAGGAAAGAAAGAAGATCTGCTCACAAGTTATGATTATCCGAGGTATATTTAAGCAAGACCTGTTGCGAGAGCACCGTGTGTGTGCGTGTGTGTGCGCGTGTGTGTGAGATGAATCCCCATTCATTCCTCTCCTCCAAGATAATAAGCAGCTGATTTGATTACTAAGTTTAAGCGATTCACTTCAAGACAAAGAGAGGAGTGAGAGCCCATATATGAACTTGTGACTCTTCCTCTTTGTCTGTATTACACCATGACCATTTTATTCCTTTTTTTTTTTTTTGTTTTTTTTTAGTCTCAGATCTGGAAAAAACAACATTCTGTAACCATATCTGGGATTTTTACATACCAACCTAAGAAATAGGATATTCACTTTTCTTTGAATCTGACTTTTTTTCCCTCCAAAAGCCTACAAATTCCCAGCATGTTGCTGAAACCAGAATTCTTCCAGTGACTATTTTTATGAAATAATCAGATGTTTTAATAAATCAAACTTAAGGAGCTATTAGACTAATCATTATTATTATCACCATTCCAAATCTTTATGGGGCAGGTAATAGAGCACTATGGGATGTCTAGGATACTGCCACTCGGAAGTAAAGTAGTTTACCATGGGAGGACTTAATTGATTGGTCTAAATCAAATGCTTTCCTTTACCATAGCGGAGTCCAGAGTCTTGAATTTTTAAAACACTAAATTGGTATTCATCAGGTGCTACTGCTTATCCTCATGACTATAAACTTTAGAGCTTTGAATTCAAACTGTATAGCCGCTGGTTCTTTCCTGTTTTCTTACTTATCACTTACTAATCCTGCTTACTAATCCTGAGAAACACTTGAAGGCATTTTTTTCCTGACCTGTCTGTGGTACTCACCTGCTTACTAAGACTCCCGCTAACACCTGAGAGCTCTCAGGTGGCCGTTTACTAACCCTGACACCCAACCTTGACTCTCCTCACAGGCTTCTTACAGGAAGTCAGCCAGTTTGAGGGAGATGAATATCTGTCTGTTTCCTTCTGACTCACTGAAATGTGAGTAAGTGTTTGGAACAGACCCTTGTTTGGGAGGCGATGTAGTTCCCTTCATGTGAGAGGAGGATCTGTGCTTTGTCTCTGGGTGCTGGGGAGGCAAATGCTCCCTTCTTTGCTGTTGTGCTCACAACGGGACAAATTAGCATTATGCCGGCATGAGGTAGAGAATAGATCAGGAGCAAAATTTTTCCAGAGTAGGCAAAAATTTCAAAGTTCAAGAAACAAAGAGTTGACTCCTGCCCCACATTAATCTTAAAAGTATAAAATGTTCCTGGGACAAAATAGTTGGGAGAACTCATGCCTTAATCTTCCTAGGAACTATTCTGCCTAGGTATAACTGTGCTGGACACACATTCGGAGGAAATAAGATCAAGGCAGGGCTTTTTGAACTCTTTGGTCTCAAGGAGCCCTTTATACTTAAAATTTTTGAGAATCTCAGATGAATGGATAAAAAGATGGTGAAATAGATATTTTCTAACACTTCCAAAGTCCTTTACTGCCCTTGGGGTGGAGTCCCAGTCCCACTCTGGAGTCTCCAGGTCTATGGTGCCTCTGGGGCAGGTGGCCTCCTCTGACAGCCTACTTGATTTGCTCCTTCAGGTATTCTCAGCCCTCCTTGGAGTACTTAGGGGCCTTGGAGGGGGCTACCGAGAAAGCCAACATCAGCAGAATGATGCCTGAATTCTAAGACTTATTAGATGTGAGAGTTAAACTTCGGAGGGACTGGGGTTTGGGGTGTCTTGAGACTGGTCTGCTCACGCCTGTACTGGGTGAATTGGCTCATGACTGGGGTGGGGCTACCTCCTTAGACTTCTGAAGGACAGTCTGGCTCTTTCGCTAGGCCCCAGCAACTTCTAGTCATACACCAAGTGGATGGTGGCCCCAGCCACAATGCCTCCTCAGCAACCATGCTTGTGGCACCATGGTAGTTCACCTCTGTGCACAAGGACCAAGATGTTGGAATATTATTCAGCTGCAAAAAAGGACATTTTGCCATTTGCAATGATGGATGAAACTGGAGGACATTATGCTAAGTGAAATAAGCCAGACAGAGAAAGACGAATACTGCATGATCTCACTTACATGTGGAATCTAAAAAAGCCATCTCATAGTACAGAGACTAGAATGGTGGTTACCAGGGCCTGGAGGTGAAGAAAATGAGGAGATGTTGGTGAAAGGGTACAAACTTTCAGTTATAAGATGAATAAGTCCTGGGTGCCTGGTGACTACAGTCAATAATATTGTATTGTATATTTGACATTTGCTGAGAGAGTAGATCTTAAGTGTTCTCACAACGAAAACAAAAAAATGGTGACCATGTGAAGTGATGGATATGCTAATTATCTTGATTGTGATAATCAGATCATTTTATCTATTTTTTCCCTAATGGTGTATATACACATATTTATACACATATATACAAACTGTAATTGTCAATTATACCTTATTAAGGCTGGAAAAAATATGGAGGATCCCAAAGAAGTTTTGTTTATGTGGATTATTGCTACCTGTATTTACCATGCAAGAAATTGGAACAGATACGTTCTCTAATATTTATATATTATGTATTTATGTATTAATTCAACAATAATGGTCTTATGTATTAACATAAATAACATATTCTACAAAAAAACCCATATTTCCCCCAAGTAAATAAATCATGAGAAGAATGGCTTTGTCTTACATTTTTGCCAATCTTTTTAATGTCTGGCTTAAAAAATAAACACTTGATTTCTCATATCTGCTCCTGCATCCAATATGTTCTGATGTGTAGTTTCAGTGAAATTATATTAATTTGGTAATAATTTGGAATTAATCTGGTATCACACAGATGCAGATGAAAAAACAGAACATAATTGTGGATACACCTGATACTGTCCCCAAATGCAACAAGTGGTAGCTTCTTAAAGACTAGTTCCAATGTGGAATCTGAAACCACATCAATAACCTTTGCCTACCCTAGTGTGTCGATTTGCAACCTCAGGAGTCCCTGGGGTTGAAATTTGAAGCTGGCCCCCATACATGGAGGGCAAGGAGAGAGAGGAATGAGGCAGACATCTTCAGATTGAGGGGTTGCAGTTTTAACAAGCAAGGGAACTTACACGCTAGGTTTGTCTGTGGCCGCAAGATGAGTGACTCTCCACATTGCTGCCAGCATCCTAAGTTTATGTAGAGCCCCTAACAGGCAGGATTTAGTCATATATACAGTTCATATAGTCTCAATAACACATTATTTTCTCAAAGCCATGTCCCTAATGTTGCTTCTACATTTCAAGGATAGGGGAGGGGATAAGGAGCCTCCAATGTCCTGAGTCCAATTTGCAGATCAATCAGTCATAACCTCCTCCAACATGTTGTGCATTAAAATTCATCGGCCTACTGAGCACTTTGAGTAGATCTTTTACCCCTGCAAAAGTTTTGTCCCCTCATACACTGGTCATTTAAAAAATATTGGTTCACTGAGTTGTGCAGATTTTCCAATTGTTGATGCATTTCAGCACACAATATAAAAAAAGAATCATATCACCTAGCTCATCACAAAAGTCTTTACATTTTGGGAAGCTGTCAGACTCATGCTAGCACATACACATTTTCCAAAATTTCAATTTTCATTTGAAAGCTTGGATTTGATCATTGGCAACACATACTATCAGTGGTTCTATGTGAATAAAAGACCATTTCATTCATTTTTGAGAAATGTCTACCCAATACCCCAGCCTGAATAATCATAGTCTGTCTATCAATTGTTCTTTCAGGTAAAATGGGTGTTCCATGAAAAAAACATGGCTAGTTTGGTTTATGAATCATTGAGACAACCATCTTGACTCCGGGTGCAACACAAGTGCTTAATGTGTATTCCCAGGTTTACTCATGCAAAATATTTAAAGGACATGTACTCAAGGGTTGAGATTTAATAAAGGTAGTTAATTTTTACTGCTTTGTCAAGGACATCCTTTTTGTTGTTAGAGAGAGATAGCTCACACACAGGAACACAATGGGGGGTCAGGACAGAGGGAGAGGGAGAGATAGAATCCCAAGCAGGCTACATGCTTAGCATAGTGCCCAATGCAGAGCTCGATCTCATAACCCTGAGAACATGACCTGAGCTGAAATCAAGAGTCAGATGCTTAACTGACTGAGCCACCCACGTGCCCTGTTACAGACATTCTAAGTGAAACTAGCTCTCTCCTTCCTCCCACCTTTCCTCCTCCCCTACTCTATCCTCTTCCCCCATAATTCCTCCTTCCTTTCTTCCCCTTCCCCTTACCCTCTCCCTCTCATTTTTTCTCTGAGTATCCAGTGGTGAAGAATGCAATAATTACTCTTACTAATCATTGTTCTTGTACCATAGGGTAAATGTGAACACAGTGAAAAATGCAGATAATATCTCAGTATTAGTATAAACATATTTTGGACCTACTGACCACCAAAAGGGTCTTGCGACATCGAGGGGCCACATTCTGAGAACTGCTAAGGGATAGAGTAAGGCCTCCCCACTCTTTTCTTTCCAACTCTAGGCTGGAGTCTTTTGGAGAGGAGGCTTGAAAGAATTTTCCCCAGCATTTTCTATGACCTTTTTTTATCTTCAAATCCAGGTGTTTGCTTATCTCATTCCGACATGTACAATCACCTAAACTAGAAGCCTCTGCTTTCCATCCTTAGGACTACCATCAGGCCTTCCTGCCACCACACCATCTCAGCTCTGTCCTTAACCTTAACGTGGTGGTCTATCCATTTCCTACTTCCTCTGCCAATGCTGCTCTGTTTAGTTCAAGCCCTTTTGCTCTTTCCTCACAGTGTCAGTCTCCTATGCAATCTCTCTCTGCTTCCTCCCCTCCTATCTGCGATATACTCTATACCATCATCACAGTTATTTTTTCCAAAATGCAGGATTAATTTGCTGAAAATCTTGGGAAGTCTACAGGATGAAGTCCAAGCACCTTAGTGTTTAAGCTCCCAGTTGAACCTCGACCTGCCCCTGCTATCGCTCATACCAAAACTCTTTCTTTTGCATGTATTATGGTATGACTTGAATTTAGTTATGGGTGTATACTCTACCTTCTCACTTAAATGCTGGATCTCTGAAACTTCCGTTTCCATCACCAGCGTCTAGTCCTGTACCTGGCAAGTAGTTCCTAAAAATTATCACTAAATTGAATTTCTGAAGAGTTCTACATTCTTCTCCCTATACCTGAAAAGGGTAGGGAATGTGAAATTCTATGTAACTCTTAGAAAATTTGCAAAGAAGTAACCAGTGACTCCTCAAATGTTACCCAGTAAATCCATGACAAGACTGAGTAAAATTCAGAATCCATTGCATTTGATTCACCAACAGGTCTCCCGGCATCTCTTGAGTTGCGTGACATCCAAAAATAAAACAGATAGTTCCAACTTAAAAAGAAAACAAACAAAACTAAAATAATTCTATGTTCCTTAGTCCCTGGAACCATCAATCCATCTATGCATTTTATTCATACTTCTGTTCTAGCATTACAAGCATTAGCTGTCTTTGTTTTCATGTGTGTGGCAGACACGCAAAGCAACCTGCCAGCTCTGTCCACTGATTTCCTTCTGGAAGTCATCCTGCCTCCTAGTGACATGGAGAGACACCTGGCCCAAACTGCATTGATTAGATTTTCTCCTAGAAAGTTGTATTCATAGTACAGAGATTCTAGAGGATCTTTGCTGACCACATCGTCTTGTAATGATGGTGAATGTTCCTAAAACCAGCCAGACTTACTGCAAGAAGTGTGGTAAGCACCAACCCCACAAAGTGACACAGTACAAGAAAGGCAAAGATTCTCTTTATGCCCAGGGAAAGCGGCGTCATGACCGGAAGCAGAGTGGCTATGGTGGACAGACTAAGCCGATTTTCCGGAAAAAGGCTAAAACTACAAAGAAGATTGTGCTGAGGCTTGAATGTGTTGAGCCCAACTGCAGATCTAAGAGAATGCTGGCTATTAAGAGATGCAAGCATTTTGAACTGGGAGGAGATAAGAAGAGAAAGGGCCAAGTGATCCAGTTCTAAACTTCATATTTTATTATGAAGACAATAAAGTCTTGATGTTATGTCCACTTCAAAAAAAAAAAAAAAAAGAAAAAGAAAAAAGAAAACAGAAAGGAGAGACCAAGTCACTGAAGCATGAATACATTAGAGAGAGAGAGAGGGATTGCTTTAGTTCTTTTTATCTTTCTGTTTTCTGTTTCCAGTCATTTGAGAGACCTGGCTGACCATTACATGAAATTAATTCCCTGTATCCTCCTAATATTTTCTTTTTTCTTATTGGACATCCTTTAGGACAGTGACCATGTCTCATTAACTTTACTCACAGTCTCCAAAATAGGGCCTGACACAGAGTTGTTGCTCAGTAAGTGTTTCTTCCAGTAATGAATAAACACATTTATTCAACTAACATCTAACTATTAAAATGAACCAGAGAAAAGAAGAAGTTAGGAAGTTTGTCTCTTAGAACATGGAAAAGCTCAATAAAGGGAAAACTTTATTCAGTTGTACTTCAGGGATTTTTTAAAAAGATTTTACTTATTTATTTGGTGGAGAGATGGAGAGAAAGAGAGAGAGAATGAGCAGGGGGAGCAGCAGGCAGAGAGAGAGGGAGAAGCAGGCTCCCAGCTGAGTGGAGAGCCCAATACAGGCTCAATCCCAGGACCCTGGGATCATGACCTGAGCTCAAGGCAGACATTTAACCAATGAGCCACCCAGGTGCCCTTCAAGAAATGTATCTTATGATGAATCAAGCCAGCTCTATGGCTATTTGTCACTCTGCTGTCTCTGGAAAACTTGGGTGTTTCAGTTAGAGATATAGATAGTAATGAATGTATTTTTCAAGGAGGAAAGAGCAAACTTACTTAAACTAGCCTAAGTCAAAGAAATGAAAGGATATGAGGAAATTTCAGAGAACCCAAAGATGTGAATTAATTACAGCCTGGTCTAAGGGACCTAAAGTGGAGCCTAGAAAAAGCAAGAACACAGTTCATTTTATATAACTTTGAGCAATGGTGTGAGTTGTTGGCTTTGCCTCCCTGTATGTACCTCCTCTTTGCCTCCCTCATGTACCTCCTCATGCTCCATCCTCCTCATTGTGGACTTATTTCCCCTTTAATTCCTCATCACTTCCATGGCCCTAAATCTTCAAACTGTAAGTGCCTGTAGTTTCCATGGCATGTCTCTAGTCCTGATTCTAGGAGACCTAATTTTAACTCAGTACATGATCTTCTTCAATTTGACACACTCATAAGACCACTCACCATGACAATCTTTTTTCTTAGGTCCTCTGCCAAGAATACACAATCTTTGATCCTGCAGGTAGCTTTTTTTTTTTTTAAGATTTTATTTATTTATTCATGAGAGACACACACAGAGAGAGAGGCAGAGACATAGGCAGAGGGAGAAGTAGACCCCTTGCAGGGAGCCTGTGGTGGGACTCGATCCTAAGACCCCTGGATAACACCCTGAGCTGAAGGTAGATGCTGAACCGCTAAGCCACCCAGGCGTCCCCTGCAGGTAGCTTTTATTCTTTTCTGAAGCCAAGACCCTTCCTTTCTCAATCATTTTGCAATTTAACTTATAGTACATCCTATGAATCACAGTAACTCTTGTTTTATTTGAAGTAATTTTGATTAGCCAGTTAGGTTGGAATCTGTCTTTTTAGACGGAAACATTTTGAACGTTTAACATAAAAAAGTCAAACGGAGCCAATTTTGCCATTAGGATTTCTTTGACTAGCAGGTCAATGAGAATGAGCTTTGTTTACACATCAAAAGAATGAAATCAGTGAAGATGGGAGAGACTCAATGGATTAGGAAATTAGAATTGCCAGGAACCTCTGTCTTAATCATTAAATCTTTTCTGCTTCTACATCCTTTATTATGCTATAGGAGAAAGTGAAACATCTATTCCTGGCTCATAAGTTTGGTTCACCTTATGGTCTTCTAGTATTTGTCTTGAAGTTTCCTGCATTAATTCTCCTCTAGACTTCTTAGCTCTCTCTCTCTCTTACATTTTTAAAATTTCTAACATGATCCTTCACTTGGATTAAGTTGGGAATCTTGTAAAAACATCACTTTTGCCATTTATTCATTTACCTAACACATATCTACCACATGCAAAGTAATAGACTAGGCACTATGGTGGGAACAATATGCTATTTGGCTGTCTTTGTGAGCTTGAAATCTCATTACCAAATATTATCTCCAGAGTCTTGCTATAGATGAAATCATATGAAATATATAAGTAGAGAATATGGGAGTTTGGTCTAGTTTATGCCATATAGTGGAATGAAAGAAACTTTAGGCACATTTTTCTTTAGATTTGTTATGAACCTTTATAAAAGTACAGTTATATGGAAAATGGCATTTTCCATCAAAAACTTCTAGATTCAAAGGTAAATGAAGATGTTTCAAGGCTTAAATTTGTGGAGGCCCAATATTTTTAAAGCCTATAAAACCGTACACTTCCATATGGTATAGTATGGCAATGTAGTTCACTTACTACTTAGAGTTGTGCCCCATGACATACACATAGAGGTAGTGGCTTTCACACAGATAAACAAACTCAACAGCCCCGCCAGTCTCTGAAGAGATCTCATTCAAATGCCCAAGTGTCCTCCTTTCACTGTTTCCACTTATGTAAGTAGGGCCCTTCACCCATGAGCTATTTTTTGTGTCCATGGATTATGACTTACACATATGCACTGGGAGGTCAGTGCGTGTTGCTATTGGCCCCTGGCAGGCCGTGCCCTCCATAATCACTAAATAAGCATAGATTCCTTTCCATTTTGTCAACTAATGATGACTTCAGACTTCATGTTGCCAGGTTTACTTTAAGGCAGGTTTAAGACTCTGCCTTAAAATAAGGAGGCTGCTACCTCCCTGTAGACTGACATTCTCTTAGAGGGAATCCCCAGAAGGCTTGCTTATGCCCCAGTGCATTACAAGATCCAGTCAGATCTACCTGTAGCCCATTCTTCCCTCTCCAATCCCTCCCAGGAAGCATAACTGCGTCCAGGGTAGAAAGGTCACGAAGTGTTCAAACAAGTTACGACATTGTATCCGGAAACACTATTTCCTCTTGATCTTCGGCTCTGCTTTTGAGTCTGGCTCAGAAAATTTTCCACCATATTTCCATGCAATTTGGCTTCTGTTCTTTCCCATTTTCCACTTTCTCCTTCCCTAACTACCTATTTCCACATGACATATATGACTAAAACTCATCTCCAGCCCTAGTACAAACTTCTTCCATATGTTTATATATATATATTTTTAGTATAGATTTTAATGGTGATTATGTTTGTATTTTCTTTAACAGCTGCATTGAGGTATTACTGACACACAATAAACTGTACATATTTAAGTTGTTCAATTTGATATGTCTTGGTATTACATATTTATATTTTAAGATACTTTTAAATACTATTAAAAGATTTTTAAAAATACAGATAGTTGTGTAGGGGTTTGTGTGTGTGTGTGTGTGTGTATTCATGTACGCATGCATATTTGTGTGTCCTTCCCCTAAACAAAGACTGGAGGGTTAGCCTGGTAGACTCATACATCTATTTGAGGTATTAGACTTCCAGGGAGGGAGTGTAAGGTATAAAACATTAATCCAAGAAACAGGTTTTCAAGGGGCAAGATTAATTTGAGTAAAGTAAGGTGTCAGTTCTAAATCCTAGACTGTGTGTGGGTGGATATTAAAAGGCTTACAAAGCAAAATGGTAAAAATGGTACTAACATTCTAGGGATAGAGTAAAAGATAGTGATACAGTTTTGGCTAAATTATAACACAAGTGGAGTGGTAAATACTCTTCTCATTTCAATACAAGCATTACTGGATCATAAACCAGAGGCGGGAATGACTAGAAGTTAGAAGCCACCGAAAGTGTTCAGAGTACGTTATCCCAAAATATGCCCAAAATATGTGGCATATTTTTTTATATTTTTTTAGCTAAAAGAGATAGAGACTAAGCAGATGCAAGAAAATCTCTCTCCCTTTTCCTTTCCAAAAGAAAGGCAGGTCAATTCTTAGTCACCAGCGACAACTCTAGATTGGAGAGCACACCAGAGAAATCTGCAAAACAAACCTTATGCGCTGGCCCTTAACCTTCATGAGTTTCTCCATATATTTATCTTTCCATATGTGCTACCCCTAAAAGCCTAAACCACTTTTTCTTTGTCTTGTTATTTGTTTATAAAATTGTTCTTTGTTAAGATGCTCTATAATCTCCAACTTCCAACCACCCTTTTGAGTTACCATCACTGAGTTTCCCATGTGTATGCTTGATGAATATGTTATTAAGCTTCTGTTTTGTTTTTTGTTAATCTGTTCTTTGTGCATCCAACTCATAGGGCCCTAGCCCTAACACCTAGGAGAGCAGAGAGAAAAGTTTTTTCCTTCCCCAAACCACCAAGCATATACAAGTGATCAAAACCAAGAGCAGGAGAAAACCACAATGACTAGGGCACCATGCCATGCCATCTGGGTTGAAAGTTGGGACCATCATGGTAGTTAGAGGAGCCGAGGAAAAGGATGATAGGAAAACAGTGTTGCTGCTAATTGATATCTGCGAGATACACATTCTAGTAACCTGTAGGAGATCAGAAGCAAAGCGTTAGGCCTGGAGTTCCTATACATCTCTAAGTAGGACTTGAGCCAGAGAAACATTATTGTAATGCTATAAGCTAACTACTGCATGCCTCAGGCAGAGAATCTTCTGGCTGAGACACATTATACATTACTGCATAAAGATTGCCTTTTATTTTTTATTATAGTCTATTTCTATCCCCACCCCCAAATTTGTGTTACCTTAAATGCTCCTCTTACTGGCTCTCCATATTTGTAGCAAAGCAGCAGAACTTCCTGTATTTATCATCTTTGGGTTGTAGGTTGCAGAAATGAATAGGTGGATGAAGAAGAAGATAAGTGACAAACATAAAGGCTGATCAGAAAAGATTAGATCAACCAATTCCGGAGTCATTTTCTGTACATTAATATATGACTTAATTTGAACCAAAACAAAACCTGGCTGTTGCTATTTTACATGTTTAGAATATAGATGTAAGTTCTATAAACTGGCAAAAATAAAATGAGCATGTTTTTATTTGTAAAAAGTAATCATTTATTATTGCCATCCACAGTAAGAATTACAAAAAAATCATTTAAGATAGTTTAAATAAGTTATTCGGAATTTAAAGGAAAAGGCCTAAACTGTTAGCCTAAATTATCATAGAAATTAAAAATCTATATATATTAAAGAGACTACTCAGGATGAGGAGCTGAGAAGAGGGGAGTAAGATAACTACTGTGTACCAAGTGCTAAGAATGCACATGCATTGTTATTTCAAATTTATCTTATTTTAGCTACTCATCACAACTTATGAGCTGGTATTATGTTCTCCACTGTGTGAGTGAAGAGGCTCATTCTTAGAAAGCCAAGGTCAGGACAGTTGTCCAAGCAAATGCTGCTAGCAGTGCCAGAGTGGGCATGC
Source organism: Canis lupus baileyi (assembly GCF_048164855.1). NCBI lineage: Eukaryota > Metazoa > Chordata > Mammalia > Carnivora > Canidae > Canis > Canis lupus. Next base: position 63,062,409 of record NC_132841.1, read on the forward strand.
TGACCCAAGACTCTGACTCCGTAGTTCATTGTCTTTCCACTATATTAGGTGGCAAATTATACTTTGAGATACAAAATTTCAGATGGCACTCTTCAAAACTGCTTTATAAGGATAGGAATCATATACATGTATCAGGTTTTTTATGCAGCATATAAAATCTGAATACATTTCAGCTCAGGCACTACAAGGCATAAAACTATTTTGAGTACTAGGCATTTTTCTCTTTCAAGGCCAGATTGTCTCATAGGAAATACAAAACAAAAACAGCCAACTCTAATACAATCACAGTGCCCTCCAGCCCAGCATGACTGTAACTTTCAAAGACAATAAAAACTAATAAAAACAAAATACATCCATACAATGGAATACTCTTCAGCAGTAAAAAGGAATGCAATGATATATAAACAACAGGGATAAATCACAAACACATTTTGCTGAATGAGAAAAGGCAGATACTTTATGAATTCTTTGATATGACCTTGAAAAAAGCAAAAGTAAATCGACAGAGAACTCAGATCCATTAAGGGGGCTGGGGACAAGGAGAGGAAAGGACTGAAAGGTGCATAATGAAACTTTTAGAGGATAGAAATATTTTATATCTTGATTGTGGGGTGGTTACATGATTTTGTACATTTTTCACAACCTGTAGAACTGCTGGTTTGAAAAGGATAAACTGCTATATGTAAGTATCTGAACTATCATGACTTAAAACTTTTAAAACCCAAAGTAAAAAGAGAGGTTTATAGAAAGAGATAGGTGGGGTAAAGTCTGGGCTATAGAAACGCCATCTGGGGAAAGAGCTCTGGGGGAAGTGAAATTAGAATGTGAGTTAAGGAAACAAAATGCCAATGTTTATGCTACAATGTCTAGGAAAGGAAAGAAGAGAGACTAATTCTTCATATTTAATTACATCTTTAAAAAGGCACTTTCAATGTAAGCACATTTGCCTGACTTGACTAAAAATTGATTAAAGAGAATGGATGTTTCTTTTCATAGTCAGTGTAAATAATACTTAAACATAAAGCAAATGCTTCATTGGAGAGGTAGGTAGCCCTAGGATGCCTCTTCCTCTATTATTTGTATCAGTTCAAGGATGCCTTCCTGCCAATGCCATCAAATGCAATTCAATCAACATTTCTGGGAAAATCTTGCATTCATTTTCATTTTTGCCTTTAGCTAACTTCTGAATTCTGCGCAGTCAGAAAAGTTACTCTCTTTATGCTAAGTAGATCTGGTCACATTCAACCCAGCACATGTTTATGGAGTACCTACTGTGGCTAATTACTGCACAGAAAGCAGAGGCAGGGCAAAACAGAAGTACAATGCTTCCTGACCTCTGGAAGTTGATGGAAGACTTGTAGGGTAAGACATACTCAGGTAATAAGGGCCTCTGCTTGGACTTTGCCTGTGCAAGTCTGAAGGACCTATGGGAGAATTCATTGGAAGTCTGTTTGCATTCAGGGTTGAGGAGTTTTATAAATGGAGTCACCTTAATGGAAGAGATATATAAAGCAAGACCTGGCATCTGAAAGGAGGGCAACTTCCATTACAGAAAAGTGTCTGTCCTGGCTCCTGTTGGTGGATTAAAATAGAAAGCATGGGTTTTTGTCTTTAGGATTGGGACCACAAGGGTATCTGAGAGAAATATAGACAAAAGGAAGGTATTCTCATCCCCATTTCAGAAGAGATGATAGCAAGGCACTTTTTGTATTGAGGATGCCATCAGCAAAAGATGACACTGGCAAGAACTAGGGGAAGAAAATGACAGACACCACTTGATAACCAAGAACTTGTACTCATGAACATGAGACAGTCTTTGGGTATTCCAGAAAGAATTGGAGGGAGTGTATTTTTAAGGGCCAGGAATAGGTAGACTGAAGGTCAAAGAACAAAGGGTTGGATACATCCAAGGATATTTGTAACTGTTAATGGAAGGCCAGTTTTATCTACAGAAGAGCTTGGAACAGGTATATATGGGTAAATGTGTATGCATAAAATTAAAATGTCATTTAGTGCCAAAAAGACAGGGACAGACTATAATTACTGAGGGAATTTAGAGAAGGGAGAAATCATAGTGAGCCATTCAGTAGGACTTCCTTGAGAAAGAGAGACTGGAGCTTGAAAGTCAACACCTTTAACTCACAACTCTGCCAAAAGCGTTTTCCAAAGAATTGTCAGCAAAGAATGGCTTTCAGATAAAAACCGTCTTTTGGTGTCTCTTTGAGAGAATGGGGACTGCTCCTCAGTTTTCAAGTGAATTACTTGCATACAGTAGATACTTAATACATGTTTGTTAAATTAATATTTTATAAATGAATAAAGTCTTAATTTTAAAACAATGTATGGCTTTAGAATTTTAAATGTTAGATAAATCTTACAAAGACACTATATAGATTCATGATATATTATGAGGAACATGTGTTAAATCATCTTGAAAAATATTTAAAATTTTTCCTTTGTACTTTCATAGCACTTGGGAGTTGAAAGGCTCTCAGAGATCCTTCCTGGCCTCAGTTCCATTCATATAAGAATAAATTTGATAGTAATCATGTTGATTATATTTGAAATACCATTTGAATGGACATTATGAGTTTAATCATTTAATACCCAATTCCTCCCAACTCATCTCTTACTTCTGTTATAGAGGCTAGAAGTTAAATATTCGATTTCCCTTGCAATTTGGAATGGTCATGTAACACTGTTATGACAGATAAGATGTAAGTGGAAGTCTGCTGGGAGGAAGGAATTCTGGGACATTTTTATAATTCTGATTTTTTAAAAAGAAGGACAGATTGACTTTCTACCCAACTTCTTCAAGCATGGGACACAGATGTCCTTCTGTAAAGGGCAATAAACTGGCTTGTGACTAAGGCCAGCAAAAAAGCCAAGAGAATTAGAATTTCCAAGAACTGGCTATTGTATCTAAAATCTTAAATAAGTGGTACTGATTTCTTGACCCCTTGCAGTGCCATACGTGAGCTAATATAGTCTATCTAAAATGCATTCTTTCACTTTATAAACTCTCATAATTCTATCAAGAACCCATTTGTATTGTCACTATGAATAATGATTGTTAGATTGCAAAATGCATCATAGCTATGTTGTATTTTGCTATCATACTATATAATATGTATCGCACTATCAGCGAGGTTGTACAGAAATTTCCAGTACTAGATGACTTTTAAATTGCCTTCAAATCTAAGAGTCTACGATTAGTGACCATATTATATGTTCACAGTTTTCCTCCCAAAGAGATAAAATAGCTAGATAAATAAAACTTTACTCAGATTATCAATTCTTGCATTCATTTAATAATAAACAAATATTTTCTGAGTATCTACTATGCACCAGTTACTACAAATATTGATATGTGTTCTTTTGCACCTCTGTGTTTTCATTTCTATTCCCATGACTTCTGAAGCCTTTGAAGTTGGGGGAAATGATTTTGGAACCAGATAGAACTTGGTTTTTATTTCAGCATCACCACTTACTAGCTTTATAACTTTGAAGTAGCCCCTTAACTCCTGTGAGTTTCAGTTATATCACCTGTAAAACAAAAATAATAATAGTATCACCACAGTGTTAGTGATAAGATGAAATGACATGTTAGAGAATTGTCTGTTATGTGGCATGTAGGCAATAAATGTTGATCTTCCCTTTTTTTCTCTCCTCTTAGAAAAAATGGGATACTTCACCCAGCCCCATCAGTTCCACTCAAAATTACCTGCTTCACTTGTGCCAATTCTTATAGCTCTTATAGAATACAAATGACTCTTCATTTAAACATACAATCTTCACTCATGAAGATATGGTCCATCTTAGAAGGTGGAAAACTGCTGTGCTGTCAAATAATACACTAATTGGAATCTTTGCAGATTTACCCATCCTATAATGATGAAGTATGCAGAATGGGTAGGAATGAAAGAAGTGTTTGAAAAGTGAATGAAAAGGAATAGCAGATGGTACTTGGGTGCTAATAGAATATAAAAGTCTGAGAGCAAAGGAAGGAAGAAAATAGAAAATGAGAGACTCAGCATGTGAAACTAAAGAGCCAAGGGCATTTCATCGAGGATGGTTAGAGTCTGGGGTATGGCTAACTTCCAGCTCCACTAATTACAGTCTGATGACCAATTCTGGATATGATTCTTTATTTACCAGGTTGAGGCATTTCCACTCTTGTTTTTGGAATGCCATTCAGGATTGTGGTATCTAAATGAATTCATGCCACACATGCTTGGTTGAAAGATACTACAAAAACAAAACAAAACAAAAAAATAGCTGAGCAAAGTGGAAGCTAAAGACCAAACCTGCAGATGTTTCAATGCTGCTTTTATTAATTCAAGCCAGTTCTTGCCAGTCAAGTACTAACTGGAGCACTGGCACATGACCAAACTGCATTCATCTGTGAAGTGGCTGGCAGCCTGGGTGCCTACAGACAATGGTGCTTGCCCTATTATTTCTGCCATAAGGGAGGAATTGGACCATTGTAGCTGGAATTTGTGCAGGTCAGGGACCCTACCCATTGATTTAAGACTCAATTCTCAGAGTGGAATGGCTCCATGATTCTGCTCTAATCCACACAGAAAGTTTCATTTCAGCCACCAATGTGTTCTTAAAAATCTGCAATACATCAAATTCAATTCAAGTATACACTTGGATTTCTGTACACTTAGAAGAATTCTAGGGATCTCCTTCTTTTTCACAGAATTAGATTCTTTCCAAGTCTGGAATTGCATACATCTTAAAGTTCATTTTGTTTGATATTCATACAGCCATCTCCAGTCTTATGGTACCTGTTTGCACAGTGTATCTTTGTTTCCATCATTTCCCTTTCAACTGATTTGTACCTTTGAATCTAAAGTCTTTCTCTTCTAGAGGGCGCATAAATGGACTTTATTCTTTTATCAGACTGACAATCTCTGTTTTTTTTTTTTATTTGAGTGTTTAGACAATTCACCTTCAACATAACTAGTGATATGGATGGAATAACATTTGCCAAGTTGTTGTGTGTTTTCTATGTCTCACGTTTTGTTTGGTCCTGTTTCCCCTTCACTGACTTCATTTGCTTGTAATACTTTTGATATAATGATGACAGGTCTTGTTTCTGGAAAAAAATCTTTTTCAAGGATTGTTAATAAAATATCCCAGTTGATTTTGCATAATCATTGAAGCCATACTTGCTATTGGATAAGACTGTCTTTTCCATCTTCCCCTATGGACTCCTTGCTGTCCAGCCCATCTCACCCCTGCTTGAAGAATTAGGTAAAAAAGTGATTATTTGACATCTAGACTATGGAAGATTCTAGTATGGCATGTATAAAGATTATTAAATTAGAATGTGAGAGGGAATAGTTTTTCTTCTTATTGTCAGCTCCAGAGTAAGGGAAAGATTTTGATGGCTATCACCATTTTAATACTAAAAAAATTAAAAATAGGATGTTACATTTTTAAAAGGTACAGGGTACCATGTTCTCTATGATATCAAGTATATCAAAATAGAAATAAGTAAAAAATAAGCATGTATGCTCAGAAAAAGGACAATTTGATGTTAGTATTTTCTAGTGTAATGACTGTTTTTAAATTATTTTTCTGTTTTTCAGAGTGTCTACAATGTGTATATGTTTCCTTTTACCCTATTTCTTTCCTGATTTAAAAATGGATACTCACTTATTTAAAAACATGTCAAATAATATAACTATTCTGGAGAAGAAGATAGAAGTCACCTGTAGTCCTCATTGATCACTGCTATTTGGTGAACATTTTTCTTGACATCTGCCTATGAATTATTACATTAATTTTATAAAAGTAAAAAGAGGCACCACAAAGCATAATGTTGCGCCTATGCTCTGGATCTTACGAATAGCAAATTCTGATGTATGTCATTTATTTTATAGCAAATATATCCAGATTCTTTTCTAGTACATTCCCTGTGTATTGTCATCTTGGGAGAGAAAAGACAGGGCACTGGGGACATGTGCTGACACAAATTAGTACAAGACCTTCTAAATAACCTCTTCATAACTCAGCTTGTTTCTTCTGCAAAAATACCTCAGTCACCCTACAGCATGGTTTGAAGATGAAAACATGTATAAGATGAACATGTGTGATTACTACTAAAACTCCTTCCTATATTTTCTTCTAGCCCTTATATGTTAAATAATTTTATTTTTTTGAATTATAAGTTAAATAAAAAAATAACCCTTTTCCCCTCACTTCTTAGTATTTTTTGTTTCTCACCATGTGGTCCAATCTATTGTTATACAACAGACTATTTATTATTAAAACATCTCATTAGAAAGAGATATGTAGTAATATGGATTCTGTGGTTTTTGTGTCAAGTTTGCAAAAGACTAATCACATTGCTGTATTGTGTACAGGAAACACCACAGACATACTTAGTTTGCTTGTTTTTTCCTTTTAGTCTATCAAAGTGAAAACCTACTAAGGAGCTAAAAAAAGTTGGAGCTTTGGAAGAAATACTGATCTTGGATACAATTTATGTACTTAAAATCACAGCAATCCCATTCTTCTTTGAGTCATTTAAAAAAACTAATAGATAAGACAGGATGCTCCTTTATCTTTGACGTATGATATGCAGCTGATGCACAAGATAAGAAAGAATTATACCAAAAATACCAAACCTCTGACCTCAAATCAGTGTGCAGGACACAACATATCTTGGATATTCAAAATACTCTTTTATTATCTCATCTATTTCTAATTATATCAGTTTGATGACTATGACCTGATAAATGATCTTTAAAAATGGGTTTAAGTTAGGCATCTCATAAATTACTAGAGTCTACAAGGTTGCACTTCATTTGTCTTTGAAGGAGATTAAAGCATTTTATTCTAATATATTTGTCCAATAAAAGTCTTATAGAAATGCACATACCTTTAAGTTATTCATTTTAGTAAGTTTATTCTGAGGTAAATAAAAAAATACACAATGCAATATATCTTATGTCAGACTATGCTGAAAACTTTATTGGAGTGATATGATACATGTTTCAGGGCAGTAGTTATTATACACAATAGTTTTCTTTTTAATCAAATAGAAACGATTCTTCATACTGTCTGCTAACAATTTTACAGCCTCACAGTAGTAATACACAGTACACCATTCTCTCCACAGGCCAATGTTTCCTATGAAGAAAGCAGAGAGACAGCTGTTGCATCCTGAAAGAAGGCCAGGAGGTGTCAGAATTAAATGCGAAGGATCAGGATATCCTGTGTGAAATTATTCCAGTATGAAGAAGACCTGATGTGTTGCTGCTTCAAATGACTGTTTTTACTTGAGACAAAGTATATTAAACTCCAGGAAATTAGCCCCAGCTAATAAGCAAGTAAGAATATACTTTTATTTAATCAACAATTTACATGTGTTAGTATTGTGTGTGGGTATGATGTGGTCTAAGGGAGCTTGTGGTATTTTGAGGAGGAAGGGTGTATATATAAAAGATAAGTAGCTTCATTTCCTCTCTCCTGCTCCATTTTCTTTTCTCTCAAGATGCAAGCTGCCGGGGTTGGCCAGGGGCCGGCGGGGGGGGGGGGGGGGGGAGGGCATGACAGGAAGACTGCCACCTGGCACTGGACCTACCATGCTACTCTCTATCTCTCAGAAAGCCACGATCAGTTTCTGTGTGGGGCTTACCTTCTGCTGGGTTCTGCTGTGGAGGAACAATATGTCAGTTTTCTTCATTCCATCTCTCTCTTAAAAAATGGGGGGTGGGAAAAAGTAATGTCTACTGGGAATTGTTCAAGAGGATACCTGGCTTTCATTCTGTGTTATCTGGAAGATCTCTCTTTAAAATGTTGTCCTCAGTCTATATGCACAGATTGAATAAAAGATTAAGCATTGAGTCTCAGTCTTTTGCAGAAGAGCTTCTAAAATTCCACTTAGTCTTTTTTTTTTCCATGAAGATGTGACTTGAAATATGGTAAAATCAAATATCATAGTTAGGAGTGTCACTAGTCCCTAGTTTACTGTCATGAGTTCCATGGTGTGTCAGAGAATTAAAGGATTTCCAAACCTCAATTCAGCAGAAAAACACGCAACCACCCAAAGTCCTGCAAGACGCACAGGGCTTATAATGGCCTTGCCAAGGAAGTTCCAAATCAAAACAAAACATCCCCACTGTGCACTTGAGAAGAGAAGATACCAACTGGAAGGCAGAAGGCAGAGAGATTCTGCAAATGGGCTCTGACTTCTCCTGCCTAGTCCTCACAGCACTGAAATCCTCCAACCAGTGGCAGGAGGGAAATGCAAGGAAGTCTTACATAAAGTTCTGAACTCATTAGTTTTGGGGAAAATGTTTTAATATATTTAAAAAGGAAAAACTGATCTGAAAGCAGAGTACATTTGAAGTGATAACTCACCCTTCCATATTTTTCAGTATGGTAAATTTTTGGCAAGAAGTGCTTATGTGATATGGGGTGGGGCCAAGCTGATCTGGGGTGTAGTGAATTCAGGGGTTAAGCTCAGGACATTTATAGAGGAAGAATTATACATTCCCATGAGTTAAGAACTGGACCTCCTGGTGTCAGATGTCAAGAAGACAATGGGGCTGGGGCTTAAGAGCCAACATATGCTCCTTCAGGTTTCCTTAAGGTCGATGGTAAAAGGCTGTAGTTGGAATTTCTAAATTCAAGATTAAATTTTAATATGAGGATCAAAGATGCTGATTTGTTCACCAGATTATAATGTTAGACATTTGCTCTATTTTTATTGTTTTACATAAGATGTTGCACAATAGTGCTTCCATTTGGGAAACAGCAGAATTGAGTGTTTTGCAATGTACTGCAGAATTAACATCTAGGGGTGGTTTCAGAAGTTCTGTGTAGGAAAGGTTTAGGGAGAGTAGTTTGATATGAAAGGGGTTGCCCAGTGGACTCTCCTTGAAACTGTGTTTGAATTAAAAAATCTGCTGTTAAATTAAATTAAAAGATAGCATCACTCTGAAGACTTTATAGCCCTCTTTTAATTTTTTGGATTATTAAATCCATGGCTGAGGATGGGGATTGTGGGGTGTTGATGGCCACATCCAACCAGTCCTTCCTGTAACCTTTGGTGTAGTTGTTGACAGTCTCCCACAAAGGGTTGTAAATCAGGTAAAGATATTCCTTCTTTGAAGTACAAGGCATTTTGTCCCCATTACGTTATGCCTATATCATGTTATGCCTTTAGAGTGTCGGAGAACCAAGGCCTGAAATCACATATAAATGATCAGTTCACTGAAGCTGATATTCACAGCAAACAGAGAGCACATGTGAACAGATTTTTCTCCAATAGTCTTGAAAAATCTCCCTTGGTGGCAGTGGGGGGATGACTAATGCAGAGGACGTGAGAAGCACTGAAAGTAAATGAAGGATGCATAGGATATTATTTTGTAAAAAAAAAGATTTGCCAGAAGCCTCTTCATTTGAACAATAATGTGACCGCACCTAGAGCATGAGTCATGTTCTGAGCCTGGGTCTTCCCTAGTTTTCTCAGTGTTGTGCGAAGCTAGATAGTTTTTTCACACGGTGCAGATTACCACAGGTCTGACAAAGACATTACCCTCTACCACACTGCATGGAAGCTGGAGGGGTGGCTGTTCACTCCATAAACTGTGGCCTTTTCAGGGGATGCTGGGAGAGAATGTGCGCACAGCTTTTCACAGCCACTACAACCCAGCTTAGGCAAACACTGTGCAACCATCTTTGGCTTTTGGTGTAGATATTTGTTTTCCAATTGAGTCTAGATATTGGTTTTGTAAAAGGAAAAGAGAATAGATATATTTATAGGTATTTGCATGTGTAGGTACATTTATTATGATTGACTAAGCATCAAATTTTGCAAAAAAAAAAATCTCCCCTTACAAGCCTCATTTTAAGCATACTCATGACATGGAAATATTCAGAGATTAAATTGCCCATGACTCTAAGGCTTAGATAAAATAATCGAATAAACTGGACAACTGAATTTCAAGTTGGATCACACAAATGACAAATATTTGCAAAGGATGAACTTTCATAATCTTGCTCTAGAGCTCTGGATTCCTAGAGAAAGTAAAATAGATTCTCTGTGGCTGTAAAAGTCAGACTTTCATTGTGTCACCCTTTATATTTTCTTACTTTCAACTCCTTGCTTCTCCTGAACGTTTATATCATTTTCTTAATATTAAAGAAAGGCTATAATTCTAGAAATTGAAATTGAAGAATGAGGGACTATGTAGCATTATATCTTCTGGGCTTGAGATGAGACTTTAAAGCATAATTTGAAATATGATTATATTGTGTGTATTTATGTATGTATATATATATCTAACATGTATCTCTGTATATCTATCATCTATCTATTGTCTATTATTATCACCTAATCTATTTCAATAGTGTGCTGAAGCCAGTTTATACTGGTCCATGAGAGCTGACAGATCAATTTTCAGGAGTTTTGCAAGCTGGTTAGCATTATTTTGGTAGCTTGAATATGGCTATGGCAAGACTATTTAAATCATGGAAATTGGCAAATGATACAAATTGGGGGTTATTTTTCCTCCTGGAGACCCAGCTGTTGAATAATTTACCAATATACCATTCTAAGTTTGGTCTGGAAAGGGACTTCATACATATTTTAGTTCACAGTAGAAGAAATAATCAATTTTGTAAATTACCAAAGTTAAAAGTTTTTGGCATAAGCTCAGTCTTAAATAGCACTCACTTTTCTTATTAATATGTACTTTAGTATAAAATAATAGTTTAGTATATTTCTTAATCATTGACTATGTATTAGTACTGAACATTTGCACTGTTGACTTTTATTTTAATCAAAACATCCACATATACATCTTTTAGATAGTTGCAGAGCTATGCACTAAAACTAAATATTATTGAAAATGAATGAGTGAATGAATGAATGAATGAATGAAAATGGATGAATCAAATTTTTCTTATTGGTGTAGCTTTTGTGTTTATTTTGGTCACTTTTGTCAAATGCTGTCATTTGGTATTTTTGAGGTATTTTGTATTTGATTTGTGTTTGTGCATTCATGTGTGTGTGTACATGTGTGTTTACATAGACATACAGATGCTCACATATATACACACATAAAGCTCAACAAATAATAGTATTAGGGAAAAGTGATATCTGGTTCATTAAACATTCTACTTGAAAACTGGGAACGGCTTATGTTAAAAATTATGCCAGGCTTATCAGTAGTTATTTCATCTGTCCCCATGGCTGTCTTTTCTAACAAGTTTAAAATGCCGTTGTTTCCATCTTTCCCCTCTGGTTAATATATTTGGTTTAAATGCATGTGAATTCTTTGCCAAGCAGTCATAGAGGCCAAGTGTGAATTTAAATTCACCTGTTAGATTAACTTCTAAGAATGTGCTGAGATTGGAGCAATGCTGCCATACAGGCTGTGCACCGGAGTTGTGCGACATGGTGACTCTGAGTAAGAGAGACCTGAATTCTGTTGGGAAAAGAAAGAACATATGGGAAGAATGATTTCTGAACCTGGAGACAGGTAATGGGAATGAAGGAAATTCCCAAAATGGACATTTCTGAACACTGACAGGCCAGCAGGAGGATATCAAATCTCTGGAAGATTGAGCCTTCTAGTATTGATGACCTTGGCATTCCCTAGGTGCATGGCTTTGGTTGTTGGATCTTAGACATAGATGTGGAGAACCATGAGGTAGGCCAACTCTGAGTCCTCGGAGAATTCCTTGGAAATTAGTTTTAAAAGTGAAATCCATAGCATTTAATTTCTCCCTTGATTTGATGCTTTTGAGATAAGTAGAATACAGGACTTTCTGGATAAGGTGCTGGACAGGTGCTGGTCTTGCGATGGTCAGCCAGGTGGTGAGATGGAGTTGTTGCAGAAGTATCAGCAAATTTTACAGCAGTAGTTCACACATGCAGCTATGATACATTCATTCATTGTTACTTTCCTAAGAAACAGAGCCACCTAGGAGCTTATTATGCTACAGTAGAGTCTGATGCACCATAGTGATTACTTCAGGAGCAAAGAAGCTCATACAGAGGTGTGATATCTCTCTGTCGGGGCAAAGTTTCAAGCCTAAGATTGTTTAAAATACATTTCTGGCGTTCTATTTAAATATGATTATGCCACACTAAAAAGCAGTGGCTTCTTGGTAAAATGCAATACTGAAATGGAATGTGCCTTTCATAAAAAAAAAGAAATGTGTTTGGAAAATTAAATACCTTTTAAAAAAATTAAAAATAAACATACTCTCACAGCTTGAGGGTTTAAATGAACCATGTGCCAAGGAGTTGAGAAAAGTCCTACTTTTGGTTACATCCTGGGACCCCTAACGTTCAAAAGCCTCTCAGCAAAGGTGACTTCAGCGTTTCCGGGGCATCAGCCTGCACTGTCCCGTTCTGTTCAGAAGCCGTCGTAGCATATTCCACACATACCATGGCTTGTCATGTCAAATCGCTGGTACGCCCCACAAAACTGCTGTGAAGTGTTTTCAGCATAAAGTTTTGAGTTTTAGGGCTCATGTCAAAATTAAGCATGTTCTATGAAAGCTTAAATTAATCCATTCAGTGAGCTGCTTTTAAGCAAGTCTAGCTTGATTTTTCCATCAGCTCAACAGTTTCCAAACACTTTAGGAAAAAAACAAACCCACACTTCCCAAGTACAGAACCCAACACAAAGATGTTGAATGTATTCTTTGTGACTTAATTCTATTTTCAGTCCATATTTTATATATACGTTAATCAGAACAATTTTCTCATTTGAACAGGGAGAAGTGATTGTTTTCGGTTAATTCCTTTCTTGTCATTTACATATGTTAACTATCATGCTGAATGTGGCTATCCATCAGGAATCAATGGAAAAAGCTTAATTTATCAATGATCATAAAAATCTTTTTATGCATTCCTTAAATACTCTGAATGCTGATTTAATATATAAATATAGGTGTACATGTTATTCTTCATCTTCAAAACACTTTGTAATTTTACTTAAATAACACAAATGACTATTTAAAATATTTTTCATCATTTTATAAAATATATCTTTATGGTATTGTTTTTGGATCTTCTTTGATCTGTTATTTTCCAAGTGATTAATCCCTGATGGATTATGTAAAGTTACGTGACTATGTCTTTAATTGTATTAATAAATTTCTTGTCACATATTTGAGGCAAACCTGAGGATAGATCATTGAATAATTATTATTTTTTTCTCCTATTAATTATGTCATTTCTCCATTTTCTTCTTTAGTGGTCTTTTGAAGAATCCAATCTGTTGAGAAAATACCAAATAGTAACACAATTAATTATTTGAATTTATGTAATAAATACTAATTTACTTGGATAAAATTTAATTTAATACTATGTTAGTGATTCTGGGCATACAAATAATTAATATAATTGAGAGGATTTTTTTTCATTGACCTATTAAGTAATACTGAATGTCAAGAAATGACATTTATCAAATTGCTATTTCATCTTAAACTTTTTTGTTGGTTAAATATAATCATGTCTCCTAGTAAAAACTAGTACATGGAGTGAACTAACTTTATTATTATTTTTTAAAGATTTTATTTATTTATTCATGAGAAACAGAGAGACAGAGAGGTAGAGACACAGGCAGAGGGAGAAGCAGCCTCCACGCAGGGAGCCCGATGTGGGACTTGACCCCGGGTCTCCAAGATCAGGCCCTGGGCCGAAGGCAGCGCTAAACCGCTGAGCCACCCAGGCTGCCCGAGTGAACTAACTTTAAAAGGTTCTGGGAAGACATTTGGGAAGACATACAAACTACAGTTAGCTGGCATTAAATGGCACTTTCCCACCATCTTTTTTCTCACAGATATGGCAGAGAAATTCCATCAAATCACTGATGGTCATAAATTGAGGTCATTAGAGCTGGTGGGGAATTTGGCACATGTACTATGGCTTGAGAGGTGGGGGAGATATTGTCTGGATTAACTTTAAATGTGTTAGAACATCTGCCTTTATAGGTTTGACAGGAAGTACCTCTTGAAAAACATGCTGTATCATTTGAATATGAAAAGGATCTCACTGAACATAGAAGAAATTTCACCTAGAGGTGAATGTGGGTAACTTTTCATTATACTTTGTAATTTGGGGCATTATAAAAATTATGTGCTTTATTTATTTCCTATTGTACATTATAATAAAAATAAGTATAGGGGCTGGAAGTGACCTTTGTAATAATCTCATCTAAAACCTGGATGGCTCAGTTGGTTAAGCATCTGCCTTTGGCTGAGGTCATGATCCCAGGGTCCTGGGAATCCATCAAGCTCAGCATCTGGCTCTCCTCCCCACTCATTCTCTGTTGCTATATCTATTTCTCTCTCAAATAAATAAATAAAATCTTTAAAAAATAAAATGTGGGTATTTTAAATAAAAGAAAATAAGGGTCCTCAAGAGTTTTTTTTAAAGTCTGTGTATTTTTTTTTAATTAGAGAGCAGATTATAATAGTTCAGACAATGAGTTAATTCTTTGAAAGTATGGTACCTCCATATAATTTTAATCATGAAATTATGGTAAATTATGCAAGGGAATGATATATTTTAAAAAAATCATTACTGAGTAACTGCTTAGATGGGATAAATGGTCAAAAATGCAGTTTTAAGTTAAAGACGGTAACTTCCTTATGTCTTCCACCATGGCAGGGCTTTATGTCTTCCATCATATCAGAACCTAGTTGGTGGCAGATGAGGAAAAGGTGACAATAGACAAACATGAAAAAATATGAAAAAACAATAAATTTGTCCTGCAGTTCTATGTCTCAGAGTTTTTCTCTTTAAGCCAACAATAAAAGTTCTGGATTCATAAACTATCAGGCCTACAATGTTCTGAATTGAAAATAAATCAGACAAGGCTTTTTACAGAAACAGGTGGTAAATTGTAAGACTTTTCTTTCTCTCTTGTCCTTCTTATTTCAGATTTATTTATTTATTTGAGAGAAAGAGAGAGAGAGAAAGAGAGAGCTAGCAGGGGGGAGGTGCAGAGGGAGAAGGAGAGAGATGAATCCCAAGCAGACTCCCTGATGAGCATGGAGATGTAGGGCTCAATCTCATAACTCAGATCTGGGCTGAAATCAATAGTTGGATGCTCAACTGACTGATCCACTTAGTGCTCTATTTTAAAACTTAATTGTGTTATCTGAACTTTTCCACTAAACTAATTCTATTAACAAGGTTGTTAGTGGAAATCGGGTCATAAGAGTGGAGACTAGGTAAAACAGTACATAGCTTAAAACTGGCTGGGGCTGATACCATCCAGAATTAAAAACAAGTTAAGTTTGTTTTCAGTGTCCAGACTTACAACTTTCACTTTCCTTCTTTGCTTTTCCATATTTACTTATTGGTAAGTAATAGATCTTATTTATGCTTCCTTAGTTCAAAACCCTATGGCAAAGGGTCAGATTTAACAGTACCTGGTAGAAATTATGTGCTTACTGACTATAATATGGAATAAATGTTGAATGAATAAATTTAACTAATATATAAAAGACTAAAAAATGATGGTGTTATTCCCCATCCACGTCAACCAAGGATATACATATTGGATGAAGAATAAAGCTTTAGGATTAGTAAATAAATCATCAGAGATGGAACTTTAGGCATCAGTATGAAATCAAGTTAAGAGAGAAAAATGTTCTGCTTTCTTAGAGTTCCTCTGTGGGCTGAGTCTCATTCCATTCTCTTGGTTATTTTTTTTTTTTTTTTATTTATGATAGGCACACAGAGAGAGAGAGAGGCAGAGACACAGGCAGAGGGAGAAGCAGGCTCCATGCACCGGGAGCCCGACGTGGGATTCGATCCTGGGTCTCCAGGATCGCGCCCTGGGCCAAAGGCAGGCGCCAAACCGCTGCGCCACCCAGGGATCCCCATTCTCTTGGTTATATTGGCCTGACTGGACTTCTCCCTCAATGTGTGGTACTATATTCCAGAACATGTTTCTCAATCTATTTAAACCTGTGCCCCCTAAAAGCCTTCTCCCTTCTTCTTCTTCTCTCCTCCTCCTCCTCCTTCTTCTTCTTCTTTTCTTCTTCTTCTTCTTCTTCTTCTTCTTTTCTCCCTTCTTCCTTCTTCTTTTTAAAGATTTTATTTATTTATTCATGAGACACACAGAGAGACAGAGAGAGAGAGAGAGAGAGTGAGAGAGAGAGGCAGGAACATAGGCAGAAGGAGAAGCAGGCTCCCTGTGGGGAGCCCAGTGTGGGATTCAATCCCAGGATACCGGGGGCACGACCTGAGCCAAACAACAGCCACTCAACCACTGAGCCACCCAGGCATCCCAAGCCTTCTCTCTTCAATAGTAAGTATATTAAGCTACTACTAAGATTTTGAAAAACTTTAATTTCTACCATGTGTACTGCAAGGATAAATTATATAAAGACTGTGTTTTTTGAAATAGACTCATAGCTCCAGGAAGAATCTGGCCTGTCCCCTGTATGGAGCCTGAAAGTTCCAATGAATTTCCAAAGTGGTCAGATTTGGAAGAAGCAAGAAGAAAGGATAGTCCTGAGGTTTCTGCTCCAGGTCAAATTAGTTTAAAAAGATCCCTGGGGATGAGAGTAGCTCTTTTGAGTCTATTGCAGACCAAATACATGCATGCTTCAGGGAAGTTCAACATGGATTTGAAGCAGGAGGAGGGGCAATTAATTCTTTTTTAGTATAATGGAGCTGCTGAAAGTCTGAATCCAATCAGGGACTCTCATTCCAAAACAAAATATTCTTATACATTTCAGAAAGTTCATGAACCTCTTGAACAAAACCCAATTCCTGGAGTTCCAGAATAAAGAGCACTGCCCATAGCCTCTAGCAGTGGGAGATACTGAAAACGGATGGGCTTCGCTGACAGATCGTCTCTTGCATCCAGTCCTTTACTAGCTGGTAATCTTGGGAGTTACTTAACTACTCTTTGTTTTAATGTCATCAAATATGAGATACAGTTAAAATACATAGTTGGAAAGGTTGTAAGGAAAGCAAGAGCAAATAAAAGGAAGAGAGAACACAAAGTAAGGGTTTCATTAACGGTGTTGGCACCGAAGTAAAATGGTCTGGATTTAGGTCCTTGCTCTGAACCTGATAAATCATGTGGCTTCAGGGAACATATTTAACTCTTGTACATGTCAGTGTCCTCATTAACAAAATGAGGCTCAGGGCCATGTCTTTCTCAGAAGGTTGATGTTAACATTAAAGTGGAAAAGTTTTAATAGTTCTTATATGCGGAAGGCCCGCAGTCTGTTCTAATTCTCTTCCTGTCTACTGTAAAGTCACAGTTCTGATTGCTGGGTCTCTCACTGAAGTGGTTGAACTAACCACCTCTCCTGGTCAGATGGTCAGAGCAGTCCAAACGTTGCTAAATGACCTTCCTTCCTGGGCCAGAAGAGATCCAAGAAGCCAGCAGAATGTATCAACAAAACATTTACTGGATGGAAGAATGTGTTTGTTTTTACCTTTATGCTCCTTCAGGCTGGTGACCAAAAAACCAGTGGAATAAACCATATTTGTTTTTGTTTTTTTTTTCAATTTTTATTTATTTATGATAGTCACAGAGAGAGAGAGAGAGAGAGGCAGAGACATAGGCAGAGGGAGAAGCAGGCTCCATGCACCGGGAGCCCGATGTGGGATTCGATCCCGGGTCTCCAGGATCGCGCCCTGGGCCAAAGGCAGGCGCCAAACCGCTGCGCCACCCAGGGATCCCAACCATATTTGTTTTAAGCAGAGATATGCCACCAGAGAAAACCTATCTGAGTACCAGCTCTGGCTTTCCTTTTCCCTCCTAAAACTATATGGGCAAGTGCAGTGCTCAGAATAGAAGAGCACACTGGAAGAAATCAACAATAAAATGCTCTCTGTAATAGAGGTGCAGATAAGTGAAGAAACCATTCTTTACTTCAAGCACAGCCTCAACCCCACTAAGCCAGGTCTTGGGTACCACGTTGTGGCAAAACCAGGTATTACACACACAGCATTGATAATCCTGTAAAGTGAGAGGAGGAGCTGGAGGTTTGAGAAAGCAAGGAATTCTGTCTTAGAGACTTTGCTGGAGAAAGCTATTTACTGAACTAAGTGCTACTGACCTACATCTTTAACTTGGCTTTGTTTATCATCCTCTATGAGTGTAATCCACCCCTCCCCAAAGAAAGTTAGTTACTGTAAGAGAGTCAAAAAGGATAGGAATAGTTGGCAATTTTGTGGGACAGAAATTTTTTATTGAAACTATTTGATTAAAAGAGAATTCTGCTGCTCTGGTATTGGAAAAATAAATATGTAACCACAACCTGGTTTAACAAAGTTTAGCTATTCAATAAAACAACTTGGTAAAACACAGAGTGGTATTATGTTAGTATAAACACCAATTTGATGTTTCATTAGAAAAACATTAAATTCAACTTTTCAATGGGATTTTATTCTTTATTAAATTTAGTATAAATGCTATTGTCTTAGTTCTCTTTATAATTCTCAAGGTAATAGACATATAAAGGTCTTTTACAATCCTAACATCCAGAGAGACTCATCATGATTTTTGGATTTGTTGATATATTTTTTCTTTTATAAAACTGAGATTAAGTTGTGCACAACGTTTGAGATACACATTTTTTCTTTTGTCTTGGTCACCACTTCAATATTTTTAATGGGTGTATACTACTATATTACACAGCATGGATAAATAATAATTTATGTCACCAATTTGCTGTTGATAGTTGAAATAGGAAGTCAAAGGAACTTTGGTTCTTACCTTCCACAGTGCTAATATAAGCAGCATTAATAGCAATAATCCAGCAAAGGCACTCAACAGGATGACCCATAATGGCACTCTGCCTGGCAGCCCATCTTTGGATATTTGAATGGCAAACTGAAATTTATTAAACAAGACTGTTAATATTGATAAACACCTGTTATAACTCCTGGTATGTTGAGTTCTTGCAGGCTATAATTTTCTAGCAAACAATGTACTTAATCTGATTACTACATACAGAGAAAAAAATGAGTTTATATTTAAAAATGCCCTTCATCTATTCAAAATCTCTAAGCATGTCAAATTTATTATTACCCCAAATATTTATAATTGTGTGCTCTAGAAATGTATACATAAAGAATAAACCATCTATGAATCAGAATGCTCAGGAGCAGAGGTGAATTTAACTCAGTAAGAACCAAGAGTATTATATATTTTAAAGATTTATTGATGGACTTTACTGCATTATCATGATGGTTAAAGTTTAGGCTGGAACATTACCACAGGTTGTTGACATAAAAACCTGAGTAGGTCTTTTTCTAATTCTAATTTTAATGTGCTTTATTTTTTGTCTACAAATTTACATATGATTTTCATATAGTAAAATGCACAAATCTCAAGTGTACAGATAACATGAATTTTTGTGCATATATTCACTCCCATATACTTTTTATCATAACACACTGTCTCTGCCAATCGACTTTAGTCTATAAATTATGTCTTAACTGAAGCGAAACTTTGAAGTAAACAGCTTTTGGTGTTCTAGCTACTCAGCATGGCATCCAAATCACAGTGAAACTTGTCTGCCTTGTGTCTCATCCCTAGGTTTCTTTTTTTTTTTTTTTTTTTTATTTATTTATGATAGTCATACAGAGAGAGAGAGAGAGAGGCAGAGACACAGGCAGAGGGAGAAGCAGGCTCCATGCACCGGGAGCCCGATGTGGGATTCGATCCCGGGTCTCCAGGATCGCGCCCTGGGCCAAGGGCAGGCGCCAAACCGCTGCGCCACCCAGGGATCCCTCATCCCTAGGTTTCTGAGAAAAAAAACTAATTCAGTTTAGATATCAATGACTGATGATAGCTCAAGTTTTTGTATTTGCTTGTAACAGGGAACATCTCAATTCCTAAAGCTAGGGGGAAGATTGGAGGTAAGAAAGAAAATGAACAGGGGAGATATTTACAAATGTTGGATAATGATACAAACTCAGATCGCTCTGTGTGGGTCACTGCTGATGCTCTGGGAACACAAAGCTGGCATGAGTGTACATCATACAGAGTAAGATCTTTCAAGACAGATTTTAAATACAACTGAAACAATTCCCTGAACTTACAGATACAGAAACTGAAATCTGGATGAGATCAGTGACTTCTCTAAGATCACGCAATTACAAAATGATCACTTTTAGTAATTTTAACAATGTAGATATAATTTTCCTTTATGGTAAGATGCTGAATAATAATTCCATGGGGAATTTTACACTAACATTTAGGGAAAATAAAGCTAATTATAACATTTCAACAAAACATATCTAGGAATCAAAGGTACTCTTTTCCAATATAATATATTCTCATTTGGGGGGAGGAGGGGTGCTTACTGGTAAAATTTTGGCTTCTCTGCATGTGGAACAACTTTGCATCTATCAGTGCTCTTTAAAATGTAAGTAAACATTATATGCATATATTATTTAAAGGTTAATACTTACCAGGGGTCAAAAACATTGGAATTATTTGAAATAAGTATTAATTTGAAATAAGAAATTTTTAAACAACATCTGAATGTTAGGTAGCTTCCAAAAAAAATTATATAAGTCATCTATCAACATGGGATATTTAAGCCTCCGCATGATAAGAGGAGAAATGCTTATATAATCCACATCTATAATAAGTGTCTGGCTTTATTTTGTAATAAAACAGGAGAAAAGATCTCAAATCATTTTATTTTTACCAAGGACTGAAGCAAGCATTTGTATGAGGGAGTAATATTTCATTTTTGCTTCAGATTTCCCAATGACTAAATGAAGGAAACCTTTCAAAATTTACATTTATTTCTGTACAGGGTACAGTCATTTTCTGTAAAGTGTTTTTCAAGTCTGCTCTTCAGATGTCAACTGCATTTTATAATGTCAGTTTTTTAAGGAGGAAAATCACTAATGCATCATTTGTTATCAAGGTAAAAGTAAAAACATCAATTTATTGTGATAGTTACAAGCAGTAAAGTCAAACATCACATGTTAATTGTAAATATCATGATTTTTCCCAGTTTCTTACAAAGAAAACTGAAATCACACTCGAAGCTAATTAAGTATAATTTGAAGCAAAAAGTGTCTGTTACTTAGTGACTAGCTAGTCATTGCTTTAGGTTCTATAAGCAATTATAATACATTATGTCACAAAATTCAGAGTGAAATGTATAATGTTTTTCAAAACTTAGAGCTGCACTTACCTCTCTTTTTTGATTGCCAGTACTTAAAATCAGGGATGTATTTTCACTTTGAAGGTCTGCTCTTACAGTAAGATTTAAGCTGGAAAAACGTGCCTGAAAAGAAAACAGGATATATTTTCAATATATTATGCTAATCACAGTGAGAGCTAGTCATGTGTGAGTAGTACAATTTTTAAAATTGGGATTTACCTGAGAGATTTAAAAACACTGGTTTTGTTAACATTCTAATGAAACTGGTGGTTTCAAATGATGACCCATCCCTCTTTTCTCCACTCAAATTGTCACTTAGGTCCTTGTTATAGAACGGAACAATTTTCTAAATCATTTCCTTCAGATTTATCATTAGCAAAAATAAACCTCAAACCCTGCCTCCCTTTCATATAGCTAGGTACACTCTAGTAATGAACTTTATATAGGAGCTTGTGTAGGATTACACATTATACATGAAATTGCCAATATCCAACAGTCTGTGACTTATAAAAATAGCAACTTTCATATGATCAAACCTAAAAAATGGAAATCTCATATAATTAACCAAACACTTCTAAGAGAGAAAGAAGTCATATAAAATACAAAGGATTAAGTTTTAAAGTAACTTGTTGTCAGACAGATTTGACTATTAGGGGCTAAAAAAATAATCTTCCTATTTTAATTATATATGTGTGTATATATATAAATATAGTATATATAAATGCATGTGTATATATAGTATATATAAATGTGTGTGTATATATACATCCTATATATAGGATGTGTGTATATATACATCCTATATATAGGATGTATATATATGTATATAAAGTCTGATCTAATACAATGAGTCCATAATACAGGTTAGCTCTATTTGCTAATAATGGTGTCAAGGAGTCAAGCATTGTCTCTCTACAGTTCTTTGTCTCTTAACTGATTTCTACAGTATTAAGATAAATACAAACTTTTATACTGTATCAGTGTTTATTTCTAGAGGTGCAAAAAAAAAAAAAAGAATAAGAGAGACAAAAAAAAGTATACATCTGAAAGGGGACCTTGGAGATAACTTAGTTACTAACAAACAAGATGAGACCCAAATAGTTGGTTAAGTAGAGCTAGGACTTAGACCATATTTTCTTATACTTCCAGTTCTTTCTACAAAGGCATTCTGTTTTGCATATACTAAGTAATGAACAAATTCAATAATTTGAATTCAATAATTCAATAATTGCAGAGAAAAATGCAATCACTTACTTTTATAAAAGTTGGTTTCCATACGATAAGTGAAACATTGATTTGGCTCATGTCAGAAGGAATCAAATTACATGTAATGGTAGCAAATTTACATGTACTGCAGTCCTGTTTAAATGTTCAGAAGTATATATTAATATCTTTGCCATTTGATAAAAAGATACCATATTAAAATATTCTATAAGATAGCTATTTTTAGGTTTATAGTGAATATATTCAGTTAAAAAACATGAGATAAAACTAGCACTTGTCTTGGTTATCTGAATTTACCGGAATTGTGCCTCGTTTGAGATCTTCAGATTTGGATATAATTGTTTTCTTCCCAGAGTTGACACCAAGAGGGTCCTGAAGACTACTGGGTCTGCAGTTTGCATTCTAAGAAATGAAAATATTTTTTTATCAGACAATGCCAGATGTCAGAGGGAAAAATGACTTGTGTAACAACGTGAAGAATCTGTGAGTGACAGCTATTGTCACAGATGATAGATCCATCTTTGGGAGTGTGCGATATGGAAGAAGCCATTCTGTGGCAGTCATATACACTCACTCCCAGATAATCATTACTGTTAGCATGCTACTTTTAAATTGTCATAGATATCAGTGAGGTTGTTATAAAAAAGTAAGGATGCTAGTGGAACTTAATATTGAGTAAGTAATACACTCATTATTTTATTGTTTTCATCAAACATTAGTTGTAATTTCCCATAACACAGAGAGAGAAAAGAAATTAAAACTATACTGAAAAAAAGGGTTAGCATTTATTACTCAATATGATGGCTTATATGATGGTTTGTGAAACAAGCAAAAAAAAAAAAGAGGGGCTTTCATCTGTATTTATGTACCCATCCAATAATATTTTAGGAGTCTCTAAACATCAAGGGTAAGATACATGGTCTTTGTGGGAGGAAGATGTAAGTAGGCAGTTCTATAAATGTTAAAATGCCATGTTAATAAGACAGCTCATTCTTGGATGGTTTTACTAGACTTACTCTAATAAGATAATGTATCAAGACACTCTACATCCTTGATAGAAGGTAATAAGGATAAAGTTCACAAGTAATAGGAAAAGCACAATAGGAAAAGTACAGTCTTTCTACATCCTCACAAACCTGCTTTTTTGGATTAGAGAGCAATGGTAGAGGTTTAATTTTTCTTTGCTTTTAGGGAGACATTTAAATATTATAATCCAACTGTCACTGTTCCTCTTCTAACAGCAAATATTCTTGACTTCTGAGAATATATTAACTTAAAAAATCTCTAAAGAGAAGACAGATTGTCAAATGCTGATGATATGCATATATTACTTCGATATTTGTTGTGATTTTCTATGTCTGAGATACTGAACCATAACAATTTACCACACTGACTCATTCAAAATTATAGGTACAAAGTGGGTGTGATACTGCTATTATTTGGGATACGTGAAAAAATAGTACTGGACTGTTTTATGTGCAGCTGTGTGTGTGTGCTTAGGAGCAACTAAGAAGTCTCCTTATAGAGCTGTTTGATCACCTCAAATTAAAGCTGTAACAAACATTTTAAGGCATCAGTCAACAAGTAGTTGTCTAAAGTCTACTCTAGTGGATTGAACAGTATTCCAAAAAGACATGCCCAAGTCCAAGGACCTGGAACCTGCGAATATGACCTTGTTTGGAAACAGGGTCATTTCAGGACACCTGGGTTGCTCAGTTAGTTAAGTGTCTGCCTTCAGCTCAGGTCATGATGTCCAGGTTCTAGGATCAAGCCCTGAGTCAGGCTCCCTGATCGGCGGGGAGTCTGCTTCTCCCTCTGCCCTGCTCCTGTGCTCTCTCTTTCTCTCCCTCTCAGACATATAGATAAAGTAAAAGGAAACAGGGTCATTCATATGTAATTAAGGATCTCCAGATGAGGTTGTCCTGGACTTAGGATGGGCTCTCAAATTCACTGATGAATGTGCTATAAAAAAAGAGGCAAAGACACAGAAACACAAGGAAGACAGGCATGTGAAGACAGAGGCAGAGACTGCAGTTATGTTGCCAGAAGCTACGGCATGCCAAGGGCTGATAGTAGCCACCAGAAGCTAAGAGAGAGGCATGGAACAGATGTCCCTGTGAGCCTCCTCACAGGGGGAATGAACATTGTTGACACGGATTGTAGACTCTGGCCTCCAGGACTGTTAAAGAATAAATTCTGTTGTTTCTAGCCACCCACTTGGGATAATTTATTACCATAGCAGTTGTAGGAAGCTAACACATCTACCAAGTAGCCAGTGGAAGTTATTATTTAAAATTTTCTAAATGCTTCTCCAGGTCACTTTGGTAAAGCTCTTTTATCACAAGCGGCATGCGGAACAAAAGGCTTTAAATACAAATTGGAAAAAATAGCAATAATGATGTAATTCCAAGGCACACATGACTTACATTAGAAGATGACCATCCACTTGGGTATAGCACAGGATAACCATCTGAGGTCAAGTTGGGAAATGAAATTGACAGCTTAAGTTCTGGCATTGGAAAATGTCCACTCTTTCTAATCTACAGGAAAAAAATTTAAAAGGTAATTCCCTCTTCCTCTTCCAACAGCATCCTTTCTGTATTAGGTAGGACATCTGTTCTTAATTGATAAATTAAGTTGTGTAATATTTTGAATCTGAAAGTGAATGCAGACAGTTTATGGGGCTGGACAGAGACCTGGCACAATTACAAAAGCAAAAAATAGGGGTGTTTAATAGTGGCCATATGTATCAGCTACAATGTATATTGTTCCTTCATCCTCCCACTCCCAAAATAGGACTGGGATTAAGGAATATCAGAATTAAAATTTTGTGTCAATTTACTATGCTTATATCTTTTTGGACATACTAGTCTTGGGAAGGAGGGAGGACATTTACTTGATCCACTCAGAACAGGTGATCATATTTTGTTTGCCTCAACCAGTTTGCCATAACCCCTTAGGCCCACAAATCATTTCTCAGCCCAGTTACCTGAGATCTTCTATCACTCTGCACAGGCAAACCAGATATCTATCTTCTTCCCTTCACTATCCTAACTCCAGCTAGGGCTACTGTGTCAATAATGATTGATAATCTAATTGGATGAGAGTCACATTGACTCTCCTCTTGATGCCCATCTGCTTTTATCCACTAAACTACAATTCCCACTTACTATCACATCATGCCACCAGAGGTGAGTGTATCTCATAGGGAAGGAAACCTAGGCAGGATGAAATTCAGCAGGAAGCTGAATTTACTATTCAAAAGTCTCCACAGGTATTAGAGGTGCAATCGAATTGGAGCAGCCAGGTGCCATGGCCTTCACACCCTCCCTGGGCTGAATTCTTAGGTGAGTAGGGACCTCCTTAATCTACAGATGCCAGAAAATTCAACTGATCTAACTGAGTCTTCTGGAATGAGAGTTACACAGATTTGAAGCATTCCCTGTGGTTGCCAAACACTAAATGCATCCTTTAATCTTGGAATTCTAGGAATTCCTGACCAGCTGTGCCTGGCCTCTTAATCATGCTCCTAGACTCTTGCCACTTCTTATTGTAATATGCCTTAAACTTGCCTGCCATGGCCTCCCAGTCTAATTCCATGTTTCTTACTAAATAGTAAAAAATCATGTAATCTCTAATTAACATTTATTTTTTTCTGATTAAAAACAAGGTTCTTTACTGAAACATTGGAAAAATACTGAAAATAAACAAGAAGTAAGTGTTCTATAATTCTACCACACTGGTAACACTTTAGCATACAACTTACCTGTTTGCATATATTATAAAATCTGCATCATATAAAATACAAAATTTGGCACCTCACCTGTAAAATGTATTGCTATGGTGTTTCCCCATAAACTGAGAAATTCTTTGAGAATATGACTTTCATTAGTGGCTTACTAGTAACCACAATATCAATATTTATTTATGTTCAACACTTACTATATTCTATACACTGTGCTAATTTTCTTATTTGTATTATTGCCTTTAATCCTGTTAACAGCCCAATAAGGTAGATTCTCTTAATATACCTATATAACCTATAAGGAAACAAGGTTAGAATGAGAATAAAGAATTTCCAAGATCACAGAGCTAGTAAATAGCAGAATTAAGGTCTTTTTTTAAATCTAAAATGCGCCCTCTTTAGCAGTCTCTCCATTGATTAATATCTGATCATTTATTAAGCAATTTTATATGGTTAACTTTTCAATTGTGCCTAGGTTTCAATTTTAAAACTACTATAAATGACACTGAACAGTATAAGCTAGGGGTGCCTGGTTGGCTCATTCAGAAGAGCATATGACTCTTGATTTTTGGGTAGTGAGTTGGAGCCCCATGATGGCTGTAAAGATGAAAAATAAATAAATAAATAAATAAATAAATAAATAAATAAATAAATAAACTAACTAACTAAAAAAATAGAATATCTCTGAGAATAAATCTTTGTATTACCTATAATTTTCTATGGTACATTTCTAGCAGTAAATTCATTCAATGAGTCTCACCTAAGAAAATGTTCACATGGTTTTTCAATTTCATTACTCCAATTTCAGATTTTATACCAGCAAAATAATAAGATACAAAAGGTTATGGTCAGAGATATTTTTAACAGTATTATTTATATTAACATTATTTATAATAGTTTGAGAGTACCTGTTTCAAGTTTGGACCTTAGTAACAACATATGAAGATTTATAATATTCAAAATTAATTTCTTCCTCCCTTCCTTCCTTCCTTCCTTCCTTCCTTCCTTCCTTCCTCCCTCCCTCCCTCCCTCCCTTCCTTCCTTCCTTCCTTCCTTCCTTTCCTTCCTCCTCCCTCCTCCCTCCCTCCCCTCCCCTCTCTCCCTCCTTATGTTTTGCTGAATTCTTTAATCTGGGAAAAGCAAATGGAGCCAGAAGAACTTGACAGCCTAAATTTCAAAAATTTATCTCAGTAATGAAGTGATTGGCATTCATGCTTGTCATAGAAATTTTAGCAAGGAGTACAGATAAAAACAATGGAATGAATCTTGAGAGCATACATTTATTTCACTTTGTAAGAGAACTTCTTTTTCCACTGTTGGCAATTCCCAAAGAGATTGAGACTATTTTCACCCATAATAATGTTGCATTATTTCATACTTCTGAATATACATTTAAGCCCATCATTTGAATCGGACCCTCATTTACTTGAGTAATATTAACCCAAGTCTGTGTCTGTAAATAGGCATTACCTAAAATGAAAGTCTGGTTCAATTCCATAATTGTTTGCTATATGGTTAGGAAAAGTTCATTATGAGGAATTCAAAGAGAAAACTAGATGTTGTAACAGGAAACATCACTTAAGGATGAGGTAGGAGGAACATAAGTTATAGTATGATATATATGGAAGGTAGCAATGAGTAGAATGAGATACATATTTCTGAGTAAATATGAGTAAATACCTGAGTAAATATCTGAGTAAATATCTGAGATACATATTGCTGAGTAAAGGAAAATATTAGCAAGGCATTTGAAGTTATTAGTTCCTGAAAGAGTCATAATTATTTTTTAAAAGTGCTTTTCTCATTCATACTGAAAAAATAATGTAAATAAAGTCTATAGGCTTATAGGTAGTGCTTCTTTGGTTTTACAGGTTTATTTTTTCTAGGGATTCATTCTAAGCATGTCTTAGGAAGGAATTAGAGACTTAGGTTTTCAATATTGTTTCAAGTATAATTGTAAATACTTCTTTAAATAAAATTACTTCAAAATAATGAAATTATAAAAAAATTCTGGAACATAGGATTAACTATTGAATCAACATGTTCCTAAGTATCTCTTAATACTTTAATTTATAAACTTATAAATTACTCCTTGACAATACTAATTTACAGTTAGTTTCTTACCAAGTAGAAGATATTAATTTCATCTCCAATGTCCTCAGTAGAATTAATAACTTCAGGGACAGTCTCATTGGCCGCAATTGAAATATGGTATTCACTTGCAGAGCTTAGAATTAATTGGAACAAGAAAAACAAACCATAACAAAGTTTAACTTTTATTTGACTTTACTCCTTTTCTTTCTTTATACCAGGTAATTCCACAAAAAGTACATGTAGAGATTTCAAATCAGAGGAAAATTCTTTTACCCTGAGATTTACAATTAAATCTTTGAGGAGGGTGAGAAAGATTATATAATTTAGCTCAATAAGTCCCTGATGCTTATTTAGCCTTAAAATGCCAAAATACATATATTTTAAAATAAAAGTTTCATTATAACCAAGTGAAAATTTCCCATTAATTCACTAATGTCATTTACATTTTGTGAATAATGAAGCTTAAACTCGGTATTTTTAGAAGTGCTGAATTTCAAATAGATTTTTAAAAAATTGCTAACCTTTTCATATTAAAGGCCTATATTTACTGCTAAACTTAAAAATTCAAGCTTTCACATACAACTTCTCCATGTTCATTGGATGAACTTGGTGAAATGAATAATAAAAATATATAGGTGTTTGCCAAAATTTGATTTTAATAAAATGAAAAGTTCTTGGAAAAAGCCATTGTACCAAGAGAAGTGGATAATGGCAAGATAGAAAACAGTGAATAGAATTTGGAGGCTAAGTAATATACACAGAATCTGTATAGATATCTGTACAGATATACTCTGTATCTGTATATACCCTATAATCCTCTCATTTTTGTTGTTTGTTATCAGAAAAAACAAAGTGCTATAGGAAATAAATTAATAAAATGATAAGATTTTTAGACTAAACTTGCCTCTGATTCTTATGCTTTTTGTATACATTGCACTTTTTTTTTTTTTTTTAGCAAAAGCTTGGAGTCTTGCTTAAGCAAGGAAATTTATAGTGGATAACATTGCCAATATGATTTGTGTTTGGATAGATCATAAGGGAAAGGACAGTTTATGAATAATGCAAGAAATAAACAACCCTCATCAATGAGAAATGATGGCTGAGAAATATGCTGGTGACCTCTAAGAACACTGCCATTTGTAAAATATTCCTTCTAGGTCTGCAGCTTGCATTTATGAGTTTAGGCTGGACTGCTAATGCAATCCAGGATAATCAGCACCTCACATTTAAGATTATTTAGCATGCTGGGTCTCAGACTTTAGAGTGCATGAAAATTACTCACAGCGCTTATTTAACTTGTAGGCCAATTTCCGGGCCTCAGAGTTCCTGATTCAGTAGATTGGAGTGGGGCCAAGAATTTGCCTAAGTTCCTAGGTGCTTCTGGCGCCCTTGGCCAGTGACCACACTTTGAGAAGCACTGGGTTTGTAAAAAGGCGTCAACATAAAAATGCAGTTTCCTCCTACCTGTAAAACTGAAGTCCAACTTCATATTTTACTGGGATAGAAATGTTTACTTCATTATCAGAAAGGGCTTCAGGAGGTTCTTCACTGTCACTAGAAAATACACAGCATGTTCAGACAAATCATGAAACCATTGATTATTTAGAGACATTTCTGAGCATTTGAAAGAGAAGCTTATCTGAGCAATTAAATGAAAGCATAAAAGAGTAGAATTCTTATTTTTGTGGTTTTTTTGGTTTGTTTTGTTGTTTTTGTTTTTAAATCAGGATGAGGAGGGAGGTCAGAGATAGATATTATTAAATTTCCCAAATTGATTCTGAATTGCAGTTAGGGTTGAAAATCACAGTAATTTAGTCCAAGGTTTCTCAAACTTCTATGAGGATTATGGATAAGTAACCTTGGGCCAATTGTTAAATACAGAGATTACTGGCTTTCTATCCTTGAAATACAGATTTAGTAGATTTGAGTTAGCACCTAGGAATTTGTGTTTTTAACACAAATCAGGTAGTGATTCTTATTTATTCCTCATGGATGAGGACCTCACAAAAAGATGTGACTGGGGTTATGTGGCAGAAAGTCAATATTAAGTTTCTGGTCTTCTTGTTTTTCCATGCTATTGTTTAGTGCTAATGTTATTTGTTAAACATTTATTTATTCCCTTGATTGAAATTGTCATTTTAATGATATGTAAGTGCATATATGTTTATATATGCATTGGCATATCATACTTCCATGTGTTTAAAAAAAAAGCACATGTGAAGGATATAACACTTACCAACACTGGCTCTGGGGCCAGCATGCATGGGATTGGTCTAGAACATTAACATACTTTGGGAAAGTTATTTAATTTTTCTGTGCCTTGGTTTCTTCATCTATAAAATGGGGGTTTATCATTAAGTGTTAAATAAATGATGATTCTAACACATGTAAAGTGCCTTTAACATTATGCCTAGATGTAGGAAATAATGAGTGCTAGCTTTCGTTATTTTTATCACACACCCTCTCCACCAAGTGACCAAGCATTTAGCAATTTGGTCTCACAGAATGGGATATAAGGACCTTTTAATGATTCTGCTGTTCCCAAGTGTACTAAGTGGTTCGCTGTGAGCTGGAGGATAGTGAAAGCAGCACCCTGCTTTGGGTTATAGATATTTGTATGACTGAGATTTTGCTATGGATGCACCATCTAATTCTATTTTTCAACCTCTCTATGAATTTCTAACACCTTTAAGGTCCTTGTCAATTATAATCTCCTTGATAAAGTTTTCTTGGGGGCTCATTGCCATGTAGATATAATTTCAACCTCTATTAAGTCTCATACATAGTTTATATTCCTCTAATGAATTTTCCTTGTTGTACCTTATGTTATAATAATTTATACATTAGTCTTAAGCCCCCTACTGTAATGTTTACTCCAGGAAGTTCATGTCCTTATTAATTTTTATATTCCCTATAATGACTAATGTAATATCTCGTCTGTAGTAGATGTCAAATAAATATTTATTGAGCTGGATTAAATTGAGCATACGGAACTCATTTACCCATTAATTTATTTTCTCATTTATCCATTCATCCTACATTTGTTCAGTGATTATTAGATGCAAGGCACCACGTTATTTACTGGGGAATAAGGCAACAAAGATATCTCAAGGAGTTTATTGTCCAGTGGATTATTACACTTAGAAGAAAGTTAAGACACTATTTCAATTTCCTTATTAGTCTTTTGTTATTTTTAGTCTGGGTATTCTATATCTTTCAGAAGCTCTGACTGACTTGGATAAAATGTATTAAACTACAAAAGGGCATCATAAAACTTTAAATTCATCTGATGATTCAGTTGACTTTGATGGGCAGCCAGTAAAAGTTAAATTAGCAATCCTGTAAAATTTTAAATAAATGTAAATGCAATTTGGCAGATATAAGTGATGTGTGATTACAACATGCTTTACAGCTCATAGAACCAATGGTTTAATCTTGTTTGGGAGGTGCCTTAATTCTATTAAATAAAAATTTCTTTAGTTTTAGTTATTCATAAGGATGTTTTTGTGGTGTAAAGGGGTTCATTGCCTTTTACTTTTACTGATTCATAAAAGCTGTAAGAAATTCCAGTAAGTCCATAAAGCAAAATATTCTAAATACATGAAATTATATACTTAATTGCTTACATACACATACACTCATGCATACATATCAACCGACCTTGTTGCACTTAAATGAATGACCACATTTTCCATGAGATAAGATGTATTAAACTGAAATAATATTTTGAAAGTAACCTATGAAATAAAAATATTTTTAGTTTAGTAACAGATAAAGAAGTAGAATGTTTACTTTGATCAAAATGCTTAATTATTTTAATGATATTGCCTAGACTGAAACTGCAAAGTTATTTAAGAAATATTAGCTTACAAAATAAAACCTAATCACATCTCAAAAACAGAATAAGATATAATATACGTGTACTTTTAAATATGACTATGTAATATTTTTTGCATATTAATATTGAGTTTCAAAACTTTATTCAAATTATATTAATAATAATTTGTATTATATAAACTATTACCATGAAGGTACATCCTATGTATTATATTACCATAATCTACATATCACAATAATAAACAATGTAATTATGAAATGATCATACTTAAAGCCTCTTTTATATGTAAACTTCAAGTATCAGTAATCATCTATACATGTTCATTATAAAATATGGGAAAACCTACTTGGTTCCATTAATTTGATAATATAAGAAAGTTTTTGGCCTTTCAGGAATAAAAACAAAATAAAAAAATAAAAAGCTTATTTATAATAAAGAGTAATTATAATAATATTAATAATAATGCAGTAAGTTTTGTTTACAATACCTAAGAAAACCTGGAAAATGTTTTTGTTATATTAACACTCTGATACACATAACTTATTTTTAAAAACTATGCCTGAGCAGATAAACTATATAATCCAGAAATCTTCATAAACACCAATAGGCAGGCCAGAAACTGGACTACTTATTTGAAGAAATAGGTCCTCAGCATAGTCCTAGCCCAAGACTCATGATAATCTTTGGAAAGTTGTATTTCCTATTCTGGGAACTAAACCTAGTTTGTGCTAACTAGGATGTTTTAGAATTTGGCCAGCTACACAGATGGCTCAAAATGCACAATTAATAGAAACTACCTAAAATTTTACCTTTGGGATTAAGTGCCAGATAAGACAGAATTTGATATTTAAAGTTCTTTTAATGAATTTAGGCCCATTCACAGAAGGGATGACTAGAATTCAGGTGTCATGACATTTGCAAGGTTATACCATATTATGTGTGGAATTTTCTTTTGTATTTTTTTTTTCCACATATATTTTGAGTTACATTAAAAAAACCACATTTTTCTTAAGAATCTGCTGATCTGTAGCGTCTTTCTTGGTTTGAAATAGTAATCATAATTCTAATAGGATATTTACTGGGTGGGTTTGAACTACAATAGTTTACAAAGGTCAAGTTGCCAGTCTCAGTAGGTGCCTTGTTTCCTGTCTTTCCTTAGTTTCCTGACTGGCCTGGATATATAAGTCTTGGCTTTTCTGATGAGCTTTCAGACCTTGGGAAGATACTAGCAGAGAGTATCTAGCAGGGAGTGGGACTGAAGAAGGTGCCTATTCCATATTGACCTGATCCTGAAATGCTATGAATCTAGATCTTGAAGTCAAAATATATTCTAAGTGTAAAGCACATGCAAAAATCCTTAGTAAATTATCTTCCCATCTCTCTATTGATGGTGTGAGATGCTATGATTTAAGCTTTTACCCTAAGCAGCAAGGAATTGCAAAAGAAAGAAAAAAAAGTGGTTAAAAATAATTAAGATTGGACTTAATATCTCTACATGGTTGAAATGTAACACGGACTGTATCATTATTCTTTATGAAGTGAAGATAATTACATGGTTAATTAAAGTGGTCAGAGGAAGGTGTGGACTTGAGTTGACATTCACTATTTCCATGTCAAAATAGAGGAATTATGGGTTTTTTCAAATATTATGTGTGTTTTATAGATAATTAAGGAAGAAATGCAATCTTACAATAAATTTCATTTGAGATAGTCAAGAAATGGGCTTAATAATGAGGTTCCAAAAGTAGATTGGTATACCTAGTTAGTTTCATAGCTAAAATGGTTTATTCAATTGAGTGATAATTATTGTCATTCATAGTTTCTTCAGTCACTAGTAGTCATGCCACATGTATTAAGGGAAAAGGCCTTTCTGAATTCTCATTTGCAAAATGAGGAGCCAGAAGACTTCATTGTAGATATGTGACTCTGCCATTTCCAGATCTCCAACCCAGTGTTTATCAACTTTTTAGGATGTGGGATTAAGATGACAAAGATCTATTTTGAAGTCTTATATTATAAAATATCATAATGTAAAGAAGTTGAAATAAATATTTGGGATAGTATTTCTATCTTTTCAAGTAAGTAAATAAAGTATCTTCTTATCTCACTTTGACTAAATATTTCTCTCATTAACTCAATATGAATAGAGGAGCAAATATTCATACTGAAAAGCAACCTTCAATGAAAATATAGGCTAATATGTTGTTTATCATTAAATGAGATAACTATTCTTTGTTTTTCATGGAAACAAATACTGTTTTTAAGAATACATGAAAGCACTCCCTCACTTCTGTTCAGCTACTATTGTAGGTTCTAGCGAGGGCATTTGGGCAAGAAAAAGAAATAAAAGGCATTGCCTTGGGAAGGATGCATCTATTTGCAGCTGACATGATCTTGTATATAGAATATCCTAAGGAATCCTCTAAAGAACTATTAGAACTAATAAATAATTTCAGCAAGATTTCAGGAAAGAGATCAATATTAAAACATCATTTGTATTTCTATACACTAGCAATAAACAATCTGAAGATAAATTTAAGAGTTTCATCTAAATAGCATTAAAAGGGGCTCCTGAGTAGCACAGTCAGTTAAGCATCAGACTCTTGATTTCAGCTTAGGTCATGATCTCAGGGTTATGGGATTGAGTCCCAAGTTTGGCTCTGCACTGAATGTGGAACCTGCCCAAGATTCTCTCTCTCTCTCTCCCTCTCCATCTGCCCCTTCCCCCATGAGTTTGTGCACATGAGCGTGCTCTCTCTCTTTCAAAAAATTAAATAAAAATAAAATAGCATTAAAAAAGAATGAATACATAGGAATACATTTAACAAAGAAAGTGTAAAATTTGTATTCTAAAAAACACAAAACATTTTTGAAAATAATTAAAGAAAATCTAAATAAATAAAAAGACACCCTATGGTCACAGATCAAAGACTTAATATCTTTAAGGTGGTAATACTCCCCAAATTGATCTGCAGATTCAATGTGATCCCTATCAAACTCCCAGTGTTTTTTTTTTTTTTTTTAGAAAATGACAAACTGACCCTAAAATACAAATAAAGATACAGGGGACCCGAGGAGCTAAACGATTTTGAAAAAGAAAACACAGTTGAAAGACTTACATTTTCAGATTGCAAAACTTTCAAAAAAGCTACAATAATCAAAAGTGTGTGCTGACATAAAGATAGACATATACATCAATGGATTACAATTAAGAGTCAAGAAAAAACCCATATGTTTATGCTCAACTGACTTTCAAAAAAAAAGTGCCAAGACAATTCAATGGGGGAATGAATAACCTTTTTGAGAGATGGTGTAGGGCTGCTGGATATCCACACAGAAAGAACGAAATTGGACCCTTTCTTCTTACACAATACACAAAAGTTCATCAAAATGGATTATAAACCCAAATGTAACAGCTAAAACTATCCAGCTCTTGGAAGGAAATATAGAAGTGAATCTTGTGACCTTCGGTTGGCAAAGCATGAATGAAAAAGAATAAATAGATTAACTGAACTTCATCAAAGTAAGCACTTTTATGTTTCAAAGGACATCATCAAGAAAGTGAAAAGGTGGAATGGGAATATTTGCAAATCATATATAATAAGTGACTTGAAAGCAGAATATATGAAGAGCTCTCACAATTCAATAATAATAAAAAAAGACATCCCAATTAAAAAATAGGTAAAGGATCCGAAAAGAAGATATACACATGGTCAGTAGGCACATGAAAAGATTATGCAAATCATTAGCCATTAAGGAAATGCAAATCAATATCACAATGAGATATTATTTCACACCCACGAGGATGGCTATAATAAAAAAGACAGTAACAATGTGAAGAAAGACTGGTAAGAATGAAAAATGGTGCAGTCACTTTGGAAGGAAGTTTTGCAGCTTCCCAAAATGTTATACGTAGTTATATAGCCCAGGAATTCCACCATAAGAGAATGGAAAATATGCCCACACCAAAACCTGTACACAGATATTCATAGTATTATTCATAGTAGCCAAAAACGGAAACAACACAAATGCCCGTCACCTGATAGGTGAATAAATAAAATATGATACATCCACAAAATGGAATTTTGTTTGGAGATAAAAGAGAACTACTGATGACCTTTAAAAAAACATTATGCTAAATGAAAAAAGCTTGTTACAAAAAGACCACAGATTATATGACTCTATTTATATGAAATGTCCAGAATAAGTAGATTCTTAAAGAAAGAAAGTAGATTATTGGTTGCCTGAGGCTGGGGAGGGACTAAAGGGGAAAAAAGAGAAGTAACTGGTAATGTGGGCTGAGTTTCTTTTGGGGATGTTAAAATGTTCTGAGATTGATTGTGGTGATGACTGTACAATCCACATTTGGTGAATATACAAAAACCCACTGAATTGTACAGTTTAAATAAGTGAATCTTATGGTATGTGAATTATATCTCAATAAGGATATTATTTTAGAAGGAGAAGTGAAAAAAGAGTTTCTATACAAAGTTCTAAACCAATCTGCTTGGAAGATTTGTTTTCTCTACAGGCCAGAAAAGCCTACTACAATCAGATAAATTGATAAATTATCAAGTATAGATTTTTAATTTTGTCTCAGCATTTTAGTTTGACTCCTGCAATAATCGGCTTTTGATTCCAGTATTTCAAAATTTTGAAATCAACCTTCTTCATCTACATCACCCTAAAATACCATTAGAAGGATTTATTTTATTTATTTATTTATTTTTTTTTTTCCATTAGAAGGATTTATATATTTAACTTTGAGCATAGCATTTTTCATACCCAATTGCCACATGGATGTTTTATAATCTTACCTCTTCTCCTCTTCTCAGGAAAGGATATCCAACTTTACATGTGAGATTATGATTGGATTCACAACTGTCTTTTTGGATAGCCTTTGAAGAAAAAGTAAACAGAATTAGAGCAGACACACAGGTGAAATGCTTGAGCTTGGTTTTCCAGAGTTTTCCCAGCCATGTCTTGGACTCTGCCTTGCTAAGATTTGTCTGTCAACTTAGTTGGGGGAGTCATAGCATTCTGGGATCACCTGTCTGATCCTCCATGGAAAATACAAAAACATTCCTTAAGGGAGACTGAAGGGCAGAGCACATCACATATCTTGTCTAGTGGAACACTGTACAATGGATGTTCTAACAGCAATGTGTCATTAATCATAAACTGATTAGGTGGCTGGATGAAATAATTCACACATACTAGACTGCCACGTGGAAGCCCACAGTGAGTGGTTGCCATGAGAAGAGTTTAGCCCGGTGGTAAGAGCATGAGTTCTGATGAGACCACCAGGAGTTAAATTCTGACTCTGTCACTCTTAGCAATCTTCTTGTCAAGACTCCTCACTTCTCTGAGCCTGATTTTCTGCCCAGTGAGGCTAGTCATACTTTATTTCATCAAATTGAAAATGCCACTGAATCTGAGACTCTCCATTATTTTGTGTACCAATAAGAGGGGGAAAATGCTGCCAGTTAAGTAAACATATCAGTTGTAAAATGCAGTTACAGAAAGGTTAAAATGTGACAGAAAGGGTTTAGCTTAGAATCTCTATAGTACAATAACACCTATTTCCTTAATGAGAATTGAGTAAGTGGAATGCTTAGAACAGAGCCTGGAACATCATATGACTCAGGAAAAGACGTCATTATTATTACTGTTTCAATTGTTAATAGAAATAGAGGAGATGCACTGTTGATTTTTATAGTTCTGCCTCTCTACCAAGGCCATGAACTTAGTTGAAGAGGATACTGGCAATATTTTTTTTTAAGATTTTATTTATTTATTCATGAGACACATACACACACAGAGGCAGAGACATAGGCAGAGGGAGAAGCAGGCTCCATGTGGGGAGCTCAATGTGAGACTCGATCCTGGGACTCTAGGATCACGCCCTGAGCCAAAGGCAGATGCTCAACTGAGCCACCCAGGCATCCCAGCAATGATTTTTAATATAGTTCCCTTTCCAGAGAAAAATTCAGTGATAATATTTTTCCAGAATCACTTTGAACATTTAGATTTATAATGAACATTCTTTACTGGATCTAAAATACGTGGTAGTAATGGAGGACATTTCTTTTAAGCCTCTGTTAGTCATCATGTCCTTAAGCAATATCCTAATAAATAGAGAGAAATGTCACTGAAAGTCTGAATTTACAGAAATTAGAAAACTAGACAATAGAGTTTTAATATTATATTAATAAGGGTATTGTTTTAAATATGAATCATACATATTATTAATTCGGATATTTATAGATAGAATTGTAAATAAAGCAGATTCATTCAGAGACCTGAATTAGAAAGCAACGTTCAAATTTGGAAGTACTAATTATTCCTGATACAGCATCTTATGCAACTATATGTTATTGCCAAAATAAAAATGAATTCTGTTTTGACAATGAGACTTTGTAATTTAATACCTCTCTGGCCAATGTAAGGGTTTTACATAGAAAATGAGAAATGATATCTTAATGTTTCTTTATGTAAACATATTTTTTGTTCCATACATGCAATACTCTCTCTGCACCTCTGTTCCACTGTCTTGACTTTATGTTTTAATATTTCTTTGATTTTGTCTCAATTTCAGCTGTGTAATGCTTCTATGAAACATATGATTTTGATACATCGGTGATTCTTTCCTCATACTAAATCTAAGAAAAGTCACAAATCTCTAAAGACATTCATCAAAACAGAACCTTTTTAAAAAGTTTGGTACTTTCACCATTAGTGAATACTAATAATTTGTACAAAATGTTCTCTATTGTTCTAAACCCAATAAAAACAATTAGTTGAGTAGCAGGAAAAGGAGACTCAAGAAATGATTACTACTAGAATTAATAAATATTAAAGCTAAAAATTTACCTCAATTCCTGAAAAAATTAGATTTGGAGAATAGTGCACTATGGTTCTGGTGTTATAGGCGCTGTCCTTTTTGTTTTTGACCGTGAGACTAACATTGAACTTATCGTTATGGGACCTGACAATAAGCAGGCCTTTTTCTGTGGTGGATACTTTCAGCGTGAGGTCCGAGATACATTTTTCCTTGTTTCCACAATCTTTGGCAAAGGGAATCTGAAATGGCCATAGGAAAACATTTTTTCAAAATTTAGTTAAACATGATTGAAAATTACTTATTAACCCGCTTTGTGAAATGACATATTGCCAAACTAAGTTAAGCAACTCATAAAGAGAACAGATTCCACTGCAGAAATCTTAAGGAATTTTAGATTTATTCCCGTAATTTATAGGGAAAATAATAAACTTCTGGGTATAAATTCTTCCAGCCTTTTAAAGAATGCACAATTTTCACAGATGTTTTTCACTGGCTTTAGTGTGCCAGAGTAGAACAGTTTCAAAAAAATCAAGTCAAGTACTCTAAGATCAAAATCTATGAGAGAACACTTTAACACTCAACTCCAATTATGAGATTTTCTTTTGAAAAGAATCAAATACTTAGGAATGTATTAGAGCTCAGAGGGTAGAAAGTGGTGAAGCCACATAACTAGGAGTTTTCCTTGATTTCTCTTCTCATGAAGTCCTACTCCCTTATCTAAACCTTCATTAAGAGCTGTCTATTCCACTTCTTTTCTAAGAATCTCTCAACTATCTTCTTGCCTCTCCATTTTCACCATCACTTCTAGTCTAGCTATCCTCATTTCCTCCCTGAACTAATGCAATAGCTTCCTAAGTGATCTCCTGCACCCACTCTTGTTCCAATCATTGTTCCTCTAATTATTCTCCACATTGCAGCCAGAGTAATCCTTAGAAAATATAAAC
Source organism: Canis lupus baileyi (assembly GCF_048164855.1). Taxonomy (NCBI): domain Eukaryota; kingdom Metazoa; phylum Chordata; class Mammalia; order Carnivora; family Canidae; genus Canis; species Canis lupus. The sequence continues at coordinate 63,102,245 of NC_132841.1, forward strand.
CAGTATCACTGAACCAATTAAGGCCATCAATAGCATTCCATTGCTCTTCAAAATACCTGCACACTAGCACAAAGGCTGGAATGATCTGGTTCCTGCCTGTGCCTCCGCCTCATCCCATATCACCTTCCCACCTTGCTCTTCAGTGTCAGCCACATTAGAGAGTTTAATTTAGTCCCTTAATGCCTCAGAACCTTTACACATATTCCCTGTGCATGAAACATTGCTCCCTCCACTCCTGAGAATACTTAAATGTCACAATTTCAGGGGAATGCCCCCCTGACTCTCTACCTAGGCAGAAGTTCCCATAAAACAATTAAGTTCTCCTCCAGGGTACACGCTTTAATTCCTACCTAATATCTGCTTCCTAGGTTAGACCATAAACCACAAAGCCTATATGTTTAAGACGCCCAATAAATATACTTGAAAGGAAGAAAGACAGAATGAAGGATATGTGTATGGGGAAAACTAATTGCCCATCTCTAACAATTCCTCCACTCCATCATTCTACTTGCTCACTCTTTCTCAGGGGTGGGACATTGAACTTTGTGAATTTGGAAGGAGGATCAGTCCCTTCCCACCTCTTCTGCTCTTAGGGCAGCAGTGTGCCCATGGGAAGCTCTATATCTCTATTCTGCAAGTTTTATGATGTAGGCCCCCCTGAAAATGACCTGATGAGCACTGCTGATGACATACTTGGTTATCTGTGGTCTAAGTCTTGTTCAGTAGGATACACTCAATATGTCTAAGCTGTGCCCTGGAACCCAGTGTTCATTAGTAATAAAAGGGAGTTCCAGTAGGCCAACCCATGTCTTTCTTTCAACTGGTCCTAAATTTAGGAGACATAAAAACAGTTGTTATTTATAAGTTCCCTCCAACAATAGGAAATTGAAGAGTTCCCTCCAATAATAGGAAACAGAAGAGTTGAGAAAACTCTAGAATTTCATTGTTTTTTTAAAAAAATTGATTTAAGGTTGTGTGTGTGTGTGTGTGTGTGTGTGTGTGTATGTGTTTCAGGGCTTTATTTTCTCCCAATATGTTCACATATAGGTTATCTGAATTAAAAAAAAATCTGACTTACATATTCATGTACTGAATTTGGTAGAGAATCATCAAGAACAGGCCCATTTTCTGGATCGGTAAGATTAAAATCCAAAGTTATCCTTACAGAATCCCGAAAGTCATGCTTGTCCTACAGGTTGAAACATAACATATTTTATCATTGGTATTATATTTCCTGGATGTTCTGACCTTGTTATGGCTTCCATCTGCCTCTGTGGTTCAGGCTTACTGGAACATTCTTGTGCACCTGATCTGACATATGATCATCAGGCTTTTGCTTCACTGGAGAGAGACTGCCTTCTGCCTTGATAGGGGACACTGCTGGAATGCAGAGGCTTCAGAGTATGATCAGTTGATTCACTTCCAGTTTCTCCGGGGCCCTGCTGGAGTAATAGGATGTGCCATACTTTGCCATGTCAGGATATTCTACTCTGGGCTGCTTGTATAACAGTATCTTTTCTCTTGAGACGTTGAGCCAACCACTGCCATGTAATACTTCTAGGAAAGTCTCCCAATTTCAAAAAAGCAAACTTTCTTTAAATTGAGTTAGATTTCATTAGTATAATATATGCCTTGAGTTGCAAGAATTTTATAATGCAAAATGATATGTGATATGAATGTAATCAATGTTGTTTCATACTATCACCAGTAACAGCCATCCCTTATGGCATGTCCAGAATTATGAGCTTTACACACATTATTGAGAAGTATTTCAACAGTCCTCCAAGATGAGTAACTATTATAGTCATTATTTTACAGATGAAAAATTCAGCCTCTAAGAGACTAAACAACTTGGTTAAAATCACTTGGAATGTGGGGAAGTTTTGAGACAAATTCCATCCTGGCTGACTCCAGAACAAATGTTAATGTATCTATTAAAATCCAAAAAGAATTTGGAAATTTTGAAACTAGTTAATTCCTTTTAATACCAAGTGCCTACACATAGCTAGAGTCTACATTTTGGACAAATATACACTACAGTGATTTCTAGCAGGTTGGAGGCAGTGGCACATCTGGCACATCTGGTTACATGCCCTTTCAAATTTTATACAAGTTATATAAGCACAAAGCTTATGGATGATAGAAAATACTTGATTTCTTCCCCTTCAATTTAAAGAGTGAAATATATATAGCACAGTGGACAAGAAGGGACCCCAGAAATCACATGGGCCAACAGTTTGCTCTCAGGGCATGTAACCACTTATCCACATTTGACAGATAAGGCCCACAAAAGTTAAATGATGTTTTCAGTTTAAAAGAATAAATGAATGACTGTAAAAACTGAATGAATGAATGAATGAATGAATGAAGGCAGAAGGTATCTTATAAACTAGTATACTGTGCTTTCTACTATTCCATAATATACGGATGACTGATAACACACAGGGAAGATGAAAGATAGTTTTATGAAATGCATTTGGAAATTAGAAGATCAGGCCTGTGATTTTCTGATAAAAGTGACTAAGATGAAGTTTGCTTTGTGATGTGCATTTTGAAATAATATCATGAATGACTTGAAATAAGACATCTATGCTTTATTCTTGATTTGGAATAAAGCAGTTATAACATATATGATTTACTTGCCAACATGTAGAAGGAAAGCTTAGTGCATTCTGATTCTTCAACTGTGATGTTTCTTTGAATCTTTCTTTCTTGAGTTCCAGAGAAAAAGCTTCGTGATATCTGTCTTAGTGAATCTAGTGTGACACGGTACTGCATATCTGGAAATAAAATGACAGAAATATTTACTTGCACTAATTTTCATATGGTCTAGTTCATCAAATTAGCATTATAGAAAAAGCTCTTGAGCAGTAAATCAATAACAGTTTCTATTACTCAGCTATCCACACTACTGTAGTACAATGGTAGTCCTAGTCATAAAGATAACCTTTATGATAACCTGTAGGATAACCATAAAGACAATCTCAGAATCACTTTCTGAGTTCACTATGCCTTTAATGTTTAATCACACTTATAATGTATATGTACATATGCACACCCACACACTCATACGCATGTACACCTACATGTAAATGAATTTTCTGACCATGCATGTATTTATTGGGTTTTCACTTAAATTATATTTTTTAGTTTAGTAATGTTGAAGTCCTATTTAGAATATTGATTATATTTCAATAGACACAAAAATATACATGAATGTATTTTTGCCTATTTTATGAAAAAGTCACTTCAGACTGTTCAAACACATAATAAAATAAGCTTAATAAATGAATTTAATAAAATAGGCATACCAAAATTAAAAAAAAAAACAAGTTAAACCTTACACTCTCTAAAAAGGCAACAATCCTTAGTTTTTTTTTATTTATTCACGATAGACATAGAGAGAGAGAGAGAGAGAGAGAGAGAGGCAGAGGCAGAGACACAGGCAGAGGGAGAAGCAGGCTCCACGCCGGGAGCCTGACACGGGACTCGATCCCGGGACGGCAGGATCGCGCCCTGGGCCAAAGGCGCGCGCCAAACCGCTGAGCCACCTAGGGATCCCCAATCCTACTTAGTTTTATCACTTAGTTACTTTATAAAAATTAAATGAGACTGAAATAATGCTGTATATGAAAATGTAGCTCATTTTACATTTCTATACCTAATTCATCTTCTAGTCAGAGGGCTATTGCAGAGCATAAGTATGCATGTGTAGAGAAAACTAAGAAAAATAGATTTTAAGGATTAATGATTTTTCATATTCTACTTACGTTTGTTTTATAGAGTAAACTACTCTTTTGCAGCCAATGGCCTCCACAGTCTTGACTCCAACATATTTCAATATCATTAAAAAACCACCTTAGATAGTGTACATGTAGGTAGGAGGAGATACTCAGACTGTGCCTGAGAGCGTACACATGGAACATGTCCGAATCTCAAAAACCAGGGTTATCTTCTGAGTTGAGCAAAGAGATCTCAGGAAGTAGGGGTGGCAAAACATTCAGGTCCTTTGCGATACCAGTCTTACCAAATAGGGTAGGAGAAGCAAGAGAGGGTTTGTGAAAACCTATGGGAAGGAAAACTGGGCTCTTTTGGAGCCCAATTTTCAAATTCTACTTCTTAATTGTATTATTATTATTATTGTTGTTGTTTTTAGCACCTGGTTGTTTGTGGTAAATGGGAGAGCCATTGCATATAAGCATTACAGTTTCTGCTCCAGAATTTATTGGGTTCCATAACATATTCTTTCTTTAGTAGATTTTTTTTCAAGGTTCAACATGTACACAGGGGCAAATGTGAGATGCAGATCCCTATCAAGGGGGAAAATACAGTATCTTCCTGAGTTTCCTCATGTGTATTGTCCTCCTGCCCCGAAGTACTTGGTATACATATGACACTTACCAGCTATGTAAATTGTGTCTTCTTTGGACTTTAATTTCACATCAAAACACACTGTAGCATTTATGCATACTGTTTCCTTTCCTTCCACACGGCAGTTTTTCTTTTGGATATTCACTTTATTGGGTTCAAAATTCATAGTCACTTTAACTACAGCCACATCTCGGGACCTACAAACATACACAATGATGATTATTCACACCTTTTCACATTTAATGAATGCCATCAATATGGGAATGCAATGGGAATGCACTGATGGGGATTCTCCTTTGTGTATAGTTGGGCTCTCAGGATTCCATTTCTTTGGTGACTTTTAAAAAACATTTATTTTTAAAATTATTTTTAAAGATTTTATTTATTTGCGAGAAAGTGCATGTGTGTGTGCATGAGCTGGAGGGGAGGGGCAGAAGAAGAGAGAGAAGTAGATTCCCCATTGAGCAGGGTCCTGGGATTGAGCCCCATGTCAGCCATAAATAAGTCTTCCGAGCTTTGTAAGAAAACTTTGAAACAAAACCGGAGAGTATAAATTGCCCTTATGTATGTACGTATGTATGTGTATATATATATATATATATATATATGTATATATATATATATATTTAAAGATTTTATTCATTCATTCATGAGAGACAGAGAGAGAGAGACAGAGAGAGAGAGAGGCAGAGACACAGGCAGAGGGAGAAGTAGGCTCCATGCAGGGAGCCCCACACAGGACTCGATCCTGGGTCTCCAGGATTACACCCTAGGCTGAAGGGGGTGCCAAACTGCCAAGCCACCCGGGCTGCCCTGTATATATTTTTATTATGAGAGTCAATATGCTAAATATTTTTAAATTAAGGTTATCATAATAAATTAATCCAGGATTAACAGTTTAAACAAAGACTAAATGTATCCTTTCTGGCTGACACTGGTGACTTCTGTTTGGAGGCCTGCTTCTGGGCGTGCCCTCCCCAAAGTCACAGCTACCTGCTGCCCAGAATTCTCCTTTCCTAGGCACCACCTTACAGTTTTTTTCTCCCTATTATATGGCTAAAACATTTTTTTAATATAATGGCTATTTTCTGTGCACAGTTTAGTGTACAATTTTTATTTGACAATAAGTTTTTAAACATTATGTCTTAAACATTTTAAACATTATCTCTATTTTTAATTTTTAAATTTTTTTTCAAATTTTTAAGTTTCAGTATAGTTGACATATTAGTTTCAGGTGTGTAACAGTGATTCAATAATGGTATTCATTATGCTATGTTCACCACAATAAGTGCAGTTACCATCTGCCACCACACAATGCTATTTACAATGTTATCAATTGTAATTATAATTGCAATTAATTGTCTTAAATTATGACAAAGTCATCTACTTTCAGGTCTCTATCTTTACTACTTTTCTAGATAAATTCCTTCTAGAAAAAGACCTTTGAGGTTTGTTTCCATCTAAATTACTTTAAGTCAATGCTTGATTTGGAAGAATCAATACGTGGACTTTTCACCAAAGCACATGGCATAAATATATTTTTAATATATTAAATCCTTTCATTATATTTCTTTTTCATCTTTCTTTTTTTTTCCTTTGGAGAGAAAGTGAGTGAGCAGGGGGAGGGGCAGAGGGAGAGCAAAAGAAAATCTCAAGCGGACTCCATGCTGAGTAAGGAGCCAGACATGGGGCTTCATCTCACAACCATGAGATCATTACCTGAGCTGAAATCAAGAGTCAGATGCTTAACTGACTGAGTCACTCAGGTGTCCCCCTCTTTCATTATATTTCTTAATTAAGTTTGTAACATTTAAAAAAATTATCACACAAAATTCATATCCTTGATATTTTAGTCACTCTTTTTTTCCCAAATAGAATGCTTTTTTGAAGTTGGGCTTCCTAACTAGTTAAAACTGGAATTATTAATATTATTAATACATTATTTTATTAACAAGTTAAAAGTAGAATGGTATTTATATATCTGATCATTGATTAGAATTTTACAATTAAATGAAATTAATTTGAGATGCAGACATTTTAAAGGCTGACCATAGATATTACTGAAGATGCTTCTATGCTTGGCCAACAATATAAATACAGACAATAATGCACAATTGTCTAATTATCCATATTAAGTAAATGAGGAAAGAGTCAATTACCCCTAAAAGCTTGTGAACAACTCAAAGTTAGGGATGTTTTCTTGTTCTCTATGGGGCCCTCTTCTACCTTATGCTGTCATCTAAAACAGAATACCTATCTTAGTGCCAAGCACATAATAAATACCCCAAATTAAGAGTTGGCTCTACTTGTTATTTAATATGGTTTCTCAATTTTAAGACTTATTTACTCCTCCAGATTCTTAAACTATGTAGCTTCTATCTAAATAATGGGGCATGAAAAAATAATGGGGTACAAAAGAAAACAGATATTTGGTATAATACGGGCTCCAATCATCCTCTGAGCTCTGGAACTATTTGTGAAATATTCAGATTAATTGGATGTTATTAAAATACATACCAGAAGAGGGCAGCACCACCAAGGCCCCCAATAGTCACATCAGTCAGACCATCACCATTTAAATCCATTTCTCCATGGATAGACTGGCCAAAAAATTTTAGTGTCTTGCCATCTCCACCTGATGGAATACGCTGTGAAAGTCCCAACAGAGAGTTTTTATGCCAGAAGTGTCTCTTCAAAAACAGTTTTAAATAAATCTGAGAACTTGGATTGGTTAACACAAAATTAGAATTAAAGATATTTTGGAAATCTGCCTAAGAAGCCCCTCATGTGGTGACAAGATGAATTACTCAGATGTTACCAAAGCTTATTCTTTTTATAGTACAGACAAAATAATTTCAGGGTTACTGACACCAGAGAGAGGGAAAAAAATTTTATAACGTCATCTTGTCTAATGCTCAAGGAAAACATTGTGAGTAATTGGCTCTCCTTTCTGGTTCCCACTCAATCCCATAATACCAAGATATTTAAAGATGCTGGAACCTTGAAAACACATCAGACAAGCAAGAGAGGGAGTGGAAGTTTGTCCTAGGGGTCAGTTGGGGGCTCACTGAATTTGATGGCTGGTTATAAATAGAACATTCCACCAAATACATTTTCCAGTATATGATCTTTGCTAAAAGTCAAGGGCACTCTAAACTCAAAAGGCAAGAATGAATGTGGAGTTCTCCAAGACTGATTTGCGCATATACCCAAACATAATGTGTTTAATATTCATACTTCCTGATTTGGCTTTGGTTCCAGCTGGTAATATTTTAATAGGACCTGATGGCAAGGAGATGGGACTGACAGACCTTCCCTAAACTTGGGGTCTTCTAATCCTCCTGTTCTTCACTTAAAAACTATAAATTAAGAAGCCAAACAAGGCAATCAAATGGAAACATTTTCCATGCATAAACATTTCTTAAGACAATCTATTTTATTATTAATGATTTAAATATTCTCTTTTTTCTACAGTGAAAATGCCGTTTCACTAAATCATCAGGATTAATAGTGAAGGAATAAAGTGATAGAACATAAGAAAGAAACTCTTCCCTTGGGCAGCCTAGGTGGCTCAGTGGTTTAGTGCCGCCTTTGTCCCAGGGCGTGATCCTGGAGACCAGGATCGAGTCCCACGTCGGGCTCCCTGCATGGAGCCTGTTTCTCCCTCTGCCTGTGTGTCTCTGCCTCTCTCTCTCTCTCTCTCTCTGTGTCGCTCATGAATAAATAAATAAAATCTTAAAAAAAAAGAAAAGAAACTCTTCCCTTCAATTCTTGATTCCATCACACTCCCATGGTAAATATTGCCTGTTTTCAGTTAAGCAATGCCATGAAGATTTTTGAATTATTTGAAAACAAATAATTTACTAAATGGATGGAAGTGCTGTTACTGAAATATGTCCTTTACTTTATTGTTTCACTAATGTCATTATGACTTTATGAAAAATTAAGCATGATTTCACAATACATGAATGGATTTTGAGAATTCTGTTGACCACAGTACAAAAAGAAGTCAAATATAAAAAGAAATAATTGGTACTCTTTCTTTTCATGTTATATAAGTAGTTCAATGCCTAACTACTTATGGTTACTTAAAAACAGACAATTACATTAGAAGAATTCCTTTAAACTCTCCTACTTTTATGGTACATTAAACACTTTTGTGAACGGATAGATATTTTTCTCATGTAGGAAAAAATTACATTTATGGTTTAGAAACATTAACTGACAATAAATGTTAAACAACAACAGAAATCCCCTGCAGGTTAAGCTTAGTTATTCAGATTTTTTTTCCAAGAGGGGTTAGTTGTGAAAGAATTATAAACCTCAGGAACCCAAATTCATTTGACAAAAATATACCAATTTAATTCATAAATATAAATGTAATGCAACTTCATTATAACAACGTGGATATTGAATATAAAAACAATAATCTCATATTCTTTATTGACTAAATACTGTTATTGTTCTCTTATTCAGAAACAGGTATCCTCTGTTTAGCACCAGCCACAATGCAAGGTCAGATAACATTGTTAAAAAGTGTTTTTTTGTTTTTTTTGTTTTTGTTTTTTTTACTATTCTGAGAGCTCAGATCATGATGACATGGCAAATAACAGAAAAAAGAAACTAGATAAAAGGATAAAATACAAAATAATGCTTCTGTAAAGAAAACTTAAAAGAGAATTAAATCTAGTTTCCCAAGAGAGATAGAGGAAAAAAATCAATTAATTCATGAAGACAAGAAGCGAGCCTAGCATTGAACCCACTTATCATTTAAGGGTAGGAATGTGTAGGTTTAACTTCTTACTTGTGCATACTCTTTCCTTATAGTCTTGCCACTCCCGTGATAAATGTACACAGCTCCCCCATGATCATCTTCCAGGGGAGCTCCAATCACAATGTCATCAAATCCATCAAGATTGAGGTCTCTCACAGCAGCAATAGCTGTTCCGAAACGAGCCCCACATGGCTCATTTTTGTTTTCTTTTGTGCATGAATTATGCTTTAGAGATGAGCAGCAAGTCTGCTTAATGGGTTCCAGGCTCATTTGATATTCAAACCTTGTCTGGAAGAAAGATAAACAGGATACTTATGGATTTCTATCATTACTGCAGCACAGTGAAATTTTTAAGTACATGCTAAATCAGTGCTATTAAAAACCATTTGTATATCAATGGTAAAGTTTGTAAAATTTCTTAAAAAGGGTGCTTTCTGAGAGCAAAGATAAAGATTTTAAAGAACAGATTGCAGAAGTATGGGGAGGAAGACATATTGAGGATTTTAATGGATTCTCTTTTTAATGCAACCAAGTGAGTATATAACTCACAGTATGTTTTTAAAGCCGAATAACTGAATTTTTAAATCCTCAATTCAGGTCTCTCTCTTTCCTTCATCCAAAATTTGCTTCTTTGGAAAGTCTCTATATAGTCTCCCCTATAGGGCAAAGAGGAAATTGACTTTTTTTCAAAAAGCAAACTTTCCCCAAAGCTATATAGAGTGAAAACAAAACAAAGCAAAACAAAAAACTCAATAAGGAACAGAAAGTATTAGTAATGATGGTCAGGAACACATTTTCTAGAAAAAAAGGGAAAAAAAGCACAGGACCAAAAAATATTGATGGGAAAAAGGGAACAAAATGATAGGAAGAAAGATATGCAACTTATGGATTAAAACAATTAATTGGACAGACTCTAAGAATTTAAAAAGCTAACCAGATGAATATTGACTTTTCTGTAAACAACAACAAAACAAAACAAACCCCTCAAACTGCCCAAAACACCAACCCCCAAACCCAAAACTCTTCTAATGAAGATCAAAAATTATTTCACCTAATAAATGATGTCTAAGGTCAGGAGTTGAAAACAAAATCTCACTCCAGCCCAATGAAGTATTCCAAAGACTGTAGTAGTTTGCTGAAACTGTCTGGTGTCACCGACATATAGTTTACTATTTCAGTCTCTGCTTTCCCAGCTTTACCTGTTTTTGACAGTTAATGCATTTTAACTGCTAATATTCCCAACACCCCTAGGCCAGAGGTATGAATGGCTGCCCTGTGAGTTTATTTAGCATTTTAAACAGATTTATATTTATCTTTATATTTTATGCTAAAAAAGAATATTTCACATTTCCAAGCAGAGAATGCCTAACGGCTTGAACTACCTTATTAGAATTCTAAAATGTTCATTTAGAAACTGAGGAGTTGGTGGGGGTAAAGAGGTCCTGAAAGATTCTTTGCTCCTTTTTCTAAAGTGAGTACCAAATTGGAACTGCATTATTTATTTGAAATTGAAAGAAAGGAAGAGATACTCTCAACATTCTACTAGGCCCAGAGGTACCATTACCTGATTCAGAGCATACACATACACTTTTCCTTGTTCCTCTTTCTCCGTTCCCATGTACATGGGAGCCCCGACCAGAAGAATGTCAGTGTTAGAATCTTTATCAATGTCAATTGTTGTTAAAACACTGCCAAAATAGGAACCGATCTAGGGTACAAAACAAAACAAAATAATCTGATGAACATCAGAAATTCTCAAGATAGCTAAAAGCCTGCATTTCTTTTACTTATACTAATCTAGAAGAGTAATTGAGATTCAGATAGATATAGAAATAGAAATAAAATATAGAAATGGATTCTACCTGAGAGCTCTTTATTGGCTTTTGTGGGAGGCTAATAATCAGACCCATCCTTCAGGATGAGCAGCTGTCCCAGATTCTGCAGCTTGAAAGTAAGAGAAATGGCTTCCTTTAGATTTCATCCTAGCATCTCTTACTTCTTCAAAAAGCAGAAAGGATAATGAATGCCACCATGATTTTTTTTAGGGAAATAAAATGAGATTGAACAATAATAGGCATTCTAGGTTGGCTTCAATATATGTTTATATACCATAGTATGAAAATATGAAATAAAATACAATATGAAGAATTGATTTGTCTTGGAATACTGGTACAGTGTATTTCACCTTGTAGACTTCGAAGTTTACTCAACAAAATGGCTAAGTCTTATGTGAGTGAAATAAATCAGTCAGAAAGACAATTATCATATGCCTTTACTCATATGTGGAATGTAAGAAACAGCGCAGAGGATCATAGGGGAAGGGAGGGAAAACAGAATGGAAAGAGATCAGAGAGGGAGACAAACCGTAAGAGACTCTTAGTCATAGGACACAAACTGAAGGTTGCTGGAGAGGAGCGGGGTAGGAGTTTGGGGCAACTGGGTGATAAGCATTAAGGAGGGGATGTGATATGATGAGCACTGGGTGTTATATGCAAACTGATAAATCACTGACCTCTACCTCTGAAACTAATGATGTACTATATGTTGGCTTATTGAATTTAAATTAAAAAAACCTATCAGTGCTAAGAGACAAAAAAAAAAAAAAAAGGCTAAGTCTTGTCTTAGCATCTGTGGAAGATAGAAAAATATAAAAGGATTGCAGGGAGACCATCCCCTTGCAGCAATGTTTTTTTTCTTTTAAAGATATGGATGCATTTTAGAGAAATGCAGGAGACTAACACTTCATTATCTAAATGCAATAACCTTACCAAATATTGACCTATGTTTAATATTTGATGCTTTTGATAATTCTCTTATTGAAACTTCCTGTCTTGGCTTCCATGATTTTAATTTTGCTCTCCTGATTCTGCCATAATATCATAGGCCATTCTTTGCTTTCATCTCTGCTAGCTCCTTTTCCTCCTCCCATGCCCTAGATTTTGGCATCCCCTAAACTAAGACCTGAACTTTCCCCCCCTTCTCCTCTCCTAGATGGGTAATCCTTCCAAACATTTCTATTACTGAAAGTTGCAAATTTCATTCTATCCTCCTCTCAAGGCTCCAGTTCTACATTCCTAGACATTGCTAGACACTTAGACAACTGCTAGACACTGACTTTCGAATGTTCTTTCCTCATAGGTTATGAAGGGTTTAAAAGTTTTTTTTTTAAGTTGAATTAATTACAAACATAAATAAAATGCTGTAAGATCTAGCAATCCTGGGACTTCATGCTCCCATGACAATAGCTATCTGGAGCTGAGTGGGCACTAAATGTTTAGGTGGCTCATGAGCTGTCCAGGCCATGGTTCCCACCATTTCCTGTTGTTTTCTGTGCAGTAGCTTTATTTATTTACTTTACCTTCCTGGCACCCATAACCATTTGAATTTGTGCTTACTGTTACAGGAAACATGCAAAACCAAATACCATTAAAAAAAATATCTACACTGCTGGAGTTGATGACATTCTAATAATGGTGCCACCTTTCTCCCAGATTACCAGGCTTGAAACTTAAATTATTCATAATTTAAATCATTTGTAACTTTCATGAGCAATTTTCACAAAATTTTCACTTCCTGTCTTGTAGACAATTAATAGAGTGATATCAGACCTAAGATGTCATACAAAATGCTTCATTTTACAATCTTGTCAGTTCCTCGGTATTTATGTCTACTATACTCCTTCCTTTTCCATTTTTATTGGTGATACATTATTTTAGGCTCTCCTCACCTTATCCTTGCTACAGCAATAGCCTTTTAAAAATTGTTGATGCATTTTCTGATTACAAATGTGGGCAAAGGGCTAATAAAACTCTTTCACCAGGTTTTATTATTTTATATATATGATAATTTTTATATATGAGACTCCTACTTTTGGTTCACTCTAACTCTGTTCCTCTGGACATCTATGGGGAAAGGATTTCAATTATATTACTAAGCAATATTGAGAGTGGTAAAAATAATGTCTCATTGGGACACTGCATTTAGGCTGTGGGGAACTATAAATACGTGATTGAGATAACACAGTGTAAGCTTATCAGGATGACTCTGACTACTGCATGTCCTTAAGCTAATGGAGCCCTGGAAGCTAATATCTATGGTGTTGTTATGAAAGGTATTGGCTCCTGTGGGGCGTTAAAGAGAGGACAGCTCTGTACTTGCCCAATGTATCTGTCTCCTCTCACCCAAGCTGTTCTGTTGGGCCGCTGTGAGTACACCTGCAGGGGATGAAGGCTGATGCTTCCCCGCCTTATGGAGTAGTCAGTGATGGGAGGAGTGTAGAGGGGCAGTCTGATGAGCTGGGATATGTAGTGAAGCCCTAATGATTGCAACACAATACTAACCAACAGCATAGATGTTTCAGTTTAAAAGTATTTACATATATTTATGTTTGCATATTGCATGTATAATTTCTTAAACTCTTTTTAGTATTTCTCAATATTTCTCAGTATCACCTAATGAGAATGTTTGGATTTTACATGTTATAACTTCCCATGACCACCAGGAGAAAATCCAATTTCTTTAGTTTGCCGTTTGAAGCCTTACACAATTGGGGTTCACATTATCTTTTTAACTGGCTCTTCTGCTTTTTCTACCTATCCAGTCTATTTTTCCTTCTAGACTAGCACAAATCTTATCTTGTATTGAGACTTTTGGCACCAATTCTAGCTTAAAAAATCTTCCCATCTTCTGAGTTTACTGTATATGCCACTGGCATTTTCAAGCCTCTTGATGTTTTAGATATTTTTTTATGTATATATTTGTATATCTGTATCTATATAATCATCTATACATCTTATCTCCACTTCCATGTAACTGAAATATTCCTGAGGCCAAAGATGCAGGCATTTTACATCCCCACAAGGAAGCTAACATGGAGCCCTGTTTAATAAAGTTGATATTGACTATGAGAGAATTTTTTCTTTCAAAGTTTAGGACAATAGATGATTCATTTAAATCTGCAGAGAGTATAAATGGGTTAATTTAAAACAATAATTTTCAAGCTTACCTGTTCTCCACTGAGCGTCTGGAGAATCTTGATGTCTCCATCGTCCATCCTGTAGATGACAACCTGGCCTGTATGATTATACCGTGGCTGTCCAGCAATGTACAGCACAGCTCCAGAAACAGTGGCAGAGTTCACTGTGTAGCCTAACAAAAGAGAGATGCCAGATGTCAGATGTACTACCTGACCCCTTAAAATCTGTACAGAATAAATTAAGAACCATTTTAAGTGACAGTGAGAATTATTTTTTATGTCTTTATATAGATTTATCTTGTTTTTGAAAATATTAATTTAAGTTTGTCTTGGTAGAAGCTTTTAGCATGCTTTCTGATTATCTATTGCGACTGCTTTGTCCACTTCCCCACCCCTGTTTTTCATTGTTTAAAGGCAAAAATGATGTAACAGTGATGACAGAAGAAGGAAAAAAAAAACTCCACAAAAAAATCCCTCATAATCCCAATTCACCACTTTGTAATAAATCAATTGTACTTTATCTGGACATATTATAAAGACTGATAATTTTGATAATTATTAATTTATTTTATTATTTTATATGATAAAAATAATTTTATATAGTTCGAATCACAGGAAATGTAAGCCTTTTCTGTGTTGCTGCTCTAGATTATTTATTTATTATCTATTTATCTATATATATATTTATTTATTTATTTGAAAGCTAAGGTGCGAGCCTGCTCCTGAGGCAGGGGGAAGAGCAGAGGGAAAGGGAGAGAGAGAATCTTAAGCAGGCTCCATGCCTAGCATTGAGCCCCACACAGGGCTTGATCTCTCAACCCTAAGATCATGACCTGAGCTGAAATCAAGAATCAGATACTTAATCGACTAAGCCACCCAGATACCCTTGCTGCTGTAGATTTTTAAGTAGTAATTTTAAGTAGCTGACGTTTATTTCTCTAAGTTAAGGCATAAGGGCATTACGTTTCTACCAAAGGACCATTCCCCAATAATATGGAAGGATTTTTTAGGTGGTTTTAAATTTTTTGTTATTATACCTAAGCCTGCAAAGACATCCTTGAACATTTAATTTTTTTCCTTCTTTTGGATTTTTATGGTGATAAAATTCAAGGAAAAATTACTGGATCAAATTTTCAATTCCTTCAGTGTCTAGCAAATTGTTTCCAGAACATTTGTACTAATTTATTCTACGAACAGCCAAAGGACAGACTAATTTCATCAAATTCCCCCCAAACATTGGGTATCATTACTGTTATTTAACTTTGTGAATGTTCTAATAGATGTTAAACATAATCTAACAATAATATTTTGCTGTGAATTTAATTTGCATTTGTTTGGTTAAAAGGAAGTAGATGGGGTGATGGGTGAAACAGGTGATAGGCATTAAGGAGGGCACTTGTGATGAGAACCAGGTGATGTAAGGAAGTGCTGAATCACTATACTGTACATCTGAAACTAATATATACTATATGTTAACTAATTGGAATTTAAATTTAAAAAGTGAGCTTTGACATTCCTCTTTTTAATTGGGCTTTCATTTTTTGTGTCAGATAATTCTTAATTTTTACGTGAAGAATTAAATTTATTCTTTGTGTCCATAGAGAACAAAGCTCAATCAATGAATAAAAATTGCCATGTGCACATTTCAACTCTACAGAAGGAAGAAATGTTCTAGTAACCAGATCTGCCCATCAGCGGAGCAGAGGCAGATTATTTTTCCAAATAGCACAGACTAGTATTTCTTACTAAGAAAAAGATTATTTTGAAATTTTTTTTCCAAGTGTTTTACTACAAGTTTATAGTTTTCACTTTCTTACATTTTTGTAAAGGAGCAGAGGTTTTTGTACTAAAACATGTTTGATTCTCACAAGTGCTAAAGGCACACAATTCCTCAGGCATTTTTCCTTCATGAATATTTTTCTCACATTGTCATTTCTTCATCTTTCTCTGAGCTTCTAAAAAAATTGCACATAATAAATTGTAAACTATTCTTTTTCAAACAAGAAATTTTACTAAACAAGTGCTGATGTTACGAACCACAATATTGCTTAAAAAATAAAAGCTTTAAGGTCATGTTTATACATAAATAAAATAAAAAAGGAGAATCTGAAAAACAAAGCTGTTTTATTTTATGTCACTCTACTAAAAAATATTAAGACGGGATAGGCCTAAGAGTGTTAGTATACTTTAATTTTTTTTTAACTTACAAAGCTATGAATGCCAACTGATAAAAGAACTTTTAAAAAAAGTTTCAAATTATGTTTGAGGCTTGGGGTTGTATCATTATTTGGTTAATTAATTTCAATAATTTGAACTTGGTAACTACAGCTATTAACTGAAGTCTTCAGAAAGACAGTACCTACCCGTGAGGTAGTTGCTGGTTAAAGCTCAGGTGTCTAAAGACAATGAAGAGGGAGAGAGAAAGAAGGCCATGTAACATCTAATTTTCTTGAAAGGAAAATAATTATAAACATCCAATTTTAATCTTGCTTTCTGAAGAGAAAAAAAGTACAAAATTGAAGAGAAAGGAAAATTCATAGCATAGTTTGCTGCATGGATTTAGAAATAGATCCTGTCAGCTTTCATAATTTACTCCTTGGGGAAAGTGCTACGATCTGGTGAGGTAATGGGAAATAGGTATGTTCTGCTTTGATTTCATGCATTTGTCTCATATCTTTACTTTTTCTCTTGAATATGTCTGGCATGATTAGAAAGGGGCAGGCCGTGGGTGGAGGAGGCAGAGAACGAGACTTCAAACATGTTCTCACCATCAAAACCACTTGCTAAATGCATATTATCCTAGTGGAAAGATGGGTGAGCGGCTGTCCCCTGAGAGCTTCAACAGCTTCTATTTCTACTTCTTTCTCATAATTACTGATTAGTATGAGATTTTTTTTTTAATACAGCATCTACCTCTCACTTTGTTCCCTCCATAAGACTTTCCACAGCCTAACAACTTGCAGTCCACACAGATTTCAGACTAACGCATTCAAACTCTTCTTAATTTTTAAATCACACAAGCAGATATTTTGAAAACCCCATTTCAGATTTGGAATAATATTTGGGGTATAAAGCTATTTTTCTTCTCTGGCCTCTTTCTGTGTGCTTTTTTGTTTTAAAAGAATTCGACTGTAAACTTTATGTTGGCAAAATATCCTATGTGCTAATGTGTGATTAAGCTAATGAAATTATTTCTAAGATATAAAATCATTTAAGCACATTGTGGACAATATACCTCAAATTTCCTTTTCTGGGCGGAAAGAAATCATATGTTATAAATACTGTGGTTAAGAATGAAGGTTCTTAGTTTTTTCTTGCTCACAGTAGTATCTTTAAGTTTTAAATTCACTAAGCCTGCTTTAAGCAACCATGAATCCAAGCTTTCAGGGAATAGATTTAGGATTCTTAAAACTATTCGGTTTTAAGGAATTTTATCACATAATAACTCAGAATACTAAAAGAACTATAGTGTTCTCAAAATGTGTGAGGTTTTTTAAAAAGATTTTATTTATTTTAGAGTGTACACCAGAATGTAAGGTAGGGATGGGGTCGTTTGAGAGGGAGAGGGAGAGCAAGAGGGAGGGAGAATCTGAAGCAGACTCGGAACTGAGCATGAAACCTGATTTAGGACTCAATTCCAGGACCTTGAGCTGAAACCAAGAGTTGGATGCTTAATCAACCCAGGTGCCCCCAAATTTGTGAACTTCTTAAAATGTCACACACATCTTTGTGGACTTCATGCTATATCTTTAATTTGTAAATGTCTTTAATTTTGAAATGAACACTGGAGTAAGAATCAAGAGATCTAGATTCTAGTCCAGATCTGTCATAGGTAGCTATGACATCATTCTTCTATTCCTTAATATCTTAACTTGGAAAGTTGGATGTTTACTATATGCTAAGATCTCTTTTAAATGTATATGAATCTTAAGCCCAACCTCTTTATGTTATAGCATAATCCTCCAAATATTTAAAAGATATTCAGTGTACATTTTGTTTCCTAACCATCAATTTCTTCAAATTTTGCAGGGGGTGGGGAAGGGGAGAAAGAAATTGTTTCCAGATCGGTATCCTTTAGATAATCCTAGTTTGGCATTTTCTTTTGTAATGTGTGATGTTTAGAATAATGGAATACTCTAGTTGCTCTTTGACCACAGCAGAATGTAATAGGACTTTTATAAGAAATAAACTAGCTTCCATAAATGCAGTTCAACTTGTATTAAGGGGTTTGAGCACTCACATTATATTTGCTGCTTACAGACATATTTTTATTTTTATTTTTTATTTTTATTTATTTATTTATTTATTACAGACATATTTTTAATTATCTAAAACCTTCAGGCCTTTCATTTTTCTTAAGTCCTGCCGCCTCTTCAGTTTTAAGACAGGAGATGTGTGGATCTACTAGTAAAGACCTCTTACCTTTCTTGTAAAATAGAAAGTAACTTGAATAGAGAGAAAAAAGACTTGCCTCCAGGACAGAAAGATCCCGTAAAGGAATGCTAACATAGTAAAATATGAACAATGAAAGGTATTTGTTTTCTTTACCACTGCACCCCCAGCACCAAGAACAATGCCTGGGGTAAAATAGGTATCGGTCAAATATTTGTTGAGTGACTAAAGAGTTGGGAAACTATAGCCTGAGTTTTTTTTTTTTTTTTTCATCCTAGGCCCTCCTAATTGTTTAAAGGATCATTTAGTGATAGAATAGTTCCCTGCTATCTCCTAGGCAGCTGGGTACAGATTGAGAATAAGGTGATACCTGACATATACTTTGTCATTCCAGACAAGTCTTTGAAAAATAAGATGACATTACACCTCAATATTTGTCTGATTTAATGGAACTATTAAAGAAGCTATATGACAAGACAAATTAAAATTTTCTCTTCCAAAATTAGGACCCATAGAAAGAAACTTATGATATAGGATATTTTAGAGAAAATGGGAGTCTAATCTTGACAATATTAGCTGAATCAAGGTTTCTCTTTTTTATCATCGTTTCCTGTCCACCAGGTACAAAGCTCTTCTTGAAGTTAATGAGAATATCAGACACAAAGAGACCTCAAAATGTGCACATATCAGCCTAAATCATTCTTGCACTAGAGAGCCCTTTTGAGAGAGTGTGACCTCCATGTTCTATTATTCTGATTACTGCTCAGAAACTAAGTCTGCTTAGGAACTTGCATGGGTCCATAAAATGTCTAACTCTTGGAAGTGAGTTACATGGTTATAAGTAAGTCTATATAAATATAAGCAAATAATGCTAAAAATAAAAAACAAAAGCAAACAATGCTAAAAATAAAAACAAAACCAAAAATAAAAACATAATAATTTTCTATCGATTACATCCAAACTTTACCTAAATAAGAAGCAAGAGGTTCATTCTTTTTGGTAGACTCAACATTAAAGGTTGTGTTGTGGGGGATTATGATTTGATTAGCCTTTTGCATGACGACAGTTCCATTCCAATCATAGGCTCCTACTGCTCCAAGCATGACCCAGTCCTTATAACCAAATAAAGAAAACAAATGATGTTTAACAAAATAGTAAGAATGTAGCATTAACAATATGATAAATTCTATTTAAAGTGCTTTACATATATTAACTCATATAATTTTCAAAATAACACGACAGTAACTTGGCAGAGTAAGTAACTTGCCCTAAGTTATACAGTACAATAGCCCATTGAAATGTCAATATTCCTTTGCATGAATTCTGATGCATTTTCTTTCACCAACCACAAATGATATATTTCCTAATCTTGTCTTTCTGCTTAATTCTGGGTGCCAAGAATCCTAGGTCTTAAACATGGAATTCTAGCAAGATATTTGAAAACACTGAAATTGGGAAAAAGATACGTTCCATACCATTAGCAACTATTTTAAGTATTTCATTTAGCCAGATGTATAATTACATTGGGCAGACCTCAAAATGTTTGATTCACAATTATTAGTACAATATAGTGAACTGTGTGAAATAAGTTGTTTTCCTAGTAAATTTGTGAGATGCCATTTTCCTATTTGGATTAGAAAGTCATCACGGTCAGAATAACGGCTCAAGCCATAAACTGCTAGTTGCATTTATAATGTTGATGCTTGGGCATTGCTTTTGGGAGTGAAAACCTTAAAAAAAAAAGAAACTTCATTTTCTACCAATTGGTCAATGTACCTGTGAATAATGAGCACTGAAGCCCGTCTGAGACATTTCCATTTCAAACGAAGCTGCTGACTGGTCAGCTGTAGCTATAACAGAAAGATAAATGCCTATTAGCACACGGTTGACTTGGAGAAGACAGGCTAATTAGAGTCTGGGCTTTTAACCAACCAGAACTTCCAACTTCTTTTGAGTTGTGTTCAGCTACACATTTCTCAACCCAAAATTCCTAGGTAGGGCTGGGTGGAGGAAAGAGAAGATTAGCAGAAGGCCATGACTAAATTCTTGACTGATGGCTTCCCCATCCTTGCTGGAGAAGTTGAGAAATCTCCATTCATGCTTCTGATCTTATATTCCATCATGCCCATGGATGATATGGCACTTTGGATCCACAGAATTAAAGTTGAAAGTACTGAAGTTGGACACCTGTCTTCCCTTCACACCATGGGAATCCTGCTCAGACACTGGGCTAAACTTACCTGTTATATTCCAGGGCTAAACAAATTTTATTCACACATTTAAAGAGGTCTCTTGTTTCTACCAGCCTCACCTATATTTCCAGCTATAGATCCCCTCAGAATACCATTATTTGATAAAGGGTGCAGGGATTCTGGGTTTGTATTTGCTCTAATTTCTGGTGGTAGGTATCAGTAACAGATTGGGAAGAGACTTTTGGATGGTCTCTAGGTCATATTTAAGAAAAAATTTTTTAATCGTATTTTTTTAATAGAATCTGTACCCATTTTTAAAGTCAATGGTTTGTATGAGGTTCAATAGCAACCATTAAGTCTTTTTATCTTTCCAAGAGCTCCATGAATATGAACAGTTTTAATGAGGATTTCTATGGGCAAGAT
Source organism: Canis lupus baileyi (assembly GCF_048164855.1). Classification (NCBI taxonomy): domain Eukaryota; kingdom Metazoa; phylum Chordata; class Mammalia; order Carnivora; family Canidae; genus Canis; species Canis lupus. The sequence continues at coordinate 63,123,372 of NC_132841.1, forward strand.
TCTATACTCACTTTTAGGCCCTTTACTGAAATACAGAGACAATCCAGAGCATTCCATGGAAAATGTGCTATTCTCAAAATATTCACCAACCCAAAGCCACAACCTCCTAAGGGGATTGAGAGAATGTTGATTCATTTGCTTTCAGTTGGGAGTTACTGATTTATTTGGCTTTGCAAATAAGTTAAAAATAGTGCATAATTTTAGGAGTCAGTCATGCCTATTGAGGCATGATAATAATTAAATTTGTGAAATCAAACTCATTTACTAGTTATTTACTGTTATAAATTTATTAACAAATATATCTGTGGTTGCCTTCTTTTAGGACTAGGTTAAATGAGGATATCAATCAAGAATTCAAATATATCATTTTAACCTCACATATGAATTATCATCTAATTTAAATGACTGAGGTGTACTTTAACTTTGAGGTTTTAAATCCACAATGCTATATGGTGTCTTTTTAAAATTATCTTTGCAAGGCCAATTTTAAGAGCGCAGCAGCAAAGACCTGCTGCCTATTTCTAGAATCTTCTGGGGTTCTGCTTAGGGAGCTACGTGATAGTCTGCCTAAATTGTCCTCATGGTAATAGCTCCTTGTACATCTCTAAACTTCTTGCTGTTAACTCCTCCCCAGACCGTTCATGAGTACTGAGATAATCACTCTCCCCACTGCTCAGCGTCTGGTTAGAAATCTCAGCATTTCTCCCATTTGCTGGGAAAGGAAGACAGACTCTTTTCTTTTGATTGCTCCCATTTGCTGGGAAAGGAAGACAGACTCTTTTCTTTTGATTGGGTAAGTTCACGGCCTGTTCTCGTCACTAGGTGGCGCTGACCGTGGCAAGCAGGAATTTCATAATTGTTCCTATTTACCATCTAAATATAAATGTTGATAAGAAGTGGCCACTTCCCAAGGAACAAGAAAGTGAAGCCCTTTCTGCTTTCATTATGAGAAAAACAAAAAAACAAAAAAAACCGAAAAAGGCTAGTCAAAGCACTGAGTTTGGTTAGGCCTGAAAGTTTACCAGTAAAGATGCAGGAGACATTTTAATCTGAGGATATTTAAAAAATAATTTTGCTTTTAAATACACAGACGTCTTTTTAGTGTCTGGGCATTCCAACGTGTAACAACGTGTAACGTGTAACTCATGGTGTGGTTAGTTTAGAAGTAACACAAAAATTTCATTTAAGGCAAATTGGGCTCCTCTTTCCCCAACAGCTGATAAAGGCTTCATTTCTACAAGTTCTACAAGGTTATATTTATTTGTTTACTTAGGGGAGGTTTAAAATGGAAACTGTATTGTATCATGCTTAACTATCTAATGTAACTAAGTCATTTCATTTAAATGGTCTTTAGAGATTGTTTCTATCATATCACACTATTGACATAACATATCACATTATTAAACATTAAGAGTGCACAATGACTTGGAAATCTTTGTATATTTCCTTGAGGCCAGCAAAGCGTACAGTCTGGCCTATTAGTAAATGACACTGGGATAGCTGCTGTGAGAGCAAAGCCACTTAAAAGTGACTTGTGCACAAAATGTAGGATAGTTAAGTTCTTCAGAAGCAGCTGTGACTCCAGAGGGATAAGTAATTCAAGTGTTCAGGTTCTAAAGGTGCAGGGGAAAAGCAGCCAGGCAAAAGGGAAGGAGAGAAATGGAAGTGTGCATGGACTTAAAATGCTCATCAAATCTAAACTAAATCTGTCACTTACAGCAAGGTAAGTCACCACCAGCATTTTTTTAATTGAAAGAGAAGACAGAATGAAAATGAGAAATTATCAGAGTGCTTTGTACATAATAAGGGTTATGGGGTCATACAGAAGTGAAAAAATTTTCTCTTCTTCCCTTCCAGGTTCCTTGGCTGGTTTAATAAGTAAACTGACCTAAAACAGATTAGCAGGAGGAAATTAAAACAAATTTAACTTCATATGAGAGCTCTCCTCCCCCAAATATGAGATTGAAGGACAAGTGGGGGCAATTGAAACTTATACGCCATCCCGACATAAGGACCGGGGGCTTCAAAGGGAGGAGGGAAGTTTATAGGATATAAGAACAGATGTTTGGCAATTAGAAGTTTGCTATGCCATGCAGATAGGTCTTTAAGATTAAAAAGTTATCGTTGGTTATAGCTCATTTTCTGGGCCAGCTGCTCTGTAAATTCTTTTAGGTATTTAAGGAAGAGGTAAAAGTATTTCCTGAGTCTGCTGGGTCTTGATTGCCTTTAGCTCAAAATAATCTATATGCCAAAGTGACATATTTTGGGATGGCCTATTTTACTCCCCTTTAGTTGTAAGGCATAATATATTTATTATCATGGGTCGCTGTCAAATAAAGCTTAAAAGCCACTACTCTAAAATAATTTCTTTCCTTTCTATATATTTTAACATTCTGTTGTCAGTCACTTTTCTGCATTTTCCTCATCATTTGATACTCAGTCAAAATGGTGTACTTGTTTTACTTATGTCTGTTTCTCATTTTATCTTTCTGTTTTCCATTATCAGGTCATATCACGGTGACTGAGAAGATGCTTTTAAACTCCTACGTTTAAATGTGAAAACAACTGTCCTTCTGTGTGTCCTCACAAGGATAGGGTCCACTGGATTCAAATGAGGCATAAGTGCAGAACTTTCTGGAAAGAGGGAAAGAGACATGTTCTCTTAGGCTCCAGTTATCAGAGAACATGAAGAAAGAGGCCTTTTCAGTTTTTCTGGCATAACAATTCTAAAGACATTTTTTTGCAAGGCAAGGGCTAGTTTCAAAGTAATTTGTTACTTGACATCTACCAAAGGCAGAGGAAGGAATGCCATGACTCACTATCCTCAGTAGCCGATCACCATTACAAAATTGAAGAAAAAATCTACAAAAAAGAATTATGACTTAGACAAATATAGTGAAGCTGCCATGAGAGTTGAGGCAGAGTTCCATGAAGACCTTTAAAGTGGGCAAGAAGCAAAATAGAAGAAAATAAATGAACAACGAAGTGACTGCAAACAAGAACAGTTCCATAGAAGCCCAAAATAATAATAATAATAATAATAATAATAATAATAATAATAATAACAAATTAAAAAAGAAAACTTGAGCTATGTCTCCATTTTCTAAACCTGTGTCACAGAAAAAGGCTAAATCGTGTGGGCACATTTTTGTTCTGGTGAGTCTACACTGACCATTGCCTTCCCCCAGTCCTTACATCCTTACAGAGAGAGCTGCCAACAGAGTCAGTGTTGTGTAAGATAGCCATCTCAGGGACAGATTTACATTAAAGGGCATTGTTCCATTAAAGGGCTATTGTACACACTAAAAGTGCATGAGCCGTGTAGTAGTAATAAATACCAAAAACCCATTACATTGACTTTAAGTTGTAGAGAAAACATGCAGACTTATAAGAACTCGTCCTACCTTCCAAGGCAAATATTCTTTCTCCCAGAGCTTCAACAATAGTGACTAGAGCCAATTCATCAGAGACATTGAAGAAATGCTTCTCAGTGGGTTCACTTGCAATTGATTTTATTTCTTCCACAAATTTTTCAGTGCTTAGATTTCCTCTGTTATAGCTCCCAAGAATCTAAGACATGACAAAATGGCAAGAATATACTTAAATTCTATGTGTTAAATAAGGATCTCAAGAATTTTTGTCAATAAACAGGAGAGTGTATAATACCTTAATACAATGCAATTTTTATGTATTTCCACATTCTTGGAAGAACAATCTTCAGATTATGTAGATTCCCTAATATTAACTGTTACATACTGTAATTAGTGTAGGAAAATATAAAGGGCAATCTTGTATGTTTGTGAAAGTTTCTTCTCCTGCATTCTGTGTCCCTCTTTATGAACAGCTCTATCTCTAAAGCCTGACAGTTCAAAAGTAATGTTATAGTTTCTGAATGTCTTTGGCATTATTCCAGCCCATGCCACCACCATTTGCTGGCAAAAGCAATTAGCATGAGTTACTTGATCTTGAATAGGAAGTTCTTCTTGATAATCTTACCAAGAGCCCAGTCCCATTACACATTTTTTTAAACAGATATTAAACTAAATAGTAATCTAATTTGGCAATCTAGAAAACAGATAATCAGGATATTCCTGTTTGAAACCAAATGCTCAAGACTTTTTTTAGTTAGATTCTAGCAGATTTTCTCAACCTATTTTTTTTTAAAGTAAGGTTTATTGAATCTAATTTATATTTCAGTGAAACCCTTTTAGATATCACTTTTAGATCTTACAATTCTGAGTTTTGGACAAACCAACAGATGTACTACCACTTCCAAGATGTAGAACCTTCTATCAGTGTTCTTTCTTGCCCCCTTTGTAGTCAACCCTTCCTTCTCCTAACCCTTACAACCACTGATATATTTTCTGTTCTTAAGGCTTTGCTTTTTCAAGAATGTTATATTTATGAAACCATATAGCACGTAGCCTGTTGTGTCTGACACCTTTCACTTTGCCTAATACTTCTGAGAGTCATTCATGTTGCCTCATGTATCAGAAGTTCAGTGTTTTTATTGCTAGTAGGATCCCACTGGATGGATGCACCCAAACTGGAAAGAGTCCAAATGTCTACAAACAGTAAAGTATGGAACAAATTGTGGTAGATTCATGCAATGTATAATAAAAAAATGAATTACTAAGGCACAAAATATCATGGGTAATCGTTATGTTGAGTGAAAAGTTAAACACAAAAGAGTAATACTGTATAATTTAATTTACATAAAACAGAATAGGCAACTTAAGCTATGGTGGTATAAGTCATAACATTAGTTACTACAGAAGTGAGTATTAGAAAAATGAAAGTTCAGGAACTTCCTGGGGGTGATGGAAATGTTCTATATTCTGATGGAGGTGTCAGTTACATGCGTGTATGCAATTATCTAAACCTTGTACATAATTTTCACATTGAAATCTTGCATTTCACTGTATGTGTTACTATATTTTTAATTTTTATTTTTTAAAGATTTTATTTATTTATTCCTGAGAGACACACAGAGAGAGAGGCAGAGACATAGGCAGAGGAGGAAGCAGACTCCCTGCAAGGAGACTAATGTGGGACTCGATCTCAGGACCCCAGGATCAGGCCCTGAGCCAAAGGCAGACAGTTAACCACTGAGCCACCCAGGCATCCCTAGAATTTTTTTTGTTTTAGATACGTATAGATACCAAGAGATTAGAAAAGGAGAGCAAGAGATGAGTATAGGATTTGGGCTGATGTGTATCAGGTAAAGGACACCAGGTGGTGAATGTGGTCAGGCCCATAGATGCTTATAGTGCATACTTAAAATACATGTACATGTACAAATACAATAATAAACATAGAAACTTATAAAGTGGGTCACGCTTTCACAAATGATGAGGTCTCCTGAACTAAGGATCATTAATTCAATTCTGTGCTCCTGGAATCCAAAAAATAAAGGTAAGATCCCAAGCTCTGTGCTATTGCTTGAATTTTATAATATCCTACTCCCTAGGGACAAGAAAAATCAGAACATTTGGTGACCACAAAGATACCAGAAATTTCTAGCTTCATTTTCCATTTTTAAATCATATGCATAGATTTGTCTGGCATCATTAAACTGGGACTCTATGGTGCCTTCAAAGTCCTGTTGCAACATAGATCTGCAAGAGTTCCCAACCACAGTTCAGCATTGTGCACTGTGTGGGTCCCAGACACATGGGTGGGCGGGCAAAGGGGGAGGCGCTAGTCAGTCCTGTCCTCACTGGGTCTTCTGGCCATGGATCCCCTGCCTCTCTCTTCTGAGCACCCATATCCAACCCCACTCTCCTTCAGTTCTAGGCAGCTACATGTATTTTTTTTTTTTTTATGTCAGAGAGTTTTATTAAGAAGGGTACAACTTTCCACTTACAGTTAGGAAAAAATCTAAAATTACTGTTTTAGGTGTTGCTGTTTATGATCTACCATACACTTGTTTATTTGTATCATAAAATACAAGGGCTTAGATTAGTAACTGAATCATTAAAATGTACACTAAATATTAATGTGAGCAGAAGAGTTGTGTCCCAGCTAGTAAGGCAGTTCTGGAGTTTTCCTTCCTAGTGAGAAGGCGCTGGGGGATTTATTCGTGGTTTCTTCTCCTTGCTTGACTCACGCCCTCATCCCTTTCCCACAGAATACCTAGGAGAGGTCCTGAGCAATATTACATATCTGCACATACAGGTCTTCATTGAGGTCCTTGTCTGCTCTTTACCTCTGTGTCTACCTACAAAATGTGTTCATGAGACACAACTGCCCTAAAGTTTGTGAAGAACTTTGTGCTGCTTTGAAAAAGTGCGAAATTTAGGAAAACAAGAGCTGGCTCTAAGGAAATCGGTATACTATTTCGGTAGCTTTTTTATTTTTGAACCTAACTCTCTACTACTTGCCCAGATTTGGGTGGGAAGGTCAAGACCAGGAGTTTGCAAAATTACACCAGAACACAAAAACTCAGATCCTGTCTATTTGTCTGAAAAATAAATTCCAACCATTAGAAATGGTTTATATTTGAACAGAGGCCACTGGTGCTTTTTTCACTTTAGCTATTTGATGGGGAAGAGAACTAACGGAAATGAATGTAGAGAACTGTTCAGACAGGGAGGGAAACCCAAGGGTCACTTGTTCTTATTACATGGAACAATTGTCTCTTGTACTTAAAAACAATTAAGATGGTCTTCCCACATCTCAATGGACATGCTCCAGAGAAAGCATGGAGAAGGGTAGAAGAAAGTCTCCAGCCCCTAGAGCCTCCATCACACCTGTGTGTTGGTTTCAGGATCACTGGGGTCTTGCTCAACACCTCCCTCTATACCTGGTATTCTTCTCACACACTGCTAGACTCTTCGGTCAGCAATTTTGCTACACATGGATTTCTTTTAGATTCACACAAATTCTACGTCATGTGAAGCCCTCTGAGTCCCCATTGTTTTACCTAATTTATCCTAGAAGTTATATGACACCCTCATCTGGAAAGTCACCATCCTTCCTCCTTAGTCCCTATTGAACACATTCTAGATTCACTATCGTGTTGTCATGTTAACTTCCATTTCACTTATAAAGTGATGCATTTGAAAATTCACATTAAAATTGTAAAGATGCTTAGACCATGCATGGTTGAGGTTCTTAGTTGTGATGTAATGTTATTAGACATTTAGTACTCTGTGTGACAGACAAGAGACAATTAGGTAAAATTCAATGGGGGAAAATGCCCAAGTGATGTACTTAAATAATAAAAATAAAACATATAAATGGAACATGAGAGTATATATTTGGAAGAAAATATAAGAGGAAAAAATTCCCAGGAAGTACTGTGACTTGCATCCATCTTGAACTATTTTGTATTACGGAATAAAAAAAATGTAGGAAAGTATTTTGATTCTTCACCCAAGGATCTGGTGCTTATGGAAACATTATTTTCTATGAATGAGAAAAAATACAAAATAACACTTATAAATTACTTCTGTTTTACTTTATACAAATATGTCAAGACCAGGCATTTGATATTGGTAATATTTACCTGAAGTAGACATTCAGAATTGAAGCTCCCTTGAGGCAGATGTATCAAATGTTAAGTGTACAATTCATTTACATGTACTACGGTGCTTTTTGTGTGCAAATGAATGAAATGTTAAGATACTTTCTAACTTCTCTTATTTTCATTTGAATGCTGTAGATGATACATATTTCACAGTCATTATAATCCCAGCCATTATCATTTTAGATTAGAATATGAATGTAGAACAGGCTCCTGCTGGCAGTGTGTAGCATCCTCAAGTGACAGAGTATAGACCATACAGAATCATACCAGCTTAGGATCCTCACCAAATCTGAGAGTTTAATGGGTCATGTTTGCAGTTTTACCACAGAGTGCTTAACTTTTCAATGGTCAATTTTTTTTGGCGGGGGCATTGTCTTCCCCAAAACACATCTTTGTGGTTTTCAAGATCAATTGGTAGGTTAAAAAAAAAAAAGGATTAGGAGGAAGAGCCCAAGTGGTAATACAGGTAGAGCCTCAGGTATATTTGATCCATGTGAAGCATGAATGGAGCTTCAGAAATGTCTAAAGCCTTTCTGTGTGAATGTACAAGGAGAAGAAATAAAATAAAATAACTGCCTTATTTCCCAGTTTGGCACAAACTAAAAAATGAAAGTTTCACTGGGGAAAAGAAATATGAACTAGGAAAATAGAAATTCTTGCTGAAGTGAAATTTTTCTATACATTATTTATAACATTTTTGAAGAGCAATTTGACAATTCATTGATTAAAATAGGAAAGGAGCTCATGATTTTATGATTCTCCAGGAAAACTAATGTAATTATGAGAACCCTTTTTGACCAGATGGGAGGCAAAGTATGAATTATCAACTAGGGATCCAACCAAGGGAAACATAGTGACTTAAGGACAAGAAATACTGAATATGTAGCTAGATATCATGTAAAAGTGTTATAAGCTTTACTTAAAATTAAGAAGTCATTCATTGATAGATACAGTATCTGCTTTCCACTGAAGTTTATTTTTAATGTTGTTAATGCTGCTGATGGTTTATTCAGATCATTGCCTGCTCAGTGGCACCTGGAAAGCCAGACTATATTCTCTGGGGGGAAGCTGAACAAATGATAGCACTTCTGATATCCAATTGTCTGGGACAAACTGGGCATACATTGGCTTATGCAATTGAAAAGACCAGCCATAGAGATAACTGTGGCCAGTATTGCTGAGCGAAGCCAGGATCTATGGAATTATTCTCAACCACAGAAGAGATCAAAATAGTTATAGTAACTATTATTGTAAGGAGAAGTAATAATGGATTAATAGTAATAGGCAAGAGATAATTTATAGAACTAACAACAAGGGAAAAGACAGAAATAATGAGGTGTTTTTATTTTTCATATCTGTATCCCAAATAAAAAAGGACATTGCTGGATATTTGGGCTGTCTGCATAATTTGACTATTGTTGATAATGCTGCATGTATCCCTTTGAACCTGTATTTCTGTATCTTTTGGGTAAATACCTAGTAGTGCAATTGCTGGATCATAGGTAGTTCTATTTTTAACTTTTGAGGAACCTCCATACTGTTCTCCAGAATTTGCACTCCCATCAATGGTGCAAGAGGGTTCCCCTTTCCCTGCAACCTTGCCAACACCTGTTGTTTCTTGCGTTGTTAATTTTATCCATTCTGACAGCTGCGAGATGGTATCTCATCATGGTTTGGATTTGTATTTCCCTGATGATGAGTGAAATTTAGCATCTTTTCATGTGTCTGTTAGCCATCTGGAAGTCTTCTTTGGGGAAGTATTCATGTCTTTTGCTCATTTATTAACTGGATTATTTGTGTTTTGGGTGTTTAGTTGATAAGTTCTTTATAGATTTTGGATACTAACCTCTTTGGATAAAGAAGATGACATATATATATATATATATATATATATATATATATGATGTATAAATATATTAGGTAAAATTCAATGGGGAAAATGATGATGTATAAATATATATATATACAAGATTATATTATATGTATAATAATATATATTAGATTATATATACATAATAGAGTATTACTCAGCCATCAAAAAGAATGAAACTTGCAATTCACAACAATGTAGATAGAGCTAAAGTGTATTATGGTAAATGAAATAAATCAGAGAAAAATACTACATGATTTCACTCATGTGTGGAATTAAAGAAAAAAAACATATGAACATATGAGGGGGGGGAAAGAAAGAGGGAAACAAACCATAAGAGGCTTTTAAAGATAGAGAACACACTAAGGGGTGATAGAGGGATGTAGGTGGGATGGGCTAGATGGGTGATGGTGATTAGGTAGGGCACTTGTGATGAGCACTGGGTGTTATATGTAAATGATGAATCACAGAATTCTACTCTTGAAACCAATATTGCACTGTTTGTTAACTAACTAGAATTTAAATTAAAATTGGAAAAGAAAACAAAAGAACATTTTGTCCTGTCTTATAAGAAAGTCATCTTGGTTATAAAATAGGTAGAGTCACCTTGCCCCTGGGAAGCAGTGAATCAATTTTGTGTTCTGGGGGGACACCTGGGTGGGTTGGTGGTTCAGTCTGCCTTTGGCTCAGGGCATGATCCTGGGGTCCCAGGATTGAGTCCCACATCCGGCTCCCTGGATGAAGTCTGTTTCTCCCTCTGTCTGTATTTCTGCCTCTCTTTTTCTGTGTGTCTCTCATGAATAAATAAATAAAATTTTTAAAAAAAAATTGTGTTCTGGGAGCTTATCAGGGATGAATCTTCTTCTTTCATTGTTACAAGGGTGTGGGGTGTCCTTCACTGTTCATACTTTTGAATGGAAAGGAGGAAATCTCACTGATGAGATGCTGAAAAACCACTATGGGTAATATCTGATACTTACAATGAAAAAGAGAGATTCTATTGAAAAACAATTTAGGCTAAACTCTTATAGTTCTGAAATTTTTGCTTCCTGACTTATTTAAAAAGTCAGTTTGTATTAAGAAGACTCCCTCCCCCTGGGCGAAGGGCACATGCTATGGAAATGAGAGCAAACAACTAGAAAGGAAGGCTGGACACAGTTGTATCTGAGATAAGGTTTGATAGTCCAGGGGGAATCTCTGAAGGTTTTTGTGCAAGGCGGCAACACAATTGCTCTAAGATTCCTAAGAATCTCTAAGATTCCTTCTAGCTCTGAGGTACCATGAATTTTATTATTTCACGGTTGTAAACTACTCTAGTTAAAGACCCTTAAGAAAAATATTTATTGGTTGCCTAGCCTGCTATTGTGCTAGATGTTTATAGTTACCTTCTCACTGATTTTTTATCTGAGAGAAAAGAAAGAGAAACAGAAAGAGAAAGAGAGAAACAATATTTACCCTTACTTATAAATAAAGATGCTGAAGCTTGGAGTATTAAGCACTTATCTACTGTCACAAAGGCAGAATTTGAACGAAGGTCTTTCTAGTTCCAAAAATATACTCTTCTCTACCCTCCCCCCACTGCCTTCTTCTCACTTTTGGAAAGTGCCCATGTGTCTGTTGTTGTTTAAGGTTACGGCATGATGGGACATGCTTAGTGTCTCTACTGGGTCTTTTTGCTCTGGTACAGGGGCTGGAGAGAATTTGGGAGTCTGGGGAATTGAGGGAAAACATGTTAGGATAGTCTTGCAGCACCTTCCAGAGATCTGGAGCAGCAAGAAAGAGAGATTAGGGTGTGAGGAAGAACAGCCCAGAGCAGTGGTACATATGGTCAGTCAAGGGGGTCTGCAGCCTTGGTCATGTGGCCTATAGCCGTGGAGCCTGCTGTCCCTTGGTTTCCTCATTCATAAATGGGAAAATGAAAGTTGCCCTGCTCTCTTTGGGACGCCACAAAGGACAAAAAAAAAAAAAATCTAGAACACAGAAAAAACTATTGTACATTACAGAGTGCTTTATGCATGATAATTTAAATTATTTTCCATATTTGCATTTGAAAGATGGAATTTTTATTTCTCTTTTTCTGAATGCTCCATGGGGTGGCACCACGAAATTGAGTCATCTCAGCTCATGGAGGTAGTAAGATGGATTTAGAAAAAAAAAATCACTAATAAGGGGTAAAAAGCACTCTGACAGTCTCTCTCTCTTTCTCTCTCTTTTTGGATTGTGAGAGACAAATGTTATTAATAACAGATTGCTTTTATATTGATACAGATTTGTTCACAAAAAGTTAAAGTACTTTGTAATATCTTCTCCATCATCAATAGCAGGCTAGGTTTTTCCTTGGAACTAAAGGAAATTTCTTCTTTTCTGATAATTTCTCCCTTCTTGTCCAGTTTAAATGCAATTACAGAAAACATTTTATAGCTTCTGGTTGCTTCACTTTGGCTGCAGTGTTAGCAGCTATGAAGTAGGGAGGAAATGGCTCTGCATGGACCACATAAGCAAGGATATGTCTTCTGAGTTCTCCCCATTCTACTGGTAATGCCAAGAAGTGACTTGCACAGAGGAGCACCCATATTCTATAGAATCACATAAGAAGTCTTGCCATTGGAGGGACTTTACTCCTAAGTCTCAGTATAGACTGTCCAGAATAGACAAAAAATGAGGTGACCTTTTGTTTCTTTTCTGCAGCTCAAAGAGTTATAGGTATGGTAATACCACTATTCACTTTTAGTAGATTATTATAAGTCATGTCCTGATTTTCTACCTTCCCAAATTGTGGGAAGAATTATTAATTAGTATGAAAAGTATTTATTTTATTTGTTTTCATTTAAATTCAATTAATTAACAAAAATCATTAGTTTCAGAGGTAGAGGGCAGTGATTGATTCATCAGTCTTATATAACACAGTGCTCATTACGCCACGTGCTCTCCTTAATGTCCATCACCCAGTTACCCCGTCCCCCAACCCTCCTCCTCTCTAGCAACCCTCAGTGTGTTTCCTATGATTAAGAGTCTCCTATGGTTTTTCTCCTTCTTTGGTTTTTGTCTTGTTTTCCTCTCTTCCCCTATGATTTTCTGTTTTGTTTCTTAAATTCTACATATAAGTAGAATCATATGATTATCTTTCTCTTATTGATATATTTCACTTAGCATAATATACTCTAGTGCCATCCATGTCTTTGCAAGTGCAAGATTTCTTTTTTTGTTGTTAGCTGAGTAGTATTCCATTGTGTTACATATATATATAATATATATTATATATAACATCTTTATCTATTCGTTACATATATATACATATGTAATATATATCACATCTTCTTTATCTATTCGTCTGTCAATGGACATCTGGGCTCTTTCCATAGTTTGGTTATTGTGGACATTGCTGTTATAAATTGGGATGCAGGTGCCCCTTCAGATCACTACATTTGTATCTTTGGGGTAAATCCCTAGCACTGCAATTGCTGAGTCATAGGGTAGCTCTATTTTCAACTTTTAGAGGAACCTCCCTACTGTTTTCCAGAGTGGCTGCACCAGCTTGCATTCCCACCAATAGCATAAAAGGGTTCACCTTTCTCTGTATCCTCACAATTTGTTGTTTCCTGAGTGGTTAATTTTAGCCATTCTGATTGGTGTGAGGTGGTATCTCATTGTGGTTTTGATTTGTATTTCCCTGATGCTGAGTGATGTTGAGCATCTTTTCACGTGTCTGTTGGCCATTTGTATGTCTTCTTCGGAGAAATGTCCATTCATATCTTCTGCCCATTTCTTGATTGGATTATTTGTTCTTTGGGTGTTGAGTTTGATAAGTTCTTTATAGATTTTGGATACTGGCCCTTTATATGATAAGACATTTGCAAATATCTCCTCCCATTCTGTCTTTTGGTTTCGTTGACTGTTTCCTTTGTTGTGCAAACGCTTTTTATTTTGATGAAGTCCTAATAGTTCATTTTTGCCTTTGTTTCCTTTGCCTTTGGAGAAGTGCCTAGCAAGAAGTTGCTGTGGCCAAAGTCACAGAGATTGCTGCCTGTGTTCTCCTCTAGGATTTTGATGGATTTGTGTCTCACATTTAGGCCTTTCATCCATTTTGAGTCTATTTTTGTGTATGGTGTAAGGAAATGGTCCAGTTTCATTCTTCTGCATGTGGCTGTCCAGTTTTCCCAACACCATTTGTTGAAGAGTCTTTTTCCATTGGATATTCTTTCCTGCTTTGTTGAAGATTAGTGGCCGTAGAGTTGAGGGTCCATTTCTGGGTTCTCTATTCTGTTCCATTGATCTATGTGCCAGTATTATACTGTCTTGATGTTTACAGCTTTGTAATAGAACTTGAAGTCCAGGATTGTGATACCACCAGCTTTGGTTTTCTTTTTCAACATTCCTTTGGCTATTCAGGGTCTTTTATGGTTCCCTACAAATTTTAGGACTATTTGTTATAGCTCTGTGAAAAAGGTTGATGATATTTTGATAGGGATGGCATTGAATGTATAGATTGTTCTAGGTAGAACAGAAATTTTAACAATATTTGTTCTTCCAATCCATGAGAATATAACATTTTTCCATTTCTTTGTGTCTTACTCAATTTGTTTCATGAGTGTTCTATAGCTTTCTGAGTATAGATATTTTGCCTCCTTGGTTAGGTTTATTCCTAGGTATCTTATTTTTTTCATCCATTGTAAATGGGATTGACTCCTTAATTTCTCTTTCTCCTGTCTCATTGTTAACGAATAGAAATGCAACTGATTACTGTGCATTGATTTTATATCCTGACACTTTGCTGAATTCTTGTATGAGTTCTAGCAATTTTAGGGTGGAGTCTTTTGGGTTTTCAACATAGAATATCATGTCATCTGTGAAGAGTGAGAGTTTGCCTTCTTCTTTGCCAATTTGGATGCCTTTTATTTCTTTGTGTTGTCTGATTGCTGAGGCTAGGAATTCTAGTACTATGGTGAACAACCCTGGTGATAGTGGACATCACTGCTGTGTTCCTGACCTCAGGGGAAAAGCTCTCAATTTTTCCCATTGACAATGATATTTGCTGTGGGCTTTTTGTATATGTTTTTTTTTAGGATATTGAGGCATGTTCCTTTTATCCCTACACAGTGAAGAGTTTTAATCAAGAAATAATGATGTACTTTGTCAAATGCTTTTTCTGCATCTATTGAGAGAATCATGTGGTGCTTGTCCTTTCTTTTATTAATGTAGTGTATCACATTGACTGATTTGCAGGTGTTAAACCATCCTTGCAGCACAGGAATAAATCGCATTTGGTCATGGTGAATAACCCTTTAAATATACTCTTGGATCCTATTGGCTAGTATCTTGGTGAGAATTTTTGCATCCATGTTCATCAGGGATATTGGTCTGTAATTCTCCTTTTTGGTGGGGTCTCTGTCTGGTTTTGGGATTAAGGTAATGTTGACCTCAAAGAAAGAGTTTGGAAGTTTTCCTTTCAGTTTTATTTTTTGAAACAACTTCAGAAGAATAGATATTAATTCTTCTTTAAATGTTTGGTAGAATTCCCCTGGGAAGCCATCTGGCCCTGGACTCTTGTTTGTTGGGAGATTTTTGATTACTACTTCAATTTCTTTGCTGGTTATGGCTCTATTTAGGTTTTCTTTTTCTTCCTGTTTCAATTTTGTTAGTTTATACATCTCCAGGAATGCATCCATTTCTTCCAGATTGCCTAATTTGTTGGCATATAGTTGCTCTTATAATTGTTTGTATTTCTTCAGTGTTGGTTGTGATCTCTCCTCTTTCATTCATGATATTATTTGTTTGGGTCCTTTCTCTTTTTGATACATCTGGCCAGGAGTTTATCAATGTTATTAATTCTTTCAAAGAACCAGCTCCTAGTTTTGTGATCTGTTCTACTGCTCTTTTGGTTTATATTTCATTGATTTCTGCTCTAATCTGTATTAAATCTCTTCTGCTGGGTTTAGGCTTTATTTGCTGTTCTTTCTCCAGCTTCTTCAGGTGTAAGATTAGGTTATATATTTGAGATCTTTCCTGTTTCTTGAAAAAGGCTTATATTGCTGTATACTTCCCTCTTAGGACCACTTTTGCTGCATTCCCCAAATCTTGAACAGATGTGTTTTCATTTTCATTTGTTTCCATGAATTTTTAAAAATTCCTCTTTAATTTCCTGGTTGACCTATTCCTTCTTTAGTAGGATGCTCTTTAGCTTCCATGTATTTGAGTTTTTTCAAATTTCTTCTTGTGATTGAGTTCAAGTATCCAAGCATTCTGATCTGAGAATATGCAGGGAATGATCCCAATCTTTTGGCAGTTGTTGAGACCTGATTTGTGACCCAGTATGTGATCTATTCTGGAGAATGTGCTATGTGCACTCAAGGAGAGTGTGTATTCTGTTGCTTTAGTATGGAATGCTCTGAATAGATTTGTGAAGTCCATCTGGTCCAGTGTGTTATTCAAAGCTCTTGTTTCCTTATTGATCTTCTGCTTAGATGATCTGATCCATACATTTCAGTGATTGGTGTGTTAAAGTTCCCTACTATTATTATATTATTATCAGTGTGTTTCTGTAATTTTGTTGCCAATTGGTTTATATAATTGGCTGCTCCCATGTTAGGGACATAAATATTTACAATTGTTACTCTTCTTATTGATAGATCCTTTTATTATTATATAGTGTCCTTTCTCATCTTTTATTAGTCTTCACTTTAAAATCTAATTTGTCTGATATAAGGATTGTCACTCCAGCTTTCTTTTGATGTTCATTAGCATGATAAATGGTTTTCCATCCCCTCACTTTTAATCTGGAGGTGTCTTTGGGTCTAAAATGGGTCTCTTCCACACAGCATATCAATGGGTCTTGCCTTTTTATCCAATCTGATATCCTGTGTCTTTTTGGGGTCATTTAGCCCTTTTACATTCAGAGAAACTATTTAAAGATGAATTTTGTTCCATTATTACCTTCTGTATTAAATCTTAAAAGTCACTGTTTCTGTATATTGTTTCTGTTCTTTCTGATCTATGTTACTTTTGGGCTCTCTCTTCACTTAAAGGATCCCCTAGGGCTGGCTTAGTGACCACAAATGCTTTTAGTTTCTGTTTGTCCTGGAAGCTTTTTCTCTCTCCTTCAATTTTGAATGACAGCCTGGCTGGATACAGTATTCTTGGCTGCGTATTTTTCTCATTTAGCACCTGAATATGTCATGCCAGTCCTTTCTGCCTGCCAGGTCTTTGCAGATAGGACTGCTGCCAGTCTAATGTTTCTACCCTTGCAGGTTATGGACCTCTTGTCCTGAGCTGCTTTCAGGATTTTCTCTTTGTCTCTGAGATTTGTAAGCTTCACTATTATATGTTGAGGTGTTGATCTATTTTTTTTATTGATTTTGAGAGGGGTTTCTATGTGCTTTCTAGAATTATATGTTTCTTTCCTCAGATTAGGGAATTCTCTGCTATAATTTGGTCCAATATACCCTCTGCCCCTCCCTCACCCACTTTCCTCTTCTTCTGGGATCCCAACTCTAATATTGTTTCTTTTTATGGTATCATTTACCTCTCAAATTCTCCATTTGTGATTCAGTAGTTGTTTATTTCTCTTTTTCTCAGCTTCTTTATTCTCTGTCATTTTGTCCTCTATATCACTAATTCTCTCTTCTGCCTCATTTATCCTAGCAGTAAGAGCCTCCATTTTTATTGCATCTCACTAATAGCCTTTTTTAATTTCAACTTGATTAGATTTTAGTCCTTTATTTCTCCAGAAAGGGATTCTCTAGTGTCTTCTATGCTTTTTTCAAGCCCAGCTAGTATCTTTATAATTATTATTCTGAACTCTAGGTCCAATGTCTTACTTATACCCATACTGAATAAGTCCCTGGCAGTCAGTACTGCCTCTTGTTCTCTTTTTTGAGGTGAGTTTTTCCATCTTGTTATTCTTGCAGAAAGTGATCGCTCTTCTATTTGAGAGTTGCAGCTATACTTTTCTTACATCTTTGGTTGAGTTTGCAGGTATTCAGAATGCTTTGATAGCTATCTAGCTGAATTCCTGGGACGAGACAAAATTAAGGTCTTCTACCCCTCTATCAGCTTGGACTATTCTCCAGGCAATGAATTTATTTCTAGCATATCTTCAGTTTTCCCCTTTCTTCCCTCCCTTCCTTTTTATTCCTACCTTCTACTTTCTCCTTCCTTCTCTCACTCTTTTCTTCCCTTCCTCCATTCCTCCCTATATCCCTCCAGCATTCTTCCCCTTGCTGGGGCATCCTCTTCTCCTCCTTTTCTTTTCTTCCTTTTCCTCTCCTACTTCTGTCTCTTTTATTGTCCTTTCTTCCCTAGGATACAAAGGGAGCACGACCCAATCCTACCCCCACAGAGTTTACCTTCAAATGGAGAAGTTTTTCCTTTTCAACATTGTTTGTGTAAATTTAATAAAATAACCATGATATGTACACATCTCTTGTCTCTGCACCAGAGTTTGAAAACCATGTTAACCATGTACTTACAGCTATGGAAAACCGCTGAATGTTTTCATCCTCACAGTCTTGGATGACTTTATTCAGTAGATGGTTGTCATGGGACTCCCCATCAGTCACAATTACCATGACTTTTTTAACTCCCCTTCGGGCACCCCGGGCTTCAGTGAAAGCTTCCTTCCTGAAGTGATCACAAGGAAAAAAAAGCAAATAAAACACCACCCCAAGGTTAGGCAAAGCAATAAACAAAAGAAAAACACTGTCAACTTAGTTAGACCAGTGTTGTCCTTCCAAGATCAACATTGACAACCATCATTCAAGCTGGGAGGCATAATGATCGCTATTTGTAATAGTTTTAGATTTCTCCCAGATGATGAAGAGGTCACCATTTTGCTAATCATCACATCTCCCATCTACAAAGGGCAGCAGTATTTCATTCTTTAAAAACTTCTCAGGGAAGGTGTGACTGGAGCACACACATCAGACCTAGAAAAGGTCATATCTTAAATACTCTCTCTGCCACTCCTTTCTCTATAAACACTCCTTTTATCTGCTTTTGGCAGAAGCTTTTACTTTATAATCACTTCCACCACATCTAGTCTGACATTTATAGAAGAGTATGGAAATCTTCTAAGCTGAGGAGAATTTTGTATGGCTGATAGTATTTGAGAGTGTTCTTGGGTATGGGGGAAAATCAGACGTAGTAATAAAAGACTGCAGATCACTGTGATCTGAGTCAGTGACAGAGCAGGGCTTTGGGGATTAAGAGCAGATGGAGTAGGTATGAAACATTTGGTCTGAATGAGGTTTTAGGACATAGGCTCCTGGGGCTGGAGTGGAAGAAAGTGGCATGGAGAGAAAGGGAAAATTCTATAACCTAACTGCAAAGAAAGGAATTTTTTATTTAATTCAAAAAGCATTTATGGAAAGAGATGGAAGAGAGGGGAAATTAACAATTTTTATTTGTTTTGTGCTTCTACACACACACACACACACACACACACACAGAGGCACATTTCTCCTCTATTATTTTCTTTCACTCAATTCACTTTCCCCTCTGGAGTCAAGTAAATTTTACTTAGGAATGAAACATTGAAAGGATTTCATATAATATTTTTTAGATTTTGGCATAAAATGTAGCATTCATTATAGTGAATGGTCCATTTCAATAGTTTTATTTGGTTAAGAGGACAGATAGCCCTAGTTTGGGATATGTTAAAAATTTTTTTTCTTAAGCTAAACTTTCAAAGGATTTTCACAATACATACTAGTTTTACTGTAGATACACAGTAAGTGCACAATAGTAGGCATCTTGTGAATGGGAGAGAAGATCCTAGTGATATGGACAAAGAGATTTCATCTGTGATTATTTTCCTTTAAAAGGACTGAATCCAGTATGACAAGATGTTAACAATTGTTGATTTGTTTGGTTGAGTACACAGGATTTTGTTGTACTATTTTTTTGATTTTTCGTAAAATTTTCAAAATAAAGAAGCTATTAAAAAATGATCACTAGGGAGCTGTGTATCTCTGCCTTCTACACTATACAGATAGATTTTCTGACTTCTTTATATGCACAAACAAAGGTGAAAACAGATGTTAAAGGCTAGTCTTTAAATGAAGTTTAGACATGGATATTATATAAGACTTGATCCTTACAGGATCACCAAAACTTCCTAAATCCCTTATTGAATGAACCTCAACTGATGGAGATGATTAAAAGACATTTATTTTTTTTAAGATTTTATTTATTTATTTATTCATGAGAGACACACACACACAGAGAGGCAAAGACACAGGCAGAGGGAGAGGCAGGCTCCATGCAGGGAACTGATGTGGGGCTCAATGCCGGGACTCTGGGACTCTGGGATCATACACTGAGCCGAAGGCAGACGCTTAACCACTGAGCCACCCAGGCATCCTGAAAGACATTTCTTAAAGAAAATCTGGTAGATCTAAACAAGGGTTGGTTTTATATAATGTAAGAGTAGCCACTGGCAGAACTTCCGAGCACACTTTTTCTGTTTCAAATATCTTCAGCAAATTGCCCTTTACCCCAAATACTATCATCCAATGAAAATAGAAGTCAAGGATTCTAACAAATTAAAAATATTGTTTGTAACTGTCCCTGCCTAAAAGGAATAAAGAGCAATTAAAAATATGCTTTAATGTGAAAAACTAATGTACAAGGAGGATACTTAGTAATACCATTACGGAGTTGTATTTATATACAAAACTCAATAAACTGTGCGTTCTACAGCTAGGCCCTTTGTGAAACATGTAGGCAAAAACCATATAGGGTCATGGTATTTAGAGTGTATTTATGCAAGAGCAAAGCAGCCAGAATATTTCTTCAGTTGGTTTTCAAAGACGAATATTCATTCTTAAGTGGTTGCCTGTGGAAAATACACAGCTCCCTACAGCCTCAGAGCTTTCAAAGAACACTTTGATTTACTTTGTGCAATCACACTCAGCAATTATTTAAGAGGGTACATTCACTACACCTCAATATGTGCACTCTTTGTGCATGCAAATTGGTGATCCTACAGGCAGGTAAATGTAAAATTACCCCATCTGTTTGTGGTTATTTTCTCTTGAGCCCCATATAACTAGAACCACATGCTTCTCTAACACTTATGAATCTAATGCTGCACATGAAATTTTAAATTTTTAAATATCCAACTCATTCTTTAATATCCATATTAATTATTTTAACCCCCATAAAATACTGATCTTAGCAGGCAGGTAAGATGAGAGCATGGATAGTTAGCTCTTTAAAGTCAGTTGAGGGATCCCTGGGTGGCGCAGCGGTTTGGCGCCTGCCTTTGGCCCAGGGCGCGATCCTGGAGACCCGGGATCGAATCGAATCCCACGTCGGGCTCCCGGTGCATGGAGCCTGCTTCTCCCTCTGCCTGTGTCTCTGTCTCTCTCTCTCTCTGTGTGTGTGACTATCATTCATAAATAAATAAATAAAAATAAAGTAAAATAAAGTCAGTTGAGAAGTTGAAGACACTTAACAGAAGGATCCTTAATCCAACTACTTACTAGATTTCTCAAGATTTTGGTATTGTTTAGTTTTTGTTCAGAACCTTACTAGCTTTAAAGGCAACTCAGGAAGAAAATAGCAGGAGATAAGGGTTGAGTGCAGTTGGGGAAAAAAAACAGAAAAAAAAATTGTTCCACACTGTAATCAAAGAATAGTTCTTAGTTTCTCGTAGAATCAAATTCAACCAGAGTGGATTATGTGTTCTCCATGGAAGTGTAAGAATAAGGAAGGGATGTAATTAAGAGGGAATTTGGAAAAAGGAAGAAAAAGCAAAAAAATGATGATGTTCTTACAACTTCTTTTAATCTTTGCAATTGATTAGGCTTTCAAATGATTTCAAATACAGCAGTATTGAATTTAGCCTCTTAAAAAATCTTGAGAGCTTCAATAACCCTATATCAGGTACTGTAAAGTTATGAACATACTAAGATATAAATATATATTGAGTAGAAATAAATGAATATTAATCCTTTTTTAAAAAATGAGATTCCTAGAAGCTGTAAACAAAGAACAAAGGGAAAAATATTCACTAATATTATGTCTTAGTAATAAGGAATATGATAGAGAAGACTACAGTAATTTTTGTGACTGACTTTCCATCATTTCCATCATTTCAACCTTTGGAATAAGAGGAAAGATAAGAAGTGAGGGGAGACCATATTGTAGAAAAACTTGATCCTATAACTATTAGTTAGCCAGTGGGACCTAGTTTTAAAAAAGATTTTTTAAAAAGACAGTTAAATATTGTCAAGGTAAATGTTCAATCAACACTCCAGAAGGCTTGATTGTGAGCAGTTATTTTTTCATAGTCTTTTACTTTGGTTTATTTTTTTAATCCACATACCTGGCTGTGTCTATTCCAAGGGCTGTCATAGTCTGGCGGCCACCTCTCTGAATTATTTGATTTGCTGCAACAAGTACTTCTTCTGTTGATGAGTACTTATTAAGGTTGAACTCATGGGTTACATTTTCTCCATACTGTACAATTCCAACCTGAAATACCAAGCCACTGTGAGTTAACCATCTAGCAATGTTTGGTTTTCAGTTTTCTTAAACGTGTGGATCAGATATACGTTTTTGTCTTTCAGATGAGTTAAAAAATTCATCAGCACACAAATCTTTCTATTCTGACAGCAATAACCATTTCCACTTGTGGATATTTGTAGCCCAAAGAATAAGAATGACAATACTCTTATTAAATTTCTCAAGTGATTGGTTTATCTCTTCACCAGTTTCTACTTAATGACTCTGGCAGGCCTTGGAGGGTAGAAAGTGCAACACACTGACATGCTCTCTGCCTTCATGGAGCTTCTAACTAGTAGAGAGAGAGAGAGAGAGAGAGAGAGAGAGAGAGAGAGAGAGATTGAACACATGATCCTTCCAATGCATGTTCAACTGTGGAGAGGGCTGTAATGGAAAAGCTGTTTAGCAAGTAGGACCTAAGGCTCTACTTCAAAATGGGGGCTCAGAGAAAGCCTCTTAAGAGTGATATTCAAGTTGAGGCTGAAAGGTACAAGGAGGGTGGAGATCTGTCCTGGATAAAGATTGAGTGGGAGGACATAATCCACACAAGGGGAATCTGTGTGTAAAGAAGCTGAGATGAGCAAAAAGCAGGGATGTCCTGAGAACCAAAAAGAAGTCAGTGAGCCTGGACCAGGCTGTGAGGGGAAGTGAAACAAGATGAGGCTGGATGAGTAATAAGTGGGGCATGTTTCTGGGGGAGCACACTTTTGCTTCAGGCTGTATCTAGCTCAGGCATAGCTTCATTTCTCTTATGCCAGCCCTTCTCCCCACCCCCCCTTTTCATGTTCTCCGTCTTCCCTTTTTTGCCTCCCTCCTTTCACTCTGTCTTTAGCACAGACAGGATAATGTTAAATAATTAAAATCTTTTTTAAAAATAGAGGACATTAGACATCTTGGAGCAATTATGCCACCATACTTAAATAAGAATAGTGCCCTATATAAATATGTATTTTTAAAAGATTGTATTTATTCATGAGAGATGCACAGAGAGAGGCAAAGACATAGGCAGAGGAAGAAGCAGGCTCTCTGCAGTGAACCTGATGTGGAACTCGATCACAGGACCCCAGGATCACGACCTGAGCTAAAGACAGGTAGGTACTCAACCACTGAGCCACCAAGCATCCTGTATCCTATATTTTTAATGCTTTATAAAAACTTTTTTTCCTAATTTATTCAGATTATAGTATCACATTTTATAAATGAGTAATTTAAGTTTACTCCTCATAGTGAAGGGGCAGATGAGGGTCTAGTCTAAAATGTGAATCCCTTATCCCACAGCTCTTTCCATCACTCTATTTCTTCTCTACAAAAATACAACTTCCTAAAGTCCCTGCATTCTCTGTCACCTCATCCTGCTAGTTTCTGCTAAATGCTGCTACCATTTCATTGCTACTTGATGAATTTAATGAGTTAGCTACCTAATCTTCAGGGACTGGAGAATATAATAAAGCAAAGCAAAAAAATTATATTTTAAAAATAGAAATAGAACATATTAATTCTTCCTTAGAGTTGCTTAGTTAGGTATAGGATAAATAAGAAACAACTAGAGATCATATACAAGTGTAAGATAAAGTACATAATAAGCTGAGTGAACATGCAATCTGCTCAATTTGTGCCCTGTTCTTCTAAGAATATATCTTTCACTGAATATTTGTCACCATAAGTACCAAGACTATGCACTGTTATAATTGGAATAAAGATGACCAGAAGTCCCTTTGGAAATAAAGTAGACTACAATGAACTAATTATGCAAAAAATAATAAATGAATGGGGACATACCAATAACTCCAGTTCAAGTTATTTCCTTGAATTATAATGAAATGGATAGTTATCTATTACTCTCTACATAGATTTAAAATTATTTTCCCAATGACCTTTATAGCTTTTAATTAATAATCCAGGGAGACACTAAATAATTATTAAGGGAAACCATGAAGGTTTGATACTGTCTTTGTTTATATAAATATTCACTGTAAATAAAGGTAAAATGATGTTGGCACTTAAACATTATGCCTATTTTTAGGTATCAAGATGAATAAATATTGTTGTGAAAGTTAATTGCTCATCCATTTAGGACATCTTATGGAGTTGTTTGTTTTTATTTCCCTTTGTTTTTATTTGACTAAGCAGGAGACCAAAGAATTCTGAGAACTGTCATTCCTGTCATTATTCTTGGACATTTACATTTTACTACTTGGGTGAATCTACTGAACACCCTAGTCTCTTATTTGGATAATCTATTGAACGGTCTAGTCTCTTGTTTCTTTGACTTCCTCATCTTCATAATCTTTTCCTCTTTTTTTTTTTTAAGATTTTATCTATTCACGAGAGACAGAGAGAGAGAGAGAGGCAGAGACACAGGCAGAGGGAGAAGCAGGCTCCATGCAGGGAGCCCGATGTGGGACTTGATCCCAGATCTCCAAGATCACACCCTGGGCCGAAGGCGGTGATAAACTGCTGGGCCACCGGGGCTGCCCTTCATAATCTTTTCCTATAGCTCACCTGTTATTCACTCTCAAGGTCTTATCCTTGACCTTGTCAACTGGAAAAACTGCAGCACCTCCAACTCCATTCAAGTGTTCTTCTGTATGCCCATTAACTTCAGCTCATTTACCTAGTATATTTAATTCATCAATTCCTTCACCATATCAAGACTTCCTATTAATTCAGAGATCCTACTTTTTTTTTTTTTTTTAACCTAGCCTAGATCCCATGGTCCATCACCATAATCATTTACTTGCAAACTTTAACTCCTTTAACCATTTTTCCCCTCCATTAACTCGCTTGGCTAACTTCCAAATCTGGTTAAATCCAAATATCTCCCTTTTCTTTGTGTGCTTCTGTGACACTAAATGTTTCTAGACAGAAATCACACAACTTGTAGACTGGTCTCACTTTAAAGTTATGGCCATGAATCTCTAATGTGGTTGCACATAACACAGCCCAACAGTCCTACTCCTTTTTACCAACAAGTGCACTTTGCTCCCACTTGAGAGCAAATGGTCATAAGCCATTAACTGTCATAAGCCATTAACTGCTCAGGAAAAAGAGAGTATCACACTGATACATGGGGAGGAGTTCACAGGAAAAGAGGTAGAATTTATCCCAATTAAACAAGGCTGCTTTGTGCCATAACATTTGATATTTGCAACATGCTTTACATATCTTATAAAACCTTCTATAAACTATGGATTATCTGAACACTAGGGATAGAAAAATTTTAGCCCTTGGTAAGTAAAAAAATCAGTGCTTTATATCTTTCTCTCTTTCTCTATCGACTTAACATATATATCGCTTTCTTAAGTTTATTCTCTAGAGAATTTACAAATGCCAGTTGCTTTCTTTATACTTTGCTTCTAACTCCACCTGAGCATCTCTTCAGATGACTGACTGTCCTTGGACTGCTAGAAGTGTTTTGCCCCAGGGGCTCAAAAAGCCAGGAGTGCCCAGGAGTTTTCTCCCTCCTTGCCTATTACCATGTTCCATAGGCGACGCTTCAGTGCAGGCAGTGAAAGACCAGCACATTGACTCAACTGGGAGCTCCCCTTCCAGATCAGCCTGAGTCTTGATTTACCCTGAAATCACACCCTTGCTTGTCCTCAGTTGCTACTGTTTTGCTTCTCCAAATATCTTACTATTTTCTCTAAAAGCACTCCCTTAGTAAATCACTATCACTTGGCTCATTTTCTCAGGGTTTGTATCTGGGAAACCAGACCTAAGGGAGAGAAAGAGAAGCTTCAAAGCACTGATTTTGGACTTTGCAAGAGGATACAATTTTTCTGCTATTCCTAGTGTCCAAGTAACCCAATATTTTCATAGAAGGTTTTATAAGGTATGTAAAGTACATCACAAATGTCAAATATGATGGCACAAAGCAGCCTTGTTTAACTGGCATATATTCTACTTCTTTTCATGTGAGCTATTATCCCTCTTTCTGCATTTCTTCATTGGCTCAGGCCAGATTTCACTGCCTTGAACCTGGACTGTGGCAATAGTTGGTCTCTCTGCTCTTGCTCTCCCTCCTATTTCCATTCTCCTCAGCTTCTTCTACATATTAATGAAAGATTTACTATCTTGAAATTCTTTCATCATATAACTTGTTCAAAAATCTCTAATGGCTCTCCACTGCTTAGTATATCAATGACTTTGAAATACACAGTACACTTTAGAAGATAATTTTTATTCTAATTAAGATAGAAAACAGATAGATCTTCAAGGTGCTCCTGGAAATACTAGACCTATAGGATAAAATTCAGTTTTCTTCCCCTGACTTGCAGTTACTCAAAGCCTGACTGTATCTTATTTGTTCTCCTTCATCTTTAGGATTCCCCAGTTCAAATGTTGCCCCTACCCTTTCTCATCCCTCCAACAAAGATACATTCTACCCATTCCAGGAGATAAGTTTCACTTTCTCTGCAAAAATTTCCCCACCTAGCCAATGTAGCGCATACTGATCTTCCCCTTCTCTAAGTTTTGAGGCAAACTTGTCTATTTTGCTCCTGTGAGTACTGCACTCTTCTCAACTGCTTTGTATGCATGCTTTATCTCTCCAACTAAATTATATGTTCTAGAGGGCCAAGGAGGGGTAAAGAGCATGGACTATGTCATAGCTTTTGGTATTCTCTTATCCCATGCCACTGTTTTGCTTTGCTTAGAGTTGACCCTCATACATTCTTACTAAATGACTGTAACATTTCACATAAGCAAGTAGAATATGGAGATAGCAGAGAAATAATGATAAGCAGAAAAAGACATAAAGTAGTGTGGGAAATGAGAAGACTGGGCAGTAGAAACTTAGATCTCAGGGAAGTGACACTCAGTGTAGGCCCCTGGCTGATACTGGGCTGCATATTTCCTTAGGAACCAGACAGAATAAGGCTTGCTGTGTCTTCTCCAGAAAGGGGTGCCATTTATTGATTTTCATCACAGGAAAATGGTCAAATCCCAAAACAAACATAAGTAATGCTTTGCTGACTATTGATAAGACCTAGTGAATAAAAACAGAGTCAGTCCTAGCTTAGTGTATAATTTAAGGCAAGTAAAACAGATTCATTCTAGCACACTGTGTATATATGCAAATGCAACAGAACCAAGTAAGGGTGATGATTAAATAACAAGATAAAAAGTGAGCCAAGTGATAAATACAAATTGTAAGGAGGCTGGAGAAAAGAAGCACAAATATATTTATTGTCTTATGTTGAAAGGCCTCATGGAGGGAGGAAGATGCAGCCTTCTGAGTGAGATACTCAGGTAAAGAACAATCAGTTACAAATGTAGAATGGGAAAAAGCAATGCTGTCTGGAACTTGGAAAATATGTCAAAAATGAGGAGGAATTGAAATCATTCTAGGAACTGAGAAAAATAAAAACAGCCAATAATCATCATATGTGACTTGAAGCAGCCAGTTGCTTCCATTGTTGGAATGATACAAGATCCAGAGGGTAGAAATTAAGTAGAACACTGTTGAGGAGTAATAGAGATGGATAAGTTCTCGGCATGTTTGCTGAATGGAAATAAACAGACAGGGATGACAGCTAAAAGAAGCAACAGGTTAGATGTAGGTTCTCTTTAAAAGAAAATGAAAAAAGAGTAGCTTATGGCATCCGTAACACAGTACAGGAAGATAGTAACAACACTCACAAGGGATAGATGAATCACAAGTAGAACTTCAGTCACTTTTCAGAGGCAACTGGAAAGGAAGCCTTTACTTTCTAGAAAGATACAGTTTGTACTTCCTGAGTAAGTAGAACAAAAGATATAGGTATGTAATTATATTCTAAGGCCAAAGAGAACTAAGATTCAGGCTATGGCATAAATCAGGAACACAAATGCCTGAGGATTCTTTTACATGAGCCAGAGGTTTGTAACACTTATTCAAACCCGCCATTTAAACATGAGATTTATAATCCTTCTTCAGCTAAGCCACAAACTAATATTCCCTTACTCCTTTCCTAGGGAGTACTATCATCCTTTTGTGTGTTACTAGGTATGATTTTTAAAGAGTTCCATGGTCAAGTAATCTTGGAAAATGATGAATAACACAAAGTTAACATTTATCTTTACAGCGGGACCCCCTTCCACATCCTCTCTGTCTTTCTGCCTTTATCTCTTCTGTCTGCCTTTTTTTCTCCCACTGCTATTTATATTAACTAAAAAAGAAAAAGATAAAAGAAAAAAGCTACAAATTTCAAATGCAAAAGACCAAGGTTTTTTTGTTACTCTTGTCCTTATTTGCTCTACTTCTTCTCATAAGCAAATTCTCTTGAAAGTGCTCTCAGAGGGGCACCTGGGTGGCTCAGTCAGTTGGGTGATGGACTCTTGATTTCAGCTGGGTCCTGATTTGGGGGCTGTGAGATTGAGCCCTGCTTTGCGCTCTACACTCAGCTGGGAGTCTGCTTGAGATTCTCTCTTTCCCTCAGGCCCATCCCCTCCTCTCTAAAATAATAAATACATCTTTTTTAAAAAATGAAAGTGCTCTCAGAATCTCTAATATGACAGCATGCATTGTGAATCATGAATTGGAAGACCTGGTATATTTTATTCTTATTTAAGGGAATATTTTTTGGGAGAAACATATTCAACATCTCAAGCAACACAGTTTGGACAAAATTGCCTTATAATACTGACTTACCTACTTGTAAATATCAATTAATTGTTTTTGCCTCATTCACCTTTGATATATTCATGATACAATATCATGTACTGCAGTTATCCAAATATAAGATTTTACTTCATTTCTAAGTTGGAAGTCTTTTAGGTTCAGGGACAAAGTTTTAGTTTTTGTAATTTTTAAATTGCCCATGACATCTAGCATAATACTTGATCAGTAAGATATTTCATATGTATCTGCCAAATTACAATGAATTAGTTATCTAAGCGGTTTCATTTCTTCTGGGGAATAGAGAAGAAAGAGAAGGAAAGTGAATGTGAGAAATAGAAAAGAAATCACCGAAAGGAAGGCATTCTGATTTTTCTCTCATGAAACTTCAAGTCGCAACAGCATGACAAAGAAGTTTAAGAAAGAGAAATATGCAAAATAGCTATTATAAAATAATGAAGTTTTCTGTGTAAGATGCACAATTGCTTAACGTGAAAAGAGCTCAGGCTTTGTGTCTGGCCAGTTTTATATTTCCTTTTACCAAACTGTGGTACAAAAGCCCTACCCTATAATGTGCTTCTAATGTAATTAGAAGTCAGAGTATGAATGTGGTAATAATATAGATTGCAGTCCAATTGAACTGTCAGCATGGGTCATTCTGATGCAATGTTAGCTGAAACCAGGCTTAACCTTTTGTCACTATGGAGAGGGACATAGATGAGCCTGGCTTTCAGATGAAATGAGTCCTCAGAAATATAAAGTTAAATGATGATAAATATAGGTCCCGGGAAAGGGATATATTTAACTGCCCTCTTAGATACTGCTGCAATGAAGCTGATCCAAATTCAAAAATGCAAGGATAGGAGAGTGAAAGTAAAGTTCTGAGGAAAGAGAAGACTATGGGAAAAATCAGGAAGAGAGGTGAATGGAGCCAGGGAGGGAACACCTGCAAAGCCTGAAACCTAATGTGAAGGGGATGTCTCGGGGGAGTCCCACAAACACATACTTCTAACTCAATGATTTCATGAAGTAGAGTGAAAGAAGGAGGTTATTACAACAATGATTTTTTTAAAGATTTTATTTTTTTAAATTTATTCATGAGAGACACACAGAGAGAGACAGAGACAATAGGCAGAAGGAGAAGCAGGCCTGCTGCAGAGAACCCAATGCAGGATTCGATCCCAGGACTCCGGGATCACAACCTGAGCCAAAAGCAGACACTCAACCACTGAGCCACCCAGGTGCCCCACAACAATGATTTTTAACACAAGGAGAAAAATCCCAGTAATGACATTTTTCCAAACCAAATAATTCATCTCCTCTGTGGTTGGAAAGACATAAAACTCTAAATTGTATCCCATAAATAAAAGGATTAAGGTACAATGCTGTCAAAGTAGAGTTCATAGTCTGCTAGGAGAGGCAGATATGTGATACAAAAAGTAGTGCTACCAATGATGAGAGCAATAAGTGAAGGGTGAGCAAAAGGTATGGAAACATGGGAAGGGAAAGAACTGTTCATGGGAAGCAGGGGTGGAAAGATCATGGAAAGTGCCAGAACAACTGACATTGGAGGTTAAGTCTATGAAGTATACCTAGCACCTAGGGCCTGGGGTAGAGAAGGGCACTCTGGGCAGGGGGGCTCATGCAGACACAGATGATGTGTTCAGGGAAGGCCAGGGGAGGCTAGGGCACCAGGGAGGCAGGGGGCAGTGGGAATGACTGGTGCCAGGTGACAAATGCCACATAGTCCCCTGGAGAGCTTGGATCTTATTCAGCAGACAAAGATAGGAGATTTCTCTTATCCAGGGAAATGCTATGGTCTGAACTTTACCTTGGAAGGATAACTCAGGTGAGTTATGGATGGAGGAAGGGGGGAAAATGGAGAACGGGTAGCTATTGATAGAGAAGATTCACCTCATTCACAACACCACTGTCAGAAACTATAGCCTGATTGACAAGGATATGGCTGCAAGGTGCAGTCAGGCTTCTTTTCAGACTTCAAAACAATGAATCGGGCCTAATATTTAAGGCTTCTAGGGAAATAACCATAAAATGTGCAGTAAAAAGAAAGATAAATAATATTCCTAAAATTTAATTAATTTCTCTCTTTCATTTTGGCTGGTTTAATGTTATTCTACACTCTTGATAGCAACAATCTAGACATTGTTCCATTAGTATATTTCACTTTTATATCAAGCCTCACAATTTACTGGTTTTATTTAGGGTAATGCACTTGTATTTGGCATATTTATATCATTCTCATTTATTATTAAAAGCAATGTTATGTTTAGGTATTGAGGATCAATAAGACCTCCATAATGTTTATACCATCATATCTTTTATGGCAAGCTCAGAGTGTTTCAGGTTTTTTTTTATAGGTGGTTTTTTTAAAAGGCAATTTTACAGCCTTTACTCTGTCTTGGGTAAAAAAAATGGTTTACAAAAATTTTTTCACTATGTTTTCAAAAGTCTTAATGGGACCACACAGGAACATGGAAGAAATTTTGAATAACTATTTGGAGTTGATCTTTTTGTAATTGTGTTGCATTCTCTTAATGTATACTAATTGTCATACAGAAAACTTATTTTTTTAAAGTTTTTTAAATTTTAGTTCCACTTAATTAACATACAGTGTTATAGTAGTTTCAGATGTATAATATGGTGTGATTCAACATTTCTATACATCATTCTGTGCTCATCACAAGTTCATTCTTAATGCAAGCTTTTTTGTTTTCCTTCCTTCCCCGCTTCCTTCCTTTCGAAGGTTTTTTCTTTGTTGTGTTGATAGTTACTCTCACATCTTTGCAACTATCTTCCAATACGTGCAGTTACTGAATGACAAATCTACGACTGCAGAGAATAGGCCATCATATTCGATTTTTACTTGTTGTTACTAGGTGTATAACTGTAATTAATATAGTAAACAAGAACTCATGAGGTATAGTCATAATGTAAATTTTTGGGGGCCCAATGATCTCTTCAAAACTTATTTAGGGTGAAGTTTTTCCATTCCCCTTGGATAGAAAGATAAAGGTCTTATTCTTTGTTTTGAAAGATCTGTTAAAAAAAAGAGAGACCAATAAAATTGACCTTTAGGCAACACAAATTTGAACTGTGTGGGTCAGTCCACTGATAACATGACTTTTTTTTTTTTTTCTTGGTAAATACAATGTAGTATACAGATGTGTTTTCTCTTGCTTATGATTTTACTAATAACCTTTTCTTTTTTCTAGATTACTTTATTGTAAGAATACGGTATATAACATGTATAACATATACAATATATGATAATCCACTGCTTATGTTATTGGAAGGGCTTCCAGTCAACAGCAGGCTATGAGTAGTTAAGTTCTCAGGGAATCAAAAGTTATATGCAGATTTTTAACTCTTCAGAAAGTCATTGTCTCTAACCTTCACATTGTCCTAGGGTCAAATGTATTTGAATTTAGGTTGTACCACAGAAACTGCTGTATTTGTAGGTCAACAAAATTATCATACAGCAACAATTTCATGGGGTTCAACTTAAATTAAAACAAAATCAAGAAGACAAAATATCAAAGTTGATTTACAGTTAAATCTTCTCTCCTTCCCTTACTAAGTAAGGCTTACAGTGGGTGAGAAGCATGCAGTTGAGAAAGGGGAACAACTAGTTGTTTCTTTCTTTGTTTCTTTACTTATCTTCTTATCTTCCCTTGCTTGTTAACTGTAGTTTCTGACCTCCACAGGGACAGGGGGAGGGAAGATGAATAAAGGATACAGGAATTCTTACTTGACTGGTGCTATCTTGAGATGGATCCAGTGCTAACAGCCTTCTTGTGGATTCTCTGCAGATGTCCCTTTACCTGCAACCTTGTCTGGGTGAATACATTTCACTATTGCTGTCCCTGGATATCAGGGATGTCTTCTGACTTTCTGTGCAGAAGCCTCTGCTCACCTTAAGGGAAGTCCATGGACAGGACCTAGCATGATTCTGTGATAATTCATAAACATACACATTCTTTGTACTGACGACTGACCCTGGGCCTGCAGGCCAATTCGACTGTGGCTTCCTCTCATCTGATTGCCTGTCAGGAGCTGGTTAGCTGTTATCTGGCCGGTTAGGTATTTCGGGCAGGAGTCAGACTCTAGTCAACTGTGTGTCCCAACTTCAGTGGACACACCAAGCTCACTGTATGATCCCACTGAAGCCTTTCTCACTAGGCTCTTTTTACAGAGAAATCTTCATAAATCCTCTTAACTCCATTCTTAATACCTTTATGCCCTTGATGTGGTTGAGGACTCTAAGAGTTCCCCATCCAGCTCTTAGCTTCCTATCTGTAGTCTCTCTCACAATTTATGTTTATATATCCCCCTTTCAGGAATGAAGGCAGCAAGGATAAATACTTGGGAGGAAAAATTCCAGAAGGAAATTCTGCCAATCTTAGGGCAGAACTGGGTGCTCTAATTGAAAACAAGCAAAAAGAAAAAGACAAAAAAACCAAACTTATTTAAATTATGTTACAACCAGTCAGGGAAAAAAATGGTTGTTAAAATAAATTGTTTATGTTTTTGGAGAGAATTACTGTAATACCACATGAAAGACAACCATACACATTTTCTTTGAAGAGGAAGTATTTTTCCAAAATTTCTATGAATAAATTTCCTTTCTGAATCCAAAGAAGGTCAAATTTTAAAGGGAGTTTAAATGCGTTACATTTAACTTGTTTAAATGTTACATGTTACGCATGTAAACATTTAAAACCCTGTTAAATACAGTTTAGCAAAATTGATGGTTTAGTAAATATGTCCTTTCTGATCCATTTCATTTAGAGAATTACTTACAAAATAGTCATGAATACAACTTAAGCCAAAATAGAAAAAGATTAGAAAATACTAAACACTAAAGCCCAGAGTATAAAGTAATATACTTAAAAGAATATTAAAATGCCAGTTGTAGAAATAGTGTCTCATTAAGTGTCCACCTATCAGAGAAAGATTTTAAAAAGCATCAATTATGACATACACATTTATTCCACAGAGTCTTATTAAGGGCCCACTATGTCATGTCAAAGCACTGGCTGGCTACTAAAAAGGATTAAAAAGGTGATACAAAGTCTGTATCTAGAGATGCAGCAGACACACATACACATCATTATATAATAATGCATTAGTCCTGTGTTTCTGAAACTTTACCATGTTTAAGAATCGTGTAGCTTGCTTACTTAAAATGTAGGCTCTATAGCTCTACCTTGAGAAACTCTGATTCTGAAAATCTGGGGCATCGCACAAGCACCTCAGGGATTTGGAAAAAGAAATTCTGTGAGCTACTTTTGGAGAAACATCTCATTATCAGAAGCCCTATGAGGGCAGTGGCGGTGTCTGTCATATTGTCTACAATTATCCCAGCCCTAGCACAGAGCCTGGTACACTGTAAACCCTCAGGAAAAATATTTGAGTAAATGAATTAAGAAGTATGACTAGATTCCACAATGAATTATACAGGCAAAATGTGACAGAAAAATTCACCCATTTAGGGAGCTTCTCCCTACGAAGAAGATTGTCTCCGGTGAAATCAGCAGATATCACAAATGACTGTGTGCAGGGTTGCATTCTGAAATTTTCTCCTCTGTGGAATGGGGTCCTGGAACTGAGTAAATGTGACCTGACTCTTCTGCCTCAGAGCATGTTCATTTCCCTCGCATTTGCTAGTAGCATCTGCACCCTAAGGGTTGAGCCCATTCCTCTGAATAGAGTAATTGTTCCTTTTAAGAAAGACCTAGGACTCCATATATCTCACCCCGCAGGCTAGAGTTCTGCTGGTGGCTGGGAGAATAGCTCCTCTATTAGGACTTTCACTATAGAAATAGAAAATTAATTACAGTTCTAGTGGATAGAAACATCAAAATTGCAGCAGAACAAGTTGAGCACATGCCCCATGTTTTAGCTACAGTTAAGTCGAATAGTTGTTTTTTTAGAAATTTCTCCCCATGAGTACCTATTTCTAAACACATCGCCTTTATTGCCATTAAATGAAGTGAAACCTCATTAAGAAAAAGAAATTCTTAAATATGAGAAAAAAATGGATTTTAAGTGCTATTTTGTGGTCACTCACAAATTTACTCTGTATAATATGAGAAAGGAGATTGTAATGTTAGGTGTTCTTTGGGTTGTGAGATTAGTTTCCACAGATTCTGAAACCCTTCTCTGATATTATCAGAGGTGGCTACAGTTACCTTATAAGTAAGAATCAATTATGATTTTACAGAGATTTGTAGGGGATATTTTCCAAGAGCATTAGAAATGGCAGCTTTCATAATATTTTCTATTTAGAAAATAACAGGATCTTCCAGTAATGTCTTTTTCATCAGGAGAAAAGCAGGGATATAGAATATAACATTCATCCTGAATATTAGCTTTATTGGTTAGTTTATTTTCAGAATATTTTTATTATTAAAAATCTATGCATTTTTATCTTTAGAACAACAGAAATCAAAATGCTTAGTGACATACCTGTGTCTGTTTGGGACCAATATCCATTCTTTCAAGAAGGTCATTTAAAAAAGCTGTAACACTTTCCCAAGGGTAAATACTGTTGGAGCCATCCAGCACTATGACTATGTCCAGCTGGGTACTGCATTCTATAATAAAAGGAGTCAATTGCGCACATTTGAATTTATCTTTTTAGACAGTACGAAGGTGTATGAAGTGTCTTCATGGCTGAAATAAGCTCGTTTTAAAAGATAAGCTGATAGTCCACATAGTGGACACATTGCTTTTATAATCAGAAAACAGTTTTAGAAAAATAAAGGTGATAAATACTGTTGCATTCCATAGCAATTGGTTTGAAATTCTTATCAAGTAAAACTCATCTCTACTTAATTTTAATCGACATTGTATGAGTTATCTTTGGAAATTTTCTCAATATGAATTTTATGTAACTATTCTCATTCTATGTGTACTTCAAATGAGATTACTCTCTTCAAAGAGACTCACTCTTTAAATAAAAACAATGTGACAGCTTTAGTGATGATGTTTAAACAAGACTCTGTTAAAGGTTATTTACACTAATATCAACTCCAAAAATAGCAGTACGGTTTGGTTATATATTGGCAAAGCAAACATTTACCTAAATTGGTAATGCTGGTAGCTGACACAATACTTCAAGCTTTTTGGTATGCTCCTGTGTATACATATGTCTCATTCATTGCTTACACTTTTCAAACATGTAAGAACATTGCATAAAATGTGTACCTCGTACAGGAGCAATGGAGTTCACGACTTGAAATGTGGGGCTGACATCAGAACAGATTCCAGTTGTGTAATGCAAATGTCCACATCTATATGCATATAAGGGGCCACATGCCTTTTAAAAAATTAAAAACCATAAGATTAAAAATTATAGAACAGATTTTATAAAGACATAATGATAGCATTCCTGGTTCATTAATCAACTCTTTGCTTTCTTACCAGAAACCCTCCATTTGGGTTGGTGACTAAAGTTGATCCAAATGTCATGTTCTCCTTTACTTCCGTGACATTGGGAATTGATGTATTAACTAAAAATAGAACAAAACTTTATAAGGGTGGAAAATGAAGTAAAATTAAGTGTCTTCTCATTAAGACATTCTATTTGCTTTGCTCATATCATAGCACATTCTTCCTATGATTCAACTAAATAGTCTTCAAAGTATTATTAAAGGATATAATGAATAAGCTAAGGCTGAAAACTTGGCTTATGTCCCAGAAACTTTGTCTGGATAACTGTCTCAAATAGTTTTGCTGAACTGTAAAAGAATGCAGAACTATTGGGGCAATGAGAGAATGTGGGATAGCCTTTCACACATTTTTTCTAACTAAAACAAAACATTTACTCTCATAATATTATAGGTATAATGTAAACTTACACACATACCTTGCATGTTATATCTATATGTTATAAGTGGCCAATAATAAAAGATGATTTCTGATAGGAGGGAAAATGAGCAGTAGAGCAGGAAAAAAAAAAAAACCTTCTCAAATATACGTTTTTGACCATTATTTTCACCATCATGGGGACATCATGAGGCTAACAAAGAAAACTGGAGGAAGACTGAGCAGTGGTCAGGAAGTTTGGATATAAGAAATACAATGAAGGGACGCCACTTGATATTCCAGGTAGGAACACTGGGTCTTGAAGCATGCCAACCTGGCAAAATTGGCAAGAAGTTCTAGTTATTTATATTGGAAAGAGCAAAAAAAGATTGGACAGGAAAAATCCAAATCTTCTAAACTCTGCTTAGCAGAGTGATAAAATATTTGAAAGTGGCAAATCTCAGGTTCAAAGATTTATCTCACTGTTCATGCCCAGAAGTTTTTCCTACCTTAAGACCATCTATAGCTTAAAGTGGGGAATGGAAGCAGAGATTCCTGAATGGTCATGCTGCCTTCCTAGTTTGAGCAATGGTCTTGGTCCCAGATTTAGTCTGGTTTTCCTTGAAAGCACCTGGAACTGGGCTATTATCTACACTGGTCTTGAATAATCTGGATTAGATTTTTTGTACTAGGGTTGATCCAGAATGAGCATTCTTGGGACACTAGGGACTATAGCAGAAGAAACTTCACTGTTGTTGGTATAGTTAAAAATCTCCTTGCTAATGTTAAAATGCTATTAAAGTTTCCAATAATGAAAGAGTAGCTCCTATCAGAGCAAGTCTTTTGCAAATAACAACCATAACTCTAGGGAAAGGAGAAAAAAATGAAACAACCATCTGAAGACCCTAGAAAGCAACCAAAAACAGAAACTGGGGGCACGGGGAAAGTCTGTACTTGTAAGAGGAGATTAGTATTGGGTGAATTTCCTGTCTACATGTTTGTTTTCTCCCAAGGGAGGGCCTTCATCAGTGGCTAAATTTGAAATAAAACTCAAAGTCTTAACTGTTCTAAAGAAACAAAGGATAGAAATTGGGGTAATGATAGCATCTACAAAGTGAGGGGGTATATCTTGGAAAGTAGAGCCACAAAAAGAGAGTTCTAACATATACATGTATATTCTGTCCAAATATCTGAAGGACTTGAACTGTATATGTGCAGAGTAAACTTCAAACAGCTCAGCTACAACCAGAAGAAGTGAATAGAGATTTTAACTGCTTCCTACTGAAGTTTGGAAATTGAGTTCAGCCAAGTAAACTGTCTCCTAAAACAAAAAGTTAAGACTATTCAAAGACACATAAAAGATCTAGAATCTTCATGCTTGTAACTCAAAAGTATAATCCAGGATACAATCCAAAATTACTAAACACAAGATAAAACAGGAAAATGTGACTCAACCTCAAGAGAAAGGTAATAAATGGAAAGTGATGCTGAGATACTCCAGATGTTGTAATTATCAGGCAAGGATATTAAAGCAGCTATTGTAACTATGCCCATAAACATAAAGGAAAAATGTTCATAATAAACAAATAGGAAATTGAAAAACAGAGAACTGAAAAATACATTTGAAATAAACCTATAAAGTATATGTTAATTTAATGGTATTTAATACTGTATAGAAGACCAATAGGATTCTAATTATTGGATAGTTCTAGTAGGAATTTTCTAGTCATATTCTAATATTAGTGATATTTCTATCAAACAGATTCATTTCTATCAAAGTTTACCTTGTGCTATTCTCTTTAAAAGAATTCTTGTATTACAATTCCTGTGGTAAATTCTTTTTTTTTTAATTTTTATTTATTTATGATAGTCGCAGAGAGAGAGAGAGAGAGAGAGAGAGAGAGAGAGGCAGAGACATAGGCCGAGGGAGAAGCAGGCTCCATGCACCGGGAGCCTGATATGGGATTCGATCCCGGGTCTCCAGGATCGCGCCCTGGGCCAAAGGCAGGCACCAAACCGCTGCGCCACCCAGGGATCCCTCCTGTGGTAAATTCTTTAAAAAAAAATAAACAGTTAAATTTTGTGGAGGCAATGTAATGGGTGGGGTTATTTGGAAAGGTTTTTTATTTCTAAATCTATGGATATTTTATCCTGAATTCTGAAGCAAATAAAGGGCAGACAGAATCAAAATGTTATTTTATGTGAACATGGATGGTAAGAACTGAAGAATGTTTATAGATTCTTGTAATATTTTTTTGAGTTAAGATTTATTTTTAATGAGAATACTGGGTATAATTTAGGATTAGACTTTAACATTTTGATTTTACATACCTGGTAGATCCAACTTTATGCAAGGTAATGGTTTGCCTCTCCCAACTGGACACTTATAGACATCTCCAGTTTTGTTCTTGGGTTGACCAACTAAAGGGGAACCAATTAGCACCCTGGAAGTTAAATAACTCAATTAACACTTTTGAAGAAAAGGAAACATTTTATTTTAGTTATTTTATGACTAGTTCTAAGGCAATAACAGTAGACATCATCAGACAGTCCCTCTCTGTTAGTAATGGAATGTTATTCAAAATAAGCTGAGTATCTTCAAATTGCAGATTGATTTGCATTAAAGAGCCATAAAATATATAGAGGATTTCAGAATATTTTATTTATTGTATTAAACATTTCTTTATTATATTTTTTACTTGGGGGCTGAAATAATAATTATTGGTTAAGCCTGCTGTGTTAGTTTACAAAACACATGGAAGTATAAATGATTTTTTCCTATGAGGAACTGATAATTGCATAGAAAAGTTAGCAAACATAAACATTTTATTATCATAAGATTTAATCTTAGTATAGACTAGTTTGTAAGCACTTAGAAAATAGGGATATTCATGAGACCCAGGTTAAAATCACTTAATGTCTTTTTAGACAGAATTATAGAATGAGTTTAATAATAATTAATGAAAAATATAGTCATGACTTATTTTAGTCCTAGGAAGCCATTTAACAAGGTCCCCTGTGATATCTTTGGGAATAAGGTGGATGAATGTGGTT
Organism: Canis lupus baileyi; assembly: GCF_048164855.1. Classification (NCBI taxonomy): domain Eukaryota; kingdom Metazoa; phylum Chordata; class Mammalia; order Carnivora; family Canidae; genus Canis; species Canis lupus. The sequence continues at coordinate 63,162,759 of NC_132841.1, forward strand.
GAGTGTTAAGGCATTTGGGTGGATTCACAGCTACTGATTTACTGCTGGCTGAAAACTTATATACAAAGATGCTGATTACTGTCAACCAAAGGACTTGAATTTTGTACCATAAGACTGTACTTATTGGGATTGTCTTAGCCTATATCTTTGTTTATGACTTTTGTGAAGACGCAGAAAGCATAAAGGAATGTATCAAATTAATCAATATATTTGGGAAATCAGAAGTATCTCAACATTCTGGAACAAGAAACTTAATAAACCAGTTAAAATTTAATATGGACCTATGTAAAAAAAAAAACTTCTATTTGAATACTATTACTGACATCAGGATGTGGGCAACCTGACTTAATAGGAGTTCATGTAAAAAAAGACATGGGGGATTTGCTGATAGCAAGTAAACATGAGCCAACAGTGTTTTTTAGTACATAAAATGCTAATGTGTCCTTAGGCTGCACTGCTGGAAAGAGATGCCCTGGTCAAGGAAAGTGACCCTGTGTGCTCTGCACTACAGGCCATGTCTGTAATCTCCAAATTAAGAGGGACATAGGCACAACGGAATGTATTTAGGAATTATGACTCAGATGGTTAAGCACCTGATACTTTTGTCAGACCAGAGATGCTTGAGGGAAAGTTGGGGATGTTTAGAAAAAGAAAAAAATCTGAATGACGCTGAGAGGTTCCATTGGAATGAAGGTGTTGAAGGCATATATTAAAAAATATATATATAAAATTGTATTTAAGTAAAATATTTAAAAAAGAAAGAAAATTTTAAAAATCTAAATATTTGAAAATCTGTCAAAAATCTGTCTGAAAATCTGTCTTATTGAAAAGGGATGGGATTTATTTTGTGTAAATTCTTTGGGTAAAGCTAGTATTAATGTGAAGGTTTTATAACAATTACAAGTATTGAATTGTTGAACAGACTCCCTAAAACATAGCTATGACATAATGCCCTTGTAAAGCCATTTTTGATATGCATAAATAACCATAAAAATGTTTAGACTTTTTAATACATAACTCTTATTTCTGGAAATCCATCCTAAAAAAAAAGGCCTAATTTAAGAGAAAAAGCTTAATGCATAAAAATAATGCCCATAGTGTTATATATAATATGAAAAATTAAAAGAAATATAGTCAACAGCAAGAACTAATTATTGCAGGGCCATTCTATAGAATATTGCAGTAAAAAAAAAAGAATATTGCAGTCATAAAAAACAATAGTTAATACGATTGGATGGTGGTATTAAAAATTATTTATGATCTAATTCAAACAAAAATCTCCCTCATTTAGTGAAAACCTATGACAATTCAAAGTGAACGATACCAAATTATATTGAATGTACTCATCATAATGGCAATGACAATAATAGCTGGCACTTATTAAATCTATACCTTATGCCATATACTGTCCTAAGTGCTTTTTATACTAAGTAATTTAATTCTTTCCATCAAATATAACATGAACTTTGGAGCCAGACTTCATGCATTCAAATCACGGTTTTGTCACTTACTTAGTTGTATGATTTAGGACAAGTTACTTACCCTCTGCCTTAGTTTCTTCATTTGTAAAACAGAACCAGTATATCTATGCAAAACTTAGATTAAATGAGAGTTCATCAAAAAACAAATTATATTAAGGAATTTATGGTTATTATTCTTTCCTCAACGTTTTCGAAGAATTTTGTACTGTGATTGATTAAATTGGTTCTATAGTTAAGATAGTTTACAGAAAGGTAGTGAGCCTACTATTATGGAAAGTATTTAAGTGGAGGCTGGATAGATTGATTAATGTTTAGTAAGAACATTCTACAAGCCCAGCATGTACAGCAGGCCCTGGGAATATGAAATGAATAAACCACAATTTTTTTAGGTGGCTTAAAACTTAGGGGGGAAGCAGAACTATAAAAGGACTATTATAATACCAAACAGGTCAGAACTTGGTGCAACTTCACCAAGGTCTAAGAAGCAAGAAGAAACAACTCTTTTAATAAGTTCAAGTAGCTCAGGGTAGCTGGAGTAGAAATCGAGCCTGTCAAGCTAAACAGGGTCCAGATTATGAATTTTCCTATAGTCCAATATAAGAATTTCAGATTTTTAGGGAGGGGAGAGTCGAGAACCACCAATGCTTTTAAAGAGGGATATGATATGATCAAATGCTTTATGAAACTTATTTTCTTGCAGTGTCACGAATAAATTGGGGAAAGGGGCAAATTAGACTCAGAGAGTGAAGGTAACAGTTTCTAGACCTAGATGAGAGAGGAGGATCTGAATTTAAGAAGTGGAGAGGAAGGGAGAACCAATTCTACAAATAGAATATAAGCTGTCTTAGTTTGGGTTTCCCCAAAAGCAGACCCTAGACAAGAACTTTGGTTGCAGGTAGATTTAGGGGAGGCAATTTCAAGCACGCACAAATGTGGAGGTGGGAAAAGTGATAGAGGGATGGAAGAAAGGCCAATAGAGTGCACTGATAATGGGTTACTTCGGTAGGCCTCTGGGCTCAGCCTTGCTGCTGATCATCTCAGAAACCATGTGGAACATATATGAGCATGCTTCAAGCATGGCTAAGGCCCTAAGAGTAAATACTACTGCCTGAAGAAGGTACAAAGTAAGAAGAGAGCTGAAGGAAAAAGTAACACTTAAGATTTTAATGAGCAAAGGAAGAAAACTGGTAGGAGTGTCCAAAGAAGGAGAGAGAATCAGGAAACAGTAGTATCTCAAAAGCCAAAGAGGGAAGAATATAAAAAAATGGGAGCCATGAGCAGACTTCAAGAAGTTTGGGAGGCAGGCAGGGGGATGGGGTAATTGGGTGACAGGCACTGAGGAGGGCACTTGACAGGATGAGCACTGCATACTGTATGTTTGCAAATCGAACTTCAATAAATAAATAAATAAGTAAATACTTATAGATATTATAGTTAAGATAGTTTACAGAAAGGTAGTAAAATATATATATATATATATATGTGTATATATATAAGTTTGGCTAAGAATGAAGGAGATGGGCCATGGCATTGCGTGTGGGCCTTTTGTTTTTTTCAGGCAAACCATTAACGGTTTGAGGTAAGTTTAAATTTATTATGGAAAGCATCTGTATTGGATAAATGATGTTAAGAAAGAACTAGTAACAAGAGAAAGGTAAATATTATACAGAAGAGAGAGTAGAACCCATGAGCTGATCGACGGGATGGATCGAGAAGGACAAATTTGCCTTAGACATGAGGAAAGGCCACTGATTCCCTAGGCTGATTCCTTAATCTGGATGACCCAGTTTACAGAGGTTAGAAACTGTAGTAGATGCTTTGGAATTTTTTGCATTCTTTGTAATGTGAACTTGTCCTTCAATGTCCTTCACCAAGGCAAAATCTGTTTTTCCTCCTGTTGAAACTGGGACTTAATTGATAAATAGAAGGCAGCAGAAATGGCACTGTGACTCCTGAGGCTTGAGTAATGTGTAGAATTGTCAAATCAATACACTGTACACCTGGAGCTAATGTAACATTGTATGTCAACTATGCTTCAAAAATTAAAAAAAAAAAGCATTACAGATTCCATTTCATCCTTTTTGGAAATCTGAGATCACATGCTGTGATGTAGCCCAATCTAGCCTGATGGAAGACGACAGGCCACGTGGAGGAGAAGCAATGCTGAGCCAACTGCATGAACTGCCAGGCATGTGAGTTAAACTATCTTAGACCCTCCAGCCTCAAGTGAGGTACCAGATGAGTATTCGTGCAGTTCCCCATGTAGCAGGGGAACACCAATCCAACCCTCAAAATCTTGAGAAATAATAAAAAATACTGTTTTGACTCACTAGATTTTGAGATGATTTGCTATATATCAAGAGCTAACTGAAACAAGAAGGGAGGATAAAGTTTTCATCTAGGGCCCCTCCCTCTGCCTGCCCCTGTTCCTCCCCTCTTTCCTTTCTCAACTTCCTTCCTTCCTTCTTTGAAAATAGTATCAATAGTCATCTCATGAGATTTAGGTAGAGAGGCAGTTGAGTGGTGGGCTTGTGGAGATTTAATGAAGATATAATCCGACAGGGCATACATAGGCCAGTGAGGCAGCCCTCAGTCCAAAATGAGGTCAGGGATGTTTTGGAGGTTGTTACTGCTGTAGATGTGAGCTAGGCCTCCAAAGATCCTTCCAATTTTAAGATTCCATCATCCAAATAGACCAATTGTAAGTGTGTAGAAGAATACTCATTAGTTTAGAAAACATGTACCACTAACTGGGGAGAATTTAGGATAATTGATGAAAAGTAAGTTCTGAATGGCATGTTAATAGTAAAGTTATTGTGAATTCTAAAACAGGAGAGAAGAGAGATAGTGGATATCCTAGGAAAAAAGTGGAAACAGAAGAGCAAGTGCTGAAAATGAGGATGATGAGGCGGTACAGGTGTTGGGAACACAGTGTAGAGCTTCTGTAAATTGGAGCAGGAAGGTTGAGTGGCACACAGCAGACTTTAAAGGAAAGGCTCTGTAGTTTATATTTGATTTCTAGGGCAATAGAAACCCCTACTGTATGGTGATCACTGGAAATAACCTGAAATAGCAACTGGAACCATGGCCTAATGTGTATTCTGGATAAGTAAGCCCTGAGGTGTGAGAGCTCAGAAAGTGGTAGTTTAGCAGGCCAGGGTCAAGACAGGGAGCATGAGAGTTGTGATGAGTGGTAAAGAATCAGTTAGCAGGAATATGATCTAAGATGATTTTGTGTATTTTCCTAGGAGCTATTTGTTTTGACATCAAGCTTGCAGCTCTGAAAGTACATATATTTACCACTTAATCTGAGTAGGTCTCACTTTTCCCAAGTTGCATAAAAATAACAAGATCCTAGAAAAGTATCAGCATAGTGTTTATGGAATTTCAGGAATCTCCAGCATTCTCAATCCCCATTATCTTGCTCTATTTTTTCTCAGAAACTTATCACATCCTGACATTTGATATAACCTACCTGTTTATTACGTTTATTTATTTTTTGTTCTCTCCTTTCCCAGTAAAATACAACCTTCACATTAGCAGGAGTTTTCATCTATTTTGTTTCACTCATATACCCTTAATGCCTATAACAAAATAGGCAGAAACAAAATAGGTATTCTGTATTTACTAAGTGAATGAATTAATGATTGCATCTAATACTCTAAGAATCTGAATAAGACAGTCCTGGGAATTCATGACTCATGTGACCAGCTAAAAAGGTCCTAATCGTGAAGTCTTTTTTCCCATCTTAGAGGCTGAATATTTTGCATAAACCAAATGCTATATATGCCTTTGAGTGACACAGGAGGCATTTCCACAGGTCAAGGTTCCAGAGAATCCTTGTTGTTACAGGACAGAATTGGCTGAAAGTCAGAAGGCTGGTGTTCCACGTCCTGGCCCTGACGCATACTTGCTGTATTAAACCTTTGGCAGTTCATTCTCTGAGTCCCAGTTTCCTGTCTAGAAAATGAGGATGGTAACAATCATATCTACCTAAACCCACAGGGTCACTATGAAGAGCCAAGGCACATTATGTCACGAACTATGGGTTATTGTTGTTTCAAATTGTAATGCAAGTTTCCTTTACCTCATTACATTTTATTTCTATTAGATTTTGGCTTTTTCGATGGCATTATTGCAATGATTTGTGTGCAGATTAAGAGGATTAAAGAATCTTCTAGATCTCATTACTGATCTCTAGAGAAATACCCGATGAACTCCAAGATCATCACGGTGAAAGAAATATTTTTTTCTACATTCATTCTATAATGGCTAATTATGATTCTCTCTACATTCATTCTAAAATGACTAATTCTGATTCTCATTCACTCATTCTAAAAGTTAATTCTATACTGTTCTTTTCCATGGAAAAAAGCTCCAGTCATAATAAAATTTAGTAACCTGAGAAATGTTTGCTATTCATAATAGTCATTCTTGTCACTATGACCATTATTTTACTTATTTGAAGAGTAGCTGGTCTGTTACTTCTCTGCTTCGTATTTATGTTTTTTCCTCTATAAAAGATATTTTTCTAGAGATTGTTTTCTCATATTTATATCACTTCATGAACACTCTTTTCACCTAACTCTTTTTGATGTCCAAGCCAAAGTCATTATCAGATGCCAAGTACACCCGCCAGCCTTTTTTTTTTTTTTTTTTTTTTTTTTTAATGAATGGAGTGTTTGGTCGTCTTGGAGAATGAAGTTTTATAGTGGCTCCATTAGCTTCAGTGCTTTCAGTCATGCAAGGTATAGGGGTGGAAATGAGGTGAGCCAAAGAAATGACAAGTTTAGTAAGGAGGAAATTTCAACTTCAAAAGATATTATACACAATGGAAAATAAATATTATATTAAGATTGTAAGAGAATATATGATAGAACCTTTGAAAAGTCTTTTTACCCCAAGCTTGAATAGCCTTTACTTAAAACATACATCATTGGAAACAGAGCATCAATCACATGAGTTTGCTAGTAAACCTTACTTGGCATAAAGCAGGATCCTCTAGGGAAAAGGTGTGAAGCCAACATATTTTGATATATATATTAGGTGGAGGATTGACTAGGGAGGCATCTGCATCATGAAACCTACAAAAGGCAGGCCCACTGAAGTCACTGAAGCCCCCAAGATTGGCTTGGGAAACAGCAGTTAAAAGGGTTGATGCACTGGGACGCCTGGGTGGCTCAGTGGCTGAGTGTCTGCCTTTGGCTCAGATCGTGATCCCAGGGTCCTGGGATTGAGTCTCACATCAGGCTCCCTGCGGGAAGCCTGCTTCTCCCTCTGCCTGTGTCTCTGCCTCTCTCTCTGTGTCTCCCATGAACAAGTAAATAAAAATATTTTTTTTAAAAGGGTTGATGCACATATTAAAAAGAATGAGGCAAAGGAGCCGCAGAATGGAAAGCCTTGAGAATCTCATATTTTCCCATTTGGCAGAAACTTTGCCATACTGGTGATTACCACTAAATCTGGAAAGCTTGTGTAATGCTGAGCACATTTAAGTTTCTTCTCTTCAAAGAAAAATTACTAAACTAATTGTGTTCTTTGTGAATTTTTCCAAACCACAGTGCAATTACTTGGATATTTCAGCTCATGCTAGCCATAATGAACAACGGCTGATCTTAATCAGAGGTATAATGTGTTGTACTCCTGAGAAAACATGTGGTTTCTGAGCCAGAGATATAAAGTAAGTTGCACTTCACCGTAAACTTCTGAAAAGTAAAGGGGGGCATAAGGCCACCTTTTCTGTTAACTTCTAATTCTTCCCAAAGAATGAAAGTAATCCTTTTCAAATGCACAGATTGCACTTGTAGTGGACCAACAAGTACTTCTTTAGGCAGTCTTTAGCCAAGATGTAGTATGGTCAGGGTGATTTTTTAAAAATCTGAGGTTGATGGGTTTCCAAAAGCTGAGTAGCAAATATGATTTATAAAGGTGCCCAACTCTGGAGAAAAACTGAGTAACAAAATCCATGTTCTCCCGGATATGTCAATTACTCCGTAGTCCATTTCTTAAAGTAAGTCTGTATCCTATTTGATTTTATAAACACAGAATATCCAAACATGTTTATAAAATTTATTTTACATTACAAGTGCCTGGACCTCTTTAGAACAATATGCTGCTATGATGCCATCTTTAAAGGTTTGGACGTTTAGATTTTTGTAGTTTGCTTACATTTATTTATTTATTTATTTATTTATTTATTTATTTATTTATTTTAAAGATTTTATTTATTTATTCATGAGAGACAGAGAGAGAGAGAAAGAGAGAGAGAGAGAAAGGCAGAGACATAGCAGAGGAAGAAGCAGGTTCCACACAGGGAACCTGACGTGGGACTTGATCCCAGGTCTCCAGGCGCTGAAGGCAGCGCTAAACTGCTGAGCCACCCAGGCTTCCCAGTTTGCTTACTTTTAAATTCAGTTGGCCACATTGCTTCTGCTGTTCTGACTTTTCACACCTTTTATATAAAATCATTATAAATATGGAATGTCAAAATGGAATTAAATTATCTGATATCCTTATGCATTCAAATGCTCACAAATTTTCACATGTACACTAATATGTAAAGTTGAAAGCTGCAAAGACAGTTATCAGCATTTATTTTTTAACATAGTTCTAATTAAGAAAAAAAGTAACAGAGTGGAGAGACATGACTTCTATTTTCAGCTCTGGTCCTGCGTAGTTAACATTTCTCTTTGGAAGTCACTTACAAAAAGCAAAAAATACTTTATTGAATTATGATTGATATTAAAAGTTGTACACAATGTATACAACTTGATGAGTTTGGAGACAAGCATGCACCTGTAAAACCATCACCACAGTCTATGCCATAAACCTATCTGTTGCCTCTAAAAGTTTCCTCCAAACCTCTTTAGTTATTATCATTATTATTACTTCATGATAAGAACACTTAACATAAGATCTACTTTCTTAGTAAATTTTTAAATATACAATACAGTATTGTTAACTACAGGCACTATGCTGTATGGTAAATCTCCAGTACTCATTCAACTTGCATAACTAAAGCTTTATAGCCTTTGATTAATACTTCCTTGTTTTCCCTTCCCCCAGCCCATGGTAGTCATCACTCTACTTTCTACATTCTATGACTTTGATTATTTTAGATTTCTTATATGAGTGAGATCATGTAGAATTGGTTCTGTATCTGGCTTATCTCATGCAGCAAAATGGCCTCCAGGTTCATCCATGTTGTCTCAAATGGCAAGATCTTCTTTTTTTAAGGCTGGATAATATTTGATTGTATGTGTGTGACCCATTTTTAAAATCTGTTCATCCATCAGTGGACATTTAGATTGCTTTCAAGTCTTGCTTATTGTGAATAATGTTGCAGTGAACATGGGAGTGCAGCTATCTCTTCAAGATTCTGATTCCCACTACTTTGGATATTTACCCAGACATGGGATGCTAGATCATATGGTGGTTCTAGTTTTAATTTTCTGAGGAACCTCTATACTTGCCCCTTTCCAAAGTGGCTGCATCAATTTTCATTCCCACCAACAGTGAACAAATGTTTTTCATTAATGATAACAGGGAGTTAAACTAGATTATTTGTTCAGCCAACAAATAATCTTTGAATGTATATTATTTATGTTTAAGGCCTAGTGCGAATTTCTGGGCAATGCACAGGGTTACAAGTGGAAACCAAAACCAGTTCTCACTCTCTAAACATTTCCACTAATGTATTAACTTCTCCCTTTTATCTGTATTCCATTTCAGGTTTCCAACTATCCAGACATTACTCAAGCTGTCTAAAACCATACTTAAAAACTTCCTGGTAAAACTTATTTTCCTTTCCTGTAAATTTGTCTCTGAATGGCTACCCATTTTCCAAAAATCCAATGTAGAAATTTTGAAATGGAAAAAAAAAAAAAAAGAAAATTTAAAATGTATTTGACTCCTCCTACACCTCCATTTGGCCTTTCCAAACTTCCACTAAACCTTAATGATTCACCTAAATTTATCCTGGAGTTAAAAATAGATCTGCCAGGATCCCTGGGTGGCGCAGTGGTTTAGCGCCTGCCTTTGGCCCAGGGCGTGATCCTGGAGACCCGGGATCGAATCCCACGACGGGCTCCCGGTGCATGGAGCCTGCTTCTCCCTCTGCCTGTGTCTCTGCCTCTCTCTCTCTCTCTCTCTCTCTCTCTCTCTGTGTGACTATCATAAATTAAAAAAAAAAAATCTGCCCTACGACCCAGCAATTGCACTGCTGGGGATTTACCCCAAATATACAGATGCAGTGAAATGCCGGAACACCTGCACCCCGATGTATCTAGCAGCAATGTCCACAATAGCCAAACTGTGGAAGGAGCCTCGGTGTCCATCGAAAGATGAATGGATAAAGAAGATGTGGTCTATGTATACAATGGAATATTACTCAGCCATTAGAAACGACAAATACCCACCATATGCTTAGACGTGGGTGGAATTGGAGGGTATTATGCTTAGTGAAATAACTCAATCAGAGAAAGACAAACATTATATGGTCTCATTCATTTAGGGAATATAAAAATTAGTGAAAGGGAATAAAGAGAAAGGAAAGAAAATGAGTAAAAATATCAGTGAGGATGACAAAACATGAGAGACACCTAACTCTGGGAAATGAACAAGGGTAGTGGAAGGGGAGGTGGGTGGGGGATTGGGGTGACTGGGTGATGGGCACTGAGGGGGGCACTTGGCAGGATGAGCACTGGGTGTTATGCTATATGTTGGCAAATTGATCTCCAATAAAAAAATATATAAAATTTTAAAAAGAACCTCAAAAAAATAAATTTATCATGGATACACTTTTCTTTCATTCAAGTTCTCTCTAATCGAGCCTGGGACCTCATTTCTTAAGTATCAGATGGCTGTTCTTGTTTACCTATCGATTCCCCAGTTTTCAGGTACTTTTTTCTCTCTAATCCAATCTTTATGTAATTCCCTAAACTAAGGTTCATAAAAACGACCTATAATGGTTCTAAATGCCCTCGACTTAGGTCCGAGCTCCTTTGTCTGGTTCTAAGGTCTGACATTATGTTTTCTCCTATACCATTCCTGTGTCAGTCCTATTTGCTTACTAGCACACTCACTTCTCAAATCTATGCCCTTGCTTATGTGGCTTTCCAGGCTGGAATGGCATTCTTCTTTTCTTCTTAATAAATACCTTTCATTCTTTTTATTTTTTTATTTTTTTAAAGATTTTATTTATTTATTCATGAGAGGGAGAGAGAGAGAGAGAGAGAGAGAGAGGCAGAGACACAGGCAGAGGGAGAAGCAGGCTCCATGCAGGGAGCCCGATGTGGGACACAATCCCGGGTCTTCAGGATCACACCCTGGGCTGAAGGCGGCACTAAACTGCTGAGCCACCTGGGCTGCCCAATTGAATATCTTTCAAGATTCAGCTCAAGAGCCAAAAATAAATTCCTTTTTCTGTTAACTCTCACTGAATCTATAGTCTATATTATACTGATTAGCACTATTCTTTTTTTTAATATTTCAAGTTTTTATTTAAATCTTAGTTGATGTATAGTGTAACACTATTTTCAGGAGTAGAATTCAATGATTCATCACTGACATATAATGTTGCACTCATCACAAGTGCCTTCTTCAATACCATCACCCATTTAACCCATTCCCTGTCCACCTCCCCTCCAGCAACCTTCAGATTGTTTGGTATAGTTTCTAAGAGGCTCTTATGGTTTGCCTCTCTCTCTCTCTCTTTTTTTTTTAATTTCACTTATGTTCATCTGTTTCATTTCTTAAATTCCACATATTAGTGAAATCATATGGTATTTGTCTTTCTCTAATTTCATTTAGCATAATATATTCTAGATCCATCCATGTTGTTGCAAATGGCAAGATTTCATTCCTTTTGATGGCTGAGTAATATTCCATTATATATATGGACATTTGGGCTCTCTCTCTATATATAGATGGACATTCGGGCTCTTTCCATAATTTGGCTCTCATTGACTGTTGCTATTACAAACATCAGATGGAGAGCATGTGCCCCTTTGAATCAGTATTTTTGTATCCTTTGGGCGAATACCTAGTAGAGAAATTCCCAGGTTGGAGGGTAGTTCTATTTTTAGCTTTTTGAGGGACCTCCATACTTTTTCCCAGAGTGGCTGCACCAGTTTGCATTATCTTCAATTATTTCATAAATACCTTCTACTAGATTATAAGGTTTTGTATTTGTCTTATATCTCCCATAGAGTTTAGCATAATAATGCTAGACACAACAAATATCTACTCAATTGGCCCACATTTATGTTACGGTTAAGGAAAAATTCTAAATAACTCACCAATAAACATTTGTACACGGACAACTAGGCTATATTTTGTAAGTGAAGCAAAATGTATAAGGCACAATCTCTAACATAAAAAGTTTAATATCTTATTATTAACGTTATCTCACACAAGTGTACAGAATCCTGAATGGAAATGTGTGGGAAATATCAGAAAGGGAGACAGAACGTAAAGACTGCTAACTCTGGGAAACGAACTAGGGGTGGTAGAAGGGGAGGAGGGCGGGCGGTGGGAGTGAATGGGTGACGGGCACTGGGTGTTATTCTGTATGTTAGTAAATTGAACACCAATAAAAAAAATAAAAATTAAAAAAAAAAAAAAAAAAGAATCCTGAATGGTCTGCTTAAAGTTCAATTCAGTGTAGGGTCATTCAGACAGACCATTAGCAACTTTTTTTTTTTTCAACCATATTCTTCCTATCTACTCTGTGTACTTTTGTTTCTTTCCAAATGTTGGTCTGGCTATCTTTATTTTCTCACCTACACATTCACCTTCTTCAAAGATAAAGTGACTTTGGGAAGGAAATTCATCATGACATTAGCACTTCATTAAGACTTGATTTCTCTTGGGCAGCCCGGGTGGCTCAGCAGTTTAGCGCAGCCTTCAGCCCACGTTGTGATCCCTGCATGGAGCCTGCTTCTCCCTCTGCCTGTGTCTCTGCCTCTCTCTCTCTCTCTCTCTCTCTCTCTCTCTCTGTGTGTGTGTGTGTGTGTGTGCCTCTCATGAATACATAAAATCTTTAAAAGAAAAAGACTTGATTTCTCATTTTCTCATTTCTTCACCTTAATGTATCTTGAAAGATATTAATTAGAGAATTTAGAGGGCAGGAAACTCACAATAGGATGGGCTTATAATAAGGGACAGAAAGAAACTGAAGAGATCACATATGTGTACTATGGCTCCTGAGGGGAAAGAAAAACTCTTTATTACTCAACTAAGATTCATTTAGATAATTAAGGACTGCTGATACCAGATTTGTCTAAAATCAGAGAGACTGGACTGGATGAGAGAGGAAGCTTGAAGGGTTTGTCCACATTAGAAAATGAAAATCAGACTTTCATAAAATAGGTTAAAAACATCTGATTCTCTTAAGTTCATTCTAAATAGGTTAAGTCTTTAAGGGTTGTTATTTATTATATTTTTCTTTAAAACTATGTGACTAATAGTAATTACTGAAAACTTTCATATATATATATTTTTTACTTAGAAATTTAGCTTTTCAGGAAAAATACATAGTGAGTTTCAGTTTAAGCAATTTTTCTTTTTTAAAGAGAGGGAGCGGGGAGGAGTAGAGGGAGAGTGAATTCCTAGCTGGCTCCGTATCCATTGCAGAGCCCAACTCAGGTTTCCACGCAGGGCTCAATCCCACAACCCTGAGATCATGACCTAAGCCTAAATCAAGAGTTGGATGCTTAGTCGACTGAGACTTCTAGAAACTCCATTGAGTTTCAGTTTATTATAGTTTATGCTTGGGGCACACATTATTCTCTGAGAGGCAGAGTTTCTTGAATTACAGGCATAATGCCTAAAAGAATAAAACTGGTATCTAGAGGGATAACTTCACCTGTTTAGCCTTAAATGGGGTGGGGGTGGGGTGGTAAGTGAGAACATAGGTTTGAAGGACAAAATATATAACACTCATACTCTATTATTAGAATTCTCATCTAAGATATTTGTAAGGAGAGTAGAGAGTGAAATACCTCCACAAATTCTAGTTTGTACCTTGGATAAAATTTGTACGCAAAAAATTATTTTTTATTTTTTAAAGATTTTTATTTTTTTTTATTCATGAGAGACACACACACACACAGAGGCAGAGACATAGGCAGAGGGAGAAGCAGGCTCCCTGTAGGGAGCCTGATGTGGGACTCGAACCCAGGGTCCCGAGCCTAAGGCAGACACTCAACCACTGAGCCACCCAGGTACCCCAAGAACTGAAATTCTTAAATTTAATTATTTTGGATTATGATCAAATTAAGTCTAAAAGGTAAAGTGAGGGCAGCCTAGGTGGCTCAGCGGTTTAGCGCCGCCTTCAGCCCAAGGCCTGATCCTGGAGACCCAGGATTGAGTCCCATGTCAGGCTTCCTGCATGGAGCGTGCTTCTCCCTCTGCCTGTGTCTCTGCTTCTCTTTCTCTCTCTCAATGTGTCTCTCATGAATAAATAAATAAAATCTTTAAAAAAAGTTTTAAAAAAAGGGCAAAGTGAAACATCAGAAAGTCCAATTCTTCTCATTTGTGAAACATAGTAGAGTGATAAATTACGGTTTTCCTAGGAGGCATAAATCCCTTTTTTGTTTATTTTAATTACTAGAATAGTTTAGTTTTATTTAAGTTATTAAACTGAAGCAAAGTTTAACAAATTCTTGTTCTTTTTTTTCAATAAAAAAGAAGTACTAAAAATTATGTTAAATATAAAGAGCTTTAATATTAATTTTGTGTAAGTTTCAACACATTAAATATGCTTTAAAAATAATACCTGCAGTAAACAGAATCATTATTAAAGGGTTTAAAAGTGTATAAAGGGAATTCAGTAAGGTTCATTATAAACAGTAAAGCAAACTTAGATCAGTAAATTACCAATAACGTAAGCCTAATAATATCTTATGGAAGTGATATTAGCAACACAGTATCTCATCTGTCTCCAGTCTTTCAGCTGAATTTCAGCTATTCTAAAATAAGAACAATTAAAGAACTTTTGCCAGAATAACATAATCACAGAACAATGACTATTTTGGACATGGACCTTCCCTGAGGTCAACACAGGCTTCAACAGAAATCACTAACCACTTCCTTTAGTACTGCCAAAGAATTTTCCTTTTTTTACTCTGTCATTTTCCATTTCCAAATGATTAGACTGCATTTTCTACCACACATGATTCATTCCATTGAAGTCTCATTCATAAAACAAACTGTAACCAAATAATATTTTGCATCATCTTGTAAGAAAACTAAACAACGACGCAACACAATCGACTGGCTTACCATTTTCCTTCTTCATTTTCATATTGTTGAACAGTGTATCCAAACATGTCTTCCACGGGGCCACTGAAAGTCATTGAATTTTTCACATCAACATTGAATGATACGCAGAAGCCTAGAACAACTTTAAGAAGGAAAACAAGGTCCAGTTACACAGAGTTAACTAAGATTCCATCATGTTTAGAATTATGGAAGGCATGATTTAAAACTGCTCTTGTTAAAAAGAGTAATGATGCTCAAAAAACGAGAACTGCAAGAAAGGTCTATGATATTAATTGTATTACTGACTGAAAATCAATATAATGACTGAAGAATACAAATATTAATATTCAAACAAAATCCTATAATGATTTAGTAGCTGTATCATTCCTAGAGCTTATGACTTCAGAAGGTGAGAGAGAGCAAGGTAGCAGAAACACGCTGTATATGCCTACTATGGTTACAGATAGCTTTCCAATAGTGAGCCCTACAGCAAATCATGGCACTAATGAAATGTAAACAACTTCAGTTTCCTGTTTTGACTATGAAGCATGCAAGAATCACCATTTAAATCTTCAGGAGAGGAAGCTTTCTCCTTGCTACTTCCAAAGGGAATGCAAGCTGATTGCCTCTACCCAGAAATGGCTTCCTAATCAGGCCTGAGATTTGGTCGGCTTCCCTCTCAATCATGCAGTGGACAGAAACTTATACTAATACACTAGAACTTCCTTATACTGTTGGTGGTGATAACCTCACGGTTGCTGTTGACAATCAGATGACACATCTAAAGAGTTTACTCAGCGCTTGACATATACTAGATATTCAATGAGGATTAATTCTCTTCAATTTTCTTCAATTACCTTTCTTTAGGTAATGAAAACCTTGTACAAGTGAGACTCTCTCCTAAAAGGGTTCAGAAGGGTGCCAAATTCTGTCAAATGGATGGCGCTAAATTCCACGTTTGGTACTAGTTTTTAAAGTATACTTGTGAAGTTACAAAGCATTCCTCTCCTAGATGTAACTAAGAATTCTTCCCAAAGAGCATTCCCCCTGTAAAATTACAAGCATCATAAGGTACCTTCAGAGGTGAGTAAATTCACTGTCCTTTGTTAAAACCATGATACAGCTATACATATCTTGAAAAAAATCTCTTTCCTTACTCATTATAAACTCTTCCATAAATATAGTCTAAATCCAGACTGAAATTCATTCTATGCTCTAATTCATTATCTTCAATTTTAACATTTTTGTTTCTTTGTTGCACAGGATTGTACCTAATTCAGAGAAAAATTTTGTTCTTAAAAAAAGATATTTATGTATATTTATTTATGAAAAAAGATACTATGTATACCTATTTATAAAGTCTTCCTTGATCTTTCCAACTGAAAATAATTTTTAAACTACTAAACTCTCCTCTTTTGTTTTTTGAATATCTCTCATAGAAATAATTTTTAAGACTTTTATTTACATTATAATTATCTGTGTGTGACTTTTTCCCCCAGTTTGGAAAATTCTTAAAAGCAGGGACTCTCTTACTCATCTTTCTTATCCCTTCTCAAAAGCTAGCAAAGCTCCTTGTACACAGATGGGCAATAACATATTTGTAGAACAAATATAATGAAGGAGAAAGTGTACCAATTGAAGTTACAGATGAACTGCCAATTATTTCATTTTAGTTAAGAAAGACAATGAAGATGGAAATTTTCAAGTTAGGTTTTTAAAGGGAGGGAGAGATTCAACTTGGCAGTAAGAAGATAGCATGTCCCAAGGATTTGGGAGAGTCTCTACAAGTAATAAGACACAGGATGGGACAAATATGGTTGCAAAATCATAGAGAGATTTTCCTGGCTGGTGTGGAAGATGCAGAAAAAGAATGGTTAGCATAGGTCCATTTATGTATATTTCCTGCTCCTACTTCAAGTGGGATGGAGAACAGCTGGTTACCATCTTTTGCATAATTGCCTTTCATATATTTGAAGACAGTTTTAAACACTGTTCTCTCTCCTCTAAACTAAATACTACATGCTCCTACCCTTCTCTCACAGCTTCTTTATTTATTTTTTTGAAAACTTTCAACAGATTATTTTTAATATGAGATATACACAAAGTATTATGTCTACAACAGGATTTCTCAACTCTAGTGTTATTGACACTTTGAGCCAGAAAATTATTTGTTATGAAAGTCTGTACTGTGTATTATACAGCATCTCTGGTCTGTCCACATGATGCCAGTAGTACTCCCTGAATTATAAAGATCAAAAATGTCTCCAGATACTGACAATTTCCCTTGGGACCAAAATTGTCCAAGTTGAAAATGACTATTCGATAGATAAGGACCAGAATACCATCACCAATGATTTTGTTGAAGAAGATACATGAAAACAATTGGTCTGCAGACCACTAGCATCTGCATCACCCAGAGCCTATGAGGAATCCAGAATCTCAGGTTCCACTCAGATTTCCTGAATCAGTATCTCCATCCCACGAAAATCCCCAGGAAGTCCAATTACTGTTAAGATTTGAGAGGTGTAAGTCTGTAATATGGTAGCCCTCTTTCACAATGTTGATGCAGATAACATAATTTACCTAAATTAAAAGTACTCACCATCTTTTAGACTAAAGGGGAAAGGGATTACCACTAATCAGATTCAAGTTCACTGCTCTTGAATTATTTTTCCAGCCCTTTATTGTCTTTAGTATATGTTCTCTCAAAGACCATTCATGATACTCCTCAATATAAGACCAAGAGCTTTTGGTTTCCTTTTTAGGCTTGTTTATTCCACATGTTATGTGGAATGTCCGGGGGGTGTGCTGCACTTTTTTTTTTCATTTCCTGTCCTCAGAATTCTACAGGCAATTTGCCCAAAGTGATTGTAAATCAGTCTCTTTCATGTTTGCTAAAGCACCAAGGAGCCTGGAGCACAGGAGATGACATAAAAAAAAATAGTTTACATCTTGTTCTTTTGATTTAAAGGAGTGCACAAACAGTGAAAGCAGCTTCTTGTAACTTTGAGTTTGATGTTCATTTTGTTATACTAAGTTATCTTGGAACTTTATGTACCAGAGGTAAAGCAAAAATAATACTTATTCTCCATCAAAGTAAAAAAACAAAAATAAAAACAAAGCTAAGGTGGCTTAAAGGGACATACAGGATGAAAATGAAGGGAAATAAACCATAGACAATAGTCAGATGTCAAAGTAAAGTTGTGATTTCACATGTACCAGCAAAAGAGGGATTTTTTCCTTAGAAATAACAGCACAGGGATCCCTGGGTGGCGCAGCGGTTTGGCGCCTGCCTTTGGCCCAGGGCGCGATCCTGGAGACCTGGGATCGAATCCCACGTCGGGCTCCCGGTGCATGGAGCCTGCTTCTCCCCCTGCCTATGTCTGTCTCTCAATCTCTCTCTCTCTCTCTCTCTCTCTCTCTCTATCCCTCTCTCTCTCTCTCTCTGACTATCATAAATAAAGATCTTAAAAAAATAAAAAAAAAGAAATAACAGCACACTTAACTATGTGTTACTCTTCACATGCTCTTTCCCATATAATTTGCCCAACACTACAATCAAATAGTGTCATTATCATCACTGTGCAAATGAAGAGAAAGAAGCTCAGGAAAGCAGAGAAATTTTCCCACATTTCCCCAGGATTCCCAAACATTTGATTTCTACATCTTACCCTAAATCTGAAAAGTGCTAGTAGAACGTGACACTACTATTAGTCTATGTAATTAAATCTGAGAAGCAAAATTGGGGAGGAGGCCCTTCTAGGGTGGCCAGGGCTAGGGAAATGCGAAAGGGGGAGATGAGTGGAGTAAGGAGAGAAGTCATGGCTCCAGAGCTCTAGATAAAGCATCATGCATCATGAGAGGTTTCAGCCAAAACATTCATGTTCAGGTAGAAAAGAAATGGAAAGGCTTGCTCTCTTTCAAATATGACTATATGTGTTATATATTTAAGGGCTAAAAACTGAGGAGGAAGATGGGATTGTTGGTACTGAAGGGTATTTCTTATAGAAAGAGATAATTTTGATGATTTATTTGCCTCAGTATGGAATTTGACTTGTAAGACAACTAAATGAGAGAGAGAGATAAAGAGAGGGAGAAATAACCTAAAATTGTATAGTATTTTCTGCTCATAAACATTTTGCCATGGGGCACCTGACTGGCTCCATCAGTTAAGCAGCTGACTCTTGATTTCAGCTCAGGTGATGATCTTGGATTTCTAGGATTGAGCCCCACTGTGGCTGTCAACTCCAAGGTACAGCAGAGAGTTGGCTTCAAGATTTTCTCTCTCTCCCTCTCCTTCTGTCCCTCCCCTCGCTCTCTTTCTCTCAAATAAATAAATAAATAAATCTTTAAAAATCATTTGCCACTTATAAACATATTCATATAAAAAGGGTGTTGAACTAGGCAACAAACTGTGGTGGTTGGGCAGCCACTATTCTCTTCTTGTATGTTAGGAAACTGGAGCTTAGAGGGGTTAAGTGATTGGCCTAATGTTAGGCTATGTGAGTGGCAGAGAGGGAATTCAGCACTGGGCTTCCGAGGTCAAATCATAGACTTCCGTGACAACAGTGCCATTGAGGTGGTCTAATAAAAATAAAAATAATAATCCAGGTCAATGGAACCCTCAAATGGCCTATGAGAGCTCTTAATCATCTTGTAGCTTCGGAGTAGCTGAGGGTAGGATGGCAGGAAAAGCTGAATGAAGGGGGCAAAGTCTCGGCATCTCCTGTGAGCACTGATTCTCCTGTCAAAGAAAACCTTCCTTCCTCCACACATCCTCTGAGTTCCAAGAAAAGTCACTGCAGCCTGTTTGATTTTTTTGCTTTTTAATGAAGAAAGTCTGTCTTTCACAGGGTGGCCCAGAAATTCTGATTTAGTAATATCCAGATTGAAGCACTTAATAGCCAGTGGAATTTTGAATATTTAAAAGTCTAAGCCCAAGTAAAAAGGATATCAAATAAATGGTAACTTGGGATAGATATTAAAATGCTATTGTTTTCTTTCAACAACTTCCTACACATTTATCCAATCTGGACATAGGAGAAATCACAGAATTAATATATTCATTATTTATAAAGAGTGAAATGGCATAATATTAAGATAGGAAATAGTAACTGTTATTATAGTTAATGATTTTTATTTTTATTTATTTTTAAAGATTTATTTATTTGAGAGAGAGAGAGAGTGTGAATGTGAGCGGGGAGGGAAAAAGAATCTGAGGCAGACTCTGCATAGAGTGTGAAGCCCGACTCAGAGCTCAATGGGAGACTCAAACCCAGGATCCTGAAATCATGACCTGAGCCGAAACCAAGAGTCAGATGCCCCACCAACTGACCACCCAGGCACCCCTATAGTTAATGGTTTTTAAAGCAAATTCTTTGATTGTATGGAAAGATGGTAATCTTTAGAGATATAT
The DNA here is from genome assembly GCF_048164855.1 of Canis lupus baileyi. Classification (NCBI taxonomy): domain Eukaryota; kingdom Metazoa; phylum Chordata; class Mammalia; order Carnivora; family Canidae; genus Canis; species Canis lupus. Next base: position 63,182,919 of record NC_132841.1, read on the forward strand.
GAACTTAGGCTTAAGTAGAGCCCTTTTACTTATATCATATATGTAATCATTCACATTTATTCAACTACTCCACAAATATTAATTGAAGCTTTACTTTGGGTTGAATATATGCTAGGTCTTAGAGCTATAGGCATAAAAAATCATTTAAAAAGTCTGTTTTCAAGATCTAATAGCCTAGCTGGGAAAAAATATAGTAGTGATTTAACTTCTATGGGCCTCAGATTATCATATTTAAAATGAGCTTACAAATGCTTCATAGGTATTAATTGCTGTGAGAAATACAACTTATGCAGGTAGCAATAAAGAATAATCAATAAATGAGTTAGCTGTGCTCATAAGTAGAATCCAAAGAATCAGTTTACCATCTGGCAGTAGAGATTTCTTTTGGAAGAGGATCCCCCACCCCCATCCTAATGACCATTTGTATCTCAAAAAATGATACAGATGTTATATCAGTGGGACAGGACAGTGGGTTAATGGACTCATTTCCATAGAAAATTTCCCGTTTCTAAACCTGGCTGCAATGACATGTGTAAAGAAAATCTAAGATGAGGGAACCAGGCCTTCCAGGTGAAAGAACTGGCCAAGGAAAAGAAGTGCAGGTGACTCATGTCCTTCCACTTAAATATCTTGGATTCTCATTTCAGTCCCTCAACAGGTGGTGAATATTTATGGTACCATCCAGGTTCTCAGTCAATAGCAAGTCAGGGCTTCTCTTACTTCAATGACAATCTACTCTCCTCTAACCTACTTCAAAGATTACAAGTCTATTGCAAGGACAGGTTAAGCCTGAAGTGACTCTTCTTCTATACTCAGGTCATACTAACTGAGTCACAGTCTTAAGCCCACCTGAGAATCAGAGAAAATATCTAGGCAGTGCAGCCTCTGTAATACAAAGCTGCAGAGCCCCCATGCTCCCCCAACCTGAATGCTGGTACATCCTGGTGCCTCATATTTCTTGTTGTGCAGAAGCCTCTTGATGGAAAGAGTTCATCCACTCCTGTTCAAATGAATATAAACTCCTCAAGTTGTAAATGCTCACTATAACTAATGATGTGATACATTAGGTATTTTATGTCACTTCAAATTTTCTTTACCTTCTCCTTAAATTCAAATAAAATATATTCAACTTTGAGAGACTTCAGGGAGTTAGAAGAAAAACATTTTAATGATAAGATTTGGTGGAAGTGAAAGCCCTTTTGCTCACTTTTAATGTATAATGAAGTATCTTTATAATATCAATGCTATAAAAGTGAAATTTTAATTAGTTCAATTACTCTTGATGGCTAAGTGAGTTGGATATCAATTTTGGTGGACATAATTACCTTAAAAGATAAAAATTGAGGGGTACCCTGGTGGCTCAGTCGGTTGAACATCTGACTGTTGGTTTCAGCTCAGGTCATGATCTCAGGGTCTTGGGCTTAAGCACATCAGCAGGGAGTCTGTTTCTCTCCCTCTTCCTTTTCCCCTGCCCTCTCCCCATTTTTTTGTGCTCTCTCTCTAATAAATAAATAAAAATATTTTTTAAAAAAGATAAAATTTGATTAATAGTGTAACTAGATCTATCCAAAAATATCACACTATATAATTCTAGTTGATTTGAAGTCTGAAATGATTATTTTTATAGCACTGCAATCTTGAAAAGGATGAGACAAAGAATTCCCATGGTGAAGACAACAGAAAAAAAAAACAATAAAACAAACATTAGAGCTTTGAGCCTTGATGTAGAATAAACAATAGTGTTTGGAAATGGTATCATAATCTCAAATATAGGAATCTATATTTTCTGGGAAAAAATACCATATCCAACTCATTGTCTCCAAGCAATTGAAACTTCCCTATACAGTTATGTAAGAGGAAAGTCTGCTCCATCAATCCCACCATTCAGAGTTCTTTCATCAGAAATGATGTAATATGTCAGCATGATATCTACCTCTATCAGCAAGTCCAGAACAGCCAATCCAAATAAACACCTCCATGTTCAAGCATTTTCCAAGTTTCATCCTGGGAGGTTGCTTTTTAACTGCAGCATGCTGTAGTAAGTGAATTGTTTTGACTTTAGTGCTAACGCCCTGTGGGCCTCCAGTTAATACACACGGTATTTGAACTTCAAAGTGAGTGTGTGTTTATGTGTATATCTGTATATGACTAGTGGGAAGGGGGCAAGGAGGTCTATTTCTTGGCACATAGTAGGTGTTTAATACAAGTTTGTTAAATGAAACAGGATGGAATAAACTGAGAAATTGAGATTTCTCATATAAAGGTCATTCTGGCTGTAAGAACTTATACCCTTTTGTAAGTGCTGCCCAGAATATTAAACTCCAATGGAGTGTTTCCCAAACATCCTTTGTTAAAAATCCCCCTTTAAAATTTTTCTACATAAGTTTGTTCTTCCACAGTGTTTATTTTCCTTTGTAGTATCTACAGACATCTGCTCTTTTCCCATATCCTCCCACCACAAATAATTGCCTGCTCTGCCAAGCTCCTCTCAGACTGTCCCTTCTCTTGAAATTCTTAAACAGTCTCGGTCTCCCAACGCCTCCACCCTATCAGCATCATCTTCTGGCTCTGTGTTTTACAGGATAAAAAAGCTGTAGAACCTCAGGGGGCCCTGGACCCCATTGTGGGAAACACAACTCATGTGTTTGTGCAAGCAACGTGAGCACAGAACTCTGTTCTCCAGCTGCCCTGGCATCCTGGGAGCTGAACTCATTAATTTCTGTGACTACACAGCATGGAGTACTGCATGGGGAAAGGCATATTACACTTCAGAACAGATCAGGGTTGCATCCTATTCAAGTATTTACACAGAAATGTGAGATACAAAGTCTTTGGATGTGTAAAAGAGTAAATAAAAGTTGTACTTTTGTCAACAAAAACTTTTCAGTAGATTTTATTAATTTACATATAATTTCTTCTTGTTGAGATAGTAAGACATTGTCAGTTTTAGGTTATTTTTGTTAGTATGCATAACAGGAACTTTTGAGGGCCAGGAAAGCAAAGAGGTAGTACGCACTGTAAAATAAATGGTTTTCAATTTACCTAATGGCTTTAACTGGCAATTTCCAATTCCAGGCACTAACAGGTTCTGTTACTGATTCTCCTACAGATTCAATAGGACAATTTTTCTGGATAGCTTGGGTATTGGATTTTGAAATCCATAAACATGTCAGAGGAGGGTGTGAGATATGATTACTACTTCAGATACTTCTTCTATTGCTTCACTGGGGACTGTGAATTATATTTATTTTTTGTTTGTATATTTAATAACTCCAAAGGAAATTAGGAAATTTAAAATAATTCATATCACTGTGTATACTACCTCTTTGTTTTCCTGACTCATGAAACTACCTCTTGTGCACATTAGCAAAAATAACCTTAGGACAGGCAATGTGTTACTGGCTCAGGTATATCACAGAGAAGAAGTTATACGTAAAGTAATACAATTCATTGGAAAAAATTTATAAATAAAGGTAGAACTTCTTATTCAGGTTTTTCTTCTCAGGCATCTATGAATACAATGCATTTGGTACCTGGGTAAGATATGACTCTGAGATTAAAACAATAGAGTCTCGAATACATGCAAAAGATTATCCAGTTACCTAATGTACAAATGGTATAAAAAGAGCCAAAAGTGGGGCACCTGGGTGGTGTCGTCAGTTAAACATCAACTCCGGGTTTTGGCTCAGATCATGATCTCAGGGTCCTGAAATGGAGCCCCGCATCAGATTCCTTGAGAAGTCTGCTTAAGTCTCTCCCTCCCTACCCCTATGCCCCCCCTTTCCCTAAAATAAATACATAAATATAAAAAATAGAGCCAAAAGTCATTCTCTCTTAATTGTACAATTCGTAGTTTGAAGCTAAAATTGTTTAAGTGAAAACACACTTACCTGTAATGAAAAATAAAATAGAAATGAGTGGAAAAATTCCAACATGTGAAAAAAAATCAGTTAAATTGTGATTATTTTGATTGGAAAGTAATTACTGGCATTTTGAATCAACTATATTTTTTCAAGGACTAAGTAAGCCTGGACTTTTAAAAACGTCTTGATTTTTTTTTTTTTTTTTACGTCTTGATTTTTATGCATGGTTTTCAGAACACAATCAACATATAAAATGAAGTCTACCTATATTTTGTTTTGCCATGGACTACAAAGGGGTATTAGCTTTAACTTGCCTTAAGGTTTCATATTTTTTATTTGCCATATTGCTCTGAAGCAGGAGGCAAAGTATACAGATTTATAACATTTCTCTTTTGATGGAATAAGGCTATCTAAATATTTTCTGATTTAATAGACAAGTGGTCAATCATTAACATTAATAAATTAAGGGCTTCATAAAGCTAAGTAACAAAATAAAATACAATGCAAAACCCCAACAGTATATCCCAATCAAAAAAAAAAGTCTATAAGAAAACAATTGCTTGGGACCCCTGGGTGGCTCAGTGGTTAAGCGCCTGCCTTCGGCCCATGGCGACATCCTGGAGTCCCGGGATTAAGTCTTACATCAGGCTCCCTGCATGGAACCTGCTTCTCTCTCTGCTATGTCTCTGCCTCTCTCTTTGTGTGTCTCTCATGAATAAATAAATAAAAATATTAAAAAAAGAAAACAATTGCTTATCCTAGAGTTATCCAGTAGTTTTAATTGGCAATTTCAAATTGCATAGACTAAGAGATGTCTTAGTGATTCTAGTATACCATGTAATAGGCTAATTTTTCTAGAAGTCCCTAATAATATACTATCACTTAGACTAAAATGATTTTTCATAATATTTATTTCCCTTCTTAGCTAATTATTATAGTGAGTTTTCATTTTATCATTCACTAGCACACATTCTCTTTATTCAAAAGACTTCTTGTACCTCACCTCAATTTAAAACTTGTTCAGTTTATCAAGAGAAAAATAATGGAAGTCAAGTGCAAATAACTTATTCATCTGAAAAAATCGTAAAGTAAACCAGAAAGTATTTTAAAGGACACTGGGGTTTGTTTATAAGAGATGAAGAAAAATCTCAGTAGCCTGGAATGTTGAAATATTTCAGAAGGCAAGGGTCAGTAGAATGCTTGTTTTCTTTTCAGGGAAAAGAGATAACTTAATGATGCTTTCTTTTCTGTTTTAAGATAGCTCTAAATTTTGTTTTCTTAGCTATAATTGTTGTTGCTGAGACCATGATGATCTTTCAGCACTTAGAACATTAGTTGAGCAGTAACATCCTTGGATTCAAACTCTATTCCTATCTAGCAGTATCATCTTTTACATTCTTTCCATTAGTCTTCTAGAGTCTCTGGTAATTGAAGTAAATACAGATGTTATAATCAAGATCCCCAAGAATTGGCAGCCAATATTTTCCTTAAATGGAAGCATGCTGGTACTTAGAATCACAATTCTGGTGACCAAGTATTCGTTATTTACAAGGATCTTGAAATTCAGGTAGAGATTACCTGTGGACGGAGTGGGGGCGGGGGAGTGGATAAGAAGGAAGAGAATAGGATCCAAAAGGAAATAAAAACGTGGTTTTAACTTTATATGTTTCTAGAGGAAAATGCTTACTTCCCATTCCTGATGGGAGAGAGCTCTGTAAGCTATAATCCTCCTTGTCTGTATCTATGCCTGTCTCCATTCACACTTAAGTGATTGGTGAGTTTGGAAAGAGAAGCTTATATGGGTAGCCCAGTCTTCCCTTATTCATTTTCTCTCAGAAGTGAGCCTGCTTACAGAAAAAAAAAAAAAAAAAAAACACAATGCTTTGCTCTATTTCTCTAGTGTCAGACTCTGAGTTGGAGGTGGAAGATAAGTCAGCATTATCTAAGGGAGAATAGTGGGAATTTCATTCATCTGCCCTGCTCCATTCTGATTCTTGGTCATCAATTAGTTCTAGCTCAATGAGGAAGAGATTTGTTCATTATTTGGCTTCCTAGAAAATCTTAATAATGTTTTATTTCTTATGAAAAATAAACAATTATGGGACAATGTTTAGATTTTGCAAATCTGGGTACTAGGCACATCTATGTTTGTTGTTATTCCTTTAATTTTCTTATAAGTTTAAAGTATTTCATGAGGAAAAAGAACATATACATTTTTTGTATAATTATCATTATGGTTGAAGATGTGTTGACATGATATATCTTTTCTAATTCTTTTACATTTTAATTTTTAAAATTTCATATCTAAACACAAAATTAGAACAAACACAATGCTATTCTTGTTTCTAGGAGCTGCAAGGAGACACAAAATAAAATAATTTGAATATATCATCTTAATTATCTTTACCCATTTCCTATTTTCTACAATCCCTTCACTATCAATGACATGAGAGTAAGAGGTGCGGGTCAGTAAAAGAAGATATAAAGATGCATGATCAGGATAAGGGGAGATACAATAATTTCAGAGGCAGGCAAGGTAAAAAAGGGCATGGTGGAGATCTGACCAGGACGGTTTGCTATGGCAGCTGCATCTTACACTCATACTCTGGTGGACATCACTGGGGGTCAACTTGAAGGGCAAAAGAAATAAAAGATTTTAGAAATGAGATTAATACTATGATTTGCCACAGTTCACAATTTGCTTAACAAATACATTTGTCTGAAAAGGAACTGACTGCTAGAATTGTCATTATTTCCTTTCCAGTACTTGTCCACAGTCTAGTTTCTAGGACTATGCTATGTATATGGCTTTGTCTGCCTCTTGAGACAACTGCAGACAAACCAAATAATGGAATTGAGAGTTATATTAAGAAAGAGACACAGGTGCTGCTCCAGGAACTCATAATTCCTTACTCTGGGATAGGTTTAACTAAGAAATATGGAAGTAAGTCAAGTAACACTGACTTTCCACTGGCCATCTTTATTTCACAAACACTAGGCACTCAAGGAAGATGTAAAAGAAAAAGGTCATCATTCAATTTAGAACTGTCCAGCATGCCAGAGGTGTATTGAACATTACTTCTGAAAATGTAAACATATAAAGATAGAAGGAAAAATTCCAAGGAGTTGTTCACCTATCAGCAGGGTTAAACAGGATAGAGCAGGACTATGGCAGGTGAATGAGAATGCGTATTTGACTATTTTTCTCAAGTACTGCAACTTTGGAAAGCTTGCTGACTTCATCATTTCTCATCATTCTGTGTATTCTTGCAACTCTCTAATCTTAAATTATTATTTGGAGCATTAAAGAGGCAGAAATTAACACAACCAAATCAATAGCAACAATAAAGGCCACACCCATTGAGATCAATGGAATCTAATACCACATTTCCTCAGAAGGGAGCCCATGATACATTACAGAATGTTACTTGGAGATTTTTAAGACCTTAGAGTTAAAGAAAATTTATGCCTTATAAAAATGTAAAGATAATTGGCATTAGACTGGATACACTTTTTTTTATAAGGAAATAGGATCTAGAGGGTTCTATGTAGTAGCTCATCCTAATGAAAGGCCATTTTACTGTCTTTTCAAAGATAGTCTTTTCCATCTAGTGATACTGAACATAGTTAACACTGCAATTTTAAAGTTTTGATGGTTTACCAAAACAAAAAGTTTAGGAAGAACAACCCAAACCAATCAAAACTAAACTCTTTGAGCAATGGGATTTGTGAGAGGGGGGAGATATCTCTATCTCTTTTTAAAAAAAAGATTTTATTTATTTATTCATGAGAGACCCATAGAGAGAGAGAGAGTGGCAGAGACACAGGCAGAGGGAGAAGCAGGCCCCATTCAGAGAGCCTGATGTGGGACTGGATCCTGGGACTCCAGGACCACGCCCTGGGCCAAAGGTAGGAGCTAAACCCCTGAGCCACCCAGGGATCTCCCTATCTCTATCTATCTCTATCTCTATCTCTATCTCTATCTCTATCTCTATCTCATCTATCTATCTATCTATCTATATCTCTATATCTCTATCTCTGTCTAGTTTTAGGTATTTCTGTTAGAACAAAAAAGGTCTTTTCAATATCTATAATATTTGTATTTAATTGTGCTTCCAGGTTTCTAGTGATAGTGTTCATTCTCTATTCTAACATACTGTAGGTAGTGTTTATTTATTGTATTTCCTGCAAGAAAAATCTATTTGATCCTTGGTCAAACTACACAAAATGAATTATGACTTCCTAATATTCGACTGCTATAGTGATAAATCATAAAATATTATACTAAGTATGAGACACCTTATCTATTATCTAAATTGGCCCTTCCATTTGATCAGGAGCCAGTAACTACCTTCTTTTGGCAACTATCTTACTCTAACTAAGGGTTTCAAGGTGCTGCCATGTTTTTAAGTGACACTGACATCCAGACTACAGCTGACTGGTTTGAGAATGAGCATCAGATTTAAAATGAACTACCTAGTGTCTCACTCTCCTGGCCACAGCTGATTAACTCGAAGGGGACCAATCCAAGTAATCAACTCTCTGATATCAGGTTCATACCTTTCACAGGCCCCTATCCAGGTGGTGAAGTTCATGGAACAGGACACTCCGTAACAGACACAGCCTTCATTCTTGCCAAGAAGGTAGTTTATAGTGTGAGAATGAAATCCAGAAGGAGGAAAGAGAGAATTCTAACATACAGAAGGGAAATGAGATACTGTCTAGTCCAGTTAGTGGTCCCCCTTAAGCTTCATTGCTCCAATGTGGCTGGGGGAAGGCTGGGAAAGAAGCATGAAGCAGAGTAGCTAAGAGAAACAGATGGCTTCCATGACCTGACTCAATGCTTCCTTCTTATTTTCCCCCCAAAAGCCATTAAAAACTTCAAAAAGAGTAAGAGAGACAAAGTGACTGGTCCGTTTTGTATGTAGGTTACAAATATGTATATAAATGTCTATATGTGACAACATTCTGCATGTGTGACATTCACTCAGCACACACCTATCATGTGCAAGGTAGTGTGGAAGAGCTATGAGTGATTAAAATGCAAAATAAACATTAGCCATGCCTTCAAAGAGCTTTAGTTACTTGTGAGATGTAAAGCATAATAAAATAATTAACCTTATGAGGTTAAAAAAGAAAAAAAAATCTCAGGGACCATAATTATTTATTATAATATGACTCCTTTGTATGCCAATTTTATAAATCCTACAATCCTAGTTTTGTTTTTTCTTTCTTTCTTATTTAATCATTGAGAAAGTCTGTGCCAAGATTTTATTTATTTATTTATTTATTTATTTATTTATTTATTTGAGAGAGTGAGAGAGAGAGAGAGCAAGAACAGTGGGGAGGGAGAAGAACAGAGGGAGAAGGGACAAGGAGACCCTAGTGCTGAGCGCAGTGCCTGATGCCAGACTCAATCTCACAACCCTGAGATCATGACCTGAGCCAAAGTCAAGGGACGTTTAACCAAATGAGCCACCCAGGAGTCCCAGGTCTGTGCTATCTAAAAAAAAAGAGAATAGGGAATAGATATCTTGGGACTTAATTTGGGTAATCCCTGGGAAGACTCTACATTTCACATTAGAAAAATGCTTTCAGTACTTTAGGTCTGTGCTTGAGGCTCCACCAGAAGTTAAAAATAAAGACAGATGAAAACATGACACAGAACTCACACTGAATTTTGTTGCCCGTTCAGAGTCAAAGTTGAAATCTTCCATTATGCAACGTAAGAATAATTCATTTAAATACAGGCAAAAGGGCAGGATGGTGGTGATGTCACTACAGAATAATTGCAGCTTTGTGTCAGGCTGATCTTACTAGGAAGGCAGAGCTGAATGAGGCACCAGCTTGCCCCTCCACAGACTGACACTCTGACTGGCGCCTACAGGGAAAAACTATGAGGGTGAGTGATTCTGTTGTATGTCAGTTATTTCCCAGCCAAACCCTGAAGCATATTTTTCCTTCAAATCTTGAGTGCAACTACTATTCTATACTATGATGAAAGACCAGTAATATAATTTATGTGGACACTTTATAAAATACGTGGCCTTTTACTACTTTAAATATATAAAAAGAACTTTGTGAAAAAATTTAAAAATTGGATTTCCTTAATTTTTAACTTTGTACCAAGTAATGATTTTCTTGATGAACTCCAATCAACCTAAAAATGACTGTTATTATTTTTTTAATACACATCAAAGAAAGCGCAGAAAAAAAAATGGATTTTGTTTTTTTTAAAAGATAGACTCCTGGTGAATAATTAGGACTTATTCAAAAAGTTCATACAACTAGGCACATAAAAGCTACCAATATTTACCTTTGAAGACATGTTTTATATAGTGGAGATAATTTGAGAAGGTGATGAATCAAAGCTTTGTCATCTATTTCTTAACAGATAGTACTATCCAAAAAGAGGGGAAAAAAGAAAAATTGCAGAATAGCATGAGGGTCCAGAAAATAGGCTTCTAAGAAGCTTTTAGTCTTCTGAATAAGCTATTGTCTGAATTCTTTTTTTTTTTTTTTAAATTTTTATTTATTTATGATAGTCACACAGAGAGAGAGAGAGGCAGAGACACAGGCAGAGGGAGAAGCAGGCTCCATGCACCGGGAGCCCGACGTGGGATTCGATCCCAGGTCTCCAGGATCGCGCCCTGGGCCAAAGGCAGGCGCCAAACCGCTGCACCACCCAGGGATCCCTATTGTCTGAATTCTTAAATTTTTATGTTCTATACTAAAACAGCCTTTTCACAGAACTACTACCACTTATATCAGTTTTTTTTTTTTTTTGAAACTCAAATAACTTTTACTATATTGGGTCAAATGTCATTCTTAAGAAGAAAGTATTACTTCATTTACATACTTATTTAACTGATGCATGAAGTGAGACCTCAACAAAGTTGGTCATAAGCTACATGTCATACTAAAATACAAAGGTGCTGGGGCTGTGTTAGGATAATATGCCTTTTATGACCAGAATCCTCAGCCAATTGCAAACCAGACCAAAGTTGAGGATCACAATGATCCAAGGCCGAAATTTTAACAAAGGCAATCATTTAATTATTCATAATTGACAAAAGCAAAAACAAACAAAAAATAACAAAACCCCCAAGAGTGTATCATCTTGTGTAACAGTATGTCTTCTGGACATTTTAATAGAGTCCTGTATTTGGCAATACTGAAAAAAACAAAATTCTTTAGTATCTTAAAAGGTATTCTCTCCATATATGAATATGGTACTGTTCTCATTAGCTTTCTCTCAAAAAAAGAAAAAAAAAACACATAAATGTTTGAAAACCTTATTTGAAAAGTTCTTTTCAGAATCATAATTTGTAAAGACAGTTTTCAAAAACTGATTAAGAATTTCTCCTTTAGGGACGCCTGAGTGGCTTAGGGATTGAGTGTCTGTCTTTGGCTCAGGGCCTGATCCCAGAGTCCTGGGATTGAGTCCCGCATCGGGCTCCTTGCATGAAGCCTACTTCTCCTCCCTCTGCCTGTGTCTCTGCCTCTCTTTCTGTGTCTCTCATGAATAAATAAATAAATAATCTTAAAAAAAATTCTCCTTTATAGGGTGGCAAGTTTGTATGAATCTTTCTCTCCCTAACCTATAGATCTTTTGTCACAAAACTCAGATTACCACATTAAAAAAATTTATTTACCACTTCTTTTCTTTTTTTATCACTTCTTTTCTTAAAGACATTTTAAAAATTCTGTATTTCTGTATTTATTTATTTATTTAATAGAGAGAGAGCACAAGCAGGGGGAGCAGCAAACAGAGGGAGAAGCATGTTCCCTCCTGAGCATGGAGTCTGATATGGGGCTTCATCCCAGGACCCTGGGATCATGATCTGACCCAAAGGCAGATGCTTAACCAACTGAGCCCCCTAGGCACTTATTTATTCATTCATTCATTCATTCATTCATTCAGTCAGTCAGTCATCCTCTGCCTGCTGCTCCCCCTGCTTGTGCTCTGTCAAATAAAGACTTAAATTTTTTTTTTAAGTATGACATACATTCAGTATAGAGGGATGAATTGTGTCCCCTCAAAAACATGTCTGTAGTCCCAATCCCTGGTGTCTGTGAATGTGACCTTATTTGGAAGGAGGATTCTGGGCAGATGTAATTAGGTTAAGATCTTGAGATGAGATCATCTTGTATTTACAGTGGGCATAAAATTCACTGATTGGTATCCTCATAAAAGAAAGGAGAGAGAAATTTGGGACACCTAGAACCAGAAACACAGAGTAGAAGACTATGTGAAGACAAGTAGAGACTAAAGAAATGTGTTTACAAGTTATAAAATGCCAAGAAATTCTAGGAGCTACCAGAAACTAGAAAAGGCAAGGAAAGATTCTTCCCTAAATCCTTCAGAGGGAGAATAACTTATTTTGGACTTCTGGCTTCCAGAACTGTGAGAGAATAAATTTCTGGGTTTTTGTTCTTATTTTTTTTTCCTTTCCAGTTTTATTGACATAGGATTGACATATAGCACTGTATACATTTAAGCTGCATAGCATAATGATTTGACTTTGAAACGGGTACAGATTTAGTTAACATTCGTTATATAAATATATGGACACAGAGAGAATGAAACAGAGGGAGAGAGAAAAGAAAAAAATGTTTTTATTGTGATGAGAATTCATAGGATTTGATTTACTCTCTTAACAATTTTCATATACACCCTACAGCAGTGTTAGGTATAATCATTATGTTGTACATTACATCTCCAGTACTTATAAGTGGAAGTTTGCACCTTTTGACCATCTTCATCTAATCCTTTCTCCCCCACACCCTACCCCTAGTAACCACAAATCTCAACTCTTTTCTATGAGTTAGATTTTGTTTTATTTAATATTCCACATGTGAGAGCCTACAGTATTTGTCTTCCTTAATCTGACTTATTTCACTGACTTAGTATGCCCTTTGGGTTCATACATGTTGTCACAAATGGCAGAATTTCTTTCTTTTTCTATAGCTGAAAAATACTTCAGAGTGTGTGTGTGTGACATCTTTACCCATTCCTTTGTCAATGGACACAGGTTGCTTCCATTTCTTGGCTATTATAGATAATGCTGCTACAGTAATCTGAACATGGGGGTACAGATATCTGACATCGTGTTTTCATTTTCTCTGGCTATATTCCCAGAGGTAGAATTGCTGGATCATATGGTAGTTCTATTTTTAATTTCTGGAGGAAACTCCATACTGTTTTTTATACTGACTGTACCAATTTACATTCCCACCAACACTGCACAAGTTCTCTTTTCTCCACTTCTTCCACTTCTCACCAAACTTTATTTTTTTTTCTCACCAAACTTTATTATCTCTTGTCCTTTTGATACTAGCCAAAATGTCTGTTTTTATTTAAGCCAGTATGTTTATGGTAATTTGTTACAGTAGTCCTAGGAAACAAATACATTCAGAAAAGGGCACACATCCTCATTTTTTACAAATGTAAAGGGCACAAAGCAACACACTCGTGTAACTGTCATCCAAATTCGGAAAAGGAACATTTTCAGCACAACTGATGCCCCTTTGGGTCCATTTCCTTTAAAAATAAGGAGCAATTCAACAACAAAGAGACAAACAACCCAATTAAAAATGGGCAAAAGACTTTAATAGACATTTCTCTAAATAATTTATGCAAGTGGCCAATATACACATAAAAATATGCTCAACATCATTAATTATTAGGGAAAAGCAAACCAAAAACACAATGGGATACCACTTACACCCAGCAGAATGGTTATAATACGAAAATACAAAATAGAAAATAAGTTTTGGCAGGGATTTATAGTAATCAGAACCCTCATATATTGCTGATGGAAACATAACATGGAATAGCTGATATGGAAAAGAGTTTGGCAGTTCCTTGAAAAATTAACCATAGATCTACCATATGGCCCAACAATTCCACCTCCAAGTATAATACTCCAAGGGTAGGTTTACACAAAAACTTGTACACGATTGTTCATAGCAGTACTATTCATGACAGCCAAAAAGTGGAAATAATCCAAATGTCTACCAACTGATGAATGGATACACAAAATATGATATATCCATAAAATAAAATATTATTCAGCCATAAAAAGGAATGAACTACCAACATACATTACTACATGAATCAACAAGATTTGTGGTTTCCAAGGCCTGAGGGGAGGGAAGAATAGGGAGTTATTGCTTCATGTATATGGGATTTCTATTTGGGGTGGTGAGAAAGTTCTCAAACTGGATAGATAGTGGTAACAGTTGCACAACATTGTGGATGTACTTAATGCCAGTGAATTCTAACTTCAAAATGGTTAAATGGTAGAGGTACCTGTATGGCTCAGTCAGTTAAATGTCTGACTTTGGTTCAGGTCATGATCTCACGGTCCTGGAATCCAGCCTGTGTGGGGCTCTGCAGTCAGAGGGGAGTCTACTCTCTCCCTCTCCTTTTGCCCTACCCCTTGCTTGTTCTCTCTAATAAAAAAAATAAAATCTTAAAAAAATAAAATAATTAAATTGTAAATTTAATTTTATATACACTTTACCATAAGAAACGAAATACAAAGCATCTCAATTACTCACCCTAAACATACAATATACTTTAAATTAAACCTTTTATTTTGAAGTACTTGTAGATTCACATGCCATTGTAACAATACATAAAGTTCCTATGTACCTTTTATTCAGTTTCCTAAGTAATCTTCCATCCTTATTTTTCCTATGTAAGGTAATAAAATATTCATACTTTTTTCTTGGTGACCGATATAGGATCGTGTAATTGGACATTCTGTAAATTGGGATTCCTGCCATTGCATTAGGTAAAAGTACAGTATGTTTTACTTGGTTACTTATCAGCCCATTAAGAGAGAACAATTTTCTCAGCTATTTTACCTTTAATGGGAGACAAAAGGAACAAAAATAAGGCTAAGGTGTTAAAATTTGGATGATTCAGGTACATATTCAAATGTATTTTGATACATGATTTATAGTTGTGTGTATGTGTATATATGTATATATTTTTTTTTAACCCATAGAACAAAGCATGGTCAAGGCTAAAAGAAATTAGGTCACAGACCATTAAGCATGAAAATATAAAGCAAATACAGCACTCAAGGTCAGGTACATTTTCTTCAAACATCTGACAAACCATCTATCTGGGAAGTGTAGAACATGTTAATGATATTTTGTATATTTCTGAAATAAACTGGCAAGTCCTGACGATCTGTTTAATTTCTTTGTAAAGCTACTACAGACATACAAAAGTGTATTCTATTTTCTAAGCATGCAAGAGAAATGAAAAAGAAATAAGAAAGGCACTATTCATCATTTCCCCTTCCTTTTCCCATGTTTTCTCCTGGTTTCCAATTATTTTTCTTCCTTTGCCTTATTTCACCATTCTGTATCGCTTTCTCAGTTCCCATTGGGATATAAATGCCCAACCACAGGCTAAACATTGACCAAGTAAATAAACATTTAACCGGTTGTGGGTTATGCCTAAGCAGGGTCATGGGATCAAAACTACAAGTAGAAGAGATCTCTGGAGATATGTGAGCTCTGTTTTCTTACAACAAGAAAAGACTGGGGTGTCAGAGAGAATTAAATAGCCATGTGTCACTCACTATAAATGCATACAGTTAAATGCTTATTTGTGACTAAATATCATTAATCAAGTAATGAAACTGGTAGTATTGTATTATTACATATAGGCCTTTTATTAATTTTGAAAATAATTGTCTTCTCTAATACTTTATTTATCAAAAATAGTTTGAACTGGTCTTTCTTTTTTTAAAAAAAAATTTATTTATTTATTCATGAGAGACACACACAGAGAGAAAAGCAGGCTCCATGCAAGGACCCCAACGTGGGACTCGATCCCGGGATTCCAGGATCATGCCCTGAGTCAAAGGCAGGTGCTTACCTCTGAGCCACCCAGGCGTCCCTGAACTGGTCTTAAAAATATTTATCCTCTTTATTAATATCTCTGTATTTTAAACAACTCTGTACTTTCTACAATAGTTTTTAAAATGTTTTTTAAAAATGTATGATTGTTTAAAATGGTTAAATACAAATATATAAATACTATGTTGTACATCTAGAGCTGCCAACGAGAAACGAACAAGGTTGTTGCCTCTCTGGGATGGAGTAAATTGCTTGGTCCCACTTAGCCCAAGCTAAAAACAGTCCGTACGTCAAAGGGAGGAAGAGGGGAGAAAGCCACTAGAGGAGGGCTAGGTTTCATCTTATTTATACCTGTATCTCCAGTGCCTTGCATAAAACAGGTGCTCAAAATATGTTTCTTTGAATATAACAACTAATTAGAGCCAAAATTTTGTGACCATTCTACTTTAGGCAAAACATTTCTCTCTTCTGAGCCTCAATTTCCAAGTCTGTCAAGTAGAATGCTAATAATGATCCCTGTGTTATTGTTCTGGGATTGAAATGAAATTTTCTATGTGAACACCATTTGGAAACTCTAAATCACTCTAAAATATAAAGGATAAAAGACTGGAAAACTGCCTCCATATGGAAACTTCTCAAATAGGCCCAGAGCAAATTTTGTTAACATTCTTCTATTCCACAAGATGTATGCAATCGAAGTTGTAAGAATACAGGCATGGCAAAAAAAAAAAAAAAAAAAAAAAAAAAAGAATACAGGCATGTCTATTATAATGTGACATAGCCATTCCTAAAAACAACCCCATGTTTTCTACAAAGTCTCATGATAAAATAATAGAGATTGTGGTAAAAATGTATCTGGAGCAGCCTACTCAAAATCCTCACGACTTTTTAACCAAAGTACAAACAAAACCAGTAACAACCCAGATAAAAATACTAGCATGATTTTATTTTATTTTTTTTTTATTTTATTTTTTTTAAATTTTTATTTATTTATGATAGTCACATACAGAGAGAGAGAGAGGCAGAGACACAGGCAGAGGGAGAAGCAGGCTCCATGCACCGGGAGCCCGACGTGGGATTCGATCCCGGGTCTCCAGGATCGCGCCCTGGGCCAAAGGCAGGCGCTAAACCGCTGCGCCACCCAGGGATCCCCTAGCATGATTTTAAAGGCGTGTTATATTTCTAACAAATAAATGCTATGATAAATATAAGGGCTTCAATGGAGGGGAGTAAGAAAATGTTAAGTTTGTAAAGTTATGGGAACAAGGGGAAAATGAACTGAGTGTGGGGCCGACCATTAATAGGTCCTTCCAAGAAATCACACATATGGCAAAAGTAAGCCAAGAAGAAGAATGGAAGGAGAACAGACTATGCACAGATTGTATTAGTCCATGCTTGCTATGTCCGACTTCTAGTGTTCTTGGCATTCAGGTGCCAGTACTTGGTGGCATAAACATTTGAGGTGGTGGGGAAACTGCACTATAGTGACATGTGTTGTAGTGATACCATTGTCCTATTTATCAACTATGTATGAGCTAATTTGATTACAGCTACACATACCTAAACAGAATAACTTAATTTTTCTTTTGAAAGTTTCAATAGGGCCATTTTCACTTAGAATGGGGGAGGGAGAAAAGCAGCATAAACACATAAGTTTGTGAATGTAGGCTCCTGGACACCACAACAGACTTTCCAGTTTAGTCCATTGAACATACTTTGAAGAACACTGATCCAAACTAAAATCCTAGGCAGTCTAGAAATGCACAATAAAGTCAGTCACTTGTCGTCTTCATGTTACTGAATGCTACCAAAGTTTACTGAACACAAGTCTTCAAATTCACCAGTGTATACCAGTGTAGACAAATAGAGTTTATCTATTTATCAACCAACACTTATTTATTCAGTACATACTGATATAGAATTTTTTTTCTGCAGTGAGTGTAATTGGAACAAGCCACACACACACACATACACACATACACTTAGTAAGTAGGCTATCAATGCAAAGGGATATATTTCATGATATAGATGTTAAGGATTGTATAGTTAGACAAGAGTTTCCTCTGTTCATTAAGTTAAACGACAGAGAATTTGAAACACAACTACTTTAAACAAGGGAAACCATAAGACTGTAGCAAATATCTTATCAGCGTATGTTCTTGTCACAACCAAGTGAATGAAGCTGAAATAATATTATAAATTTCTTATCTTTTTGATTTTTGGACTCAGCTCAAAACCCAATGCTCTAATTGTTTTTTTCTGTGGCAGGGCTCACCAATTACCACCAAACGTCCCTATTATCCTCCATCTCTGCTAGCCTTCCCTGCACTTAGGTGGGAGCCATGTGGGCCATTTCTGGTCAATGAGTGCTGAGCAACAGGAATAGTGTGTCTCCACCAGCCAAAATGGTGCTGTTCCCTACCTAAACCTCTCTCTTCCCTTCCACTGTGTTCTTAGAGGTATGTGTTCCTGATGGCATTGTACAACGTGGAGTGGGACCATTCAAACCCACACTGGATTGAGATAGAAGGAAGAAATAAAGTCAGTGGTGAGCCATTTATATTTTGGGTTTTTTTGACAGCTAATTGTATTTATCCTGTTATTACTCTGGTGTAATAGAAGTTCTGATTCCTAGAAATTCTCAATATACAAGAGAATTCGAATTTATAAAATTAGAATTGGAATCTCTAAATGGTGAGTGATTAGATGCCCTTCTAATGTACATGTAAATGCTGGACGCTTTGTTAAGACACTGAGGATTGAGCTGGTTTCTTATATTATTGCAAAAAGAGATGCAGTGGCCTTCTCTAATTCTCAAAATTCTCCAACAATCTAGGCATTTCATTACTTTCAATTTCTTCCTGGAGGAAGGAATCACACAAAAACATTCCCGAAAGACATTGTTTAAGGTGATTTTTGGAGATAGTTAGAAAACACCAAGGCCAAAGCCAAACAGATTTAATCCCTGCAGGAAATTCCTTAGAACACAATGGCTGTGATGCTGTCAGGTAAGCCACTGTTGAATGCACTTCCCAGGAAATTCACAAAATATTCTTGTGCAGCAGAAGGAAATCCTGTCCTGGACATTCACGTAATAATGGGTTTGAGTCCAATTTTGAAACTTGTCTAACACAGAAAAATAATAAAGCCTATTGTGCATATACACATGGTTCTATGTTAGAACTTCAAGAAGTACTAGTGAAATGTAAGCTGATTTACCATGTAATTTACCTAATACTTGGAAAACTACATTATTTTTTAAACTTAGCAAGTTATGATGTTAAAGGAATGCACTTGCATTTACTTAGCTTATTTTTATACAATTGCTGATTATTAACTTATGAATGTAAATTCATAAAATTTTTCCCATCAATAAGTTACCTTAATTATGTTTAATTAGAAAATACACTCTATATTATGCTCTAGGCCAGGGGTCAGCAAACTGTCCTCTGAGCCAAATGCCACACATCACCGATTTTTGAAAATAAAGTTTTACTGGAACACAGCCATGTCCTTTAGCTTACTGTTATCTATGGCTGCTTTTGCACTACAGTGGCAGAATTAACTAATCACTAAAGAGACTTTGTTTCCTGCAATGCTGAAAAAATTTACAATCTTGACCCCTTACAGAAAAAAAGGTTGCTGATCTCTGCTACAAATAAAGCTGAAACAGCTTTTTATAATATGTATATTATAATCTGCATGTGAAAATACATATTTATAAATATTTTAGATATTCATGTTTGTACCAGTTTAATCTCCTATAGTTAAACAAATCAAAAGCAAGAAATAAGGTAAAATGTTATTCTGACTTTGCACTGCTTTTAATCTTTGCACAATTGCACAATTTCATATTTCTGCAGATTTCTATTATTAACCTAGAATGATATCTGCTTTCTCAAACCAGAAACTTAAGAAACTTTTAGTTTCTTTGAGAGGACGATAATCTCTATTTGGTCAGGACATAAAAACTTTAACATTCATTTTGTATTTAATTAAAGAAACAGCTCTAACAAAGCTTGCTATTCAATCCCTTATAATAGGCCACATATTCAACATTTATCAAACACCTCCTATGTGAGCTGAGTGCTTACATGAAGTTTCCATAATTTATTTGTCCCCACATTTCCAAATGGTATTATCCTCACTTTATAGATGAGGCTCCTGATAGCTTAGTGATGTCCAAGGTCACAAAATCACTTAGTTGCGGAATCCAGGTTTGGACCTAGTTCTCCTGAAACCAAGCCCACAGCAATTCTAACCTTCTTCCACATGAAGCAATTCTGGTGTGTTAAACTATGACTGACTTTTATAAAAATAAGAGAGCCAAGTAAGGGAAAACAAGTTTCGCAAAGATTAGCATCTTATTAGGTTTGAATCAGACTAAGGGTTTAATGGAAAAAATTCCACAGATGTGGATTGTTAGTGAGTAGTATTTAAAGCTCTAGAATGTGTTAGGTTTGAGAGATTTTAAACTGTTCTAAACTGATTCCAAACTGACACAAGATTATCAGGCCAAGTACTTATTTCTTTAAAATATTTTATTTATTTATTTATGTATGTATGTATGTATGTATGTATGTATGTATGTGTGAGAGCTGAGTGGAGGAGCAGAAGGAGAAAGGGAATCAACCCGACTCTGCATTGAGCATGAAGCCTCATGCAGGGATATGTTTGAGATTACAACTTGCGCCAAAATTAAGAGCTGGACGCTTAACCAACGGACCTACCTGGGTGCCCCTCACCTCAAGTACTTCTAATCTTTTTGCTTAAGGGTGCCAATTCCATCCAGAGAATCTGAATGCTAGGTGATACTACTTGAAAATGTTACTTTGAAGAAAACCCCCATCTGCTATAGCCAGTGATAATACAGATATTTATTATTTTTTCCTGTGATTCAGAATAAAAGTGAAAACACCTGCAAGTGAGTAAACACTTTTCAGAAATATGGAGCATTAGAAAAGAGCTTTGCTATCTCTCTAGGAGTGTTACACCTTTAAGACTCTAGCTAATGGTATTAAAGGCAATAGGTCCTGAGACTTGTCCCTCCACATGGAACATGGCCACATGGTCCTTTCTTGCTCACAGCCAGGACCCTGGTCCCTAAGAGAAGAATGGCAGGGTGGCTGAGGATGGAACTACTCAACTCTCTTTCAGTTCTTAATTGCTTACCTAATTCATAGAACAGTTCATTCTATAGCTACCCCTCCCCCATTCTCTATCCTTCCCTATGAATGACAGTTTCTAGTCTGTTTAAGTCGGGTGGAAGGCAACATCAAAACTTTATGCCATGGTTCAGGAAGAATTCTTTAAGATTAATAGAAATAAACACTAACTTCATGATGTAAGTTCCCATCTATGCATGGCTGATATGTTCAACTGTCTGTAAGACATCATTAATTTTCATTTTTCATATAAATTGTCTTTATTGAAAAAAAGGGTATCTGTTTTTGATTCTGCTGGCAGATTGATTTCTTTCTGGAACTGAAATCGTGTATAGTGTTCATTGATATTTATTGAATCCCAAGGAGATAAATTTTAGATGCCCCATATAAAGCAGGTAAAATGTCTTGAGCATTTGCTATGGACCAAGCATTATAAAAAAAGTGTCAGTAATCTCACTTAATTTTCAAAAAACCCTATTAGGTTGTCACTTAGTTTGCCAGTGAGGAAACTGGACTTGGTCACTGAAGTAGTCAGTATTAGAGATAATAAACCTTGGATCTTTTACCCATTGCCATTGTCTCCCTATAATATGCTGTTCCTGCTTTTACAAAGATTTTGTGACTCAGTTTCTGTCTAGCGATAAATTTTCAATGAATCCTCCTTAATTTGTTAAGAGTATAAGCCCACTTGTAATCAGCAATTTACTTTGTAGGAGAATCTCATATTATCAGATTGCATCATTAATATTACTGCTGTAAAGATGTCTTACACTGATGTACCTCCTTGGAGTAACAGTCTCAGGTGCCTTAATTGAGAAAAGTGATGATCTTGTTATTTTAGGAAATAAGAATCATCTGGAAAAGATGACTACTAAGTAGACAGGTATTTACATTCAAAGCTGTTGTTGAAAGTCTTAGATAGGTGTTTACCAAACACAGGAGAAGAGACCAGGCCTTCCCCATCCTTCCAACAAAGCTCTAAAACTAGGGCAAAAACCAGTCCAGGACAGGAATACGCTCACCGGTGCTTCTCCCAACATCCACCCAAACACAGATCTCTCCTACTCAAGCCACTTATGACCAGAAGTGCTAAACAGAGCGCAAGGTTGTTGGATACCCAGTTAAGTTTCAATTTCAGATAAACAAAGAATAACTTTTTAGAAAAAGTATGTACCTATTCACTATTCTATTTTCTAAATCTACAAACCTTAGACAGGTGTAAGAGGAACACCTGTTGCATGCTTTATATTTTTAATTTTTAGCTCAGCTCCACATTTAGATTTAACTGTAGGAGAGTAAAAAACCTGATGGACCTTGTTCTTTTAAATTTCTGTGGCCTACTCTCCTTAGCATTTGGTGCCCAATGTGAAATCTGGATGTACTTGCTAACTCCTCCTCTTTCATGCTGGAATTTTGACAGATGCGTTGAAAAACAATGTTTAGGCTAAGGACACATGTGTGCTGGGAGTGGGGAGGTGAAGTATCACTTTTTTCTTTCCTGGATTTCATTTCCTTCCAGAACTGAAATATTAACCAGGGAAAAACAAAGAGGTGTAAGTGTCCTGAGGCAACCTCAAGAAGACGGGAGACTAGAGAAGCCAAGCATCCTCTAAGTCTCTTGCATTTCCATCATACTTCAGGACTGATACTGAATCTCTTGTTGAGAATTCCTCAGGCTGAAAATTTAGAGAGATTGATTTTGAGTATTTAAATGATTCACATTTTTAAATCTACCAGTAAGTCTGGTTCTTAAATGTTTGCTGGTAAATCAGACTTCCATTCCAATATCAGGAGCCCAGGAGAAAACTGAAGTCAAGATTCAGGGTTATTTTTTAAGAAGAGAAGGTAAGAAAAAGGGAAAAAAATGTGTCAATTATACTACTAAGTTATATGATTAGGTGATTTTTTTCCCAAGCAGATAGGAAGCCTAAAAAGATGCTAAGATTTTCCAATCAAATTGGCATCTTTGTTCTGCGGAAGAACAGGAGTTAAACATTTCCCAAATGGACTAAGTGAACTAGTGATGGGGCCTCAGGCCCTGATGTCAGACTGACATGGGATGCAGCATGGGCTCAGCACCAGCAAGTGGGTAAGTTAGGATGTGAACGATGCCAGTCTGGCTGAGGGCCTGTATCCGTACCACCAGTATTGTAGCTACCTTGGTAAGGGTTTTAGTAAATGTTTGTTCTCCTACTTTCACTGTTCTGCAATGATTAGTGGTTATTTTGTTATTGTTGTTTTGACTCTCCACACTCTTCCTAGTTGAGGGAAGGGGTACAATTCCAGAGTACATAGGAGATAGGGATAGAAATATACAATGGTCCTTTTTCCTGCCTTCTGATTCACAGATTGTGGAATGTGACCTTGGGACCACCCATATGTGATTCCTGTCCACTAGAGATTGTTCTCAGAAGCTCTGGTTGAGTTTTAAGTCCAGTGAATTGGTGGTAGCCATCTGGGGATGGCAATTTCCTCAGCTGTGTTGTCCTACACAGATCATTTCTGTAGCAGGGATTTGACAGTGGCTTCCTCTTTCTCTTCCTGTCTGAGCCTCATGTGGGAGCTCATTTATGGTAGTAAAAATTTTCAAGTTCAGGGTCAATGTTCTTACCACTGCTGCCTGCCATCTGAGTGAAAGAAGATATTCAGAAGGTGGCCCATACCCTGGTTCAGTTAGGCAGCTGACTCTTGATTTCAGCTCAAGTCATGATCTCAAGATCCTGGGATTGAGTCCCTCATTGGGCTCCTCACTCAATAGTGCATCTGATCACCAATCTCTCTCTCTCTGCCTCTCCCACTGCGCTCTCCCTCTCTCTCAAAAAAAAAAAAAAAAAAAAAAATCAATCAATCAGAAACAAAAAAAGGTGGCCCATACTTAAAAGCGATCTTCCCAAGTGAGTCTAGCCAATTGTGCTATCTTCCTGTTATCAACAGTTTTAGCTTTACTCTCTGTACAATATATGATTTTTCCTTCTTGGTTCTGTCTGACACAATTCTTGCATCCCAAGATTTAGACACTCCATCCTTCAAGAACTGGGAATCAAGTTCTCAACTTTTTTGTACCCTCTCCTACTGTTCTAGCAACATATACACATGTAAAAGGCATCAATAAATATTCACAAATTGGTCAGTATTAGTCCTGTGGATTTAATATAGCAAGTCAATACATAAAGATACAGAAAAATCCCATACCAAGCCACTAAAGCTAAAGACATAAATTCCCCTCATCAACTTTTTGAAGTGGCTTTTTTACTTTTTAAAAATATTTTATTTATTTATTCATGAGAGATACAGAGAGAGAGAGAGAGAGAGAGGCCGAGATATAGGCAAAGGGAGAAACAGGCTCCTTGCAGGGAGCCCTGTGTGAGACTTGATCCTGGGACTCTAGGATCATGCCCTGGGCCAAAGGCAGGTGCTCAACCACTGAGCCACACAGGCATCCTTGAAGTGGCTTTTTCAGTAGCAGAGATAGTTAATCTGCAATTTCACATTTTTTTTTTTCTATGCTCCATCTCTTTTTCTCGTCCAGACAGCTGACTGGCATTGTGGCCAGAGAACATATATTAAAGCCAACTGGCTTGGTGATGACATGTCATAGTTTAACCTGGGTGCAGATAAGAAACCCCTGGGGAGCTTTCTAAACATAAACATGCCTGGGCTCCTCTCCCAAGTGTTCTGACTTAATTGTCTTGTGGTGGGAACCCAGTTAGCAGTGTAATTTTAAAACTCCCTCATTGATTTTAATGTGCAGTCTGGTTTGAGACTCACTGGCCAAACTGAAAGAACATTCCAGAAGAAATAAGACCTGTGTTTTCTCATTGTCCAATTCTTTGGGACAGCAAACAGTTGATAGGGAAGGAAAATAACAAGGAGAAAAGTGGCAGGACTATGAAACTTGGTATGCCATTAGAACATTGCAGACGATTCAAAAATATTTAACTTCAAAATTTTTGTGCACCTATTGAAACTGTTTCTCCCCTGATGCTCAAGTTTAAAGGCCCCAACAACTTTGAAAATATGGGAGTATTTGGCAAAGCATTCCAAATAAATGACCCTGAGCTCTGGAATTTGCTCCTAGCGGGCTGCTCTCTTTAGCAGTCAGCCAAACCCAAAATTTGGCAGCTTTTGGGATATGGTGCAAAATAGATTCTTTTTAAACCTGAAAATCACTGAAGATTTATTTTGCTGGAAAGATACATCTTTTAAAAATAACAAGTAGTTGTTGCTACTGTACCACTTAGAATCAGAGATCTGAGCAACTAAGAAATCAAGGGCCGCCTGTCTTTTCTCATTCTATTGATGAAAAAGCAGAGACTCAAAAGAATAAAATGATTTCCTCAAGTCACATATCCTAGTGGTAGGGCCTGGGTACATCCTGATCTCCTGACTCACAGGCCAATTCTCATGTTTGCCCTGCCATTGCCACAGAGTCATCTGAAAATGGCCAAATGATTTCTTCTGCTGTGATTCATTTTGGTTATTCACAAATGCAATGTTTTTGCAAATGCTTATACATGATCTTCAGTAACTGTAGCAAATAGCATGCAAATCACATTGTAATTTTTGGTATGTAACATCCTTTCCACAGTCTCAAGTATAAAATCTGGTTGTACTGCACTTGTGATTCTGACAATTAAAGTTTCTAATTCATCCAGAAGGATATATGTCAACACATGCATCAAATGCAAATCTAGGAGCTTTAAATCCATAACAAATCATCATCAAAAGGTCTTGTCTTGGGACGCCTGGGTGGCCCAGTGGTTGAGCCTCTGCCTTCAGCTGCAGGGCGAGATCCCGGGAGTCCTGGGATCCAGTCCTATATTGGGCTCCCCGCAGGGAGCCTGCTTCTCCCTCTCCTTCTGTCTCTGCCTCTCTCTGTGTGTCTCTCATGGATAAATAAATTAAAAAAAAATTTTTTTAAAGCAAAGAGGTCTTGTCTTTTTCTGTATTTCTTATCTACTCACCCCATTTCCCACTATATTTTACTGTGACGTAGGGCAAATATAAGAGTCCCAGATAAAGGTGAAGATGATTTCGGGAAGGACAAGAAAAAAATCTAAGATTTATTATGCTTTCTGAACTTCTAGGCAAGGAGATAGGCCCAGAGTGAGAAATTTAGTATCTGAATTTCAATGATACAAATTTAAAAAAAAAAAAATATGACACTTAATGAGGCAGCTAATTTTGCCTCAGCTCTTCCTACTTCTCCACATTCCACATGTTATTCCATTTCCTTTCACTCAGTTAAGAATACCACTGAGACACAAAGGGTCAGAGCACTGTTCCCAGAGACATTCCTCCTCTTATATTGTTTTCTCTCTTCTGCAGAAAATTTCCTTTCCTTCCACCACATCCCAGCCATGTTGCCATTTAGTGAAGCAGGCTACTTAAGAGAGAAGTTATTATTTATCAAGGGTGTTTCCTTGAATTTTACAGAGGATAAAATGATGAATAGAGAGGAAAGACTCTAGCAGGTCTTCCTACTGTCCACCCACTGGGCCTTCCCCCTACCTCCCCCAGGCCCAAGAGAGCTCCCTGTCACTTCTTTTTTGACAGCTGACCCAGCAGTTGGCTTTCCTTTCCCTGGGGTAGCTGCCATAATCTTCTCTTAGACATTCTCTCTTCCAAGAATGGCTATAGAGTAGGACATAATGTCCCATGCTCCCCCTCTCACCATCCCCTTCTTTGCTGTCCTGAAAAAAGCAACACTGTCTTTTCTGGACTGTTTTGCTGTTAGTCATGACAGAGATGCAGGAGATAACAAAAATGTGGAAACTATAAAGGCTCCAGGATCACAAAGTCATTTCAGTCACGGTCCCAGCTCCGTATTTCCCATTCCACTTGTGCCTTTTCTACTCAGTTTTGAGGGTAGAAGGCGATCTCCTTTCTCCATGATGTTTCTTCTTAGGTTTGTTGACTTTTTCCTGTAAATATTTAACATCTAGAAAGCTTAGGGATTGCAGGGACCACTACAGAGAAGAAAAAGGCGCCAAATAAATTCAAGGGGCTCAGTTCCCTTTGCTTCATCTCTCTGGAAAATAATGGCAGATCAGTGTGGGCTTCTGGAATTTATCAGTTTAAGTTCCGATAGCACCTCCTCAGGCTGAGTGAAGAGCACCCTCTGAGTCCTTATTCTATTACATTTCTTATTCCTGCACCAATTGCAGTGCCATCATAGCTTGTTTACTTTGTTTACTGTCTGTTCCCCATCCTAGACTGGCTTTCTCTATGAGGAAGGGACTGCAATCTTTTCTACTCACCTTATATTGCTAGGGGCTGGCAGAGTGCCTGGCATATAGTAGGCACTTGGTAAATGGTTGTCAGAAGAATGAAATGCTTCTCAGAAGAAAAAAGGTAGGAGGCAGAGTCTTTTTCTAGCAGAAGGTGAATACTCCTCAAAGGAATGAACAACTGAACTTCAAAGCTAAATTTGGGTCTCAGTGATGCTGCTGAGAAAGAAGTTGCTTTGCCCCAAGATGAATTATTTAATAATGAGAGTTTAAAGCATTCTAAGATCCTACTTTGCTCTTTGCTTCTCAACCATAACCACCTCCCAATATGCATTGGTGACGAGAAAATGGGGAAGAAATTGGAACAGGATAGATCAAACAGGAATGTGGACCCTATGAAAAGCTCCTGTTCATTGACTTTGAACAAGTCACCAACCCTCTCTAGGCCTCAAGCTTACATCTATATTATGAAGTGAGTAGGTCAGATGACACAAAAGGTTCCTTACAATACCAAACTTTCATGATTCTAAATGATTCAGAGGTTTGTACTGCAATGTATTTTCAATCTTCCTCTCCTCCATCTCGAACCTATCCCTCTAAAAAAAGGGACTCCTATCATTGTCAACAGTACATTTGGAGAAGAGGAAAAAACTATAAATTATGGTCACAGGATCAATGAGGTGAAACACAAGATTAAAACATGCTTTATATTCATAGAGCAATTTTTCACAAGAGTGTCAAACAAAAAGTTCTAGTCAATGTTTACACTAGAACTTGATGAAAAATTCCAGACATAAAACTTCTGGAACTTAGACTTGAACTCACAGGACCTCCCATCTTTGTCTGATAAATTTAACAACTAAAATCTACTGGGGTTTTTTCCTTAACAAGAATTCATCTTTCAACAGTTGAGTTTTATTGTTGAGACTATTACGGTTTAGTAAAACACTTGCTATCTGGAACTGTCATTCTAGGTATGACACAGCCATAGATTTCTTTAAGTACCACTATCTTTTAATAGTTTTGGAGGAAAATAGTCTTGAAAGACATTGTATTTCCTTGATTTTTTAAAAACAGAATACACTGAGTGTAATTCAATCTTTTCCTCAGTGTTAACATCAGTTACTATAACACAGTAATGTCCTCAGACCCCAGTGAAGCACTCTACATCCTAGACTTTCTTCTTTTGATGGTGCTTCAGAATTCACCTGAGCTGTCGGCTCTCATTTCTGACTACTGTGACTGCCATCAGCTTGGACACTTGTGATCATCTCTCCCTGATATTTAATTTGCTGATCAAGGCAGGGAAAAAATTCTCAATTCATTTTTGTATACACAAGAGTAGCCTAGTTTCTGCTACTGAAGATGCTTAGTAAATACATAAATGTTTGTTGAAATAATGGATGAATTAACATAGTAGGTTAAAAAAATTTTTTTTAAACAAGCTTGCTAAAACTGGGTGTGAAATAATAATAGAGGTTAACTAAGGCTTGAGGGGCTTGGTTAAATTACATAGCCTTGGGACATTTTCCATACACTTTTGACTTCTCATATTCTAGATAGAGTGCCAGAGGTATGAGCTCCTGAGACTCACAAACAGATGAAAAATAATAGTGGTAGGTAGGTAAATAAAAACATATAAAATGAATTGCTTAAACTTTGGCTTGATTATATAAATTCAGTGTTATCAAATAATTCTTCTATTTCTAGGCACATGTGACCTACTCCAAACAGAAAACTGAGGAATGAACTGGCATTCCTACATTTTTTAGGGTATAGCTTGAGTAGGCACCTCATCACACCCACTAGCTACATAATTTGGGACAAATGATTTAACCTCTTCTAAATTTGTTTTCTAATTTGAAAATAGTAATGACAAAAACCTTTCTTGCAGGAATCTTCAAAGAATTAAATAATTCATTCTAACATACTTTACCATAGATCTGGCCCTCAGTAAGTATGTAGTTACTTTTATTGTCATATGTTGTCTGTTCCTGGATTTGGGACAGTAGAGGCAGCCCTGTGCGTGGCCTGGCAATGTGTCTGCAAAGGCATTTTTCTCTCATGTTTGCAGCCTGCCAGATACTGCGCCGCCTCAGTCTTGGCTGTTCTGAACCAAATGTGGCACCCTTAACTGTCCTTCAGTATAGAAAATAGGCACATTTCCATCATACTAGTATTCTAAATGATGGGATTTTAAGGCGGGTAATGTTAACCACTAAAGAAAGGCAACTTAAAAGAAGGCAGTACTTCAAGTTCCCACAATTTATCATAAATGTCACAATCTTTAGTGACTGGCACTAGAAATATAATACCTTGCCTATATTGATGCTGCTTCTTATATAATTAAAATATTCACTGTTAGGAGCAAAAACGACAGGCTCAAATTTGTTTGCAACTAAAGTATTGCACGCAAGAGTGGATTTTCCTTGAGTAAATGCATTACTTTTACCTCAATTTAAATGAATAAGTTCACAACATCCCAATCTCTTTCTCAGTGTTATTTATCACAACAGAATATACTGAAATGTTTCTTAAAATAGAGAAATACTGCAAAATAAATGGGTTATCTTATAAATTATTACACTCAGAAATCTATAAATAACACTCTAAAATATGGATGAGAATACAGATGGTGTTACTATCAAATACTCTCTAAAAATGTTATCATCTCTACTTCAGCTTAACAAGTATCTTTTGTTAATGTGTTTTATAATTTTCCTAATCTAACTAGTTCCTTATTGAATTCGGCCACTTTGGGGCACCTGGATGGCTCAGTGGTTGAGTGTCTGCCTTTGGCTCAGGTAGTGATCCCGGGGTCCTAGGATCAAGTCCTGCACTGGGCTCCCCGCAGGGAGCCTGCTTCTCCCTCTGCCTATGTCTCTGCCTCTCTCTGTCTCTCATGAGTAAATAAATAAAATCTTAAAAAAAAAAAAAAAAAAAGAATTTGGCCAATTTATTTTTCTTTTTAGTGAAGTTTACCTGCTACTTGATGACTATATTAAGTGACTCAGACTGTGCTTGCTAAGTTCCAAGACCATTACTATGAATCTAACAGCACAACATCTTAACCATCTGCATTGTTGACTTTTGAATCTTTTCTAAATAAGGCATCCATAATACACACAAGTATTATACTCAGGTCTCAAACTCCTTTAGAAATCATTAGGACTTTTCAGTGACACTTTTGCATTAAACTTTTAAGTTGATTAGCAGTGCATATAACACAAGATTATCTTGAATAGCACTTGTCTAAAATACTACATCTTCTAGAATACATAAATTGAACCTCCACACAAACCTTAAAGATGCTGACATCAGTATGAAGACAACTATTTTATTTAGGGTGTTAAAAACTTTATCTGAACCTGTGATTCTTTTTCTAGTTGCTCTTCAAGTCCTCACTAAGGTTACTACTTGGAAACTCATTCACTTTCAGTATCAATAAAATTATGGGCTGACCAAAATCAATTTTTAAAATAAATATAAATAAAACATTGCAAAATTCATGCATAATTGTGGTACTTGTGGTTCTTTAGGGAGTAAAAGAGGAAATGTGCTTAGGGAAATCAAAGATGTCACATTAGGACAGGGAGCCCAAGAACTAAGGGTCCAATAGCAGTAACATGGCTATAAACCTGACTTGAATGAGACAGAACTTGCTAATAATTTCTGTGCTATGGAAATCCTGAAAAAGTGTCCTAGCAAACTGAATCATCACCCCCCGAATATATCCTTTTTTTAACTGAAACTTTGATATACTAAATTTGTAAATATTTATGTATACTGAGACTCACTTAAACCATATTCAAAAGTAATTTGGTTTTTGTCCTTAAAGTTAGAAATTTTTTATCTTAGGAACTTTTTTTTAAAAAAAAAAAAAACATATTATTTATTCATTCATGAAAGCCACAAGGTGAGAGGCAGACACAGATGTAGGAAGAAGAAAAAGCAGGCTCCTTGCAGGGAGCGGAATGTGGAACTTGATCCCCAGACCTGGGATTATGCCTGGAGCCAAAGGCAGACAGACACTCAACCTCTGAGCCACCCAGGTGTCCCCATCTTAGGAACTTTTAAAACTCAACTTCTATGCAATCAACACTTTGGCTCTTCTACTTGTATATCTCTAGAACACTGTAGAGCTCTGTAGGGGAAAAAGTTATCTGACCATATTAATTACTTTAATATAGGAGCATCTCTACTTTAAATGATTTTAGTAGATAATAGAGTCAAGGAACATTTAAAGAGATTAAATAGGTTTCCCCGTGCTTCTGTGCCTGGCCTTTTTTCATAGCTTTACTAATTCTTGCTAGGCCATTTTTTCTCTGATTTCAGGTTTACTTATATGTTGACAACTCTTTATCATTAACCTCAGCCAACTGCTTTTTCCTGAACTTCAGGCCTGTGTGAACAATTAACTAGGGAACCTTATTAAGGACTGAAAGAATTCATTCAGTCATTCATTTAACTCCCCCGCCCCCCAATATTTTGAGCATCTACTGTTTGCCAGTGTTTTTTTTTTTTTTTAACATTAAGGATATAGTAATGAACCTAACAGACAATAGTCTCTGCCCTTATTGACTTTACATTCTAGACAGATAAGTAAAACACTGAAATGAAATACATATAAAAAAAATTGAGACAACGAAGGGCTCAGAAGGAAATCTTGCAGAAGTTATTTAAAAAAAAAAAAGACTGGCTTGGAAGATCTCACTGAGATGAATTTTTAGCAAAAACCTTGAGAGTAAGGAAGCGAGCATACAGAAACAGGTAGAAGACTATTTCGGATGTCCTGCAGGCATCCTCTTTTTTTTTTTTTTTTTTGAGAGTGGTGGTAGGGCAGGGAAGCGCAGAGGGCGAGAAAGAATTTAAGCAGGGTCCAGGGAGTTGGACTTGGGTCTCAATCTCATGACCCTGAGATTGTGACTGAGCCAAAATCACAATGCTTAACCAACTGAGCTACCCTGACACCCCCATAATGCAACTTTTTAAAACCAGGAATTCTTGAAGATATTTTGACTACCTTATAGCCAAAAAAATACACTTTTATTTCAAGAAGTTTTATAGTTAAGCTGAATTTTGGTCAATGAACTCTCTTGAAAGACCTTGAAACTCAAATGTTTTTCTCTATGACTGGCAACCCCAGCCAGAGACTTTACTAGTACAGGGAGAATAACTATCATCTATGTTTATCAGATTTTATTATGCACAGTAATCAACTGGAGATGTTAGGATACAGACTGACATTCAAGAAGGTCCATGATAGGTCCTGGATTCTAGTTTCTGTCAAACTCTCAAGGTCTCAATCCATAGTCTTGCTGGTGGTCCATGGACCATACTTTTGAATAGTGAGACCTGAATCAGTAGTTCTGTCTTGATACCTAATGGAATCACCTGAGGAGCTATAAAAAACCATCTCTAGGGTGAAAGGTTACTGAGTCTGGGATCTAGTCTGGGTAATGAATTTCCAAAGCTCGCAAGGTCAGGCTAACAAGCAGCTAAATTTGAGAACCTATGACCTAAAATGTATTGGTCAGATTTATGCATAGGTTTTATTTCTCCTTGTTTCTATCACAGTAGATAACAGATCTAGGAATAACCAGTACTGCATAAGTTATGAGAGTAATATATGCCCCAACTCTCCAAATTCTTACTGAGAATACAAATCATTATCAATCAGGTTCTAATGTCAAGAATCTCAGTTTCATTTCTATACTCCTACCAAATAATTTAATAACATGTTTTTCATAGTATTTTAAAGTTAAATATTCATGGACTTATAATAAAATGACAATCTATTTTTAGATTAAGAGGTAGATATGTAAAAATGTGATTTTAAAGTATATGGAAGTGTCTATTTCTAATTACAGATTAAAATAAACTCAGATTAGTTAAATTTATAAAAAATAATCCCCAGACCTGGCACTTATCCCAGGAGAAATGCCCAGAAACAGAAAGGATTAGCAAAAGTTTACTTAGTATTTATACTCGAAGTAGGTACCAATGTGTTACAAACTGATTATCACTCTTTCTTCATAACGCCTTTCCTAATTCTTTTGCTAAACTGAGGTCTGTAAAAAGTAAGGATGCAATTCCATTCTAAGGATCCCTCCCTACCCCTTAAAATGCACATCCAAAATACCGAATGAAAATATTTTAAACTCAGGTATTAGCAGAAACTCCCTCATTACAGTAAAGAGTACTGGAGTACAAGTCAACTACCACATGCTACTAATGATGTAACTTAATCAAACTTTCTCAGTAGACCTTCTCACATCTTAAAATAAGGTGTAGAGAGTCCAATAAGAATGTGCAAGCACAAACTAATGCCACATAGAAATATAAGATAGCACTACATATATCTAGGATAAGCCAAATAATAGTGTGGCAGTGCAAATAAATGGAGCCCAGAAATGAATATTTTCAGCTTTAGCACTAGTCACACAACAAGCAAATCATGTATCTTAACTGCATTTTAAAAATAAAGATACCTCAAATAGCTTATCTTGAGAATCTCTAGATCAAAAGTCTATATCTAAAAATAACTGATTAAGGGGTCCTCTAAAGCAAGTAAGATTAATAGTAGGAAAAAAAAAAAAAAAACCTACCAAGAGTTTACTTGTAACATGACTGATTTAACAAGTCTCTTTGGACATTTTAAATTTGTCTTCTAGAAAAGTCTATCATTTGGCCATCCTTTAAAATAGCAAATTAAAAAAAAAAGTGAAGAAATGGAGTAAAGGGATCTTAAACAGTGCAAGAACACTATGTAGAATTAAAATAATGTAAACTTATTAGGATAATGAAGTATTAAACAGCTTTTTCTAAGGAAAACTTATTCAAAGTATGACATTTGGGATTTTATGATCTATCCCAAAGAATATACAGCCATTTTTTTTATTAAATACAAGATATGTTTTCAAGCTCTGCAAATAACTCATAATTTCTTCAAAAATTATTCTAATTAATACAGATGGTAGTAGATGGAGATTATTTCATTTTAATTTATTGTTTAGTTTTAACACATATCCTGCCAATCACAAGATACCT
The DNA here is from genome assembly GCF_048164855.1 of Canis lupus baileyi. Taxonomy (NCBI): domain Eukaryota; kingdom Metazoa; phylum Chordata; class Mammalia; order Carnivora; family Canidae; genus Canis; species Canis lupus. Next base: position 63,217,110 of record NC_132841.1, read on the forward strand.
AGTGTGCCCAAATACATGAGAAATCACTGTAAGAACCACAAAGTGCCTTGCAGCTTTTTGTCAGGATGCTAAGAAAATGTAACAACAGAGACACAGCTTGTCTCAATTATAAGGTCCAATCATTAATCTTCTTCAGAACTAGAATCATCCTCTTGATCAGAGAGTTCAGGGACGGGGAAGCGGAGAATGGCAGCTACTCCAGTCAACTGACTGAGCTGTTCTCCCGATACATGAAGACTAGAGAATATCCTAACCGTGCCTGCATTCTCTTTCACACTGTCCACCAACTTCACATACCGGCTCCGGGTAGCAACATCCTGGTGCCTGAAAAGCTCATCGCTGATGAGCAATGTATCAATTGCCATAGCCTCATTGGCTTTCTCCACCTGCTTGAGTCCATAAAAAGCTCGGTCAGGTTCATGTTGTAACATTTTATAGAAGTCATCCAAGGCTTTTACTTCCCCAGCAGCTTTAGTGTCTGAAAGGCGGCTAGCTACAGAAGGGTCACAAAGGGCCTCTTTCAGGGAGTACTTGTGTCCAGAGGAGGCATGTACCTAGAATCATAATTATGAAAGTTAGACAAAAGAATCTCTGAGAGTACCCATTAATCAGCCTGCGATGACCTAGAGCCAAAAGCACAACTGAGGCTTTATAGGTTTGAGGACTTAAGCAAAGTTTACTAGATACACAAGGCCTTTTAACAACTCTCTTTTCATTTCATTGTCTCATTTACAATCACAGTCCGGTGAACCCCTTGTCCTCTTGTACTTTTCCCGGTTCTAAAACTTAAAGAGGAGTTTTATACAAATCCCTCTGCCCACTCTTAATTATCCTTGGAGAAGACTTTTTACCTGAAGGAACTTGGACCGGTTTTCCAGGAGCAGTTTGTTGTCGGTCTTCACTGCTTGTTGAAACATGTAGTCGCAGAACTGCTCCCTCACAAATCCTGGGCTGGCCACCAGGATGCACTTCACTACATCGAAGTTTATGTGGCGCTGGATAGCCTGGACCACCTGTTCATAGAATCGCTCCAGGGCCCGGTCATGCTGCGAACAGTTGCCTTTCCGTTTTCTAGGGATGTTCACCTCCACCTTGGCCCGAGTGAGGGTCATGCTGGGAGTGACTAAGCAGATATGGGCGAGGCCTTCCTGCATGACCACAGCCGCCACATCTGCACTCCAGGCCGGGTCACAGGCCTGCTCAATGCGCTCCAGAACCACACTGTCCCACTGTTTCTTGGCCAGGGTGAACTGGCGGTTGGGCTCCAGCTCGATGGTGTGGTAAGCCCCCATCTTGACATACTCATTTTCTTGGATGTTGGTCCCCTTAACCCGCAGCTGGCAGGCTTGAGAGTCAAAATCGATGGCCTCCACGCAGAGAGTGAGCGTAGTGCGCACCCGGTTGCTCCCTACGCTGCCCGTGGAGGACTCGGTCTGCACCTTGCGGATGGTGGAGGCACGCAAGCTGTCGCCCACCTGCACTAGATTGTAGGTGTGCCACATATCCTCAGGTTCCTCGGGGACGAGGGTCACCTGGCCCGCATTGTCTTTCTCAATGTCCTTCCTCACGAGCTTCATGACGCCGGCGGCGGGTGGGGGTGGGGGTGGGGGTGGGGGGGCGGTGTTCACAGGCGGAACGCGAGGCCACGAGGAGGTCCCCAGTGGGAGGGGGGCAGGGAGGGGAAAGCGGGTCTGGGCCGGGGAGGGGGCGGGGCCCGCGTCCCCGCAGGCACTAGCCCGGCGGGAAGGAAATGCTCTAGTTCTGACTCAAGCGGCCGACGGGAACACTTACGCCGGCCCTTCTTTTCCTGGTCTCCGCGCGCGCCGCGCCGGACCCCGCGAGAGACAGAGCAGCCGGCTTCTCCGAGGCTCCAGCCGCCAGCGCGGACCCAGGGCGGCCGCCAGCAGAGCGCATGCGCAGCGCGCAGCCCGCCCCTCGGCGCACGTCTTACGTCCCCACGGGGTAGGCGGGGTCGCGGGGTCGCAGGCCCCCGGGGCGCAGGCGTAGTCGTCGCCGTCGCGAGGCGCGTTCGGAGGAAACCCGCGGGGGGAAGCGCTCGGAGGCGGAGGCGGCGGCGGCGGCGGCGGGTCTTTTATGTTAATACCGAACCTGTTTGTGCAGACTCTGGGGACTATGTGAATGCAAACTGGTTTTTTGTTGTTGTTGTTTTTTTTTCCAGATGCGTGAAGTTGCCGCTGTTTACCTTCTCTCCCCTTGGGCTAAATCCGGTTTCAAACCTTAACTGGAAGTAAAAGGAATTCTCAGAAGTGCACACTTGCTCCCAAAGTTCTAAAACGTGCTTTCGCCTTATCCGCACCCCAACGCTGCCCACCTGCTGGAGTTGCTATTTCCAGAACCGGTTTCTAAGAACGACGGGTCTCGATGGGTCTGGGCTCCGAGCAATCTGCCCAGCTGTTTGCCGCGCTTAGTCACCGTGTCTGCACCGACCGACTTCCCCAGACGTTAAAGCGCTGGCCCCAGAGACACAAGAAACCGTCTGGGGAATTTACCCCTGGGTGGACCGCTCAGTTGCTTGCCCTGGTGTCCTGGGAATCCCAGAATCCAAAATTGGCAGTCTCCGCTTCACGCAGCTCAGTAGCCTGTGAAATACTTAGGTTGGGGGTTGGGTCGCAAAAGCTTAGGGCCTGACCCTCACTGCTAACGTCTAGCTGAGAGCTGAGGGTACTGGAAGTGGGGAACGTCTGATTTACTAGGACCAACAGGATTTAAAGAAAATCTGTAAATCTCTTGGCGTTTTATGGTGGCGAGAGGTTGAAAAGTGAGGATTGCCTCTTAACAAGATCACTGAATAGAAAAAGCCCCCTTCTTCCACTTCCAAGAAAACCCAGTAACTTTTGAGTAAGGAACTGATTGCACTAAAGCGTAAAGATGGGTTGCTTCTCCAAAGGACATTTACTAATAACTAGGGAAGAGAAATACTTTGAGTTGCTCCTTGATCACTTTTTTTTTTATATGTTTTTTTTATCACTTTTTTTTAAAGTAGAATTTACCTCTCTGCAAAGCCTGACAAAGATTAAAAACCACAGATTCAGAATGGCAGGCATACAGTAGGATCTTAACAAGGGTTAAGTTTTTATTGAAGAGCTATCATTTATTGAATATTCACCAGGTACTTTCCTATACTCTTCTAATCCTCTTCTGTAAATATTTGTTATCCTCATTTTGTGGATTAGAAAATGAAATGGGGAAATAAATGAATTCAAGAGCACATAACCAGCTTTTAAATTCAGACCTGCTTAACTCCACACCCTCTCCTCTATCCAGTGCTGCAAACTATATTACGGATGCTCAAAATCATCTCTGCAATCACAAATTATGTGCTGTCATTCACTGCCACTTCTTGTCACTTTTACTAGTTAAAGACACACAGCTTAGGAACTAACAGGATCTGAAAAGCACAGTCCCTTTCTTGCTTTCATTACTTTTAAAAAAATCTTTATATTCCTCCATTCAACATAGTTTTCCTTCCGTCCAGTCTAGGTCACCATTACAATCCTTGAGAAGAATCCAGTATTCTACTTTAGAAAACTATGCACATATTTCTACACTTTAAAACCTGTGGGAAACCCCCATTAACTGTTAATTCTGTGGTTCTTTTAAAAAGTTTATTTAAATCATAGGGTAAACTACTTTGAGCTGTCTTTTTTTTTTTTTTTTTAAGACTTTATTTATTTATTCATGACAGAGAGAGAGAGGCAGAGAGAGAAGCAGGCTTCATGCAGGGAGCCTGATGTGGCACTTGATCCTGGGTCTCCAGGATCACGCCCTGGGCCTACGGCAGGCGCTAAACTGCTGAGCCACCCAGGGATCCCCCTAAGCTGTCTTTTTAAACATAAATGGGCTTCAGTGATTGAACATACTACAAAATTTTTCATAGAATTACTATTTGATCTGAAATGGAACTATTTTTTAGTAATTGTAACTTACTGTTGAACAATCAGATGTTTTCTCCCAGATTTTGTGTGGTAACTTACTGTTTCCAGACTAATTACATTTTTATTTGGAGTTATTTGGAGTTCTCATTCCCTACTAATTAAAATTCAATTCTCTAGCATTCAAGGCCTCCATGATTTTGCCTTACAAACATTATTTTCCACTTGGGCCCTCCAGCATCCTATATTCCACAGGAGTAATCTTTGTTCCCCGTATATCCTGGGAACTGTCTACTTGTTGCCCTTAACTCTGCCATTCTCTCTGCTTAAAATGTCACTGCCTCTCACTCTTGTGAGAGTAGGACATAAATCCTACTTCTTTTTAAGCACTAGCTTAAATATTATCTCACATTTGAAATCATGCATTATATTAATTGGAATATTAGTTTTTTCTTTCGTATTCAGCTCTTGGTGGATTCACCCTCATTCTTCCACTGAATCTTGAAAAGTCCTTTGCACATAGTAGGCACTTACGTATCAACGATAAGCTTAGTGAATCAGGTGTAAAGTGTGGCAGCTATATGAACATCATCACAGAGTTCTTAAGTCATGATTTTGTAATCAGCTATGGTTCACTTAATAATGGTATGTAAGAAGTAATCCTATTTTAAAACTGCTGTAGTTATAGCAGTTATGTAATAGCAGTATGCAGCATTTTCATTCTTTACCAAAATACACAAAATCATGAGGAAAAAAAAACATGATTTAGCTGTTACTTTAAATTATAATTTTATATTTACTTACTGGCTCTCTGAAAATAGAATTTATATCAGTAGCTTTATATTTTTCTATTTTATTTATATTAATCTCTCTAGAATTAAGAATATTTATTTGATATAATTTCAGTGTCTCAAAAAGAGAACTGGGCTAGAAGTCAAACATCCTGGATTGTAATTCTTACCCTGTCAATTGTTTTTACTCTAACTTTTGGCAGCCCTTAGTCTCTTAGAAATGCTGTTCCTTTTACTTAAGAATATTGAATTCAATAATTAAAATTGTCTCATTATGATGTAAAAATATTTTTAAAAAAGTAAAACACTACTCATAATATGAGCCTATCACATTTACTTTCAATTTTTCATAGTACCTTTTGAATTTGATTGTTCCTTAGGCCCACTGCAGTGGTAAAAGATCAATACCAAGTTTAATAATTGCACACCAAGAGTCAGCAGTCATGAGTCTTGATCTTTCTAGCTAGATTATAGCAACTTTAGATAAGCCCCCTAACATCTACAAACCTGAACTTTTCATTCTACGTTGTAAATTAGATTATTTGCCCTTCCACTCTCATTTGATAACCCTTATAAGGTTCTAATGAGATTATGATACTTTGTAAACTGTAGAACCCTTATAAGGTTCTAATGAGATTATGATACTTTGTAAACTGTAGAGTTCTATAAACATGTGAGATACTGTGGTGTATCTCTAAGAATGCCTGACCTGAAGCTAGAAATCTGGATCAGACAAAGCAAGGGGAAAGGACTCACTTTAACATGAACATAATTATTCAGCCTTAGAAAAATAACTGATTCAATAAAGTTGACTGATGGATAATCTGTTTGGTACCATTATTTATACTGGCATCTCTTCTCCAGGGAAACCTTAGGTCAGCCCTAGTGCATGAATTCATGTACCTCATTGGTGAACTGGAATACAATTCTTCCTATTATATAGAAATGGTTTGTATGACAGCAGTAGGGGTACGGGCTCCAGAAAAATGGAAATCTTGTTTGAATACCCTGGCTTAGCACACAGTAGGGGATGTATAAATATTCTTTCTCTAGTATTTTTTTTTTGCAAGAGTTAAATTTCTTGCAACACATACTAATATTTTTTTTCCTCTGCTTAGAGCATGTTGGAAGCTCCTCCCATCATTTTTTCTTTGCTTGTCTGTTGTCTTTTTCAGACCGTGAGCCTCTTAAGGCCAGAGACTACATTTTATTTGTCTGTATTCCTGAAACCCAGTACAGCAACTGTTGGATATATAAGCATAGTTATTATATGAAAGAATGCATAATTGTTAGTTCTCCTTTAATGCAAAGTTTTTAACTTGTCTATCACAGGCATCTTAGAATTAGGAAAACACTGTTTTATAAAATTACTGAAATTTTAAAGAGCAGATTACTTTTACAGTGAGTTTCTAAAAACCTATTTCAATTTTTGAGATACCCATGCTTGGATGAGAAAAATAATTATTTTAAACACATCTTACTAAGGAAAAGATCTTAAAATGTTGTAAATAATGTATAATGACAGTTTTATTATGCCTGTTTATAAAATGAACTTTGCAAAATAAGCCAGAGCTGTGATTATGAATATCTAATACAGATGCAATCATTTATGTAAAGAGAATGTGCTAACCTCACATTGTACAAAGATGCCCATGTGACCTCCATAAGTAAAGCTAAGTGGACAACTGGAAGAACTATGCAGCTAATTCAGGGAAAAGGGGAGAAGGGAAAAGGGAAAGTTGTTTTTGTTTTGAAGGAACTTGTACTGTTACTATCTAAGGTTCCTGTGATTAAAAATACTTACTTGCAATTGTCGCAAAACAATAAAAAACCTCCTATCAAATAAACAAAATCTTATCAACAAAAGTGTCAGGAAGGGAGACAGAACATGAGAGACTCCTAAATCTGGGAAATGAATTAGGGGTGGTGGAAGGGGAGGTGGGCGGGGGTGGGGGTGACTGGGTGACGGGCACTGAGGGGGGCACTTGATGGGATGAGCACTGGGTGTTATTCTATATGTTGGCAAATTAACACCAATAAAAAATAAGTGTATGAAAAGAATAAATAAATAAATTAATTAAATAAAATAAATTAAAAAAAAAACAATGAAAGGTGCTTCTTGATTAGGAGAAGACCTTTTCATTCCCTGCAATAACTAAGGATATAAATACAATGATTAAGCTATGCAGGTTAGCTGTTTTGATAGTAAATGAGGGAAAACTAAAAGCTTCCTGTTTTTAGAATCTTTCAATATGGAATTCACAAACCCAAAATCATGGAGCTGGAAGGGCTTTTGTAGATTTCTTTTACCCCTTTGAATCATGTCAAGATTCAGGCAGCATGATCTGGCAATGAAGGATAGAAATGTGCAATTAGCCAAGAGTAGCCTATCATCATAATGAATAAAAATGGAAAAGAACGGATATTTTAGAAGTTAAGTAAGTTACTGCTAACGTAAACGATGTTTAAGGAAATGAAAAAAAAAAGTGTGCATGCATTGGGTGTGTTTCTGTTTGTGTGTATCCCTATACAGGATCATTTTACCAATAATATTACAATAAAATGTGTAATTTGAAGGACTGATTAATACCCATGTGTTTTCGAATTTTAGTATAAGGCAAAGTAAGGTTATAGCCAGCAAAATAATTTTGAAAGTATATTGTAATTTTTAATTCATATTAAGACTATAGGATTTATAATAAAATATGCAATCCATTTATTGTAATCATTGGACATTCTAATGTGATCTAGGTATCCTACTCAAATTTAAGAATTTGTATTTATTTCAGCAGATCTCATATAATTTATATAAAAATCACTTTTATATGAGTTTATATGTCACTTTTAATATGAGTTATTATTTTTATCTGAGTTATTTGAATTATAGTGATTTTATTTTATTATTTATTTATTTATTTTAATTATAGTGATTTTAAAAATTAGCTTTCTCATTTGTTTTTTATAGAAATCTATTCAGATAAAACAATATTAATGTTTTTGCACATCAAGTGAATTCTTAGTACCAACCAGTGCTATATTTAATTTCCTTTTAAGACTTAATTGACTTTTGGGGTGCCTGGATGGCTCAGTGGTTGAGCATCTGCCTTTGGCTCAGGTCATGATTCTAGGGTCATGGGATCAAGTCCTGCATCATGCTCCCCACGGGGAGCCTGCTTCTCCCTCTGCCTATGTCTCTGCCTCTCTCTGTGTTTCTCATGAATAAATAAAATCTTAAAAAAAAGAAACTTAGTTGACTTTTTCATTTTCCTTTTAAATTGTTTCCTTTTAAATTGAAGACTTTGGGTAAAAACTAGGTCCGTTTATATCTGTATAACTCTAGCACTAATCACCATTTACGACATAAATTTAGGGTTTGCCAAAACTAGTCATTGATCCTGTGCAACTGGAACATTTTGATTACTTTATTGTCACATTTCTTCTGAGGCAGAGTATTCAGAGTATCTCATTCTTGGGATCTAGTGAGGCTGCTGATGACAGAGGAGCAATTATCCCCTGCATGAGACAGAAAAAAAACCAAGGAGAGGGACAATGTTCATTCATATCGTTGTATCCAAAAGAGTGTCATTTGTATCTAGAAGTATGTTTGAAATTTTATGATGCAGGTTTTTAAAATACAAAGAAATATGATAGAAAATTAGCAGGTAGATTTATAGTAGTATGCTATGTTTGTAACTTTCAGATACACATTTTCCCACTTTTTAATATCTCTGAAACTAGGAGGTATCTAACAATCTAACAGTTATAATTGGATTGGCAGCACTTTTTTTCCTTAGGGGTGAATAAAATAATGATGCATTATTCAATTGATGGTGTCTTTCATTCAATTAGATATGCATATGCATATCTAATATATATATATTTATATTTTCTAGGTGAGGATACAGTTAGAAGAGACAATCTGATTTCTTAAGTATTTTATGAGTTTGTCTATATCTTTTGGGATTCATTCAATAACAAATTTTCAAGTGCCTATTATGCTTAGATACTAAGGATAATAAACTCTACCCTCACAGAGCATATAGCAAGCTGGAAAGACAGAAGTTAGATATTTAATTACCATATCATGTGGTATAAAAGCAAACATGGTAGGGACTTACATATTTCTGGGGGAGGAGGACCAATTTATCCCAGTGGGTTTCTTGGAAATGATGCTCTTGTGGGGACTTGAGGGTAAGCAAGAAGTGTGAGTAACTGCTTATGCAAAGGCCTGGAGACTTCAGCAGAGCTGGTACAACAGAAGAGCTAAAAGAAACTCAGTAATCTTGACAGGAATATATTCAGCTCATTTACATCTCTTGATACTCTTCTGTACTTGCTTTGAGAATGAATACAATTCTCCAGTCACAGACCACTCTGTATAGGCAATGTATTCTGATTTTAGTATTGTGGCAACAATTCCAAATATCTTTCATCTCAATTTTTAAAAATGAATTCAAATACACTATTTTGTGTTTCATACAACAGAAGGATTGTGTAGGTAAATAAAAGCATTTTGATCCCCAATTTTCTGGATATGTTTTAAACATGAGCTACTTTATAAGATATTTTAAGGGGCATATGAAAATTAAGCAAGTTCTAAATCTAATAGGAAGTTTGTTGGGTTGGAGGTGGAAGAGCATGGGCAGAGGAGCATCCTTTTAAGGAAGTAAACTCAACAGTTATAAGCTGTGGCACAAGAGTTTACACATCAAAACAGCATCACAACAGCAGGGAAGAAAAACAGGCACTAGTTAAACATACATATTTCATTGCTACTCTCAGTGCCTATTTATTAAACAAACATCCTATAAATTTACTGCTACCTTTACAAATATCATAATGACTAAAGAGTTTCACCATCTTCAGTAATTCTGACAGTCCATTGTATGCCCCTGGAAGTCATTTTTTTGTCATCGGTAAGTGTCTGATTTCCATATTCAGCCATCACCTCACTGGACTTCATTTTGTTTTGTGGTGTTTTTGGGTGCTGGGATCATGACCTGAGCCAAAGGCAGATGCTTAACCTACTGAGCCACACAGGTGCTCCTAGACTTCATTTTGAATAGGAAATCCTAACTGAAAAAAGTCACAAAGGAAGACACCTTGCTTTTAGGCTAACTAAAATGTTTCTAGGGAAGAGAGACATATAATTCAATTCTGTATATTCTTAATATCCAGAGAAACAGTCTTATTTTGAGTTATGATTAATGTAGGGTGGGACATCAACTAATTTCATTATATACCAAAAAGTCATGAAAATATCAGACACATCATTAATTAGGTCCTTATCAAAGTCTTTTAGACACTTATATGTGGCTCTAACATTCAGAGAGTTGAGCAAGAAAGAAATGGTCTAGCATTTTGATAGACTATATGGCATATTATTTCACAGAATGATATTTGAGATCAGAGATCTAAGCTGAGCACAGGCTTTGCCATTTACTAGTCATCACACTTTAGACAAATTAATCTCTTATCATTTTGGTTTCTTCACCTCTAATATATGGATAACCATTCTAAAATTGTCCTTTTTTTTTTAGATTAAAGTGAAATAATGCATGCAAAGTTTTGGCACAAGATCTCACACCTAATATGTTCCCAATAAATATGTGCCTTTCAGGATTACGTTGTGTTTTTTTTTTTTTTTCCTGTTATTGTATGTCTTAACCCTATTTCCCAGGAGATTTAATTCTGCCATTTGGACTTGGCCAATGAGTGGGCTGGGTTAAGACATTAGAGGGTGGGAGGAAAAGAAGGGGTATTTATTTTTCCTGCTTCCTGTCTGGGTTTCAATTTTGGTTCTAGCTGCATTCCTCTTCCTATGTCCCAGCTCCTACCCAACAGCCCCTCTCCCATAGCTAGAGTTCCCAGTCAACCTGACATTGCTACCTCCTCAGGCCTAAGAGTGGTAATGGCTTCTCTTCCTACTGTTGATTCAGATGTTTCTTCTCACTATTGTTTGTCCTTAGGTGCGCCACCATCTTTTGTCAGTTCTTCAAACACCTCTGTAAACAGTCTCTTTACTAAACTTTCTTCAGTTAAATCCTTTGTGTCACTAGTTTTTTTTTTTTTTTTCTGGGACTTTGACATACATAAAATAATCTTTGTTGACCAATCATTTAAAAATATTGTTAAAAGTGAATACAACACAATTCTTAATCCAGTGGGAAGCTTATTGAGAGGGTGTGATTTGTTGTGATACAAACCCAGCTTTGAAGGCCAGAGAGATGGTAGGGGGTGGTGGAAAGGAAGGGTGGAGTTCTTTTCTAGATATATAAAACAAGAGTATATTCACAGAAGCAAAATGAGCATGAGGATTATGTAGAAAGTAAAGAAATGTGACTGGATATCATGGGGGAGTTTTCATTTCAGGGTTTTGGTAGGCAGAATAATGGTCTTCCAAAGATGTCATGTCCTGATCCCTAGAACCTGTGAATATGTTACCTTATATGGCAAAAGGGACTTGGCACATGTGGTTAAATTAAGGATCTCAAGATGAGGAGATTATCCTGTATTATCCAAGTAGGTCCAATGTAATTAGAAGGATCCTTATTAGAAAGAGGCAATAGGGTCAGAGTCAGAGAAGGAAATGGATGATGCAGAGTCAGATGGGAGGATTTGAAGATGCTATTCTGCTGGCTTTGAAAATGGATGGAGCCACAAGCTAAGGAAAGCAGGTGGCCTCTAGAGGCTGGAAAAGGCAAGGAAATGGATCCTCCCCATAGCCTTCAGAAGACACACAGCTCTGTCCACACCTTGATTTTAGCCCAGTGATACTTCTAACTTACAAAATTGTAACATAATATACTTGTCTTGTTTAAGCCAATAAATCTGCAATTTGATACAACAGAAATAGGAAACTGACATAGGTGCAGGAGGAGAAAGAGAGTGCTGGACTAGGGCAAACCCAAAGCCCTCAATAGAGAATTTTGTGTTTCATCTGAAGACACTGTTTTTGTTTGTTTTACTAAAAAGACTAGGATATAATGAAAATTAGTTATTAAGAAGATAGATTAGGGGTTGGGTTAAGACTGGCAGGAAGAAGAGCTCTCTACGGTAAAGAGTGAGTATGGTGATAAGACCCCAAGTTAGGTGTGGATTCTATGAATTGAGAAGTTTCCAGGAAATCTGACAATATGATGACTGAATTGAAAACCAACAAAGGAGAGGAAGAAGTCAAATTTCAAATCCTTATGTCGTGAAAGGGGCAGAAATGTAGCGCATATGAGGAACATATCGGTTGTGACACAGTAAATTCTAAATTTCAGTATGACTGAATAACACACACACACATCACACAAAAGGGAATTAAATGTTATAATTTTGAAATATCTATGCATTATTTTTAAGCCCCCTTTTGCATTTAGCAAGACATATTATGCCAACAATTGCAGAAAACTCACAGTATGCAAGTGTGACTGTTATGGGTATATAAAGTAGTTAAACCTAAAAATATATATAATTGTAACTCTTAACCTCTATTTTTTTGAGTTTCATTCTTGTCTATTTAGAGGATATGCAAACTGCATTTGATCCTTTCTGTACTACTGACTGCTTATTTGCTAAAATGAAAAAGGTACAACTTGAATAGTTGTAAAACTTCAGATTTTGTACAACAACAACAAAACACAAACAACCTTCAAAACGTCTGAACTGAAGAGGCATCCATTATAGGTCAAATAAGTGTAAAGGGCGGTGACGGTTGCTGGTAAGTTAAACCATCCGCTGGCTGTAAAGCTGTTCAGAAGTTACTACTGTTTGGATTACTGGACACTTCCTAAGTAGTGGAAAATGTCTGGATGAAAAGTCAATAGCTCATAATTAACTCTCTTCATACTGTGAAAAAATGTTTTGCTTGCTAATAATTCATTTCTCAGTAATCTTCATAAGAGGTAACTATGCTTGGGCATCTAAATCAGAGTAAACTGCCTGGATCACCCGTTTTAAACGCCAAAATGCTAAATTAACTAGTACCAATAAGCATGCCAGGAGTAAGGACACTGAACACTGGAATATTGATGATATGCTACACCCAGCCATTAGCCTAACCATTAGTCAGGTCACTTTCTTTTGCACAAAGCTTCGCCAATCTGCCTTTTTCTTTCACCATTTCAAAATATGACCATGGGTTAATTATCTGGAAAATCTTGAAAATGCTATGATTCAACCTTTTCCTAAACTGGATATAACTTTGCATTTCCAGTGTGTATTTTTAAGTAATTTTCATCCACAAGTAACAATACTGTATTTTGCATCTAAAAAAATAGTATGCTCTGTGACTACCCCTTTCTCAATTTCAAAATGTCCCTCCTCCTTATATAGAAACATCATTTCAAGACAAGAAAAGCAATTTTGCCTTGCATTCCTTTCTTTCCTCGTTCTACAGCAGAAAAGATCTTTGAATACTTGACAGCAAGAAAATGCAATAATGTCCACTGTTGAGTAATCTGAAGGTAGGAACTTGGCATATAAATCCGGGCCCTCTAGTTACCTCCCTCTAAAAAAAAAAAAAAAAAAGAAAAGTGGGGAAATGTCTTTCAGCAAAGTCCTAAAATACGATGTACACTGCAAAAACAACTTTAATTGTAAAAGCATTTCTACTCTGTAAAGTTTCCAGCGCTGTGTCCCTCCTACCATTGCGGGGGAAGGTTTTGTAACACACCAAAACTCGTAACCAAAAAAAAACGCAGAAACGCGGGTCCGCGCTCAGAGCTGCCCGGACTACCCGGAGCGTCCCGAGCGGACCCGCGCTCGGTCCACCTCCGGGGCCGCAGCTCCCGCGTCTCCCTCCCCACGAGCAGCCCCCGCCCCCGCCCCCGCCCCCGCCCCCAGATGCTCGGAGAAACGCAGGGTCGCTCACCGGTGAGGAGCCAGCAGCAGGCGACAGCGACCCCTGGGCCGGCGCGGCGTCGGGGGGCCATGGCCGGGGAGCCGCGGAGCCGGGCAGCGGGGGGCGCGGGCTCGGGGGCGGGACGCGGCGGGACGGCGCTCGGGGGCCGCGCGCTCCGGGCCCCTCTGCCGCGGGAGGTCTCCGTCTCGGCCCGGGCGGTCACGGCGTCCAGCAGCCCGAGAGCGAATTTCCTGTGTTTTCGACAAATGCCTCTAGGTTCTCTCCACGCTTTTCATATCCCCGACTCACTGCCCCATCGCCCGCCCCTTCCCGCGCTCGGTCTCTGAAATCCCACTGGCAGCCTCCCAGGCTCTGTCCGAGACATGGACAAATAAAGCCAGCTTCGCGGGTTCGTGTTTAGGCTAAAGTCCACGGGCTGGGCTGCAAAGCAGACCTTAAAGGGACATCTGCCTTTCATTGAGAGGGTGATCCCGCTCTCCGTGTCGGCGTCCTAAGGTGGGAGGGACGCGGGCCAGGGCTGGACCTTCTGGAGGGTGTCGCCGGCCCAGCGGCCCCGCCTTCACCCTACTTACTTATCCGTGGGTCTGGGCAGGGAGGGCACTTGGAAAGTGCCGGGCCCTTGCCCTTAAGGGCAGGCTGGGTCCGATTGCGCAGGAGAAATTAAGATTGTGTCTGAAAGCGAACACATCTGGTATTCCCACCTCCCTCTCCTGCAGACACTTGAACTTCGCTGTGCCGCTGTTGTCTGGCACCGTGTGTGTGTGTGTGTGTGTGTGTGTGTGTGTGTGTGTGTGTGTGTGGAGAGGGGCATCCACTCTGACAGGCCCCTACAGATTTTGCTTTCACTTATGGAGCCTTTGCTTCCTGTAAGGTGATTGGGGTTAAACGGTGGTTGCAGCTAAACTTTTCTTTGGGAAGACTGTGAGAGAAAAGGAGAAAGAAACAAGAATGGGAAGAAAGAAAAAGAAGGAGAAAGATAAATGCAAGAGGGAAGAGAGGTTAAGGAAGGTTGGAAGCCAGTCTCCTTAGAAATGGTATGTGTGTGGGCTATTTTGTTTAAGTTGAATTAGGATGTTTGTACGCTGGGAATTGAAGCTAATAAAGAACTCGGGACATTGTTTTATTTCTTCTTGTTACAGACTTTTATAAGAATCCATTAAATCATGTTCATGTTACTCCTTCCTCCCCCACTCCCACTCTCTAAGGAACTAAAACTTGAGAAGTTAAGTGGATGGGTCAAGATTCTGGAGATGGTTAGTTACCCCATCCTGGGAGACCCAGGCCAGAAAAGGCGTTTAAGAATTTGCACTGCTTCTGTTTCTTTTTGGGTGAGATGTAACAACCTCTCTGAGTCAAGAACCACATTCACATGTTAGCTTCATTGTTTGTTTGTTTAAAGCAGCTGCGTCTTAATGATTTTGAGAATTTCAAAGAAAGGGAAGAAGTGGATGAGTGGATTTGTGTTTATGGGTGGTGGGGGGAATCCAATCTATTCAATTCAGTTCAATTCAAAGCAACAACTAATTATCTCTATCTAGCAGGACTAGGGCTAGGCAGGACAAGACTGCCACCCAAAGGAGGACTCTGCCTGGAACACAATACAGGTGACATAGTATAGGTAACCCAGGAGAAGGGAAGGAAGAAGCCGATGGGGATGATTGAATAGATTGCTACTAAACAGATGATTATTGCAAGGCCTAAAAGCTGGAAAAGACAAAAGCTAAAGAAATGTAATGAAGATCAAAAATAGGATGGGCAGCTCTGGGAGGTTGAAGAAAGACCATCAAATCTCAGTAACAATGACCCGTTGGCTAAGGAATTCCTCTTCTAATTTATGTGTATGAAATGATTACCTAATAAATATATTGAAAACACTGTTATTCCCTATTTCTAGCTTTCATATTTTCATTTCTTAGTCGTACTTTAATTTTTTTAATTTTTATTTATTTATGATAGTCACAGAGAGAGAGAGAGAGAGAGGCAGAGACCTAGACAGAGGGAGAAGCAGGCTCCATGTACCGGGAGCCCGATGTGGGATTCGATCCCGGGTCTCCAGGATCGCGCCCTGGGCCAAAGGCAGGCGCCAAACCGCTGCGCCACCCAGGGATCCCCCTTAATCATACTTTAAAAATTGCACAAATAAATCTCTAGAAAAATCTCATATTGGATCACAGTTCAAACCCATCAGACATGATTTAGGCTCCTTTGCCTGCATTCAGTGATTTCATATCCCAATTTGGCTTTGCATCCCATCTTCATTAACCTGTATCATCGTCCTGCCTCCTGCTATTCCTTTTCCTGGGAAAGATCTGACAGGTAATCTGTACATCTCATCTCCCTGTCTACAGTCTCAGTTATGTCTTATGCGTCTTGGTATGGCCCATGGGCCTTTGCACAATAGTCAAATACTGATTAACTGATTAATGCTTACTCATTTAAAAATCATGATACTTTTCTTAAAGTATCTCTTCAAATTGCTCAGTGTAATACAATACTGTATTATATGTATGTGTACATATATATGTATACATATATATTATGAAATATATATGCAAACATATGTGTATATATGTATGTGTATATACCTATATACATATCCTATATGTGGCTCTAGAAAATTATAATATTACTTAATTATAAATGAAATAAGGAATTGTAAAATTATATCTTATTGAAATAAAGTAGGGTTAAAACATACTTATAATATGACCAAGGTTATAAATACTGAAAACTTTAGCTTTCTTTTTGAGGATTAATAAATAAATATTTTGAATTTAAAGTTTTGAAAATCTTCTTTAGGATTTGCAAACTAATAGTGATAACCAGCACTACCGGTGTTGTGGTTAAAGTTAACTTCTATATGTTTTATGAATATTATGGCAATATTTATTAATCTTCCTCATTTCACATAAATGCAAATATAGAGATAGAAAATAGCTATTGTTGGAGAATTAAATTTAAAATCAGTGCTCATTTTCTGAACTTCATTCAACAAATCTAAACATAAATTAATGTCATGCAAACTATTCTCTTAATCAATATTATCCTGAAAGGAAGTCATATTATTGAGTAAACTGAGGCTTAGAGAAGATAAAAACTAGGGTCACAAACTAGTCATTACATGGGGTCCACTGGACAGAAAATGCTAAGCTCTAGACATTGTATGCTGTCCTCTTCTATTTTACAGGAGATCTAATCTGATCAGATCTCTTCAACAGTTTGGGAACATTCAATGAAAAGCAGAAGTACCTTGAGAGGTTAGAGACTAAACTGATGAAGAATTTAGAATATAGAGTCTATAAAATGAGGCAAAAGTAATTCAGATTACTGGTTAATATCTCAAAAATAAAAACATACATTTCGTACAAAGTGTTTTCCTGAAAGGTAATCTAATATATTAAGAGTATAATTAATGGAGTAAATAGGTTCTTGGGTTAAATTCCTTGGATTCATGCCCAGGAACCACCCTGTGGCAGCTGTGTGATCTAGGAAAAGCTATACAGTTTCAGTGAGCCTTCCTTTTTTCAAACATAAAATAGGCATAAAAATACTGCCTCTCTTTGAAGACTATTGTGAGAATTAAATGAGATAAGCCGGGATCCCTGGGTGGCTCAATGGTTTAGCGCCTGCCTTCAGCCGGGGGTGTGATCCTGTAGTCCCGGGATCCAGTCCCACATCGGGCTCCCCGCTTGGAGCCTGCTTCTCTTGTGTCTCTGCCTCTCTCTCTCTCTCTCTCTCTCTCTCTCTCTCTTTGTGTCTCTCATGAATAAATAAATAAAATCTTTAAAAAAAATAAATGAGACAAGCCTATGAAGCATTTAGCAAAGTGACTAGATTAAATAGAAATGAATCATTCTTCTTCCCAGTTGTAGAAGAATTAGAATTAGACAGTGAGAATATAAGGCAGGTGTGTGGTGGGCCATAGGAAGTGTGGGGCACTTGACGGGATGAGCACTGGGTGATATGCTATATGTTGGCAAATTGAACTCCAATAAATAATAAAAAAAAAAATAAAACACACACACACACACACACACACACACACACAAAATCCATCAGTGAACATACAGTTTTTGTCTTTCATTCTGTTCACTGATTATTTTTTTTTTCTCATGTTGAACTCTCCTTGCATTCAAGAAATAAATTTCCATTTGTTGTGGTAAAAAAAAAAAAAAAAGAAAAGAAAAAGGAAGTGATATCATTTGATGGGCATCAAAAGAAAA
Source organism: Canis lupus baileyi (assembly GCF_048164855.1). Classification (NCBI taxonomy): domain Eukaryota; kingdom Metazoa; phylum Chordata; class Mammalia; order Carnivora; family Canidae; genus Canis; species Canis lupus. Next base: position 63,234,868 of record NC_132841.1, read on the forward strand.
TTCTGGTGTTTGGCCAAAATCATCTCTATCAACTCTTGTTATTATTTCTGGAATCCTCTCCTGGAATCCTAACTTTGTATTTGGGAATTATCTTGAAGATATTCCAACAAAATGGGTACATTAAGACATCAGAACCCATTATGACATCAACAAGGATTCACTTTTCAAATTAGCTAGATGTCAACGGGATTTTTTTTTTAACAAGAAAAGAACATTTCAAGAAGAAGTTGGGAATAGGAAAATGTCTAGAGTTCTGCTTCTGGTGAAGGCCAGGGTTCTTTGGTAGTTAGATCATGGGTTCTCAAAGACACAGGATAAATAAGGCACTTTCACCTGAGTAGAAGGGCAGTGTCGGTTTTATTCAATAATAAGTATGTTTAAAATTGTTTCATGTTAAAATAAGAGAGTCTTATAAGAAAAATGTAAAACAGTGTTTTAAAAAAGTTAAATATGAGGTTTAAAATACATTTTAGTATAGCATTAAATTGTGCTTTCTTCCCCTCTCCTGCACTCTGAGGTGTTAAGGCTAGGTAGTAATGTCTAGAGCTGCTTTTGTTAAGATTTCATTAAGATTCAGATTTTTGAATTTTACTTTGTATATAGTTAGACAGTTGCTCTCCAAGACAGTGAGGCTAATTCACAGAGGTAACTCAAATGGGCAGTTATAAACTTAGCTGAATAATTTTTATTTATTTATTATTTTTATTTGTTTTAAAGAACTTATTTATTTGTTTGAGAGAGAGAGTATGAGAGAGCATGAGTGGGGGGATGGGCAGAGGGAGAGGGAGAGTATCAAGCCAACTTCCTGCTGAGCCTGGAGCCCCTACATGGCCTCAATCTCAGGACCCTGAGATCATGATCTGAACAAAAATCAAGAGTCAGAAGCTTAAGCAACTGAGCCATCCAGGCAACACAGTTGAATAATTCTTAAGTTCCTGCTGTGTACTGGACTCCAGGGCTATGTTCTGCAGAGGCAAAAATGGGCAAAACATTTGTTTTTCTACTGAAAATCTGCTGCACATTAATTTCTTTCATTTGGTACTAGGAAGAGAAAATAAGCAGGTTTGTTCCCAATTATAACATTGACACGTTTCATTTCAAGCCTCTTAAATTAAGCAGTCTAGTGGAATTACCATATTAGTGTTGTTACTTCAACTTGAGAACCCGTGATTGCTTTTTCTATGACCAAAACAAAGTCAATAATGTAGAGCTTAAACTTCACCACCAAACAAACTTTTTTTTGTTGTTGTTATTACATAATGTTCTTGTGTGAATGTTTTTTCACTTAAAATATAAAATAGGTGTTCCTCCCACCCTATTTCCTGAACTAGGTCTATGCCAGAAACCTGGTCCAAAGACATTTGGGCAATTGGTACTTAGGGAAAAAAAATGAATTTAGAATCCTGGTGAAGGACAGTTCTTAATACTGTAGGAAACTCCTAGAACTTACTGGCAGACTTCAACATGAGTGACACACTAGGGCTGCAGGGTGGGATGGAGTACCAGGGTGGTGCCCTGGCAAGAATATTTAAGTCATGGCACTCTGACTCACAATAACCATCACAGATGAGCAGTAACATTTCAGATGCATTGCTTGATGCCTTAATTTGCAATGTGAGTTAATTATTTTTTAAGCTATTAGGCAATTCTAGGATTATTTTAGCAGGTTGATTTAATTATTTTCCTTTAACCTGCTTGTAAAGAGTTAAAGCAAGTAGGTGGGCTATAAAATCTCAAGACTTAAAAAAATATTATATAAATAATTATTAGTAACTAAACCAAGAAGATTGCTTATAGTAGTAGTACTGGGTCACTAAATATATATGTGGGGAAATACTCTTTTGTAGTTAATAAAAAATAAATAAGTCAAGAGAAAGGAAGTGTATTATTTGGCTCTGAAATAACACTTAAATAGCTTGTTGTACAAATTATGTGGCTATTTTTCATCTGCTCTACTAGAACATAATCTATACCAAGACAGTCAATTATTCAAGTTTTTGTTCTATAGGGTAAGGACTGATTTGAAAGGCCCTGCACTCAAGGAGGAGATCCTGGGGCTTTTCATGAAAGACCCGTAATTAAGTGATCTGTCTCCAGAAAAGGAAAGTACTGGGCAACTAAGAAGATAGAGCCAGTGATTGGGAGTCAAAAGCCCACTAAAACTGCCAGGTAAAGTGAGAATGAAAAGTGAGGTGTGATTTGGCAATGCAGATGGAAGCACTCTACAGCAAGATTTGAACCAGAGGCTGGGAAAATTGAAAACTAAGGCCATAGATACCAGGATCTGCCTGAATTTTTATTTCATGTGGGCTCAAATGTGCTACCAGGGAACAAGAGAAATGTTTAAAATATCTACTATGGAGCTATTAATCTGATCCATAAAAAGTAAATAGGACAAGTAATTCTAATATTAGTGTATTAGCAAGGCTAATAAAAATGATAATATTAATTAAGCAACTATATATCTCAGGGGGAATTCCAGTCACAAAAAATAAGAAACATAAAAAAGGAAACTTTTTATGGTATTACATTTCTTTTGAGTCTCAATATACAAAGAGATGATTCAGTGTTTCCCTCTCCTCTTTTTTTCCCCCTGGAAACGACTTTTTGTTGTTGTTGTTGTTGTTGTTGTTGTTGTTGTTTGTTTTTTAATTTAATTCCTGCTGAGAAGAAAAGAAAAATGTAAGAATATATGACCAGAAGAATGAGTTTTCATTTTCACAGAAGCTATAGAAAGTTGTTGAATTCCTTAGGTGAAAAAGAGTCATAAAGGATGTAAGAATAGAGAGAAGCAGCTTGAGGTGGACAAACTGGACCCAGAGCTACTACAAAGACAAGGATGGAAAGCATTCTGACAAGCCCAATCACTTAGAGCAGTACTTCATTTGCTAGCACATAGTAGTTGCACAGGAGCCTAGTCGGTGCCTCCCTATCGTTCATCGACCTACAAGTTGTTGAGTAAGCAGAATATATCATCCGTATCAGGATCATTAACCATAGCCAGTTATTGCGTTGGCTTAGGGGTGGTTTGAGTCAACCCACATATGACTACCCATGAGTACAACATACCTGTCAATAGGAAAAACATTTCTGGAATTATGAATTAAGTACTGCACCTCCAAATATCCATTCCTCCATAAAAGTCATGGCAACATTGGTAAAAACTGTCAAAATGAACTTTTTAAAACTCTGAAATTAAACAAAGAGTTGCAATTTTTTTTTAAATCAAGAAAGACAGCTGAATTAAAAAAAAACTACCTAATTCTTTGAGAAAAATAAACAGAAGTTCAGAGACCTGTGGGACACCATCAAGTGCACCAATATATGCATGATGGAAGTTCCAGAGAAGAGACAACAAAAGGACCAAAAAGCATATTTGCAGAAATAATGTCTGAGACCTTTCCAAATTTGGTGAAAACTATTAATATTCATATCCAAAAAGCTTAGTAACTCTAAGATAAATCCAAAGAGTTTCACACCTTGACTCATCATAGTAAACTTTCAGAAGCCAAAGAGAAAAAAAGAATAATGAAAGTAAGAGAAAAGGACTCATCATATACAAGGGACTCTCAATAATATTTACTGATGACTTTTCTTCAGAAATCACGAAGATCAGAATAGAGTAGGAGGATATATTCTAATTGTTGAAAGAAAAGGATATTAACCATATCCAGCAAGACTATCCTTCAAAAAAGAAATTTAGATATACTCAAATTTAGAAATACTGAGATAAGTCATTGCTAGCAGAACTACCCTACAAGATACACTAAAGGAGTCCTTCATTCTGAAGTGAAAAGATACTAGACTGTAACTCAAATTTACTTGAAAAAACAAAGAACACCAGTAAAGATAATTAAATATGTAACTGTGGAAGAAAATACATATACATTCTGTTTCTTTTCTTTTATCATATTTTAAAGATAACTATGTGAGAGCAATAATTATTATGTTGATGGGCTTATAGTTAGTAAGGTGGAATTTGTATAACAAAAGAAGGGGAGGGGGACTATACTGGAGCAAAGTTTTTGTATACTGTTGAAATTAACTTTAACTAGATTGTTAAGTTAAGATGCTAATTGTAATCACCAGGAAACCATGAAGATATTAACTTAAAAAAAGTAAAAGAAAACACAAAGGAATTATCATGGTATGCTATAAAATATCTTTAACAACAACAAAGGCAGTAATGGAGGAATTAAGGAAGTTTTCTGAAATTAACTGAAAAGAGATCAGAAACTTAAATGTAAGAGCTAAAAATATAAATCACACAGTAGAAATATAGTAGTAAATTTTTATGACCTTGATTTAGGCAATGGTTTCTTAGAAATAGGTATTTCTTCAAAAAACTTAAACATAAAGTTACCATATGACTCAGCTGTGCCACTCCTTGGTATGTGTATGTGTGTATGTGTATGTACCCAAGAGAACTGAAAACGTATATCCACAGAAAAAAATGGACATCAATAGCACAAGTAATAAAAGACAAAAAAAAGATAAATAGATTAGATCTTATTGCATTTTAAAACTTTTTTTAAAACTTCAAATGACATTATCAAGAATGTAAAAAGACAACCTACATGATGGGAGAAAATATTTGCCAATCATAAATCTGATAGAGATCTAGTACCCAGAATACATAAAGAACTCAACAATAAAAAAAAGGCAAGAATCAATTCACCTAAAAACAAAGTTTTATATATATATATATATATATATTTTAATGATAGAAATAGAGAGAGAGAGGCAGAGACACAGGCAGAGGGAGAAGCAGGCTCCATGCCGGAAGCTGGACGGAGGACTCGATCTGGGACTCCAGGATCGGGCCCTGGGCCAAAGGCAGGCGCCAAACCGCTGAGCCACCAGGGATCCCCTATATACACATTTATATTAAGAAGAGAGAAACATAGCCAATAAACACATGAAAAGATGCTAAGTCTCAGTTACTGAAAAATGTAAACCAAACCCGTAATTACTTCACTCTCATTAGGATGACTATGACAGTAACAAGTGTTAGCAAGGATGTGGAAAAAGTAACACTCTCATAGGTTGTAAAATGGTGAAGCCAGGTTAGAAAATATGTAGTTCTTCAAAAAACATTAAACACAAAGTTACCTTATGACTCAGCAATGCCACTCCTTGGTGTGTGTGTGTGTGTGTGTGTGTGTGTGTGTGTACCCAAGAGATCTGAAAACATATTTCTACACAAAAACTTGTACACAAATGCTCATAGTAGCAGTATTCAGAATAATAAAACAATGGAAACAACTCAAATGTTCACTGATTGCTAAATGGATAAATAAAATGTGCTATATCCATACATGGGAATATTACTCAGCCATAAAAAGGAATAAACTACTAACACATGATTCAGCCTAAGTGAATTTCAAGAACACTCAAATTAAGAGAATATAGACACAAAAGGCTGCATACTGCACATATTGTGTGATTTCATTTATATTGAGATGTCTCGAAGAGGCAAACACGTAAAGAAAGAAAAGTAGATTAGTAGTTTCCAGGGCCTGGAGGAAGAGGAGAACCAAAAATGACGGCTAATATGAACGAGATTTTTTTTTTAGGATGATGAATATGTTCTAAAATTAGATGGTAGTGGTAGTTTCTCAACTCTGTGACTATATCAGAAACCAGTGGAACTGTATACTTTAAAAGAGTGAATTTTATGTAATAATGAAAATAATATTAAAAAATAATACTGTGCTAATAAGAGATTAAGAAGTCTAGTCTACATGTACAGTAGTAGAATTAATGAAGAGTAGTTTCTTTTTTTTGAGTTTCATTAAAATTAAAAAATTTTATTCCATGAAAGATACTGTTTTTTTTATAATAAATTTATTTTTTATTGGTGTTCAATTTGCCAACATACAGAATAACACCCAGTGCTCATCCCTTCAAGTGCCCCCCTCAGTGCCCGTCACCCATTCACCCTCACCCCCCGCCCTCCTCCCCTTCCACCACCTCTAGTTCATTTCCCAGAGTTAGGAGTCTTTATGTTCTGTCTCCCTTTCTGATATTTCCCACACCTTCTTCTCCCTTCCCTTATATTCCCTTTCACTATTATTTATATTCCCCAAATGAATGAGAACATATAATATTTGTCCTTCTCCGATGGACTTACTTCACTCAGCATAATACCCTCCAGTTCCATCCAAATTGAAGCAAATGGTGGGTATTTGTCTGAAGAGTAGTATCGTCTTTAACTTTTGGTAAAACCATTTAGGCTACGTATCTACACTGGAGTATGAGGAATAATCAGTGATTCACAATCACTGCTTGCTATACTTTCTGGTAATGTGTAGAGATTTGAGAGCAAAATATCTTGATTACAAATTGTAGTCTAAAATATTTTGCAGAAAAAAATTAAATATTTTGCAGTAATTTGGCTGCAATGCATAGAGATGCAAGACAAATGAAAATTAATACATTCTTTCTTCTCAATTTGTTGCGTGTAAAAGTTCTAGAGAGCAACATGGAGTATTATGTTGACAGTGATAACAAACAGAAAAACTACCAGCCTTCTTCAAAATAGTTTGTTTAAATGTTAGTAATTGGTTTACTATTTGTTGAAGTGCTGATTCAATAATATCTATTAATTAGGACAATGTATTAAACAATATAAAATTGACCCAGATTATCTCTGTTGATCACAAAACTTTAAGGCACTTGTATAAAGTAGATGAGAAAAACAAATAGCACAGAGTATATTCAGTGGGAAAGATCTCTAGAAATCAACATATGACCATGGGCAAGATGAGCATTACAGAGAAATGTTCTTCCATTTGCTCCCACTCCTGTCATTGAATCTGTGCTTTTAACTATTTTAATAAGGTTTGATGTCCTAAAATTGAACATAGGAAGAAATACTGGCAATAAAATCTCAACGAAGAAGCAACTTCTAGTGATCTCTCATTAACCCCTGTTGCATATTTTAAGAATTATTCCGACTCTTATTTAAAAAACATTAGATGGAATCAAAGTTGACAGAATGAAATAGAGACTTGAACTAACTCTGTATTCTATAGGAGTTTTAAGGGATTTTCTTACAATGGTTAAAAAAAAGGGAAGTCTTGATTGTTCTTCACTCAAAGACTAATCAAGTCAGTAAATTAAGCAAGTCTAGTTGTATCCTAATGTTTAAAACACATGTACAACTGTGAATGCACAAGTAAGCGGACACACATAAATACACACAAACATACATATACACATGCAAATCATTCACAATATGACACAGGTCTATGCAGAAGCACACATTGAGGTTAAGAATGCTCATCTATCTAGTTATATGTGGCTCTTTGCAATATTTTAATCTTTTGCTTTTTAAATTGACTTTACATTATATAGATTCATAGGCATCTAAGCAATATTATCTTCTATCTTTGCAAAGCTTTAGTCTCAGGTCATGATCACAGGACGCCCAACAGGAAGTCTGCTTGAGATTTTCTCTCTCTCCCTCTGCTACTCCCCAAATAAATAAATCTTTAAAAAAATAAAAATAAAAAATGAGTCTAAGGAGTTATTACCTATTATAAATATTCATTAAAAAAGATCTTAAGTGTCATTTATATGACATTTTATAATTACTGAGAATTATTTCATTTATTTATTATATTTGGTTTTCATAATTTCCCAATTAGGAAGGTCGGGTAGGTATCTGTAATTTACTTTAGTTTTCAGGAGTCCAGAGCCATACAATAGATGGAATTGCCAAAATTGATACCTAACTCTGGAGGTTTTTTTTTTTTTTTTTTTAATTCTGTGTACCCACAATCTGGGAACATTTTTAAAAGAATTTTTAGAGAATTTACTTTATGTTAAGCTGGTATTTTAATTCTTGTCTGTTTGTAGTAAATACACAAAAAATATTCAAATAAATCTCTGGGACACATCTGTTTCCTGTTCATTGTGCACATCAAGTTATAAGTTTTTGGAATGAAAAGTGGCATTTAAAAACCTCAAGAAATGACAATAGTAGCAGTGATGATGTTTTTCGGCTCTTACTGATAATGTGGGAACTGATTATCTCAAAAGCTTTTTATAAAATAAAGCAAACTTTGGAACATATTCAGCTATAAAATAAAACTTGAGATGATAAACCTTGAAACCAAGAGTGATAAAGAAGAGTTTCAACAAAGAACTTAGTGATTTTTAAACATGCCAATATTTCTTTTTTTTTTTTTAAGATTTTTATTTTTTTATTTTTCATGAGAGACACACAGGGAAAGGCAGGGACATAGGCAGAGGGAGAAGCATGCTCCATGAAGGGAGCCTGATGTGGGACTCGATTCTGAAACTCCAGGATCATGCCCTGAACCAAAGGCAGACTGATTAGTTATTGAGTTTCTCTCAGTAATTTTCTGATTTTCCAATTTCAAGGTCTTTCTTATTTTTATTACATAATTTCCAGATATTTGATATTGATGTTTTTGTATATGAGTGTAACTGATATTTTCATTTCAGTTTTTCTTCTTATGTAGGTGTGTGTGAATATATATGTCTTTTTTATATATATGTATGTATGTTTATCTTAGGATTTTTCACATGTTGACCTTATGCTAGGGAACCTTCCTAAATCAGTAAAACTAAATTAGTTTCTTTTTTCCAACCATTATTATTGTTTTGTTTTTTTCCTCTCTGTAAAAGCTAAAACTTTCTGTAAAATTTCAATAGTAGTGTTGCAGTGTTTCTAATTTTTATATAATTTTGTTCTAAATTTTAAAAGTATATATAATTAGTGAGAAAGCAGGCAACATTTTATCTTTCAGTGTAATATTTGCAATAATATTTTTTGTAGATTCTCTTAAGTTGTAGTTTTAAACACACATCAGACATCAAGAACTAAAAAAAAAAAAATTGTACTAAGGCAAAGAAGAGATTGCCTCTCTCCTTTCCTTTCCCTTACTTCCATTTCTTACCTCCTTCAAAGGAAGGTTTCTGTAGTCTGGTTATTTTCTGTAGAAATCAAGGGTTCCTCACTAGGAATAAGGCCTTTCTGTCACATATGTAAGTATATATATGTCTATATATGTATATACATATGTGTATGTATGCATGTATTTATCTCCCACTCTGTCAGCCATGACCCAGCAGATAATAGAACTTACAGCCAGCAGGGAGTTCAAATACAGATAACTGTTTACAGAGATGTAGTTAGGGCTGGGGGAACCAACAAGGCATGTGGGGTCGTGAACTATTTCCGCTTTTAGGCCTCTAGGTCCAAAGGAAGGAGATGACATTACCAAAAGTCTTAGAAGGGAGAGAGTATCCAACAGAAGCTGCCCTTATAGAAGGAGGCAGCCAGTGGTGTGGAGTAGGGGTGAAGACAGAGCCTAGGTGAGAGGTAGCTAGAAAGGACACCAAGAAACACCTACTTTCTCCCTTCTCATGCTCTCTCCTGCCAGAGGCTCCTTTAAGCCTAACCCTCTAATGGGCCAAGGGACACGGATAGTGCCATCCATAGGGGTCAGTCTCCCCTGGGACACATAGAAGAGTGGAAAAGCACAAAGAGTAGAACTGGGGTGGGTAGCAAATGGAGAATAACCAACCACCATCTCCAATGTTTCATTTTCTTAGTCTGGCTGCCTAGCTTTCTAGGTGAATTGACCTCTTACAGCGTTGTGCTCTTACTTAAGTGAGCACTTCTTCCTCAAAGGCTGGGACAATGGATTATCTGTAGGGCCACCTGACTAGAGCATGCAAGGCCTCCTTCTGCCCCTGCTCTCAAGCCCTAGGATCCGAATTATTGGTGGTGGGGTTTTGGGGTGATGAATTTTCTAATAGGTCCCTATAATTTTAGGCTTTCCATGTCTCAGAGTTAATTCATGAGAATTGAAGTCAGGGCCATAATCTTGAAGCAGAGATCCTGGGGGTCCTTATACAGAGTTGATTTGCTCTGATGGGCTACAGCCCTCTCAGCTAACTTTAATCAGATTAGGACATTGATTGTCATATTGTCCCATATCTTGAGACTGATAGCATTCCTCAGAGGCTCCCAGGGATTCTGGCTGTGCTCAAAGCACCAGCAGGCATATTCCAGTTAGATGAAACTACATAGACTAGAAGGGCCCTTGTCCAAAAACTCTGAAATATTGTTTCTATAAAATAAAAATGTTTTGAAACCAAATTCAATATTCAGTCTTGTTTAACACTGGAGGTTCAGACCATATACACTCCTCAATGTGGTAAAAAATATATTTGAAATAAACTTTCCTGTGTTACATTTGTGTGCAGCTCTGATTCTCATTTTAGGAAAGAAAACTTCTTGCCAAAAGACACTGGAATCACCCTTAAAAATGCATCTGTTAGGTATCATGTAAACATGAACTAATATGAAAATAATTAAATATTATTAAAGAATCTTATTTTCCCATGTTTTAAAGGTTGTTTAACTTCAAGTTAACTTCAAGTCAGGGAGAAAATTATAACCAACACATGGAATTAACTGATACATTCTACTGAATGACACTATTAATCCAATGAGACCCTTGAAGAATTAAATATTTTCAAAATATGAAGACAATTCACTGGGTGTTATTCTATATGTTGGCAAATTGAACACCAATAAAAAATAAATTTATAAAAAAACACACACAAATATGAAGACAATTATAACCAATACTATCATTGTTATTACTGAAAAAATGTCCTTCTGTAGTCTTTCCCTTATGTCAGAAATATAGTGATGAAGTTGAAGAGGGAACTACAAGAAGAAAATGCTTTAAAAGAAATTTTGAAACATACAAATAAGGAAATAAGGATACTAGATTGTACTGCTATTGAATTAGCCACCCTTGAGATTCTGCTGCTTGATGGCTTGATGTATCAAAAATCATCTTGTCTATCAAGATTTACATAGGGAAGGATCACAAAATCTCAGCTGAAACCCTCTTGTCTTTATTTTATTTATTTTTTAAAAGATTTTATTTATTTATTCATGTGAGACACACAGAGAGAGGCAGAGACACAAACAGAGGGAAAAGCAGGTTCCTAGCAGGGAGTGTAAAGCAGGACTCAATCACGACCTGAGGCAAAGGCAGAGGCTCAACTACTGAGCCACCCAGATGCCCCAACCCTCTTGTCTTTAAATTCAGATTTTTTATTAGCTCATGTATCAACACAAACTGTGAGGTCTTCTTTTAAGTGCTGGAGTAGGAAAAAGGTTAGGGACATAGAGAGTAAGGGTGGGGACATGTTGGAGGGAGGTCTGGACAAATCAAGGGAAGTGAGAAAGAACACATGCTACCTAATGGCCCCACTACCTGCTATCTCATAGCACAAAATACTGGAGAAAACAATGAGTGTGTTTTCTAAGTAGCTGAACAAGTGGGGTCATGAAATGTTCACATGCAGGAATAGGAATCTGGAGCTACAGTTTCAATTGTGAAAAATCTGGGGATGGGCAAGGAGAATAAAAATCTATGCTTTTGTTTTATCTTGAAAAGGCTGATAAGAAGCTAAATTACATAGAAGAACACAGAGCAAGTCAGTGGATCAGGGCAAAAATCTGCTGGTGACAGAGAGAGGATGGTGGTAGAATGGTTTCCTTATTTAAATTTAGTTTGCAAATTTAAAACTGATTATGTATCTCAATAAAGCCTTTAAATCTGTTTATCAGTAGGACCTACCACATATGTTTAAAAAGATATTTATTATTCAGGAGCTTATAAGAGGTCTTCAGAATTTAGCAGAGAATATATGAGAAGCCTGTGCTTTAATTTCTTGATTCAGTGGCTTAATAAATATTTATAAAGCACCTACTATATGCCAAGCATTATAAAACATTATAAAAATATTTGTCACTTACTATAAGTTTTTTCTCTACTCCAGAACCTGTAAGAGTGGTACGTGTGTGTGTATATTTCAGATGTTTTGTTATATAAAAATGGAAAGACTTATCAACGTGTTTTGTAAAGATAATTTTTCTAGAAAAAAGCCATGACCTGCTGAAAAACTTTTGGACAGCCACACAGTAACACAAAAAAGTCAGCCTTGTAAACAAGGATTTCTGGAAGTTTGATTTATCAGGTCCTCCGCCCATTTTCCTGTCACACAGGATATAATAGCTTTTGTTAAAATGCAGTGTGACACTAAATAACTGGCAGTTACTGAATGTGTTGCTTATTATTTGGATCATTCTATAGAGCTAGATTTATACGAAATCAAATATCTTTTAATATATATGCTATATTGATATCAAATAAATAAATTAAGAGTTTTTAATTAACTATTCAGGCACAGAGACTAGTATTTCATACATGCCAAGAATGGCTTTATTTTTTAAAAGTTCTGTATTCATAGTCTAGATGCAGAGTTAATCACTTTCTACGAATCAGAATTAAGACCCATCATCCTATTTCATTTAATCATTGCCTTCTAACATAAGTTCTACTAGAATGAGCTGTCATTTAACAGTGGACCTTCTTAGTGAGAGAACAACAACACATTTTAACCTAACAGCTTACTCAAGTCACATTTTGTTGTTATTTTATTAAATTTTATATTTGAACCAAGACTTTACATGCTGTTGGTGAATATATCTACTGTCTTCTATAGATGTAATATCTACTGTAACATATTAATGTTATGATGTAGTTTTGGTTTTTGGACCAGAAGTTACTAAAAATTATTAATCATATATATTCTCCTCTTGTTTTTGACTGAGTCCACAATTGTAGGGCAAGTTTGGGTACAGATTTAAGATTATTTAACTTTATGTGCTATATTCGCTGAAAATTATTCTATTAGCTAAGTGACTGCTGCTATCAGGTAGGAAGGTTTGTATACAAATCCATCCATCCATCCATCTATTCATTCATTTAATCTTCAGAATTTATTGAGCACCTACTACATCCCAAGTCATTTTTATTTTTTTATTCCATTTGCATAATAGCTTTATTTATTTATTATTATTTTAAAGATTTTTTAAATTTATTTTTTATTGGTTGTTATTCTGTATGTTAGTAAATTGAACACCAAGTCATTTTTAGATAGTAAATAAGATAGACACAGTCTCTGCCATCATGAAGCTTAGCATTTGTTAGAAGGAGATAAACAATAAACAATACATTAATAAACAAGAAAACATCACATAGTAATAAATATTACACAGATAATTATAATGGAGTGGCTGCTTTTATTTGGATAGTCAGAAAAGATCTGTCTGAGAAAATGAGATTTAGTGTGGCTTTTGAATAAAGACAGCCTTGCAAAGTTCACATAGGTAATCACCTAAGTTAATATGAAAAGCAAAGTTAAAAGAAAACTTAAATCAAATAAAATCTTTTTGTGCCACAAATTTTTCCTTACCCACTCCTGCACAAATATACACACTTTTGGTCAAGAAGACTGCTGAACGTGTGTGGATATGGAACAAAAGTGGTATCGGAAAAAATATATCCAGGAGTAAGTTGCATTAAAGGTAAGTTATTTGCAGAGGTGGATATAAAGTAAGAATGAACCATGGCATGAATACATGGAGGATGTATAAAGGAGAATGTTGGGATAAGAAAATTAAAGGGCAATTTCCTTTTATTTCCTTCATTTCTACCAAATGGGTCTAGAGATGCCAAGGATTAGCAAAAGGATGCCCTGAGTACCATGAGCTATTTGTGTAGGGAGAGGAGGGGACTGCTAAGAGATTCAAGTCATTTACATCCATGATTAGTAGCATCATTTTATTCAGAATCTGACACTATATTCTACATTATAAAAAGTAACTTTAAAGTCATAATTACATGTATCTAAGACTTAAACGATCTTTAAACCACAAGAATAGCAAGAATATAGTTATATAATCTCTCTCCCTTCATAATAGATTTTTGGGGGGGCAGTATTAGTACTTATATGAAAATACTAGTTTCTCTTTCAAACTGTGGCTTCTCTATCTTTTGTATTTATCTAAATATGGAGCCCCAAGCTTCGTTAGGATACATTTTTTTAAATCTCAGATTTATATCTATTTTTTTGTTTATTTTTTTATTGGAGTTCGATTTGCCAACATATAGCATAACACCCAGTGCTCATTCCCTCAACTGCCCCCATAAGTGCTCAGATTTGTACCTAAATGGCTTTTTATAACTTGACAAAATAAAATTGTATAAATGAATTTGATCGTTACATGGAATGCCTAAGATTTAATTAAGAAAATCCATGAACCAATTTGTTTCCAATTTCTTGTTTGTGATACATAAACTGAAACTGTGGAACAATTAGCCAGGTAAAACTGAGTGGTGCTCAGAGTTCAGCATCGTGACAGACAGAATTCAAAACACTAATGTGAAGTGTTCACACGATAAAAACCATGTCTGATCTTTAGAAATGGAGGATGAAATTCATATTTTGAGAATGTGTGGGTTCAATTTAAAATGTCTGTTTATGAGGATTACCTTTAATCTAGCTTTCTCAAGAAGTAAGGGGGAAGGGAAAGACATTGCATTATTATGAGCAGAAGAAACAAATCTTGTGGTATTCCATTTTAAAGCTGTGCTACACCTAGAGTGATAGGTAGTAAAGCATCTTTATGTGCTTTTATTGAATGTCATCATGCTTTGTTGTTTAAATTACCAATTTTTTTTCAGGAAATGTTTAATTTAATCACATTTATTGTGCTCCTTATGAAAAAAGAAATCTGTGTAAATTAGACAATAAATAAATATTAAAAAATTAGACAATAAAGTATATAAATTAGACAGTAAATAAAAATAAAATAGTACATAGTCTTGCCACTAAGTGATAACTGGTTAGCAATGTTTAGAGCCTTTAAGACTGATTTTGATGCCTATGTGTGTACATGGATATTTATAAAACTGGGATCATGCTATGAATACCATGTTCATATAATCTATTTTTCCTTATGTAATTTCACTATGTGATTTCTTTTTTATGAACATATTTTCATGTCATTGAATAAATACTGACATCATCATTTTTAATTACTACCTTTTAGGGGCACTTGGGTGATTCAGTGTAATAAGTATCCAATTCTTGGTTTTTGCTCAGGTAATGATCTCAAGGTCCTGAGATTGAATCTAACATCAGGCTCTGCGCTCAGCGTGGAATCTGCTTGATATTCTCTCTCTCCCTCTCTGCCCCTCCCTCTGCTTTCTCTCTTTAAATAAATAAATAAATAAATAAATAAATAAATAAATAAATAAAATCTTTTAAGAATTACTACATTTTATTGCACAAAATCAAGTACACATCCTCTTCGATTAGTCCATTAGTCATTAGAAATGACTTAAGACATTTTCAACTTTTGTTTTTAAAAATAATGTTCTAATGGATATAATCAGGAGAAAACAGTGCAATAAAAGCACACATGATGGACACTTAACCCAGTCCAGAAGGTCAGTTAAAACTTCTTAGAAGCTTAAACCTCTAGGCTGATGCATACAAGCTGAGACCTGAGAAACCCATCTGTATATGATGAAGAAAGACATAACCTAGGTTGAACGTCCTTTCTCTTTATTCTTAATACTTTTTAACCATTAATTTAGTAGAACATTCTTCAAATAGTTTTTTCTTCTCCCTGACCTTCAGAATTCAGAAATAAGGTTTTTTTTTTACATTTTTTCTCTCTTTCTCCCTCTCTCTACCATATTAATAATAATGCAGTATTTGTATAAGTACAATAAAATTTGTCTTTCTTTTCTTAGGATATATTTGAACAAACTGATTATAGAACCAAATTGCTTGCATTTTCTGGAGTACCATATTTGAGAATAATTTTGTTTACTAAGGCATAGCAAGTTCATCATTAATGAATAAGGATTATATTTCAGTTGTGGAATCAATGCCTATAAAGCCATACCAGGAAATTGGTCAGATCTCTGTTCTTTGGCTGACAAAGTAAGCCTTAAAGGTGATAAATGAGATCATTTCCTGTTAATCCAGAAACACTGCTGATTTGGGGTATCTTGGAAACAGAAAAGTCAATTGACATTTGCTTTATCTTTGCTCTTTAGAATCTTAAAGTCCATTCCAGGTCTTCTCCATAGAGCCTCCAAAAGTGGATTATAGGAATTACAAACTATGGCTCTTGAGCTGGGGCCAGTAGTTAGGGGAACTCAAGGAATAGTAAAGAACAAAAGATAAAATAGTAAAGAAATTCACAAGATGAAAATTAAACATGATTTACACTAGAGACAGGAAAAATAGTAAAAATTAAGTAAGGATCCAACATATAAGATAAATTTCTACATTATAACATAGTTTTGGTGAGGGCCATGTCATGAGCCAGAAAAAATATAGAGAAATCAGAATTCCTAGATCACACATAGCAACATACCAGCCATGCTGGCATATGAGGTATCACTTTTGTCTGTCACTTCTATTTTGGGTGAGGTGAGGTTGGTGACATTATACTGTGGTGAGTAAGAATTTCAGCATGCAAGAAACTGGCCCACAAAAGCTTGTGGGAAATAAGAGGAGCTAGAGGTTGGAAGGAAATATTCTAAGGCAGATCAACTGTGGCCACCTGACTCCCTGTGCAGACTGTCTGAAATTTTTAGCAATAATTTAAGAATAGGATAATGAAATAAATATTTGCCAGCAAAAAGCTGACAGGTTTGAACAAAGAGATGATGATTAAAAGAGGTGATAAAGAGATGTGGTGAAACAGATCAAAGAAGCTTTCATAGGTTTATTCATGTTCCAAAAGGATATTAGTATGCCTAATGTCCACATTCATTAGGCAAGTGTTGCTGTGAGTTTTCCGAGTTGGGTTCATTTCATACAATTACAAAGGAAATGACCCATGTTATAGTTTTTATACTCATGACAATACCTTTCCAGTGTTTGCAGGAATTACAAGCAAAATATGCACAATTTGTTTATTTTTTCAATGTGTTTATTTTTTGTGCAGTCAGCTGGATAAGAGGTGAAAACATTTTTGAAGAGAATTTAAACTATATGTCGATATCACGGAATTTTTGCAGTTAAGGAGATTTATGAGAACCAACTTGTCAGACTCTCAGCAATAATGGTACGGTGGTTTCTTAAGTGATAGTAGAAGATAACAAGACAAATTGAACTTAATTTGTAAGGAAATTCCAAATGAGATAAAGACAAATCTACTTTTCTCTAAGGAAGTAAAAAAGTAAAAAGTAAGATTCAAAGCAGGGTTTTGAGTTGAGTAAATGGAGATCAATGTCTTTTTTTTTTTTTAATATGCTCTAAATTTTCTAGAGTCATTTATTGCCCAGATTTGCAGATATGTTAGTGTAAATGAAGGTTCAATTCCAGAGGAAGTTCTTAAGTTACAATAATATGAAACACACTTTAAGTTATGGCAGAAATCCTTGGAAGATAAACTTCAGGATCTTTCTAGATAATCACAAATCTGGTGTACCTACATGCCTCAATATCCACAGTAACTAAAGACACTGTAGTGACCTTCTCTCAACAAGGTGACACACAAACCCTAGAATTTTGGAGATGTGTATATAAATCTTAAAATGAATAAAATATTTAACTCTGTGACCCAACTGGGCAAACACAACATAAACTACAAAAATGTATCTGAAAAATCACCATGGATGATGTTAACCTAAAAATTCAGAATTTGATATGAGCCCTGAAAAAAAATGTCATTAACCATTCTTTAAATGCCAACACTGAGTTCTCACTATTTGGTCAAAATTGATCAGTTAGTAGCACTGGGTCAATTAAGAAAAAACCTTTTGTATTTGAGAAACTAATTAAACCATTTTTTTATTACTTTGGCTTCTTTTGCTCATTTATTGGGCTATATTCTAACTCTTATCATTCAAGGACTCATGAAGCCTACCGTTGTGGATTTCTGGTCATAAGACCTGCTATAGAACACTATGTGGAACAAGAGGCCATTAAGTCAGGAGTAGTTGCTTGCATAAGACAGTTCCCTAAGATGTAGAACAAGTAAATGAGGCTCTTTTGATTACAAAACATAATCTAATTTGGGCTAATATATATACTCAGAAAGAAAACAATCACTTGGCCAGAGAAAAATTTTATAGGGAATACTAATACCTTTTCTTAAAGGCCTACATGGTCTCATCTTACTTCTCTGTTTCTCTCTGGCTGTTTCTTCTATTCTATTATTATCCAGCCAATCTCATAAAACTAAAATATTGAGATTTTACAAATATAAAAATAAAAATCTTTTAAAAACCAAACATTTGAAAGAGAGTATGTCTGGTTGTCTTAGTGAAAACTAAGACTAATTCATGGCTCGAAGGCTAATCCAAGTTCTAGTACCCTCAGGTTAAGTGCCCAGGAATGTCCCCAAGAATGACTAGTTCTCTGCAAAGGACAGCTTAGAGCTATTTTATTGAACATGTAGTTTATGGATGTTTGTGTGTGTTTACAAGGAGCGTAGTGGTGACCAAGGAAGTTTCTGAGACATTAGGTATGACACATATGTCTACTATGGGTTAGAAGTCTTAGTAATAAATACTCTTCAGAAGAAAAAGCAAACAGGAAGCTAGTGGGTTTCAGTTACTATCTATGAAGTGAGTTAGTAATCATGACTATAAAACAGATATCACAAACTCAAACAAGGCCATGTACTAGAGTATGAAAGAAATTTATCAAGTTGTTTTCACACAGATACACATCATGTGCCTATTAAAACATATAGGAATATTCTTCCTCAAAATAAATGTGATTCTTCTAATTTCTTTCCTTGAATTCATTATGTCTCAGTTTTTTCCTAATTTTTGGTGGTGACATGGAGATAGAAATATTTTGCTGTAATAAATGAAAAACTCAGATTGAATTAGATGATAAATGAAAGCTGACCTGTGTTGGTGAGAGGGTGGAGAGAACTGGGGTGAACAGGAAACTCCAGTTTGTATAAAGGGACTAGTGCTATGTAGATTTCATAATTGTTATTCAAGAATATGGGCTTAGTGTAGCAATATTCTCCAGTGTTTTAAAAGAAGTCAGGAATTCAGAATATTTAAAGATTAAAAATAATCTCATTTTTTGTATGTTGGCTGCCCCCCCTTCCAATTCTTCAGTGGAAATTATTCAAGGAAATACCTATTTGGGGGCTGTCCATAGGTCTCTAGCTTGTTACCATGTCTGGAAGAAGATGAGGTAAAAATTTCCTTTTCTTTTTAAATTTTCAAGTAGTTTAATAACTTTCTTTTTCTTTTTTCTTTTCTTTTCTTTCTTTTTTTTTTTTTTTAATAGTGATGAGAAAAATGGGCTTGTTTGGGGATAGAAAGGGAGTTGCGTGCCAGGGAACCTCTGCCCTACTCAACAGACAGATTTTTGAGTAGATGTTCCCTACATAATAAAGTGTATTTTGAAAACTCAAAAAAAAAGTAGCTTGAATCCTTGACAGTTGGAATAAAGAAGAAAGAGGCAATCAGAAAAGGTTTATCAAGTACCTATTTTTGTCACTGTGTGACTTCAGGCAAGTCATTTCTCTTGTGTGTAAATCGCTGAATCTGTGGATCTGCTAGACTAGATCACAAGTTCTCAAATTTGTTTGATATTAGAGAAACTGCAATTAAAATTCTAGTTGATTTTTAATTTATCAAAAGAGGAGAAATTGTACTAGTAGAAATTATGACAGGAGAAAAATATAATCACAACCATTTGCACATAGCCATGATAAATCAAGCTTTTGCAATGACTGTTTCTGGGTTTTTATATTTTTATCTGTTTGCTTCTTGCTTATTGACTTTTAACATCTGTTGGTACTTGTTAGTTAAGTGACTTTGGCACCAATATCTTAAGAGAAATTGTAAGAAACAAATTTAATTGAGAATATTTTCTCTATTGACTTTGTTTCTACAAATTGGGAAAAAAATTGCATTATTCAATTTTATAGTGGGAAATGTTGATCTAGCCATTGTGGGAACATACTTTAGGACACTAGAGTAAGTTCTCTAGGGCCCCTCTGAGCTGTAACATTCCATGCATCTACATTTTTCAAATGTGGCCAAGTAAGGTCTTAGCTGGAGAGAATTTTTTTTTTTAAATAAAATATAGCTGTGGGCTACTTTCTGTTAATTGAAACTAAGAAAACAGACATTTGAAGACAAGTGAAATAGTTTCAATGCATGCAAACTGTGTTCCAACAATAAACTTTTAGGGATTTGTCAAATTTATCTATAATCAAGTCTTCATCCAGAAATCTCCATTAATTCATTTTACTAATTTATTTCAGTGGCTACTGCCTACTAGGACATTTTCTATGTGCTGAGAATATAGCAGTGAACAAAACTGGAGAAAATTTCCACCTTTTTTTAAAAAAAGATTTTATTTATTTATTCATAAGGGACACAAGAAGAGAGGCAGAGACATAGGCAGAGAGAGAAGCAGGCTACCTGCAGGGAGTCTGATGGGGGGACTGATCCCAGGACTCCAGCATCAAAACCTGAGCCAAAGGCAGATGTTCAATCACTGAGCCACCTAGGGGCCCTGAAAATTTCCACCTTAAAGAAGCTACATTAACAGAAAGAAATATGAAATACATAAAATACTAAAAATAGTATATTAGATAGTGATAAGATTTATGAAGAAAAGTGAAGCATAAATAGAGAAAAAAGTGCATAGTAGTGGCCGTGGTGGAGAGCAAAAATTTAAGATAAGGTAATCAGAAAAGGCTTCACTGTGAAGATGACTAAAGAGCAAAGATGGGAAGAAAGTCTGTGTGGGAATCCAGGGTAAGAAAGTTAGAGTACAAGGACCCTGAGCAAGGAGCATCCCTGTGATGTTCAAAAATCCCGTCTGTTTGGAGTGGATTGACTGAAGCTGAGTGCAGTAAAAGAAGAGATCAAGTAATGTAGGGATTTACAGGCCATTTAGAAAATTTGTCTTTTATTCAGAGATGAAAGCCAGTGGAAGATTTTGATTATTTTTTTAAAAAATCTATGCTTTTCTGAGATGAGAGTAAAATGGGGCATGTATGGAAGGGAAATGAGTGGTGACAAGGCAACTGCAATAATCTAGGTGTGAAAGGATGGTGGCTCAGACCTATATGGAGGTGATGAAAGGTGGTTAGATTCTGGATATGTTTTAAAGATAGAGATAATAGTATTTGTTGAAGAGATCAGATGTGTGGTGTGAAAGAAAGAGAGGAGTCAAGTATGACTCCAAAGTCACCACAGACAAACTCTTCTCTACTTGCAAATATTCCTATCTGAACCCCAACAGCTTATGATTAGAATACAGTGCATTCCTTAAAGTTTATTGTCAATTGCTCATTTTCTTTCCTCCTTTCAGAGGATGCCAAGATCATTAAAGCCAGGACTGGGACCCACATCAACATCATCTATAATCTATTGGATCATGATATTCCACTGAGCTCATCCATCAGTACTTCTACCAAATGGTATGCTTTATTCTCCTGGGTCTAATGCTTGTCATTATATTTAACACAGAATCATTGCTTCTAGTTATTAGGATAGCATCTTATCAAGAGCAAGTCTATCAACACCCACGGCATGGGTGATACAGGAGGTGGCTCTGTGAGGAATAAACGTGTAAAGCCCTAAGTGCTTAACGATATTAGGTATTTATTATTATTGTTACTACTTGCTATTATTATTATAGATATTTGTTCAAGGAGTAGTATATTCCTATTATGTAGACCTGCACTGATAATTGTGGTAGCCACTGTTAATTTACATGTAGCTATCTAAATTTAAAGTCAATTAAAAATAAATAAAATTAAAAATTCAGTTCCTCAGTCCCAGCCATATTTAAATTACTCCTGTGTAGCTGGTGGCTATGGTATTGGACACTGCAGAATGGGGAAATTTACATTATATTTTTTTAAGATTTTTTTTTATTTATTCATGAGAGACACAGAGAAAGAGAGAGAGAGAGAGACAGAGAGAGAGAGAGAGAGAAAGAGAGAGAGGCAAAGACACAGGCAGAGGGAGAAGCAGGCTCCATGACAGGAGCCTGACGTGGGACTTGATCTCGAGTCTCCAAGATCACACCCTGGGCGGAAGGTGGTGCTAAATCACTAAGCCACCTGGGCTATCCAGAAATTTACATTATTGTAGACAGCTCTATTGGTGAGTACAGTTCGAGAGAATGGTTCCTGTCTTACTACTATTACAGAGGAGAGGAAGTGAGAGGACATCACTATACATACCATTCAGATGAGTTTCACCATAGGTGAACTGTCCTTCCTAACCTACTTGGAAATATTTGGGGGTTGTTTTTACTAATGACTATGCCCTGGGATTCTAAGGGCTTTCAGATTACCTTTGTTGTTTGATACATCTTTTACAGGCAATGAATACCGTTACAATATTGTATGCATAAGCTGGAAATCAAGAACTTCTAATCACAGCCCTTAGAGGTATTTGTACATGAGGTACAAAGCTTTTGACTTGGTCAAATGACCTTTACTTGAACTTAAAAAGTTAATGTACATTTTAAAGGAAACGATTCTCACATGTTTTCACTTATTTATGCTTTTTTTTTTTTCCCCAGCTTCTGGTTTGAAGACTTGTATCTGAAAAATCTTTGGGGATTTTCAAATGAGGATTAATATTAATTTTTTCTCTCCAAAATAGGAAGTTAAGTTTGGTCATGGGTAAATGACCACAAAACCTCAAATGTTTTAGTTTTCCTCCAGAGCTCAGATTTATCAGTTTAGAGCCAGACTTGGCAAGAGATGCTCTGTCATTCATGGGATTTAGTCCATTAATGAATTTTTTTTTCAAAAGATAAAGGGCAAGGTTGGATGATTTACATTAAAAACATTTAATTTGAAATAATGTAAACTGGAAACCATACACTCTGTTGAGACCCTTTACAAAGGAGTAAGTGGAACTTGGCAAACCTGCTACCAGTTGTCTTTTGGGAGATGCTGTACTGAACTAGCGAAACTGCAAGGCAGTGCCAACCCACTTTAGGATAACATCTGAAACTCTCCAGAACTCTGTTAAGTAGCCCAGTTAGTCATTGCTAGCACAGTGCATCTTATTACCCTATCACTCTGGCCACAGTTGACAGGCCTAAATTGGCCCAAAAGTTGCTAATAATCTGTGAGATATCCAGGCATAAGGTACTCACCTCTTGTATAGATGATATTTAGCCAAGAATACCAGACCCAAAAAATAGTGATAAAAATAAGTGATACTATACACTGTGATCTTGACTTATGCGAAGTACTATGACAAAAGTTTAACATAGTTATGCTTAAGGTGCACAACAACTCTTCATGATAAAGATTAATATACCATATACCCATTTTTAGTTGAGTAAATTGAAGTTCAGTTTACTGGAAATAATGTCTAAAAGCAGGATCATTTAGAATTTTCTCACTCCAATGTCAGATCTCTTTTTAATAGAGTATACTATTCCCTCCTTCTTTGAGTTTAAATTTAAAACCTATAGAAAGTGTTATTTGGATAATAGCAAAGGAGACATAGAAACAGAAACAAGGTATGTATGAGTCATCATAATTGGAGAGCAAACAGAACCTGCCACATCAAGCTGACAAGGTAGCTGGACGAGTTTTAGTCATCTTAATGCCTGGTTGTGAGTGTAGGATGTTAGCTCTCTTCTCTTACCTTGTTTGTATTTATTTGCATTTAAAAATAATTTAGAAAAAAAATAATTTAGAGTTTTCTGATTTTTATTCTAGTCCAAAACACTGTGTTAGTTTCTTTCCCTAATGATAAATTCCATTTTATAACAATTGAAAATTCCAAGGAGTACATTTCAGGGAAGTTATTATAGTTCATTTGAGGATAAAATCATTGGTATTTGACCTCATGTTGCCATTTGTAGCATGCAACAGCTTCTTAGAAATATATTGCCTTGTCAAGTCTTCTTAATTAAATCTTCCTGTAAATTTCTTAAAGGCAAAGTAAGTAAAAAGTAGCTATTGATGTGGTAATAATTATCTTATATTCAGTAGAATCTTGGACATGAATAATGAAATAATCAACATTCTATGATAATGAAAAATAGGAACAGTGAATTTGATGAAGTCTCTTCTTTTTCTTTTTATAGCCAAACTTTGGCCTTGTATGCCATCTCATATCCACTGGGCCTCAAGGAGGAACATACTGACTAGTGTCCTTGTAAATCTGAGACTTGGGCCTTGGGGGCATTCAGCCCAATCAGAATTTGGAACTTGGATTTAATTCATTGCTAAATATTATTCTTGTAGCACTGTCTCCATTGCACACTACTGTCCTAAGACTTGGGAAAGAAGGAACCCTGGGCCACAGAGAGTCCATGCTTTAGAATGCTTCCTTCAAAATGTTCAAAGTTTCCCCCTTATTGCCTCGGATGAGATGAGGCCAGCAGTGCCATCAGGGAGAGTCTCCCTGAGCCTGCACAGAAACCAGTTTGTGCTTTTCTTCCCTCTGTGGCACAGCATAGGCAGGGATAGATGCCATCCTGGCACCATTGAGGTTAGGCTTCAATAAGAGAAATATTAGGTCAGTTGATATGGGTCAGGGGGTAGGACAGCTCTGATAGACCTATTTTGGGCTGACTTTACTGAGGAAATTTCAGGATAATGGGAGGGACCCTTAGTGCAGTGGCAGATGGTTCACTCCCGATCTACGATTCCAAGGGCTGAACTATGCCTTGATAGATGGCTTTGAAAGAGGATCCAAGAGCTGTGAACTTTGGGTCTAGAGGGGAATTCCCATTTCCTGAAGAAATCTCTATGACAGATTCCATAGTAGCATCTACAGTGACAGTCCTTGCAAAGAATACAATGTCAATTACAGCAATCCAGGGCCAACTTCATATTCATTGGTAAAGACAGAAATTCACTCCCTTGAAGCTTCTTATCTTCTGACAAAAAAAAAAAATTGTCAGTCTATGGGTAGTCCAGTGTTTCATTAAGGATGATCCAACCACTACTTTGTCCTTGAGAAATTTCATATCTAGAGAAAACTTGCTGTTCTGTGATAGTGGTCCAACTTAGCCAAATCTCTTCTGGCTCATGACTGAATTTATATTGAATTACTTTGCACTTCTAATTTGAGGATGCATATTCAATTACAAGACAATCTTTAAAAGTTTGTGACTCTGCAATATTTCTATCCTTTCTATCATAAGGGGTCCTTAATTATTCATTAAATATCCCTCCACCTCCATCACCTCATTATTGTTATTTGGAATTTTAATTTTGTGCCTTTTTTGAAAAAAAGTTTTTAATGCTCGTCACCCAGTAGCTAATTAATCTAACATATTTGATCAGCTTTTGCTATTTCTTGCCCTTCTTCTAGATTCACTCATTGCCAGCTAAAACATATCTCAAATAAAAACTGTATATTATATAAGTATGTTTATAAGTGGGTGTAAGGGTATATATGAGTGTAACTACGTGTGACTGGGTTATGTGAGTTTACCATATATATGTGTGAGTATGTGGGTACACATTTTTTTTTTTTGCCCTCTCTCACATGTTCCTCCAAATCCCGTCTCAGATTTTACATCTCAGCATCAAGCACACATGCCTTCATCTCTTTGCCCATACTGCTGTACTTTTGCCTCCAATGTCCTCTTTATGCTTGTAAAACTCATAATCTGTTTCCAATGGCCAAGTCAGGTATCCTAATGTATTCCCTTAGGAATATTTTTCCTGCGTATACTCATCAATATTTAAGAGGTACTAAAAAATAGCCTTTTGTACAAAGTATCCTGGATGTTGAGAATTTAATAGTGGACAAGAACAGATATACTCTGCCCAAGTGGAACTTACATATTAATGGAGGAAATAGGCATTAATCAAATGATCACTGAATAAATGGAGAGTTGCATCTGTGCTATAACTGCTATCAAAGGTAGAGTCATGGTACTATCTGAGCCTGTCACTAAGAAATCTGACATTGTGGAGATTTCCTTGACATTTCTACAGAATTAAACACTCTCTTCTCCATATTGTGTGTATGGTTCCATTGTTACAGTGATTAAAAGGAATTTAAATGTATTTATTTATACATCTATTTTCACCACTAAGCTGTGAGATGCTTAGTAATTTCTGAATCTCTATATTGAGCAGATTATCAAGCAAATAGTAGGAATGTATTCAAATTGAAAAATTATGAGCTGTTTTCTGATTCAGTTAAAGTATAATTTTAGTAATGGATTATAGGAAAATTTATAAAGGATCATTTTTTATTCCTATTATTTATTTTCTCTAAAACAAGACATTCAGTGTCTAGTTGCTTTGCAGAAAACAGTACCATCCTCTAATAATTATACGCTTTTTAGCATTCTTTCTTATAGGTCATGGACTATTCTAGCACTTATTTGCTAGCTTTGAGGTTGGAAAATGAGGGAACAGCATTCACTAGTTCAATTATGAATTATTTCAAAGGTCAGAGCACAAGAGCACAAACTACACTAGTGCCTTTCAGGAATGGAAAGTGATGAACATCTATTTGATGAAATAAATATTGTAATGAGGAGAGCAAAAATAGCCAAACAACTATAACAAACATTTTTGAATAAATAAGAGAATGATAAAGCAATGTTAAATGTTTTCTATGATTTCCTGATCTTGTATATTTTAAAATATTTAACATAAAAATGATCAGAGAATGGACTCTAAGTAGATATTAGTACATTTCTTTACATTGAAATTAAGTATGCTGAGTGCAGTCCATACAGAGGCAAGATTATTTCCATACATTCCAACTCCACCCTCTTCCCTTTTCTAAAATGAAGTTAAAGATAGAAGTTGTACTTTGGATTTTGGCTCATAATCCTTTCCTAGTGACCGTCTGTCAAGTGCTTCTCTAGGCAGCTGCTTCACTGGCTGCACAACCCAGAGCTGGGAACTATCAAAGCCACAGACAGGCTAATAGAATGCATAGTTCACACTTTTATGTCTGGGTACAAAGTCCTGGTCCTGGAATGTCCTAAAGATTCTTTGTAAGACTAATGATGATCCAGAGATCCTTTGATTCTTTATTATCTTCTTTTTTTTTAAATTTTTATTTATTTAGAATAGTCACAGAGAGAGAGGCAGAGACACAGGCAGAGGGAGAAGCAGGCTCCATGCACCTGGAGCCCGACGTGGGATTCAATCCCGGGTCTCCAGGATCGTGCCCTGGGCCAAAGGCAGGCGCTAAACTGCTGCACCACCCAGGGATCCCTCTTTATTATCTTCTGAATCTGTTTTTATCTGCACCTAAAGGTCTCAATAAACTCCTCAAAAGATCATTATCATTACCTTTTTGATTATAGCCATCCTAGTGTGTATAACATAGTATCTCATTATGGTTTTGATTTATAATTTCCTAATGACTAATGATGGTGAACACCTTATCATGTGCTTATTGGTCATTTGTCTATTTTCTCTGGAGAAATATCTATTAAGTCTTTGGCTCATTTTAAAATTGAGTTGTCTTTCTACTGTTGAGTTGTAAGAATTCTTCATATATTTTGGATACTAGTCTCATATCATGTATATGATTTACAATTATTTTCTCCCATTTGATGAGTTGACTTTTCACTATCTTGATAAGTCTTTTGAAGCACAAAAGTTTGTGATTTTGATGAAGACAAATTTATCTATTTTTCTTTTCCTTTTTTTAAGTTTTTATTTACTTATCCATGAGAAGCAGAAGAGAGGCAGAGACATCATCAGAGGGAGAAGCAGGCTCCTTTTGAGTAGCCTGATTTGGGACTTCATTTCAGAAACATGGATCATGCCCTGAGCCAAAGGCAGATGCTCAACCACCCAAGACGCTGAGCCACCCAAGCATCCCAAATTTATTTATTTTTCTTTTGGTTGTTGGGTTTTTAGTGTTACATCTAAGAAATTGCTAATCCAAGATCATGCAGATTTACATGTTTTATTCTAAGAGTTTTATAGTTTTAACTCTTTTGTTTAGGCCTATGATTCATTTGAGCTAATTTTTATATGTGGTGTGAGGTCCAACTTCATTCTTTTAAATGTGGATATCCAATTCTCTCAGTACTATTTGTTGAAAAGACTATTTCTCCCCCAGTGAATGGTCTTGGCATTCCTATTGAAAATTAATTGACCATACGGGCAAGGTTTATTTCTGAACATTTAATTCTGTTCCACTGGTCTATTTTTTTGTTTTTATCATACTATCTTGATTAATGTAGCTTTGTACTATGTTTAGAAATCAGGAAATTTCTCAAAACTCCTCCATTTGTGTTATTTTTCAGATTGGTTTGGCTATTCTGGATCCCTTGCCTTTCCATATTAATTTTAGGATCATTTTGTTCATTCCTTCAAAAAAAAAGCAGTTAGAATTTTCATAGGATTGGTATTGCATTTGTAGATCAACTGGGAAATACTGGTCTTAACATCTTAATATAAAGCCTTACAATTCATCAACACAGGATGTGTTTCCATTTTTAAAATATCTTCTTTAATTACTTTCAACAATGTTTTGTAGTTTCCTTTTCTCTAATTCTTCTATACCATAGCCCATACGGCCAACTTCAGGCCATGCTGCTACCTGTCCTGGGAATGTAAAAATCATTCATCGATTGTATAATCAGTTTTGGGGGCTAAGAGTAGTGCTAGAAGAAGTGCAGGCATTGAGAGGCTGAACAGAGAAAATGAAATTTCAGGTAAAAACTAAGAGATAGGAAAAGGAATTCTATTTATGACTGAAACAACTTAAGTAGTTTACGAATAAGTAATTCATGACAACTTCAACTACTTGAAAGTAACTTGTTCTTGAATCAACAATTTTCCCTTTTGTACAATAGCTCTTGAGAATTAAATTCAATGATAGCACTAGCATTGTTCAGATACTTTATTCAACTTCTTGTTTCAGAATTGCATTTGGGGACCCTAATATGGTCCTAGGAACACTCCATGGTGGTTGTGTAGTAATATTATCACTACTTTATTAAAAGAAATGAAATATAACTATAATGTAATAATGTTACTTTCTTAATGGACATTGGAAATTGTAGTGACGATTTCTTGAGAGATGAATTTGTACTTACTTCTAGGGATATTTTTTCCTTCCCAGTTCCCAGAAAGTGGACAGGTTCTTTTTGTTCTTTTGTTCTAAGGGTACTTTTTGTTTCTTCACTGAACAAGGTATTCTGTACACGAACTCTTTCTAGCCTTGGTATATTTGTGTTTTAAAAGCATGTACTACTTAATGATATTAAAGGGTACTGGTGATAAAGAGGTAGGAGAAGGAACTAGAAGGACTCAAAGTAAAAAGTAACCCCAGACTGGTGAATGGATGAAAAGTTCAGATTTTTCTGGGAGTTGGGACCTATGATCTATTTCATTAAAAGTGGCACAAATTATTGACCAGGTTCTTCCTGACATCAGAAGAAGGGGCAGTTTCACAGTGTGCATATGGAAACTGGGTGATGGGTATTGGTGATTCTAGAAAATTCTTCTGCCCAGTGAAAACAAAGAGATATTGGATATTAAGAGACCATGAGTGTTTCGATAAGAATAATATGGTGATCAGGACGTCCCAAAGACTTGAGAAAGCCTAGAAATAGGATTGTATGTAGGATTTCTAAGTTCACATATGATTGTGGAAGGCAGTAAGGAATGGTATGAGAAGAAACCTCCAATAATAACTAATACTGATATTCATATCAACCCTTACAGGAAGGTATTCAAGTTTGAATTAATTAAATTTAAAGAAAATAAAGTCATGAGACATTTCTGGGATACCTGAGTACTTCATAGAATAAGATTTACCCCTGGAATACTATTTTTGATATAAATAACAAAGTAGGATCTGCTCAACTATACTGAACTATTGTGAAATAAAACAGCTCCTTCGGAAGATGGCTTTGAAGTGCAATCTTCATTTGGATATGACTTCTAATTGGTGCATCATAAATCTGTAATAACCTGATGTTCATGTGGGGACAGGATTATATGTAGTTCAGAGTGTAGTGAAATTTGAGAGATGTTGGTGAATAAGGGTCGTGATGCCTTAGGTCTGGCTTTCCTCCTATATGGAACCACACAAAGTTTTCCTGGGACACAGAACATGCAAATTGTGATTCTTGCTTCCTTGTTTTTATCACTCAAGGCATAAGTTAACTTCAGATACAGCTTTATAGTAAACATTTCAAACATTACGCTGATATGAAAATAAAAAATCTTATAGTTGAATTATAAAGTTATTACTGTTATGCCCCTTAGTCTTAGAATTATAAGGCTTATAATTCCTTATAATTCTACGTAATCTGCCCATACCTCATGCCATAGCACATATAGGACAATAGCAGGCAATAGCTTGACACTAAAGTATTTCTTCCTAGGCTCTCTGACTTGCTTGCTCATCCTGTTCTGTTCTCTTCCCACTGGATCTTCAGTGCTTTAGCTTTTTAATTTTGTCCAATGTATTAGTTTTTGGACCTCCTCTTTGATTTTTGTGTTATTTGTATGTATGAACTGAATTCTCTGCTGTTGGACTCTTTTCCTTTCTTAATTCACTTGATTCAAAATTTTACACTTTTCCTGGCTTTTAATACTTTCATCAAGATAAAAGATACTTGGTTTACTAGTCTTGGTACGTAAGGTCCCATACATCTTCTGGGATATGGAACGATAAATTTCTGTTGTTTAAGCGTCCCCCCCCCTTTTTGTGGAGGTTTGTAATGGCAGCCCCAGCAAACTGGTATATGTTCTTAAACATGAAATCTGTATTCTTACTTAAAAGACCACTGCTCTTTTTCAAAATTATATTTTGAATTTGATTGGCTGTGTCTTTCTCTTTTTTTAAGATTTTAATCATCTATTCATGAGAGACACACAGAGAGAGACAGAGACATAGGCAGAGGGAGAAGCAGGCTTCCTGCATGGAGCCTGATAGGGAACTGGGTTCCAGGACCCTGGGATCACGACCTGTGCCAAAGGCAGATGCTCAACCACTGAGCCACGCAGGCACCCCTGATTGGCTGTGTCTTATGCAACATAGATTTTTATACATTTTTTTCAACTATCCAATTTGAATGATAAATACTTTACTACTTTTCTGTATTTTAAAAGAGCAACCAGAATGACATATGTGGGATATGGAATTGCCCTCATAGTTCATAAGCTGCAAACCCATCATATGCAAAGTGTTTATTTACCAAGCAAGTTAAATTAACAGAAATATCACCTTGAATTAACCTTATTCTCAATCCCCTTTAGGGAAGGGGAAGTTAGGTTTGACCTTAACTTTACCCTGGTCTGGGTTCCTTAAAAGGAAGAAAATTTGGCATGGCTACCAGTTATATTCGGCCTTTTACAACTTGAGTCTTTCTTGTAACTTCCTTCCTCTCTTCCTCCCTATGCCTTCCAATTAATTCAGCTGTAGCTTATTAACTACTATTTCTGCAGTCTCAGTACATTTTCCTGTATACTTTCAACTACTCCTCAGGAACCCATGTTAACCAGGCACCATGCTGGGCACTGGAAATAGAACAGTCAACAAGACAGGAACAGGACTTGTAAAGAACCCTTTAGCATTGTGTGGAGGTTGAGAAGAGTTAAAGTATAACACTTTGTATCCTAAATTTTTGTACTATCTTCTTGAGCTGTAAAACTATCATGGTGACTCTAATTATATCCTGACACAGACATGATTACATATCTTCTATATGCACACCAATGGATTCTGACATCCTGGGTACACAAAGATGTGGAATCAATGTTTCTTCCAGGTGAATATCTCTAATATCTTGGCAATCCAAGGCACTTCTTGCTTTTTTCTTTTTCATTTCATTTCTTTTTGTTTTAGTTAAATTTTTATGTTTTTTTCCAAGTAATAAATGCACATAGTTTAAGAAATCATGTGAAGCTAATGAACTATTGGGACTTCATCAAGATAAGAAGCTTTTGCACAGCGAAGGATACAAGTCAACAAAACCAAAAGACAACCTACAGAATGGGAGAAGATATTTGCAAATGACATATCAGATAAAGGGCTAGTTTCCAAGATCTATAAAGAACTTCTTAAACTCAACAACAAAGAAACAAACAATCCAATCATGAAATGGGCAAAAGACATGAAGAGAAATCTCACAGAGGAAGACAGACATGGCCAACATGCACATGAGGAAATGCTCTGCATCACCTGCCATCAGGGAAATACAAATCAAAACCACAATGAGATACCACCTCACACCAGTGAGAATGGGGAAAATTAACAAGGCAGGAAACCACAAATGTTGGAGAGGATGTGGAGAAAGGGGAACCTTCTTACACTGTTGGTGGGAATGTGAACTGGTGTAGCCACTCTGGAAAACTGTGTGGAGGTTCCTCAAAGAGTTAAAAGTAGACCTGTCCTACGACCCAGCAATTGCACTGTTGGGGATTTACCCCAAAGATACAGATGCAGTGAAACGCCGGGACACCTGCACCCCGATGTTTCTAGCAGCAATGTCCACAATAGCCAAACTGTGGAAGGAGCCTCGGTGTCCAACGAAAGATGAATGGATAAAGAAGATGTGGTTTATGTATACAATGGAATATTACTCAGCTATTAGAAATGACAAATACCCATCATTTGCTTCAACGTGGATGGAACTGGAGGGTATTATGCTGAGTGAAGTAAGTCAATCGGAGAAGGACAAACAGTGTATGTTCTCAATATAAATAATAGTGAAAGGGAATATAAGGGAAGAGAGAAGAAGTGTGTGGGAAATATCAGAAAGGGAGACAGAACATAAAGACTCCTAACTCTGGGAAACGAACTAGGGGTGATGGAAGGGGAGGAGGGTGGGGGGTGGGGGTGAATGGGTGATGGGCATTGAGGGGGGTACTTGACAGGATGAGCACTGGGTGTTATTCTGTAAGTTGGCAAATTGAACACCAATAAAAAATAAATTTATTATAAAAAAATAAAAGCTTCTAAATGAAAAGCTGGATCCTTTCTCTTACGCCACTCACTATTCCATGCTCCAGAAGCAACAACTTTTAACTTTTTGCCCCTGCTACTTCTTCTATATTTATATTCCTAACTGACATATCAGTTTTATGTATGGTTTATTGACTTCCTGTTGTAGTGCTTAAGAATTTCATCCTTCCTAGCACTGCCTGTCATCACCGCACATCAGCTTCATTCTCTTCAGCTTCCTAATAGTTTTATCACATGCTTTATAGTAAACAGCCATGTTTTAGCAGTGTTGTGATTATGTAAATAAGAAACATTGCTATTCTAAGTTCCTTTCTCAGACAACTTTTGGCTTTTCTATAATAATTAATAATTAATAATTGCTTATTTGACAGATCCCTCTGTTTAGGGTACAGACTTTGAATAATCCCCTTGCTTTCAGCCTGGTGTCTCTCCAATGGCCTTGCCTAACCTGATGCCCAGTGGCCCTACCCCTGAACCCTCAAAGGTTCTGCAGAGTGACCTGACTAACTTTCGTTAAGGCTTCATCCCTGCAGATACTTAGTCTGTCATGTCCTATGTTCTATTCAGTCAGTAACCAGGCTTATACCTACCTGGTAGCATCAATACTTCTTCTTCTATATTTTAGTTTTTCTTAAGATTTATTTATCCATTTTAGAGAGGAAGACAGTGAGTGTGGGGAAGGGCAGAGGGAGAGGATATCCAAGTAGACCTCGGATGCACTGGCTCAATCTCACAACCCATGAGATCAGGATCTGAGTTGAAACTGAGTCTGACGCTTAATGGACTGAACCAACCAGGCACCCCCTACATAATAATTTTTAAAGACTTAGGAAAGAAAAGAAACTTAACATGCATATTTAAAAGTCCAAAATTCTTCTCTTAGTAAATTACATATTTCTTTCTTATGGACTTGAGACTAACAGGCATCTTTCTCCAAGCTATCTCTAAGGTAGTCTCATTCATTCTCATCTCAAGCATCTGATATAAAACATTCACTATTTTCTTTCTTGACCTTCTCTGTAACTCTCCCTCTTTCCCAACCTCTTCCACTTTACCAGTGGTCCTTAGATTGAGGGGAAAATGTCAAATAGTATAATGTGCTCAATGGGTAAATACTCTTACATATATGAATTGCAGTTACTTTAACAAAAAATTAGGGAGTCAATCATCTACATGGTAATAACTTTTCTTACTTCAATATGTCTATGACAAATAAAATATTTTCTTAATTGATAAGGCAACAGAAATTATACCAGGGAGAGAAAGGGCTTTCAAAGTTCAGAATATTGAGGGACTAATTTATCACCTCACTTCATTCTCACTAATGACCTGAATTACATATCACTGTATTTGAATAATTAGTGAGATGCCTATGTTAGTCCAGGTGCTATAAGGCTAGAGATGGAGTCTAAACTGGGAATCTTCAGCACAATTTAAACTTATTGGTAGAAATGGCAGCCTTCTGTAGTTGATATTCCTAGACTGCTTCGTTTGTAATTTTACTGATTGTTTGGCATGTATATCCCATACCAGTGTTCTTGTTAACATACAGGAAAATAACCTCATGATGACATAGTGTTGGTAAATAATTTCATTATTAATCAAAAAAGAAATGTCATCAATACCACTAGAATTCATGCTCTGAGTATTTTGATACATCTTGGCTGTAGGAGGAAAGGGCAATATCTTTCATATTTCTAGCACAGGGCTTGAGAGATAGTATTCCAAAGACCCCCCAAAAGTATTCCACCATTGGCACTACCTAATCTAGCTGAGGCAGGGCACAGTCTCTAATAGTTGCCTTCTGGACCACTTTGATTCCACCTTGAAAGAGCAAGATTTCATTACCTAGAAATTGTCCTGCATCCTATATATGCAAGGAATGAAAATATTCATGGTATTTCATGAGCAATTTGTGTTGTAAATACATCTTTCCTGAGAGAAAAAGCATGTTCTTATGTTAGGATGCAATGTTGGGCAAGGCAGACATACAAGCTTACACATCTAGTTTGCCACAGTATCCCAATGTCTAGCATAGAATGGACACCCAACAAATATCTGATTTTTGGTAATGCATCTTTGCCATCATAGAATTTACAGCCAAGTTGACAAAAGAAAGCATATCATAAGAAATTATAATAAAATATTATAAATACAGAGGTAAATGGGGGCTTTATGGGTGGCATTTAACCCAGATTTGGAGAATTAATGAGGAGCTTTTTTTTTTTTTTTTTTTTTTTTTTTAGTGAGGAGCTCTTAAGAAAGTGATGTCACAGTGAGAACTGAGATGAAGTGGTACATAGCCAGCCAGTGGTGGCTATATGTGTAATAGAGAGAACATGGGGGAAGGGGAACATTTAAGCAGGGACTGTTCTAGCAAGAGGGAATAGCAGGAGCTAAGGCTTGGAGAAGAGACAGAATTTAGAAAGAAACTGACTATGACTGGACAGTAGAATGAATGGAGTGACTAAAAATAAAGGAGAGGAGGCAATAAGGAAGAGGCATAACGTTTGTGTTTAAGAGTTCTGAATTTATCTAAATGCCATGGGCAACTATTGAAGGGTTCTAAGCCAGGGAGTGACAGAATTTAGCATGTCAGCTGGCATGATGTTCTCACAGAGATTTGGATTCTTGAGTTCAGTGGAAAGGCTA
Organism: Canis lupus baileyi; assembly: GCF_048164855.1. Lineage (NCBI taxonomy): Eukaryota > Metazoa > Chordata > Mammalia > Carnivora > Canidae > Canis > Canis lupus. The sequence continues at coordinate 63,270,336 of NC_132841.1, forward strand.
AGGGGCAAACATCATTCCTTTTCTTGGTCATATTCCAAGGTATATTTTTGAATGTTGGCAAACTGAAATTCATAACTCCTACCAAAACTAAAATAACTCATTGGATCTGATCCTGGCTATTCTTAATTACTTTCCAGATTCTGTGTAAAGTTGACAACTGGTATTTGTTAAGGTGGAATCCATTCTCAAGACTCCTGGAAGTAAGGGAGTATCAAAGAAGTTGCTCAAGCCCAAAATGTCATTTCTTTCCAGCTGTCCCCAACAACTTGTAGACAACATTTCCTAATCTTATGGGGTTTGAAATTTGTTACAAAAATCCATGCTGGATTTAATACTCAAATTAGGATATATTATTCCAATAAGGCAATATCCCAAATTAATATTTATTATTTTTCAGGATCACTAGAGGAACTATGTGGCAGGATATTTTGTTCTATCCATCACGTTGATGAAGTAGGCCACCGAACTCTTTGGTAAAACTGAACCTGGTGATTACATCATGAAAGTTTATCGTAGTGTTTTTCCATTCTTCCTATCAAGCATGTGTTCATTAGTGCTGGCACAACATCACCTATCATTCTCCTAACGGTGAAAACTCACCATGCAGCAGTGCCAGGTTGGCTCCTATGGTGTTTCCTCCTTGAGCACTCTGTTTATTGACTCTGACTTACTTTGTTTCTCTGCTTCCCCCTCTATTATTCCTGGAACCTGGTAATAGAATCCAGTGATGGAAGAACCACAGAAAAAGCTTGTAATTAGATGGACCTGGGTTTAAATCTTGATTTTTATTATGTACTGAGTATATTACCAGGGCCATAATATCTATTTTCTCAACTTCATTTTCTTCTTATAAAAGAATACCCAATATTATTTTCTCAACTTCATTTTCTTCTTATAAAAGAATACCCAATATATAAGATTGTTCTAAGGACGAAATGAGATGATAGAAATCAAGTACCTAGTCCAATACCTAGTATAATTAATGCCAGTAAATTCATGAGGAAAATGAGAACCTTTGGCATTTGCCATTATGAAAACCAAATCAGGACTTTAAAATTAGCTAACACTTCAGCTTAGAGGAACATATACAAATCACATGCAGATGTAGCCTTTACCCTGAGGAAAATCCCAAAAGACAAGTTGCTTATTGTCATCAACAAGAAAATGTCACAGGATTTGAGGAAGGAATGGTCAGTGTGGGATTTGAGATATTGTTTCATATTGTTTGCTCATCTGTAAAATTAATATTTTAGACTAAATGACTTCTAAGTAGTTTCAATTCTATATTTCTAAAGTGCCAGGGTATGTTTTAACCATATTATAATTTTACTAAGGGCTAAGGCCATTAAACATCTATGTATAGCTAAGAACATAGTTGTACAGTGTTGTGTGTGCAGGGGGGAGGGTGGTATCCACAGAGCATATAAAAAAATCCATAAAATTCAAGAATATTTATTTTTGGTTCTTTATGTTGTCCAAAAATTTCAATCACAATTACCACAGGGATTTTAATAAATTCTTACTCCTAACTCCACCCATGTTTATGATGGCTTGACTTTTCCTTTTTCCTTAATAGTCTTGCATAAATCTGCCATTTTTTATGTGTGTAAGTAATTCAAATGGTTGATAATTCACGTGTGTGTGTGTGTATGTGTGTGCATGCGTGTGCTAGAGACAGACCTTTTGACTTCAAGTGTTGGCCTTGACTTTAGAGAGATCGTGAAAGGCTCTGCTTATTCCAAATTTCTCTCTCACTCATTCAATATGGATTTTTTAAATGTCTTATAGAGTGTCTCTTAGAAATACCTCAAACCTCATGACTTCAATCCCCACCTATATATTAGTAATTCCTCAAACAATATTTCTAGCCCTCCAGAGAAAGCCCAATCCAAAAACACATATTTCAAAGGAAACCAGTGTATTCAGCAGACTATTAGCAAGGCAAGGTGATTGATTTTTTTCCTTCATCTATTCTCAGTGTAATTTGCTTCCTCATTGTTATGAGTGGTTTATTTCATTGGAAATGGCATCTTCTCCTCTATAGTCACTTTTTGTTTTGGCAGACAGCTGGTAGAAAACTATGGGAGTATGCAAAGTAATGGGGGGTGGAAGTAGTCTTTTTTTTTTTTTTTTTTTTTTGCAAGAAATGCAGGTTACGCTAGATATTGTTAGGAAATGAAACAGCAATAAAATAAGTATAACTGAACATAGGAATGTATTTATAATTAGAAAAGTTGGAAAATACCTGGATTACTGCTGGCTGATAATTTTATCTAACACTTAATAGTTTAAAAAAACCTTTTATATCAGACTCTCAGTTATGCTATATGTATTTTTGAGACAGAAACATATGTACAAACAAATTTGACTATTTCAATCAAAATGCCTGCACGAAATTGATTTAAAACAAATCCATAAGTCAGCTAACTAATTAATTTTACCATCCTTTTACTAACTTGATATTTCTTTTTCCTAAAGAATAAATCAAACAATTAAACTGGTAAAAAAACAAACAAAACAAAAAACAAACAAACAAAAAAACCCCTCAATTTGTTCATGCGTGTAGTCCTGGTTTTTATTTTATTTATTTTATTTTTAAAAGATTTTATTTATTTTTTCATGAGTGACACAGAGAGAGAGAGGGAGAGACAAAGGCAGAGGGAGAAGCAGGCTCCATGCAGGAAGCCCAATGTGGGACTCGATCCCAGGACTCCAGGATCACTCCCTGGGCCAAAGACAGACGCTCAACTGCTTAGCCAACCAGGTGTCCTGGTTTTTAAAGCTGAACTCTGATTTTTCTCAAAGTTTGCTGTCAACGTTCCTGCCAGGTTTACATATATTTCTCTTAGAAGACTTATAGTGGATCTCTGCTTCTGTTACTAGTAGTTTTAATGGTCAGGGAACCAACTTATCAGGAGAATATTGGGGAAGTGGCAGGGGAGAGAAACCCAAGTTAGAGTAGGGCCTATAAAGAAAGGAATGGGTGGGGGCTAGGGTGGAGGCAAATTTGAAAGCAAGTGATGGGGCTGAGTCACAGGTAGGGATGCTATAAGCTTGGATTAGTAGAACCAGAATAATGGGGTCAAACACAACTGATGATCAAAAACAGGAGACTAGCTGAATAAGAGGAACAAGAGAGGGGTGCCTGGATGGCTCAGTGGTTGAGTGTCTGTCTTGGCTCAGGTTATCGTCCCAGGATCCTTGGGATTGAGTCCCTCATCAGGCTCCCTGCAAGGAGCCTTCTTCTCTCTATGCCTATGTCACTGCCTCTCTCTGTGTCTCTCGTGAATAAATAAATAAATATATATTTTTTTAAGAGAACAAGAGAATAGGTGAAAACCAGAGGTCAAGACCAGGTCACAGTTAGAAAAATTACTGGGAGAACAGCAGCAGACACATGCCCAAGAGATAAGAAAGCTTTAAAACAAAGGTATAGTCTATTCAGCAGGAAATCTCCTCTTTCTTGCTGAAGCAGGAAACAGATGATATAATTTACAGAGTAAAAGCATCCCAAGGCCTTGAGAGCTAACATCAATGCCATCCTCAACAAGTCAGCATCCTAACAGATCCCAAGAGTGGGAGAGGGGTAGGTGGGGCAGATGGTCCCTCTGAGATGTTCAAATTAAATCAGTCATTTTTAAAGCATATATTGACTTTGTAATTATATTTTCCAAAGAATAATTGGTCATTGGTGGCTTGGCATTATGAAATAGAGTCTGACAACAGAAGAATTTAATTTAGGACTCTCAGAATATCCAGGCCAAACAGTTGCTATAGTTACTATGAATTGGAAAAAAAAAAAAAAAAGAGAGAGAGAGAGAAGAGAAATTTTACATAGCATAAAGAACTATAAATATAAGCTTCAGTTTCCCACAAAAGTGATTAATGTGACTCAGGCTCCAACAACAACATAAAAAAATGTAACACATCTTATATTAGACCAAGATTGAAATCGTGGGTAGGCTATTGTGGCCATAAAAATAGACTTTATTAGTCTAATAATACTTTACATTTTATTTTATAGAAAATATCTATCTCTGAGTACTCAATGGATCATAGAATAGTAAAATAAAAAAACTGATTCACAATTGAACATACATGGGAAGAGTGATTATAATAAAATCACTTTTGATCATTAAAAATGTAGATTTGCCTGAGGAATTAATACATCTCAACTCTGTTGGAGGAGCAAAGTAACTCATGAAACCCATTTTGAAAGGGACAATCTATTCCAAGCAGTAAAGCAAGACAGTTTTCTAGGAGGTTTGATTTGCAGTCAGTAATGTACCAAGATTCTCACACATATAAGTGCCTGTAAGCACCCCATTGTACTTCAGGGGAGTTTTACTAGCCAACTCTGAGGTTATAGAACAGTAAGAAAATTTAGAAAGATGAGAGCTCTCAGAAATGACATATAGGATTTCCAATTTTTTTTTTGTATCTGTATGATCTTATTTTTTGTAGATAACTTTTAAAATCCTATTTCTAACAATTTCCATTCAAATTAAGTCAATAAATGTATTTAAAATCCAATCTGGTGATTTGGACAAGTAGCATATACTTCCCTTCTAAAACATGTACTTACTAAAAATGTATATTTACATAGATTGCTTTTTTTTTAGGATCTTAAGAAATAATCTGAAAATGGTTTTCAAATATAGTATTTCTTTGGATCTTTGAAGACAAGAGTCTGATGAATTTAGCAAAATTTCTGGCTTTAACAAGGAAAGGGCTTGCTGATAGTTGCAAAGGTTGCTGGAAACACCTTGAATTTTATCCTTTTCCCAAACACAAGAAACAAAACTTGTGCCTGTCCCTTTTTTAGAGGAGGGGGTAACCAAGATGTTTCACATTCACCAAAGCAACCTACATAGACAGCAAATGAGCAGAGGAATTCTTTTTTATTTTTTTTTGACTGAACACATAGGCATGCCTAGCTTTATTGGTGTTCAATTTGCCAACATATAGAATAACACGCAGTGTTCATCCCGTCAAGTGCCCCCCTCAGTGCCCTTCACCCAGTCACCCCCAACCCCCTGCCCACCTCCCCTTCCACCACTCCTAGTTCGTTTCCCAGAGTTAGGAGTCTCTCATGTTCTGTCTCCCTTTCTGATATTTCCCACTCACTTTTTCTCCTTTCCCCTTTATTCCCTTTCACTATTTTTTATATTCCCCAAATGAATGAGACCATATAATGTTTGTCCTTCTCCGACTGACTTACTTCACTCAGCATAATACCCTTCAGTTCCATCCACGTTGAAGCAAATGGTGGGTATTTGTCGTTTCTAATGGCTGAGTAATATTCCATTGTATACATAGACCACATCTTCTTTATCCATTCATCTTTTGATGGACACCGAGGCTCCTTCCACAGTTTGGCTATTGTGGACATTGCTGCTAGATACATCGGGGTGCAGGTGTTCCGGCATTTCACTGCATCTGTATATTTGGGGTAAATCCCCAGCAGTGCAATTGCTGGGTCTAGGGCAGATCTATTTTTAACTCTTTGAGGAACCTCCACACAGTTTTCCAGAGTGGCTGCACCAGTTCACATTCCCACCTGCAGGGCAGGAGGGTTCCCTTTTCTCCACATCCTCTCCAACATTTGTGGCTTCCTGCTTTGTTAATTTTCCCCATTCTCACTGGTGTGAGGTGGTATCTCATTGTGGTTTTGATTTATATTTCCCTGATGGCAAGTGATGCGGAGCATTTTCTCATGTGCTTGTTGGCCACGTCTATGTCTTCCTCTGTGAGATTTCTCTTCATGTCTTTTGCCCATTTCACGATTGGATTGTTTGCTTCTTTGCTGTTGAGCTTAATAAGTTCTTTATAGATCTTGGAAACTAGCCCTTTACTGATACCGCAATTTCAATGCAGTGCTTCGCAAGGTGCTTTAGAGTCACTCTAGATGCTAAATAAAAATGTGGATCCTTGGGCCTCATTCTCAGATAATGAAATCGCATTCCTAGTGAAGGATTATGGGAATCAGAATTCTCAACCAGGTCCCAGGTGATTCTAAGGCGCTCTAAATCAGAAAACTTCTGTTAGTGGCTCTTTTGCTCACTATTTTGGCGAATACTTTGCTTACCTTGATTATCATGGATCTGAGGGAAAGAAGTAAGTTTTTCCTGTAAGTCCCTAAGGAATGGTGAACCTGGAGCAACTGCAGTCAACCAGTGAAGACCTCATTCTCGTATTATCTGACATGCTCTCTCTGATGGAGTTTTGCAGTTTCAAGTTGAGGATTATATTGCTGTTTCATTGTTGTGAGATTTTATAGTTTTCCTCTTTATAGTTTTTTTTTTCCCATCTGACTGTGAGAAAAAGATTCAATAGTGCTTTTTTCTTTATATCTTTGTATTTCTGTGTTTTCTTTTACCTTTTATTTAGTATCTCCTTGAAATTTCACTTTTTTATTAGTTCAATTGAGGAATAAATATATTTTTTGCCCATGTGATTGTTTCTTAGGTTTTAGTATCCTTTCCTTTTCCTTTCTTTGATACTTTTGCTACTTTTATTTTTAAATGTAAACTGTAAGTAAAGAATACTGATCAGTAACCTTTCTCTCAATGCAGTATCCTTAAAAAAAAAATCTTCCTTCAGGGTAATTGTGTCTTTTTTTCCTTTATAACTGGTTTTCTGGCTACTGATTAGGAAAGGACCCTGGCCTTTGCTTCTGCTTCCTTTCACATTGGAGATAAGATAATGAGGAGGGACATTACTGTCCCAGATTGGGTTCTGGCTCTGGCTTCTGATTCTGCAATTGTTGGATTTTTGCAAACTCTCTCCCTCTCTCCCTTCTCACACAAAACTTCAGAAAAGCAGAACTTCATGGTACTTGTGGCTTTCTCCAAGAGGAGAAAAAAAATCTATCTACCATTTTTCTCTTCCCTCTTCTCTTTATTTTTTCAAAGTTAATATGCTCAAAGAGAAAATAATTGATTTCATTATGTTTCTCCGGAATTTTCAAAGGAGATCAGAGAGAAGTAGTACAGGTTAGAAAGGAATTCTGGGCCACTTGTTTACTAGATACTTGATAACACAAAACCTGTAAAAGTAGCAAATAATTTGACAATCTGAACCCTCTTATTTACTATGAAAGACATTTCATTGGGGAAATATAGCATTAAATTCTGAATAGAATATTTGGATTTACTTTTGCTGGATATAGATACTTACTTCATCTGAATAAAGATAGAATAACTAAAATTAATAAAGAATTCTCAAACTTTTATCATCATCAGGAGTTTCAAGTTTCTCCCTATTGTTTTTCTTACAAGTATACTTCACAAGTAGATCTGATTCTCATTCCCCCCCGCACCCCCAATCATCTCATTCTCTCTAAAAGTTCCCTGAGTATGGATGCTTGAGTCTATATGGTTATAATATTATTTTCAGTAAGAGTTCATGTGAAGAGTTATATGGGCTGTTTATAAAAATCCACTTTCTAGAAAATATATTCAGGTTTGCTTTTCCATGACTGAATGAGAGGGGAGTGTCTATAGAGAATTAAAGGACTACAAAGTTTGGTAATTCTGGGTTGGAAGAGTCAATCTCTTTGGTTTCCTTTTCCTTTTTATTAAGTACCTTTTCAAAAGTGATAATTTCAGTATTATTAGTTCAACTGAGGAATCAATGTATTTAATTTTAATTTTTTTTGCCTACCTTTTTGATTTTGTTTTATGCCCCCTCTCTTACACACACACACACACACACACACACACACACACGCCCCATTCAAGAATTTGAGTTGCTTTAGGATTCAGATGTTCATTTCTTTCATCCAATTCTATCATTTTTTGGACAACTCCAACTAGCAATGAGCAAGCCAAATATTTAAAAAATGCAACTAGTAAAGTAAGAAAAAAAAAACCTTCTACTAATTTTTCCCCACTTTGGACTTCATAACAAATATAGCAGACAGCAGGAATGGTTTAGGGAAATACACACTGAATGTTATAATAACTATAACTATATCTATATCATTATTTCTGTTCCCTTTATTTGGCTGACATTGCTATGCACTGGGCTTCTCTTAGTTTTTACCCTTTCCACAGGAAGTTTTTCTAGTTTATTTTTTAATCTTAATTCTACCTGAACTGACCTCAACCCATCTTAATGGAAACATTCTTTTAGAGAAGAAAAAGAGGCAGCTTAGCTGAAGGCTGGTAGAAATCTCATTGAAATACCACTCATTAAATCTTTATGGTTAAGAAGAGGAAGGAGTGGCCTTACCACACAATAGAACTTCCATATACTGTCATTTTGCTTTCCTCACAAATGCAAATAAATTATCATTGCCATTGTATGTAATAGTTAAGACTGAGTTAGGCAACATATGCATAGCATATTTCAGAAATATTGCCACAGTAGTTAAGCTGCATCAAGTTAACTCATAAAAGTGTATTCTACTTGTTTCAGGCATTTAAAAAATTTAATACTAAGAGTATTCAAAAGTAGAGTATTTCCAGAGGCTTTTCAAATTCACAATGCACAATGCTTGAATAATGGACACTAGATGTTAAAGGATACCTATAATGCTGAATAAATGCTAGCTGGGATGTTTTATGATCAAACACAGAAGCTGCACAATGAAATAGCTATTTTACACTCTAATTAACCCAAGGTTTATACTTGGCAAGCATTTTTAAAAGCTTTGCTTCTGGTTGAACACACTTCTTCTGTTTTAACAATTATTCCAGAAGTCTGACTTATAAGAGTAAGAGGTAGCTGCTACCTCTTAAAGGAAGCATTTATAGAAGTATTGATAAATTTCAAATAATGTAATATAAGGAGAAACTGAAAGTTAAGGTATAAAAGAATTGTACCTAAAAGAGAGATGGGCATTCACAGTCAGTTCACAAGAAGCAGGAAATGTAACATATTTATCTGCTTGCCTGGGTTTCATTGTGTGGTAGATGCAAGGTGACTAACAGCTGTCACAGATCAACAGGATTAGAACTAAAACAGCACTAGATATCAAAAACATACAGATAGTCACTAGGTGAGTGAATAAAATTTTAAATTAATATGTTAGGTTGAAGGACATGAAATTGCCATTTTTATTGGTCAGAAGCAACAGAGTATTGAGAATTTCATGTGATTCAACTTTAGATCTTTCAGAACCAAAATAAAGGCCTTAAAAATAATTCAATCCAAGGTTCTTAGTCTGGGGTTAATATGGGTTGATTTCAAGGAGACTAGGAGTCCTCATCTATTTATACATTCAATTGATAGTTTGAGGGAGCCAAGTACTGTTATAGTAACTGGGGATATAGACATGAAAAGGACCAGTCCCTTGCCCTCATGGATATTACATTTCAGTTTGACACTTAAACATAATACAATTTCATAGCTGAATTTTATGCAAAGCTTTCTGTCTTATGTATCTATATGCATTTTTCGGGAGGGAGAGCTCACTGAACGCATGAAAGTGGTTTATGATCACCAAGAGATTACGAACTAGTAACCTATTACACCCTGCTCACCTGATCAATGGAGAAGCCAAAGCCCAGACACTGAGTGATTTGCTTATTGTAGTGGAGTTCATTCAGTAGTGACTGATTTAGGATCAGCACCCAGGCATCCTGGTGTCTCTCTTAGCCACTATTTCACACTGTAGGGGAACATATAATGTTTGTCCTTCTCCGACTGACTTACTTCACTCAGCATAATACCCTCCATTCTACTACTTGCTATAATGCTTTTCAGCTGATAAGACAATCAACTATTATTATTTTTATAATATCTAAGACTTTATAAAGCATAGTCTTTGGTGTCAGTTCCCCAGGCTCTAAAAAATCACTCCCTCCTTCTTCACCAGATTATTATTTAAATGGCAGCTATTAGGCTTTCACTTAATTCAGGGGAGATGAAAAAGGCAGTAGTGACTAACCACTACAGAGCCTAGAGCATGTACTCGGGAGCTTGGCTGCCTGCGTTCAAATCCAGGCTCTACCACTTACTATGTAGGTGATCTTGGGCCAGTTACACAGATTTTCTGTGTCTCGGTTTCCTACACAGAATGGTGTCAATCAAGTAGCTACTTCATAGAGCTGTTATGAAGATAAATGGCTTAACATACTACCACAGTGTTGAGGTGGACATTACTAAGCTTGTTTTAAAAAACGAGCTAAGACATTTTAAGAGGGGTTGGCCACATTACTATGTGTGGCAGGGCTATTTTTTGAACTCAGAGTCAGTGCTTCTTCAATGTCATTAAAAAAAAAAAAAAAAAAAGATACGACAGGCCCTGGTGTGCCCTCTGTTCTCAGCATGGCCTTCTATAAGTCTTTGTCCTCCTGGAGAGGAATAAGAGAAACTGCCCAGAGTGCCCCCTCTTCATTGGCATTCAGCCAACACTCTGTGGACCCAACAATCACCTTGAGTGCTTAAATCTGTACATCCAGTGATCTCTTTTGCCATCCTATTTGAGACTGCCTCAAGTGCAAAGTTTCCATAAGGTTATAAATTCCTTGAGAGCAGCCTCTGTGTCTTTATTAGTACTAATACATTTTATAAAATGCCAGGCACATAGTAGATTATCAGAGAATCATATATCTATTTCACATGATTTTCTTATACTTTGTTCCTTGTGCTTTTATATGCTGTCTGAATTTTGTATAATAAGCATGTGATAGTTTTTTAATTTAACAAAACATAAGCTATTGTCCCTGTAAAAAACAACATGTAGATTGATTTGTTGGTGACTTGCTATATCTGTCCCTTTGAAAACTGTCCTTTGTCTTTGGCAGGGTGGAGTATGTGCATGTCCTTGTCCAAGAGGTTTGTGGTTGATATTCTCTGGTGGGAACAGGGTTCAGCCCCCTCCTTCTTGCAGGGATAAAGGAGTGACTTCGAAGAGCAGTCAGATCAGGAAGTCCCTGGAGGCCAGCTCTTTTTCCCACAGTCTTTTCCGTAGTCTCTGACTCAGAGTGAAGCTGGCTCTGGTCTCTGGAATCCTCTCTGCTCTCTATACCTAGTGTTCCAGAACTGTTTTCCAAACAAAGAACAGGACATGTTAAGTCTGTGACCTAAGCTTTACTGATATGAAAGAGATGAGTGAAAGGGAAACCAGACCTTCTATGACATTCTGTGAACAAAATAGTTTTTAGAGAAAGCTAGTTCTTGTATGAGAAGACAGAGAGTGAGGATGGGGCAGGGAGTAAATTCCTTGTTATATTTTTCTTATTCCCTTCCCTCTGAAAACTATTTCTACTTGCAGGCAGTGACACTGTTGATGCTAAAAAGACTTCCAAGGATTTCAGAATATATACTTAGATACCAACTTAGAATGCAAGTTATCTATATTGTTGTAGAAAATGGTATGTGTATTTTCTACTACATTGTTCATTTTGTATTTCAAAGAAGAGATACTTTTAGATTTCCTTAGGTCTAATTACCTCAAATGCTTCCATTGAAGTGTTCCTAAATGGGAGAGGAGTAAGAATAAATATCTTCAGAGTGTAGGGAAGCTGGTTTGGGGAGTATCTTCTCAAGAAGCATATAGGAAATTTGAGAATTGTTTTGTATCCTATTATTTTAGAAAATCAGACAAACTTTCATTTTGATCTTCAAAAGATATTCCAGGAAAATGCATCAGGCTTATTATTTGGCTTGAATCACCCTTTATTTGTCAACATGTATCTATGTGCATTTACTTGTTGCTGTTTCAAAAGCATGGTCTTAGATGATGGAGGGTTTTTTGTTTGTTTGCTTTCTAGGATAAACAGGGACAAAAAAACTCGCACAAAGGACTATATGGAGGAGTATATATGGAATTGTTCTAGAGTCTAGAGTCTTTAGGTTGTAGGGTCCTAAGTTATTTGACAATGGCATTTTATTTTTAAAGAAGAAATTGCTTTTTTAGTCACTCTGCTCAGGAGGGGCTATATGCATTGTAAATATATTATGATGTTTTTATGTACAGAATGTCTAACTACTAGTATTTAATATGTAACATTTGCATCATTTTGTAAACTTTCTGACAAATAAGTAGAACTTACAGAATATTCAATGTTTGAATAATCTTCTAAATTCATATGAATTATCATAATATGAACTGATAGGTGAAAGAAACAAGAGTGGTGGGTTTAGTAATTAAAGGGGCAACATCTCCATAAGACCAGGAAAAGAAAATCCAAAAAAGACCTTGTCACTTTTTCACATTAAGGAGGATTAAGAAAGCCTAGGAAGAAATATAAGGCACATCATGGAGGAAACTTCCACCAATTTAAGGGGCCAAGTTACACGTGCCTATGTTTGATTTTTAGGCATATATTAAAAATACAATTTTTAGGGCAGCCCTGGTGGCTTAGCGGTTTAGTGCCGCCTTCAGCCCAGGGCGTGATCCTAGAGACCTGGAATCGAGTCCCACGTCGGGCTCCCTGCATGGAGCCTGCTTCTCCCTCTGCGTGTGTCTCTGCCTCTCTCTCTCTCTCTCTCTGTGTCTCCCATGAATAAATAAATAAAAACCTTAAAAAATACAATTTTTAGACATGTATTAAAAACACAATTTATAGCAGAAAAGTCATGGAATTATTCAGCTACAGTGGACTTCAAGCAAGTTTATCATTATAAACACTATCTCCATATCATAGTTGGACAACTAAGGTAAAGAAAGTTGCCCAGTGATCCCTGGGTGGCGCAGCGGTTTGGCGCCTGCCTTTGGCCCAGGGCGCGATCCTGGAGACTCCGGATCGAATCCCACGTCGGGCTCCCGGTGCATGGAGCCTGCTTCTCCCTCTGCCTATGTCTCTGCCTCTCTCTCTCTCTCTGTGACTATCATAAATAAATAAAGAAAAAAATATTAAAAAAAAAGAAAGTTGCCCAAATTCATGTGACTGACAAGTGGTAAAACAGAGATCATCACTCATGTTTTCTGCATCCCAGTGCAGAATTCTTCAAGTTTATATTCTGTTGCTTTCCCCTGGGTCAAACAGTTTTAGTGTGATTAGTGTCTTCTGGGTGGTGATTCAAGCACTTTGTTTTTAAAAATGGCATTTTTTTTTTTTTTTTAGTATGGGCAATTTAAGTAATGGAGACAGGATTGTTACAAACAGCATGCTTATTAATACTTATTAACTATCTTAGGCTTCAATTTGGAGACTAGCACCTTAAATGAATGAGTCATCCAGATCCCAACTTAATGAAAATGATATATTCCTAGGGAATATTCTTTTTTTTTTTTTTGGGGGGGGGGAATATTCTTATATGGAATTATTTTAGTAATCTAATTTTAAACAGCTGGAACTCATTTGTTAAGCTGTAGTCTATTACACTTTTTGAAAAGAATATGCGTGTTTTTTTTTCCCCAGGAAGACACAGAAATTTCTGAAAAATCTGAATACATCCCTCAAGTTGAACTTTCAGAATGGCTGGGTAGCTTTGTCCTCCACCTGTGTCCAGCTATTAGTATTAAGCTGTGGTAAGCACTTTTTTCAAGACTGAGGGCCTGGCTGCCTTCCAGGGTCCCATTGTTTATGAACTTCCTTTTATTTAATGTTCTATTTCTACAATTACAGATGTTGTTAAATCTGATCAAGAACCCAGGTGTGTTACCTCTTACATACAGGCCCATGTTATCTTAAAGGTCCAGGACCTACAGGCTAGTTGGAACAGAGGAGCAGACAAAGAAGAAACGAATATTTATTGTCTTGACTCCAAAATATGGTGAGAGAACTCTGCAAAATACAGAAGGTTAAAAGATTGCTACAACTCCTTCATTGTGGTTTGTTTTATATACCACTGCATGCTGTACGCAGATGGATTCCTATTTATGAGAAATGAGAAGCAGAGTGTGGCCCACCCTGACTCCTCACCTTGCTCTTATCAGACTGCATCTGACAAATGAAACAACAGGAAGTTTTGCTGGAAGCTGTTGATGGCTGGGGTTAAACAGCAAGCAGTGAGTGGTCTAGAAATGTTATAATACTAAGCACCGATGTTGTTTCTACCACAGTGTTGTAGAAACTGGATATGTATATATTCAGAGCAAACTTCTGGCTTTGGGTTTTTCTTCTACTTCATTTCTGGGAAAGTGTCCCTTGTCTGACATGGTACATTGTGTTCCAGCTCATACTATTCAGGTGCACAACTAAACTTTTCTGAAGAGAGAGGGAATAATGGGGTACAATGTAGTCCTTCCTGTTCCTTTAGTGTATTAGTCAGGGTTCTCCATAGAGACAGAACCAATAGGATATATATAATTAAGTATTTAATACACTTTATAATTATACCACACTTAGAATAATGTTTAATCAAATATGTGGTACAGCATGGACCAGTCAAATTGACAAATAAAATTAACCATTGCAGGGTAGCCCGGGTGGCTCAGCGGTTTAGCGCCGCCTTAGGCCCAGAGTGTGATTCTGGAGACCCGGGATCGAGTTCCATGTCAGGCTCCCTGCATGGAGCCTGCTTCTGCCTCTGCCTGTGTCTCTGCCTCTCTCTCTCTCTCTCTCTTTCTCTCTCTCTGGGTCTCTCATGAATAAATAAATCAAATCTTAAAAAAAAAAAAAGAAGATTAACCATTGCACTCAGTCAATTCTTTAAGGGCTTTGTTGTCTATACTTGTACTTTTTTCTTCAGCCTTCCCATTCCATTTCCTGTTGATAAATTACCCCAAATATATATATATATATATATATATATATATATATATATATATGTATGTATATGACAGATACTTTGCTCACACTTGTACCCTAAAGAAGCACTAAGTGGAAAACTTATATCTATCTTTTTGTAATATTCTTATTCAGGTATTCATATTATGCAGTTGATGGTGAGCTCCATTGACTTACGTTAAAATTTAAAAGTATTACAGGCTGCATGTTTATGATTATAAGAGACTGCATTCTATCATTCTATCCCTTTTCCTCTCATTTCTATATATTACCAGGCTCTATTCTAGTTTAACTTGTTATCTTATAGTGATTTTGGTCAGGGGCAAGAGGCTTACCCATGCAGGAGAAGAAGCATGTGTCTGTATGGACTAATATACAGGATTAAACTGTTTGGATTTCTCAGTCTGCTATATCTTGTCTCCATCCATGTGCTGCCGTGTCTGGGACCCTCAGAATCCTGACTTATTCTGTGAATGAAAGAGAAAATATTTCAATTGTTTTAATTTCCTATCTTAAAAAGAACTAATAGCTTAATTTTTCTTTGCATTCATCTCTAAATTTCACCCAGTTCATCTGTCTAAATTTAACAGATCTTTTTGCAAGAGAAGATGTGGGAAAAGAAAAATATCAATCATTTCTAAATAAGTTCTCAAACACTTATTAATTGTCCAATGTGACCAAGGTCTTACCATTGAGTATAAAAAAAATGTAGGATGAAGAAGCGGAAAGTTTTTAACCAGAGGGGTTGGAATTATTATTGTTTACTAAAAAATATCCCACTTTGTTCTTATATCTCATTAAAACAAGTAAAACAAGATCAATTGTTATTTTCAGTGGTTACCATATTATCAAAACTCTTGAAGAACACTGCTCAACTAAGTATCAAATGTAAATGTTTTAAAATATTAGGTAGAGGAACTTTATGACAGGAAATGCTTAAAAAAGTAAACCTCTAACATCTCAGATACCTTGATTCCTATGTTAGATTAAGACACATTTTTGTTGTTTAGAGTAAGTGAAACAAATGCTTGAGATATTTTGCTGTGTAGTGTGTATTTGTGTGTGCATGTACATATATATTTTAACTGAACATAGGCATAAACACATTCCTTAGGAAATTAAGCAGTCTACCTGAATGTTTCTAGATAAATTTACTCAAAAGCAGATCCTTTGACTATGTTAATTTCAATCAAATTTCCATCATTCGAATGGGTGTTATTTAAATCTACATATGGTCATTTTTTCCATGCAGATGTCCCTAACTACTTGCTGCTTCTCTCCCAACAACATCTCATCTCAATGCATAGGATCCTCTATTGCACTATTCCATTAGAAGTGGTCAGCAGAGTTAGAAGTCTCTCATGTTCTGTCTCCCTTTCTGATATTTCCCACTCATTTTTTCTCCTTTCCCCTTTATCCCTTTCACTATTTTTATATTCCCCAAATGAATGAGACCATATAATGTTTGTCCTTCTCCGATTGACTTATTTCACTCAGCATAATACCCTCCTCAAAGAGTTAAAAATAGATCTGCCATATGACCCAGCAATTGCACTGCTGGGGATTTACCCCAAAGATACAGATGCAGTGAAACGCCGGGACACCTGCACCCCGATGTTTATAGCAGCAATGTCCACCATAGCCAAACTGTGGAAGGAGCCTCGGTGTCCATCGAAAGATGAATGGATAAAGAAAATGTGGTCTATGTATACAATGGAATATTACTCAGCCATTAGAAACAACAAATACCCACCATTTGCTTTGACGTGGATGGAACTGGAGGGTATTATGCTGAGTGAAATAAGTCAATTGGAGAAGGACAAACATTATATGGTCTCATTCATTTGGGGAATATAAAAAATAGTGAAAGGGAATAAAGGGGAAAGGAGAAAAAGTGAGTGGGAAATATCAGAAAGGGAGACAGAACATGAGAGACTCCTAACTCTGGGAAACAAACTAGGGGTGGTGGAAGGGGAGGTGGGCGGGGGGTGAGGGTGACTGGATGATGGGCACTGAGGGGGCACTTGATGGGATGAGCACTAGGTGTTATTCTATATGTTGGCAAATTGAACACCAATAAAAAATAAATTTATAAAAAAAAGAAGTGGTCAGCAATGTGTTAAGCATACATATATGTCTGAGATATTCAGGTTACACAGACTTCTGATAAAATTATACTATGTATAGTTTTGTATGCATGAGTGCAAAAGTCCAGATTTCAAATTCAATAGAGACAATATAAAGAGAAATTGGTTTGCCTGGGCATCATAAAACTTGTATTTCGTCTTCTCTAATACTAACTACTAGACTTAGTAGTGGGTCAGTGACTTTTGAAAGTTAGTTTCCCTAGAAAGGAAATTTAGGGCATGTGGAGTCAGAATCAGCAGAAATAAAGAAGTGGTGAGGGAAGAGGAAGAAATTGGACTGCAATGAAGTCTCAGCAAAGGCCTCAGTCAATCCACTGTGGCACCTGAACTGGGATGACTCTGCAGGACAGTTCTGACTTGGGTTAGAGGCAATGAGGTCTTTATACTCCTCTGCAAACCACTTATTGAATGTGTGCTGCTTTTGAGAAGGAGGAATTACATTGAGCAAGTTGGGTCTCTTCCTTTCAGGGCAGTATCTGGAGCAGACTTGGCTTGCAGTGTCAGAAATTGGAGAAACAAGTGTTTCAGTCCTGAAGAACGATCTAGATATTTCATTGTAGTCTACCCCTTGAACTCCTCAGATACATCTGGTTCATATGAATTTTGGGAATACCTCCTTTGAGATTCTGATTGATATCTCCACCATTGCAGTGATCCAACTGAAACCTTTTCCCTTTCTACTATTCATTCTAGATTCCCCTTATCCCTGGCTCTCATCTCTGCTGGTCTTGGTGGATTAACTGGTAACCCAGACTCTCCTTCCTGAAAGGTCTGAACCCAGATCACCATGCTCCTTTCAGGCTATTGCTGATACACTTGTCTATTTATCATCACAATTGCACAAGAGAATACTAAGAGATGACCAGGATGACTGGGTGACAAACACATTCTTTCCCGCCCTCGTTGTGTAACAGCAGCTCTTGTTGATTTGGATAAGATACCCCTGCAGGATGATGACTTATTTCCTTGCCTGCTGTGTCCTGAAACCTGGAGGGTGAGTGACCAGGGGCAGCTGTAGTTTAAATTCTGATGAAGCTTTTTCTATAGATCTTAGGTTAAGGGGACAAGAAGCACAAATTCACCAAACAAATTACTGGGAGTGATAGAGAGGTCACTCCTAAAGTGACTTTAAGTTACTTCTCCTGTGATGGAAATTGCTTGGCATTTCAACTGCCACATCTGTAAAAATGGAAGTCCTTGGTTTGGATGATCAATCTCTTACATTCTTTCCAATGCTGATAATCTGTGATTCTCCATATGATCTAAGATCATTCATGTTTCAGAAACTTTGAACATATGTGCAAGTCAACATCAATAGGATTTAAAAAATAACTATTTGTGGTGAACATACCTTTGAAAATGAAGCCCATTTTGAGGACTTGGATAATTTTGACCTCACAAAAATAATAATAGACTAAGATAAGATATGTGCTAATGATATTATTATTTCTATTTATACCTTTTTTCAGGTAAATCCTGAAAGACCAAGGGCTAGCATTGTTAGAATTATCATACTTCTGGGCTTCAACCTGGTTGAATTTCCATATTGTTATTGATATTAATTTTCATTGAAATCTTTGTAAATTAAGTGATATTATTTTCTTAGGTATCAGTCTCTCCATTAATGAAATGAGGCTACAAATATCTACCCACTCCTTCCCAAATAAAAGATTATTTATTTCTCTGATTCATTTCTGAAGTTTTTTTTTTTTTTTCCTAACATGATATTGCAACTTAGTATTTTGAAGTCCAACATGTCTTAAGTTGCCATTAGAGACTATTACTGGTGCTTAAGCTTTTCAAAGTAGGTAACAGAAACATGAGGTTTACAATGGAACTTGATACATGATTTAAAAACTGAAACTAAAAAAAAACTAAAAAAAAAAAAACAACTGAAACTAGAATAAAAATAAAACTAAGAAATACAAAATTTACCCTCTTGTTTGAATAGCATTTGTTAAATTAGTAAATTGCAAATACAACAGGATTGTTATTCACTCCTCCACAGTAGAAAAGGCACCCGCCCTTAACTTAGAACAATGTGACATCTATTTTCATAGTTCCCAGTCCTGTCTGCCATATATATAAGTGAAACAAAGCTGATTATTTTTATACTCTTTTGGTATGAATTCCTTTGATCTTTTGAAGCACAGATTTTACTTTGAAGTTTACAATGTCCAAGCCATCAGTTGCAAAGCACAAAGAAGGCTATTACATGGCATCTATGAGAAGACATTATTTCCTACCCTGTGTCAGTTGCCATGTTTTTAGCTATGTCTGTGGTCAATTAGCAATGCCTAAGATCCTTTCACTGATATTTGAATATAAATATGAAATAATATAATATAGCAGCATGTTTTAAGACATTTAAAACACATATATTAAATACACATTCATTTACTTACATACATACATACATACAAATACACATACATATTT
Organism: Canis lupus baileyi; assembly: GCF_048164855.1. NCBI lineage: Eukaryota > Metazoa > Chordata > Mammalia > Carnivora > Canidae > Canis > Canis lupus. The sequence continues at coordinate 63,289,549 of NC_132841.1, forward strand.
TTTTCTTCTTAGTAATGCTTTCCTGCAATTGCATGTGGCAATGAAGAGAGCTTGAGATGGGATTTTAAGGACCTTAATTATAGTTCAGACTCTACTATCTATTAGTTATGTGACCCTGGACAATTTTCTTAACATCCCAGGGCTCAAATATGCCCTTTCTAAAATAGGGGGTTGATAGTGCTTCTTAATCTCTTTTTGGCTTTGGGCCCCTTTATGAGTGTGATGAAATCTATGGATACTCTCCCCAGAAAACATCAATAACACATATTTGCACTAAATTTTGTATGCTTTTGAAAAAGGTCATTGGCTTCCTGAAGTACATACACATCACGGGCTTGAGGGTAAGAACAACCAGACATAATAGGTTTTGAACTTTATATTTCTAAATGATAAAATGTTTTAAATTACCATAGGATTATGAATAATTCTTAATAAGTTCTTTGTGCTAACTTAGACCTTTCCTTTTAGTTCCTTCAGATGTATTTCAGGTTTGTCTCTTCCTGACACCAAACCTATACCTTGGGCTCCTAATAAGCAATCTTGTGGCTGGAGCTTAGTACAAAGCTTGTCAGAAGATAATCATGTGTGAGTCCAGCACATCTCTGGACCACCAGAAGGAAACAGAGTACTGACCCAAGTCAGTTTGGCTGACTTTATAAAGAAGCCACAAACCTGACTTAATAGTGGCTCATAAAATAGACTTTGAGATTTTACTCAACCGCAAACTTGCTCTGAGATAAGAGTGTGATGTAATTTCTAAAACTGTGTGTATAAGCCCATATATCTTTTAAAGAAGTTGATTTTTCATATCCTCGATGATCAAATTCCAGGGCACAGTACAGGTCATGCCACACTTAGTCCTGTGGGAGGCATGTCATGGGGATCATAATTGGAGTGAAAAAAAATTAAAGGAAGTGGACAACAGGAAGAAGGACCTGGAAACCTGGCTATATGAAGAATAGTCATAAGGACGAGGGATGTTTAACCAGGGAAGAGAAATCCAGGTTGTCGTCAAATATGAGCACAATATGGTAAGTAGAGCCATCTTACTCTGGGTAATTCTGGAGGTCAGAACTAAGCCAGTGGCTAGATTTAATTCAGTGTGGGCAAAGGACTTAGAAGAACAGTTTCTGGGCATATATGAGATGCACTCTTTTGTAAAGGGCTAGAGGGGAGCTGCAAGAAATGAAGCAGAAGTTGCATGACCACCTTTTCAGAGAGATTTTGGAAGGGATCCAGCTTGAGGGTAGAAGGAGGAAGAACAGTAGTTGGTGAGAGAGAGGCCTCACCTCAATGAAACCTAAAAGCAATTTCTTTTGTTTATGAGATTCTATAACTCTAGTTCTTTTTTTTTTTTTTTTTCAGGGTTCGGGTGGCTTGGGAGAGGTGGTTACTAGAAAGAAAGTATACTCTTTTCTGAATCTATAAAGGACACCATGAGAGAGGCTGCCTGTTTGATCATTGATCCCAGAATGTACAGGTTAGTCTGGCAATTGAGATAAACATGAGGAATAGGAGGCCGTCACTCACTGTAACGATTCACAGATTACCTAGTAAAATACTTGACCTACAGAAATGAAGAAGCTATTGTAAATACATCCTGGCCACATACTAAGATTGCATTAAGTGGAAATAAGCAGATGTGGTAGAAATACTATCATACACACAATGTGTACAGTTGACTCTTGAACAATATCAGTTTGAACTGTGCGGGTCCAATTATATACAATTTTTGTTTAAGAGTTGACAGCAAAAGCCACAAAGCATTTATTTACAGCTGCTCACCCCAGTCTCCACTGGACCGAATTGAAGGTGACTGGCACAGAGGTCATGCTGCTGCTGTCTGGGTACTTGGGGGTGGTCCACCAAGGCTATCAGCAGCCCCTGGGGGCCCTGGAATAGGTCAGAGCTGCAGCCATCCCTTGTGCCCCTTGGATCCAGCATCTAGGACTGGTGTGCAGGAGACTGAGCTGAAGTGGAACAGTGTGCCCTAAGGGCAAGGATGGTGCTGTGCAAGGAGCCCTGTGCCCCTGCACTCTGACATTGTACCCCACCTCCAGTCATCTGCAGGCCTGGAGCCTGCACCAGGTCAGGCCCCTCCCTGTGGCTATGCCCTAGCCCCTAGGCTGCATTCATGTTTAGCTGCAGCTGTGGACTGCCACTGTTTGGTGGTACACCTCCAGCTGCATTGTGCCTCCAAGCCACTGGTATCACCTGGGGGCCTGCCCAGTGGCTATCCCTAGGCTACACTCCCTGTCTATATGCGGATGTTTTTTCAGTAAGTACAGTATCATAAATGTATTTTCTTTTTCTTATGATTTTCTTAATAACATCTTTTCTCATTTCCTTTATTGTAATAATACAGTATACAATATATATATATCATACAAAATAGGTGTTAATTGACTGTGTATATTATCCTAAGGCTTCCAGGCAATAGTAGGCTATTAGTGATTAAGTTTTGAGGGAGTCAAAATTTTATATGGATTTTCAGCTGCATGGGGGTTTGCACCCCCAACACCCATGTTGTTCAAAAGTCAACTGTATTTCATTTAATCTTTACAACAACCTTGCAGGGAAAGCCCTAATAGCATCCTCACCATCATTTCACAGAAAGAAAACACAAGTTTAGATAAGGTAAATAGCACGTAGTCATACAACTGGAATTTGAACTCAACAATCTGAGTTCATAGGCAATGTAGTTGACAATTACACCATACCACTGCCTCAACCAAATATGTTCGTGAAAAAGGTTCACGGTGTTATTTATTCTTTTTCATGAACAATATATTATACATCCACAGTGGTTTTCAGTATAAGATTATTTATAAGAGTCCTTGAACAGATATGTTATGGAGAATCTTATAGGCAGGCACTTACTTGTCTAGGTGCTGAGGATACAGACACAGAACATCCATGTACCACTTACATTCTAGTGGACAAAAATAGTCAATAACAAAAAAGACATATAACCTGCTAGAAAGCAATAAGTATTATAAAGGAAAATAAAATAGAGCAAGAAAGGATAGGAAATGCTGAGTTAGCAGTTTTAGGTTGGGATGCAGGAAAAGCCCCATTGAAAGGTAATATTTGGAAGGTGGCAGGCCTTCCTCTGATCCAGGTGAATTAAAATTCTCCACCAGCTTTGCATGAAAATGTCTGGGGAACCTTGGAGAAACTCCCAGAATAGCACACATTGCTATTTTAACCCATAGTATGTACTTCAATGGTCCTGAAGGTAATGGATTAAGTAAAATGTGAAGATAAAAATAACAAGGGCAGTGTTCAGTCCTGGAATTGTTCATCAGTAATGAAGGCCAAGGTCCTTGGCTGCTGCATCCTCCCAGGTGAACTGTATGGAAGAATAAGCCATCTGCTTCTGGCTTGTGTAGCAGGAGGAAATGAACATTTCAGACCAGTCAGGCAGTGACTCCTAGGGAAACACCAGACATCTCCTGAGTAAATAGTATGCATTCTTGTGAGGTTTGTAGTGAACTCTGCCAACAAGAAAGATCTGACAGGATGTCCAGTGTTTTGCTAACTACCTCTAATAAGTCATTCTTGCTGCTGCATCAAACAGTATGAATTTTGTGGGAACCTTCTAAAGCTTTGAAGGGTCCAATGCTTTTTTTGTTCCCTTTCTTTACATATATGCAACTTTAGGCCAGGAAATTTATTTCTCATCCTTAGGTGTATCTTTTCCTCCAGACTGCTGAAGAAAAGGCATAGGAAACATGGGACATGCTCAGATTGACAAACTCTGCTTTTGTAGCTCAAGCATTATGACTTATTCATATTTGTATCTAACCCAGAGCTGTAATTATAACCATTTCTTGAATCTTGTGAGTAATGAATATCTGTTCCAAGTTAATAAGTATGATCTGTTTCAAGTTGAATAAGCTATTTTAGAAACAATAGACACAAAAAATATATCAAGCCTCTTAGTCCAAACAAGTATAAAATTCAACAACTACAACTTTTATTTAAAAACAAGCAGGCAAAAAATAAATAAATAAAAATAAATAAATAAATAAAAACAAGCGGGCAGGGGCATCTGGCTGGCTCAGCCACTAGAGTGTGTGATTCTGGGATCCCTGGGTGGCGCAGCGGTTTAGCGCCTGCCTTTGGCCCAGGGCGCGATCCTGGAGACTCGGGATCGAATCCCACGTCGGGCTCCCGGTGCATGGAGCCTGCTTCTCCCTCCGCCTGTGTCTCTGCCTCCCTCTCTCTCTCTCTCTCTCTCTGACTATCATAAATAAATAAAAAATTAAAAAAATATTTTAGAGTGTGTGATTCTTGATCATCTCAGGGATGTGAGTTCAAACCTCATGCTGGGCATAGAGTCCAGTTAAAAAAAAAAAAAAAAAGAAAAAACAGAGCAAAAAAAGAAAAAAAGGCAGGCAAATCTAATATGTTAGATTATCTTTCATTTATTTTGAAAGAAGAATAAAAATAAATAACCAAATAGCAAGAAATACAGTTTGCTTCTTCAGAAAAAGGCTCATAGGTATAGGAAGTAAACTATTGGTTACCAGAGTGCAGAGAGATGAGGGGGGTGGGAGAGTGAAAGAGGTAAAGGAGATTAAAAGACATAAACTTTCAGTTATAAGAATAATAAGTCATGATGATATACTGTACAGCACAAGAAATATAGGCAATAATATTATAATAACTTTGTATAGTAACAGATGGTAACTAGACTTATTGTGGAGATTATTTTGTAACACATAAAAATATCAAATCATTATGATATACACCTGAAACTAACAGGATATTGTATGTCAGTTATAATTTGATTTTTAAAAAAACGATTACTTCTTGGTGTTTTGATTCTTAATACCTTTTTTCTTCTTTGAAAAAAAAATCCCTTTACAGAATATGCAAGAAGATTAGTTGAAAATGATGTTTAGGGAGGAAATGAACACTAGCAAACCCAAACCACAAAATGTACCATGGTCTTTTTAAATAAGTGATTTTGTTCAGCTCTCTTTGTAAGCCATTTGCCTTCACATTTTGCAGTTTTTCTTGATGTGCAAAGATGATAAATGTTGATGGGAAAACACAAAATCTCACTTATGTTTTGCTTTTTAGAATGGGAATTTGAGAGTGGAAAGTAAAATTAAATGGCAGAGAATCATCATGTTTTCTGCCCCGATTCCCTTGAAACTTCCTGTAATTTTTTTTGTTTTTCCAAGCACTGAATGAAGACTTAAGTCTGACATTCCAAAGAAGAATGTTACTTGCATAGAAGTCACACTGAAATACGCAGCAAACAATTCTCGGGTGTTGGCATTTTAAGTAGAATCTGGCAGTAATTCACCTATATCTTTGTCAAAATGTCCATGTTGTAAGAAAAAGTGACTTTTAAAAAATGTCATGTTTCCTTTTGCCTGTGAAAGACTGAATATCTTCACCATTACTGCTAATAAAGTTGTTTGTGACATTTCTCCCCTTATATAAATAGTTACTTACTCTTAACCAATCCCAAATGTCTTTTGATTCACTGCAAAATAAAGTTTCTGATGGAAAAACTCAGGAAGAAGGAAGGAAGGAAGGAAGGAAGGAAGGAAGGAAGGAAGGAAGGAAGGAAGGAAGGAAGGAAGGAAGGGAGGGAGGGAGGGAGGGAGGGAAGGAAAGAAGGAAACAAGCAAGCCAGACAGCCTGCCCATGCTGTTAATCACCATGTTATACTCTCTCTCCCATTGTTTTAAATAGGAAATTTATTAGTCAGGAAAACAGAAGTCATTGTGAATTTCAAGCATGAAGGCATTCAAAATAGAAATCAGGTGCTTATAAAGGCAGGAGGAGAAGTTACCTCAGGTTTGCTGCTTTTAGGAAGTCAGGAAATTGAAGAAATTGCAAGAACTTGCTGACAATGATCACAGCTGTCTCTAGCACCAAAAAGGGTGGTTTTCAGGGAAATAGAGGCTTGCTATAATCTCATGTCTGTTGAAGTCCATGGGCCTTATACTCCAGCCTCCAGAGGACCAAAAACATGGTTTCTGCTTCCTTTTTTTCCCCCTCCTAACTTTTTTTCTCCTCCTAAATGTCTAAGATGGAAACTGCTGGCAGGGAGTCTTGGAAATATAGTTCCCAGGTTTCTGGGACTTCTGATTAAGGTATTATACTAAGCAAAATAAGTCACTCAGAGAAAGACGATTATATGATTGCACTCATGTGAATTTTAAGAAACAAAACAGAATCATAGGGGAAGGGAGGGAAAATAAGATGAAATCAGAGGGAGGGATCCCTGGGTGGCGCTGCGGTTTAAGAGCCTGCCTTTGGCCCAGGGCGCGATCCTGGAGACCCGTGATCGAATCCCACATCGGGCTCCCGGTGCATGGAGCCTGCTTCTCCCTCTGCCTGTGTCTCTGCCTCTCTCTCTCTCTCTCTCTCTCTCTGAGTGTGACTATCATAAATAAATAAAAATTAAAAAAAAAAAAAGAAATCAGAGGGAGATAAACCGTAAGAAACTCTTAACTATAGGAAACAAACTGAGGGCTGCTGGAGGGATGGTGGGTAGGGGGATAAGGTAACTGGGTAATGGACATTAAGGAGAGCACTTGAGGTAATGGGCACTGGGTGTTATGTGCAATTGATGAATCACTAAACTCTACCTCTGACACTAATAATACACTATAATTAATTGAATTTAAATTTCAAAAAAATTGAGACTATACAAGGGAGAAAATGCTGAGTTACTAGCAGATAATCTGCCACTAGGAAAAAAAAACAGTTTGCTAGATGTGAGAAAATAAGATAGTCCAAGACAAAACCCTAGATAGATAAACTAAAGGCTTTAGACATACTCCAAAATCAAAATGTTAATTATCATAAGCCTCATAGTTTCACCAGAAACTAAACGATGCTAAACCTGAGGACTAAACCTCATGTCCTTTATTTGATAGGGTTCTATAACTGGATATTAAGAGGATGGTATTGCCATTATATCTCTTGTTTTGGAGGAAGGATTTTAAGAATATGTCATGCTATCCCTGTGCCCAACTATGAGCTATTATTATTTTAAGGGAATACATAATTGGGTTTCCTCCCTTCCTTTCTTCCTTCCTTTCTTTGAGATAAAAGGCATGCATAGGAGGGAGAGGTGGAGGGAGAGGGAGAGAATCTTAAGCAGACTCCACGCTGAGTGCAGAACCAGTGGGGCTCCATCTCACGACCCTGAGATCACAACCTGAGCCCAAATCAAAAGACCAGCATTTAACTGATTGAGCCACTCAGACATGCCATCACCTTTTCTTTAATAAAGATTTTATTTATTCATTCATGGGAGGCACAGAAAGAGAGGCAGAGACACAGGCAGAGGGAGGAGAAGCAGGCTACATGCAAGGAGCTCAATGCGGGACTCGATCCCAGGAATCCAGGATCACGCCCGAGCCAAAGGCAGACACTCAATCACTGAGCAACCCAGGCGTCTGTTTTTTTTTGTTTTTTTTTTTTTTTTTTAAGGTTTTCCCATTCCACCTTTCTTTAAAAAAGTCATTAGTGGATCAATATGAATCTGTCTAGAGGAAGTTCTGAAGTAGTGAGCTGTAAATCTCAGAATTTACCTCTATCTTAGATGAAACGTCTTGAAACATAACCCTGGGAACTTTCTAAAATTATGAGCTAAAATGCCATTCTGCAACCAGCCACTGGAATGCCATATGGTATGCTATGTATAATTAAATATCATATATAAATGTAAACAATAAAACACCTTTTTGCATAATTTTTTCTTCTTGAATAATAGAAGAACTCCTGTTACAACAGATCAGATGTTTTTCTTGAGCCAGTTTCATAGCTCCTTCTCACTTCCCTTGGTTCTATGTAGCTTGATCCTACTTCTGGGCTAGGCCTAAGGCAAAGATTGAATACAATGCATTTGTAGTTGTGTAAGTTAGCTTGTTCTCTTTTTCCACTTCTCATCTATGTCAAATAGTTAAATACTAATGGACAGGTATAGATTTGAACTTGGACTGAGAGGGGAGAGAAACAAGGGGACAGGACACATATATTTATTCAAACTCCTCTCAAACATCTGTCTTACAGTGACTTCAGAATATGTCCCCCCATTATACTTGGGATCTTGTGCAACCATTTACTCATTTGCCTATGCAAGAAAAATGACATTATCTGTATTTTTTTTTTATTTATGATAGGCACACAGTGAGAGAGAGAGAGGCAGAGACACAGGCAGAGGGAGAAGCAGGCTCCATGCACCGGGAGCCCGACGTGGGATTTGATCCCGGGTCTCCAGGATCGCGCCCTGGGCCAAAGGCAGGTGCCAAACCGCTGCACCACCCAGGGATCCCTGACATTATCTTTAAATTCTGCCCTCACTCACTATATCTAAAGCAATAATCAATTCTTATCCATTTTACCTCCTAAGCACCCCTGAAGTCTAGTGATCTCCACCTTCCTCTCTCATCACCTTACTCGAGGTCACAATCTTCGTTTAACTGAATTAATGCAACTGCTTGTATTTAGGATTACACAGTTTCCTTTCATCTACAGTGTCCAATGTTTTTCTTTTTATTGTCTTTTATTTTTTCTTTTTTTGTATATTTTTTATTGGAGTTCGATTTGCCAACGTACAGCACAATACCCAGTGCTCATTCCATCAAGTGCCCCCCTCTTTTATTCTTTTTTAGAATGACTTTGCCAGAGTTCACACCAAATCATGTCACTCTAACACCTGTCAATATCTCTAAATGTCCTTAAAGTTCAAATATAAACCTGATATAAATTTCATTATAACATGACCCTGCTCACCTGTCAGGCTCACCTCTTAATGTTTCAGGTACACTGTCTTATCTCACACACTCCCACCCTTGCCTAATTCTCCACTTTTCTAGCCTGTCCAATTTATATGCATTTTTTAGTTCTTACTTAGATGTCACATCTTCTGGGCAACCTCCCTCGATTCCCAAAGACTAATTTCCTGTGCCACCAAAGCACCCTGTAACACTTTTCACATCATATAAGTTATTAATAAGCTTCATAGAGAATGTACCTTCTATATTTTCCTTAGCAGCATTCAGTCCACTATCTAGGATATGGTAAGTCCAAAATAATGACACACTGAATAAAGAATAAAAACAAGAAGTGTAAATATAATTCTAGACACTGATTTTATAAATAATGCCCCCTGCTATATAGTATAAACCCTATGCCTAATTTATCCTTGGTGTTTATCACACTGCTTAACACATAGAAGTGAGTCAGTAAAGAGAGATTTAATGTGTGAACTGACCATTCTTGTATTAGAGATTAAGATAAGGAGTAAGAATAGCTACTTTAAATTTAATCAAGCCATTTTGAGTCCATTTTAGAGGACTTCCCAGGTGTTATAGACTGGTTATTTTGCTATGAGCTTTCTGCTTCTGTTTCTTTTTATATGACTTCAGTTAGATCAAGTTTTCTCAACCTTGGCACTAAAGACACTTATGACTGGATAATTCTTTGTGTGTGTGTATATATATGTGTATGTATGAGGGAGGGATGGGGGTGCTGTAGGATGTTTAGCAGCCTACATGTCAGTAACGTCTCCCATCCTCCCAGCTGTGACAGCCAAAATTATCTACAGATTTAGCCAAATGGCCCCTGGGGGCCAGGGGTAGGGGTGGGGAAAAACCTATTTGAGAACCACAGAGATATTTGTTTGTGTAGGAGGATGTGTTGAGCAATTCCTATTTGTATTAAAGGTGGTTTTTGGTTTAGGATGATAGTTTTAGTTTTTGTTTTAAGATAAAAAAATACCTGTATGCCCTTTCCATCATAAAACAACTGTGTCTTTCTAGTATTTGTCCACTCTCTCCTACTTTATAGTGGCATTAGTAATGAACACTATCTGTACCACTAAAGCTTTACAAACACTCTTAAATGGGCAGTTTGGGGTACTCTTTCTTGGTACTGTGTTGTTCAGGATACATTGTAACAAACAAAAGTCACAGGGATGATTTTGTGACTCAGGAAGAACAACAACAACAAAAATCTCAGTCTAGCACTATTACACATACCTCTGTTCCCACATGTCCCATCTGCTCCTGTCTTTTGCCTCCTGGCTAAACACACCAAAGATTTTAAAGATTCCTCCTCACCTTTATTTAATTGCCAGTAGCTGCTATGCAAAATATTATCTAAAGCTTCTTTGATGGAGTTCAACATGTTGAAAGAATCAAGATTGATTCTTCATCATCTTTGTAATACTAGTTCACTACACATCCAGTCCTGGGGTAAGTGCTTCATTGGCTTTATCTCATGTGACCCATACAAAAGCTGAACGAAGACAGTAGCTTTAATTTTCTGGAGGAATTAGGTAGGTCAGGTAGCTTGCTAAATATCACACAGATATAATAAATAACAAACTGCATCTAAAACAGGGATCCACCAACATTTTTTGGTAAAAAACCAGATGGTAAATATTTTGGCATTTGTGGGCCATATTGTCTCTGAATCCAGATTGACTGTTGCAGTGTGAAAATGGCATATAGATTATGTATGTGTTCTAATAAAGCTTTATTAGTATAAATAGGCTATGGGCTTAATTTGGCCTGTGGGCTATCATTTGCTAAACCTAGGTCTAGAATTGAGGTTTATTCCCTCTTATGCTATACTGATATTAAAGATGAAATATATGAAAAAATGTCTTCAAGTTTTTCTGCAGCATTGTTGTCAACTTCAGTATTGCTAGGATATAATATCCCATATAATATATGGGAGAGATGCTCTTGAAACAAAATGATCTTGGTCGCTTGTGTGTGTTAGGCATTATTTTCCCTCTAATCATAAACAATAGACCAACTCACAAGCAAGCTAAGAGCACAGCATGCTAGGAGTTGTTTTAAATCTTTTCCACGTGCATTCTGGTCATAAAATAATGTATTCTCTAATGCAGTGAACCATTGCATCTGTCAACCTATTTTTGGAGAGATCTGACACAACTGCTTACATGCCTTTCAACATTTAATTGTAGTCTAACTACCCAGTCAATGACCTAAGTTAGAACAGAGAACAGAGCAAAGAGAATGATAACTCTTGCTGGATTACAGCTGTATGGAATTCTTACATAACTCAGTGAGATTCTGTAATCAGTAATGTATGTGGCAAAGATATTTGTCTCCATTTTTTAAGAAAGCCATACATCCTAAATTTTGACAAACATCAGGTCACTTTGTAAGAGATTTTCTTTGTTTTTTTATTATTATTTTTATTTTTTTAATAAATTAATTTTTTATTGGTGTTCAATTTACCAACATACAGAATAACACCCAGTGCTCATCCTGTCAAGTGCCCCCCTCAGTGCCCGTCACCCATTCACCCCCACCCCCGCCTTCCTTCCCTTCCACCACCCCTAGTTTGTTTCCCAGAGTTAGGAGTCTTTATGTTCTGTCTCCCTTTCTGATATTTCCCACACATTTCTTCTCCCTTCCCTTATATTCCCTTTCACTATTATTTATTTTCCCCAAATGAATGAGAACATTTAATGTTTGTCCTTCTCCGATCGACTTATTTCACTCAGCATAATACCCTCCAGTTCCATCCACGTTGAAGCAAATGGTGGGTATTTGTCATTTCTAATGGCTGAGTAATATTCCATTGTATACATAGACCACATCTTCTTTATCCACTCATCTTTCGATGGACACCGAGGCTCCTTCCAGTTTGGCTATTGTGGCCATTGCTGCTATAAACATTAGGGTGCAGGTGTCCCGGGGTTTCACTGCATCTGTATCTTTGGGGCAAATCCCCAACAGTGCAATTGCTGGGTCGTAGGGCAGGTCTATTTTTAACTCTTTGAGGAACCTCCACACAGTTTTCCAGAGTGGCTGCACCAGTTCACATTCCCACCAACAGTGTAAGAGGGTTCCCTTTTCTCCGCATCCTCTCCAACATTTGTGGTTTCCTGCCTTGTTAATTTTCCCCATTCTCACTGGTGTGAGGTGGTATCTCATTGTGGTTTTGATTTGTATTTCCCTGATGGCAAGTGATGCGGAGCATTTTCTCATGTGCGTGTTGGCCATGTCTATGTCTTCCTCTGTGAGATTTCTCTTCATGTCTTTTGCCCATTTCATGATTGGATTGTTTGTTTCTTTGGTGTTGAGTTTAAGAAGTTCTTTATAGATCTTGGAAACTAGCCCTTTGTCTGATATGTCATTTGCAACTATCTTCTCCCATTCTGTAGGCTGTCTTTGAGTTTTGTTGACTGTATCCTTTGCTGTGCAAAAGCTTCTTATCTTGATGAAGTCCCAATAGTTCATTTTTGCTTTTGTTTCTTTTGCCTTTGTGGATATATCTTGCAAGAAGTTACTGTGGCTGAGTTCAAAAAGGGTGTTGCCTGTGTTCTCCTCTAGGATTTTGATGGAATCTTGTCTCACATTTAGATCTTTCATCCATTTTGAGTTTATCTTTGTGTATGGTGAAAGAGAGTGGTCTAGTTTCATTGTTCTGCATGTGGATGTCCAATTTTCCCAGCACCATTTATTGAAGAGACTGTCTTTCTTCCAATGGATAGTCTTTCCTCCTTTATCGAATATTAGTTGACCATAAAGTTCAGGGTCCACTTCTGGGTTCTCTATTCTGTTCCATTGATCTATGTGTCTGTTTTTGTGCCAGTACCACACTGTCTTGATGACCACAGCTTTGTAGTACAACCTTAGATCTGGCATTGTGATGCCCCCAGATATGGTTTTCTTTTTAAAATTCCGCTGGCTATTCGGGGTCTTTTCTGATTCCACGCAAATCTTAAAATAATTTGTTCTAACTCTCTGAAGAAAGTCCATGGTATTTTGATAGGGATTGCATTAAACGTGTAAATTGCCCTGGGTAACATTGACATTTTCACAATATTAATTCTGCCAATCCATGAGCATGGAATATTTTTCCATCTCTTTGTGTCTTCCTCAATTTCTTTCAGAAGTGTTCTATAGTTTTTAGGGTATAGATCCTTTACCTGTTTGGTTAGGTTTATTCCTAGGTATCTTATGCTTTTGAGTGCATTTGTAAATGGGATTGACTCCTTAATTTCTCTTTCTTCAGTCTCATTGTTAGTGTATAGAAATGCCATTGATTTCTGGGCATTGATTTTGTATCCTGCCATGCTACCAAATTGCTGTATGAGTTCTAGCAATCTTGTGGTGGAGGCTTTTGGGTTTTCTATGTAGGGTATCATGTCATTGGCAAAGAGGGAGAGTTTGACTTCTTCTTTGCCAATTTGAATGCCTTTAATGTCTTTTTGTTGTCTGATTGCTGAGGCCAGTACTATGTTAAATAGCAGTGGTGAGAGTGGACATCCCTGTCTTGTTCCTGATCTTAGGGGAAAGGCTCCCAGTGCTTCCCCATTGAGAACGATATTGGAAGGACCTCAAACACGTGGAGGTTAAGGACCATCCTGCTAAAAGATGAAAGGGTCAACCAGGAAATTAAGGAAGAATTAAAAAGATTCATGCAAACTAATGAGAATGAAGATACAACCGTTCAAAATCTTTGGGATGCAGCAAAAGCAGTCCTAAGGGGGAAATACATCGCAATACAAGCATCCATTCAAAAACTGGAAAGAACTCAAATACAAAAGCTAACCTTACACCTAAAGGAGCTAGAGAAAAAACAGCAGATAGATCCTACACCCAGCAGAAGAAGAGAGTTAATAAAGATTCGAGCAGAACTCAATGAAATCGAGACCAGAAGAACTGTAGAACAGATCAACAGAACCAGGAGTTGGTTCTTTGAAAGAATTAGTAAGATAGATAAACCATTAGCCAACCTTATTAAAAAGAAGAGAGAGAAGACTCAAATTAATAAAATCATGAATGAGAAAGGAGAGATCACTACCAACACCAAGGAAATACAAACCATTTTAAAAACATATTATGAACAGCTATATGCCAATAAATTAGGCAATCTAGAAGAAATGGACGCATTCCTGGAAAGCCACAAACTACCAAAACTGGAACAGGAAGAAATAGAAAACCTGAACAGGCCGATAACCAGGGAGGAAATTGAAGCAGTCATCAAAAACCTCCCAACACAAAAGTCCAGGGCCAGATGGCTTCCCTGGGGAATTCTATCAAACGTTTAAAGAAGAAACCATACCTATTCTCCTAAAGCTGTTTGGAAAGATAGAAAGAGATGGAGTACTTCCAAATTCATTCTATGAGGCCAGCATCATCTTATTCCAAAACCAGACAAAGACCCCACCAAAAAGGAGAATTACAGACCAATATCCCTGATGAACATGGATGCAAAAATTCTCAACAAGATACTAGCCAATAGGATCCAACAGTATATTAAGAAAAATATTCACCATGACCAAGTAGGATTTATCCCCGGGACACAAGGCTGGTTCAACACTCGTAAAACAATCAATGTGATTCATCATATCAGCAAGAGAAAAACCAAGAACCATATGATCCTCTCATTAGATGCAGAGAAAGCATTTGACAGAATACAGCATCCATTCCTGATCAAAACTCTTCAGAGTGTAGGGATAGAGGGAACATTTCTCGACATCTTAAAAGCCATCTACGAAAAGCCCACAGCAGATTTTTTTTTGTTTATCAAACTTGTATACAGTTTATGAAATTTAATATGCTTTAAAAAGTGGTATTTGGCACTTAAAATTCATTTAGCCTCCACTAATCCTACATACACAAGAGCTATTCTATTTCTTTCCTACTTTTTGCCTTTCTATTGCTTCCTACTTTAGAAGAATAAGAGTATGCTGATCTGACCAATAGAAAGCAACTTTAGAGTTTCTACCTCCTAATAAACATAAAATGGAAGACTTAAAATGACTCAAATTTTTAAATCCAGCACTTGCTGACTTGTTTTAGATTCTGGGTATGTGAACCATGACAATAGTCGGGGCTCCATATAAAAGGCAAATCCTGCTTTATGGTTATGTAGTTGGGTATGAAGGTAGTATTAAAGATGGTGGTTGGGGTAGAATTCTACAGAATACTGTATTATACCCACCACATCATGTTTCTTAGGATGAAAATGCCTTTCTTATAGGCAGGGCATCTTTTTACCAATGTGTCTTTCCTGGTAGACATGCCTTTTTCATTACAACCCTCCGGAGGGGGAGATATATGTTAGTGGTGGTCTTGGTTAGAATTACTCTATCTTATTCTTTTGCTAAGTTATTGTTGTGCCTTTATGATTTTGGATAGTAAAACTTGGTTCTACTCTTTCATAGCTTCTATTCACTAGAAACTTTATGACTTGCTATTTTTAATGAAATCAAGGAAACATGCTATTAGCCAGACAGGAACAGTGATTAGGATATTGAGTTGTATGCTAGGTATCCAACTTGGGTCCTTGGGATTATTCATACATAAGATAACTGTGATTATTTTGAGTAAGATTTAGATTAAACCTTTTAAATATATGGGAACCTCTTGCTTTTTATTGACTCTAGATTGCAGGTCAGGGAATAGCTTTCTGGGATATATTCCTCCTAGCTTTTACAAAATTTAAAGAATACAACCATGAAGACTGTTAGGATTTGCTTTTAAAAAAGATTCAGGTTCATTGAGAACAACCTTCAAACTATGTTGGCTTCTAAAAACATGAAACATGATGCTGAAAATAACACAAGAAAGGGAATCCTCATGAGGTTTTTGATACTTCCTGCCCCGGTCAGGCCATAAATAACATGAAAGAGTCATGCCTCTGGTATTTGAGTACTTCCATGTTCAGTCTTAAAGATAACTCAAAGTGCAGAGGTGTGAGAAAAATGTAGGATTTCCATAATGAGCATGAGCTAGAGTTATTTTTTGAGATTTGTGTAAAGTTTAGACTTGCAATTAATACTCAAATTTTACATGTGGTTCTATTGATGGCATTTCCTCTAGATTTAGTTAGTTGCTCTGTCATCTGAATAAATTAGAATTTAAGTAATTTAAGAGAAACTAATAAATTCATGTGTATAGAGACTTAAAGTGTCTCTAGGGCTTGTATGCCTCAAAAATATATGGCAGTACTGATAATCTTTATAAGAATATTTAACAACTGATGTTGTAGCAAAAGGACGTTATCAGTTGCTTCCTCAGGAAATACTCAGATAGATGCACCTGCATATACCGGATGAAGCAAAACCAAATTCTAAAGCCATTGCAGATCTAAGAAAATGAAGGGGGAAAAGAAAAGGAAAAATATTCAAATTAATTGGTTAAGGTTTGTTAATGCATGAGTCTAAGTTGACTTATTTCTGGCTCTGATAAAATTTTAACATTTAGTCCCAGTTTCTGAGACTGAGAAAAAGTAACAGGTATTTGTGCCTTAATACGTGTTGTGCTTAGAGCTAGATTCTAATGTGAGTTCATAATTAGAGGCTGATATGATCCAATAGAAATGATCTTGGTGAAGAAGAAATATCTCTTGAATTAATGTCAAGAATGTTTGCCTCTGTGTGTGGTTTAATGTGTATTTCTGAACTTGTACAAAAGATATTGATATTTTTTCAAAGTTAATAATAAAGTAAATCTCTTTTACCCATAGGGACCCAATAATTTTCCTTATCCAGGACTCTCTCCTTCTTTCTAAGCTTCTATTTTAAGTTGAAAGTCCAACTCAGTGGTACCTACTATGAAATTATCCTCAAAACACCTGCTGATAAAACGTATGTCACTAATATTTGGGACACAACTGTAGAAAGCCTTTTTGTGGAGAGCAAAGTGGTGAGTTTGGGGTTTTGAACAAGAAAATGAAGGGTCAGGAGAACGACTGGTCCCTCTTAATCAGATTATATAGGTTATCTTGAGGTTGGCCTTGTTCCTTGGAGCTGTTTTTAAGTCATAGAATTAAATATTTGCATGCCTTCAAAATTGTTTCTGTGGATTTTTAGATATTTTCCTTAATATTTTACAAAAGAAAATCAGACAAAATATTCTTTTTTTTAAAGATTTTATTTATTTATTCATGAGAAGCACAGAGAGAGATACAGGCAGAGGGAGCAGACTCCTTGCAGGGATCCTGATGCGGGACCCAATCCGGGACCCCAGGATCATGTCCTGGGCTGAAGGCAGATGCCTAACCGCTGAGCCACCCAGGTGTCCACAGACAAAATATTCTTTAAAATACCACTGGAGGGATCCCTGGGTGGTGCAGCGGTTTGGCGCCTGCCTTTGGCCCAGGGCGCGATCCTGGAGACCCGGGATCGAATCCCACGTCGGGCTCCCGGTGCATGGAGCCTGCTTCTCCCTCTGCCTATGTCTCTGCCTCTCTCTCTTTCTCTCTCTCTCTCTGTGACTATCATAAATAAATAAAAAAAATTTAAAAAAATACCACTGGATTCTTTGCCTACATAAGTTATAGTAGGTGATGTCTAGGTGGGAAAGAGACTCTGTTCCCAGCCCACAGCAATAATGCCAGATAGAAAGGAAATAATTTCTAAGCTCTGGATGAAAGCAAACATCCATTCAGGAGAGAAAATCAGAAAAGAATTGATATCTGATAGCAGGTACTTCCCTCAGATCTGAGACGTCTTTTTATTTTTTAAGTTTATTTATTCATTTATTTTTATTTTTAAGTCAAAGAAACAGCTTAGTGGTTTAGTGGTAGCTTACTTCAGAACAGTTTCCAGAAGTTGTTTGTTTCTCCTGACTCACTTAATTTTACTCTACATCTTATTATCAATCAAGCCATATTCTGACTTACTATCTATCATTATTAGCCTTGCTCTTCCAGAACTGAGCTGTCCTGTATGATGCATCACGTACATCTGTGAATGCCTTGAATGATAGTTGCCAAGGCCTTTCAAAATAGAGTATTAACCTATAATTACAGAAGATCAAACAGTTTAGATGGAAACAGGCCTCCTAAGATGTTCAAAATTATCATTGACGCAGTCTTTTGATGATCAGTAGTTTAAAAAAATAAACCCAGCCCATTCTAAATGTCAAGTAATAATTATGGCAGAATACAAGCACCTGAATTCTGGTCACAAAAGGGAGAAATAGCATTGCCCATAACATTCAAAAGGGCTTTCAGTGCTTCAGCTTTCGACCCTGCAGTGTGTAATCACAGTGGATGCTCGAGTTCTGAAGCAATTGCAACTTCCCTGAAAAATGTGGCTTTCAAACAACCATCAAGATGAAGGCATCATAACAAGTAAAAATGAAAATGAGAATATAAATTACATTTATTTATAAGGGTATAGTTTTGTATAGGACTAAATTCACACAGAAGGTTTTTGTTTTTGGCTCTCCTCCCCAGTCTGTTTTCCTAAATTTACTCAGCAAACATAACTTATAGTAATAATTTAAGAAGTCTGACCACTTTGGCCTCTTACTACAGTCAGCCTCAGGCAGGTTGTGGGCCAATCCTGGACACACCCTTTCTTTCAGACTTTTATCCTGATTTTTCTCCTGGAGAGGCTTTGTAATTCCTTGGCCATGAACAGGATAGGAGTTTTGTGATACCTTTAATTATTTGCTGCATTGATCACTTTGGTGCCATATATCCCTCACATTAGGTAATCAGGAACATAATAGACTGACATTTTAGAATAAAATAAGTTACTCCCATTTGAGTCTGTTCTTTGGGTTAAGGTTGTAAGAAGGCATTATTGAAATACATATATCCTGCAGAGATAGATAAACCACTGACAGATTTTAACCCACTATGAAGATGGTTTAGACAGTTTTCTGACTGTTACCTAAAAAGCAGAAAGGAGAATATACTGAGACTTGAAAAAAATTTACATTTTGTTAAGGAATGGGAACGAAGAGGGAGAAAAAATAACCACATCATTGAGAGAGGCTCTTTGTGGTTTGTCTGAGAGAGATCTGGAGGCCTTGGACATCTAGAGGATAAAATTTAATAGGTGGGAGAGGAGAGGAAAGCTGAATTCAACTCACTTAACTATGGGATATTTTGTAGAGCTAGCAGAGCCTAAAGACCAGAAATTGTCTCTGTGTACTTAACAACTCAAATTTGTTTCTAAAGGAAAGAACTTGGCTTATTACTATGATAATTAACAACAAAAATACCTTTTGTTATCTAACATAATCTAGGTAGAAATCTTTATCTATTATACATTAGAATTTACAAAATGAAAGCTGAGTCAAAATATCTCAAAATATTTTGAAGTGAGTCTAGTAATGACTCTGGAAGGTGCTATTATACCCCTTCTTGGAGGACAAAATGGGAATAAAGAAAGTTTAACCATTTGTTCAAGTTTTTGTAGTTAAGGAAAAATAGGACTACTTAATTTAAAATGTTTTATATGTTGAATGTTAGATAATTGATAAATAAAACTAGTAGAAAAAAACAGAATTTCACTATAGAAAGGAAAATACTATTAACATGTTAGTTGTTTCCTTCTAGTCCTTTAAAAAGATTTTTTTAAATAATGAAGTTGGGTTTGTATTTTGTGCACATTTTTGGTGTTGCATTCCCAGATATTATTATAACTTGTTCTTTTCCCCGTAACTAAAAATTCTTCATGCATGTAAATTTTGTTTTGATCCCCTCCTATTCATCCCCTGGTAAAGGAGAGATTTCCAAGCTAGGGTTATGGGGATGGCTGAACAAAGATAACACTGGAGAGATGAGACTGACAATGTTTATTAGTCATTTAAACTCACAGCCTGATGGAAGAGGACACTGCATCTCACAAGGCCATATGAGGGTTTCACTCAAGAACGGAATGAACAACCAGGAGCTATGCGAAACAGGCATTGTAGTATTAAGAGGGTAGGTTGCCTTCTGGTTTCTGCAGGAGTGGCTGGCTTGTTTGAATAATTCTATTGGCTGGCAAGGAACTGAAACTCACTGCTCAGGGCTAAGCAAGAACTGGCCTTGGTTTCCTTAATGAAGAGGGTTGCTCAGGGAGGACACCTTATCTGTGGGAGCAGAGTGGGAAGGGAAACTTGCTGTGTGACCATTTGAGGTCCTCCTGGTTTCACCAGATGTCAAGGAAGTACATAATATTGGACCTTGATTTTAGGCCTTATATCACATTTTAGGACGACATAATATTTTGCCATACCAGTTGAATTTTTGCAGATGTTTATAATATAAATAGTATGCCAATGGCTATCCTTGTGCAAAGAGCTTAGTTTTAATATTACCTAATATTTTAATACTTAAAAATAGGGCCTTAAGAGAAAAACACTAAGTCAAAGGATATGAATAGTTTAGTTACTTGACACTTACTCCCAAATTTCTTTGAAATAAAACATTTGACTCTAAGTTTAAAAATTTCTATACCACATTGGTTCTGCCAGTGATTGTGACAATGAAAGAATCTAAAAGAACTATTTTATTATTAAATCATGGTCCACGAATTTATGTAACAGCTTACTTTGTCATCTTCCTGGAATGTAGATACTTTGACCTACCAGGTTTGAGTTTGCAGAGTGAAAAATAAGGCCAAAGTAACATCTCAGTGAGTAACAAGAGTAACATCTCAACAAGAGTAACATCTCAGTGAAACACTAGTGTAATTCTTTTTTTTTTTTTAAGATTTTTATTTATTTATTCATAGAGACACACAGAGAGAGAGAGGCAGAGACACTACTATTAGTTATAGTATCTAGAACTAATCTCTTCATTAATATTAGTGGCCAATAGTTACTTTAATTTGCGTCCTCTTGGAATTGTACATACTGAACTTTGAAAGAGAATAAATGGTCTCCAACTCCATAGGGTTCACAGGCATTATCATATTTTAATATATACTTGAATGTTACTTAAGAAATAAATATTGTATATGCAAAATAAAATTTATGGCTTAGTTTCACCAATAGTAATAAAAATCTATCAAAATAACTTTAAAACTTGTTAGTAAAATCATGAGTCAGGTTAGTAGAAATGAAAGATTAAAAATGTATAAAATGGCATTATTGTCATGAGAATGCTGAGTCAAATTTTTGTGACTATACAAAAAACATTTGTTTTTATTTAAATTATTTAAACATGTAGAGTCTATGAGAACAGGAAGTACATACATTAAAAATAGTACTTCGGCTAATTCCAATGGGATGGAGGAATATTTATATGATTATATTTCAATAGTAATCATCATAGTCATATAACATTTCCCATTCATTTCTTTAATGTGAAGTTAATCCAAATTTATACTTACAAATATAGTGCATTTAGTGAAAAGCCTGAATTATAGAATATTTAAATTGTATGTATCTTTATTACTTTAAAATGTGGTGGTACAAGGATATAAAAAATACATTTAGCAAAAGGTGTGTCTTAGGGGTAGTGTTTCTTATAAAATCTCTGGGGAGGACTGGTAATCTTGGGAAATTAATCTCTGGGTCTTAGAAATTATACCTTACCAATATTACCCAGACTTTACTAAGAGTAATTTAAATTACCCACTAGTGAAGAAATACAGTTTTTAAGAGTTTAAGGAACACTGACAGAACTACCACGTATTGAAAGGTTCACAACTATCAATGGCAACAGGCATTCCATCAAAGATAGTCTGCTTTTAGGCTCCCTCAGTCCCTTCTCCCTCATATATATGTGTCTGTGTATTATATGGAGATAGATAGGGAGATACATGGAAAGTAAGATGTGATGTACATGTTTCAGTCTTCCAGTGGAAGAGAAAAAGACCAAAAAGCATGGAGTAAAATTCAGAAGATTTTTGAATTTTTAGGTTATAGGATGGATAACACAGAAAGATTACTTGAAAATAATCATCTACAAGATGTTAACTCACAGCCTATGATGAAAAGCTAACTTAGCAGAAACACCAATGGATAAGAAGCAGAGATATAAATAGTCAGAGAAAGGTTGCAAACTACATTAAAACATAGAGAAAACAGGAAAAGATGGTTAAATTAGAAAGTAGAAGAAGGATGACCCAGATAGCATTAGGTAGTTTGATGTGGCTTTCTTTAAAAGAGAGAATATGAGCTCATTGCTTTCTGTCTGGCACCCACAACACTCACAAATCCCATTTGGCATCTCCTTAGTGAATGACTGGGTTGGTGAAAAGAGGAAGGCAACAGGTTTAAGTCAAACTTCCCAAATGGGACTCTGCTCTATGAATTGAAAGGAAGCCATGTGTAATAGGGATTTTTTCAGCTATTCTTAGTCTAGACTTGTGGGCAAAATAGGAAATGAAATGAAGCAGCTCTGGGGCCAAGGCTATGATATTTAGAAAACTCTAAGAAAGACACAGTGAATCACCACTCTCAGTCTATTCTACAATCTATAAAAGTGAAAGGATAGTCCTTAGAATAAAGAATAAGAAATGCTCATTTATTTTTTAAAAAAGGAAGCCAGCAAAGGTTAGGTGCAAAGAATGATACTAACCAGCACTGAGAAAAGAGATTAAGAAATGTCAGATTAAAAGGGAGCTTACAAATCTTCTAGAACATTCTGACTCACCAAGCAGTCATAAATTTGGGTCTCTTAATATGTTATAATTTATCTTTATTGAGTTTATTTTATTACGGCTTTTTTGCTGGTTATTACATCTACCTTGGCAAATAAAGGATGAGAAGTGTTCTACATGAAATATTCATTGGGTTTATAGCCTTAATCTTAAAAGTAAAAGCTGAAGTAAAAAGGTGGAATAAAGAGGTTTAGTGTCCATTTTATGTATTTGAAAGCATGGTAAGAGGATAAAGTGAGATTCAGCACAGGGAAGAGAAAACTAACAGGAAGGAAGTATATGGAAAGATCTTCAGAGCAAAGACCACTTTTAAAGTGGAAGTCTGAGGATGAGAGGAAAAAAAAGAGACAAAAGAATCTGAAGAATTGAAAACTGTTAGTATGAAGCCAAGATGTGACTTCAGCCGGCAAGTGTGGGAAATTGCTGTTAAAGGAAATAGAGAGCTTCAAAGATTTCTGTCTAAATGGAGGAAAATAGCCCTTGGGCTTCATCACACAACATGACTGTTGGAAGAAGAACCTAGCAAAGAAGGCCTCAACAAGGGTCAGAATTTATTCTAATTAGCAAGATAATAATGTTAGAGTAGAAGATGATATTCATTGAGTACCTACTCTAGACCAGGCACTTTACATAAATATGTAGCTCAGCTCTCACAAACAGGCATCATCCCTTTTTACAAAAAGGGAAAGCAAGACCACAAGAGTTAAAAGCGACTTCTCTGAGGTCATAATATGTAGCAGAAGAACTGAGATGTAAGATGAGATGTATCTCTTTAGAGCCTAGGGATTTTCACAATACTACACTGCTTCCCATTGAATTTCTCAGCTTCTGAACTATAAAGCACATAGCAATGACCACCCCCACTCCCATACCATTCCCCCTGCTGCCTATTTTGAGTTAGAAGCAAAGAAGTGCTCCAGATAAAGGCACTCTAAATGGGTTAAATAAAATACAAGAAGGAAACTACAGCCTATTATCTATCTGTTGAGGAAAGGAAAAGAAAAAAGAAAATGTAAAGGCAAGAGAGACTCTGTTACTAAAGGCATTTAGGTCCTGACACAGTAGATTCCCTACAGCAGTAGTTCTCAGTATTCTCAACCTTGGTTTCACACTGGAATCATCGGGGAGTATTAAAAAATCTCCATGTCTGGATCCTACCTTAGAGATTCTTAATTTACTGGTTTGGGTCATTGAAATTTTTCATTGGAACTTCCTAGGGAGTTATAATATGTGGCAAAGTTTAAGAACCATTGCTCTACAAGGTGGGTTTGATAACAAGGCTCATTCATTCCAGCCTCCAAACAGCACTCATCTTTGTACCCCTCTGTTAGTCTAGTCTTATACATAACAGATGTTTAATGCAGTTTGGAGAATTAACTTCATGAGCAGCAGAATAATGATATGTATAGCTCTAGTCCTCTTATACATGGGCACCCCATAATGCCTTTAAGTCTTTAATACTCTGGGGGAATCTTTTTTTTTTTTTAAGATTTTATTTATTTATTCATGAGAGACAGAGAGAGAGACAGAGACACAGGCAGAGGGAGAAGCAAAGCAGGCTCCATGCAGGAAGCCCAACATGGGACTCGATCCTCAGTCTTCAGGATCACGCCCTGGGCCGAAGGCGGCGCTAAACTGCTGAGCCACCCAGGCTGGGGAATCTTTTATGCTTCTTTCTAGTACAAACAAACCCCAGAAAAGCTACGCATAAGAAATCTCTCAATCACGGGATATTTGTGTTCTTTCATTTGTTACCAGTGTTCTCCTTATGTATAGAACTATGATGCTAAAAACACATGGTACTCCCCAGAAACCCTCCTCTGCTTTCCCTTGCGGAAGTACCACACCTTAGTTGATATTGATTCCTTCAGGGAAGCTGACCTCTGGTGGCCAGATAGGCAGCATACCTTAGTAGTTGGGAGCATAAACCTGGAATCAATACTTCCTGAGTTCGAACCCTGCTGTTTACTGCTTTTGTAAGCGTGGGTAAGTTACTTGGCCTCTATGTACTTCAGTTCTTTCATCTGTACCATAACATGAACATGAGTGTGTAACTGTGTTTACCTCACAGGATGTGGTAAGGCTCAAATGCATTTGGGTATGTGAAATACTTAGAACAGTGCCTGGTATGCAGAAAGTGCCAAATAATTTTATACTACTATTACAAAAAGAATATTTTATTAAAACAAGTTTATAATGTTGTCTGTAAGCTTCCATCAATACTTTAGAAGAGGCAGACTTTTAATGATGTTCATTTAACTGGTAAAATATATAGGAATGCTAAAAAGAATTTTCAGATGTTGCTCAGAACAGGTACAGGATGGCAGTGAAGATGGTTTAGTTCTACTATTTGCTCTTTACCTTGTCAATTTCACTTGATTGAGGCCACAATCACTGGACACACTTATTCACTATATGGCCGACATTCCTATGAATAAAATGCCTGATCAGTTATTACGAGGCTGTTAGTAATACGAAAGCCTGGACATACGTGTCTTTTGGTCCCTCATTTTCTTTGTTATCCTTTTGCTTCCAAATAGGAATAAGGCAACAAGAGCAGTTGACATAGCTTTGAAGAAAAGTTGGTTGATTGTGCAATGATTTTGAAAAAGTCTACATACATCTCATTCCCACTTCATCAGGCAAGACGATGAGTTGAAGTGGAACCTTTTTAAGTAGGGCGAAAAAAGTGAACTGCCACATATGTGCTGGGCATGTAAAGGAGTGAAATCTATAATTCAGGGAAGCATCCAGGTTATGCTTTACAAAGGTTTATTTGATAAGGTGAAGATAATGATAAAATTCAAGTTGTTGAAAGAGGATGTATATGGATAGGAATCATTTATATTAAATAGTTATAAGTGATATTAAACTTTAAAGATGTACAGTAATCTTAATCCAAATAGCAAGTTACTTCTAATTGGGATCCCCTGGTGCAGATCAGAATGCCACCCCTTATAAAGTTAATGTACTACTTTAGCTGTACTTTCAAGGAGATCATAGATCAAATGACAGAATCTGAGGATTAAGGATGGTTTATTTTGGGTTACCAGCTGTGATTTTTCTAGATTTCAAAACGACTGCCTTTGTATTTATTTTTTCTCCTGGGAAAGAAGAGAAAAAACCCTTTACTGCATTCCCACTGTCTAGTATATTAGCTGTTACAATTCCTGTTGGCTGACCTCATGAAACAGGACATTACATTTTACCAGCTCAGCCTTTCTTCCCTGTTTCTCACTATAGATGTTACTGTACAACACACACTGAATATTGGATTAGTTTTTTAGAAGCATTGTAACATGATCTGCACAAAGAGACAAGTAACTTGACACCATTTCCTTCCAAGCTCCAATTGGCACAGATAAAATTCCATTATAAAATTATAATTACAGTTTGTGACTTTCTGGAAAGTGCCTCATTTGGGTTTGGCTTAAAAATTTATCTGCTGTTTCACCAAAAAAAGTAGATATGTTTTAACATTCCATTTTTCATAAAATTATTAATATATTGGTTAGTTCACAAGATTCCCCCGAAACTAAGAAGATTTACATCATAGTTTTGTATTCACGAGTGATGAGCTCATACTTGGGATTGCGTAGAACATGATTAAAGATAAACAGTAAAAAACCAAAGATTTTTCTTTGTTCAAAGAACAGACAATTCTCTGAACATCTAACTGATTTAAAATTGCCAATTGTTTTTCCTATGTTTGTTTTTGTGAACCACATGCGTGATTCAGCTGAATTCTTCTAGATGAAAAAAAAAGAAAAGAAAAGAAAAGAAAAAGAAAGAAGCAGCTCTGATACAAAGGGATACAAAATATTCATACTTTAGGTTAATGCCATGTGTCTCAATTCTCTAAATCAGAATCACAGAGAGGCTACAAAGGTTTGAGATAGTTTAAAATATACTGACTAGGGCACTAATGTGGAATTAATGAGTTTCAAAAAGGAGATTGATAGCTTCTGTGTGCTCTCTCTTTAAAGACTTGTGCTTGGAACCCTGAACTATTATGTGAGAAGGCTAACTACCCTGGCATTTAGTGACTGGATGCCAGTGATACTAGTGGGGCAGTCATACCAAAGAGAAAATGATTACACATGTCTTTCAAATGTTCTATAAAGCATTCCATGTATGTGAAAAAGCACATTAAAAATTTTCTAAGTTGCAGTTCTGGAAGTCTGGCCTCCAGACCAACAGCACCAGTATTATCTGATAACTTGATTTAATGCATATTTTTGGGCCCCACTCTAGACCTAACGAATAAAACTTTCAGGGATGGAAACAAGAAATCTGTGTTTTATCAAGACTTCTGTTGCATATTAACATGTGAGAACTGCTGATCTATGCTTAGAACTCGGAGTTTACAGTATACACCCAATTTCCCAAGAATGTCAATGCTGTATACATTGAGAGAAGATTGTCTAATATTTTGTTCAGGACTTTACCAAGAAATATTATTCATTTTAGAAAATAACACTACTAGGCAGCCCCGGTGGCTCAGTGGTTTAGCGCCCACTTCAGCCCAAGACGTGATCCTGGAGACCTGGTATCGAGTCCCATGTCGGGCTCCCTGCATGGAGCCTGCTCCTTCCTCTGCCTGTGTCTCTGCCTCTCTCTGTCTCTCTCTGTGTCTCTCATGAATAAATAAATAAATAAATAAATAAATAAATAAATAAATAAATCTTAAAAAAATAACACCGCTTATGTTATTAGATGGTATTGCATAACATTTGCAATTATATTGTGTGCATGTACATCAATCTATTTTATAACTTAATTGATTTAAGTAACTGAATACTTCCTTATCTCTTTAGGTATAATAGTGCCTGAGCATTTACGTATTTAAATATATCGTTTCATTTTAAATTATTTTTTATTTATTCCTCAGTTTACAGTTAAGTTTTACATTGATTTACAAAAACTGCACAAAGGTAGGCTATGTTTTTTAACAATTTTATTTTAGAGTCACATTACACAATTGTCTGTTTAAAAGACAGTGGAACATTGGGTCTAATAGAATTGAGAACCACTGCTGTAGGAGATTGATGAGAACCTGCAAATTCAGTGTAGGGAATATTGGAGATACTCAAGATCACCATATTTATCTCAGAAATATATCTGGTTCCCATGTTTCTAGTAATATTTCCTTACCAGAATAGTTAATGGAGAAGTATTTGAATCCTAGACAGGAAACCTAATACCTTACAAACTGAGCTCCCATACATAATGTAAAAGAAAAGCAACAACAAAAAAAGAGATTTGTCCTAATTGCCTCAGGTTTTTAAAACAAAAGAAACAGAACACTATAAATAAGTGGAAGCTCCATTTTCCTACTCTGAAATCCCCTTTCTTCTCTCTGTCTCTCCTGTCTCCAGGGAAAATATTATCATGAATTAGATGTCAATCTAGTCAATCTAATCAATCTGTGTGATTATACTTTTACTGCATATATATATATTGATAAACAATAGTTTTATGTTTTTTTATATTTACTTAATACCATATCATAGATAACACTGCAATTTTTTCTTTTCATTATGTTATGTTATGACGATCTACTCATGATATTTACAGGTCTAATCCATTTATTTAGTTTTCTGCATATTATTCCATCCTATTAATGTACCACAATTTATCGAACCTTCTCCTTTCAAAGGATAAAGAAGAACCTTAATCCATACACACATAAGAATGTGTGTATATGTGTGTGTGTGTGTCCCATTTCTGGTTGCTCTTTTACATGTTTTTGTAGTTTATTAGTCTTTTCAGAGATCTGCTTTTGTTTTATAATCATTACTATTCTTTTGTTCAGCTGCTTTTTATATTATTAATTTCTGCTCTCATCTTTATCACTGTCTTCCTCATTTACTTCTTTTTCTAGCTCTTTTATGTGTAATTCATTTATTTAAAATTTTATATTTTAAAAAACACATTAAGACAATAGTTATTTCTTGATATATTAATCCCATCATATGAATTTCAAAACAGATTTCTATCATTATTCAGTTTAAACATTTCACAATTTCCACTGCAGTTTTCTTTTTGATGCATTTTGTTCACGTGACTTTATATACATATACATTGCATTGGTGCTTTCTGACTTAGTTGCATATTGGGCAGAGAACACAAATGATGTAGAATTGATTCTTTGGGATTTATCAAATAGAGCTTTCCAACCACAAATAGACTACAGATATATCAAAGTGTTTCCTTCTTCAGCTTTTGGCACAGCCAGGTGGGGTTTGGGATGGACAGAACTGGAGGCACAAGCAGCCTCAAGAGAGCAAAATTGGGAAGGACATTTATGGTAATACAAGGGTGATTTCTGTAAACATTCCAAGTACACTTAATAATGTTTATTTAAAAAAAAAGAAAAAAATAATGTTTATTTTATGTAAAAATCAAGATTGTTAATTTTCTTGTCCAAATTCTCTTGGTATTTCCTCTGATTTATCCACTAGTTTTTCAGAAGGGTATTACAAACTCCCACCATTATTACGACCCTGTCCATTTTGGTTGTACTTCTGTCAGTTTTTGTTTTATCTATTATAATATAATTATAATTATAAATTATATATATTATAATTTATAATTATCTATATATAGATATATATCTATATAATTACCTATATATCTATATATCTATATAATTATCTATAATTTATAATTTATAATTATCTATAAATTATAGATATAATATAATATCTATTATATTAGAACAATGTTGTAGAAGGCTTACAACTATATGATTGTTAATATACTTGGTGAATTGTTCCTTTTAGTTTTATGAGCTGTTCCTCCATGGTTATTAGTGATTTTTATCTTCAATTTCATTTTGTTATCAGTATTTTTATATCAGCATTATTTTGGTAAATATTTGTCCAGTTTATTATTTTGTCTACTTATTTTCAACTTACACTGTATAATGTTTTTAGTGTGCAATTTATCATCTGAACCAGGACTTTTGAGACTAAAGGAGATGGCCTAATATGGCAGCATGATAGGTGAAATTCATAATGGTCTTGTGCAAACTGGGTCATGTAAACTTACTCAGTAGCAGCATATAACTAGATTTTATTTGTAATCATTTGATATTCTATTTTTAGAGGATATAATTCATAGTCTGAAATTACTGCCTTTTTGAATATTTGTATGGATACTTATTTATTTGGATATTTTCAATACAATTAATTCAACTGTGTAATTGTAGAACACTTCTTCCCCTCCTCTTTTCCCCTTAGTTTGTTCCTTTTTTGTTTTAATTTTGATTGATAGAATTTCTTTCTTTTCCTGTCATCTACTGGTTTGTAGCTTATCCATTTCATTTAATATTTGAAATAGTGGCTTATCATAAATTTTAATTTGTATATTTAACTGAATCTTTACCCCTCCTCCCTTTTATATACTATCTGTATAATACAAGTATCTCAGAACTATTTATTCTGATTTATCTTATACTATAGTTATCTGATATTTTAATTCCAAGATGTTTTAACATTGCCTCACATTTCATTATTAACATATTTTATAGCCAATAGTTTCATATTTACCAACAAACAAAAAAGCCTTAATTCCTTGCATTTTTTTTCCTTCTGGTTTCAATTTCCTTCTTGTTAAATCACCTATTTTAGTGTTTATTTTAACAAAGGCCTACCAAACATAAGCTCTTTACCTATGTATATTTGAAAATGTCCAGATTTTATTTTATAAAGTAAGCATTATTGTTTTTTACTTTCATCTTATAAGTGAGTAACCTGAGTCACTGAATGGATAAATAAATTCTCAGACTGGGAAATTCTTAAAAGCTACCAATAGTGAAAGCTACCAACAGGTAGCTTTTAAGATAAAATTACTGCTTCTCTAAAATTCTATCCTTAGCTGATATTCACTGCTGAAAAATATGTCTTATAATTATTTTTTTATCTTGCTTTCTAGGATAATGAATCTCATTTTTTGGGATGAGTTTAAAGGTTTTTATTTGATAGTCTGCAGGTGCATTTAGGTGGGTCTGGATATGGACTTGATTTTCTAATCCAGCTGATGATTTGGTGTGTTCCTTCAAGATTCCACATTTTTTAGAAAATTATTTATTATTTATTTGAGAGAGAGAAAAAGTGTGAGTGTGTACAGGTGGGCAGAGGGTTAGAGGGAGAGGGAGAAACAGATTCCCTGCTGAGCAGGGAGCCCTATGACACAGGGCTCCATCCCAGGACCCTGGGATCATGACCTGAGCTGAAGGCAGTGACTTAACCAACTAAGCCACCCAGGTGCCCTGAGATTCCACATATTTTTGAATAAAAGCCTTTCATTCTATTTCTTCCTAATGCAACCCTTCCTAGTGGGCCACTGGACCTTCCTATTCTATCTTTCATGCCTTTACATTTATCTTTGTCACTTTGTACTAAATTGGGGTGATTTCCTTGAATCGGTTTTTCAATGTATTCATTTATATTTGCTTTGTGTCCATTCTAAATCACTGATATTTTTAAATTTTATCTTTGCAGGAAAGGGTTAACTCTTCAGGTATGAGTTGCTCAAACCCTTCATATTTCCACGAATGGCCAGTTTTCAAAAATGGCCCTTGAAGAGTTCCTAAAAGTGGAGCTCTGAGTCCTATTCTTCCTGATAAGAGCATTTTTTGTATGCTTGGAGTGTTAGGCCATACAGTACCAATTTGATCAGAGAGTTTATACTAACAAATGTGATTTTTTTTTTTTTTGGTTTCATAGTGGACTTTATTGGGGAAAGTTAGTGTAAAAAACATTCAAATTCATAAAATTTAAATAAGACAGTAAAATTATACCTTATAGCTATAGCCATCGCTGTCGTAATCAAAAATCAGGTAAAGTCTAAGTTACCGCCTAAGCAAACACTATTTTGTAAGGCTGGTGTTGCGAAGCCCGAGGCAGGAAACACTGAGATTATTAGAAGTGAGCCCAGTGATGAATTTACATTTGAAGCTGAGGAAAGGGAAGAAGCATGTTACGATCAGGGCATCACAACATTCTAGTCTGAAAAAAGCAACTTTATTAGTGTCATAAGGAATGGTGAACTTCTGTTTTGGCTCTGATGGGCTGAGGTCTAAGAGCTGAGATGAGTCTACAGGTGTTGCATGCCTATGTGATTGACCTTCAGTAAAACCCCTAGAAAGAAGGCTCAGGTGAACTTCCCTGAGTGATACTTCACATGTGTTATTACACATTGCTCTTGGCATAACTAAATGCATCTGTGTGCACTGAGAGGGGACACCAGGAAACTTGAATCTGGTTTCTCCTGGACTTCATCCCATGTACCTTTTCTTTTGCTCATTTTAATCTGTAACTTTTTGCTATAACAAATTATAACCGTGAGTATAACAGTTTTTCCAAGTCCTGTGGATCCTTCAGGTGAGTTACTAAGCCTGAAAGCAGGGTTGGGGACTCCCGATACAAAATATATTTCCTTTTTTCTACCCATTCCACTCTATATAGTCTATTTTCTAACTAGTCTTTTTCTCGCATTCTCTTATTACTATGAAAAAAAATTGCTTCTACTTTTCATTTCTTAGAACATTTTAAAATTACTTATTTGAAGCTTCTGATTTTTTAAATTACTTTTTGTCCTTTGACTGCAAAATTTTGTTATTGAGCCAACAGATCCCCTATCCCTCCCCATGTTTGCCTGGAATGCAGTCATTAGCAGTCAGCTACATCTTCAACCCCAACTGATTCCATAGTGCTGGCACCGAGGGCTGTACAAACATTTTTAAAGGTAGATTTAAATTTATCTATATTAGATCCCCGGGAACTTTTTCTGATTATGGGCCAGTTTATTTAACAAAATTTCTGCCTGATGTGAATTAAATTTTAAGTCCATGTAGAAAATAGGATTGGAGTTCTGACATTTTTTTTGTTATTCTGACATTTTTTAATTAAAAATTTTCCCCTCTTTATTGCTCTGGGTTTCAGCAGACATTCTGACTACTTTATCAGGCTAATGGATGTCATTTAAAGCCTTTTCTAATCTTTGCTTCATAGGTTTAATGAAATTTGGGCAAGAGCATGTAAGATCTTTTCACCTTCTTCCATGCTTACTTAACCACCAGACTGTTTTAGTGTTTAATTAAACTTTGCTACAAACCATTTTATTCTAGATTCACCTGTCTTAAACCATAAAAACACATCAGGAGTCCAGTATACTTTTTTTTTCCAGTATACTTTTTAAATCAATTTTTATGATTTGCTTTGATTTCTCCTATATTATCTGAATGGCATCTTCTTTTAGTGTCAATTTCCCTCCCTTTTTCTTATCTGTTCAAAGTTTAATGCTATACATACATAGGTGTAATTCCTTTGTGTGTAGGATCAGGAGAGCCAAAATTATTAACAGAATATCAATATATTATTATTATTACTATAATTAGTGACTCACTCTTTGAATACCATTTTGTCTATCTTGGTTTCTTTTAAACTCAGGGCCAAATCTTGTTTTTATAAGAATTCTTTATTCATAGCTCAATTAGGAATATAAAGAGAGCACTATGTACTAGCTTCCAAAGAATTTGTATGCTTAATCCCTCAAGAATGTGAATAGTTAATTATAAATATGGTTGGAGATCAGAAGTATGAGTTGATAGAGCTATTTTAAAAAGGGGAAAGAAATTTAAAGAAAAAATGCAGAAATTGATAAAATGTTAATAAATGCTTTATATCGGTTGCCATGAAAGATTGGGTAAGGGCAGAAAGTGAACAGAATTTCCAGGAAGGAATATCAAAGTTCTTATACAGCAAGTATGCAAGATTGAAGAGGAAGTCAGAATATCTAAACATTACAAAAATTCTAGGGAATGGCATGGCTTCAAGCGCCCAAAATATAAGGAGATATCACTAATATTTACATTCAATGATAGTATAAGGAACAAGTGTATTTTGGAGTGTTTTTCTATCACATACCCTTTTTCCAATTCTTGTAGCCTATTCTGGTGGGGTGTGGGGGGGTCGTTATTACCTCTGGAGCATGTGAAAATAAAGAGAGACTAATAAGACTTAGTAAAATAGTATAGTACTGGCACAAAAACAGATGTATAGATGAATAGAATAGAATAGAATAGAATAGAATAGAATAGAATAGAAAATCCAGAAATGAACCCACAATTACATGGTCAGTTAATCTTTGACAAAGCAGGAAAGAATAGCCAATGGGAAAAAGACAGTCTCTTCAGCAAATGGTGCTGGAAAAACTGGACAGCAACATGCAGAAGAATGAAACTGGACAAATTTATTATACCATATACAAGAACAAATTCAAAATGGATCAAAGACCTGAAAGCATAAAAATTTTAGAATTCAAGACAGTAACTTCTTGACATTGTCCATACTAACATCTTTCTGGATGTGTCTTCTGAGGCCGGGGAAATAAAAGCAAAAATAAGCTATTAGGACTACATCAAAATAAAAAGCTTCTTCAGGGATCCCTGGGTGGCGCAGCGGTTTGGCGCCTGCCTTTGGCCCAGGGCGCGATCCTGGAGACCCGGGATCGAATCCCACATCGGGCTCCCGGTGCATGGAGCCTGCTTCTCCCTCTGCCTGTGTCTCTGTGCCTCTCTCTCTCTCTGTGACTATCATAAATAAAAAAAAAAAAAAAAAAAAAAAAAAAAAATTTAAAAAAGCTTCTTCAGAGAGAAGGAAACAACAAAACTAAAAGGAAAACTAAGGAATGGGGGAAAATATTTGCAAATAACATATTTGATAAAGAAATATGTTATAAAATATATAAAGAAGTTACAAAACTCAACACCCCAAAAAACAAATAATCCAATTAAAAATGGGTGGAGGACATGAACAAACATTTCTCCAAAGAAGATCTATAGATAGTCAACAGACACATGAAAAGATGCTCATCATCACTTATCATCAAGGAAATGCAAATCAAAACTACAATAAGATATCTTTCAGAACGGCTAAAATCAACAACACAAGAAATAACAAGGGTTGGCAAGGATGTGGAGAAAAAGAAACATTCATGCACTCTTGGGAATGCAAACTGGTGCAGCCACTGTGGAAAACAGTAAAACATTTCCTCAAAAAGTTAAAATAGAACTACCTTATTATCCAGCAATTGCTCTACTGGGTATTACTCAAAACTACAAAAACACTAATTCAAAGGGATACATGTACTCCTATGTTTATGGCAGCATGATTTACAGTAGTCAAGCTATGCAAGCAGCTCAAATGTCCATCAACTGATGAATGGATAAAGATGTGCTATATATACACAATATATTATGTATATTATTATACATAATATGTATTATTAGTCATAAATTATTTATTATTATTATTATTCAGTCATAAAAAGAATAAACTCTTGCCATTTGCAATGATATGGATGGAGCTAGAGATTATAATTTTAAGTAAAGTTAGATAAAGACATACCATATGATTTTACTCAAAGGTGGTGTTTAAGAAACAAAACAAGCAAAAGGAAAATAATGAGAGAGAGAGAGAGAGAGAGGAGATATTTTTAATTATAGAGAACAAACTGATGTTTAGTTACCAGAGGGGAGGGGGTTGGTGATTTGGTTAAACAGGTGATGGGGATTAAGGAGTACACTTGCCATGATGAGCACAAGATGATCTAGGGAAGTACTGAATCACTATATTGTATACCCGAAATCAATGTAATACTATGTTAATTAGCTGGAATTAAAATAAAAACTTAAAAAAAGACATCAGTAATTTTAGGACATTGACACATGATATGTTTATTGTTCTACCTATAGAAGTAGATGTCAGTTCCAAATTTGTGTGTATGTATGTGTGGGCATGTGTGTGAAAGAATAACTTTATTTTTTCAAGATTTTATTTATTTATTCATGATAGACATAGAGAGAGAGAGAGAGAGGCAGAGACACAGGCAGAGAGAGAAGCAGGCTCCATGCAGGGAGCCTGACGTGGGACTTGATCCTGGATCTCCAGGATCGCACCCTGGGCCAAAGGCAGGCACTAAACCGCTGCGCCACCCAGGGATCCCCGAATAACTTTAAAAAGATAGAACTCATACCTTGAATAGTTATGAAATGCCATGCTTAATTATTTTAATATGCTCACTGGTTTTGCTAAGTCTTTAATAATAATGAACGTGGTGTGAAATTAGTAGGGACTATTAGGATAAGGAAGATGAGGTGATCTCTGGGTGGCGCAGCGGTTTGGCGCCTGCCTTTGACCCAGCGCGTGATCCTGGAGACCTGGGATCAAGTCCCGCGTTGGGCTCCTGGTGCGTTGGGCTCCTGGTGCGTTGGGCTCCTGGTGCGTTGGGCTCCTGGTGCGTAGAGCCAGCTTCTCCCTCTGCCTGTGTCTCTGCCTCTCTCTGTGTGTGACTATCATAAATAATAAAAAAAAAAAAGGATAAGGAAGATGATGAGCTTGGAAAACATAAATAAAACACACATATATATGTATATATATTTTTCATTGTCCTACAATCTTTCCGTGAATATCTTCCCATGTTGATTAACATCTGAATATGTTCCTATCTCTTTCACCTTTTTCATAGTAGATTTTTGTGCCTATTCTCTTTTGTACTCTGCCGTTTACTTGATTCCTTCATGTGACCCTTACTAGCTTCTTATGTATGTATGTAATTCTAGGCACAAAATTTTCTTCCTGTGTGAATTTCCCTCAATTTATACTGCTGCATACAGTCTAGCCTAATTTTTTCTTTTAGGTTTACTCATATTTCTAGGTCCTGTAGTAGATTCCCTGATTTCCATTTAAGGCCCACTTCACCTACTCTCTGGCAGAAATTTCTTTGAAATAAAACAAAACTGAATTTAAAATAATAAAAGACATCTAAGTAGATCACATAAATCTACATATGTGATAAAACTGCATGGAACTAGATACACATACACATACAAATCAGTACGTAATTTTATAAGTGCATAGATTTATAAGGTTGATGAGTAGTATTAGTGTTACTTTCTTGGTCATAAGTTTTGTATTATAGTTATACAAGATGTAACCACTGGAGGACACTAGGTAAAGGGTCCACAGAATCCCTGTGTATTATCTTATACCTGCTTGTGAGTCTACAATTATTTCAAAATAAAAAGTTTTTAAAAAGACATGTAGAAACATAATTGAATGTTTTGAGTTTTACTTTGTATCTTCTCCTGAGTTAGTAGTCTTGGACAAGACCACAAATCATCATCTAGCACCTTCACTGTACCCCACCCCCTGTTCTCGAGTAAATCAAATTAAATGATGTATGCATTTTAATCCTTCAACTGAATCCACTTTTAAATCCTAAGTTATTTTTCAGTCATTCACCTATTCACTCTGTTGGTCAATGAATCTTTATTGACCTCCTTTATGAATCAGGCGCCCTTGTAGAGACTAGAATTATAAGTGATTAATTTTTCCTGGCTTTAATGATGTTTATTTTCCTGAATGAAAAGCATTTGTGGTGTACAAGTATCTGCTGAGTTTGTAGTCTAGTTTGCACATATTTACAGACTATTTCATTGGTATTATCTTAATTATGCTATGGTGCATCCAAGTGCATTCCTTCAAATCATTGCTTTCAGGTAAAGAAATCTCAAGATTAAAAATAAGCTCCACAAAATTTTGTAAATTGAAGGAACATAGAGATATATCTTGTGACCAAGACAGAATACTAATGAATCAAGAAAAGTGGTTCTTTTGAAAATGCCTGTTGGTAATAAACAAAATGACTCACCTCATCAGAAAGATCTTCAGGCAAAGATGCTTGGGTAAACCACAATTGATGAGAGATGCATTTCACTAAATTCTTAAGAGATTACAGACTGTTTTTAGCCTAAAATATGCTCATTATTTCATTCTTGGATATATCCAATCATATTTTAAACTTAAATTGGATTACAGAAGATAAGTTTAATTCTATTTTCATTTTGGAGCATTCGTGAGGGGAATAAAAAGGAAGAAAAATATGAAAATAGTCTCTCTCTAATTGAACATATTTACTTATATTTCCATGTTTATGGATATATATCCCCAAGTGAGAAAATAAAACTTCAACATTTGAGGGACTCCTGGGTGGCTCAGCAGTTGAGCACCTGCCTTTGGCCCAGGGCGTGATCCTGGAGACTTGGGATCGAGTCCCATGTCAGGCTCCCTGCTTCTTCCTCTGACTGTGTCTCTGCCTCTCTCTCTCTGTGTCTCTCATGAATAAATAAATAAAGTCTTTAAAAAAAAATAAAACTTCAACATTTGTACAATGGCTCCAGTTGTGATGATGGCTATCTTTGCTCTCTGGTATTCATATTTTCCCAGTTCAACACAGGGCATTTCCTGTGGGATTAGTTTTCCAGCTGTTTTTCACCTCTGCTTTGTAGAGCAGTTGTCTTGTGATATACTCTTCTATTAAAATGTGGGATTCTATGAAAACTAATATGGGCAAGAAATGACATTTGATGGAATCTGTATTTGCAACATTCATTGGAATTTTCCTCTTTGATTACTATTAAGGACTGTATCTATGAAACTTGAGGTGATTTTTCAACTTTCATATTCTCTATCTCTCCCTTTCTACCACAGAAAGACTCTGTAGATTAGTGGTTCATGCTTCACATGGTTCATGGTAAGAGAATCTGACCTGACATACTCTACATACTCATACACAGCCACTGCTCTTGTTCCTCAAGACTCTTACCCTTTCACTCCATTTTATTCCATTTACAAACCTCCTCCTGGCTATTTTCTATATTGGGTTACGTGGTCAGTCAGTTGTTTGTTTTTTCACGAATTCCATCCTAACCCTGACCTTAACCCTAATCCTTTCCCTTTGTCTTTCAACAAAACTCTCCCTATAGACCAACAACACTGTGTCAATCCTTTAATCTGGTGGAGAAAAACATGAACAATT
Organism: Canis lupus baileyi; assembly: GCF_048164855.1. Classification (NCBI taxonomy): domain Eukaryota; kingdom Metazoa; phylum Chordata; class Mammalia; order Carnivora; family Canidae; genus Canis; species Canis lupus. The sequence goes on from NC_132841.1 coordinate 63,327,803, forward strand.
GGATGAGTGGCACCAAAATTTAGTTTTCAGTCTCCGTGGTTGTGGTTTCTTTAACATCCAAATCTTTAATTTTGCTTGTTTACTATTCAAAACTATGCAATCTCTCCCAATATTCCTAATGGAATTTGACCATCATTGTGACTCTCAGGACATATTTTTTGTTGTTGTTGTATGGATATAGGACATTCCTACATTTTGCTATAGAGTGCATCTTTAAAGCTGCTTTGGAAAGCAAATACGGTAGGAAAGTTTAGTTATGTTTTCAAAAAAGCCACTTGATAACCTGAGATTATTCTATTCTATCACCAAACTCCTGACTGCATTTAAAATTAAGCTTTGAAGAACTTGCTGCTAAAAGTGATAAATCAGCAGCTGGAAATGATGAATGAGAGACTCATTGGAGCTCCAATTGAAATATAGGTGCTTTTCAACAATATTAGGTTGGTACTAGACATGGCAAACAGTGGTGGCTGCTGGTAATATGTATGTGTGTGTGTGTGTGTATAAAATAATTACAATTATGCTTACTTATTTGACTTCTATTTGAAATTCTCTTATTATTATAACATGTGGATTTTTATTTTGAGGAACACTACTAACAATAAATCAGAACTAACATTTATTGAGTGTCAATTATGTGCCAAGTCCAGTGCTAGGCTGGGGAGCATTAGCTACGAAATGCCTAGTTCATTAGGTATGAAATGTCACTTATTGCAAATTATAATATGCTTTTTATACTATTGTACTATCTTTAGCTATAATAGGTATTCTGAATTTTAAACCTATCTATAATGTTTCTAGTGTGGTTTACGTTTATTCAAATGGAATATTTTTCAGCTTGTTCCTTTCCTTTTTTTTTTTTTTTTTTTTTTTTAGCTTGTTCCTTTCCAAGTGTTACTTATACACCTGCCATTCATGGTTCTTTCTATTCTGATTTTGATTTATTCAATTTGCCAGTGTTCCCTAGTTACTAGTCCATGTAATGGTCTGTTCATTTGTACATAAACATTCATACAAGATGGAAAAGTTGAAGTAATTTAAATTTAGACCTTTTTTTTTCCAGTGTGAATTGTGTGTCACTACAGTACTTCAATGAAAGGTTATTCATTGGCTTACTCTCTGCTTTTTTATAGCTTCCAGGCATGTTTAATATCTGTGATTGACTGAATTTTTCAGGTTAACATCTGCATTTAATCACAAGTTATTACCCATTTCCTAGACTGGTCAGCGTAACATTTCAATCACTCCTTCCTTCTTTCTCCACCCGTGTAGTAAAAGATTCAAAGTCAGTTATACTTTCTCTCTTTCACAGCCATGGAGCTGCACTTAAATAATATTTAAGAAAGTTATATTTCTTTTGAAGTGGTCACAGGAAGTATATGCTTAGTGTATATAAACAGAGAGAGAGAGAGAGAGTTGAGGCACTGATTTGGAAGGCTGGGTTGATTTATAGACCTCTTATATCTACATAGAAACATTTTGCTTCAGTAAGAAATGAAAGACTCTATTGGGCTCCAATAGCCTCATAGCTCCTGTACAACACACTGAGATTTAAAGAGTAAGACTTCTTTCAACTTCACATTGCCCTGTTTTTTTGGAATGGCTCAGTGAACTTCTGAGAGGTCTCTGTTTTAGCTTAAACACTCCTTGTTTCACTTCCCAAACTCTTTAATTTTTCAAAGTCATTTGATCATGGAGAATAAAACCTTAAGGATTAGCCATACTTCGGGTAAAAGGAGAAAAGGTCTCATTCCAGTTCTTTTTTCTACTGAACAGGATCATTTAAACAGATTCTCCCATATTTCTCTGAATTCTCTGTAAACTTGTCATAAATGATTCAATTTAAGGCAGAAAAATATTAAAGGTGAACAGCTAAACATGTGGTAATGTCTGGCCACTATATTTTTGGCAAAACTTGACCTAATCCAGGAATTTGCATCTCTTCCAAAATTCAGTATTTTTGTTTGGGATGTCAAGAAGGGGATAGGACATGAACAACTATACTGGGATTTTAATTGATTGGGAAATAAGGCATGAGCAATATTCTTTTTTTTTTTTTTCAAGTATGGAGGCTACTGGACTATGACTAAAAATATTAAGGGAATCTGCAAAATTCATACATTTTTATCTAATCAAATACATCTATCTTATAACTAAGTTATTCTGACATATTTAATAATGAGCATAGTCACTGTCATTCTAGGAAGTTTTTAAGTATAACATATGTGAAAGAGTGCATACTGACTGAAATTAATATCCCTTTTATATAGTTAAAACCTTCATTATTTTTCTTAATCTATGTACACACTAAAGAAATCATTGTGTGCCTACTATGTGCAAGACCTTAATTGACTAAAGTCAATAAGATTGAAATCTTATTCATTTTATCACCAATGCCAAATACATTGGCTGATGATTGGTAGATACTCAAAGTTCATATAAAAATGAATTAGCATATAGGGCCTGTAACTCTCTGTCTTTCAAGGTTCAAGTGGCTGTGAATGGTATGTGGAAAGAATGTTAACATTCACCAAGGTGGAGGCTAGAGGTGTCTCAGGGAGACTTGGAGAGCAAATGGGGATTAATTTTGCATTGTGACCATTGGGAAGGTCTCATCTAAAAGGGTGGGGAATGAGCACTTGGGAAACTTTGTGTTTGGTGAAGGAAGGAATAGGGCATGGCCTGTTGGTTACATGGACATGAGACTCTAGAGTACAGTTCTCCAGGGGCAGAATCTAAGCTCTTCTACTCCATGTGTCCCAGAAGCAGGAGACCTTCAGGGGTAGAAAAGTCAAGGACCGTTCTTTCTGGTTATGACAATTTAGCCTCCTGAAACCAATTATACCCAGTTCACATGCAGTGTTAACTTTCAGGTGACATTTCTGTGTCCATGCAAAAGTGCTCTTTATTCATGCACTCTTCCCCAATGAGTTTTAGATACAGCTTCATAATCTTTTTCAAAATAGGACCTCACGCAGCAACTATCAATGAACTTGGATTTTAGAAATAAAACCAACCCTTGCTCCAATAACAGGAAGGGAAACACCTTCTGCTTCTATTTTTTTTAAATTTTTATTTATTTATGATAGTTACACACACAGAGAGAGAGAGAGAGGCGCAGAGACACAGGCAGAGGGAGAAGCAGGCTCCATGCACCGGGAGCCTGACGTGGGATTCGATCCCGGGTCTCCAGGATCGCACCCTGGGCCAAAGGCAGGCGCTAAACCGCTGCGCCACCCAGGGATCCCCTTCTGCTTCTATTTTGATTTCCTCTTCCCCTTCCCCAATAAAAGTTCCTTTAGTTAATCTCTACACTGCTATGTGAGATTATCTCTGACAATGACTCCTTCGACAATTAGAAAGTATAGATCAATGCTAACACATCCTTTCAGCTTTCTTCCTGTTTCCTCTTCATGTTTTCTCTATACCATTCCTTATGCTCATGCATCCTCTAGGGCACTTATTTTTAAAGAACTCCTCCTAAACTGTTACTTGCATAATCTTTCTTCCTACTACCTTCTGTCTTATTAAGGTCTGGTCTAGGTCTGCTGCAGCCATATATTAGACCACCTATATTTTTTGTAATCTTTAGCAGTCAGGCTTCCATCCCTTCTTCATTCTACTATTGATGCTGCTGTTATTATTTCTGCCTTATTGAGGACTTACTGTGGTCCAGGAATTGTGGTAAAATACATGCATAGTACTATATGGTCCCTTAGAAAAAAACTCTGGGGGTATGTGCTAGAAACTGGGTATAAAGAGATTAAGTGATTTATGGAAGGATACATAGATAGTAAATGGAACAGGGAGGAATTAACTGATCTAACTATAAAGCCAATGCCCTTAAATGCCTTCAAAGACCACTTCCATTTAGACTTTTTTTCCAGTCTTTCTATTCCTCAACCTAGGAGTGTCTAAAAGAACTTTCTGCCATGATAGGTTTGTTCTATATTTACACTAATTTTTTTTCTTATGGAAGCCACTTGCCACATAGGGTGTCAAACACTTGAAATGTGACTAATGTAACTGAGAAACTACATTTAAATTTAATTTAATCTAAATGTAAATAGGTCTAGTTTGCTAAAGGCTATCCTAGTGGATAGCACAACTTTAATACCTCAACCTCAATGTCATTAAGTCTTGTCAATAGTTTCTTTATATTTATACTTTGCTTTTCCTCCATTTCAATGATCCTGATGTCATGATTGTTTTCTTGTTTTCTGATTTTTTGGGTTCTTTTCTTCCTCTAGTTTTCTGTATGTAAGTTGTCCCCAACCTTCCTTCTCAACCTCTTCTTTTCCTACATTTTATCCCTTCTTATTAGTACTCATTCTTTTTTTTTTAATTTTTTAATTTTAATTTTATTTATTTATTTATTTATTTATTTATTTATTTATTTATTACTCATTCTTGTGTCTTTAAATATCTTCCTTAGATGAAGGAACAAATATTTACTTTCAGGAACAATCTTTCTCTGAATTTTTAGATAGCTTTTCAGTTGCTTACTGAACATCCCCTTCTTGGTGAACCACTGTCTCCAAGTATGTGACAGAAACAGAAGTAATCTTCCCTTTCAAAGTTCTTCTTCATGTATTCCCCTTCTATTAATGGTACCACTATGCTTTTATTTTTTTTGACTTAAGACTTGTAATCATTCTTGGGTATCTCTTAGGCCCTGAATGAAATCATTTGCTATGTTTCATTGATTCTATCTTGCAAACATCCTAAGTATATTACCACTTCTTTGCTTTTCCACCTGCAACTCCATTTCTGAGATTCAAATACCAAGTCCTTCAGAAGAGTTTGTCTGGAATATTACTATAATTCTCTAAATGGCCTCTCTGTATCCAGCTTGCATTGATTCAAATTCTCTTACTTCTATCAAATTAATCATTTTGAAGCCTTGGTCTGAACATTCACTTTCATGCTTACAAAGCTTTGAGGATCCTGATTTATTCTAATTAAAGCCTGTGCACTTCAGTCTAGATTTTGGCTTCATGATTCTCTTAATTCTCATATTCATTTTCTCTTCCCTATGAGATTTTTCTAGTCCTGTTTTCTTAGAAAAAAAAAAAACTTCTGTTCCCAATTTCCTGCAGCAATATTGCTTCCTATCTTGCTATATTTTTATTTACATACACATCTTGGGACTTCCCTTAGATCCTTAAGTATTGAACATCATGTATTTGTATTTGTAACCCTTAGATATTTGTATCTAGAATGATGACTTAAAAATATATATAATTTTATAACATTTATAAATTTATATAAAATTATATAATTTTAAAAATTCAATTTGATTGAGTAATGTGTGTGTTTTATTTTACAATGAAGATTTCAAAAAAACAAAAAACAAAAAACAAAAACAAAACAAAAACAAAACAAAAAAAACCCAAAAAACAAAAAACCAAAAAACCACCAGAAGGCAAAGTTACAAGAGAAACTGGGAAAAATATTTACATTTAATATTATGAACAAAGAAGTAATTGTCCCCAAACATAAAGATTACCTCCTACAAATTGTTAAAAATATCAACAACCCAGTAAGAAAATGAAGACACAGTTCCCATCATAGGAAATACATCTAGCCCTTCAAAACTTAAAAGCAGTTTGGTCTTGCTCCTATAAAGTTAAGGGAAGAGTACTTAGAGTTCCCTTGAAAATCTAAGACCTTTTTCACTTTCTGGCCTAAAACCTGCCAAGGACTACTTTATCCACTCAGGTGTTCATGTTTTTTATTGAAATTTATAAAGCATTTATATAATTTATATTCATTTATATAACTTCAATATAATACTTAAATAACTTTAACATTTATATAATTTTAATTCCATTCTTAACTACTTTTAAATTTAATTTGTAATGCTTCTTTCACACCAGACATTCTCTATAGCTTTGTGAATACAAGGGTAAAAAAGAACATGTTTCTCTGTTATAAAGATTTCAAAGTCTAGTAGAGAAGACATTCTAAAGACATTCTAAGACATTCTCATTTTATTTTATTTTAAAATAAAATGTTATACATACATATTAGAATTCTTTTCTAGATACAATCTACACAAAGGACAGAGCAATTAAATCTGAGTGGGTAACTTTAGAAAAATATTACAGAGCAAGAAATCTTTAGAGATCTAGATGTTAAAGTACCTGAAGGAAGAGTTTACCCAGAAGTCTTAAGATGGTATTTATACCTAAAGAGCATGTAGAGTTTGGGCAGTGACCTAGAGGCTTATTGGAACTTACTGGAAAACTACATGTATTTCTGAATTCCTAAAACACAAGGTGATTAATACATTAAAAAGGTAAGGAGTGGAAAGGGAAGGGGTTAGATGTGAAGCCTTAACTTCAAGGCTTTGTATGCAATCCTAAGAAGTTTTGGCTTTCTCCTAGAGGGGAACCATTAAGAGTTTTAAGTAGATGGAGAACTTCTTTGGATTTATTTTTCAGAAAGTTCTTTGGTAGAAAATTAAAAAGATTCAATATTGGAAGCAGCAAGGTAATTTGAAAAGTTGTTGCAGTATCCTAAGCAAGAGAGATTAAGTCCTAAATTAAAGCAATGGCAGAGAGTATGAGAATAAAGAACCCAATGCATGTCAGTAAATGGTAAAGGAATTAATGAAGAAAAGGAAATGCTTTGGTAAGAACATAAATTCATTTGCTCCTTAGTGTTCTGGAGTATCTAGACCATCTAGGCTGAGGTGTGCATGAGGCAGGTAAACATAGAAATATAGGTGTCAGTAGAACAGTCTGACATGGAGATAAAATTTGAGGTTCATCAGATTTTAGCTGAAAATATAATATGGCTTTAGGAGAGGAATCAAGGACAAAGAGGCCCAACATTTTTTTCAGCGATTTTTCATCTTTTTCTATGTTGTGAAGAAAAGATATATGCTTAAGAGAAACTAATTTCATCTCTCATGCTCGATTTGTGTAGGAAAGGAAAGGAGAGTTATGAAGGAAGACAGTTGTTATAAATATTTGAATAATCATGATATTTATCAATTTTCATAATTATGAGTTGAAAATTGAAGACAATTTGTGTCAGTGTATATCTGAGGAATAACGTATTCATAAAATGTAATACTAAAAACAGAATGAGATCTTTTGGTGCCTCACTCCCAACTGTGATTCTGTAACTCTTCTTGTTTAATTTTGGGGAAATCAGCTCTTTTTGGAGACAGAAATAGAAATGAAGATGAGTATAGTCATTCCTACGTTTATTTATTGAATTATTACTTTGTTCCTAATAAATGTGTTGAGATTTACTGATTCTCAAAAATCATTTTCAAAAATCTTTAGACTAAGAAATATTTTGCATTATTTCCCACCAGAATGTGCCTTTTTTATACTTTTATCTCCAACTGTGGTTATTAAGCATTCATTTTTACAGGCATACTTACAGTTTAGTGTCTCTCCTTTATTAGCATCAACCAAGGCTAAACTGTTTGATTTGATACTTATTTTACTTCATTCCCTAATTATAGCATAGAGCACCAATATATCTTATAAAGTATTTGATTTCTGCTAACAAATGTGTCCCATAAGTGGTTTGCCTCCTTCCCCACATATATCTTTTCATTTTCTTCTTTTATACTGATCCTGGTGGGATATTAAGTAACTTATTGAGAGGCAACATATCCAGCGATCATGAATTATAGTCTCACTTTGAATCTGGGTAAAAGGAAGAGGAGATTTTTTGAGAGGGGCCCTTGGCCCTGAAACTCTTCCCTTGACTATTCCCAGAGGCTGGGACTGCTGGCCTCAGGGGCACAGAGGAAGACCCATCTGTTTTCTCAGGCTCTGCTCTTGGAGAGATGTGAAGGAAGCTCTGTGAATCTCCAGGGACTGGCTAGGATTCTTGAGACATGTTTATAGTACAGTTTTGTGAAGAATCATCCATGACTATTAAGATGAGATATTTTATTCTATTTAAATATTCTTAGAGAATATTTTATTGCTGAAGTAGTTAATAAAAAAAAAACCTTAACACAATATTCTCTTCCTTTTTAAAAATGTTCATTCTATAATTAAACTACAAATTTTAAAGACATATTCAAAATAATAAGGGCTGGGAATCATTTAGAAACACACAGATTTACATATGTACATATGTATCATTTTCATCTGTAATGACTTGAAAGTGAGGTTCTAATATTAATGACCATGATTATATTAATAAGTATTCACTTTGTGTAATTTATAAAGTTTTATATAATATTCCTTTTTGATTATTAGAAATAATATATTTATACATTCAATTCCTAGAATTATTTTTAAAATAGTTTATTTTATATAATTTATATTGCCCAGGACTGCATCATAATCATATTCCTCACATGTTTCCTGATTTGCTTTAATCAGTTTTAGAATCTATTACCTAACCAGATGGAGCTCAAATTAAGTTATTCTGCTATCTTGTGGTTGCTATTTGAAATAGCAAAGCTGTATTCAAGAGTTATACTTCAAGCTTAGCTTTTGAGATAGGGAAAAAAAAATCAGATCACCAAGAGAGGGGTAAGTACCATGAGAGAACACTTGATCTTAATAAAAAAAGTTCAGTAGTTATCAAATCATTTCCCCTCAGTGTCCAGCCAGATTCTGGAAATAAGTCAGTCACACTGCAAAGCCACTAGAGATGTATCCAGAGCAAGATAGTAGCTGAGTAGTATTGGTTTAAATTATTTCTTAGTAGTTCTAAAGAATAAAGCTCCTCCTAATTTTCTCCCAGAAACTTGGACTCTGAAGACTCAAACCAAATGATTTTCTAATGAAGAAATTAATTCACTTCAATACTGATTTTCCTTTTTTTCACACTCAAACCAGGGTTAGAGCTGGATTCTGTAGGTGCAGATTTATGATGATGGAAGAACCCCAGTTTTGTGGGTTTTTTACCCAGTGCAGTGCTTTATTTTGGAAATAGCAGTCATTGCTGATAGAGAGAGGTAAGAATAGAAAAAAATACAATTTTCTGTGTTTCCAGTGGTCTATAGTTTTGCTGATTCCTTTCCACCCATTTCTAAGCACTGTGAGACCATTCCTGGAGCAGCTTGTTAGGTCTGAGGAAATGTGGGGGCTTGTCCTTGAGCTGCTGCTTTTGCCCCTTAGACTGTGAGCCTTGCAAAAGTGCCCAAGGCCATCCATGTCACTACTATAAATCCTTCAAGCAACTTACTTCTCTATCATCTCGTGAAGGAAGGACTGACTTCTGTTTATAGTGTTAATTTTTCCCCTTAATCCAAAATTCTGAAAACTATCTATAAGAATTCTCATTTTTATAGAAACTCTGAAGGCTGTCCCAATGGTTAGGAAAGAACTTTTAATTACAGTGTTAATTGCAGAGTGGGTACTGGAACCAAGTCTCTCTGAGTTGAATTGAATCTCTTCAGTTTCTTAGATAAGTTGTATTTGATGTATGTTGTTTATGCCTGAGTTTTAATTATTAAACCTCTATTCATTAAATTTCACTGTAGTATAATCAATGAATAGACACACATCTGCTCAGTCCTACTGCCACCTTCCAAAAACATCTTGTCTTTTACAAAGCCCTCTATTTCCTCTGGCAGATGCTGAAAGTATTAATGGTGTCCAAGAGGCTTCTGTCTCTTAACGAGTAACAGGTGTGGTCAGAATGCCTTATTATTTATCACTTCCTCACCCAGGATATTGTTCTATGCTTTTAAGACATTTATACAGGACTCCATCAATGGTCTCTTTATTTCATATAGAATATCTCTGTGATGAAAATGAATATTACCCTTCTTACCAAACCTTGGCATTTGCTATCTCAGACACTTTCTTCACCTACTGGGGACAGTTGGGATGGGGATGAGGTCAGCTGGAGAAGCTCTACTAATGTTTCCCAGATTTGGGGATTATTTGAGGTCATGGGGTAAGGAAGTGGGTGGACAGGAAAGGTATGGAGGAAGGAGGCTTCCTTCCTCCTCTGATATGACTATGTTTTTTGATACAGCTTTAATTTCTGGTCTTCACTGTATTACTGAAATCCTTCCCATGGTCTGATCACTCCAGATGGATTGGAAGTAGTCCATTTTAGACTGCTATGTTTGATATTCTTCTATGAGATTAATGAGAAAAACACTTTGTTTGCATGATAGTTTTTCATCTTAGGACTGAATCCAAATAACTGTAGGTTTTAGAATTCATTAAATTGGTGTAGGATGAACTTGTTGATTGAGAATAAAAAGATTTTAGATGTTGCTACTGATCTTTCTGGAATTCTTCTGCCACTAGGCTCAGAGCTTCTTAGATTCATGTTTGACTGAGTTTTTTCATTTATTCAGATTTTCTTAGACCTCTTTTTTCTGTCAGGACTAATAGAAATGCCTGCAACTACCACAGGCATACTTTCCTGGTTTAATTTTTAAATTAAAATTAAATGTGCAAAGTTTGAATGATGGCAATCTTATTGTTTAAAGGAAAAGTAAAAGTCTGGTAGCAGCCTTCTTTCTTAGACTTAGTTGGCTCACTGGTCTGCAACAATGTCTGATTTCATTTGTTTTCCTTCTTCTAGAACATTTGTCCATGGAGACCCAAGAGACCTACATAGATAAATTTTAGGTCTTGGCTTAGAAAGTACCTACTAGCTGTGAGATATTTAAAGGGTGAATTGAACTTAAGAGCAGAAGATCAAAGAATTAATTAAAAGTTTTAACATATTTTCAGCATAGAGTTATCAAACTTTATAAGAAATTACTCCTATATAATGCTTATATGTATGATTGCAAATTAAATGTTTATATAAATCTATACACATTTAAAATCATTTTAAGCTTTAAGAGGTCTCATTTGGTTGCTCTCTGGCTTTCAGGATTCTTTGAGAATGAAGTTCAGAGCTTGCTCACTATGTTTTTCTGGGACTGGTCCACTAAACATCCTCTGTTGGAGGTAAGCCAAGCTTTTATAGCCAACATAGTTTTATGGGAAGGAAGTGGTAATTCAGCTGTAGTTTTGATTTCACAAACACTTCAAGAGAGCTTTCAAATAGGTAAGAGTCGATTGGTCTGGTCTCCTGTATTTTGTTCTGACCATTTTAGTTCAACTTTCTAATTATTACATACATATCTAACTTGTATTTAAGAAGGAAGATGTCTGTAGCAACTATTTGATGTGTAGGTGGTCATAAGCCTCCTTAAGCCTTCCTTTCCTAAAAGCAGGAAGACACTATTTGCCAAATGTAAACAAAAATGAGCACCAAAGCCTAGAGGGTTGCTTTTGTAAGGAGGAACCCACAACTTCAAATGTAGCAAATTTAGCATCACACAGCTAGGATGAAAAGAATATGATACATACTTTTTATATTAATTGAAGAGATATTTATCAACTCACTCTAATGCTCAGTATCTGTTTCTTATTTTCTGGTTTATCTTTTGGTAAGAATCTACAAAACACTTTGAACTATGAAGTGTGCAGCACTTCTTCCCTAATATGAACAGCTTATTAAAAATGTTTCAGAAATTTAACACTGTATACAATGCACTATGCATATCTACGGCCTTCATTCTTAACCTAAAAAATATAGTCCATGATTAACCAAAAGGGACAGAAAGGAACTACTTCAGTCTGTTAAAAATAGAGAATTATTTTAATCTAAAGTGGAAAAGAAAAAATACTTGAATTTTAATATATATGTGTATAAATATATTTGCATCAGATGAAGGAAGTTGATATGTTAAAATCAGTTTAGTGGTTTTACTAGAAGAGTGAGACAGGACTTCCAACAGTAGAACAGCAAAGATGCTAACAGCGAAAGAAGTTTATACTTCAATCAACGAAAGCACTTTTTCTTCCTCATATTAAAGACATTGACTTCACCAATGGTTGGTCTCAATTTGAGGCTCAAAGAGAGAATTATGGTCCTGATTAGGACTGATAGATTATCTCCTTGAAATTGGCTGAAGTCAAGTTTTTCCTAGAGGGTACAACTTTAAGGATGGTGTAACTATGTTGTCACTGGGAGCTAAGGCAAAGCTAGAAGCTGAGCCTTAGAGACAGGGAATCTAGAGTGATGTCTTAGCTTCTCCTTTTGAGTGCATCTTTCCAGACTGGTATTTCTATTCCTTCAAATAATCTCTTCCCACATTTACAGAAGACAGAAAAGTTGACCAGAACACAGGCAACTAGGCTATGTTTTGTGATATATTAATCTTAGAGAACAAAGGTTTACCAATGAATGAAAATATACTTAAGAACTCTCTTAATAAAATGGAGGCAAAGAGTTGTATAGTAGGAATCAAGAGATCAGATCTGTCAGTAACTTCTCCCTTGCTTTTTGATACACTTCTCTTTTGTAATAAAATATCCGCATTATGTGCTATTCCTGAGAACCAGGTTAGTAGAAGTTTTAGTGATAGAGATCAGAATATAGGTTTTTCCAAATGCAAAACAGATCCTGTGCCTGTGAATTAGGAAGGATGTGAGATATTTCCCACAGCCTTTGTGTTTATTTTGAGAGGCACAAATCCTAGCTATTTACTCCTGAATAAGCCATCAAAAGCAGATATTTTGAATTAAAGCAGGGTGCCTATCAACCCTAGGAAAAATTAGATTAGATTCTAGACAAAATACGTTTTTACAAAACTCATGCTTTCTCCATTTGCTGTCTTTCTCCTGCTAGGTAATCATCAACTAACTATCCTCTCCTTCAACTACTTTTCACCAAAGGGTCAACTATCCTTATTTAAGTGTTAACTGTGGAGGGGTTTTACCCTGCACAAGGGCCTTTTAATAAGGATTCCTGAAAGTCAAGAAGTACTGGCTTTTCAATTAAAGGAATGAATCCAGAATGCTGGCAACTCCGTGCTTTCAAAGAGAAAGCATGGTATTTCTGAGGACACTGGTATTCTGCAAATACATGCAGCCACATATTCCATCCTGGCTATTCTTGTCCTAAATGTGCTGTGATGTCTCTTCCTCCTTTGCTTGCAGCCTGAAGCACTGTCAGGATTACAGGGCCTGGGTGTGTAGAGTTTATATTAAACTAGAAAAAGGGGGATCCCTGGGTGGCACAGCGGTTTGGCGCCTGCCTTTGGCCCAGGGCGCGATCCTGGAGACCCGGGATCGAGTCCCACGTCGGGCTCCCGGTGCATGGAGCCTGCTTCTCCCTCTGCCTGTGTCTCTGCCTCTCTCTCTCTCACTGTGTGCCTATCATAAATAAATAAAAAATTAAAAAAAAAATTTAAACTAGAAAAAGGAATGTTCTTCTCTAGAGGAATGACCCTGAGGGATGCCTTAAGAGAATTATTACATATTTTCTGCCTCTCAGTCTTCTTCCAACGTGTATGAAAAATTGGGAATTAAGGAGCATTCTCTTTCTCCCCTGAGGGTGAGCAAGAATCCACAGGTTTCATTAATGGATAAATCCTCTATAAGTCTAATCTTGGCCACTCTCTACACACTGTTTTCAAACTGTTCTATAGGTATCCTATTATTTTAGAGAACTTTATCTAGACTGTACTTGCAGATTTGATACTATCTGCTTATGTTTCCATTTTATTCGATTGCTATTCTTAGTGGAAGGAGTTAATGACATAATTCAGGAGAAAGAAAGCCTTGTGGAATTTGACAGTAGCAAGAAGCAGTGGTGCGCTAATTTGGTCATTGTACATATCCCAGCTTGGTATCTCAATTTTAACAGTAGCTCAAGTGCTAAATCATGCATACAGATGTTGAAGATATGACCTCAGGGGCTCCTTCAGGCTGTGAAGACTATTATACCTAGTGTACTTTGTTACTGAGACATTCCTCCCTCCAGTGAGCAGCTAATTTATACAGAACACATGATCTTCTGCTTATTGGCTAAGAGTGGCAAAATACAATTTCTAAGGTATGCTCAACTTGCAGTGCTAGTCTCTAGATATAACTTATTTCAGAAGTCATAAATGGTAATTTTGGAGGGCTAGAACACAGAAAACTACGTATGTATAATACTATAGTCTTATATATTAACAGATATAGTATATATAGATAGTCTGAATAGTTGATTGTTACACATTTAAAATATGGAAGAATAAAAGATCATTTTAAACATTTGGGCTTATTTTAAAAATATGAAGATGAATCAATTATTTGTTTTGGTATGGGATACAATATTGCATACATTTGAAGAACAAACCCATATTTTGCTGGGCTAGAAACTCTGCCCTGAGGTTTATTTATTTTTTAAATATTTTATTTATTTTTTCATGAGAGACACAGAGAGAGAGGGAGAGACATAGGCAGAGGGAGAAGCAGGCTCCCCATGGGGCTCCTGATGCAGGACTGGATCTAAAGACCCTGGGATCATGACCTGAGCCAAAGGCAGATGCTCAACCATTGAGCCACCCAGGTGCCCTGCCCTAATGTTTAAAGTGTTTTTTATTTTTACTCCACCACTCTATAGTGTTTTTAATATAAAAAGATTAAACTACTTAGATAGATTTAAGGTATATTTTTTAACACTAAATTAACTTAAAAACCAAATCATCACATAAGATTTAGTATGTGACATTAGTATCATTCTTGCCCTTTTTTTAAAAGTAAGAACAGAGGTCCTATCAGTTTCATAATTAACTTAAATATTTATTTTACCTTATTCAAATTAGTTAAAATAAGAAAAGGTATGCATTCCTACTAATATGGAAATATATCAGAGAGCTCCATCCTTCCATCTTGTGTCAGTTTATGGAAGAAAGTTCCCCTTAGTTTTCATAGATCTGATCGTTTGTATTAGATGACTGTGGGATGGGGCAAAGGGTGTGGGAGAGCAACTGTTCCCCACTCCTTGCATAAAATAAAATCTGTACATTGTCAATAGGCTGAAAATAACCACACAACAGTGATTATGATAGATGGCTTTATCTGACCAATCTTATCTTTTCCAAGCTTAAGAAAGCTTTTAAAAATGAAAATCCTTATTAAGCTTGCTCATTGCCATAAATTAAGGTAGAGGCCTCCAAACCAGTAACCAATAAGCAGGGTCTCTAAAATGGATAACTCCTAACTTTGTTTTCAGTTCAACTGCATCAACTGGGAAGCCTGTGGATTAAAACTAACAAATACTCATTATGGAACAGTTCAAGATAATGTTACTTTTTTTTCAAAGACATATGGATATAATGAGTGTCTCTGTCTCTGTCTCTCTTTTTCTTTGTCTCTCTGACTGTTTGTCTCTGTCTCTTTGTGTCCCTCATTGGTTTTGCTAGAATTAGATGATACAGTGAAATGGGCTCCATGTCATGGAGGTTTCATAATTCCTTCTATAAAATTAGTTTGTTAATAAACTATATTTCTAGTCATAGAATTTCATGTTATGCTTTCTCTTCTGTCATTTGTCTGAAGAACAGCTGTACTTGTTTTTTCTTCTGGAAGTTCTTCAGTGGCCTTTGACCAATTGCAAGTAGTATTTTGACCTGATCCAGGATTAGGTCATTAAAAGTAACATCTTTTTTCCTCATAAGAGATCCATTTTAACTATCCAATTATGAGAAAAAAAATGAAATTCATACTCTTTATTTTGATAAAAAATAAATTGAAGATCATGATGATTATGGTTTTAAGCTTGAAGTCTGTTTGTATTTTCCATTCACATTTGCCTGAGAATAACGTAATACAAGAGGGAATGGGTAGAGTATTTTAGCATAGCACTGTGAAGCAAGAGGTCCAAGTTCTGTTAGGATAAATGACTAATCAATGCCTATGAATTGTTCTTATCAGTGAAATAAAAAAGTAGAATTGGAGGAGTAACTTTCATATTATAAAATTACAGGATTTATTGCAAGATGTAAACGGAACATTCAATTTTATGTTGTGAATATGAAATAAAATAGTTTACATACAGTACCTAATATGGTACCTGACACTTAGGAAGGATCAATAAAGCAGTGATGATTTTGATTTCTTAAATTAAATGCTCTACAGTAGCCAATCCTCATTTAAAACATGTTATTTCAACAGCAGCCACAAGATGGGAGTATTTACCTTTATAGTTGTTTTTTCTCTCTTTTTTTTTTTTTTTCTTTCCTAATTATATTGCTGAAGGAATTGTTTTGCTTTAGCTACTTCCCTGCAGAACAAATGAAGAAGTGATTTTTCCATATAAAATGAGCAGTTTTGCCACATATCTGTTTTACATATACCAGTTATAATGCTGGTAAAGGTCACATATCTCGGTAAGTTTATCACTTAACTATATGTTTTTTTCTGAAAAATTTTTATTCCATTTTGATTCCATTCTATGTGGACCTGCTGCTTCTCTAGGTAATAAATTTGCCTTCACCCTTCATATTTATGAGAATAAAAGTGAGAAATGAAATTTTAAAATTTGCTCTTTGGATAAGCATAGACTGAATAGTATATTACACAGTCTAAAACTTGGGTTGATTTTTCAAGTAAGAATTTTATTTTTTTTATGAAATGAAAGCTAACTAGCTAGAAAATATAATTTTTTAAAAAATAGTTTTTTTTAACGATTTTATTTATTCATTCATTCATTCATTCATTCATTCATTCATGAGAGACACAGAGAGAGAGAGGCAGAGACATAGGCAGAGGGAGAAGCAGCTCCATGCAGGGATCCCGGTGCGGGACTCCATCCCAGGACCCCAGAATCACACCCTGAACCAATGGCAGGCGCTAAACCGCTGAGTGACCCAGGGATCCCCTAGAAAATATAATCTTAAAAGAGATGTGAAAGAGGAATTCTACTTCAAAGCTTTATTTGAAATCTATAAATGTGCACTGAATGGGGAAGTGTGCTTTCTTATGATTGTGCAGGGTGGAAATACTTGATTCAAACAGCATTAACATGGGAATGTCAGCTCTTTCTAACTAAAGAATTGAAATTGCTGAGTTATTTAAATAGAGTCCTAGGGCTCATAGACCAAATGCAGTCTACCATCTGTTTTTATTTTTTTTCTTTATAAAGTTTTATTAGAACAACAACAAAAAAATAGACTCCTTGCCTATGGCAGCTTCCATTGCATTTGAAAGATCTACTTTGGTTCAGAGGGAAACATTTGCCAGTGAAATATGTGGGAATCACATGCATACATAGCTTCATTGTCTAGCATATGTCAATGTTAATGAAAGATAAGCTCAATTTTTGTGTCCTGAGAACGGCTTTATGTATATATATTGATCTGTATGGCACTAAAATAATGCAAGTGTTTTACAATTAAGTTTATTCAAAAATAATACTGAAGAAAATGGTTTTCATTAAAATAAAAATATACAAATGAAGGAACTCTGGATTAACAATTCCCCCGTTGAGAACTTAGAAACTCCAATTTGGTAGCTTTCCTCACCTCCATAAAATTCCACAGATTGTATATACAACTAATTAATGAAAAATATATACTTTGTTGGTATATTCTGTATATGGGTGAGAATATGATACATCTTATATACAGTTCACACTGCTCTCCTTTGATGAATGTATATTATACATATTAATTACTCTAAATTGATTGAAAACAGATTAATTTTGAAAAAGAAAAACTGCTTCAAAATTCTGATAAAAATTCTGATTAAGGTATATTGATGCAATTACCTATATTACATAATAGAGTAATAAGTTTTATTTGTTTTTTTCTAATAAATTTATTTTTATTGGTGTTCAATTTACCAACATACAGAATAACACCCAGTGCTCATCCTGTCAAGTGCCCTCCCCAGTGCCCATCATCCATTCACCCCCACCCCCCGCCCTCCTCCCCTTCCACCACCCCTAGTTCGTTTCCCAGAGTTAGGAGTCTTTATGTTCTGTCTCCCTTTCTGATATTTCCCACACATTTCTTCTCCCTTCCCTTATATTCCCTTTCACTATTATTTATATTCCCCAAATGAATGAGAACATATAATGTTTGTCCTTCTCCGATTGACTTATTTCAGTCAGCATAATACCCTCCAGTTCCATCCACGTCGAAGCAAATGGTGGGTATTTGTCGTTTCTAATGGCTGAGTAATATTCCATTGTATACATAAACCACATCTTCTTTATTCATTCATCTTTCGATGGACACCGAGGCTCCTTCCAGTTTGGCTATTGTGGACATTGCTGCTAGAAACATCGGGGTGCAGGTGTCCCGGCGTTTCATTGCATCTGTATCTTTGGGGCAAATCCCCAACAGTGCAATTGCTGGGTCGTAGGGCAGGTCTATTTTTAACTCTTTGAGGAACCTCCACACAGTTTTCCAGAGTGGCTGCACCATTTCACATTCCCACCAACAGTGTATGAGGGTTCCCTTTTCTCCGCATCCTCTCCAACATTTGTGGTTTCCAGCCTTGTTAATTTTCCCCATTCTCACTGGTGTGAGGTGGTATCTCATTGTGGTTTTGATTTGTATTTCCCTGATGGCAAGTGATGCGGAGCATTTTCTCATGTGCGTGTTGGCCATGTCTATGTCTTCCTCTGTGAGATTTCTCTTCATGTCTTTTGCCCATTTCATGATTGGATTGTTTGTTTCTTTGGTGTTGAGTTTAAGAAGTTCTTTATAGATCTTGGAAACTAGCCCTTTGTCTGATATGTCATTTGCAACTATCTTCTCCCATTCTGTAGGTTGTCTTTGAGTTTTGTTGACTGTATCCTTTGCTGTGCAAAAGCTTCTTATCTTGATGAAGTCCCAATAGTTCATTTTTGCTTTTGTTTCTTTTGCCTTCGTGGATGTATCTTGCAAGAAGT
This sequence comes from Canis lupus baileyi, assembly GCF_048164855.1. NCBI lineage: Eukaryota > Metazoa > Chordata > Mammalia > Carnivora > Canidae > Canis > Canis lupus. The sequence goes on from NC_132841.1 coordinate 63,346,478, forward strand.
TACTGTGGCCGAGTTCAAAAAGGGTGTTGCCTGTGTTCTCCTCTAGGATTTTGATGGAATCTTGTCTCACATTTAGATCTTTCATCCATTTTGAGTTTATCTTTGTGTATGGTGAAAGAGAGTGGTCTAGTTTCATTCTTCTGCATGTGGATGTCCAATTTTCCCAGCACCATTTATTGAAGAGACTGTCTTTCTTCCAATGGATAGTCTTTCCTCCTTTATCGAATATTAGTTGACCATAAAGTTCAGGGTCCACTTCTGGGTTCTCTATTCTGTTCCATTGATCTATGTGTCTGTTTTTGTGCCAGTACCACACTGTCTTGATGATCACAGCTTTGTAGTACAACCTGAGATCTGGCATTGTGATGCCCCCAGATATGGTTTTCTTTTTTAAAATTCCCCTGGCTCTTCGGGGTCTTTTCTGATTCCACGCAAATCTTAAAATAATTTGTTCTAACTCTCTGAAGAAAGTCCATGGTATTTTGATAGGGATTGCATTAAACATGTATATTGCCCTGGGTAACATTGACATTTTCACAATATTAATTCTGCCAATCTATGAGCATGGAATATTTTTCCATCTCTTTGTGTCTTCCTCAATTTCTTTCAGAAGTGTTCTATAGTTTTTAGGGTATAGATCCTTTACCTCTTTGGTTAGGTTTATTCCTAGGTATCTTATGGTTTTGGGTGCAATTGTAAATGGGATTGACTCCTTAGTTTCTCTTTTTTCAGTCTCATTGTTAGTGTATAGAAATGCCATTGATTTCTGGGCATTGATTTGTATCCTGCCACGCTACCGAATTGCTGTATGAGTTCTAGCAATCTTGGGGTGGAGGCTTTTGGGTTTTCTATGTAGAGTATCATGTCATCGGCGAAGAGGGAGAGTTTGACTTCTTCTTTGCCAATTTGAATGCCTTTAATGTCTTTTTGTTGTCTGATTGCTGAGGCTAGGACTTCCAGTACTATGTTGAACAGCAGTGGTGAGAGTGGACATCCCTGTCTTGTTCCTGATCTTAGGGGAAAGGCTCCCAGTGCTTCCCCATTGAGAATGATATTTGCTGTGGGCTTTTCATAGATGGCTTTTAAGATGTTGAGGAATGTTCCCTCTATCCCTACACTCTGAAGAGTTTTGATCAGGAATGGATGCTGTACTTTGTCAAATGCTTTCTCTGCATCTAATGAGAGGATCATATGGTTCTTGGTTTTTCTCTTGCTGAGATGATGAATCACATTGATTGTTTTATGGGTGTTGAACCAGCCTTGTGTCCCGGGGATAAATCCTACTTGGTCATGGTGAATAATTTTCTTAATGTATTGTTGGATCCTATTGGCCAGTATCTTGTTGAGAATTTTTGCATCCATGTTCATCAGGGATATTGGTCTGTAATTCTCCTTTTTGGTGGGGTCTTTGTCTGGTTTTGGAATTAAGGTGATGCTGGCCTCATAGAACGAATTTGGAAGTACTCCATCTCTTTCTATCTTTCCAAACAGCTTTAGGAGAATAGGTATGGTTTCTTCTTTAAACGTTTGATAAAATTCCCCTGGGAAGCCATCTGGCCCTGGACTCCTGTGTCTTGGGAGGTTTTTGATGACTGCTTCAATTTCCTCCCTGGTTATTGGCCTGTTAAGGTTTTCTATTTCTTCCTGTTCCAGTTTTGGTAGTTTGTGGCTTTCCAGGAATGCGTCCATTTCTTCTAGATTGCCTAATTTATTGGTGTATAGCTGTTCATAATATGTTTTTAAAATCGTTTGTATTTCCTTGGTGTTGGTAGTGATCTCTCCTTTCTCATTCATGATTTTATTAATTTGAGTCTTCTCTCTCTTCTTTTTAATAAGGCTGGCTAATGGTTTATCTATCTTATTAATTCTTTCAAAGAACCAACTCCTGGTTCTGTTGATCTGTTCCACAGTTCTTCTGGTCTAGATTTCGTTGAGTTCTGCTCGAATCTTTATTAACTCCCTTCTTCTCCTGGGTGTAGGATCTATTTGCTGTCTTTTCTCTAGCTCCTTTATGTGTAAGGTTAGCTTTTGTATTTGAGTTCTTTCCAGTTTTTGAATGGATGCTTGTATTGCGATGTATTTCCCCCTTAAGACTGCTTTTGCTGCATCCCAAAGATTTTGAATGGTTGTATCTTCATTCTCATTAGTTTCCATGAATCTTTTTAATTCTTCCTTAATTTCCTGGTTGACCCTTTCATCTTTTAGCAGGATGGTCCTTAACTTCCACATGTTTGAGGTCCTTCCAAACTTCTTGTTGTGATTTAGTTCTAATTTCAAGGCATTATGGTCTGAGAATATGCAGGGGACGATCCCAATCTTTTGGTATTGGTTCAGACCCAATTTGTGACCAAATATGTGGTCTATTCTGGATAAAGTTCCATGTGCACTTGAGAAGAATGTGTATTCAGTTGAGTTTGGATGTAAAGTTCTGTAGATATCTGTGAAATCCATCTGGCCCAGTGTATCATTTAAAGCTCTCGTTTCTTTGGAGATGTTGTGCTTAGAAGACCTATTGAGTATAGAAAGAGCTAGATTGAAGTCACCAAGTATAAGTGTATTATTATCTAAGTATTTCTTCACTTTGGTTAATAATTGATTTATATATTTGGCAGCTCCCACATTCGGGGCATATATATTGAGGATTGTTAAGTCCTCTTGTTGGACAGATCCTTTAAGTATGATATAGTGTCCCTCTTCATCTCTCACTACAGTCTTTGGGGTAAATTTTAGTTTATCTGATATAAGGATGGCTACCCCTGCTTTCTTTTGAGGACCATTCGAATGGTAAATGGTTCTCCAACCTTTTATTTTCAGGCTGTAGGTGTCCTTCTGTCTAAAATGAGTCTCTTGTAGACAGCAAATAGATGGGTCCTGCTTTTTTATCCAGTCTGAAACCCTGTGCCTTTTGATGCGGTCATTAAGCCCGTTCACGTTCAGAGTTACTATTGAGAGATACGAGTTTAGTGTCATCATGATATCTATTCAGTCCTTGTTTTTGTGGATTGTTCCACTGAACTTCTTCTTAAAGGGGAATTTTAAAGAGTCCCCCTTAAAATATCTTGCAGAGCTGGTTTGGAGGTCACATATTCTTTCAGTTCCTGCCTGTCTTGGAAGCTCTTTATCTCTCCTTCCATTTTGAATGAGAGCCTTGCTGGATAAAGGATTCTTGGTTGCATGTTCTTCTCATTTAGGACCCTGAATATATCCTGCCAGCCCTTTCTGGCCTGCCAGGTCTCTGTGGAGAGGTCTGCTGTTACCCTAATATTCCTCCCCATAGAAGTCAGGGATTTCTTGTCTCTTGCTGCTTTAAGGTCTTTATCTTTGGAATTTGCAAGCTTCACTAGTAAATGTCGAGGTGTTGGACGGTTTTTATTGATTTGGGGGGAGGGGGGATCTCTCTATTTCCTGGATCTGAATGCCTGTTTCCCTTCCCAGATTAGGAAAGTTTTCAGCTATGATTTGTTCAAATACGTATTCTGGCCCTCTGGCCCTTTCGGCGCCCTCGGGAACCCCAATTAAACGTAGGTTTTTCTTCCTCAGGCTGTCGTTTATTTCCCTTAATCTGTCTTAATGGTCTTTCAATTGTCTGTCTCTTTTTTCCTCAGTTTCTGTCTTTGCCATCAACTTGTTTTCTATGTCACTCACTCGTTCTTCCACCTCGTTAACCCTTGTCGTTAGGACTTCTATTTGGATTGCATCTCATTCAATTGATTTTTAATTTCTGCCTGATTGGATCTAAATTTTGCAGTCATGAAGTCTCTTGAGTCCTTTATACTTTTTTCTAGAGCCACCAGTAGCTGTATAATAGTGCTTCTGAATTGGCTTTCTGACATTGAATTGTAATCCAGATTTTGTAACTCTGTGGGAGAGAGGACTGTTTCTGATTCTTTCTTTTGAGGTGAAGTTTTCCTTCTAGTCATTTTGCTCAGTGCAGAGTGGCCAAAAGCAAGTTGTATTGGGAAAAGGAGAAAAAGAGAGGAGAGAAAGAAGGAAAGAAAAGAGAAAAAGAAAAAAAGGAAGAAAAAAAGAAAAAAAAGAGAAGAAAAAGAAATAAAAAGAAAGAAAGGAACAAAAAGGGTGGGGGAAGGAAATAAATCAAAAAGCAAAAACAAAACAAAATAAAATAAACAAACAACCAAAAAAAAAAAAACAAACACGGGGGAGTATCTTCTGCTTCTGTGTACTTTAAGTCCCTTGGCTTCCCCTGGAACTTGTCCGTCTAGCTGGTCTTCTGGGGGAGGGGCCTGTTGTGCTGATTTTCAGGTGTTAGCAGTTGGGGGAGCTGCTGTGCCCCTGCCTGGTGCAGGGCTCAGTGGGGGTTGTTTACCCCGTGAGGCCGCAGGAGGAACAGCCCCAGTGGCTGGGCCAGCTCTGGAAACCTGGATTCAGCCCCCGCAGGAACTATGGAGCTCTCGGTCTGCAGGGCCTGGAGGCTCGGGGCGGGGCCGCTGATCTGCTCAGCTGGGGCAGGAGCGTCCTCGCTGTCCTGGGCCCTCCCGGCCTCTGCCTGTCCCGGGGGAGGCGGGATCCTGGGCTGTGTCCCGGCGCCCTGTGCTCCGGGGCCTGCGCTGGTGGATTCGCGCTCCCGGCCCCGCAGCCCCCTCCGCGGAGCTGCCGCCCGAGCCCCGCCGAGCTGCTCCTGGAACCGCGCAGCCCCCTCCGCACGGAGCCTCTTCCTCTGCCCGAGCCCCCCCGAGCTGCTCCGGGTCCCGCCGTGCAGCCCTTAGGGAGCTCGGCGCACTCTCCCGGGGCGCAGGTGTCTGTTACTGTCCCGGGGAGCCCGAGGGCATCCCCGCCCTCCTGGGTCCTGCTCCAACTCCCTGGAGCCCCTTTCCGCCCGGGAAGGTCGGTGCAGCTCCTGCTCCTCCGGGACGGGGCTCTCCTGTCCTGGGGACACTCGCCCCGGCCTCAGCCCGGCTCCTCGCGGGGCCCCTCCCCTTGGAGGTCTTTGTTTCTTTATTTCTTTTTCCCCGTCTTCCTACCTTGATAGAAGCGTGAACTCTTCTCACTGTAGCATTCCAGGTGTTCTCTCTTTAAACCTCAGGCCAAATTCGTAGATTTTCAGAATAATTTGAAGGTTTTTTAGGTAATTTGGTGGGGACAGGTGATTTGGGGACCCTACTCTTCAGACATCTTGCCCCTCCTCCCGATAAGTTTTATTTGAAGAAATTCTGTTTCTAAAATACTTGAGAACTGCTAATCTGTATCTTTCCTTCTCTGTATTTTATAGAAGAAGAACAAAGATTCAAAGAGGTTGAGAGATGGACTGGGATCACATACTGTAAAAAGTAGAACTGCAACCAGAACTCCAGCCAAAACCCAGATCCTTGCCTCTAGGTTGTGGCTTTGTGCCTCTCCTACTGTGCGTGTCGCCAGTGGAATAGAACTGATACCCCTCTGTATTTCAAGCATAGATCTTCCACTTCTTTAAGGGATTGTTCAGCTTTTCAAAAAAAAATCTTATTTTTTCTCTCATGGCATTCTGAGAAAATAGAAACTAAATCTTCTATACTGAGTAATGAATAGCTTCAAGAAGGTTCTGTTAGCTATTGTTATAGTGAATGGTTCAAGATAATCTGTTTCAAAACCTAAATTGCCGTTTTCAGCAAATGTCACCTAATATTTAATAGCCTGTGACCACCAAATTCTATTCAGCAGATCAAATACCATACAGCCCATTTTGCAAACTAGAACTAGAATACAGTGGGGAAATATATTGCTCAAGTAGGACTTCTATTGGTGCTATATTATTCCATGCTCTATGGCACAGAATTCTTGGGTCTTGATTGCTTATTTTCAGTTTGTTGGAACAGACCCAGAACTGTGTTTTGAGGAATTCTTTGCTCTGCCAATAGGAGTTTCTTGATCCACCTGTATGTGTACATAGGGTAGCCATCTATTCAGCAACAAGTCTTGATTGGGCTATTTCAATGCCATAGGAACCTGCTCAGCTGATTGTCAAAAAACATAGATTTGCCCTTAATCAGCACTATATCATATTCACACTATAAGTTTTATCTAAAGAATATAATTTTGAATTCTTTGCTGTTCAATTCCTATCGAAATCTTGGTTTTGAGAAATTATAATCACAAGGAGAATTGACTGAAAGCTATGCAAACCACCAAATGTTGTAGATGCTTTACAAAATTTGTATCAAGGAGGGCACCCGGGTGGTTCAGCGGTTTAGTGCCGCCTGCAGCCCAGGGCCTGATCCTAGAGTTTCGGGATCGAGTCCCACACCAGGCTCCCTGCATGGAGCCTGCTTCTCTCTCTGCCTGTGTCTCTGCCTCTTTCTCTGTGTGTCTCTCATGAATAAATAAATGAAATCCTTTAAAAAAATTTTGTTTCACTCATCAAAATAAAATACCCTCCAGTTCCATCCACGTCGAAGCAAATGGTGGGTATTATATGGTCTCATTCATTTGAAGAATATAAAAAATAGTGAAAGGGAATAAAGGAGAAAGGAGAAAAAATAAGTGGGAAATATCAGAAAGGGAGACAGAACATGAAAGACTCCTAACTCTGGGAAACGAACTAGGGGTGCTGGAAGGGGAGGTGGGCGGGGGGGTGGGGTCCTGGGTGACGGTCACTGAGGGGGGCACTTGATGGGGCACTCTTGACAAATTGAACACCAATAAAAAATACATTTATAAAAAAATTTGTATCAAGCTATCAGAATGTTACATATTTTTACTTTGTAATGTTACCCTATTCTAAAAATGTTTTCAATCAAAAACATTGGGCATATGGCCTTTAACTTGCTAGGAAGAAAGGAAACTTACTTAAAGTTCTTAAAGGGACATTAACAAGGAAGTGGTTCCTTACATCTCTGAGTATCCTTCTAATGAAAATTCACCAGAAAGTTCTTTTTATGATTTAGTAAGAAGGAAGTCATCTGTTGTTGTTTTAATTCTTCTGGATATCACGAAGTTTTTCAGTTTTATATCATTTTTTGCTTTTATTTCTAGGAAGCACTGAATCAAATGTGCAGCCCAGCAAGTGCATATAGATGTGTTCATTAAATGCATTTTTAAATAAATGTACTAATCAAACTTTTTTCCTTCCTCTATAGTTCCCTTCTGCATATAGTATCTTATTGTTTGTTTATTGAGAGGCTGTCATGAATTCTTTTTCAGAACAATAGATACAAGTAAGTAAAAGCACATAAAATAATTAGATCTTAAGAAAGACTGTATCATACTCAAACATATGGAATAATATTTTATGTAAAAGAAAACAATTTAATAATCAGCAATGAAAAGAAAATAGAAAATTTTCCAGCAGGGAAATCTATTTGGAAAGAAAAATCAAGAGCAGAAGAATCTTAGGTAGGTATTTATGATAATTATTTTTTAAAAGACTATAAGAATAGGAGCTCCATGTTTCTCTGGGTTTCTATGCTATGTCTTGTCCCAGTCATTGCCAAGACATATTACCTCTAATTTCCTGTTCATTTCTGCCATTCTTCTGCCTCAACTTCCATGGGCACTAGACCTGCATTTAGAGAGAAATGCCTCTGTCCTCTTGTGGTAGGAGAGAATAGATATTAGCAGATTTTAAGACATCATGTTGAAAGTATTTAAAACAAAGAGAGGGCAGCCTGGGTGGCTCAGCGGTTTAGTGCTGCCTTCAGCCCAGGGGCTGATCCTGGAGGCCCAGGATTGAGTCCTGCGTCAGGCTCCCTGCATAGAGCTTGTTCTCCCTCTGCCTGTGTCTCTGCCTCTCTCTCTCTCTCTCTCTCTGTCTCTCATGAATAAACTTTAAAAATCTTAAAAAATAATAAAACAAAGAGAAAAATGGTTAAGTTGACTCCTTGGAAGAAAAGAAAGAAAAAAAAAAAAAAAAAAAGAAAGGGGGAAATGGGGAGGGGGGATGATTTGGAAAAATGTGAGACTGGACAGGTAAGAAGAAATCTCCTGAAACATTTTCATTAGAAGATAGATACACACTTCACAGATAAAATTAGTTTTCTGGGCAATGAGTGTTACACATTCCATTCTGTATTCCACTTGAAGTGACTAATAAAGGATATCAATGTTAATTGTGGGAGTGTATTTTTTGTGGAATTGGAAGGGATAAGTTTTCTGCCCAGAGTCATGAGGATATCCCAGAGAGAGAATGCTTGGTTATGGAAGCCCAGAAATTTGGATTAATGTAAGACCGTGGAATTTGTCAAAATCTCAGGGAGCAATTTGGGCTTCCAAAGTCCATGATTCGGGATCCCTGGGTGGCGCAGCGGTTTGGCGCCTGCCTTTGGCCCGGGGCACGATCCTGGAGACCCGGGATCGAATCCCACGTCGGGCTCCCGGTGCATGGAGCCTGCTTCTCCCTCTGCCTGTGTCTCTGCCTCTCTCTCTCTCTGTGACTATCATAAATAAATAAAAGTTAAAAAAAAAAATCAAAGTCCATGATTCTGTGAGAGAAGGGAGAGGCTTCTAGTCAAATTTACTTTAATCTCTAGTCAAATTTTACTTTAATTACTTTAATCTAGTAACAAGATCCCACTGATATTTTCTTAAAATAAGTTGCTATATAGAATACCATTTTGAGGATGGAAAGGGACACCATTAATAAATCTGCTATATAATAGCCAGTATGTATCAGTGCTGTTTCGGGCCAACTGGGACAAATGATTGCTCCAGATAAAATACCTAAGAGGTTTTGGTTATTTGAATAGAGATTTGAAAATGCACTTTTAGGAATTACCTATTTACATTAACTAATTACAGAGTCTTGAATATGCATGCTTTAAGTATTCAACTTGAATTTATGCTCATCATGATGTATTTTCCAAAGTCCCTCATTTTTTGTACCACTTCCTCTCTTTGATCCTAGACCTGGCCATTCTGGACTGGCTTCTTTCTTTGTGATCCCATAGACTGAGCCCATGTTTCAATTCTCAATGACAAATCTAGATTGCATCGCATAGTGGTTTTGCCACCATCTTTCACTAAACTTTATTATCTGTGGCTTATATTCCCATTATGTATCACCATATGTTGTACAAAAATATATTTCATGATTGTCAATTAGATAATTGAATTAGTTGAGATATCTTTTGCAGTCAGTGTCACATATTTTTTAGCCCATAATCCCTTGTGTCAGCCTTCCCTGAGGCAGCAGGCTGAGTCCTATATGCTTGTATCATGAACCTTTCTGGCCCTTAGGTTAGATTGCCAGTTTGCAAGGAAGGAAAAGAGCTGAGCAGTGTAATAGATAGAAACTGTTGTTAAGTCAATTCCTGGGGGCAGCTGAGCCTAAGGGTTGATTGGTGAGATGCCAACCTCTCTCTCTCTCTACCTGCTCCCCTGCGGGGAAAGCATTGCTGTTCTCTGATTCAGAGAATTACTGACTTTTGTTGGATTTTCTGGTCTTATTAAATATGTTTTCTTCTAATGCACTGCCAACAAACCACAGATATCTAAACATTTTGAGGTCTGTGATTTTTCATATTTTGAACGGCTGTGCAGTGACAAAGCTGTGCCATGGGAGGTGCGAGAGCTGACATAATAGACTATAACAGCTCACTCAAAGTAGCGTTAAAATCTGCCTCCTACAATAAATTCATATTCCATTTAGAGTGGGTCTGAATGTTTTTTCCCCTCATGCTTCAAAGACTAAGAATGTCTACATTATATATTACTATCTGCTTTTTACAAGGTTTGCTGCTATATTAATGTAGGTTTGAAATGTTTTCTGAAGATCATATCTTTCTTCCAATTTTTGTAACTTTTAATAAGTGTTCTTTCAAAATTAACTTCAGTAATGATGAGGAAAATGGCATTACACATTTCTCATAGGTACATGCAACCCAGAAAGTGAAAGTTAGAATACTTTTCCTGAGTTATATTTGTTGATGTGTGAGGTAGTATGACTGAATTCTTCCTGGATCCTTTTTTTATTTTACCAACCTTACAACCACGTCTGGATCTTATGTGCCATCATGTTATTATTACCTTTTATCTCCTGCCTGTCTTCCCTATTCTAAAACGTCATGCACAGCAGATATAATAGGCATTTGTGGTATTGTTGCTACTATTGTTGCCTGGCCTCCAACCCCCGTCTTATGTAATAAGAGCCAATTTTGGTTTGGGACACTGAATGTCTCCTAATAATAGCCACCTGTTTTGAGTAGCACTCATTCTGCTCCTACTTACAGCTTTGGGTCTAAATGACTGAACTTAATCAGCAAATCCCATTCTTCTGGCCAGTTCAAAGGCTGGCAACAACCCAATCAGAGTTCATGAGACACAAGGAAATATTTACTGATATTCTGGAACATAAATGTTTTCCCTCTTTCCATGATTGATATGGTATGAGCATGCATGGTTTGGAATTGGTGTGACCTGGCTATTATCAGAGCAGAGCCTCAAACTACTGCCAGGACTCTTTGGAGTCTGAGGATGAAGTGAATACCACTGATAGGAGAGCAAAGAAAAAGAGAGTAACAGTTTTTGTGATCTTGGAACTGCTGGTTCCAGTCTCTTGTTTAAGAATAACCTTTGGATTTTCAGTACATGAGCCAATTATTTACCTATTTTACTTCTAAGCTAGTTTGAAAATTTCTATACCTTGGAACTAAAAAAAAAAATTACATGTAGAGATTTCATATATAAGAAATGCTTTGATTTCTTATAATTTTCTGATTTGGAAAATGATGATTGAGATGGGGTGGAAATTGGGATAAGGAGTTAGAATCACCTTAGGGAGGTGGGATGTTTGGCCTCAGAGGGAGAACTAACTACACCATCATTTTGGGGAATGGGTAGGAGTTAACAACTTTTAAGCCAACTTGTTTTCCTACTAAGGACCCTTAGAATTGAGGAAAGATCTATCATGGCTATGGCAGATGGGGTTAAGAAATTGATTATAAAGTGTAAGATCTACTACTGATCATGACTTACTTGTTATAGAGATATTATGAAGTTTATTATGAGGCTTTATAATTTTGAATCCAAAATGACATTTTTCTTGAAATCTTTACTGAAAAACAGGTAAACATATAATCCTTGTTACATTAAATGTTACTTGCTGCTTTTTTTTTTACAACATCTCATTCATGTATCTACCTCCTTAGTAATCCTTGCTGCTCATTTTTTTATACTTATATATTTCTCCTTCCCTTTTCTTTTTATTCTGTTTATTTTAATTTACCAGACAATAGTGTCCATGGTTGGCAACCATAGGTATGACCTAGTATTACTACTAGTATTAGGCAAGAAATTTCACTGTATGTTAATTCCACAGTAATTCTTTTTTATTTCAAGAAACATGTTTTTGGTAGTTTGTGTTCTCATATTTAAGTTCCATATGAGGGATGCCTGGGTGGGTCAGCGGTTAAGTGTCTGCCTTTGGCTCAGCACATTATCCTGGAGACCTGGGATCGAATCCCACATCGGGCGTCCTGCATGGAGCCCTCTTCTCCCTCTGCCTATGTCTCTGCCTCTCTCTCTCTGTGTCTCTCTTGAATACATAAATAAAATTTAAAAAAAAATTCTATATAAATAAAGCCTTAGATTTACCTTTCATAAATGACTCAAATAGATTTAAAAATCATAGAGCTCACTGACATTGATATAAACATGAATTTATATTCATTCACAATTAACTGTTAATTAATTAGATAAGAGCTCTAGAACACAATTTTTTCCAGGGAATCAACTCACATGCAAAAAAGAATTACTAGGGAGTATGAAATTAGAGTAAGAATAGTCAATTTTCTGACAACCCAATACAAGTTTTTGTGTTTGTTTGTTTTTTTCTTTTTTCATATGATAGACACATTTTTCTCATCTTTAGGCAAACTGCCACAAAACAGAAATTGGTTAAGTAACAGTTACATTATATTTGATCCTCTTCCCAGAGTAGAGTTTCACCTGCATTTCTGTCTTAATATCTGGACATTATAAGTACTATTTTTATTTGCATGATAATATTTTTTCAAAGTAATTTCAACTTTTTAAAATTTGATCCTAATAACTTGTAGTAATAAGGAGGTAAGGTAGTAATATAATTGAGGCAGAAAGGGTAAATAACGTGTGAAAAAACAATTACTGTTCTTTCCTCTTTTTCTTTATTCTATATACTTCAATTTAGCAAGCTTCTTAGCCTTCCTGTGGTTCAGGGTCTCTATAAAATCTTCATTATAACATTACCTGCTTCATTAATGTGTTTTATATAATAATCATTTGACCATTTATAACTGAAAATTTGAAACCATGCAAATGGCCAAATAGAGTAATGTGTAACAAATTTTGGTGCATACATGTGATGCTATAGACAACCTTTAAAATAATTTTTTAAAAGATAATGGATTGAGATGTCATAAGATTAAGTGGTAATACAAAGCAAGAAACACAATGAAGTACATAGCATTAGACAAACATATATAATATTTTATACACTTGGAAAATTATTCAAAATAAGTAGACATTTCAGAATAGCTTCAGAGATTATCTTTTTAAGGAGAGATTCACTTCTTAGATCAGGCTGCTAAAACTAAAATACTTTACACTAAGTGACTTAACAGAAATTCATTCCTCACAGTTCTAGAGTCTGGAAAAGCCAAGATCAAGGTGTCAGTCCAGTTGGTTCCTGGCAAAAGCTCTCTTCCTGGTTTGCAGAAGGATGTTTTCTTGCTGTATCCTCATGTGTCAAAGAGAGAGAGAGAGAGAGAGAGAGAGAGGGAGAGGGAGAGAGAGAACTCTAGTTTCCTTCTTTCTTATAAGGACACCAATCCCATCATTGGGGGGCTCTACCTTCATGACCTCATCTAAACTTATTTAGCTCCCAAAGGCCCCATCTCCTAACACCATCTTATTTGGTTTCAGCATATGAATTCTGGTGGGAATGCAACTAGGCAACCCATTGGAGTTACATTTTGTGGGTATTTTTGTACACACCTCACACTTTTTTTCTGTAGTAAGTCCAGCTACCTTTATAGAAAATGTATTATAGTAGTGTTTCTAATAGCAAAAGAATAGGGAAAGCCTAAATTTCCTTTACTAAAAGGGAAATAGCTAATTGTAGTATGGAATAGTCTTCTCAGAAAATACTAGTCTATTGTTAAGATGTCCAAGACTACGTATGGAGTGGTTAAATCACTATATCGTACACCTGAAACTAATATGACACTGTATGTTAACTAACTGGAATTAAAATAAAAACTTTTAAAGAGGTAGAAAAAATATGTTCAAGATTAGCATAGGTTTAGAAAACAAGTACCATGTGATCCCCCAAGGTAGAACAGTTCTTAGGATTGGTTTGAATTCTGAAACTATGGATTCATTCACATAAAATTAATCTCACTGTTACTTCCCACACAACAACTGAGAAGGGAGGATGCACCAGAGATTGAATATATAAGTGAATAAATCTGCTCCTAATTTCCTAATAGAAGCTTACACGAACCCTGGAGATGACCAACATTTGTGGGAAACTGGGAATCTCATAGGATAGAAAATAAATGATGAGGGTGGTGGGTGGGAGCATAAGTCCCAAACATCTACCTAGTTACTTATTTTACAAGCAACCTTTGCTGAGCCTCCATCCTCTTTCTTATTTTGTTGCAGGGCTTAATCTAGTTCCAGTGTACCAGATCTAGGAACAGCTTACCCAAAATCATTTATTTGGGAGAAAAGTTGTAGACAAATGCAAAGCAAGATACATACTCAATTGTTTACAGTTATTACTTCTGAGAGGAAAACCCAACTGAGAGACTATATGAGGGATTTGATCTTTTCCTGTATATACTTCTAAATTTGATTATTTTTTCAAAATTCATCTCTAAGTTGGGTAAAAAAAAGAGTACTGTAATATTTATTAGATAATGATTATGTAGGTCTTAACTATTTTGGTATAAAAGTGAATAAATTATAGTTTAATAACTTTTATGATATATATAATAGAATAATACTGAGTCAAAGGAACTTTGTCAGTATAGTCTCCAATAGCTTAGTAAAGACAAGTAATCAGTACTATAGCCAATTCAAGGAGTGCTACAGGCCACTTGAAGAGATTCCCCCTTCCTGCTCCTTAATCTGTTTTCCTAGGAATGAATCTTTGTCCATGACACGAAATAAAGTATATATTAGCTAGTAGTATCAGTGGAGTGTACTGGACAAGATGTAGACAATTAATGTCACTTTTATTTATCATTGTCTAAGCAGCTGATGTATGTTAGTCATCAGGAAGTACAGGGATGTAGGGATCCCTGGGTGGCACAGCAGTTTGGCACCTGCCTTTGGCCCAGGGCGTGATCCTGGAGACCCGGGATCGAGTCCCACGTTCCATTAGAAGGGTCCCGGTGCATGGAGCCTGCTTCTCCCTCTGCCTATGTCTCTGCCTCTCTCTCTCTCTCTCTCTCTCTGTGACTATCATAAATAAAATAAATTTAAAAAAATTAAAAAAAAGGAAATACAGGGATGTATAATAAGCAGCCTATGCCTTCAGGGAGCTTGATGTCCAGCAGGAAAGGCAGGCCATTGCAGGTAGTATTGGTATAGGATTTAAAGGCTAAGCTCTGGAGTCAGACCTGGAGTAGCAGCTGCTGTGTGATCTAGGGGGAATGACCTAATCTCACCTCTGCTCAGTTTCCTCATCTATAACATAGGACAATCATGATGCTTCTTTCTTCAGGTTACTGTATGGATTAATTGAGATAAGACATGTAAAGATTAACTTATTACAGCTATTATTTAAAGTAATTTTAATATATTGTGACAAGAGCTATAAAGCAGTCAGCAAAGATTATGTTATGGTAGCTGTGATGAGGTACTCCAGTGAAAATTCTCATGTGCCATCAGTATCTTCTGTAGCCCTGGTTCATAATATGACACACGGATTCTGAAGCAGGATGTTGACATAGTCTTTATTGGTTTGAGAAGTTCCATTAGAAGGGTCTCTGCATTTTAGGAGAGGTCTGGCTGACTGCTTGGTGTTCAGAAGTCTGTTCATTGTGGGTATCAATCTCCTATGCTCACAGAAGAACACTGTTTCATGACCCATTAAGATATCTCAGTCTGTTGTTCTGATGTCAAGCGGGCAGTGTGTAGGAGATGTGAATCACTTTCCACTGTATACTTCCATGAAAGGACAGATCCCTTGTGAGCACGAGGCCAGATCTGGTTCCAGTAGGTCCAAATGTGTGGACCAGCCCCAAAGCTGACCCCTTTGTTCTTGCTCTGTGTTCAGTGTTCTTTTCTCAAAATTGGCTGTAGGCTTTTCTCTTCTGCTGGAGAGAGTACTAGAGAGTCTGTTAATACACTATAGCTGGAGACTGTTATAAAGGAAGTGGGAGGTGCCCAAGCAGGTTCCATTTTCCTGTCACACAGGAGAAAAATGCAGAGATGTTTCAAAGGGATTGGGATTTAGAATAAAGGTGTTCCTGTTGACCCCTACAAGCTGTTTAAGAAGTGGTGAAATTGTTCTTCTGAGAAGTTAATTGTTATGACTCTTGCAGATAAAAAAAAATGCTTTTGATGATGCATCAAGGCACTAAACGATTTAAGGGTAGATTTTATGCAAAACCACTTTTTCTGCTCAACTAACTCATAGGTTCTAAATAGCTCATGAGTATCCTTTTAAATCCCTATTATGATAAATGCGACCAAATGGCATGTTTTGCTATACTGTCTAAATCGATCACATTTTTCTACATATTGCCTGACTCCTCTAATATTGTAAAATAGGTTAGAAGATGAATTATATAAACTAGAACTTATGCTCCAGAATTCAGCCTCTTGGTTGTTAGCACACCTCTCTCTTAAAGAAAGAGGAAACTCAGGAAGCAAATAGTTGGATTTGTGACAAACTTTCCTGCTTTCACTACAAAGACTCTTCACTTCTCTTTACTTTTTGATCTTTATGCCTATCATAGACAGGGTATATGTCTGGGTCCCTAAATACCTTAAGACCACAGGTAAATGGTTAGCCTAAAAAGTTAGTGACTGCTATAAGCACATGTTGCTTAACTAAATTGATCTAGGTGTTAAAAATAGATATCCTGGTTCCTAGGGACTTTCTCTGGAATGTCATCAGAACTTAAAAAAAAAAAAAAAAAAAGAGAGATATTCCACAAATTGAAACAAGGAGAATGTGGTGCTACAGGGTGGGGGTGGGGGGGAGCCCGCATTTTGTTTATGTGACTTATCACTGTACACTGTAAATATTCAGAGTGTGAAAGCAGAGCAATCAAATTCTGTGAGCCTCAATTTTCTCCTCTGTACAATAGGTCAAACCTGTTATACCAATTTGTTTGGCTTTCATGTAATATATAAATTGTAGATTTATTTAATAAGATCAGAGTGTTTTACCTAAGAAAGGTCCATATAGGAAGAGGAAACTCATTAACAACCCTCTATAGTAGGTAGAATAGCTGACAAAGCCATCCAAACACTAATCCCTGGAAATATGAATATATGCCCACCTGAAAATAAGGAGATTATCCTGGATTATATAAGCGGGTTCAATTTCATCACATGAACCTTTAAAGGCAGAGAACTTTCCCTGACTAGAAAAAGAGGAAGGTGGAAAAATGCAGCAGAAGGGGAAGAGATGTGCAGCATGAGAGAAAAGTCACTGTTGTTGCTGAAGGGACAACACATGAGCAGGAACACAGGCAGCCTATGGAAGCAAAGACCTGTTCTTGCTGACAGCCAGCAAGGAAATTGGGACCTCAGTTTTACCATGACAAGGAACTGAATTTATGCAATAACCTGAAAGAGTCTAGAAGTAAATTTTTCTCTAGAGCCTCCAGAAAGAAACTTTGATCAAGTCCTTCTAAGACTCTAAGCAGACCCCACCACTGAGCCACACTGTGCCCTGACTTCTGATCTATGTAACTGTGAGATAATTAATGGGTATTGTTTTGAGCCGATAGGTTTGTGATAATCTGTTAAAGCAGTGATAGGAAATTTGTATAATTTGCTTGCTTGGAAAAAAAAATACTGAAGGAAGTAATAAAGCACATGGCTCTAATACCTGTCCTCCTCACCCTCCCAAGTCCTCAGAGGCTGGCTAAAGACCACAGAAGGGGATATGTGCTGGGAGAGGGAGGGCCACTGAAGGGAGGTCTCTGCACAGAGTATTCTACCAATGAAGGTGTCAGTGCATTACCTCTCACGAAAGGAAACTCAGCAGTGTCATTTGCTTAGGAAAGAGGAGGCCCTGAAGTTGGATTTTGCTGGGCAGTGGTTGGTTCCCATGTGTATAGGTGAAACCAAGGATTACAAGCTCTACTGCAGGGTTTGAGGGGCAGCTGAAAGCCAAGGTGGAGCTCATTGGCACAGGAAACTTTCTGGAACCCTGAACAAGCAGAGCAGAGACTATGAGCTATCATAGTTGTGGAATTCAGATGTAAATGCAAATAAAGCAGGCAGCACTGGAGACCAGAGGGCAGTGCACAGACACAGACTCTCTTGTTCTCTCTGCTGTGAGGTGGTAGGAAACACATACCTCCCTCTCTTTGGCATATACATTCAGATATAATAATTTTGTAGAGTAGCTAGATAGAACACTGAGAAATTTTGTTTGTTTGTATTTTTTAAATCTTTACCATCCTAAAGGAACTATTTAAATAATCAGACCATAATAAAGTCAAGAACCTGACAAAAGTTGTTTCTATTCTGCTACCAATAATTAGGGGCTCAAGAGGAAAGATAAATCAATTAAAAATTTATTTTCTCATTATGATGATTAATTTTATTTGTTAACTTGAATGATTTAAAGGATGCCCAGTAGGTAGTAAATTTGTTTCTGGGTATGTCCATGAGAATGTCTCTGTAAGAGATGAGCATTTGAATCAGTAGACTGAGCAAAGAAGATTGTCTTCAACCTGCAGGTGGCATTATCCAATCTGTTGAGAACCTGGGTAGATCAAAAAGGTGGAGGAAGGGAGAATTTTCTCTCTCAGCTAGGGCGTCCGTCTCTTCCTGTTCTTGGACATTAGCGCTCCTGGTTCTCAGCTTTTGGATTCAAGTCAGACTTAACATCATTAACCCCTTCATTCTTAGGCCTTTGGACTTGGATTGAATTACACCACTGGCTTTCCTAGTTCTTTAGCTTGTGGACAACAGACTTTGGGAAATCTTGGTATCCATCATCTCATGAGTTAATATCTATAATAAATCGCCTCATGTAAATATATCTAAATATATCCTACTGGTTCTGCCTCTCTGAAGAACCCTAATATATTCATGTTGTGGTAATTTTATTTTTGACCACACTACTGTATAAACCTTTAGCTCAATAAAAGTGTCAGCTCTCAGAGGTCAGGGCCTAGTATCTTCTATCTCTTGTATCCCTCATGTTCCTAGTTTTCAGAACTAATACTAGGAGTGATTTGATGCAGATAACTGGCCTATCCCTGCCAGTTTAAAATGCCAGCATTTGTTCAGATTGGTCAGTCCCCATACTACTCCAGTTGTTAAATATTTTAATCATATCTTAAGGGAACCTTTAACATTTTTATTATAATTTTTAAATATACAGAATGTTTAAATAATAATACATTGTACATCTAGATACCCACTAATTAGATTCTGTAATTAACACTATGCTATATTTGCTTTATCATATATATATTCATATTCAAAATCCCTCCAGTTATCCATCAATCCACCTTGTTTTTTTTTTATATTCTTAAAAGTAAGTTTCAGACTTTACCCTTAAGCACTTCCACACATACACCATTAATTAGAGCTTAAATTTATTTACTGTTTTTAAGTAAAATGGGGCTGAACATACATTTTGTATTTGTAGACACACTGACAAACTATATTAACACAATGTAGTTTGACCAATGGAAGGCTACTGCAAACAGTTGATATTTGAGTCAGGAATTTATAGACCAAGATGAATTTGTGATTACGATAGCAAATACAGATTCTCTTTATTATCTCTCTCATCAGCAAAGTTTATTTCAAATTAATAGGAGAGAAATTCCAGGAGTCTGAAGTCTCAGGGTAAAGGCTGATTGTAATGGAAACTCTCTAGATTGTGATGAATCATGTTGCTTTCCCAGCAAAGGTTAAAGGAATATTGATGAAGTCAGAAACCCTTTCAGTGGTTTTAAAACTCTCAGTTTTTTGACCTATGCTGTATCAGGTTATGAGACTAATATTTTCTCCACCAGTTGAGGAACAGGCTATACTAATCATTAAAATAGTACAGTTAGACAATCATCTTACTTTATCGTAAACTTTGTGCTAAGTCTTTTGGTTCTAACTATTGCTATCACTTGGAAAACTCTGTAACTTATACCATGTGTACACCATTTTAAATACCATCTAATGCTCACACAAAAGGAGGGGAAACATTGTTGCATCTTTACTGCCCTCTTTCTATCTCCCCCAACCTCTTTTCTCATGTTGGGAAGGAAATGGGCTTCATTTTGAATCATGATTATGGAATCGTTTTACTTTTCTTCTACCTTCGCATACAAAAATCTCAAAAGTCACTGAGGGAACTAAAAGAGTATGAAAAACTTGCTATTTGCAAGATTAGCTAAGGAACAGCTAAAAATTGATTTGATTTGGTTTTCATCTATGAAATTTTATCCCTGGTGAGCTTGAGGTATTGCACTGCAAACAGATCAATCCAGCCTAATCTTTCAAAGTCTGCAAATGCTGAAATGGACCTTTGTATAGAGTCTGCCCAAAGGACATGGATTTTGTCTTCTACAATATAGAAGTGATCCAATCTCAAATTACAAAAGTATATACTGCAAGGTGTATTTCCAAAGTTCTTTAGAGACCTTTCTATTCTAGTGGCAATATTCAGCAAAAGATGGGGAGAGGCTCAGGTTGCTAGGAAAACTGTATGAGGAAGGAAAGGCTAAATTCTTATTGTTACCCAGGCCCACACTGTCATTTTTAGACCACTATCAAAGTCTTCATGGATAGAATTTTGTTGACACAGATAGTCTAGAGTTACACAGTTTGGAGCACACAGAAAGTAATTCATACACGGGCCTGGTGTTTGCTGACAGAAATTACACAATTTAGTAGCTAGATCAGTGAGAAGAGGCTCACAGTCAAAGTCTCTCATCACACTAGAAGTCTAGGTTTTAAAGAATCCTTCCACAGAAAAATGTCTGACAACCAGTACAGACATATCTTCATCTAGGAATATGTTACACCACAGGTTGCAAATTTCAAACTTTTAGGGGACAGGTTTGTGCTTAAAAGCCTGAAACAGGTCTAATGTGGGAAAAATAGCACAAGTACAGCAACTGATTTTTAGCCACAGCCTTGGGGCACAAGAAGAAGTAGTGGTGACTGTGGCAAACTAGAAATCCATGCCCTGTCTAAAGTGGGCAGCTGCATTCAGCTCTAGTTGTTTAATAAACATACCAGAGTTTATTATTCTCCTGTTTATTTTTTTCCATTTGCCCATGTATGGAATAACAAAGCTACTACTATAACTCACAATATGGAGTAGCTTCAGTTTCATTTCAGGTCACAGTGTGACAGATATCGAGATACCTAAGTGTTGTGAGACAAGATCCCTTTTTACCCTCCACCCACATATGCAGAGTTTACAAAAAGAACAAAGAGAGATTCTGTTTCATAACTCTTAAGTCTCTTAGCAAGATCAAAAGTCTTTCTTTTTTTTTTTTTTCAAAAGTCTTTCAAAGGAGGGAGGCAGACAGAATTTTGTGAAAAGGAAAACTAGTAAGTATATTTTCTTTAGTTTAGAGCAGTTGTGGTACTGTGAGACTTCTGACCCATCTTTAGGTAAGGACAGGGTGGAGTTATACTAACTCCAACCTTAAAGAGAAGGGCTTTGAGGGGCTTCTGAAAAACTGGGGACACAGAGGATGATGTCTTCCTGGAAAATAAAAAAGCAAGGGAAGGGCTGACTTAGCTACTTTGTTGGAAAAAACCAGGACAGTCGGTGTAGCGTTAATAGTCTAAGAGGATCCCTGGGTGGCGCAGCGGTTTGGCGCCTGCCTTTGGCCCAGGGCGCGATCCTGGAGACCCAGGATCGAATCCCACATTGGGCTCCTGGTGCATGGAGCCTGCTTCTCCCTCTGCCTGTGTCTCTGCCTCTCTCTCTCTCTCTCTGTGACTATCATAAAAAAAAATAGTCTAAGAATTTGTTGAGTCAAAGAATGCATGAGTGTTCCCCATGCAGATGTGGGCCACACTACATAGACAACTAGGAAGAAATCAACCTGGACTTTCCTCCATAAAGTCTGCAAGAGGCATGGAAGTCTCATCATAAGGAGGCTGGATTTCCTGGATGCCCAGGACCTAAGGAAGCATCAATCTTAGTCAAAGGGAATGTAAGAGAATTTTAACAGAGAACCTCCAAGAAGACTTGAAAGCTCACCATTGGATTAACTCTAAACATCTTCCAAACTGGAAAGAAAGGACTTATCAAGCCCAGCAAGATCTCTGCTATCCTTATCTCTCTAAATTTTCCCACTTTTCATCCTAGAAGGAGTGCAAAAGTAGTTGGAGGCAAGGGTGAGACAGCAAGTAGGGAGATGACAGAAGGCGGCAACCAGGAATCCCTCTCACACTTCAGGTTTCAACCTTCAGAAGAGAAGTTCAAATTGAGGTTAGTTTGTTAGTTTTTTTTTTTTTTTAATTTTTGCAGAGAGATGAAAAATCTAATTTCTGACTTGAGTCTATTTTCAACAGAAATCAATTGTAGGATTGTCTATTACCTAAGAGTGAGTAGAAAATTTACACACCTTCATGAGTATTTTTACAGGGACACAGAGAAAAGTTTAAAGAAATGATTAGAGAAAGAATTAAAGGCATTTTGATGACAGTTCCACAGCATACTTATTTAACATGCTGGTTATATTCATTACTGAAATATTTTCTACAAATAGAATTCTGGGATTTGAATTACAATGTTGTCAATTCATTTTCTTTAATTTTCTTGCAACATTCAATTAAAGTTCTGTGAGAGATAATCAGATCATAACTAAAAATGGAGTAATTCCATTAAAAATGTAGTTTGACATGAAGCATTTTAGTATTCTGACAATATGTACTTCCAAATGAGTCATAAAATATATACTAAAATGTTCAGTATTCATACTCAAGTTCTTTCTGTTCTGTGTTATTTATGAGACCAGAAGAACCATTGTCAAAGAGGAATTGCAGGTTAATGAGGAGGTCCACCATGTTCTTTGGTCTATTGAGACACTATTCTGCTTTTGCAAACATCAGCCATACCTACCTAGCAAGGAGGTGGTTCTCTCATTTAGAACAACCCGATTATTTTCATTTGCTGGTATATTTGTAAATCTTTATTTTTTATTAATGCATTGGTTCCTAAGTGAGCCTGCAGGTGTTGTCATTTTTTTTAAATGAGTTATTCCCATCAAAATATTTTCCTCTGTGTTAGTACAGTAAATTCTTGGCAAAGTTCAGATAATGTAGAGTTTATTCAAATTCAAGTATTTTAAACTAGTGGCCTACCCCATGAGTATGAAACTAGCAGTACCTGAAATCCCTTGGCCATCTGAGTGGTACTGATGATTTGCACACTCTTTCATTCACTACCTTGTTGATTCACATTAGAATAAGACTTTTGTACCTCAAAGTTGGTGTTAAATTTAGGACATATTTTTAGTTTTTCTAGTGCATTTTTCGGCAGAACTGATTATTTAAGTTTAATATCAGATGTAAGAGATATCTGTAAACGAAGTATGTAGAAATGTGCAATTCCCTTTTTTCAAGGTAAAAGAGCTATTTTATATTAATGCCTTTAATTCACCACTAAACTTAAACTGTAGAGAGTGAGGCACTCCAAGTTAGCTCTTTATCTACAAAAAAACCCATCAATTCCAAACTAATTACAGAAGTTTCCAATTTAGGTCCTGTGAATACATTTATGAATTATGTCATATTTATTGCATGAACATAATGTAATATGATAATTCAAAGAGAACTAGTTAAAAGAAACTATTGTAGTAATTGATGTGAAAGCTCGTTTTAATAAAAGCAGTTTAAAAAGTTAATTTATCCTTATTTCATGAGAAGGTAATTCCTGTTTTTAAGAGTAGATAATTAATGTAAAAAAGCTTCCTCAAGCTTTTGCACATTTAGAAAAGACTGGTAAGTATAAGACAAAATTATTTGTTTTTATTGTAGTTGAAGGGAAGATTTGGTGCATGCTTCTGGAATAATTTTGCAGATGTAGTTTGCTTCAAAATCACAAATTCAGCACATACATTTTGAAAACTAGGATTCATTATTGTGCTATAAACTGATGTAGCAGGCTTTTAAAAAGAAAACATACAAAAAGTGCTTTAAAATTCTTCTCTCTGGCTTTAAGTAGGTTATGATGTCTGCATGAAGATTTTATTCTTGGTGCCCTAAAATCATTATTTTTCATATATTTTTGTCTCATATTGTGGATTGTGTCTTTAGAATTTTAGTTAAAATACTTCATCTTTGTATTTTTTATTATCTGGAAATTTGTTATTAAACTTGATTATTTAGAAGATTTTGGTGAAGGTGTTACATACAGTCTTGGAGACAATAGTTAATGAAAATGGCATGGCTACTTTTCTTGCTATGTGATATAACTGCATCCAAAAATTGTTAAAACTATAGATGTGTCTTAATTAAACCATAAAACTAAAAATGATCAATGGACTTTAAATCATTTCTCTCTTGTTTACACTATAGCTCCATATTTACTTGTTTCATTTTTATTTCTCCATTTAGTTATTGATATACTGCAATTCTCCAAGGCATCCAAATTTAAAATTGTGCTATTTTTGTCTAACCACACTTTCTCATTTATACACCAGGTAAGGTTTTCTTAGCCTTATCTCAAGCTTTGTGGAGGCTGCATCTATTGCTATTTGTCTTTGCTGTTTCTGCTGCATTTAGCATCAAGTTTTGTGTATAGTAGGTTCTCAACAAAGATAATTGAACAAAGGGAATTTAAATACTTGCTTAATTTCATACATTAGGTTTTTGAGCTGGAGTATTATTCAAATCTTCACTGTTGTTTTTATTAGTAACTATGTTAAGGTGTTGCCTTGCATATAATATTCTTTCCATCCATTCGACCAGAAAGCTTTCGTGGGTACTTCTTATAAGCTGGGAACGGTCTTAGATTCTGATAATAGAGTGGTAAGCAAAAAACAAAACAAAAACAAAACAAAACAAAAACAAAAACAAAAACAAAAGAACAAAACAGAAAAACATGCAAACAAACAGAAATGCATAGTCACTGCTAGAGAAATTTAGTTATCTGATGGGAAAAAATAGATTTCATAAGTTGTAATCGTAGAAGATAATTTCTGAGCATTTATTTTGTGCCAGGGACTGTACTAAGAACTCTGTGTACACTATTTTGTCTTACTCTTAAAACAAACATATTAGTCCCATCCATTTATTTAACAAATAATTTTTGATAATATATTTTGTGCTAGGTACTATTTTTTAAATGATTTTTTTTAAGATTTAATTTATTTATTCATGAGAGACACAGAGAGAAGGCAGAGACATAGGCAGAGGGAGAAGCATGCTCCCTCCAGGGAACCTGATGCAGGACTTGATCCCAGGTCCTGGGAATCATGATCTGAGCTAAAGGCAGATGCTCATCCACTGAGCCACCCAGGTGCCCCCAAAGCACTATTTTTTATAGTGTTTTAGGAGAAAATGAGGCATAAAAGGGGACAAGAGTAGGGAAAAGTGATTTTTTTTTTTTTTTTAAATAGAAAGACTGGGGAAGGTGTTGTGAAGAGGTCATATACTAATAGGAGGAAGAAAGCCTTGAGTAGATTTGGAGGTAGAGCATTCCAGAAAAAGGAACAAGAAGTGCTACCATACTAAGGTGGAAATGAGCTTGCTCAAGAAACTAAAAGATGCATGTGAATCTCCAGTGGAATCACTAGGGAGCAAGGTTTGGATTATGGGGTGGAAAGAGTGAAGAAATAGGTTGAAGATACTAGCAAGGACCAGATAATGTAGGACTGAGTAGATGGTAACAAGAAGTTTGGATTTTATTTTAAATATGAGAGGAAGTCCTTAGAGAATTTTGATCTGGGGTGTATTATGATATTATCTATATTTTCAAAAGCTTTTTCTGGCTATCCAGAGGTAATTTCTTTTTCAATAAATCACGTATGTCTTAGTTTGTTCAGACTTCGTTTTTTCAACTCATTATTTTTTCTTCCCCTTATTTACATTAAATTAAAGAGATATATGAACATATTTTTAAACTGAAAAAGATTCACCGATTTCACTTAAGCCATCTCAGAAGAAATATTTTCATTTTGTTTTGAAAAGTCTCCAGATATGAAATGAAACAATTACCTGCCACTCTGATGCCAAAGATAGATTTTGTTTTTATATCTTAAGAGACTGTGTCAAAGATCCTTGATTCCAAATGGTATTAGTGTCATTGTTCATAAAAATCAATTTGAAACTCATTTTTTTGCTTGTCTAGAGAGACCAAGTTCTTTTCTCTAAAGTCACCGTAAGTTTTCAGATTTCCTCTTGCCATGTGGCAGGAATAGAGAGTCAGAAGTAGAACTCCAAAGCCAGACATTTGTCCAGAAGTGGTCAGAGGAGCTAGAGTCTTACTTTAAGAAGAACTGAAGAGAAAGTAGAAAATAAAAAATAATGACAAAGAGTTCAGAGGAAATGAAGCAGGTCTCAGTTAGAGGGCAGCCATAAGAGAGAAGAGGGCAGAACCTAAGAAGAGAGCAAAATGAAAGAGGAAGCAGGCTAAACTCTGATGGTAAGTATTGAAAAATAAGTGTGTAGCTCAAAGAGGATTTTTTTTTTCCTGAAAAGATGAAAATCAAAGCCATGAAACGTTTAATAGTTGGAAATGGAAACACTAAGGTCATGAACAAAAAGGAAAGTCTACTGACAAAGACTTCATTATAAACTGCAAAGAACTGAGTGATCAACAGGTAAATGTACAAGGAAATCATAATAAAACTGGTCAGAATATTTGCAAAAGTAAAACAGATTTTGAGCAGGGTTTTATTCATAAATGGAGACAGTTTCCACTAATTACACTTCAATTTTGATACTTCATCTGTTTTGAGTATTTTGTTTCACCCTGTATTTTTCAAAGGTGAATTTTATATCCACTTTTGCAATGTAAAATACCCTCTTTTGTTTAATGTGTTCTTATCTCTTTGAATCATATAAGCTCTGATTCAATTAGGTAGATGGTGACTCCTGGGTTGCCTTCAGATTTATGGAAACATATTTATCATTTTTAAAACAAATCAGATAAGGAAAGATCTGCTCAATGAAATACAATAATTTCTCATTTTTAGGAGAGGGAAATTTGTTTGCTATTTTATTACTGCTGTGAATCCAAATTATCTTGCAGGTGTTTTAGAGATCTGTCTAGATCTGATAAGTTCTTCCTATTTGGAATAAACTAGTTCTATCCTCTTGGAGAAGATAACTGGGCCATATGCCCTGACTGTTCACAGAAACCAGTAAACCTTGGGAATATGAACATGCAATACAATGAGCTGAAAATTAGAAAAAAAGTAGAAGTATCCTCAGAAGCAGATAGTTTTCTAATGAGCCAGCTGATCATTAGTTATTAATTTAGACCTTTAAGCTAATCATAAAGGAAGCTATTAGCAGGTAATGGATTAAATAATGTAGCTCATATTTGTAAAAATTTCCTTAATAGGAAAGAAGAAAAATAGTCCATGGTAGACCAACTTTTGTCAAATCTTTATATTAGACATGAAATGCTCTTAAAAGGGTCTGAAGGCCATAAACTTTCTTTTGATTAAATGTGAAAGACTCAGGATTGTGATTCTCTTCATTGAAAGCACACTCTTAGATCTAAAAATAAAAATTTAAAGCTGAAAAGATGTGGCTGATGAAGAAACTAAAGCTCTGGGAGGATAAATGGCTTGTCTGAAGTTTAGTAAGTGTACCTCTGGAATGAAAACTTGGGTCTTCTGAAACATGTTCTGTGATTTTTCAGATCCTTGATCATCTTTTTCTCTTCATTCTTACCTTAACAAACTGATCCTAGTGTTATCATGGTCTCCTTGCCATGCCAATATTAAAATAAGCCTTCAGTGTTACATGTTACATGAAAAGAACAATAGCAAGTGCCAGAGAAGAGATGTATAAGGAAACTAGAGAGCTCTGCGGATTGGTTGATGCTATTAAAATACTTTAAAAGAATGAAAGATTGTGGTAGATATCCAGAAAAAAAGAAGTTCAACCCTTTCAAATAGATAAATATCTTCTTCCCCCTCAAATATTTGCAATGAGCAGCAATTAAAAAACTGACAGGTAATTATTGGCAATATTAATAACTGAATGTTTAAAAACCTTTTTTATATTCATTTTTCAGGATTCTAAATAATCATTCATAGTAATTCACTTTTAAGTCAGTCCTGTTCCCTACTTATGTGAACATTTGTCACTAGATAGTAACATAGTAGTTGTCTGCTTGTGCTTCCCAGTTATAACCCTGTCATTGAAGGCTCCCTTCAGAAGGCTAAACTAAGCCAAGCCATCATGGCCCATCGGGGGATGGTAAGAAAGAGAACAATGCTACAACACCCTAAAGCTGCTGAAAGAAGCCAGAACAGTAGCAGCTTGAGGGATTTTGCCCAGACCATAGCATGTGCTCTGTGTTTAGTTTCACAGCTCATTATTGGACGGACACCCTCCTGACTGTGAGCAATTTTTGTTCCTTGAGGCCTGCTGATACTGGCTATGGTTCCATCATTGATTTGAACATAATCTGTGTGTTGCATCTTTATTGGATTGCTATGATTCATTTAAAAGGAAATGTTTTTGATCCTTACAGACTTGCTTTCATGGTGGGTAAGGTGGGTAGGGGGTTGGTGAGCAGCCTAGAAAACAAAGTGCTTTCAATGTTGCTCTTGGGCTTATGGCTGGAAGGGAGGACAGCTAAAAACACATTAGTCCTTTTGCTATTCAGAGGTTTGACTGCTTTAGCTAGGGCGCCCAGATTCATGATCCACTTTCTGTTTCCTGTCTAGCATCTATTTGATGCAATATGCTCCATGTCTCTTTTCATTAACTGAGATCTATATGATGTCAATTGAGAAAAACAGTAGCTGATGTTATGACAAAGATCTGTTATAAAGGCCTTTTACTTGGTTCTATTGTATATTTTACTATTGTGTTTTATGCCTGCAGCTTGGTTGTATTGAAAGTAAATATTTCAGCTGGGCCCTGCTGTTTTTTTTTTTTTTCTTTAAACTTGTCTTTGAAATGCTACATAAGTGAACTCCATCTATGGCAAACTTCTGACATTAACAAATGTGGGACAAGTAACCCCACCCAGGCATATAACGGCCATGCAAACACTCAAAACCAAAACTACAAGTAAAGGCATAATCTGCTCTAAGGGTAAATGAGATTTGGATTAACTTTAGTGTCACAGATAAAGCATCCTTTTTGACCGTAAATTATATCCTGCAACAAAGTGTGAGGTGCACTTCCGAGGACCCCCAGTACATTTGGTTCTGAAAGGAGAGAGGTAACATGTGCTTAAGAAGAGGAATATGAAACTTTACAGTTAAGTCAAGATGTATATGGTGTTCAAAGAATCAGGAAACAAGTACTCTTTCTCCTTGCTAGTGTACCTTACATAGTTCCTTGAACGGTTTGACATGAAATTAGTGCTCTGTTGCTATATCACATTAATGGAAAAGGTGATATGAAAACCTCACACTTTGCTGTAATCTCAACAATGTGAAGCAATGCCAACAAAACAAAATTAGAAACTGGTAATAGTTTGAAGGAAATTCTAGAGCTGAAAAATGATCCTAGCTTTAATGACACACACTGATTGATGGATCTCTGATTTGTGTTGCTCTTAGTGATTGTATTTTAATTACTAAATTAATAAATAAGAACTACAAATGAATTGTGAATACATTATCTATGTATAGGTATAACATGCATAAAGAAAATAATTACCAAAAGAGTTCCATACATTAAATTTATATTACAAATATAGAAAGTTCTAAGACAGCATACTAAGCAATTACTTAGTATTAATTAATTAATTCATGTTATTAAGCAGTGATGCCAATTGTTGATCTTTGACAACATGAATGCATTTTAAAGCTATGTAATTAATAATATTAATTTAACGTTATGGTGTTTCTCTAATTTTTGGAGGAGTGTATAAAGTTTTTCTAAATATCAAATTTTTAAGGAAAATTTGGATTTTCTTTAGCACTGGTAAAAATAAATAAGCTCCTGACAAACTGAAGCCAATATGCACTAACAAGTCAGTTTTCATGACTGCTCAACAGCTGTCTCCATATTATGTAATTCATTCAACATCCCTTCAGGGGAGGTTCACTTAATCCCTTCTTAGTGTTTGATCTATGGATCACTATATTTAAATATATGGGTCTACGATTATTGAAAACTACACAAAAAACATTAAAGATCATTTGAAGGGTTAAATTTATTGGCATCTGTTTCAAGCAATATGTCTTTAGTAAGCAGTCATTCCAAACTCTATATTATTTGTAAAACTAGTCCATGAATGAAGATTTTAAAATCGTTAGTTGTCTTGTTTCTATGGAAACAGCAGTAATTGACACTGATTGCTGAACTCAGGGAAAGTAGAATCAGAAGGTACCATTATGAAGAAGGCACCTCTATAAACTATAAAGGTAAATTAGCTGCCAGAAATAACTGTTTTACGTAAGGTTTATTATCCATGTAAAGTAACTTTCTGTACATAAAGCCCAGTTTATGTGCAATGAGATACTAAAAGGCTACTTTCCCTTTCCCCAGAAAATGCATCTATTAATGTGTGAGTATGTGTGTCTATATGTCTGAGAAAAATAGTACCAAACTGACAGTTTTTAAAAATTGCAGATACCAATAATGGTCTACTATATCACTGGATCCAGGGGTACAGCATCAGTGTGGCTATTCTTCTGTGATTATCTTTGAAACTGAGTTGAAGTTGTGTATAAACCAGGATACTCTTCTGATTTCATTGGCAGCAATGAACTCAAATTTAGAAAATCCTTATTTATACTCCTTGTCTGTGAGTATGGTGGGAAAAAACAAAAAACAAAAAAGCCCGAAGTCACCAAAAAATAAACATCTAGCCAGTTCATTTAAGGTCAAGCACATCAAAATTTAAACAATCTTTATAAATAATTTATTTTAGTTCTTCTAATAGTGAAGACATTAATGAGACAGAACTAGGGATTTTTATAAATTGCATTTGTAAACTTTGGTTATAGGAACATCATTATTATTATTTAAATGATTTCCCTTTAATTATTTATGACATTGTGTGTAGCACATGATTCCTGAACACTAGAATCTCATATTTGAAAATAGGCACTTATATTTTAAAGGTTCTCAGAGTTTTGTGATAGAAAATTCTACATAGGCAACTGATATAAGACATGTGTGTTAAGTAGGGCTCATTAATTATATCTAATTGTCCATAAATGGCTCTGAGTTGTCCATGAGCCCCTAAAACCATATACAAAGTTTTTTGTATAGGTACATTTGTCTGGAATGAGGATGAACAAATTTTAGTAATTCCTCAAGACTCCTGAACCCAGCAGGTAAAAACACACTGCTGCAGTTTTTTAAGCTTGTTCATGAAACTCTAGGGGCTCTTAAGATTTTTGGGGGGGAAGTGGGTCCAAAATTCAAAATTATTTGTATAATAATACCAATATATTATTTACCTTTCACTGTGGCATGGCACAAAATTGAGTGGGTAAAATGGCTCCTTAGTACAAAACCAAAGCATTTAGATAAAACTATACTATTGTCAGTATAGTTTTCATTGCCATACACTCACAATTAGAGAAAAAAAATTCAACTTACAAATGATGAAGTGTAAAAATTAATTTTATTGAATTTTGACCATTGGCCATGTGTCTTTTTAATACTCTATTTGCCAAAGTGGGAAGTATGTGTAAAACAGGTTTTGCTGCATATAGAAATATGATGGTTGTCTCAAG
Source organism: Canis lupus baileyi (assembly GCF_048164855.1). Lineage (NCBI taxonomy): Eukaryota > Metazoa > Chordata > Mammalia > Carnivora > Canidae > Canis > Canis lupus. The sequence continues at coordinate 63,377,443 of NC_132841.1, forward strand.
GAAAAGCATTTTTACAGTTAGTGGGGAAGAGAGCTCAACTAGATGGTTTATTTCCTCCCCAAAGCACTATTTTTAGTCTAAAGGATTAATGACAGACTATGGTTATTTAGATTTAAGTATCTGACACATACTTTCCAGAAAGTGAATTAGATGATCCTATTAGAGGAAATAACTGATGGTATATGTTGCCAATGATAAAATATGAACATTGAAAGGAAACTAGAATTTTGAGTGCCTTATATTTGTCAGAATGAGCTTGACAGTATGTGAAAATTTATCTGATGAAACTGATATAATGAAATGTGTCAATATTTGGAAGATCTGTATGGCTCAGGGAGCCAATATCCTCTAACTTACAAATTCATGATGTAAAAAGTCATGTATGCACCTCATTAAAGAGTATATAGAGATGGTAAGTAAGTATATGAAAAGATGCTTATGTCACATGCCAGTACGGAATTGCAAATTAAAGTAATCAGATACCTCTACACACATATGTTGATGAAAATCCAAAGCACTCACAAATATTGGCAAGGATGTGAAGCAACAGGAACTCTCATTCGTAACTGTGGGAATGTGAAATGGTGCAGCCACTCTGGAAGACAATATGGCAGTTCCTTACAGAACTGACCAATGTTTAATTATGCTTTGTTTTTTGTGTTTTGTTTTTGTTGTCCTTTTTTTCAAAAAAGATTTTTATTCATTTGAGAGAGAGAAAGTGAGCGAGCATGAGTTGGGGGTAGAGGCAGAGGAAAAGGGAGAAGCAGACTCCCTGCTGAGCAGAGAGATGGATGTGGAGCTCTATCCCAGGATCCTCAGATCATGACCTGAGCCCAAGGCAGACACTTACCTGACTAAGCCACCCAGGTACCCCTGTTTTTGTTGTTCTTTTTAAAAATGTATTTTTGAGAGAGGGAGAAGGTGCACACAGACTGAAGGGGCAGAATGAGAGAGAGAATCTTAAACAGACACCATGCTGAGCACAAAGCCCAACACAGGGCTTGTTCTCAGGACCCTGAGATCACTACCTGATCTGTGGAAACCAAGAATCAGTCATTTAAATGACTGCACCACCCAGGCGCTCCTGTTAGTTACCCTTTGATTTAGTAATTGCTCTTCATGGTATTAACCCAAAGTAGTTGAAAATTTTTGTTCACATAAAAGGCTGCATTTGGATATTTACAGCAGCTTTTTTCCTAGTTGCCAAAACTTGGGAGGCAACTAAGATGTCCTTCAGTAGGTGAATGGATAAATAAGCTATGGTCCATCTATGCAATGGGATACTATCTAACGATAAAAAGAAATGAGCTATCAGGACATTAAAAGACATGGAGGGACTCAAATGCATATTACTACGTGAAATAAATCAATCTGAAAAGGCTATAAATAATATGATTCCAATTTTATAGCATTCTGGAAAAGGCAAAACTTATGAAGACAGTAAAAAGATCAGTGGTTGTCAGAGGTTGTAGGGGAGGGGGATGAATAGGCAGAGCAAAGGGGATTTTCAGGACAATGAAACTACTTTGTAGGATACTATAATGGTAGATTCATGTCACTGTTTGTCAAAATGTAAAATGTAGAACACCAAGAATAAACCTTAATGTAAATGATGGACTTTGCATGATAATGATGTGACAATGTGAGTACATCGATTGTAACACATACTACTCTGGTGCAGGATGTTGATAGTTGGGGACACTATGATTGTTTAGGGCAGGACATACAGATGATTTGAACAAAATATGGGTTAGGGGTGCTGAAGCCCTGAGCATTTGAAAATCTGTGTATAACTCTCGACTCCTCCAAAACTTAACTACTCCTGCTGTTGACTGACTGCCTTCTTGATAACATAATCACTTACTTGACATATATTTTGGGTGTTATATATATTATATACTGCATTCTTACAACAAAGTAAGCTAGAGAAAGAAAATATTATTCAGAAAATCATAAGGAAGAGAAGATATATTTATAGTACTGTATTTACTGAAAACACTCTCATATAAATGGACCCGAGCAGCTCAAACTCATCTTGTTCAAGGGTCAACTGTAAATGGGAACACAGTTTTTTGCTTAATTCTCCTGTGAACCTCAAACTGTTCCAAAAGATAAGGTCTATTAAAAATCACTTATGTGTAAAAATTTCATACAAAATGCCATACATAATAAAAAATTCCATATGGATGATAAAGAATTTTAATGGAATTAGGTACAAAAAAGTTCAATAATATGATTACAGAGTCCACATAACAATGAATCTTTAGGAAACTACCACTCATTGAGTTTTGCTATAGTACTAAGAAAGAACATAGACAATTATGTGAAAAATCTATTAAAATACTTCTCCCTTTTCCAACTAGAAATCCTTGTGAGATCTGATTTTCGTCACTTACTTCAACCAAAATAACATCCTGCAGCAGATTAAATGTAAAGGCAGATTCCAGCTATCTTCAGTTTAGACACATTAAATTTGAAAAAAAGGTAAAACATTCTTTTCATTATTTTTTTTGAAAAGTATAATTATGTTTCTTAAAAAAATTACATGTAAAATGTTTATCATTTAAAATTAAGCTAATGCATAATTTCTTTAAATGTTTCAGTTTTAATTTTTAATGTGGTAAATATCCATTCAGTGGGCAGCCCAGGTGCCTCAGCGGTTTAGTGCTGCCTTCAGCCCAGGGCCTGATCCTGGAGACCCGGGATCGAGTCCCGCGTCGGGCTCCCTGCATGGAGCCTGCTTCTCCCTCTGCCTCTTTCTCTCTCTCTGTCTCTCTGTCTCTCTCTCTGTGTCTCTCATTAATAAATAACATCTTTAAAAATATATATATATCCGTTGAGAGAACCCACAAAAAACAAAGCTCTTTGGAGTCCTCAATAATTATTAAGAGTATAAAAGTGTCCTGATACCAAAACATTTGGGAAATCCTGAACTCAAGTAATGTCTCTTGTGTTAGGCAAAAGTGTGTATTTTCTTCATTGAACTTCATGTATTTAGATTCCTTTTTCCTCATTTTCCTTAATGAATGAAATTGTAGAAATTTAACAATTAGTAGGAGTTGATCTAATTTAGTTCAGCTGACTATGTTTAATTCACTTGTTTCCCAAGCTGCCTGAAGCAAGTTCAACACAATTTCATGGCTGTTTATTCTGCCAATTTGTTTTGTCAAGAAGATACATGCTTTTCTTATTCAAATTATGAAATTCAAGGGTTAGTACTTTTTTTTTTTTTTTTTGGTTAGTGCTTTTGAAAAAATAAATTTTATCTTTATTTCTCTGGGAGAATGATGTATCTTCCATTTAGCATATAGGGGCCCTATGCATATTAGTGAAGATAAATAAGCAATAATATAAATTCAATTCACTGGTTTATATTGTGGAGCAAAATACATAAGGAGACAAAATTCCCCAGTTTATACAAAATCAACATAAGATCCAAACAAGTGACTAAAAAGTCAGTCAACAGTATTAATATGTGTGCCTTGGCCAAAAGAAAAAACTATTTTTAGACAAAATACATCATACACTCTACAAAATCATAACAAAAGATGGACGTTTTTTTCTAGCCATCTTGATTTAATCATTTCATATTTAAAGGGGACATAAATATAATGTAAGAACTATCCATTTAAGATTTTTAATAATTTTCTGAACCTTGTCATTGTTGATGAATCACAAAAGAACATGAGGCCCACATGAAAGTCTGAGTTCTCTTTCCTTCTTCAGAGATCCTAGATGTCTTACCCCTTCTCTTTTTCTTTTTCTTTATGATTCTGACACTTGAGCTGTGCCCATTAGGTTATATTCTCAATGAAACCAACTTTCAGTTCAAAAGGCATTGAACTTTATATAGTAATCAATCAAATCACTCCATGTGGTCATTTAAGGTTAGGGCAGTGTTTTTCCTATTCATAGCTTTTCTGATATCATTTTAGCTTAGAGAAAATATACTTCAGTATATTAGATTTCTCTTTTGGTGAACTTTCCTATCAACATATTCTGAAATCAGTTATTAATATTCAAAAAAGCATAATAAACTGTGATAGATTGGAACTTAAATTTATTCTAACTCCTGTATTTTGTTGATAATGACACTGATGACACAGGACTTAGTGTCACAGAAATAATAAATTGAACAGATAAATAGAATAAATAGATGACACATGACTGAGTGATACAGAAATAATAAATAGAACTTCAAACTTATGAGTCTGGTGCAATTGATAATACTTCTTGCTAAAGTTAATTACTTAACTGGTTCTAATTACTTGCTGGTTTTTATTCTATGAGATCAAAGCATCTTTTCTGTATAATTTTAAAGCTACTATTATTTTTTTGCAGAGTAATGAAAACAGAAGACTGGAAAGATAAGAACTCAGGCTGAAATCTGTTTACCATTTTATGATAGATACTACTTATTAGCTTAGTTGTGGAAAATAGTCAACACTCATTGAAAAACATTATGGGTAAAGGGAAATTCTAAGGTTTAGCTAATTAGTAAGTCATGGGCACAAATCAAGCTTATCAAACTGCAGTGGAGCCACTGTGCATGGCTTGTCTTCAAATGCAAACAGAAAGGGATATTGAGCACTGCAACTGATGAATTAAAATGGCGCTTGTCAATTGTGAGAAGCATTTTAAGTGAGACTCCAAGCAGAATAGCTGCTTCCTTTAAAAAAGCTTTAAACCCAGTAGGCTCACTACTTAGCAAGGACCATAGCAGTATTAGAAGCTGAATGCTCCAGACGGAAAGCAGCCTCTAGAAGCAGAGATGCAGAAAGAGTATATTGCACTGTGATACAGCCCTGTCTGGGAAGATACTACCATCTTAACATATTAGAAGGTAGCAGAATCTTCCTAGATGGCAAACCTTAGTACTCAGTAACTATACTTAAGTGCATGAGCAATAATTAAAAATAAGGCTTCTGAAGCAAAAAGTGGGCATCCTTATATAGCCAGGCCTAGTGGGACAACATTAGTACTGGAGTCACAGAAGATTCAAGAGGAGCTATCCTAGAGACCACTGCCTGAGCCATGCTTGTTGGTTTCATAACTAATTCCTTAGAGAGGAAGAAATGGAACTGTACTAAGACTCTATCGTCATAATCATTGTTCATAGATATGATATCAAAGTATATAATTCTCACTGTAAAAGTGGGTTTAGATATTATCAACCGATCCTTCTGTTTTTATAACAAACTTCTCATCTTTGGGGTAGATATATAGATATTTGATTGGATCAATGCATTTGTCTAAGTATTTGAATCAGGATTCTGGAACTCAGAATGGGCAAGGGCAGATAGTACCCCATCCTGCCCATTCTGATTCACTGGCCCAAGTTTTCTTCACATGAGCCTCTCCCTAGAGAATCTGACTTATTCAGTGTTATCTCTGTGAAGCTTTGCTATAGTGTTAATTATCTCAGAGTTCGTTGTTTTGATAATTTCACGCTTCAGCAGAATAACATCCATTGCAAGTATGCAGAAAACAGCTTTTCAATTTGCAAAGAAACCCCTCAATGAGATCTTAAAAGAAGCTATTTGCAGTATTCCAAGAAGAGATTCCTTTTACATAACAAAACATTATTTCCAAGATTTAATTTTGTCATTGCTTTTCGTTTTCTGTAAAAAGACTGCTTGATACAAAAGGTCAAGGTATCAGCAAAACATAGACAGATTTTTGCTGAATGACACAAACCTGTCAGAATGCTGAGCTTTGATGTTCCATTAAGTGATCGATGTAGATTACTGACTTTTGGCTAAATGCTACTCAACCAGATAAGGTCAATACCTGTTAGTTCATTGGTGGAATAATTAATCAATCAATACAGGATGCTTGAAGTCAGGGAGAATTATTGCTAGGCTTGTATCTCCGGCTTTGGTCACAGAAATTATTTAAAAACATCCTTGCAGCATTAACCCCCTGTGTGCAGGCTTTATTGTAGCATTATGTATCCAGGGGAAGGGAAGAAAAAAATTCCAGTGAGCAGCACTTCTTGTAACCTTGAGCTCCCCAGAAGGAAAAGCCTCTAACAAGCTGAGTGCATCATCATTAGTTCTTCCTTTCACATCATCGCACTCTGCTTGTAAAATAATTACATGCAATTTTTCTATTTTACAGTTGGACCACATGACTCCCTGTTCTTTTTGCACAGTGACTCACCCCTCCCCCAGACTGCCTGGTTGAAGGCTGGAACTGCTCACCTTTAAACATCTCAGCCAGAGGCTTTTATGGTGGCTGGCTACAGTATTTCCTAAGAGCTAAAAAATAATCCATCTGGTTCACAGAAAAATTCTCTCTCCTCACTACTTCCTCTTTCCAATGCAACCAAAATTTTCCTTCTTTGAAACGTACTATGCAAGGATTCTTTGTATTTTTCTAAGTGGTATAGTCGCAATTTCTTTGAACTTGTGATTTTAGGACAATTGATAATACTTCTTACTGGTTCTAATTACTTGCTGGTTTTTATTCTATGAGATCAAAGCATCTTCTCTGTATAATTTCACAAGCTACTATTATTTTGTTTTTGCAGAACTAATGACAATGCATTTATTCATTTCAACAAATAGCTACTGCATATTTAGTATGACTCAGGCACAGCATTGATCTTTGCTCTCAAGAAAAGGTGCCTTCTGGTTTTCACGTCACTTCTTATCTTACTTCATTTAATCTTTTCACAACCCTGTGAGATGGATAGCAGGATTAGAAGAAATGTGTTATAAGAAACTTAATTGTCTAAGACTTATTTTCTAGAAGACACTTACTTAGCTAATGACTTAGAAACAAAACACAGAATTCCTAGATCTTTAGGAATCTAGAGTGAAGCTATTGACAATTTTCACTCAAGTGATATTAACAATACCCCCAATAAGACATAGCATGAGGCCTCTGCCAGCCTTAAAGTCCCTTTGTGTGAAGTCACTCTTCCTTCATGTAAAAACACAAGAAGGAAAAAAAAACAAAGAAAAATCAAGTTAAAATATTATTACATATTTGAAACAATCTAACTTAGCTGAGCCCTGCCTAGACAAGCTCTGAACAAATCTGCCTATACTCCCATCCATTTCCCCACACCCTAGATAACTCACCTGATAGCAATCATAAGCTAAGACAAATGGCTTCCCCAAGATGAGATGATAAGGTCAGCTGCACAGTTGAGGTAGAAATGAGAATTGAGTTTCTTAAGGCTACCAGTTGACTCATGAGAAAAATGACCTGAGGACGTGCCTGGCCCATGGTTGGGGCAAGGTGCTGGCATGCTAATGGGTGCATTAGGAAACAGGTGTGGATTTTCTCCTCAAGAGGGTTGGCGTGGGATTATAAAGGAGTAGGATCTCCCCCACTGAGCAGGATTTCTCTGAGAGGTGTATAATTTCCATCTCCATGCTTGCTTGCCCACATGCTTTCAAACAGGATAGTATATGACTATTAGGTGAATTGTGAACGCTAGTACTTAATACACTGCATAATTCAAACAGTCATGTTTCAGGTTGTGCTGTCCTAGAATTTTTGTTGCCGTATCATTTCTAGATGTGGTCCATGTCCTGCCCTCTGGAATCAGGGTGTTTTCTTTGTCAACTCAATATTGCAGATGTAACTCTGTGTAAATTTCTGAGCCCAGATATTAAGAGATTGTCAGCTTCCACTAGCTGAATCTTGGAGCACTCCCTCTGGGAGCCCTATAATGTCAGGTAAGAAGCCTGAATATCCGGAGACCATGATGTTGGAGAGACCGAAAGTTGGCATTTTAGTTGACAGTCTCTGCTAAGTCCAGCCTTTCAGTCATCCCTGCCAATTCATCAAGCATGTAAGTGGAACCATCTCAGTTACCATAGACCAGCCAATCCATGAGCTGACTACTGATTGGGCTCAGTCAAAACCGAAGAACCATCCAATGGGGTCCTGCTTGAATTTCTGATCTACAAAATTGTGTGCAAAACAAAATGGTTGTTATTTTAAGCCACTATATTCTGAGGTAATTTGTTACATGATGATTGGTAACTCAAACAGGTGATGATCAAAGGAAGCACTGGTAGGAGTATAGGGAAGGAGGAGAGGAAGAGGAAGGAAGTCAATATACAGAATCCATTAATGAATAGGTTCTGCGGATGACTGAGCTTCTATCCCTCAAGTGGAATTCAGCTTAGGGTTGAGGGCTATTGGTGGGACTGAGTTGGCATTCCTGCTCATTGTGGTTGTAGGCCTAATGTGTTCCTGAGCTCAGAGAAAGTCTTCAGAGTCTAGTGCGTACAGTAACGAAGTTGAAAATGTGTGCATAAAGATGAGTGTCAAGGGGGAAGGATGGGAGTGACAGAAACTGTTACAACGTGGAGGGTCTTTGAAAGAAGTTTTAGGGAGAATATATCATTACTGCTTCTTGAGAATGACTTCTGTGCCAAATATACAGTGACTGCAGGCATATGTGTTCTGCCTTTATTCCCTATCTCCAGGGTCTTAATTACTTAAGGCCCAACTCAAATAGCATCTATTCCTTGATGCCCTCTTTGACCTACTCTAAGTAAAATTAGTCCTTCCTGCATTTGACACTCTATGACACACTTCTAGAATTCAGGTCCATGGCACTGAGTGTCTTACCACATTTTGTCATAGTTTAGTGTCAGTCCTTCCATTTCCTGACTCCTTTTACTGCAGCTAAACTCCAGTAGGGAAACAGACTGATGGGCCAAGTCTTAGGGATCGTTTTTATTTATCATACTAGGATCTCATGGGAGGCTTGAGAGGTGGTACACAGAAGATGATCAAGACTTATTTATTGTATTACTGAAGTAAATGTATCAGTCACCTTATGCCTTTTCAAAAGTACTTTCATCTTATTAGGAAGAAGGCAGAAAATTTCTTATACATTCTAATTTAAACATGTATCCAACAAAAATCCACTGCACTGAGGGGACCATATTTATTTGACAGATATATTTTGGGGAACTAGAAACACAGCAACAATAGTAAAAACAAATATTCTCCAAGATTCTTGGTGGTCTGTCAGTTCTTACAAGGTCTTTGGTGAAATAATAGGGCCAGGGAAAATGTCCCAAAGGCCTCTACTTAGGGAGTTATTTTTGGCATATCTCAAAAAAATTTTGAATTATTACTCTAGGTAATAAATGCAGCAAGAAAGTGTTATTTGAAAGACCATTACTATATTCACCAAGATTTTCCAAATACCTATAAAAAATTCTTATAATGTCAACATATTGGTAGTCATTTCTCACGTTTTAGTATATAAATAATGCTGTTTTGATTTGGTAGTTCTTGCAACACAAAAAAATAAAGTCATATAAGCTAAGGATAAGGCCTCAGCTCTTTATTAATTTGTGATTAGGATATACAAGTACCTTGGCTGCAGACAGTATGTGTTTGAGTCCTTAGTATAGCACTAACCTTTCCAACATGAGGGTCATTTGAAGGCAGAGTTGGCTTTCTTTGGTCTCATTATTAATATATCCACTTTCAAACTTAATACAAAGAAAAGAAAAATAACTTCATTATCCCTCTGTTCACCTAACATTCCAAGATGCAAACTCCCAATAGTTAGCATTTCACACCATATTCTGGTGATTTCTCTGGTCTCTGGTTTATCTCTGGCCTCAAAATCCATGTGTCTTAGGACATTCATTTCCAATCCTCATGCCATTGCTCATGCTGTCTCCTTGACTAGATTTCCTTCTTCCAATCCAGCTGCTGATTCTTGGTCACTTGTACTATCAGTGCTGGTACCATCCTGTGCAAAAAGCCTGATAGGGTGAGATGATATGCTTCAATGCTTTTCTAAATATCCTACTTTTTCTAACCTACATATAACTTTGCACATTTCTTACAGATTTTTGTGTTTATGTGGCATACCTTACCTTCACACTTTGTAAGTATACAATTCAATGATTTTTAGTAGATTATAGAGAGGTGCAATAATCACTGCAATGCAGCTTAGAATGTTTCTACCATCCTCCCCCACCAAAATTCTTTGTTACATTTTTTGCCAATTTCTGGACATACCTCCAGTCTAGACTGATCTCTTTCTGTCTCTACATATTTGACTTCTCTCCTCTGTACTTCATATTCAAGATGAAGCTTTTTGCATCTCTCTTCTTTTACTTAACATTTTTTAGTGTTCACTCATGTTGTAGTGTATATGAGTAGTTCATTCTTTTTTATTGCTGTAGAGTATCCCATTAATAAGTATACCACATTTTTTTTATCAACTCACCAGATGATGGACATTTATTTCCACTTTGACGCTACTGTGAATAATACTGCTATGAACATTTACATACAAACTTTGAGTTGATATGAGTTTTCATTTCTCTTGGATAGATACCTAGGATTTGAATTGTTGGGTTATATGGTAAGTTTATGTTTAACTTTGTAAGAAACTGTCAAATTGTTTTTTGCAAAATGGCTGCATAATTTTATATTTCCACAAGAAATGCATGACAATTTCAGTTTTTGCATCCTTGACAATAGTTTTTAGTCTGTCTTTTAATTATAACTCTTTTAGTAGGTGTGAAGTAGTATGTCACTGTGGTTTAAATATTCATTTCCTTAATGGATAATGTTGTTGAACATTATTTTCATGTTTTTAAAAAAGATTTTACTTATTTGTTCATGAGAGGCACACAGAGAGAGACAGAGAGAGAGGCAGAGACACTGGCAGAGGGAGAAGCAGGCTCTCTGCAAGGTGCCCAACGAGGGAGTTGATCCTGCACCCCGGGATCATGCCCTGAGCTGAAGGTAGATGCTCAGGCATCCCTATTTTCATGTTCTTATTAGGCATTCTTTGGTAAGATATCTCTTTAAACCTTTGCTCATTTTATGAGCTGTTTGTCTTCTTATTATAAAGTTGCCAGAGTTCTTTACATATTCTAAATACAAACCTTTCATCAGGTATATGATTTGAAATATTTTCTCCCAGTCTGTGGATTATCTTTTCATTTTCTTCATGGTGTCTTTGAAGCACTAGTACTTTTAACCACTCAGTTTCAAGAAATTGTTTTATAACTCAATCCTTCGTACTAATATCCTTGAGAGCAGAAGCTGAGCACATGTATTGATATGTCCACCTACTTGCATGGTGCTTAAGAATTACTAAGAAACTGCTTGGGCTAAGCACTGTTCTAAGTTCTTTGAATAGATTAATCCTTTTAATCCTTGTAGGAACCCTATGATATAGGTATTATTAAAACTGAAATTCAGCCAAGTAAGTTACTCCTAAGGTCACACAGACTGGGATTCTGACCCTGGAGCTCAGGCTCTTGATCCCTACACTGCTTCCTTTTCTTTTCTTTTTTTTTTTTTTAAGATTTAATTATTTATTCATGAGAGACACAGACTGAGAGAGAGGCAGAGACCAGGCAGGCTCCATGCAGGGACTCAATCCAGGGACTCCAGGATCATGCCTCTGGCCAAAGGCAGGCACTAAACTGCTGAGCCACTCAGGCATCCCCCTATACTGCTTCCTTAATTAGTGTATATCGCTAGAGATTATTAGATGCAAATCTGTATTTTCTCACTTATTGACTAATGATTTTTTTATATTATCACATAGTAACTGGACTCAAGAAAAAAAAAAGCAATTTAAGTCCTGTGGACTAGAAGCTGAATTACCACTAAATTCAATATGATGAGTAATCACAGGGACCTATTTGGTCACCAGGATTTCAGCTCTTGAATTATTTTTTATTTGATGGAAATAACAATGTGAGATGTTGGTGCAAAGTCCTCTGTTTGGAGAGTAGCAATTGTGGGTAAATGAACTGGCTAAATGGCTCTCAGATTCCTCATGAAGTGATTGCACCTGCTTTATAGTATGATGATGAGAAACAAGTAACATATATTATTTTAAAAAATGCATTGCGCTTTATAAATATCAGCTGTAAAATATGATTACTAGTACCTTATTCACAGGGTAAGGATTAAATGATGATTTTCATAAAGAGTTTTGCCTAGTGTCTCGGAACTAGTTAAATGCTTGAAAAAGTGGCTTATAATAATTTTTGCACTTTTTATGAGCCACATCTTTCTTTCTGTTCTGCTTTCAATTTCCTGATTTGATATAGTCACTGTATGCATTTATTCAAATATATTTACTTCTAGTAAACACCTTTACAAAGGTTATACTGACTGTCCTGTCAAATAGCCTGATTTAAACAGATGACCATTTTTTAAGCTTATTAAATAAAAACTTTTTTTTTAAAGATTTTATTTATTTAATCTTGAGAGACACATACAGAGAGAGAGAGAGAGAGAGGCAGAGACACAGGCAGAGGGAGAAGCAGGCTCCATGCTTCCAGCAGGGAGCCTGATGTGGCACCCAATCCGGGGTCTCCAGGATTACATCCTGAGCTGAAGGCAGGGCGTGATCCCGGGATCTGGAATTGATCCCTGCCTTTGATTTAGGGCGTAATCCTGGAGACCCCGGATTGAGTCCCACGTGGGGTTCCCTGCATGGAGTCTGCTTCTCCCTCTGCCTGTGTCTCTGCCTCTCTCTGTGTATCTCTCATTTTATTCTTTTATAAGAATAAAATCTTTAAAAAAAAGGAATTTACTTTTCAAAACAAATGAAACTTATAAATGTTCATGATATACATACCTTCTTTTATTTCAGTTTAATTTTTCCAGCTTTATTGATGTATGATTCACAAAAGCACATATACAACATTAATTTTTATAGGTGTAAAATCTCAAGATTTAATATATGTATACATTGTGAAATAATTACTACAGTCAAGTTAACCACACTTCTATTACTTCATAGCTTTCTTTCTTTCTTTCTTTCTTTTTCTTTCTTTCTTTCTTTCTTTCTTTCTTTCTTTCTTTCTTTCTTTCTTTCTTTCTTTCTTTCTTTCGCCTTTCTCTCTTTTTTCTCTTCCTTTCTTTCTTCCTGTTGTTGAGAACACTCAAGATCTATTCCTTTAGCAAATTTTATGTATATTATATGGTAATATAGTATTATTAACTATAATCACCATGCTGTATATTAGATTTCCGGAACTAATTCATCTTATAACTTACAGGTACAGCTTTCTATAATGACATTATTTCTTACATGCTTTTTGTTTATTCGTTCTGTCTTGCAAACATTTCTGTGATTATAAACCATACAGATTTAACAGACTATCAGACAAGGGTTTATAATTTAACACTACTTTATTCTTGCAGGTTACACCAGTTACTGGAGAAAGTTAAATTTTCCCAACTGGTATCATATTTATATATATAAACCTTTGTTTTAAGATTAGCTATAATTCTATAAATATCTGCTCTCCTTTCTAGCTTTGATATTTATCAGGGAAGTACAGATTTAATCATAAAATATGACATCATTAAATGCCTGTCTCTTGCTTATAATTATTAAATCAAAGCAGAAACATAGCTCTAAGTATATAATAATTTGTATTTAAAATAATAAAACTCCATGAAAGCAAATGCAAATAATTAAGTAGGTATATTGTATTCAATCTATTTATAAAGAGTCTTATATTTTAATGAAAATTCAGAATAACTCTTTTAGAATAAAAAAATAACATTTTAGAATATATAAACATGTTTATTATCTTCATATTCAGACCTTCACCATTCACCAATTCCTTAAGCAGTGTTAAGACATTTCAGAAAGGCAACTATACTTGCTTTCATTTAAAACAAAAGAAACAAAAAAATAAAGCCATCACTGTGAAAGATGGGGAAAAGATTATTTCTAAATATTGAAAACCATGTATTATAAGTCTGGTAAGGCTAGACATAGTCATTGTAAAGTCTCCACGCTGGGAATTATATCCCACTAGATCCAGATTTCATGTGAGTACATCTCACTACAACACAAGAGCTATTATAATATTAGAGCAGAAAGTCTACTTTCTCCTGCCCAAAGCTGTCATAAATGCTTAAACCTTTGAACAGAATGTCAGTTTTAAACCCCTTAAGGAAACTGGAATTGATAGTAAGATATCTGATGGCCGGGGATCACCTCTCCACCCAACCCTGGCCTTTGACTTTTACCTTCCTATTATGAGCATTACTGAAGAGAAACTTAGCATATACTACACAGTATGATGAAATGGTAGGCATTTAGAAACCCTGTGTAAAAAGTTACAGGCTTCTGCTAGGCTTTTACTCTGCTATTAGCACCAAATAGGCTCCTAGTCCAAACTTGGAATTTGCCCAGAAGCAAACCCTGTAATGCTATTCAATATGACAAATGTCACCCTTATTCTGTATTCTCTTCTTTATGAAGGAAATTTTCATCCTTTATAAGAAATGTTTCAGAAAATTAAAAATCCTTATCATTTCCTCCTTTGTTAAATGTTGGCAAAAAATAGTATTAAATGTTTTGATTGACATACTGTAGAGGGTTATAATGAATGTATGAGACTTTCTAAAATCTTATTTTGAGATTGTGTTTTAGAATTTGTGTAGATTCAATTCACTAGTATTTTAACATTAGTTTAGCTTGGCCAAATAAACTTCACATAACTGGAAATGGCCTTGTTGGCCTTCACCCAGTACTGAGGGGGAATTTATTTATTTAAAAATTGGTCATGCAGATCATTTTACACAATTAGCTATTATATCAGAAGAGGCTAGATTCTGTTGCTGTCTTAGACAAGCCTCCAAATAAGTTGCTTACCATGGCAGGTGACTTCTTATTCATGCAAAGTCGGTTATCAGACAAAATAACTATCCAGAGCAACTAGTTACACATGAGAAGGCCTCCTCCCTTTCTCTGTCTCCCCACACCTGCCTCTCCCTATACATAGTACGATTGTAATGGATCACCCCGAATCTGTGGGCCTTCTTAGTTGATGCATCAGAAGAGCTAAGGTGGTCTTGCCTCTTCTTTTCTATGCTTTACCTTGGAATTCATGTCTCTTCCACCCACAGCCTATTGCCCAGGCCTAGTCGTGTGACCTTTAACTAACTGTAAACGGAGGAGAACTGGGCGGTACTGAATGACGCCCTGGATGAAAGAAGTATCCTCAAAAAAGGGTGCATCTTCCCAAGATCGAGAGCCATTCTCAAAGACAATCAAAAGAAAGCCAATTTTCCAGAGAGCTGACAACAGTCCATAGGATCCTAGGCACAAATGGAGTGCAACCCACATTTCTGTCTGGCAATAATTTTGTACCACCAACCTCATAGTTAAGCTGCCTGTGTAGGCAAGAACTGACAAACTTCAGGCCCCAGGCAGCAGAAAGCCAAGGTCTCAGACACAAGACAAGACAAACAAGAAGGCGACAACTATCCCTGGGAGAGAAGTCATTGATAACCAATGGGCACCGCAGAACTAAATTCACAAAGTCTGGCTTTGGAAAGGAAGGAGCGACACGAAATTTCTACGTTGTGAGTCCCATAGTGGCTGTTACCCATTGTTGACTTCCCATATGACCACACTAGAGCGTTTCTCGAACTCCAGAACCTTTTTGGGAATTTTTAAAAAAGATTTATTTATTTTTATCTATTTATGATAGACAGAGAGAGAGAGAGAGAGAGAGAGAGAGGCAGAGACACAGGAGGAGGGAGAAGCAGGCTCCATGCTGGGAGCCCGACGCAGGGACTCCATCCTGGGCCTCCAAGATCGCGCCCTGGGCCAAAGGCAGGCGCTAAACGGCTGAGCCACCCAGGGATCCCCCTTTTTGGGAATTTTAATAAGCCCCTGAATCTTTCTGGGATGCAGAAGCTTTTTTTGGGAATTTTAATAAATCCTAGAACATTTCTGAAATCCCAGAACCTTTCTGGGAACTATGTATACGTGTACCTACAATCATAAAATATATATGATATGATATGATATGATATGATATGATATAATATAACATAATATAATATAATAATATATTAGTTTGCTTGGATCATAGAGCTGCACAAAAGGGTGGAGCCCAGACCCGACAACGACTTAACCGACAACCCCGGGAAGATACGGACAAGAGGAGCCTTGACGCTTGCGGGTGATTCAGCAGGCGCCTCGCCTGTGCCTCTAGTTGTCTCACAGCCCGAGCAATCAGCTTTAGAATCCATTAGTCAGGGCAGCCCGGGTGGCTCAGCGGCTTAGCGCCCCCTTCGGCCCAGGGCGTGACCCCAGAGTCCCGGGATCGAGTCCAGCATCGGGCTCCCTGCGTGGAGCCTGCTTCTCCCTCTGCCTGTGTCTCTGCCTCTTTCTGTGTGTCTCTCATGAATAGATAAATTAGAATCTTTGGGGGAAAAAAAAAAAAGAATCCGTCAGTCACCAAAACTGTTAACAAATGATGTCAAAAGACAATCTGGGTGGTACACACAGGACGCTGTTTCACACTTCACGAAGTGGCAGTCTCCTGTGGAGAACCGCAAAATGCGGCAGAAGACAGGCAGCTGTCATAGGGTAAAGAATAAAAAAAATGACCACGAGAAAAATGCAAATCTCTGAGTGGCTGGAGCTCTCAGAACGAGGACAAGGTCGGCTCCATCTTGGACTCAGTTGCGCGAACAGACTCATCCACGGAGGCAGCGCAGCCCGCTTTTCCGTCCGGCCACATCTAGCCGCAGCTGGGGTGCAGCACACTTTTCAGTCCGGCCATCCTTTGGTGCCGAGCAGATGGTTGCTCCCGGCCTGAACGGAAGCCGGAACGACAACCTGAGTGCACAGGCCCGCAGAAGGCCAAGCCAAGTTCTGAGAGACGAAGTGAGACAAACCGGAGGCAATATATGCCTGAGGGAGAGAAAAAGGACAGATAACCGGTCAGGAACGCCGTGACACCTTCCCTTCCCTTCCCTTCCCTTCCCTTCCCTTCCCTTCCCTTCCCTTCCCTTCCCTTCCCTTCCCTTCCCTTCCCTTCCCTTCCCTTCCCTTCCCTTCCCTTCCCTTCCCTTCCCTTCCCTTCCCTTCCCTTCCCTTCCCTTCCCTTCCCTTCCCTTCCCTTCCCTTCCCTTCCCTTCCCTTCCCTTCCCTTCCCTTCCCTTCCCTTCCCTTCCCTTCCCTTCCCTTCCCTTCCCTTCCCTTCCCTTCCCTTCCCTTCCCTTCCCTTCCCTTCCCTTCCCTTCCCTTCCCTTCCCTTCCCTTCCCTTCCCTTCCCTTCCCTTCCCTTCCCTTCCCTTCCCTTCCCTTCCCTTCCCTTCCCTTCCCTTCCCTTCCCTTCCCTTCCCTTCCCTTCCCTTCCCTTCCCTTCCCTTCCCTTCCCTTCCCTTCCCTTCCCTTCCCTTCCCTTCCCTTCCCTTCCCTTCCCTTCCCTTCCCTTCCCTTCCCTTCCCTTCCCTTCCCTTCCCTTCCCTTCCCTTCCCTTCCCTTCCCTTCCCTTCCCTTCCCTTCCCTTCCCTTCCCTTCCCTTCCCTTCCTTTCCTTCTTCCCTTCCCTTCGTCAGGCACTACAGAAATCCCGGAGAGCTGACTCAGGTAACCATTCTCCCCCCTTCGCCGGCGTCCGCCACATCTCCCGAGATTTCGTCTTAGGGCTCCTGAGCGAGCAGTGTTTAGAGAGCGGGGTCCTGGCATCTACCAGAATCTAGCAACATTTTTTTGTTGTTAATTTCAGTTTCTCTTGGGCTGTGGAGGGGAATGCCTCCTAGCTGTGACGGGAGAATTCCCAGGAGTCTCCTCAACCTGGGGCGGGCCCTCCTTTGAGGGTAGATATGGGGCCATACCAGTTGGTGAAAAGCATGTTGTACAGAACCTCACAGGACAGCCTTGTGTGTGCGTGTGTGTTGGTTGATTGCAAAGGAGACACCAATTTCTGTGGGCCAAAGTGTTGATATAATGGACCCCTACATCCATGGGGGAGACCCTAAAAATCCTAGAACAAATGTTCTATAAATAAAAGAGCTGCTGCCCTGGGGTTGTGATTATGTACTTTGGACTTGGGGGAGGTACTGAAAAGGGAGGTTTTCAAAAGAATTTTTGCATGCTGAAGAGGACCTACAAGATTTTGGAGGCCTTGCCATTGTCGAGGTAAGGTTGTTTTTCCCTCTAGTAAAGCATTAAGATTGTTAGGCGTGCCAGAACCACACTGTCTTGATGACCACAGCTTTGTAGTACAACCTGAGATCTGGCATTGTGATGCCCCCAGATATGGTTTTCTTTTTTAAAATTCCCCTGGCTATTCGGGGTCTTTTCTGATTCCACACAAATCTTAAAATAATTTGTTCTAACTCTCTGAAGAAAGTCCATGGTATTTTGATAGGGATTGCATCAAACGTGTAAATTGCCCTGGGTAACATTGACATTTTCACAATATTAATTCTGCCAATCCATGAGCATGGAATATTTTTCCATCTCTTTGTGTCTTCCTCAGTTTCTTTCAGAAGTGTTCTATAGTTTTTAGGGTATACATCCTTTACCTCTTTGGTTAGGTTTATTCCTAGGTATCTTATGCTTTTGGGTGCAACTGTAAATGGGATTGACTCCTTAATTTCTCTTTCTTCAGTCTCATTGTTAGTGTATAGAAATGCCACTGATTTCTGGGCATTGATTTTGTATCCTGCCACGCTACCAAACTGCCCTACGGCCCAGCAATTGCACTGTTGGGGATTTACCCCAAAGATACAGATGCAATGAAACACCGGGACACCTGCACCCCGATGTTTATAGCAGCAATGTCCACAATAGCCAAACTGTGGAAGGAGCCTCGGCGTCCATCAAAAGATGAATGAATAAAGAAGATGTGGTCTATGTATACAATGGAATATTACTCAGCTATTAGAAATGACAAATACCCACCATTTGCTTCAATGTGGATGGAACTGGAGGGTATTTGTGAAGTAAGTCAATCGGAGAAGGACTAACATTAAATGTTCTCATTCATTTGGGGAAAATAAATAATAGTGAAAGGGAATATAAGGGAAGGGAGAAGAAATGTGTGGGAAATATCAGAAAGGGAGACAGAACATGAAGACTCCTAACTCTGGGAAATGAACTAGGGGTGGTGGAAGGGGAGGAGGGCGGGAGGTGGGGGTGAATGGGTGACGGGCACTGAGGGGGGCACTTGACAGGATGAGCACTGGGTGTTATTCTGTATGTTGGTAAATTGAACACCAATAAAAAATAAATTTATTATAAAAAAAAGATTGTTAGGCATTTCCTTCTGGAAGTTAGGTTATTGATGAGAACGCTTTTTTTTTCTTGTAAATCACTAAGACATTTTGTAAACTGAGGGAAACTCGTGTTTATAGGACTATAATCTCTGTAAGTTAACTATTTGTTTTTCTTCTCCCTTAGTTTTAGGGTAGCCAGGAGTACCTGAGGAATGTCACACATATCCCACCTGGGTGTCGGGGTGGGGGGAAGGGGTCGATTGTGGGGTGTCTGCTTGTGATTTTTCCTCAGCTAGCCTCTGTTCTCTCATCATCAGTGAGTACTCACTCAAGAAGCCTAGAGGGGAAAGTATAATCTGTCATCCTTCAAGTCTTTTTGTAGATAGTTCTTGTGTCTTTCAATTTGCGTTAGCCTTTTGCAATGGATCTTTCGATGCAGCTATTTTGGAATCTTGAAGCCTTTTGGAGGCTTCTGCATACCAAGTAAAATAGGTATCCCATTCTGTTTGTTTGATTGGGAACCCTTGCTTTTAGCCTAGTCGCTGGAAAGGACGGAATGGACATACTGAGACAACTATCACTATTTGACCTCTCTGGTAGCAACCTGGATTGCCTCATTTCCTGGGAATATTTTTTTTTTTTTGAGTAGATTAAATATTCATTCAGTAAGAATTCCTCTGCTTTATCCTTGTAGGGTGGATAAACTCAAAACTTTGTTTTTTTTTTTTTACATTTCTTTTTATTAGAGTGCAATTTGCCAACATATAGCATAACACCCAGTGCTCATCCCATCAAGTACCCCCCTCAGTGCCCCTCAACCAGTCACCCCAACCCCCTGCCCACTTCCCTTTCCACCACTCCTTGCTCGTTTCCCAGAGTTAGGAGTCTCTCATGTTCTGTCACCCTCTCTCATATTTCCACTCATTTTCTTTCCTTTCCCTTTATTCCCTTTCACTAACGAGAGAGGCAGGGAAAATCTCACAGCTGCATAGGGTTGAAAGTCTGAGATTTTTTACCTGCTGTTTACGTTGACGTCCAATGCCCATTTTTAAGCTTCACCTTCAACCTGATTTTGCTGTTAATTCCTGAGTTTCTGGGGGCTCTGTAGGGCAAAAGAGTTGCTTCTGGGTTCTCCATATTGTTTGTGTAGGTGTCAGATCTTTTAAATCTGCCAAAACTCATTTATGGACTTTTCCAACTTCTAAACTATTTTTTGTTTATGTCTTCTTTTATTATCTCTTGAGAATTTATGTATAAAAAAAGTCCATCACTCTCTTTTTTAGAGTCATTTAGCATGAATTAGATTTATTTTCTGTAGTATTTTTCAATGTGTCCAAGCTAAAAAGCCCCTTTAAAAAATATCATTAAAAAAAAATGTTTAGGAAGTTTTCCTTTCCTCTGGTGGTTTCCTTTTCAGCCTGTGGTTCTTTTTGGATATATTATCCTTTCACATCTCTTTGAGGATAGCAGTTAAAAATGTGTCTTAAGTTATTATCTCCTCATATTAAATCTATTTCCTCTGGAGTGAGTGAATTTGTTTGTTCATTTCTTTCATTTATTGACTTCTCCTCAGATGTGATTTGTAAATTTATTGTTCTTTTTTCTTTTCTTTTTATGTTCTTTCCATTCATTTTTATTTTATTTTATTTTATTTTTATTTTTTTATGATAGTCACACAGAGAGAGAGAGAGAGAGAGGCAGAGACATAGGCAGAGGGAGAAGCAGGCTCCATGCACCGGGAGCCTGACGTGGGATTCGATCCCGGGTCTCCAGGATGGCGCCCTGGGCCAAAGGCTGGCGCTAAACCACTGCGCCACCCAGGAATCCCCCATTCATTTTTTCTTTGTTATTTTCAATTTAAAAGAAAATAATGTTAGAAGAGATTGCTAATTAGCAGAGTATTAGTTGGGAAATCTTTGTACCTAAAATACCATTCTCCCAAAGAGAAGGTAGATTTTATGAAGCTCATGGTTACTGTTAAGAGGTAGGCTAGTTCGCAGTAAGGATACCTTGTCTCTGGGGTTAAAGTACCTTATAGATTTTGACTCCTAATTGGGTGTTTCTTTCCTTTTATTCCTCTGGGTACAATACAGAAGTCTGAAGTTATCTTAGGCTCTGCTCTGTCTCTCATCAGTCAGGTACCCACAGCGAGATCACTACTTCCTATTTCCCAATAGAATAAATACTGCAAAAAAAAAAAAAAAAAAAAAAAAAAAGAATAAATACTGCAGTCAATTTCTCTGTTGGCAGAAGAGAATGGGTGCCTAACCTAGGCCTTGTCTAAATACTTCTTTAATAATTACCATCCTTGATGCCCAACAACAAATTTTTTGCATCATACTTGTGGATATTTTCTAGGTCAGTCCAGGGTAGAACCTACTTAAGAAGTCTTCTGCTGAGAATGGCCCCTAACATTGTTTCCTTTATTCTATGTTATTTCTAAATATAAGTGGAATAACTTTCCACCATTCACAAATACATAAAAATTTCTGGCCTGCTGAATTTTAAAAATCATTTTACTGCTCTTGGGAGGGAAGTGAAGCAAACTTATATCCTCAAGACTCCATCATGAACCAGAAATTATCACCTCTCTTCTTTATTTTGCAAATACTATTTACGCTTGAGACTACAGCTCAACTGACATTTCTCTGGGACGCGTTCTTTGAATTCTTCAAGCTGAATTAGTGATTCTGTATCTGTTGCTGCACAATTTGGTTTATGTTCAGTTAAAGCATTTGCCGCTTGGCCTAGTAATTTATCTCTACTTATCTTACTTACTTGAGAGTTTTTGAAGGTAGAAACTATGCTGTATTCATTTTTAAATAGTCAATGCCTAATACCATGCTACTGTATTATTTATAAAATGAATCCATGACAAGTCTCCAAAACTCTAGTATTTAAACTTCTTCCTTAAAGAGACAAAGCCCATATAAGTAATTTCTTTGATTTCTAGAAATTCTTTTTAGCTTTTGAAAGCTTATTCAGCATATGAATATGTTGAGAAAGCTATTTAATAATTCTAGCAAAGTGGAGCTGTGTGAGCGTGCACATGCTTTTACCTTTAAAATATATCTATAATATGGAAAGTTCTGTTTCTAACTGGACAGTGTATATGTGATCTCTTCACTGCTTCACCAACTAATCAGCCTTTTAAAGAACATTTCAGCAGAGTTATAGCAGAACATTAAAATACAGAATTTTTGTGATGTGGAAAATCACTCTGAGGAACGTTTTTTTTTTGTTATTGTGCATATTTTCTGCGCTTGGAATCTGCTTTATGTTTTTTAATTAATATTTTTATCATAAAAATGGAATTCAAACTTTAAAGATAATTAAATTTGCCATAATTAAGTATGGTTCTAGTCCTATGCTAAAAAATGTCAGTATCATCTATAAATGTTAGTTTTGTACATGAACACGCCTGTTATCTAAACTGTGATTTATCCAGTGACACAGGCTTCTTTTAAATAAATAACATGGAAAGGTTTTCTTTTTTTACTGTTCAAAATGCTTATAACAACCTTGTTCCAGTTTTTAACTATATAGTATATTAAATTACTTTCTTCAATCCCTCATTTATAGTATATTTAAAATGGAATGACTTTAAATAAATCATATAATTTATGATCAGGCTAGTAAAAGTTTTAGAACTTTTATTCACAAAAGTTGAATACATTCTGAATAGTGTAGGTATTACAAAAAACTTCAACTTTCAGATTTATACATATGTCTGAACTTTTCTCTCCAAAGCTCTTAGTAGACCTTCTGAGGCTTTTTAAATTGTGCAGGGCTTGATGTGCATTTTAGTAGTCTTCTAATCCCCGAGCTGTAGATAATTGAAATGTCTATTGAATGAATGGTAGATAATATACTGATCACCTTCCTACCAACTCCTAGAAAGCTCTCTTGGATAAGAACTATCATGTAAATCAGGGCTTGGACAAATGGTCTAAAAGAGCCCAAATCAAAGCCCAAATCAGAATCTAATGACTTTCTATTTAGGACCTATACATGAGGACTGGTTAAGATTATAAAACAAGTTCTAGGGATCCCTGGGTGGCGCAGCGGTTTGGCGCCTGCCTTTGGCCCAGGGCGCGATCCTGGAGACCTGGGATCGAATCCCACATCGGGCTCCCGGTGCATGGAGCCTGCTTCTCCCTCTGCCTATGTCTCTGCCTCTCTCTCTCTCTCTCTCTGTGACTAATAAATAAATAAAAAATAAATAAAAATAAATAAAAAAAATAAGATTATAAAACAAGTTCTAACAATAGGATCATGTTTACTGCATATTTCCCAGTAGAAGTTTTTCTCATTATCTTATTTCTCCTGATTTGTCATCCCATCTAGAAATAATCTGAAATCTCAGATTTGGTGTTTTGTAATCTTACCTGTATTTGCTAAACTTTTTTTGTGTGTAAGTAGGAACAAACTGTCCACTATAGGCTCTTCATCTTTCACACTCAATGATCACTTCCTCCATTTCTAAGCAAACCAAGGAGAGTGCAGGGTTGAATAAAATATGTTCTCCTACTCTAAAGTTACTGCTAGTTCACCCACAATTTTCTAGATTATTTCAATTTTAGGAAATTAGTAGCCATAAGTGTCCAATAACTATCAATTCTAAAAAACAATGGTGAAGTCAGAGGAAATATTTCTTTCTCACATTTGCAGAATATATTATTTGACATATTTGTAATGTTCATTTGGATTCTAATTTTAAGTTTGGGTAATATTAGAGGAGGTCCACAGGGCAAAATCTGTTAGGAAATATTATTTGAAAATGAATGAAAATTCTCTCTGCAATATAAATTTCTTTAAATTCAGTCATGCATTTATATATATTTTTTTATTCACATCTATCACAATGCTACTCAACCTTCAAGGCCCATCTCAAATTACACCTTTGTGTCACCTTCATGTAACCTAAAAGCAGTTAATTAATCCCTCTACCCTGCTGTCAGAGTATTTAAAGAAAAATCTCTGCTATATAATATGCCAAGAAGAACTGAGGAAACCTTGAAGAAGAATAACAAAGTTTGAATTCTATACCTTACACCACCAGACTAAGAATTATTGTAAATAGAACTACCATGTGATCCAGCAAAACACTAATTTGGAAAGATATAGGCACCCCTGTGTTCATTGCAACATCATTTACAATAGCTAAGCCATGAAAAATCTTAAGTATACATTGATAGAGGAATGCATAAAGATGTGGTTTACATATCCAATGGAATATTATGTAGCCATAAAAAAGAATGAAATCTTGCCATTTGTGACAACATAGATGGACCTAGAGAGTATTCTGCTAAATGAACTAAGTCATAGAGGGACAACTACCATATAATTTCACTTATATGTAGAATTAAAAAAAAATGAACAAACAAAACAAAATAGAAATAGATTCATAGTCATAGAGAAGAAACTAGTAGGTTCCAGAGAGGAGGGAGGTTTGGGAACAGGTGAAATACGTAAAGGGGGTTAGGAGGTATAGCCTTTCAGTTACAAAATAAGTAAGTCATGGGGATATAATGTTCAGCATAGGGAATATAGTCAATAATATTGTAATAACTTTGTATTTGACAGATAGTAACTAGACCTATCATTTTGATCATTTCATAATGTATACAAATACCAAATCACTATATTGCACACGTGAAATTAATATAATATTGTATGTCAATTATAGTTCAGTAAAGAAAACAATTGTAAAGTTACAGGAATTAACTGTTAATTAACACTACTTGACGTAAGGTTAGATGAATAGACAAATGGAACAAATAAGGAGGGTAGAAACACACCCATAAATTAAGCATCTAGTTTATGCTGAAGGTGACTGAGCAGAGAGAAAAAAATGATATTTTCAAGAAATAATGTTTGGACCCTGAATACAATGCTACATAAATAAATATTGACCTTAAACTATTCAAAATTCATTCCAGATCTAAATAAAAAAAAAATTTAATGATAAAACTTTTAGAAGAGAAAATGTCTTCCAGACCTTAGGAATAGACAAATATATATTAAATAAGACTTAAGAGTACTAATTATAAAATAAGTTTTGAAAAATTGGAGTATTTATAAAATTAAGAAGTTCATAGTAATTTATTATCATAAGTCACAAGAGAGTGAAAAAGCAAGCTACCAAATTGAGAGTGTATGAGAAGAATATATTGATGCAAGGCTTATATCCACAGAATATAAAGAACTCCTAAAAGTCAGTAGGAATAATGTGGGGAAGGAGGGATACATGGGCAAAGAATTTGAGCAAGTGCTTATGAAAGAAAATGATCCATTAACATATTAAAAAGTCCTCGACATCATTAATTACCAGAAAAATGCAAATTAAATCTTAAGATGCTACTATATACCAGAATGCCTAACATGGAAATAATCAATGTTAAGTATTGTTGAGGATCTGAAGTTAGTGGAACTCCTGTAAGTTATTGGTGGATTGTGAATTGATACACTTACTTTGGAGAAATTTTTGGTAGTATTTACTAAAGCTAAGCATGTGTGGACTTTATGATCCAGTAAGTCTACTTTGATTATATATATATATATATATATATATATATATATATATATTCCCTCAAAATGTATAAGATGTTCATAAAAAGACACAAACAAGAATTTCAAAGTTTTACCATTCATAATGACCCTATACTTGAAAATAAAACAATTTCTGTCTACAGTAAAATATATAAATCACCTGTGGTATATTAATTTAATGAAATACCATATAGCAGTAAGAATAACTGAATTACAACTACATGCAAGGATGCGTTGAGTCTAAAAAGCAAAATGTTAAACACATATAGTATATGATTTTACTTATATAAAGTTTAAAATGAGGTAAAACAAATTTAAGGTGTGAAAAGTGGGAGTAGTGTTTACCCTTGACGGTACAATGAGTGAAAGGAAACATGAGAGATGTATTTAGTCCTGAAGTGATCCATTTTGTGTTCCAGGTGCTATTTATATTAGTTTCTTCATTTTGTAAAAATTCATCAATCTGTATGAGTTTTGCATTTTTCTGTATGAACTTTGTACTTAATTTAAAAAAACACTTAAAAATATATCTGCTACTAAACATCACACCTTTGTCTCCATACCAGGATCTGTGATTTATCCTTATATGTCTAGGATCTGGTACAGTGTCTGGTACATAGAAAGTTCTCAATAAATATTTGTTTAATTTAAAATAAAAGCATTTCTGATCGTTCAATCAGTATCATTACATAAATTCAGGTCAGTTGAAAGAGAGTAATTCTTCAACCTGTGATGAATAAATGGGTCAAGCTACTACATAACTTTACAGAGTTGGAAATTGTTATCAAATTCTCTGTTCTCAGCTATTCTGAATCAAAGGAGTCTTCAGTCTTTAGGTAGATAAAAGACCAAAATGTAGCACTAATCTAATAAGTAAACTCAAGACACACAGAGCTTTCACTCAGTGAAAAGTGACTCACTGTTTACTATTTGATAGAATTTTCCTTTAAAAATAAACTAATAATTTTATGAAGACGTACTATTATGTGTTAAGCAGTTTATGCCTTAAAGAGATTTATGACCACATGATTGTTCCAGAAAACATTTGTTATCAATTATATGCATTTCATATTAAGTAGGTAAGAATTATTATTTATTAGAACTTTTCATACCAATAGTTAATAGTGAGTTATTGGTCACCATTAATAGTGTTTTATTTTTAATTAGAATTAATTACCGATTAACCATTAATAACTAATAAAAATTGTTATTTTTATGATGAATATGATTTTTTTTCTCAGACAGCAATAAGGCATTTCTAGAGATATCCCATTGGGAAGAAAATTTATGTATTTCAAATATCAAAGATTGTATGATTGTACAAAGTTATCAGCAATTATATTAAATGCATTTCACATTAAGGAGATAGATTATTATTTGTGTGTTACACATCTCAGTTATTTCCCAGTGAAAGGTATCACTCATTTATAAGAGCTACTCATAAGTAGGTACTCCCAATAAGTATCTTAGAGTAAAATGAAGCCCAGGTGACCTTGCACATAACAGCGTCAACCCCTCTGAAACGGACTTTCAGGCCAGAGTTGATGTTAACTCTAGTTGTGAGAACCCATCCAAGCTACAGGATATTAGGGGACAAATCAGTGCCCACAAAACTATAATCTTACCTCTATTGGCCATGATTAGAGGTATGGAACAGAGAGACATTTTCTGTCTAAGGAATTGGGACTGGTGGACTCTTGCTTCCAATTTGAGACTCTAATTTATAGAATTTCTATGGACAAAGCCATGCTCAGTTGACTATGATATCCAGGTAACCAATGTCCATCATTCTGGCAGAAGGCACTTCCTACTTAATACCTCTCTTGGAGACCATGCCATGTAAGAAGCCACTTCCATCTAGGTAGAAGAAAGAAGAATATATCAAGAAAATAATGTCCAATATTCAGTCATCCATAACCCAGGTAACTGAGTGCTCAGTCCCTCAGAGATCAGACATCTAACACAAACCCAGGAAACCCCACAACAAGATAAGTGCACTGAGTACTTTTAAATGTAAAAATTAGTCATCCACTAAACACCTTGGAAACAACACTATGGACCAGATTCTTAAGGGTATGACTTTGGGGATTAGGAAGACGTGATCTTAAATTTTAGTCTTTCCACTTCCTATCTCTGTAGTCCTGAGTAATTTGCTTTATTTTTCTGAGTCTTAATTTTCTCATCTGTTAAATGGAGTTAATAAGAGTTATGTCATTTATTCATATATTCATTTTTACAATTAACATAGGTTTACTAAAGACCTATTATCTGCCTGGTGTTTTCCTGGGTAGTAACTATTATTATGGTTATTATTATGGTTAATCAAGATAATTAATATAATGTTTGGCAAATACTAGTTGTTCAACAAATAGCAGTAGCTATTGTTTTTTTCTTTTTGTTCCTATTATTTCTAAGGCTGAAATATGAGAAGTCTGTGGAGGCTTTTTCATCTTGGTAAATCCTTTGACCTGAGAAAATTTAGTTCACTAAAATTTAGTTTGGCCTGGGGAACAACTTGTTGACTTTATCTCCAGTTGAATCTGTCAGTAGATAATGGTGGATTACTTATTAGAGTGGCAGATTTCATCTTATACCTGGGCCTCCCTTGTGTCCTATCACTGCTACTTTGCTTATTACAGAGTCCATGTCCATAGGTTGCCGTAACACTTAGTTTCCTCTAACAGACTTGAAATTGCATTCTGGTGTTAGAAGGCAGTATTCCTGACTCATTAAGAATAATAACACACCCAATTCTGTCAATTATTTTCTGAGGAGTTGGCTTGCAACAACCTTATTCTTTGCCCAAACCAGAATACCCCCATTCACAACAATAACTTATGCTACTTTACCTGAACTTCCAGCACCACTGTTATGTAACTGTAAGGATTAAATTTCGTTTTAGGTAATAGAATGCTTTAACAATAATGGCTAGACAATAGTGACATTAAATTATCGTAAGTGATTAGAGGTCTGGTGATACAAGTTGGTTGCAACAGCTCAGTGATGTTACAGTGACTCAGGTTATTTCTGTCTTTGTACTCTTTCCAATTCAGTGGATCAGCATAACAGCAGTCCACCCATGGTCACAGTGGTAGCCAGAGCTCTAAGCCTCATAATTTCCTATAGCAGCATCCTGGGTAGAAAACAAGAGTGAAGGTAAAAATAGAAAAAAGAATGTATTCTCATGACATCCATTACCCTGTATATCCAGTCAACTTTCTCATTAGTTTAACTGAGTATAGTTAGGTTATACATATATTCCTGCACAAATCTTCAGGGAAAAGAGAATAGACCTACTAAAAATGATTTATCCATGGGGCTGATTACATCATCATACAAACTGAACTGGGGTTTTCTTAGCAAGAAAGAAAGAGATAAGGCTTTTTGCATAGTGGCTGAGTGCCTGCCACTTGTTGGTGGTTAGTCATTGCCTGGACAAAATGTGTTTGGTGTAATAAGGCTGCCAGTGCATCCTTCTGGGTATCACAAAGCATAAGGAGAAGTCTGCAGAAGGCTGGCATTTTTTTTTTTTTTTTTTTACCCTTTTCTTGACCCAGAGACTCCAGCAGCCCATGCTAGGATCAAAGGACAGTTGCTATAACTTCTTTACATTGAGCTCCATGAGCTCCTTTTTGCTTTTAGTCCCTTCTTTTTATATAGCATCTGTCCTTCGTGCATTATAATCTCTAATTTACCACTAAAACTCTGCCTTTTCATTGTAAAGTCCTGTAATCTATCTGATGCCCTAAGTTGGGGAACTCAAGTTCCCAAAGAAAAGGAGCTAAATTTTGGCAGGCTCACGTATGTATTGGTGTGGAAATCTCAGTATATAATACTTACCCATTTGAGCCATTCATATTATTTACCTTTGGATGAGAATCTATTTCCTCTAGCACGAGGCACATGAACTAGTAGGAGACAACCTTTCCCACATCTTCCCCAGCTGGCGTCGGGTCCCCTGTACTTGTCTTTGCACTTCTTCCTCAACACAAGTAGCTAGACAAAGAATTGGAACTGATTGAGTCACTCTATACCAAGTCGGAATTGGGTCTTTATGCCAAGCCTTGAAAGATGGTGCATTGCAAGTTTGACTCACCAGTGGCAATCGAAATTGATTGTAGGCAGCAGCCAATAATGAGGAAAAAATCCACAAAGACTAAGTAGTTGTAGTATTAAGGAATGCTGAAATGATGATCACTCACAGGCTTTTCAGCTTTTCTGGAAGTAGCAAAATCAGCAGAAAGTTTTTGTTTTAAAATAAAGAAGCCCACATACTTATATATTGCCAGCTATATTTCAGCTTTTGTTCATATTTTACAAACTATGAAACAGTGGACGCTGATTTACTGTTGCTCTAAGAACCTGCAATCACTTCATAAACATGATACTTAATCCATATAACTTGTAAAATTGCAAGACATTTACTTCACCATGTATCTTTTTCAGAACTCCAGTAGTGGCACTAATTACTGTATCTCCTTTAAATTATTCACCATGATCATTTGTTTACTGTTGTTTGCATTTTATTTATTTATTTGTATTTTATATTTTATTTTATTTTTTTAATAAATTTATTTTTTATTGGTATTCAATTTGTCAACATACAGAATAACACCCAGTGCTTATCCCGTCGAGTGCCCACCTCAGTGTCCGCCACCCAGTCACCCTCACCCCCCGCCCACCTCCTCTTCCACCACCCTTAGTTCGTTTCCCAGAGTTAGGAGTCTTTCATGTACTGTCTCCCTTTCTGATATTTCCCACTCATTTTTTCTCCTTTCCCCTTTATTCCCTTTCACTATTATTTATATTCCCCAAATGAATGAGACCATATAATGTTTGTCCTTCTCCGATTGACTTATTTCACTCAGCATAATACCCTCCAGTTCCATCCACGTCGAAGCAAATGGTGGGTATTTGTCGTTTCTAATGGCTAATATTCCATTGTATACATAGACCATAGCTTCTTTATCCATTCATCTTTCGATGGACACCGAGGCTCCTTTCAGTTTGGCTACTGTGGACATCGCTGCTATAAACATCGGGGTGCAGGTGTCCCGGTGTTTCATTGCATCTGTATCTTTGGGGTAAATCCCCAACAGTGCAATTGCTGGGTCGTAGGGCAGATCTATTTTTAACTCTTTGAGGACCCTCCACACAGTTTTCCAGAGTGGCTGGACCGTTTCACATTCCCACCAACAGTGCAAGAGGGTTCCTTTTTCTCCACATCCTCTCCAACTTTTGTGGTTTCCTGCCTTGTTAATTTTCCCCATTCTCACTGGTGTGAGGTGGTATCTTATTGTGGTTTTGATTTGTATTTCCCTGATGGCAAGTGATGCAGAGCATTTTCTCATGTGCTTGTTTGCATTTTAAAGTAGCCCAAAGGGATCCCTGGGTGGCGCAGAGGTTTGGTGCCTGCCTTTGGCCCAGGGCACGATCCTGGAGACCCGGGATCGAGTCCCACGTTGGGCTCCCGGTACATGGAGCCTGCTTCTCCCTCTGCCTGTGTCTCTGCCTCTCTCTCTCTCTGTGTCTCTCATGAATGAATAAATAAAAATCTTAAAAAAAAAATAAAATAGCCCAAATAATTGTCAGCACTTGAACTTGATTTTTTAAGGATGGATCCTCTTATAGTGACATGAATCAGTAAATATTAGTTATATAAAAAATGAGTGGTCCAAATATAATTTTGTTGCCAGCCTACCTCCACTGGAATACCTAACTTCTCTTGACACTTGTGCTGTTCACACCTTCAGCCAATCACAGAAGAGTTTCACTCCTAACTCTAAAGTTCCATCCATAACCTTTCCCTATATCTTCCTTTTTTTCTTAATTTTTTTTTTATTTATTTATGACAGTCACACACACACACACAGAGAGAGAGAGAGAGGCAGAGACACAGGCAGAGGGAGAAGCAGGCTCCATGCACCAGGAGCCTGACGTGGGATTTGATCCCCGGTCTCCAGGATCATGCCCTGGGCCAAAGGCAGGTGCCAAACCGCTGCGCCACCCAGGGATCCCTATATCTTCCTTTAATTAAATATTTTATTTCCCCAAACTAGTAAACCACAATCAAAAGAATGATAACAAAAAACTAAATTATATTGAAAACAAAGCAATATGCACTCACACACTCACACACACACAGGCACACCCCAGATTAGAAATAGACAATGCACGCAAAGTGGGATTTTCTTTATGTTCTCATTTTTGCCAGTTCTAACTGGTTTAATAATTATATAATACGTCCTAAAATCACCAGATTTAGCCTGTAGGATTCTGTAAAACTGCAAGGTTATTCACTGATAGTACTAAATTTAAATAGAAACCCCCACTACAAAAAAGATAATAAATAAGAATGTAGCGAATTCTGTACAATTTGCTATGTTCATGTCACTGAATTTTCTACAATTTTTAATGCAGTATGAAATTTACTACTGCCACAGTAGAATTGCTGGGACCTGAAGAGAAAGCAACATATATGCATAGCTAAAGACATTTATTTAATAAAGTAATTTAGAATTTTCATTAGATTCTGGCTTCTGGGGGAGCAAATGTATGCAGTGAGGTCATTCTGTCTAGACAAAGTCTATTTAATTTTCTTACCCCAAATCAAACAAATTACTTATCTATAGATCTAGGCTTACTCTACAATATCCAATATGGTTACTTGCACCTGGGTATTTGACTCCTACAACGAGACAGCATAATTTAGCTTCATTTATACCTCATTGCCCTGATGATCTAGTCTAAAGTTTATTCAGAGATTTTACTTCTAGTAATGTAATGTTTGTTAATCAGTTGATAATTTTTATTTGCCATCTGTGTTAAAATATCTTGTCACTTTAAAATAATAATGTAATTCAAATTTATGTAATTTTATAATAAGATAGTTTGAATGATGATACATATTTATAATTATTACTATTAATTCAGTTAATAAGTATTTTGATTTTAGGTATCTAAATATGTAAATATTTATACATTTTTGTAATAGGATTACAAAAATATCTAAATGGAAAGAGGACTAATGATTATAAGATTCCATATATTACATAGATATTTATTTTCATCAAACTGTATATTTAAATATACTAATCTCTGCTAATATCTGAAACTATTTATCTGAGCTCTTGATGTGTTCTGTTGTAGCCAAGAGTTTTACATTTTCTATTTGCAGGGAATGATTAGAGCAGGCCTTTTGTCCAAACATGAAGCTGCTATTAATGATTTGTATGCCATAGTGGAAGAATCTGATTTTATGAATAAATCCTCTAAAATTCCATTTTAATATATTCAAAAACAAGTTTTTCTCAAGGAAAAAATGGTCCTTCTTTATTGTGAGGATTTTGACCACATGTTTATATTGTCCCAGGTCCACTTAATTGTTTTGTTTGCTATTAAGTTTCTTTTTTAAAGATTTTAAAATTTTATTTATTCATGAGAGACACAGAAAGAGGCAGAGACATTGGTAGAGGGAGAAGTAAGCTCCCTGCTGGGAGCCTGATATGGGACTGGATCCCAGGCCCCCAGGATCATGACCTGAGCTGAAGGCAGAAGCTCAAGCACTGAGCCACCCAGGTGCTCCTAAATTTTGTTTGTTGATGGTGTATTCTAGTATCCTGAAATACCAGGTTGTTCTTACCTAGGATTATTAAATACAGTCATTTATTTTGTCATATTTTCAAGGTGTGTCTTTCCAAAGAAGCTCATAATGCTGAGGAATGTTATCAGATTTCAATATTCTTGTGACTTTTGATACACACTGTACTTGATTATTTTTTTTGCCCATCTCAACAAAAACATATGCATATATTTAAATTTGTTGATTTTGTTTTGTTCTGCTTGGTGTTAGAGATAATTTACAGTTGTTACTAAGGTTTAATATCAGGGATCATGCATTTTTGTGGTAGTTTTTCTTGTGGAAGAAGGGAAGGGTGATAAATTGTAGGATCAGACCTAAGCTTTGTCTGAATTTACCTAATTCTAAAAATCTCTACAGGCTTACCAAACATTTGAGAACTACCTTTGAATGATAGTAGTATCACTGTCAAGTTTCAATATTATTGCCAAAATGGGCATAAGTACATTAGAAACTGAAGTATACACAGAGCTTTTTCTTAATTAGGGTAGGCTAAAGTCTTTCCTAATGGTTTTCATAATTAAATCCATTACTTTTTAAATTTTACACTGAAAATTGTAACTATTTATAAGGCTACTTGAAATCCAAAATATTGATTATAAGATTACTATTTTAGGTTGTGGGATTATGACCTAATTGGATTTAATATATTCAAAGCAGGTATACTTTTATACAGTATGCTATTAAGTAATCCTTGCTAAATGGCATTTTTTGTATCCATAAAATTAAATCTCCAATTTTTAAGTAACAGGTTTTTTTGATAACTGAAGTCCTGGCCCTTTGTTTCCTAAGTAATGTGTCAGTAGTAGGACAACAGACAGTAATAGTAAAATACATAGACTCGGAAGTGGTATTGTTCACTTATTTATTCCAAAAGAGGGCAGCAGAAGTCTGTTTTATATCAGTTCTCTGCTGTACGCTGATGTCTTCTGCTCAGTGGTTATTTCTAAGTAAGCCATTCTTATTTTAAAGTCAGATATTGATTCCTCCTACACAAAATATGAAACAAATACACAACAAATAAAAGCAAGCTTATTGTGAAGAATATTCAGAAGAAAATAAAAACCATAACCTTACCTGAAGCAGGAAATTTAAGATGTCAAAAAGAGAGAAATGAAAAAAAAAAAAAAAGAGAGAAATGTCTTTAATGCCATGGTTTTCTTTGTCTCACTCTTGTCAAATTCAATTAAAAACAGAATAAAATTATTTTCTCCCTCATTTATTCTATGTTCCCATTATTACAATATATAATTATTGAAAGAAATTCAATAATTGTACATAAAGCATCAACATTCTATTATAAAATGCAGATTTTTTTTTTTTTTTTTTTTTTTTTTTTTTTTAGTTGGCGGGGCAGAGGGTAAGAGAATCTTAAGCAGGATCCAAGTCTGGCACAAAGCCAATGAGGGCCCCATCTCAGGGCCCTGAGATCATGACCTGAGCTGAAACCAAGAGTCTGATGCTTCACTGACTTGAGCCACTCAGGCTCTCCCTAAGATACGGATTTTTAAAAGAGTGAATATATGAATATAATATTTAACAAAATTTTGGGACTGAAAAATGAAGAAAACCTTTTGACTGAGAAAGGTTCAGGCAAACATTGTTTAGGTGTGTTCAATAACTAGTCTAATAATGACAATTTGAAGTGTTCTTCTGCCAATTCATCTTCATTTCTCCTTAGAAATTCAGTCTTTAACTGATACCAAACAAGGAAGCAGTTGACTGTTGTTTTTTTCCCTTCTTATTCTTTCTTTATACACAGTTTCTTAGATTCAAATTTCTGCTGTTTAGCCATTTGAAAAATTGTCTTTTCATTTTATTATAGAATGGTTAATCTTAAAAATATCAAGCATGTATTTATAGTTTAAAAACCTTTGGATTGCAACTAATGAGAAATAGGAGAGCAGCAAAATGTCTGAAAATATCAATTATCCTTGACTTCCTGAGAAGCAACTTGAGTTTTATAGTCAATGACTACTACCTTTAGGAGGACCAGAAGGAGATAAAGACGACTTAAAAGGGAGAGTGCTAAAGTTTACTCTTTTCCTAAGAGTTGTATTCTGTGCAGTTTTCCATGGTAATGTTAAGGAAGTGACAAATTTCTCACATATTAATTCCTCCTATTGTTGATTGAATTTTTATTTGGTATTTTCACAAATTCTTAGAACCATCTTTCATTAACAACTATGTCTTTAGCCAAAACTAAGTAGTAATAATTGGTCATAAAAAAGCAGTGTATAAACTAAATACTTTATGCACCAAGTATTGTGTGGAATGTGATGGCACAGTATCTAGCACACCTTCTTTATTAATATTCTGGTTATTGTCAGTTTTACTCTTGTTATCATTCCTTTATAACTGTCATCTCCTTCTCTGACACAGAAATCCACTTTTATAAGTCATCCTGCAGAGCATTTCTTGACAATTATGTGTCACATCACTGGGAGAGTGAGGTAGGGTTATTGTGAATTTGCAGGGGTTTTGCAGCCTGAACATAGATAACTAGAGACATTCATTGGACATGTATTTTATGACAGCTACTATGCTAAGTATGTTATGTAAATTTTGCCACTAAAATCCACACAGATGAAAACTGAGTTTCAATAGTAGAGCTACTGTTTGTTATGACAGAAAAGCACTGATCTCCAAAACTTTTAGGTCAGGAGAAATTAGTTCAGTGCAAAATAAGAGTTGAATGTTCTCTCTGGCCTCCTTTCTTTAGAGCTCTTCACCTTCCTAGTCCACTTATTCCATTTCAGGTGCCTCCTAGTTTTCTTCTTGCTGCTTTCAACTATGTTCTTAGGAAAGAATCATCATTTAGTCCTTTATTCTCCTACTACAAATTTGTTGCATAGATTTAAGCTTCTATGTTACTTTTTCCATACTTTGAGTTTTAAAACTTACTTAGTATTGTGGATTTCAGTGCCTTACCATCAGTAAAAGGAGTTTCTTTCTTCCCCCCCACAAGTGGGGGGAGGGGCAGGAGAGAGGGAGAAGCAGACTCCTCACTGAGTAGAGAGTCTGACATGGGGCTCTATCTCAGGACCCTAGGATCATACCCTGGGATCATGACCTGAACCAAAGGGAGATGCTTAACTGACTGAGCCACCCAGGTGTCCTAATAAAGGGAGTTTCTGACATCAACCAATATTTGGAAGATATTGGGCATTTTTGGGATTGTGGTGGTAGCAGCAAGGTATCCTTTCAGGAATTTCAAATCACAACATATGTATAATTATTTCTCAGATAACAGATAATTGCAGTCCTACATAACTAGGCCTGGCTGTGTAGTCTACAGTACATTCTGTTAAATGAATGAGAAATACATGCCAGGCATTTTATACATACTAACTAACTTAATCCACAAAGTAATCCTATGAGGAAATACTTTTCTTGTCTTATTTCTGTTTTACAGTTAGGAAAACTAAAGCAGAGCAGAGTTAGGTGGCTTGACCAAGGATAGTAGAGAAATATTATAATAGTCTAGTGCTATTATTAATAGTCTAGTGCTATTAGCTACTACTACTACTACTACTAATACTACTTCCTCTTCCTTCTCCTTTTTCTATTTCTTTAAATCTCTCTCTCTCTTTCTAGTTCTTTTCTACAAAGTTTCATCCATCCTTGGTACCCTTCAAGTCTTTCTTGCTGCTCTTTCTATAAAGGACATAATTTTAATTGTTGGTCACAGCTACTGGTTAGGGTACATAAATTTGAATTTCTTAACTAACTTGCTATAGTATTTTCAAGAGCCTACCAACATATCCAAATGGATTTCTCAAACCTTTTCAATACCAGCAAGTCCTGAACCTAAATTATCTCCTCTGCCAAACCATTTCTTCCCTTATGTTAGCTGCTTAAAAGCCTCATCATCCACTAACCTATGAAGGAATATTAAAATTTATGGTTGTCTGTGACTCTAAATTATTCCTAACACTCCACATCTGTTTAATCACCAAATCTACTCTTTAAATGTCTTTTCTTAAAATTCAGCTTTGTTGAGGTATAATTGACCTTTAAATGCCTTGTTCCCATCTCTTTTCTTCTCTACTAAGAGCTGTGTTGAAATCTTCATCTTATGCCACCGAGACTACTGCATCACTCTTCTAAGTGCTATCATCTATCTTTCCTCTACTGATTGTTTTCCACAATTTTGCCGCTATGGTTATCCTTCTGTAGCTTGCCTGCTTTATTTTAATTTACTTTATTTTATTTTTTAAGGTTTTTATTCATTTATTCATAAGAGATGCAGAGAGAGAGGCAGAGACACTGGCAGAGGGAGGAGCAGACTCCCCATGGGAAGCCTGATGCGGGACTTGATCCCAACCTTGAGCGAATGGCAGATGCTAAACTACTGAGCCACCCAGGCATCCCCAACTTACCTGCCTTAAAGTAAGACATCAGCATCATTCCATTGCTTACAAGATAAACTTCCTTTTCTGGCATGTAAGGCTTTCCACATAAGTGATGAGTTCCTTTGTCAGTATCTCCCATGTGTTCTCTTCTCCCATGTGTTCTATGCTCCAGCCTCAATACAATTCTTTCACTTAGCCCATTGCTCTTTCACATCTCTGGGCCCTTGCTAATGTCCTTTTCCTCTTGGAAGGTGAATTTAGCTTTCTAGCTTTGTTTAAATTTCATAGCTTCCTTTTTGAACTTCTTCAGGCAGAATTAGTGCAATTTTATGGCATGTAAAGTTTTTTCTAATTATCTAATTTTTATTTTAAGAAATTTGATGCAAATGTTAATATTATAAGAAATTAAGAAGCATAATAATAAGTTGAACTATGAGACCACTAAACAACTTATGGACTAGATTATGACAATTTCATTAAAGTTACCTGAACACATTTCCCCATTGCTCCTTCCTGCTTCCCATTAAATAAAACCACTATGTTGAATTTAGGGTTTATCCTTCTTTTGCATTTTATAATAATGTAACCAGATACATATGTATTTTTAAAAATGTAAGGCATATATATCTTGTTTTTGAATTTTATTAAAATGGTATCATGCTGTATGAAGTTTGTTTTGCTCATTCAATGCAATATTGCTAATATTCTTCCATGGTATTGCCTTTGGACTGAGTGTAATTTATTTTCACATTCCATTGTGAGACAATTTTACATTTATTTATATATTCTCTTAAAGATTAATCCTTGAGTTCTAAATTTTTAAATATGTTTCTGTGAGCATTCTTGAGTATTGCATGAGCGAACATGTGCAAGAATTACTTCTGGGCATATACTCAGGGTTGGAATTATTGGGTGATAGAAGAGATGCCTGTTCATTTTAGAAGAAAAAAACAAATTGTTCCCAAAATGTATGTATCAGTTTGCACTTCTATCAAGAGTGTACATCACCTCTTTATTCTATAGAATTTACATGCTAGCATTCTTTAATGAACAGTAAGCCCTCAAAGTCAGGGACTATATTTCACTCTCCCCATTATCAAATACCTAGCTTAGAGCTTAGTATGTGGTAGGTGATTAAATATACAAAAGTTAAAGTACCAATTAAGACAAAAATTAAGAAAATAGAGATGGATAGTAAGGGCAAGAGAGGAACTTATTTATTATTCAACTTATAGAATGACTTCAATTTAGCCCCAGCTGTCATTTCTTTTCTTCTCCCATGAAAAAGCACCAAAACCATTGGGTCAGAACTAAAAACTGTATTTATCTTTTTAGGAGGATTGCTTTTTAATATTTACTAATTTACATGGAAAAATTCCTCAGTATTCTGAATATTTTATACCATTTGTTGATACACTAACTTGATTCTAGGAACTTTTCATCTTTGTATTATTTGTCTTTCAAAAACAAAAAGATTCTGTTAAGTATGTAGAAACCTTTTATGTAGAAGTGTACTTTTTAAATTATTGTTTTATTCTGTTTCCTGATCATTTTGGTAAAGGATATAATGAAGGTTAAAAAAAGAAAGTTCTCAACATTTATAGAGCTGTGTTTTCCACAAGTGTACTTATAGAATAATATTAATATAGTAATTTATGTAAATTACCTGTGAGTTGAAAGATCTAATGAGATATCTTATTAGATCCATTTAGCTGATGAGGAAATGGAGGCATGAATAAATAAATGTGATTTGTTCATAATGTGGCTTTTCTGACTTTGGTTTGGTACTCTATTAATATCAGTCACCTAAGGAGATTTGTGTGTGTGTGTGTCTTTCTCTAGATGAACAAATATTTTGCTGAGTATCCCATAATCACTCTATTATTTTCCCTATGTATCTTTAGATGATTTTTTAAAACATTATTTTTAAAAATGTATGGCCTTTCCGTATGTGTCCCTTTTTCTTAAAATATTTTGAATTCCTAGACATTAATAGACATTTAATTTTCAGCCTATGTCTCTTATAGTATATAGTATATATACTACTATAAAGTGCATGCCACTATATACAGTATTTATCCCCTCTAAAATGCAGGTTTTATGACCAACAAATGAAAGATTCTCTACTCTTTTCATTTTCACTTGAAATTTCTCCCAATTAATATTTAAATAAATGTAGATACCAGTTTTTACTAAGGCTAATTGTGAAATTGAATACTCCTCATACAGGAAATTTTTGATGTTTGCAGAGACATTTTTGTCAGCAGTTTTTGTGCTATTTAAAAGATCAGTGCCTAATGGGATTAAGTGAGATAATCAAATAACAAACTGAAACCTGGGTACATGGTTTGATGCCTGTGGAGTACTTCCTTGATGAATATAAATGAAAAGTGTCTAGTGGTTAGGGATAGAAGTCACCATGCCACTATGCATGGCATTTCTGCTAAGTCAGCACCTTGGCATTGAAATTGAGACTCAGATCCAGGCAGGGATGGAGGGAGGGGATGGTAGGAAAAGAAGAAATCTAACAGGGTATCATGCTAGTGGAATGGAAAATGTCATGTGATATTTTGAACAGTAGTCGATTTGGAAATACTGAAGAAAACCAGCTGATGCAGACAATCATGGCTAAAATCAGTTTTTAAAATCTATATCCTGGACCATTTCTTTGACAAATAATTTGTATAGCCCCTTGCTTCACTTTCCTTTTACAGCATGCTTACTTTTTCTTCAAGTGAAACAAGCATAAGTCCTGACTATGTTTACAGTTTCATGCTCTGTTTTGCCCTAAGTGGTCCTTCTTAGTGTTTTTCTCTAAAAATGGTCATTTGGATATTCACAGTATCTTTTTAATAAAAATATAACTTAGCTTTGAAACAATTTAAAATATGGGAAGAAAAATGCTTACTTATCATCTGTTATCAAATATATAATCCTATTTTTGTAAATGTCTGTGTATATATGTGTAATAAATATACATGTAATAGGTGGAGTCAATAACTTTATCAATGTATTTTTCACTGAACTTTATTTCAAGCTTATTTTTTCATATCTTAATTTTAATTAAGTCCAAAATATTGCATCTAGTAAATTGTTTAATGATTTCATTGTTACTTTATTATTAAATATTTAGTTTTCCTTTTTCCCGATACTTATTATTTAATCTCATAGCATCTAAAAAATGATTTTTCATTGGTTTTATCTCGGAGATATGTCTTAAAAATATGGTGACAGGGGATCCCTGGGTGGCTCAGTGGTTTGGCGCCAGCCTTTGGCCCAGGGTGTGATCCTAGAGTCCCGGGATCGAGTCCCACATCAGGCTTCCTGAATGGAGCCTGCTTCTCCTCTATGTTTCTGGCAATCTCTCTCTGTGTGTCTCTCATAAATAAATAAATAAATAAATAAATAAATAAATAAATAAAATCTTAAAAAAAAGAAATATGGTGACAAAGACAAAGATTTTCTTAGAAGTCTTCCACATCTTTATGAAATATTTTCATAAATCTTAAACTCTCTTTCTCATCATCACCTGTAGGATCACTGACCTTAAGCTCCTCAGTCTCCCTGGCCAGGCAAATCATTTATGTTTTAAGATTAATATGAAGTATAGACTTTATAGATTAAAGTGTAAGTAATGGTTTTCTAATGAAAATTTCATATTATACTATTTATTCAAATGGATCCTTCTTTTTTTAAAAGATTTACTTATTTATTAGAGAGAGAGACTGTGCATATGAGTGGGGAAAGGGGCAGCAGGAGAGAATCTTTCAAGCAAACTTCCCACTGTGTGCAGGCCTGATGAAGGGGTAGATCCCACAATCCATGAGATCATAACCTGAGCTAAAACCAAGAGTCAGATGCTTAATCGACTGAACAACCCAGGTGCCTCTTGAAATGGATCTTCTTAAGTAAAAAGACGAAAAGAGTACTAAAAAGAGTCTCTTTTTAGTACAACATAGTGTTCTAATTAATTCCTACGTAATTTGGTTAGTGTCTGACTTCAAAGGAAGTAGTTGGTTACTTCTTAATTACCCCTAAATCAAAGTATTATCAATTAGTTTCTAAATATTTGCAATTTTCACTGGTTTTTGTTTGGTTCTATTTTTTGAGATTATCTATTATGATTTTACTATGCATGTAAATATTTCTAGTGGTGTTCTTTGAAGAAGACATTTAATATTTCTAGTGGTTTTCTTTGAAGAAGACCCCACCCGGGCTGCCCTCACATTGCAATATTATGAACAAATAAATGATCATGTTATTTCAGCTACTAGGGTTTTGGGTGCCTTGTTATACAATAATAATTGAAACCATAGGAGATAATACTATAAAGGGAGGTTAGATAATGCAAGCCTTTTAAAGCCATGTTGAGAACTTTTGTTTTGATCCAAACTGTAAAGGGAAGCCTTGATAGTGTTAGAGGATCTGATTTGGATTTTCGAAAGGTTGTTGTGACTCCATTGTGATGAATGTATTGGAAGCATCATGGTGGTCTGTGGAGATAAGTTATGAGATTATTTGAGTTGTCTAGGTGAGAGGTTATGTAAGTGAGTGTAGAGAGTGGAGATGGTAGAACAAAGTATATGGGTTTGGCAGATATATCAGTGATGAAACTAAAGGGATTTGGTGACAATGCAGCTTTGGTAATGTTGATAATGCAATGATGCTTTGTTGCTGTTTTAGTTATTGTGTGCTCTTTGGTTTGGTCTGAGTTGCCCTGCTTAT
Organism: Canis lupus baileyi; assembly: GCF_048164855.1. Lineage (NCBI taxonomy): Eukaryota > Metazoa > Chordata > Mammalia > Carnivora > Canidae > Canis > Canis lupus. Next base: position 63,419,724 of record NC_132841.1, read on the forward strand.
CTGAGATAAACATATCACGGTCCAAATCTGGCCTTCCTGAGGTGAGTAAGAGGAAAAGGAAGAAGGAAACATGGGATATTCTCGAAGAGAGAAACCATTACCCAGTATGGTCCCCAACACATCTTGATTTATTCAGTAAATGATGCTTGTAGTCAAAGCTCATCTGAGTATACAGGTTACATATTTTAGCTATTAGATGAGAGTTTCCCCAACAATCTGAATTTGTGAGTAAAATAATGATAAAAATGAAGCAAATTCCAAATAAGCCCAGAACTAGTATGTAGTTATCAACTGTTATTTCAGATGTTCACTGGAATTATTTGGTCATTTATTTGAGAAATCCTTGCACTCATTCAACCAATGTTTATTGAGTTTGCTACTATATGCAAGGAAGCATGCTTGTCAATTTGTGTGTTTATTGGGGAGAGGAGATCATGAATAAAATGATTCTTTATGACCTTCATGAATTTATAATCTGGTGAAGGTGATACAGTATTTGATTTTAAAAATTTAAATAGCATTATTATACAATCAAGATGTATACAAAGTTAAATTTAAATAAAATTCTAACACTTAACGGGTTTATCTGGAGTCTGAATTTTCTCTTCAAAATTATTTTAAACGTTATTTTTAGTAAACACATTATATTTTTACTAGGTCAGCATCTTTGATATTTTGGAGTAAGTCCTGAAAAATGCTATTTTCTCTGAACCTTGTTAATCTCTTACTTAATAGAAAGAGCCATGGGCCAGAACACCTGGATTCTAGATCACTTGCCTTTGTTACTAACTAATTTTGAGACATTAGGCAAATTATAATTTCCCTATGCCTCTTTTTTAAAATTTCTTTAATCTTATAAATACCTAGCTTAGTTATCATTCAAGATTATATAGTAGATTAAAAGAGATGGCAGTAAGTGTACTTTCAAAGGTAAAAGCTCTAAACAATTATCTAAAAATAAATTGCAATTATTTTTTTAAAAATGTATTATTAATATGTTGCATATAACATATATATATGCACATATTTTTTCATGTTACTGAGTAGGACTACATGTGAGTTATTTTTTACTTATATAAATAATGAGACAGTGGTTTTGCCAGACAACCTCCCTTTTCATTTGGGTTAAAGTTTAGAGAAGAATAAAGGAATTATGATTGTAATACATTGAATAGGTAGAGTTTCAGAAGGCTAGAAGAGCTTTGTACCTCTGTGCCTTCTTACTGATGCTGTTGATTAAAGCAAAATTAATCTTTTTGTCTCAATGCTTCATTTCCATAAAAAAGCCAAGAATAATTTCTGTCTGTTAGATTAACTTGATACAGTTAAAATACTGAAGAAATTAAGGATCTTGCTGCCTACTCTAGGAAATTGTAAGCCAAAAGCCAGTCACCAGAGTCTGCAGTTTGAACATAGGTGAAGTAGAACTAACTGCTGCGAAAAAAGACAAACTCTCTTTTCTAAAACTCCACTATGAAGTTTTCTGGCTGAACCACACTATGGACTAGTTGAAGTAAGTGCTACTTTTCTTTTCTTTTCAGCACACAAGATAAGTGTTTCCAGGGTGGTATAGTTGGCTAGCCCCTTGGCAGTATTTGGAAATTTCTAGGTACCTTGTGAGAGTGTTTATCTTTATCTTGTGGATTATGATTAAGCAGTGGAGCAATAATTATCTTTTCATTTTACTACACTAATAGTAAAACAGAGTCATGAAGATCATTTTAAGGGGAAAGATTTATACGATCTGAAGAGAAACCAGAGTATTGAAGATCATTTTATTAGACATAATGGGTCTCTTAGAAAAATTGAGCTCTTACTATTCTTTTCCATATATATTTCCCTCCAGGTCTTTTAGTAAAAACTTAAAAACATGGTCACCCAATCACAATATGATGGGCAAAACAGTATTATGATACCATGGATGTTTGGTTTTTTTTTTTCTTTTTTTTTTTGCATCTGATACATTTTTGCATGAGCAGCATTCATTTGCTTTACTCAAGACCTAGCAGCCTACCTGAGCTTTCCCATTTCTGCTAAGAGCAACATAAATTATTACTTTATATTATACACATGTAATACCTAAATATATCATTAAAAGATGACAACCATTTCCTTTTCTTCCCCTGATGAACTTCTTTTTCCTGATGAGCTTATTGAAGTATGAATTCCATGGTTCACTAAAGATCTTACCAAGTTGGAAGCCCTTGCTACTTAGTTTGTCTGAAGTTTTCATGTGACAACTGAAAGAGGTTATTTCTAGAGAAAAAAAAAATACAGCTAACCAAGAGGGATGTACCTGTCAAGACTGGGGACATGGAGTTATGTGTTTTCCTGCAATATTTGATATCATTAGTACCTGGAGTAGAAAAAGGAGTAATATTCTTTGCAGACTTTAAGTTGGTTGAGAAACAGCATGATATATTAATATCTGAGAAAAAAATACTTTTCCTACTGCTAGTCAGGGTTAAAACACTCATGTTTGTAGCTCAAAAACTCTGCTGAAGCAGCTGGATAATTTCTATATGATGACAGGGTAACTGTCAGAAATATTTGCAAGGGATTTGGTCATTTTAATAACAACCCAAATATTTATTTCAGCTGCAAAGATGGAAACACGTGGTTATCATTTTGAAATATCTTCAATGAAATATTCTTTTTTTTAAAACTGTAAGAACACAAGTATTGGGTCTCTCTGAAAGGATATTGTATTTGAAAGGTACTTGTCATTTTATACTCCATATTATTGTATAATCTTGTATGAAAGTATTGCTGTGGATATGCCATAGAAAAATATATGCTTTGTCAGCTGTCCTCATTATGATAAATAGTACATATTTGAGAAATGGCTTCTCCAAGTATGAATTTAGCCTGTGACTTCTGAGCTTGATTTTAAGTTGGTTTGTCAATAGGATAATTGACCTAGTTTTTATTAGCTGATTGGCCTGAACCATTGTAAATAATAATAATAATAATAATAATAATAATAATAATACAAGTTTTGTGGGTTTTTTTTAAGTCAGTATTTCAACTGTAAAACTAGGTCACAGGCAGCAAACTTAATTGCTTAAAGGAATGTGTAACAAGACTTAAAATTTCTATCCCTGATTTATTTATTATAGTAGAATCCCAATTACAAAATAATAATAGAATACCAATTTGCTTTCAATTTCATTTCAAATTGGCTTGAATTTTCATTTTCCTATCACTATTTACACTGAACAAATTTGCAGTTTACCTCTCCTCTTTAAATCTCCAAACTTCTAAGTTTCTACATTTTTGTATGAATTGAATGAATCAATTTAAGCAACTTCTTATTAGCAATGTATATTCTCATACTAGAGTTTCTGGATCTGATGTATTTTCAACTTAGAGTAGAAATAACTCTGAATGTAAAGAAGTATTTCTCAATCTGATTTTTAAAATTCCTCATCAGACGTACCTCTTCATGCAATCTTGTCTCTAAAATATTGATTTTTTTTCACTAGTATAAAACTCACATTATCTAGTCAACTTACATGGGTCACTGAGAATCGGTATATTAGAACATTTGGCTATTATTGACCTGAAGAAATTTTAAAATAGCATTTAAGAGGTCATTGTCTTCACATCCTATTACTGATTCCAAATGACCATTTCTCTTTATAAATGTCCTTGGGTTTCATTATAGAGAAAGACTTTTACTGATGATAATTTGTTTCCTTTCTTTGTCTGATTAAAAAATCAATTCTAATGTACTGTTTCATATGCACATATGTTTGTATAGATAGATAAGTTATAGTATATGCTTTGCAAAACACATGGAATAGAAGCATCGTCTCCAGTAGTTGGTATTGCCACCTGAGTAATATGCTAACATGTAAATTTTCTATCAATAGATAGTTAAAAATTCTCAAGTCCTAACCAGACAGAAAGAAGACCTGAATATATGCAAGCATATCTCCACTTTTCATGGTAACATGAAATGATAAATTACTAATTTTTAGCAAAGGTCCATTTTGACTCTGGTTCTACTCTTTGTTAAATTTATTTCCACAAGAATACAATAATTCAAAGGATGATAACACAGTAGACATTAAATTTATCTGGAGAACTGTGCAAAAATATCCTTGCCTGGGCTGTATCTCAGAAAAATGGAGTCAGAATCCCAAGGGATGGGGTCCAGGCATGAGTAGTTTTTCACAGATTTACCAGTCCGAAAACCACTGCGTTAGCGCTCTTGAGTTTTCCTGTGCTTAGTTTCAATCATGTTTTCTTATTTAATCAGATATGTTTCTTCTGTGGCCCAGAATACACTGGTGCATGAAGCCAGCTTACTTTCAAACTTGAACTCACCAAGTCCTCTTCAACTGAACACATACATATTTGATTTTGGCATGATTTGTTTGCTTACAGACTATAGATGTCATAGGATTATGAAATTTATCTAGTTCTCATACAAAGAAACACAAAGATAAAAAGTAACAAAGGCTCATAAAATATATACTATTTGATTGATATATATTGATTGATATCTGATTTTTATCTGATTGTTATATATTCATTTCCTCCAATTGAAATTTTATATTATAGAAATTGTTCTTGATTTTTTAGGGTGACCAAAGCTTACGTTGCTCAGGACTAGAAGGGTTTCTTAGGACATAGGCTTTCAGTTCTAAAGCCAGGGAAGTCCTAAACAGACTGTGCCAGGTAGAAACTCTACTTCTATTTCCTTAATTAAAATTTACTGATCCCACCTCCTTGTATAAAAGAATACCTAATTGATGGGCTTCCTATTAATCCAACTTTCAAATCTCCTAAAAAGTAGCAAAAGAAAGTAGTCTTCTAGCTGAAAAAAGACCATTTTGAGATTTAATATTTAGGAAAAGTAGGATAAGTTGAGCTGGATGGTGTCTGAATATTCTCTCAGGTGAAATATCTTATTAGGTAAAAAGAGGGAAATGCTATCATGCATATCTGAAACCTATGTAGAATTTGAAAATAATCCTACCTATCTGCCTGTCTGATAAATTAATTTAATTCAATAAATTAATGGGCACCAGTGGGGATACAAAGGCCATCCATATATAAATAACTCCTTCTTGCCTTCAAGCAGTTCACATTCTGGTTGAGAAAGACCATCCATATTACAGAGGGAATTGGCGGGATCTGTGGGCTGTACTCTTAGTAGGTATAAATTATTAAAATTTACTGCTATTTTGCTCTTTATGTCCCCTACCTTCCTACTCCCAAACAAATATAAATTTTTATCTGTTTCTGTACTTGATTTTTAAAGTGTCTAGACAGGCTGCTTTGGCAACCATCTGAAATAATTTTGCTGACAAGGACTTTGCTGTTCCCATAACAAGGAAACATTGCCAGGTGACCTGTCATTATCCTTTGATACTTGTTACTGTGTTATGTGATCTTTTCCAATGTTTGACAGAAATTAGTGCAAAAAGAAATTTTTTTGGAGCCATATTTTGGCAAAATAGTGAGGGAGGAAATGGAAAAGAGGTACAGAGTTTTGTGTTTTGGATTATAAAGTGTTCAAAATTCTCAGACAAGGGGAGTTTCAAATACGACCCCTCTCCTTACAGGTATAAGAAATTTGTTATTCTATTGAACCTCCCTAAACCTCTTTTTCACTTACAAAATTGCAATGGTCATCCTAGCTTTTTCTTTGGGGTCTTTGGGTAGATTAAATGCAATGATGCATGGAAAGGGTTTAGCACAATTCCTGGCACATATTTAAGATTAAATGTGTATTTTTTTATAGTTGCAATTCCTCTGTGCTTTCCTAAAGATTACCAAATCTTTTGTGTGCTTACTAGGTGTAAAACAATTAGAAATTGGGATCCCTGGGTGGCGCAGCGGTTAAGCGCCTGCCTTTGGCCCAGGGCGCGATCCTGGAGACCCAGGATCGAATCCCACATTGGGCTCCCAGTACATGGAGTCTGCTTCTCCCTCTGCCTGTGTCTCTGCCTCTCTCTTTCTCTCTGTGACTATCATAAATAATAATAAAAAAAAATTAAAAAAAAAAAAAGAAATTACCTGAAATTTTCTATATACTCATAGTATCTGTAAAAATGAGCAGTATTTAGCTGTTTCTAATCATGAAACCCTTCCCCTACTTTTTTGAAATTGTGTCAACAAAGTAATTATCAAAACGTTTTTTCAAAGTTCTTCTTTCGTATACATGTTTCAATACGAGAACCTAAATTTTATTTTTTAATACCATTATACATATATTTGGCAGCAGTAGCATGTATGTAAATGAAATAGAAGGCAACTTGGTGTCTTTTATAAAGACAGTAAGAGATAAATATGCCTTAGCCAAGGAAAGGCTTGAGTCGCTGAGAGGATATGTGAACTGGCTTCTGTCCAAGAAGCAGAAAGCTGGAGTACTGAAGGGGTTAATGGCAGCTAGTGAGGCAATGCCAGTGTTCGGAGTTGAGATTCTGCTGCTGCCTGCTGGAGCCTTAAGCTCCATAATTATATTTCTCTTCTGCCTTATCCATAGCACTTGATACTTATAGCCCCATTCCTTGGATTAGCAGATCGGAATTTGAATTAACAATGCTTCAGTTGTCTTATTTTTAAGATGTCCTGCGTAAAAACCAATACAAACATTACCTTTTAGTTTTCTAGCTATCAAATTTTAGCAGGGTGTTATTTTCGGTAGCAAAGGGCCTCTGACATTGCTGTGAAATTGCCTCCTTTTGTTGCATCAACCTCAGGTCACTGGAGAAGAATAGAGGCTTTGGGGTTGACAAAGATGAAGAGGTGATTTTTGGGCCAGTGCATCAAAAACTGGAACAGGTGTATGTGAGAGAAGCACACTTCAGCCTCATGTTCTGTACAGCCACTTCCTTTCTTCAAGAAGCCCAGAATGTTCATCAAGCATGAAAAGCTTTCAATCTGTTTTTGACACAGAAAAAAAAATTGCTTCTCCTAAAACAAGTGTTTCTCCTAAATGCCTGTTTTCTCCATCTAGAGTGAAGTGGATGGATAATTGGATTTAAATGAACATAGGAGTTGGAAAGGATGAAAAATAATTTCATTGTGCTATATAAAACTCCTAAGCATATGGTTTTTGTTTTTGGATTTTTTCTTTGTTTTTAAGGAATGGAAATGTGTTTGTTTTACTCTTTACAATATATCTTGATGAGAATTTTATCTACTGAGATCTGAACAAAATGGAATTAGGAAAATCCTTAGCTTACTGAAACTCGAGACTGCATACTAGTTTCTATTATTAAATGAATATTTGCAGCCTCAAATAAAACATAAAAGGAAGTGGATTACCTGAGGATAGAGACAATTCCTTTTACTTTTATGAACTAATATTGAGAAGTGCTCCATCATAGGAACTGAATGTCTATTGTTTTGATTATCTCCAGGGTCAGTTTCACTCATGTGCAATACAACAAGCTGAATAATTATAATCATTCATCAATAGAGAATTTTCTTAAAAAGATTTCATTTATTTATTCATGAGAGACTCACAGAGAAAGAGCGGCAGAGACATAGGCAGAGGGAGATGCAGGCTCCATGCAGGAAGCCTGATGTGGGACTCAGTCCTAGGACTCCAGGATCATGCCCTGGGCCGAAGGCAGGTGCCAAAGCACTGAGCCACCCAGGCGTCCCAATAGAGAGTTTTCTTTCTTTTTTTTTATTAAAGATTTTATTTATTTATTCATGAGAGACAGAGAGAGAGAGAGAGGCAGAAACACAGGCAGAGGGAGAAGCAGGCTCCATGCAGGGAGCCTGACGTGGGACTTCATCCCGGGACTCCAGGATCACGCCCTGGCGGAAGGCAAGCGCTAAATCGCCGAGCCACCCAGGGATCCCCCAAAAGATAATTTTCTAATTCAATGTGTCCTATTAGGTTTTTATACAACTGTATGATTTCTGTTATTTTTTTATTTTCAAAGTCTTTAAAATCATGACTTTTTATATAATTTTATTCTCAATTTGACTGATTTGTTACTGCATTGCTTCAACAGAACCAAATGCCTATGTCCTCTCCCCATCTTTCAGGAGGACACACTGAAAGGGTGTCATCCTGAGCTGTCTAGGTAAAAAAATCTCAATTTGGCATTTGGTTACATTTCTTCCTTTCATTCAAATTCAGTATGATGCTGCGGTATGCTGAATGTCTATGTAATATGAATATGTGCAGTTAACATTGTATTCTTAGGTTTCTGGATCCTGAGTTTCACAGTGGACAAAGGGAATTGTATTTAATTCTCATTCAAGGCTTGGTGAAGCATCTATAAACAGTATTTTTTTTTTTTTCAGTATCCAGAAACAAGGGTTGGGAAAGGCTAGGAAGAGGCTAGAAAAAAAAAAACACTGTATTATTTGAAAAGATGAAAAGACATTTAGAAAACTACTACTCAACATCAACTCAACCTCTTTATTATTTTTTTAAGATTTTATTTATTTATTTGAGAGAAAGAAAGAGATAGAGAGAACTGGAGCAGGGACCGGGGAGAGGGAGAAGCAGGGTCTCTGATGAGCAGGGAGCCCATTGCAAGGCTCCATCCCAGGACCCTGGGATCATGACCTGAGGTGAAGGCAGACGCTTAACCAGCTGAGCCACCTAGGCATCCCCAACTCAACCTCTTTAAAGCTTGTTTACAAGTCAAAGTTTATATTTCCACAAGATATATATTGGTAAGAGTTTCAAAAAGGAAAATTGTGTGAATCCTTTTCTTTGAGCAAAAGCTAGCTATATGACATCAAGGTAATGAGTTTTATGCTACTAAGTTTTTTTTTTCCTCTTAGCTTTAAGTACAAAATTAGTCTCCATTGATGTGCTTGGAATTGTGTGGCTTTTCAGAATTACACTATTTTTTTCCAAGGGGTCCTCTCACTTTGGGGATAACTGCAGATGACTTTACTTAGATGTAATTTATTCCTTCTTTTACAAAATGGCATTCTAAAATCAGTGTGACTATGTGAGTGATACATTTGCTAAATTTGCACTAATATATGCAAATTTAGGGAGGAATTATTTATCAGTGAGTAATATGTTTAAATATTTTAATAAAGAAAGTCTAATAAGCATAAAGGGGAGTTCTATATGAAACTGGTGACAAATGGGAGTCATTTGCTAAAGGAAATCACCTCATGTGGAAACTAGTGACACAGAAAATATAATGCATGTAGGACTCACTTCTTTTTTTTTTTTTTTTTTTTTTTTTTTAGGACTCACTTCTTAACTCTGGATTATTACTGTGAATAATAGGGTACTGATATAGTAAAGGCTTCATTGTCTTTCAGTCAAATTTTTGTATTGTGATTGAAGAGAAGGCATTCTACCCCTAGTAGGGTGCCCAGTAGGTAGAATCAGTGCCCTTCAGCCTTGCCTTTACTGACTCAGATTGAACATGTCAGTCATTGGCCACAGTAAGAAAAGATTTTCTCATAGGACCAGTGGGCTCTTGATTTAAGTTAGTTATTAGATTAAGTTAGTTATTCCCATCCATGAGGAAGGATCACCAAATTGATGCTTGTCTATAGCTCAAAATCCCCTTTTTTTTTCTCTTTTCCTTAAGACTCAAGTCCACTATTCTGCATTTGTCTTGGTTCTTGAATGAGAAGACTATTTAAGAGTACTAAGTCATATCAAGCAAAATCATTTTGCCCAAAGTTAATGATTATAAAGTTAGTGTTGCATAGTACCTTACAGTTTGTAAAAGGTTTTTTTTTTTTTTTTTTTTGTAAAAGGTTTTAACATATTCTAGTTTGTTAAATATATATATAGTATTAAATATATAGTATTAAATATATATACTATTAAATATATAGAGTATATCTATTCTTCTCTCCAGATTATTATGCTGACTCATTTTTATCATAAATAGAAATTTAAGTGTTTTTCTATCTTATGATGATACTTAGTAGTGGTTTTGTTAGGTTAAATATTTTTATTTCTTCTTCAATTCATGCCAGCAGATATGTCTTTGATTTTAAATTTCCCAAAAAATCAGGCCGCAGGGGGCAGGCACAGCCCAGTCTTATTACATTATATTTCTCTTACTGAGTATTTTATACATACTGTTTTGTGCTGACTTTTATCTTCGAGCAGCAGCTGTCAGAGGACCATGGAGATCTCAGATACGTCCAGGTTGTTCTCTGGGACTTGGAGAGTGAGCCAGGCAAAATGATATTGATTCTTTTTTACATTTTTCTTTTTTGATTCATTTGTGAGTTAACGCAAATTCAAACTGTTGATTTTCTAATATGCATTTTCCATTATTGTTTTGAATTTGCATTAAAAGTCACAAAATGATTAAGTAACTGGAATTAAAATAAAAACTTAAACCACAAAATGAAAATTTGAAAACAGGCTTCCAGTAATGTTTACTTTCATAATAAAAGCTTTATTTGAATTCTAGGTTATTTAGTTAACTTGAAACTTGCTCAGAATAAATATTTTATAAGTTACCTTCTTATTACAAAACCTGTAATTTTTATAAAATCATTTATACAGTTCCATCTTGATAGCAAAACAGTTGCTCTTTAAGGGCTAGCTTCTTCATATGTGTCACAGCACATTCTGTTTCACTGATAGAATTTATCACTTTTCCAGTGCAGTTGCAAATTGCTTTCTTAGGCATCTGTATCTTCTATTAAGACTGTGAACAACAACAACAACAAAAGACCGTGAACATCTTGAGGGCAGTCACTCTATTTGTGATTCCTTAGAACCCTTTATTAATTACGGTTGAGATCTAGGATAAGCAAGGATTCTAAGGAATCACACACACACACACACACACACACACACACACACAAACCCTTAATTTGGAAAATAAATAGACTTTTTCACATTTTCTTATTGAAACCATTCTAAGATTGTTTAGATAACTTACTTAAAATTATTTGGATAATCTTTTTCTGCTTGTGTTTGTTATTTTTCTTCTTTCTCCAGGTATAAGATAATGGATTCGAACACTGCTAAATAAACTGATGAGATATTATGAACCAGACTAAGCATGCCTAGGTCCTGATCTTTTAGGAAGTTGATTATTCCACAGGAGGTCAAACACCTGGTCATGTTGATTTCATTACTTGCACACAGAATTGGAACATTTATTACCTATCAGAGTTCTTGTCTTTATAATTTCTTGTTATGATAAGAGGTCTTGTGATCATAATTTTATAAAAATTGTAGGAAAAAAGTGAAAGGCATGTTCCTAATTCAGCCAGATTTTGGAGGTAAAGTGATCTCTAATTTAGATTAATTTTGAGAGTACACAATTGGATCAGTAAGTATTTGTTGAAGAATAATAACCTCTTTGTAAGATACAGTTTAAGCTATAATTCAACCTCAGAGTAATTTGGGATGCATGTTATTATTGGCTAGCAGATTGTTCAGTTAGAATGTCATCTTTCAAGGGAAACTAGAAGATCTTCTATGTTTAGTCACTTAACATGGGATTAGACTACACTTGATCAAGTCTCATACAACAAATAATAGTTCAGTATGAAATGTAAATGCTAATGGGGAAGAAGAAGACAACTAAGGTTTTCATGGCTAGTTTCTGCTAATCAATATCTCATACGGTTAATCTAAGATACACAGGCTTATGTAAAAGGTTAACTTTAAAAGAAATGCATTTAGGATACATTAACTGTGATTCTTTTATGTGAATGAAACAACGCCTTTTTATTATGAAGAAGACAGAACATAATTTTTAAGAACATCTTATGATAATTTGAGATAGCACGAAATACTCATTTCCCAGGGTGGTATTTGTGTAATGAGATTACATCTATTGATTTTAGTTTGTAGGGAAGACTTAGAACTTTTTGCTATATTCACATACTTACTTTTGTTCTGTAAATGGCACCCTCCAATACAATGATGAATTTTCAAATTCTGGTTTTCAGTCAAAAATGACACTATGTTTATGGGGTATGTACCAGACAGAGCAAACTACTTTTATTTCTGAAAAAAAAAAACTAATATTAAAAAACCCTATGAAATCCCTATAAAAGGCAGTGAATTTTATTGCATGAATCAAATCAATTTTAGTTTAGCTGAGCTTAGATTAACATTTGAGATAAAGGAAAAAGCTACCTTGATGCCTTCATCGTATTAAACAAGAATTGACAGCATAGAATCTATCCTACAATTAGAAAAGGTTGCCTTTAGTTTTAGTGGTATAATATTGGATTTCAGTGTCATTATTGTTCCAGCTTTTGTGTAATGGTTAAGCCAAGCAAAATTGCTAGTGGAAATTAGGCTTTATTTATTTATTTATTTATTTATTTATTTAGACAGTGAGTTTGCACTAGTTTGAAACAAAGCCCGTCTCTTTCCAACCTTGCTGCAACAGGGATTCAGGCAAGCAATGAGAAGTCATTGTATTTCCTATACAATGCTATCTTAAACATGTAGTACTTTATTTAAAAATATACTGATAATGACAGATTATATTTTAGGAAGAAAAATTTTCAAATCTATCTGTGGTACTTGATATCATTATTCTTGACTTGGTACAGTAACTATGACTTTAGTCAGCTTATGGTCCAGGTCATTACTTACCATTATTTTTAGTAAAGTTCAACACAATCTGAAAAACAGACACAATGAGTGTGAATATCCTACTTAACCAAAAATGATGCAGGCTGACCTGTGGGTTATGAGAGAAAGCTGTGTTGAAAATTGTCTTACATTTCCAGAGTGTGTTGTAGCACAAGAAGCATGAGATTTTCTGTGAACCAGAATTGAATCCTGCAAAACAAGAGAAAACTAGATGGGTTATGGTACTCAAACAGGGAGCTTCTTTGCAGGCTAGACCTTGAAAACCAGAGGCAGAGAAGAGAAAGTATGGGCCTGCTAGAGAAGAAATCTGCAGTTGAGAAATCTGCATTCATGAATAGGTTCCTGAAGAATGTATAAAACACCCTATTACCTGGAAGATCTGACTCCTGTTCAGTTTCTCTCTGCTTCAATTAGCTGCCTCATCTGACTACCTATCTTTACTTTCACCAATCTATCTTTCTTCCCAGATCTCTTTACCACATTTCATCAAATATCTAGTACAGAGCAGCACATAGAAGACGTTCAGTAAATACATGTTAAATGAACAAATGAGTAGGTGAATAAATAACAGATGAATGTGTGAGTCTGTGTTTGAGATACATGGCTCTGAGGTGGTGGTCACATTAGTACCCTTTGGAGTTGCACTAACATAATTGACACAGTAAGTTTTCCTCCTGAAGATGGTAAGCTAGACCTGATTTTGCTTCTTTGGTTTATTTACTTGTTTGTTTGTTTTCCAATTAAAGTATAATTTAAATACATCATTGTATTAGTTTCAGGTATACAACGTAGTGATTAAGCCATTATATACATTATAAAATGCCCACTATGATTAGTATAGTTAGCACCTATCATCACAATATTATTGTTACAATTTTATTACAATATTAACAATATTACTATAATTATTACAATATTATTATATTATTACTATATCATTACAATATTATTAATTATATTCTCAGTGCTGCACTTTTTATTCTTATGACTTATTTTATAACTGGAATTTTTACCTCTTAACTCCCTTTCCCTATTTTACTCACCATCCTCTCCTACCCCCCGGCCCCTTTCCCCTCTGGAAAACACTAGTTTGTTCTAGTATTTATGAGTCTGTTTCCAGTTTTTGTTTGTTAGATCCCACATATAAGTGAAATCCCATGGTATTTGTCTTTCTCTGTTTGATTTATTTCATTTAGCATACCTTTTAGGCTGGTCTGCAGGTAGTGAATTATTTCAACTTGATTGTTCACAATCACTTATAGACTGACTTTGCCTCTTTTACTGTAGGATTTTACAAGCATTCAGTTGTTGATGAGTATTATTTTGCTTTTTTTGGAAATGTTTTGTGTTTCATCTTAGGAACCTAATGCCTTAGGAGGATTGGTAAATTATAAATGTCAGAGTGACTTGCAGTTGAATTCTCATTTTAGTTGTGTTTAAGAAATAGGCTAAATAGGAAAATTAAAGAGGACCTTTTATATTTTTAGAGTGTACATGAACCAAATCCCTCTATCTCTTGAATTGCTGTTATATACATTTTCTTTAGAATTAGTTTATCATCAGAAAAATAAAAAAAGTGTGAAAGTACCTCTAATTTAGCTGATAATCTTCATTTTCTACAACAGTGGACCCACACTGATCTGGAGGCTAGCATTTATAAATCTTTGCTTGTCATTTTCAACTTCCTAAAGTGATATTTGTATGCTTTTCCAGCTTTGTTGTCCAGTCTGTTCAATTGCCCTAGTCAGTGTGTTGGTATAAACATTGATTTAATTCTGATTATATTTTCACTTTAAACTTGTCATTCTGTGTTGAATTTGAATTTTCAACCTTACTGCCATACATGAACATTTATGCCAATTGTTGGATTGGAAAAGAGCTGAATGAATGGGGAGGAACTGTCTATGCACAGGATAACTGTTGCTAGACAAACAATTCCCTGCCAAACATTTTTAATGGTGACTGAATTTAGACAGTGAATTTCACAGCTATATAGTAGCATTAGCATTAATATATAGTATTTTAAAAATAAATACAGAATAAAGCCACATAGATTGTGCATTTGAACAATAACTAAGCAATGCACTCATATCAAGTCTGCAATTAAAAAGATTGGTTTATGTTATAATTCCCTTTTTCTGGATTACTAAAAGAGTACATTTAATGGCTTGCACATCATAATTAAATGACCCTTATACTAATTATTTAAATAGCTAATGTGTTTAGATGCTTTACAAAAAACTAAGGATTCAATATGATATAGAGGAGGGAGAATATAGATTTAAATTCTTATATTGATACTGTCTATATAATTTGGAGCCAGTTATTGTCAGTAAGCATTGGTTTCCTGATGATAATAGTATCTATGTGATATGTTTAAAATGTTAGCTTATGAATAGATTATAATAGGTAACTCAAATTCACTGTGTCCAAAATAAAACTGATCATCTGTGATGGGTACTTGCCAAAATCAGAGACAAATATCTAAAGAATAAAGCAGAAATTTTAGGATCCCAAGAGATATAGAGACCAGACAAAAAGACTTATTTTACTTCTGCTTAATTACTACTCAAAATGACATCCATATTTGAGGTTGTATTTATCTTTCTTATCATGCATTCTTACAGATATTAATTTTTTTAGAAGTCTGAGCATACTGGATTCTCTACTTATGAGGATAAATATTGATCAAAGCATTTTGTTCACAGTCAGGAGTTCACTTTGAAGAGCCTGCAGAGAACTTGGTAACAATTTGGTCACTTCCTTAGTAATGCTAGTCTTTCTCTGTTCTTCTGGTTATATTAATAAACAAGTTGGTAGATTATGTGAAAAAAAATTGTACAGTGTAATTCATAGGTAAATTACAGATAATATCCATTGGTAGCAAAGATTTCCTTTGGTAGCTTTAAATTTCAAGAAAGGGGCACAGAGATTTGGGTTAATTAAGAGGAGTTTACAATCATAATTCAATATTTTTATCTTTTTAATTGCCTAAGAGCAGGAAACATTAAAATATGATGAAAATTAATGGGGCTTCCAGGCTATACTCTCCTAAGTTATTATCTTTATCCCAGTTCTAGAAATTTTTTTTGGCCAAAGATTTTTGTGTAACTGTAATTTGTAATCCCTTCAAATGAAAATTTTAGTGCTACTTTTAACTTTTTACTCCTCTGGACTCTACATCTACATCTAATTGGCGTCAAGTCCTGCTATTTAAATCCTGGTACTACCATTTATTAGTTATATGAAAGATAAAAATCACTACCTCCAGGTCATATATTTAATAAAGTGTACTTGTGGAAATTATCTTCAGAAAGTGGTATGAGTGCTCTATAATCTTACAAATGTACAGGGATTTTAGAAATCTTACTTTAGCCAATTGAGCTGCTTGTTTTAGAATACTCTACATACATACTAGCTCAAATTTTCTATAAAAGTGGGAGAGAAAGCTTATGTGCTAATGCTTTATGGAAAATAAAGTGAGACAAGAAAGGAGAGAAAACAAATACGAGATACTGCTTACCAAGCTGGCCAGGATAGTACAAGTCCAGTACTTGTATTTACTCCTTATCTGTCAGGCATATGTTCCAAGACTCCCAGTACGTGCCTGAAACTCTGGATAGTACCAAACCATATCCATACTATATTTATTCTTATACATACATATATGTGATAAGGGTTAATTTATTAGTTATGCACAGAAAGAGATTAGCAACAATAGTTAATAATAAAATAGTACAATAGTGTACTATAATAAAAGTTATGTGAATGTGGTCTCAATATATCTCATTGTGCTATAATTACCTTTCTTGTGATGATGTGAGATGGTAAATTGCCTCTATGATGAAATGAAGTGAGGTGAATGACATAGGCATTTTGACATATTGTTAGGCTGCTATTGACCTTCAGATGACTTGTCAAAAGGACCTGACCATGGTTGACCCCAGGTAAATGAAACCCCAGAAAGCAAAACTGTGGACAAGGGAGGACAGCTGTAGAAAGATCCGCTGCTGGATCACACATATGTCTTTAGAAAGTCCTAATGGGATCTTTAAAACTTTGAATAGTCCTTTTACCTGTGTCTTGTTTTTCATTGGTCAAAATTAACTCTCCTGCATTTAGGAGTTGTATTGCCTGCCCTCCCTCACTCCACCCACACCTACACCAACCCAGCCCAATCCAACTCAACCCACTACCCTACAGCTGCAATGAAAGTCAGCTGAGGCTGAACTCGCTGAGTACCAGAATTGGTGTAGCTCCCACAGTGTTGGCTAATATGGAGACTGACAAAATGTGCCCCTTGCCCATGGGGAACCTGTAACAGCTGATAGTATTAGGACATGAAACAACACAGACCAAGACTAAGGCTTCGCAAAGTCAGGGGAATTCAGAAGAGGCTTGACATATATCTGACATACCGTCAATTCAAGAACATGTTATTTTTGACATGTTTGTGATACAGTAAGCTGAATTTTACAAATGCAATACTCTGTGTCACCATTGCTTATTAAATGCCAGAGGCATGAGGAGAAACAATTAGGTATGTTGATTTTCAGCTATAATAAATGGAATAATAATGGATTTTGGAAGAAGACAAACGAAACAGAAAACAAGTTAGTAGTTCATGATTTACCATGTGGCATAGGAATACTTCCTAAATGGTAATCACCAGTTGCCATAGGAGAATGCATTTAAACAGAGGATAAAAAAGAAAATGATACTTCACTACATTTTGAAACATCACTGTCAGAGGAATGAAAATGTTGAAATATACCTAAAGTACCTGCAAAACATTTTGTCAAAGGATTCTTTTTTTTTTTTATGATAGTCACACAGAGAAAGAGAGAGGCAGAGACATAGGTAGAGGGAGAAGCAGGCTCCATGCACCGGGAGCCCGACGTGGGACTTGATCCCAGGTCTCCAGGATCACACCCTGGGCCAAAGGCAGGCGCTAAACCACTGTGCCACCCAGAGATCCCTTTGTCAAAGGATTCTTAAGGAAGATAGTCTGGTAGCTCAAAAAAGAGAACATCAGTGATTGAAAGCTTTCCTTTATTTTGATCAACCCAGTGAAAACTCAAGACTTCTTATTTTATGACTCTAATGGTGCTATATGCTACTTGATAGCAGAAACTTAAGGTTATGGCCAGATATTTGAAACTAACATTTTTCAAGACAATTAATAAAACAACGTCCATGGGAATTAGTGCTGCAGGTTCTGATATGAGAACAATAACCAAAAAATCCCTTTTATGGGGAGTATAAAATAGAACCATTTTTTTTCTGGGGTTGACTATTTTATTGAATCATTACAAATATGTTCATAAATATTAATTGATCTGTCACTTCATGTATATATGCATGTACACACATATACATCATTTCCTCATTTGCATGTATATATGCAAAGACAATGTGAATTAATACAGAGTAGCTGCTTAGCTTTTAAAACATTGTGTAAATGGAAAACTAAAAACCATTACAGCTAGATAAATTGCACACAATAAATAAAATAATCTACATTTATTTGAAAGTTACTATGTATAAAATAATGAAGTAGACTTCAAGTGCAGAAATGAGAGTCATAAATTAGTATGGCTCTTATCAAAATACTTAAGGAAATTTTAAAAACACAAAGTGACTTGTCTAAATTGGAAAAAGGATTCTAATACCTAAAATATATGTGAGTCAAACACCATTAAATTTGAGAACGTTCTTAGAATAAGTATGGCATATTTTTTATATAAAGAGAGAATACTCATTTTAGTATGTTAAAGCTACATTTATAAATACATTATTCACATATTGCCAGCAATAACAGCAGGAATATATTCCTCTTACTAATGACATGTACAATTTCCGCATGTGGTTTTGTTTAGGTCTTCTTTTGTGAACTACACTTGAAATATCAGTGGAGAGTGAAAAGAGCCCTTCCTAACTCAGAACTACATGGGACAAAATAAATGTACATTTTGTTGAAATTATATAAGCTCACATTCATGAATGGAGAAAAGCCTGAAATGACAAAATTTATTTAAAATTATAGTTGCTGAACTTGGTTAGTCTCCTGGACAGAACTTGTCTTCCCAGTCGACCTCTGTCACTAAACAAATTTTCTCTTATTTCTGTAAACTTCTCACCTTACTTCGTTATATATTCCAAAATTCCAATTTGTTTTTACTCATTCTTACTGTATTTGTTGAGTGCCTGGTGTGTGGAAGGCATCCTACTAAGTGCTGCAAAGGATAATAATATGGCTATGATATGTATCTGTTAAATTTAACTTCCAGGAGGAAGGAACATGTTATTCTTGGAGATGATTTAGAAACAATCATTTATATATTAATATAGATTCATTTCATAGTTACTTTCCTTAAAATAGCTCAAAATGTTTGTGGTATGGTCTATTTTCCCAGTTAAAGGACTAAACCAGAGATGCCAGTCTGTGCATTCCATATCCCTTTCTAAGCAAGAATGTTTTACTGAGAGTCCCATTCTCTACGACAAAATCTTTTATATACTTCAACAAACTAATGTGCATATTGCTTCCTGCCAAAATATTTTCTTCATCATCAAAGGAAAAAGGAAATATATTCAGTTTCTTTACTAGTATAAAGTACAAGAATTATTCCTTACTATTTGTACCATTTGGTGAATTGCTATTCTGGTTTCATTAATATAGTCCAGAGTATCATGCTTATTTGCAGAACACTGGTTCTGCAGTATCTGCGGGTTGTAATTAAAGATTTTAAGAAAATGCATGGCAGATCACAGAATAATCTGTGATAAGCTAACTGATCAAAACACCAACTTTTTTTTCTCTAGTTTGATATTAACTACTTGAGGAAATACTTACTTGAAATGCTGAATATGTGCAGTTACTTTTTGATAATAGAAAACTCTAGTACTAGATTGGGGAACTCCAGATATTGACTAGATTCTCATGTTAAGGAGTTACAGAGCTTGACTTGATATGCCTAAGTATATTGTCTGCCATTCCTCAATAATAGCTCAAGCTGATCAACTAACAGCAAACAGCACTTTGATGCATATATATGTATATAATAATTACTATAAACATTTAAGAAACTTCAGTTTTTATTTTATATGGTTGATGTTGATGGATAACTATTTTACAATGGATCAACACCAAGATGACATTAATAACAACTAATTTTTTGAGAGATTATTTGATTCCAGGTGATGAGAGATTTATTGGTACTGTCTCCTTTAATCCTTACAATTCTGCAGGAATAGTACTGTATTATTTTACTTTATAAACTAGAAACCGAGGTTTAAATAATTTAAATAAATTTCCCAATGTTATACTGCAAGTGACAAAACCAACACTTAGACTCAAAATCTCTCTATCTGGAACATGAATTTTAACTTTGTAATTTGCAAAAATAAAATGCATAGAAAAGTTGTAACCATCATGCAAGAAACTTAAAAATATCTTTCACTTAGCTTCTCCAGTTGTTAAAATGTTGTCATATTTGAATAGATGCATATATACACACACTTATCAATAATATTTATAAACAGATGTTTATATGTGTATATATACATACATGTAATAGACATACATATTATATTGTGATATATATATATATATATATATAAAATGTTTATTGTTTAACCAACTGAATGTAATTTATAGGCATTACACCCCCTTACCCCTAAATATTTCAACAGATATCTCCTAGGAAGGGTATTTTCATATGATCACTATATAATTACAGTTTTGAGGGCTGCTGGTTGGCTGAGTTGGTAGAGCATGAGATTCTTGATCTTGGGGTCATGAGTTTGAGCCCCACGTTGGGTATAGAGATTACTTAAAAATGAAATCTTGGGACTCCAGGGTGGCTCAGTCAGTTAAGCATTCAACTCAATTTCAGTTCTGGTCATGATCTCTCAGGGTCATGAGATGAGATCATGTGGGGCTCTGCACTCAGCGGGGAGTCGATTTGAGATTCTCTCTTTCCCTTGGTCCTTCCCCACCCCTGCTCACTTTCTCTCTAAAATAAATAAATAAATCTTTATAAAGATGATCAGTTCAGGAACTTTAGTACTGACATAATACTGTCACCTAATGTATAGTTCAAATTCCTATTTTGCCTATTATCCATAAAAATATTTATAGTCTGTAGACTAATCCTTTAATCTGCAAAAATATTTTCGACTTTCTGTTTCTTCTATGACATTGTCATTTTGGAGAATATAGGCCATTTGCTTACAAATATGCCTCAATTTGGGTTTAACTGATTGTTTCTTACTGATCAATTCAAGTTATATGTTTTTGTTAAGAGTACTGAATACCTAATAATCGTATCTTTCTCAGTGAATCACATCAGGAAACACCTGAAGCCAGTTTGTCTCTTTATTACTGATATCAACATTGATCATTTGCTTGAGGTGTCTGCCAGCTTTCTTCACTGTAAAGTTACTATTTTTTCCTTTGGAACTAATAAGTCATATGCAGAATATGCAACAATACCATGTAAATATTGTCCACCATCAAACTTTAATCCAATGTATTCATTGATAATTTTTGCTCAGATTATTACTATGAGGACTATTGAATGATGACTTTAAAAAATCGATTGCATTTGTTTCCCAGGGCTGCCATAGTAAAATTCCACAGATTTGGTGGCTTAAACAATAGGAATTTATTTTTTCACAATTCTGGAGGTGGGCTTGGTTTTTTCTCAGACCTCACTCTCCTTGGCTTGCAGATGACACTTCCTTGCCATGTCCTCATATGATTGTCCCTCTGTCTGTGTTGTTTATGCCCTAATCTCTTTTCTATAAGGACACCAGTCATATTGGATTAGGGCTCACCCTAACAATACCATTTTAACTTAATTATCTCATTTATCTTATTTTATTTAAAGGTCCTATTTCAAAGTATAGTTACATTCTGGGGTACTTAGGTTTAGAGATTTAGTATATGAATTTTGGAAGGATACAACTCAGCTCATAACACCTATCATTTATTCTGTATATATTAGATAGCAGACTACTGTAAGAAATAGCTTCCTTATTTTCCCCCATTTAGGTATATGCATATGTATTATATGTGCTTACATATGTATATACTCTCAATAGACTCATGGATTCTTTTTCCATTATAATCCATTATTACCACTATTCATTTTAGGCTGTAACTATTCCAAATTTGACCTGTGGTAAAACTTTCAAGCTACTCCAGTGTCATTTTTATCTGACACTCAAATTTGTTGAGCCCTTTCTTACTTTCTGGAACAAATATATATTTCAGACTCATCTCATACTTTCTTTATCCTAGCGCTAGAGTCAGCCACTTCAAGAAATCCTTATTTCCGGATGCCTGGATGGCTCAGCGTTTTAGCGTCTGCCTTTGGCTCAGGGCATGAGTCATCCCGGTGCCCGGAGATTGAGTCCCACATCAGGCTCCCTGCGAGGAGCCTGCTTCTAACTCTGCCTCTGTCTCTGCCTCTCTCTCTGTGCCTAACAGCATTTAGAAACACAGACCTAGGCTAGAACATACATTCTTAAGCATTATATGAAAACAGTGTCACAACATACAAAACAGGATTACTGCAAAAGTAGTTAAATATTGATTATATAAATACATATTATAATAAGGCCAAATTTATTGGAACATGAGATGCAAGTGAGAAAATAATAACAGAAGTCCATCATGATGAAAAAAGACTAAAAACAAATGTGGATAGAATAACTTGGGGGTATTTGAGGATATAGTATTTTAAATGTAAACCTTAAGAAATACAGAGTAACTCAAAATATTTACCTCCTATATTTGGAAAGTAGAACTGAACAGTATACTCTTCTTAATTGCTCCTCTCTTTAGGCCTCTGAGTCTTCATATAGATTTCTAATCTTCTTTCTTGGTAAATCAAGTTATAAAAGACCTTTAGAGTAATGTTCAACAGTGAGGACTAAAATGAGAGAATAAATTCAAATACTGCTAGACGAATAGGGAATATTGCTGACATAAGTTGTTAATAATGAAAATACTGACCAGCAAAGAAACTCACTGATGTAAAATCTGTCTGAAAGCATATTGATTCTTGAGTACATTAATCCCTTATAGAGAGGAATTAATGTCAAGGAGTGAATCATGGGCCAAAATATAAGATACTTTCAAATGTGTTCTCAGAGCTTACAGTGTGCTCATCTGTTGCAAATCCTACTTGTTAAACAATTCAGATGCTTTCTATAACCTGATCCTTGATGCACGAGGAAGAAAAAAATACTTTTTAAAGAAACTTCATTCTTCTTCACCATATAAAGGCAGCACAGTGCCAGTTAGTACTGTGGGAAGGAGAGGTTTGTATTTTATATAAGGATGCCTTAGGGGCACTTGGGTGGCTCAGTGGTTGAGCATCTGCCTTTGGCTCAGGTCATGATCCCAGGGTCCTGGGCTTGAGTCCACATTGGGTTCCCCATAGGGAGCCTGCTTCTCCCTCTGCCTATGTCTCTACCTCTCTCTGTGTGTCTCTCATGAATAAATAAATAAAATATTTAAAAAAGATGCCTTTAGGGATCCCTGGGTGGCGCAGCGGTTTGGCGCCTGCCTTTGGCCCAGGGTGTGATCCCGGAGACCCGGGATCGAGTCCCACGTCGGGCTCCTGGTGCATGGAGCCTGCTTCTCCCTCTCTCTACCTGTGTCTCTGCCTCTCTCTCTCTCTGTAACTATCATAAATAAATAAAAATTAAAAAAAATTTAACAAAAAAGATGCCTTTAAAGAGAAACAAATACTAAGATTATAATAACTCTTATTTATGAATTTGTACAACCACTCTATTAGGCAGCTATTACTATTTCTATTTTGTAGGTGTGGAGAATTAGTTCTAGAAGTGTTGAATAATTTTAGGCTGCCATGCATCTTTTAAGGTACAGATCAAGGATCCAAACAAAAAGATGCCTATCTCAAAACTGCATTTTATTATTCTGGTATCTTTCATAACATCCGCTTACTTATCAAAAACTGATCAAAACAAACTTACTGTTCTAGGAAGTTTGATTTGTTTGGTCATCACTTTGATATGATATTAAAGTACTGTCTATACAACTATTATCAGGCACTTCTATTTCCAGGAAAATGGCATAGGTGTTCTTTTACCTAATCCTACTACAAAGAACAGCTAAAACCCTGGACAGTACATAAAACAGAAATAAGATTTTGAAAGGTGGAAAGAAGTATGTAGACTGGCTAAGGATTTTGAAACTTGAGCAATGAGACAGCAATGAGTTATGTGGATTTCTTTTTTCCTTATTCCCCAAAGTGTTCAGGTTTCAGTTTGGGTGCCAAAGAAGTTGGCAATCTAAAATGCCAACAAGAGTGAGAAAAGAAAAACCTATTCTCCTAGCAAAAGAGCCAGGAAAGGACAGCATAGCAAGACTGAAAACTTATAGATAATATCTGCTTTGCTTTAGCTAAGCATCATAGGAAACACTGCAGTTGTATTCCCAGCTCCACTGGCAAAGGCCACATGGGGAACCTAGACTCCCACCTTTGCCAGTCTATAAGGAAATACCCTAAACCTTCCATGAGCTATTGTCAGTGAAGTACAAGTGGAGAGCTGGACTTTCACTCTCCTACATAGGTGAGAGAAAGGCCTTAAATCCCCCGGTGTCAGTGAAGTCAAGGTGAGTAACTTGAACTTCTCCCTCAACACATGGTAATGAACCATCACTCACACATCCTGGAAGGATAGTGTCAGAGGTCTTTCATTATAATCCAGCAGTAAAGAGACCAGCCATCTGTGGTAACAGTAGAGGCCATTCAAAGAGCAGTAATGAGACACTCCTGCACCTCCCAGACAGGGTATTATTAATGGAGGACTAGTAGGAAATCTAGACTTTCATATCACTAGGTGTTAATAAGTTAGACTACCACTTCTTTGACAGGAACATTGTTGGAAAGTCCTGAGAGAAGAGAAAATTTAAATGAGATTCAGAATTTCATATATCAAAATGTCCAGATCTCAATAGAAAATTACTTGTAGGGGATCCATGGATGGCTCAGCGGTTTGGTGCCTGCCTTCAGCCCAGGGCGTGATCCTGGAGTCCCTGGATCAAGTCCTACATCGGGCTCCCTGCATGGTGCCTGCTTCTCCCTCTGCCTGTGTCTCTGCCTCTCTCTCTCTCTCTCTCTCTCTGTCTCATGAATAAATAAATAAAATCTTTAAAAAAAATTACTTGTACCAACAACCAGGAAAATTTCAATTTGAATGAAAAAAGACAACAGATGCCAAAATTGAAATGATGCCGACATTGTAATCATCTGACAAGGATTTTAAAGCAGTTATTACAAGAATGCTTCAATAAACCATTACAGACATGTTTAAAACAAATGAAAATATAAAAGTTTCAGCAAGGGAATAGAAGATACAGAGAAGAAACTGAGAATTTTATTTTATTTTAATTTTAAAGATTTTATTCATTCATGAGAGACACAGAGAGATAGAGAGAGAGGCAGAGACACAGGCAGAGGGAGAAGCAGGCATCATACAGAGAACCCTATGTGGGACTCGATCCAGGGTCTCCAGGATCACGCCCTGGGCTGCAGGCGGTGCCAAACCGCTGCACCACCGGGGCTGCCGGAAACTGAGAATTTTAGAACTGAAAAAATATAATAACCAAAAAAAAAATTATAATGGGCACAACAGCTCTGGAGGAGACAGAAAAAAAGAATCAATGAACTTGAAAATAGAATAGCAGAACTTATTAGTATGAACAACAGAGAGAAAATAGAAAAAAAAATTGAGCAGATTGTCAAAGACCTGTGGGGATCTAAGCAAAGAGCTAATATATCATTGGAGTCCTTTAAAAGTACTCAAAAAAGTGCTAAAAAAGTGAGATGTACCAAATAAAAAAAAATATGGCTGAAAACTTCCCCAAATTGCAAATAACATAAACCTACAGATTTAAGAAGTTTGTTGAACCTTAAACAAAATAAACCCAAATAAATCCATGCCAAGACACATTACTGTCAAACTTCTGAAAACTAAAGACAAAGAAAAATTTAAAAACAGTAAGAGAGAAATGAAACTTTACCAGTAGAGGAAAAATAGTTTGGCGATGGATTTATGATCAGAAACCAGAACACTGGAACTCCTGGGTGGCTCTGGTTGGGCACCTGCCTTCTGCTAAGGTTGTGATCCCGGGATCTGGGATCGAGTCCTAAATTGGGCTCCCTGAGAGAAGCCTGCTTCTCCCTCTGCCTATGTCTCTGCCCCTCTCTCTGTCTCCGTGTCTCTCATGAATAAATAAATCTTAAAAATAAAATAAAATAAACCAGAACATTAAGAAGGAAGTGACATAACACTTTTAAGTACTGAGGTAAAAGAACTGTCACACCACAAATCTTTAAATGAAGGAGAAATCAAGATATTCTTAGATGAAGGAGAAATAACAAAAACTGTTGCCAGAAGATTTCTTCTAAAACAACGGCTAAAGGAAGAAATCTTGAAAAATAAGGGAAGGAAGAAAGAACAATGGAGAGAACAAAAACATGAGTAAATACAATAAACTTTACTTCTCCTCTTGAGTTTTCTACATTATGTCCGATTGCTTAAGCAAAAACTGTAACACTGTCTGATATGGTTCTTTATGAGGAAGAACTGTTTAAGATAATTACATTAAAAATAAAAAAGAACAAGTGAAATTAAGGGCAGTTAATTCATTTGAAACTATAAAATGTTGATACCAGTAGACTGTGTAATGTATGTATAATACCTAGGACAACCACTAAAGTGTAGAAGGAATATACTCAGAAACACCATAGTTAAAATGAAAAAGACCATTCAAGTATTCCACAGAAAGGCAGTAAAAGCAAAACAAATAAAAGAGCTGAAAACAAAAAATAAAATGGCAGGCTTAAGCCTTAACAAATCGATAATTTGTTCTAAATATACCAATTAAAAGCCAGGGATTGGCAGAGTGTATTAAAAACAAAAGAAAACGAAATATGACCCAACTATATACTCTCTGTAAGAAACTTCAAATACAAGATTAAAATCCCTGTGGACGCCTCTGTCTAGAAATAACTAATGACAGCTTTATAATATTTTAGCAAAAAAAGAAATACAGTTTGAGAAATGTATTAAGTTTTCCCATTATGAAATATAATTAATCTACATAAAGAAAGGATAATAAAAGTCAAAATATTAAAATACTAATGTTTATTGACAGAAAATAAAAAATCTGAACAAATATACGGAAGTTTCCTTAATGTGGATAAAGAATAAAATTAATAGATGAAGTGGTGGTGGTGGGGTTTCCTTTTGTAAAATATCTACATCTAATATATAAAAGAAATGAAGCAGAAAGAACAGAGTTAAAATTGTGCTAATGTATAAACAAAGAGAATTAGAAATTTTGCAAAGAAACAGTTATTGCTTAAAACGATACTCCATCTCCTACTAAAAGAAATACTCAATTTTATTAGTCTACTTTCTAGAAATGAAGAGTTCAAGCTGAGAAAATATTGTTAGCATTTTCAGCCCACAATATTAGGTAGAATATATATCAACATATAGTGATGTTTGCAGTGTAAAAATGATTTTTTAAAGAAGTTTGGGATACCTAAGAATACATTATTACTATCTTCCAATTCGGATATTTGCAGTTACTCTAGAGTGACTTTGCTATTGGCAAATTCCATTCTAACTGGCTGATAGGTCCATATAATCCCATGCTAACAACTCCCCCTCCATTCTAATACTGATGAAGAGGAAATTTTATCCTTACACAAATCAGTTAAATAACAATATGTACTATCCCTAGGATGTTTAAGAGCTTTGCAATATTAGCCTATTTCACTGTGGTCAAATGGAGAAAGCAGTAAGTCTCTGTGATAGAGATCTAATTAGATATTCAAAGACCTTCTTAAGCTGTTGGAAGCAGAGATTTTAAGAATCTGATATTTAAATAATGCCTTAGAACTCAACACTTTAGAGAAAAACTCAAAATACACAAAATAATTACAGTTCCTTTTACTTTAGTTTTTTTTTTTTTGTAAGTGTGTATTGCTGAGCTAAAAAAAAAGTACAATTTAATGATACAGATTCACGCTCAATCTATATGTAATTGAAATAAAGCTATTACCTCTTTAAATAGAAGTAACAAAGAAATAAGTACCTTTTAACATAATGTGTTGCTTGCTGGTCTTTTTCCACATTAAAAAATATAAATATAAGTTGCAAATGAAATAAGTACCTTTTAGCATAATGTGTTGTGGGAGTATTTCATTTCCCATTGCTCTGGGATTTCTCTCCCTTGTTTTTGTTGAGATTTTTTCATCTTGTTCAAATTATATCTTAATACTTTGCTTTCCTTTTACAACATATTTCTCTATTAAAGCTTTCATATTTTCTCAGTTTAGATTTATATTTTAGTGTTTTCATTTTCTTTCTATTTTTTTTTCTTTTCATGAATTAAAACCTGGCTATAGTTTTTATTATTAGGTCTTCATTATATAAAAGTAAAATAATGAAGTTTATTATGTGGAAAGCTAAGCTGTTGTCTCAAAAAAGAACCTACGTATGGCCATACTTAGTTGCTAGATGAAACATTACTGATACCTAACATGTATTATTTGTTGGCCCAAGTTTACTGAATTGTTAGGGTTTGGTTTCTAAAAGTGACAATCACATACTAATAGGTAAGAGCTTCATGTTTTTCTTCTGAAGCTTGGGAAAGACTGTCTAACTTGGCTGAACTTAGGTCCTCACTAAACACATTACCATTTTTGTTTCCCTAGAGTCAAAAGGACTGAAAAATAGCTTGTGGCTTTGTGAAATTGTTGCCTTGTAAGAATTAGTACTTCTCAGAATAATTTTTTTCAACTTCCTTAACTTCGACAATTGTCATATCTCACTGAGAATGTAATGCCTGGCTTTCTTGTACAATGGATTTGTTCGTATCTTGTAAGGGGTTGATGCAGCTCTTAAGTTTCTTCCATAGGTGTTCCTTTTCTGCTCTCTCTTTTGTTCCTTCCTCATCCTCCTTCCCTCATCCTTTTTCATGCCTTCTTGCTCTCTTTCTATTTGCCACTTCCTTGCAATTTATTTGTTGATGAAACTGTATTGTCATAAAGTTTCCTAGAGTCAGAATCTTGCTGACTCTAGTATACAGTTTAACATGCACTGTTGCCCATATGTTTCCTGTAAATGAGTCGATATTTGCTAGATCAGATTCAGATTGGAGGTTTTAAAAAGGCAAAAGAACTTCATTTGTTATATTGTGGATTTTATCAGAAGGACCACAATGTCTGGAAGTTCTCATTTTGGGATGCTGGCAGGCATTGGGAATCATTAAATGCATCTTCCCTCTTTTTTCATTAGCAACTGAAAAATGGAGATATTCTATTATTCCTTCTTCACTTATTTGTTGGGGTACTTTTTTTTTTTTTTTAGATTTATTTATTCATGAGAGAACTCAGAGGGAGGCGGGGGGCAAAGACACAGGCAGAAGGAGAATCAGGCTCCTTGCAGGGAACCCAATATAGGACTCACTCCTGGAACTCCAGGATCACACCCTGAGCCAAAGGCAGATGATCAACCGCTAAGCCACCCAGGAGTCCCAACTGGAATACTTCTGTAAAAAGAAACTTTGTCATTAACTATTTCATTACCCGCCGGCACAAATTTTGTGGAAAAGGAAGGATAAGAAAAAAAAAAAAAAAAAAAAAAAAAAAGGAAGGATAAGTGATAGATTTTGTCTATTTCCTAAAAATTAAATTTAACTGATCAAGACACCAGTGGATTCTAATTAAATTGAGAAGGAAATATTGAATATGATTCTCCTTTTTCTTCAAATAATAAAGTTTTTACCAAAATCCCAAAAGAGACTTCATGAGGTGAAACCAAGTGGATTTTAGAATTTCCTAAAAGAAAAAAAAAATCTCATTTCATTCTCAATTTTACTGTTCTTGATGATTCTTCTTTATGAACATGATTGCTTTTTGTCTGGATCTAAGGCAGTGCTATGGTACCTTACACCAAATGGTTATCAAAGTTCACATGGAAGACAATAAGGAGACTAATTTCTTTTGCTAAGATTGCTCATATTCCAACTTTAAAAATTTTAAACTTAAAAAATTTAGTTAAAAATAATTTGCTTAAACAATAATTCATTTAGTTTAAAAAGTTTGTCGGGCAGCCGGGGTGGCTCAGCGGTTTAGCACTGCCTTCAGCCCAGGGCCTGATCCTGGAGACCTGGGATCAAGTCCCATGTCGGGCTCCCTGCATGGAGCCTGCTTCTCCCACTACTTGTATCTCTGCCTCTCTCTCTCTGTCTCCCATGAATAAATAAATAAAAATCTTTAAAAAATAAAGGTTTGTCAATATCCTCAGGACTTTTTGGTTAGATATAGTGTTGCTTATGTCTGAGACAATGAAAACCTTTAACGTGGGATGAGCTATAAACTTTACATCTTTGATGCTAAGTGAATATAATTGGTCATTTGTAATCATAGTAATTTTGAGATGTGTGATCCAAGTGCAGTGGCAACAAAACTTAGTTTTTACAAGTCACTCTCAGCCGTTTTATGTATGAGAGGCACAAATTAAATATTAAGAAATTTAAAAAGCCTTCTAAAGGAATTCTATGTTGCTCATACAAAGATTTTCCAACTTTCCACCTCAGAAGATTTTATGTAATTTCAGATATAATTGTATTTTCTATTTTATGATTCATGAAGATCAGTAGCTTTGAAAATGGTGTACAGGGCACCCCAGGTGGCTCAGCGGTTTAGTGCCACCTTCAGCCCAGGGCCTGATCCTGGAGACCCAGGATCGAGTCCCACGTCGGGCTCCCTGCATGGAGCCTGCTTCTCCCTCTGCCTGTGTCTCTGCCTCTCTCTCTCTCTCTCTCTGTGTGTCTCTCATGAATAAATAAATTAAAAATCTTTGGAAAAAAAAGAAAATGGTGTACAGATGTCTTTTTTTATTTACAGAGATTGGAATTAATGACTGTCAAATCGGGGTACAGTATACAAAATCTTATAAAGGTTTTGTATTTAAGCTTTATGATGAATTTTAATACTAGAAACTGTAACTTTATAAAAATGCATAGTACTTAAAAGCATTCACTGTTGTTTGGAATTAAAAATTAGTTATTTATATTCATATGTGTGTCTGTGTGTGTGCACAAACACATAAAAGTCATTGTTAAAGTCAGAAGACATACATACCCACCCTTCCCTTTAGCAGTAGGTCAAAAGAACTTTTAGCTCAGTCTCTGAGGATTTCTTTTTATTACAAATATGAGAGTGGGATGTTAAAAAAAAGGTCTAAAATTTAATAATAATAAAAAAGCTACCCAAGACTGCATTCTGCTTGATGGCTCCAGAGAGTAGAAAGAGATTATGTTAAAGCATAAATGGAGCTTTAACATTTTTAAATCCAGGAGGTCTAATCTAATCTAATCCTTTTCAATCCAATTTTTTAAAATGCATCCTAGACATCAGATTAAAGCATGTGCTTTGCTTTCTAGGCCATTTTAAACAGACTCAGCATCTGTGCTTCTGACCCTCCATGTTACAGTTTTAAAAAAAAGTGATTTAGAAGCAACAAAAATAGAATAAACCCTGTGCTCGCATGTGTTTGTGTGTGTGTACATGTGTGTATATACGACATACGTATGATTTTGCTAAGATTGATTAGAAAATGATTACTATATATTTTTAAGTGAACAAAAATGGAGAATTAGAGTAGAAGCCAATTTGCAAAGATACTATTTTGGAGGGTTATTGAATAGCTTCTGCTTTACCATCATGATTCAGTTCTCCTCATGATTTCTTTCCACTGGAGCGCTAGAGGCCTACACATAGTTTATCAAAGCTGGCTCCACTTCCAGCTATTTCCAGTTTGCGTGAATTATCCTTTATGTGAAAGCTACTGCTGGGTTAATTACCTTTAATTCGTTTTCTTGCAACACTGCCCCCCCGCAAGCCAACAGAGGCCAGAGACCCCAGAGGCTCTCTCACCATGTCTCTTTCTACACTGCAGCCTGGCCTTTAAAACACAGCATACCCTCTCTTTTTGCTTCTTTCCATTTCATTACTAAAAAAAAAAAAAAAAAAAAAAAAAAAGGAAAAGAATGAAACCTTTGCCACATGGCAATTCTTAGATTTGTCCACAAATCCTTTTATTTTCGATTTGGAATTAAGGTACATTTACTTCAATAAATAAACTTCTAGGAATCTGTCTCATCCTTTCTTATGCTGTCCTTTATTCCTCAAATTAGCTCCATTGATTTTAGAGATTCAGCACCAAAATAATTTTGAGTTTATATTTTATAATTATTAGTTCCTCTTGCCACAGATTATGGAACTGCTACTTCTTAGATGTGTATTTTTTCAAATCTGATTTTTAAAGAGAACAGCGTGCTTCTCTTGCTAAGATCTGAAACACATTCTGAGGATAACCAAGCAGTCTGTCAATAGCCATTCGCTGGTTTCTACGTAAGTGCAAATGTCCCATTTCAAAGCATGAGCCTAGACCTAAGAAATGTAATCTGTAATTTGGTGCTTTCATTGTGTTTTGTTCATTCTGCTAATACCACATTCAAATGGTACTATGTTGGGACACCTGGATGGCTCAGCTGTTGAGCGTCTGCCTTTGGCTCAGGGCATGATCCTGGGATTTGGGATTGAGTCCCACATCAGGCTCCTTGCAGGAAGCCTGCTTCTCCCTCTGCCTGTGTCTCTGCCTCTCTCTCTCTCTCTCTCTCTCTCTCTCTCATGAATAAATAAGTAAAATCTTTAAAAAGAAACAAAACAAATGGTACTATGTTAAGTTAGAGACCTGTTGATTTTCTCTAAAACTTTGCTGTTCACAAAGTAACATCAACAACTGTGACAGCACCTAGGATTATGAGAGTAAAATGTAATCGCAAGTCTCAACTCAGACCTACTGAATAGGGAAACTGTATTTTAACAAACTCTCCACGTAAATTGTATGCATATTGAAGTTTAACAAAAAGGGGTTTAAAATACTGTCAGCTCCTTAAAAACAGCCCACTGTATACCCTCATTGAACGTGTGTTGAGTTGGATAACAGCTTATGGTCATAGCCAGTTCCAATTTCTGGGTTTAAAATCAATCCTTTAAATATAATTTATAGTCCGTAATTTAGCAAAATGTACAATATAATAAATGTCAACAATATGTATATAACATACAAAAAATAAATAAAATGTACTAAAGTTTTATAGTTTCAACTGGTTTCCTGCTTTACTTATTTCTGCAAATCTATACCTTGAGTCTGTACATTTGAGTAGCATAGAAAGAAAGTAATTGATGCAACAAATCATTAGGTTCATAAAGGAACTCCAAGTGGAGGGTTTACTTGTCAAACTACCCCCTAGATTCTTCTCCTACAGGGATTTTCTCCCAAACAGAAGTAATCTTAGACATCCACTATGTTTTCTGCTCAATTTGAGAAGATGTAGTTTCCAAAATTTGCTATTTTTGTATTAAAATAGTTCCAGTATTTTCTTTTTAAAACATTTATTCTTTTTAAGGTTTTATCTGGTGTTACTTATTTTTAAAATCTTAATTCCAGTATAATTAATGCACAGTGTGTATTAGTTTCAGGTGCATAATATAGTGATTCAACAATTCTGTTCATCACTCTGCTCATAAGTGTACTCTTAATCCCTTTCACCTATTTCACCTAAAACACTTATTCTTAATAAACTCTCAGCACATTATATCAACATAAGCAAATGTGCTTTACATCCGCCTCCACCTAAATAAGTAACAAACTCTATTTCCAAATCAGACTCTTCGCCTCCCCTCCAAATTACTCCTGTTTCCTGTCTTTGAACGACATCACTACTTCCCAGCACCCTCCCAATCCAAATATCTGAAGATCAACTTAGATTCTTAATTCTCTATTCCATGATTTCCTATTTTTTGCTGACAGTTATTGATCAAAAGAACGTCTGTGATCTTAATACTCCAAGGCTTAACATCTTCCCTCGTTCTTCATAGCTTGTGGAATAAAATTCAGTTTCCTGACCATGGCTGATTAGACTTTCTTTGTGCTGTTCTGGCCCTCTCTCCTCATTCCCCTACCCTATTCCCTCTTTTTTTCCAAGAGTCCGTCCATTCATTTTAATTGATCTGAACTTCCCCAAATACTCCATGTTTTCCACCCTGTGCTTTAGTCGTATTGATTTCTTTGTAGAGTTACTATCAGAAAGGCACCTGCAAGGACAATCAGCTACACCTGAGATCCTCCTCCAGCACTGCTGCTGACTAGTTGTATAGTTCAGACCTGTTTATTATGTTTTATTTATGAAATGAGGATAACACCTGTATCTCATTACATTTTTCTTTATGTGATGATAGTGTGAAAAGATAGCATGAGAAAATACATATAAATTGCTTTAATAAGCATTTAATATATTTTGGTAGCATTTTTCTTACCACTGTCTAAAATACAGTTCTGATATCATCTCTTTTGAGATGACTAAATTAGAGTTCCCATAGGTTCTGGAGCACATCTTTATCATAATATTTATTGCAGTGTATTTTAGTAGTCTGTTTTCTTTTCCAATTCCCCTTAAATAAATTGAACTACTTGAGATGACTGTGCCTTTTATTTCTTAGGGCCAAGGTTCAGTATGGTAACACCCTAGAATAGAAACTCAATAAATATTGGTTATTTTATATTGCCATTTATGTGTGCAAGCTGTATATCTCAGTCTCAATATAACTGAAAGCCTCAAAGATGTTATAAAATGATTTAGTGGGGAGCTGAGTTCTAAGATATAAATACATAATTTAATTTTAAGATACAAAAACTTTTTCCCCAAAATATATTTTATTTAAATTTTATAATGTTAGCTACTACCTTGGTATATGGGATAAAAATATGAAAAGTATTAATATTATTTCATTTTAATTTTTAATTTCAATTATCTCTATATTGAACAAATTGACATTAATTTAAAAATATTTAGCAATCTAAAATATGTAATAACTGGTCAGAGTTAATTATGTGTTATATACTGTTGTGTGAAATATCTGAAATGAATGATTATAGGATGGATTTCTTATCATGTTGCCAGATTAATAGCCTGAAGAGTTTAAACCCATGGTCTACACAGAAAATATTACTGAAAGAGTATAGATACTATTTAAATAGTTTGAGGATCTGTAGCAGTTTTTTTTAAGACTTTATTTATTTATTCATGAGACACAAAGAGAGGCAGAGACATAGGCAGAGGGAGAAGCAGGCTCCTCACAGGGAGCCCAATGCGGGACTCTCTTCCAGGACTGGGATCACTCCCTGAGCCAAAGGTAGACTCTAACCGCTGAGCAATCCGGGCATCCCTCTATGGCAGTTCTAATGCAGATTTTATATCTCTGATAGGAGTAATGAATAACATGGTCTGCCTTTTAGTTTATTCTAAATAACCTCTTAATTGCTAGTATAGATAAATATCAAGATCAATTATAGTACGAAGTCACTTAAAATTTTTGTCAAAATGGCCAATTTCTTTCATAATGTTTTCATTTATTCACAAAAAACAAGAAACATTGGGAAACTTGAATTCTATTTATGAAGTATATCTAGCTATATTCTATCTACCTACCTAAGGATCTAACTATCTATCCATCCATCCGTTTAACTAGCTGAGGAAACTTAAAGGAAGATACATTAGAACTATTTTTTTTTTCTTTTAGCAATAGTATCTAATGGGAATATTGTATTGAAAGCCTGGGGTAAGGGGAAGAGACTTCAAAGAGAGAAAAAAAATTCTAGACAAGATAGAAAATTTTATTTCCTGATTCAAAATTATAACCCAATGCAAATCAAGAAAAAAAGGGCATTTTTCTCTCTTAAAAGACCTATTGGATAATATGAAAATCTTTGAAGCAGTATGTAAATTCTGTTCTAACAAATCCTCACACATGAAAAGTTGATAAGACAGTGAAAAATTGTATGGATATTGTGAAAATGCCAGTCATCTATGATTAGAAGTAACATTATCAATTAATTTTAACACATTTCCCTAAGGTATAGATGCTCTTACAAAGAAAATCAAAGTAATGTGAGAAATACAAATATTTTGATCCTTAGAGAACATCTTTGCATACTTCTACCCAAGCACCTACCGTCCTACTGGCAGCTTGACAACACTCCAAACTGCCATCTACTAATTAACTCAGATGTCAAATTTTCCCTTTGACACCATTTGCCACCTGCACTGCCTGCTGCCAGGCAGATGACAATAAAATGTAAACTTAAACTCCTAAAGGAGATTTTAAAATGTCACCGAAGAGAGGAAAACAATCTTATGTTGTCCAACTAGAAAACACTCCTAGTTAGAAGTATCCTAAGGTTTCCACAGGGAATTCCAAGCACAAATTTCTTGGGGAATTCCAAAGCACAGGTGCTGAAATTGTGCTGCTTCCCTTTATTCCATTGTCTACTGCTTTTACTATATGAAAAGAATCAGCATCTAACATGGAAAGCCAAAAGAGCAATTTCCTTAGGTGTAGTTTAGATGTGAAGCCTGAAGAAAAAATACAGAAGCACTCCATGACTCTTGCATGGTATTTTCCTGGAGTTGCAAGATGGAAACAAATACTTATTGAACATTCATGACAAAAAGAAAAACTAAGTCTGCACTATGCCTGAACTTCCCTTAAGAACTTTCCAGGTAAAAAACAACAACAACAACAACAAAAAAAAAAAACCAAAAAACAAAGAACTCTCCAGGTAAATTTATACATTTTTTTCTCCACAAGCAGACCTCATCAAACAGGTCCCAAGGTGAAAAAAAATTCAAAGTGACTTGTTATTTCTTTGGCTGTAAGTTAAAGATGTTTACTTTTCACAGCACAGACACAAAGAAAGAAGATTTGGCCAAGCCTGGAAAATTACTTTTGCTTTGCTAAACCAAAAGGCTTAGACTGAGAAGAGAGGGCTTGAGAAATCAAAGAATAAATAGAGATTATTGTGGCATTACTTGTCGAGTAGCTTAATTCTCCCCTATCTAACGAGTAAGGCAACCAACCAATGCCTGCTAAGCATTGGCAATAGAGAGGAGTTGGCTCTGAAGTCAAGTGGGAAAGGTGGCTTAAAAAAGAAGTCTCAAAAAATTTGAACTTTCTTGAGAAACTTACTTGAGAAACTTCTTAATAATTTCTGTATGGATTTTTGATAAGTGTTATGGGGCAGAAAATGTGTATAGAGATAATTCCATGTTGAGAATAAGACTGGAATGGCAACTTAAGCAGGCAAAATAATGGAAGACCTGGGACCCAGACTGCCTCTGCTGGCTGCTCTGGAGATGGGAAAGTTCAGGGAAGAAAATGTATGGATCTGGCTCAATCTGAAGAAGAATATTGAAGAATTGAGGTTGAGGGGGGTAGGTCTTATTCCAAGTGGAATAAATATTACACCCATGATACCTGGGACAGAGAAACAGCAAAAATGAAATGCAAACCAAATGTGAAAGTAGAATTCATTACTGTTGATGAAGGACAGAAACAGAAAGAAATTATCTACAAAATAAAATTATAACCAAAAATATCTGAAACGGGCTTTATAAAGAGAAATAATGATGATAACATGGGGTTGAGCACTTGCTATGTGCCAAACACTGAACTAAGAACTTCAGATACATCAATTCATTTAACCTTCCTGATAGCTGCTGAAGTAGGTATTACTGTTATCCCTTTTTAGAGAGGAGGAAACTGAGGCTTTTATAACTAGTTAACCAATATCACACAGCATTTGTTGTGGGAGAACCAGAACTTAAATTCAGTTAAATTTAACTGCTACAGTTAAAGTCCCCTGCTTTAACTGCTACACTGTACTCCCACTCCAAAGCATGGTACTATTCTCTTACTAGGGATTAGTGGGTGGAGCAGATAGTTGGGTTAGAAGAGACTTGGACAGGTCAGCCCATGGGCTAAGAACCTGGGCTTTAGAATCCTGACTTCTACATATACTTATGAGTATTATCACTTTTCTGATTCTTTATTTTCTCATCTTTAAGTGCCAGTTACGGTGTTTTAGATCACATAGAATCATTGTATGGTTAACCATGTCCATGTAAGTAAAACAATTAGTCTAGTATTGATGAGCAGTAACTTACAGGGGCTCAGTAAATGCAGGTTGTACATGAACTCCAGTTATGTTGGTCACCAGAGCTCTATAAAATGCTTAGTAGTTAGAGGAAAATTAACTGAGGGCAGTGCTTTCAGCAATGAAAGTTTGATAATTTAGTAACCAGATAAAGATTGGGACATACTTTTAGAACACACAGCCTGATTCTCAACATCTAAAATTATTCATGAAGGTGTTTCTAGAGACATTAAAATTTTTGTCACTGCCTCTACATGGGCAGAGGTGCCTGCAGAAGAACCTAACTAAAACAATAGGAGAAAATGACAATGATAAGGTCTGCTCTGATATGAGATGCCTTGGGTCAGTTTCTGTAGAAGCATGAGGTGAGACGGCTTTGATACATGATTTTAAGCGGGAGAGTTTTTTAGAGAAAACAAGGAAAGAAATGAGAAAGAATAGAGTAAGGATGTGGCCTCAGGTAAAGTCTAGCCTCTTGCTAATGCATAAATTGCACAGCAAAGTTGGCCTGCCTTCAGGTAATTTCAGGCTGGGATTCAGGACCTTTTGCAACCTATATGCATCAGGCCTTGGCTATGAGGGGCAGGGAAGGTTTAACTTTCCAAGGATCCTTCCCTCAACTGGGAGAATGCTGTGGAGAAGGTAAAGTATTGAGTACTGCCAACAGCTGGAGGATGAGTGAACCTGTGAGGAAAAGGGATAGGTGAGGCCAAAAACAGTCCCTACCAGAGGAAGCTTCTAAATATTGCTCAAGAAAATGCAATAGTAAAAGAAGAGAGATTCAGGAACATGAATCAGCACCCTGTGGGCATAGAGAGTAGTAGGAGTGTGATAATGGAGGTGATTACAATGGCAAAAAAGGATTCCTTGAACTCTTTGGATACCATATTACAGAACCTAATGTAAAAGTAGTCTCACCCAGAGAATACAGGACTCCAGAGGATGCACAGGGGCTAATGATTGCTTAAAAAAGAGATGGAATGTATGGCAGCTTAGGACACCATTTACGTATGTGTGTATCGAAGGCAAGATAGTGTAGTGGTGGATGGCAAAGTCTGGTATGGGAGGCAGAAGCCAAAAAGAATAGTCTATAGGCACAGTCTAAGATAATTTATTTCCAATTAACTAAATTTTACCAAATGAAATGACTTTTTCAGAACCAAAATATTTTAACTAACACGCCTTGCCATTATAAGGTAGGGACAAGGTAAAAGTGTTCTAGCTAACACTACTAATCATTGGTGATACATCAAAGATAGGGCCCCAACTTTATACTTGGCAAGCTCTTTAATGTCTAAATGCTGAGGTTTTTATACTATCATTATTATTATTTTTTATTCTCAGGTTTTCTTTTTTTAAATCCCACCATGCTTGGATTTTCCATGCTCTGTCCAAGAATATAGCACCTGTTTTGGGGAATACATAGAGATGGAGGTTAATTGACTAACCCTAGGACATGGAAGAAGCAGTGGTTGAGTATCAGCCACAGTGTGGACCCTGAGAGTCAATGAGTCTGGCACTTAAACATGCAGTGTTCTTTATGCCTGGCTCTTTCCTTCTCTGATTTTTATCACTTGTCCCAACTCAGATATCAGCACAAAAGTTCTAGGAGGGCATTGGAAAATACCTGTAGTATTTTCTTGGACTCTGATAATTTTAGGCAATATAGATTACTATGATTACTGTAATCACTTTCCTAATGGTCTCTGCTACCAAGCTTCCTACCTCTACTCTTCTAAAATGTGCTTTCTGAAGCACAGATTTTATTATATCCTATTTAAAGCATTTCAGTGGCTCCTCAGACCCTGGGTTTCTTTCTAATCTCATCTGTCACTGTATTGGACCTTACTCACCTTTAGCCTCATTGAATATCCCAGTTCTCCGCACTGTTGCATGTGCGACTTTCTCTGCCTAGAAATCCCATGTCAGTTTTCTTCTATTGGCTAACATTCACTTTTCCTGTGTGAGTTGGCATCAGTATCACTTCCTCTGGGAATCTTTTTTTGAACCTTCCCCCAGGGCTGAGTTGGGAAGCCACCCCCTGGCTTAACACTGACATCTCACTTATCACACTGTCTTATAACTACCTCCTAACCCGGACTTCTCCCCAATTCTATTTTTTTTATTATTATTATTTTTAATAATAAATTTATTTTTTATTGGTGTTCAATTTGCCAACATACAGAATAACACCCAGTGCTCATCCCGTCAAGTGCCCCTCTCAGTGCCCGTCACCCATTCACCCTCACCCCCCGCCCTCCTTCCCTTCCACCACCCCTAGTTCATTTCCCAGAGTTAGGAGTCTTTATGTTCTGTCTCCCTTTCTGATATTTCCCATACATTTCTTCTCCCTTCTCTTCTATTCCCTTTCACTATTATTTATATTCCCCAAATGAATGAGAACATATAATGTTTGTCCTTCTCCGATCGACTTATTTCACTCAGCATAATACCCTCCAGTTCCATCCACATTGAAGCAAATGGTGGGTATTTGTCATTTCTAACGGCTGAGTAATATTCCATTGTATACATAAACCACATCTTCTTTATCCACTCATCTTTCGATGGACACCGAGGCTCCTTCCACAGTTTGGCTATTGTGGACATTGCTGCTATAAACATCGGGGTGCAGGTGTCCCGGCATTTCATTGCATCTGTATCTTTGGGGTAAATCCCCAACAGTGCAATTGCTGGGTCGTAGGGAAGGTCTATTTTTAACTCTTTGAGGAACCTCCACACGGTTTTCCAGAGTGGCTGCACCAGTTCACATTCCCACCAACAGTGTAAGAGGGTTCCCTTTTCTCCACATCCTCTCCAACATTTGTGGTTTCCTGCCTTGTTAATTTTCCCCATTCTCACTGGTGTGAGGTGGTATCTAAACAGCACTTCAATTCCAAAATTCGAACACATTATTAATCGTGAACATATGATTGAATGACTGCATCATTGCACTTGTAGTCATGTATTTAACTTTCATAAATCAAACATGTCTTAAGACATACAGTAGTCAAATTATATGGAATGATTTTATTTTTATTAATTAAATTTCTGTTATGTGTTGATGGACAGTTGGAGAACTATCTTGGCTGACAGCATCCTTGTATAAAAGTCCTTTTTGGGAAGTGCATAGTGTTTGAGGAGAATACCTACAAGTGTATGGCTATTAGTTATGTCTCAACTTTTCTAGTTTTAAAAGAAAAAGTAATTCATTAGAACTATTAAGGGTAATGACAAGATTTCATTCTTTTTTATAGTTGAGTAATATCCCATTGTGGTGTATATATGTATATATTATATATATAATACATATAATACATATAATATATAATATAATATAATATAATATAATATAATATAATATAATATAATGCCACATCTTCTTTATCCTTTCCTTAGTCTGTTAACTTGGGCTATTTCCATAATCAGGCTTTTGTAGATAATGCTGCCATAAACAGGGTGTATGTATTGTTTTGAAATAGTATTTTTGTATTCTTTGCATAAATACTTGGTAGTGTAATTGCTGGATCATAGGGTAGTTCTGTTTTTAACTTTTTTGAGGAACCTCCATACTGTTTTCCAGAGTGGCTGCACCATTTTGCATTCCCACCAGTTGTGCAAGAGGGTTCCCTTTTCTCCACATCCTCACCAACACCTGTTATTTTTTGTATTGTTAACTTTAGCCATCCTGACAGGTTTGAGCTGATAGTTTCTTTCTTTTTTTTTTTTTTTGAGGTGATAGTTTCAATTTGCATTTCCCTGATGATGAGTGATATTGAGCATTTTTTCATGTGTCTGTTGGCCCTTTTTATGTCTTCTTTGGAAAAATGTTGATATGCCCATTTTTTTTAAATTTTTATTTATTTATGATAGTCACAGAGAGAGAGAGAGAGAGAGAGAGGCAGGGACACAGGCAGAGGGAGAAGCAGGCTCCATGCACCGGGAACCCGATGTGGGATTGGATCCCGGGTCTCCAGGATCGCGCCCTGGGCCAAAGGCAGGCGCTAAACCGCTGCGCCACCCAGGGATCCCGATATGCCCATTTTTTAATTGGGTTATTCATCTTTTTGGTTGTTGAGTTTTTATAAGTTCTTTATATATTTTGGATACTAACCCTTTATCAGTTATGTTATTTGCAAATAGCTTCTGCCATTTCTAGGTAGCCTTTTAATTTTGTTGTTTCCTTTGTTGTGCAGAAGCTTCTTATTTTGATGAAGTCCTAATTATTTATTTTCATTTTTGTTTCTATTTGCAGCAAAATAATTCAGTCAGAAAAAGACAAATACCATTTCACTTATATGGAACTTAAGAAACCAAACAAATGGGGATGCCTGGGTGGCTTAGCGGTTAAGCGTCTGCCTTCAGCTCAGGGCATGATCCTGGAGTCCTGGGATCGAGTCCCACATCGGGCTTTCTGCATGGAGCCTGCTTCTCACCTCTGCCTACGTCCCTGCCATTCTCTGTGTATCTTTCATAAATAAATAAAATCTTAAAAAAAAAAAAGAAACCAAACAAATGAACAAAGGAAAACAGTGAGAGAAAGAGGCAAACCAAGAAACACACTCTTAACTATAGAGAGCAAACCAGTGGGGAGGTGGGTTGGGGGGATGTGTTAGGTAGGTGATGGGGATTAAGGAGTGCACTTGTGATGAGCATCAGGTTTTGTATGGAACTGTTGAATCACTATATGGCACACCTGAAATTAGTATTACACTGTGCATTAGCTAATGGGAATTTAAATAAACACTTAAATATTAAAGGTAATGGCATTACAATTTATCAAAAAATGATGAGCTTCTTACTGCTTATTTGGTAATTCTGATGATAAATAACTATCTGATAAAATATCTGTATTTATTCTCTTCAAAGAGAACTGTGATTTTTCTAGAGTTTTTTTTCTGATCTAAGTAGCCAATTGGTCTCACATTATAAATAAAGTAAAAAATACAGTAAACAAATTAACTTGATTTAGAAGAATTTCCCTTCCACTTTTTTACTCTTTCTACAAACTAGTAGATACATACCATCAAATATCAAAAGTATAAATATAGCATTATCAGGAGGAAAGGTGAGGTGATTTTCTGAGAACCATTGAAATGTTATCATACAATTATTTATAATTTACACTGTTCCAAAAAATTATGGTGGAATATCAACAGAACACAAAAAATTAAAGTAGGAAAAATAAAGAGAAAAGTGAAAAATCATGATGATTATGTAAGAAGTACACCTAAAGTTCAATAGCATAAATAAGTTGTACTCTTGTGCCCATACCAAGTATGAATGTATTTTTGTGTAGAGGGTCTTTTGAGAAAAAAGAATAAAACCTGCTTCACCTTACTTATTCATTATGTCTCTTAATAGTTTAACAGTAGAGCAAAGGCACAGCTTGTTTAATTTTGATCACCAAGCCACCTTGGGAGGACAGTGTTGCAGGCAAGTCAGATTAGTGAGGAAGGAATGCAAGGTTTAATGACAGTGCTTTTTACTGCCTGAATTCCATACACTTTGAGGTCCAC
Source organism: Canis lupus baileyi (assembly GCF_048164855.1). Classification (NCBI taxonomy): domain Eukaryota; kingdom Metazoa; phylum Chordata; class Mammalia; order Carnivora; family Canidae; genus Canis; species Canis lupus. The sequence continues at coordinate 63,462,906 of NC_132841.1, forward strand.
GTAAAACCTCCTGTTAGACTGTGCTTGGCTACCATCCTTAGAGCCACTATGGCTGTTTGCAGAAGGTCCAAAACGTGTTTGTCTCCTCAAAACCTCTCCTTTTCCCATATTTGCCTTTGATAATGTGTGGTAAATGTGGCATAACAAAAGTACACACTGCCTGTAAAATCCACTTCCTTCTTGCCCTGTAAATTTATGCTCAAGAGGGTTTAGACTTCGCACCTTCTTACTGGAGCCACATAAATAAGTGGCAGTGATTTCTTGATAATGACAATTAACTGAAAAATCTCATGCTCCCAGAGCCCAAAATTTGCATCTGATATAAGCCAATCCTAAAATACCTTATAAGAAGTGAGGGATAGTATAAATTGCTCAAATTAATCATAATCCCTACGTCTGGGGAAAAGTGTAGTTGAAACACTTGAGCTATAAAACCAGATGGCACACTATGTTTATATAAGCTGTTTGCCTAGAAACTGAACCAGATTTGTAAACACTAAATCAATATTTGAAGGTTAGGTGCCAGCTGTTTTTCAGGATGCCGTTAAGTGACTGGAGCTCATCAGCGGGTCTCAAATAAGAGGCATCTTTAAGCCTGGCCACTGTACCTGCATTCCTCTGTTTCACAGCAGCCATATGAACATTTCAGCCATTTCCACAGGACTCAACAAACCTAACACAGATTGTCACCACCCTGCCATGATTTTTTCTCAAGAGTTTTATTCATTTAGTGCTGGCAATAACTAACTAATGGACTGACTGTTTATTTGCCTGGCATCCCTTCCTAAATGCTCATTGACCAGTGATTCACTTTGACTTGCATGTGGTTTTGGTTTAATTTGCCATGTTACTGTTGCCAGGGACCCTAGTGGTTTACACTTGCTATGCACCAATAAACTTTTTTTTATAATTGGAGAGATCTGTTGTGCTTTTCAATGCCACATGGCAGAAGGACCTTAAAAGTAAATTAATAATAAGAGCGATTAAGTGAGTATTTTATCAAATTATTTGTTTGGGAACAGCTGAAATCAATATGTTAAAATAATACCAGCTTGTAATAAAAAAGATTGTTTCTGTGATTCCTAACCCATCAAGCCAAACATTTCTGCAAAAGCTGATGTGATTTTCAAGTTTTTATGTTTATTTCCATTAACTTGAATGTGGTTCCACCCAGATCTCATGTATATACATCCTTCCTGTCCTATTAAATGGAAACTCTATGGATAAAACAGAAAGTTAATGTTTATTGAAGAGTCTTGTTTGAAGTAAGGAGACAGACTTAGTAACTGTGTATCTTGTTAGCACACTATATTCTAGGAAAATAAAGTTTGAATTACTAATAATTATAAATTATTAGTTCTATCCAGAAGTCACTTCTCAGAGCTCATTTCTTCATTTAAAGTAGGCAAAAATTTCTGAGGATTTTATAAAGATTGATTAAAATAACATACAAAAATATAGTAAACTATTATCTTTACTATTATTCATATCACAATTTAACTGTTTTAAATATCTAGTTTTTTTAAAGTATATTAAGTCCTCAACCTCAATAATATACACTAGAAATATATGCTAGATATATATTTGGAAACTGACTATATTTACAATGTCAGTTACTTCTAAAATAATTTATCAAGGAAATGGAGGTAAATGTTTTAACCTTGGCTGTCTTCAGATTTTGAGGTTTTGCTAAAAAAAAAAAAAAAACGCCAGTTTGGAAGAGGGGAGAATTATATGAGGAGAAGGTGATGATTAAGAATATAATTATAAATTTATGTGAATGGTTAAAATAATAAAACTATGCTAGGTATATCTAACAAACAAGGGGATTTTATCATGATATAGAAGTAAACTGTGAAACCCAACATATTTAAAATAGTTAACAACTTGTATTTGAATTAGCAGATACATTAGAACAGAACAATTTTGAACTAGCATACGTGACTTTATAGTATGTAGTTAATCAGAGTGGAAATAGTTACTTAATAAATGATGCTGAAATAGCTGGCTGATAAAAAAATCACAACAATAGGCTTTTAGATTCCCGTGTCATAGCATGTGAATTCTGAGTGGATTATACAAGTACATGCAAAGTGGATGCAAACAAACAAAATGGGAAGAAAATGGAAGTTATTACCTAATGTTGGTAAAGAAAACTATATTCTAAACATAAAATTAATACAAATAAAGGAAAAAATGATTTAACCATATATAAAAAATTAGTATGATAAAAATTTAAACCAAATCCAGAGGCTAGATAACAAACATTAACAAACATTAATTAATATGACAAGATTGAATAGCTTTAGTTTATGAAGAACTGAATAATAAAACAATAGTTTCCAAACTGAGCCTAGAAGAAAAACAATCCAGGAAGATGAGACACACATGTTAAAAATCCACCTGAATTAAAATATTCATTTTAAAAGAGCCATCAGATAACATATTCCTCTTCCTAAGTTACCATAACATTTAAAATTTAATTTAAATATAATTTTTAAAAGTTAATACATTGATATCATTTAAAATTCAAAGGTAAAAATGTACCTTTCTTAGGGTGCTGGGTGGCTTAATTGGTTAGGCATTTGACTCTCATGATCTAAGGGTGAGGTTGAGCCCTGTGTCTGATTCCATGCTGGGCATGGAGCCTGCTTAAGATTCTCTCCCTTTTCCATCTGTCCCTCCCTCCACCATCTCACAATCTCTCTCTCTCTCTAAAAGAAAAAAATGAGCCCCTCTCATCTCTTCTCAGCTGATTAATTCTATCCTAGGAAATAATGAATGTTTGCAATTTCTTATGGAAAGTTTTCTTAAACTAATTTTTAATCCTAATATTGGTGAGGCCTCAGTGAAAAATTTTTGAGGAAAAACTGCAGATGACAATATAAATTGATAATAACCATGAAAAAAATGGCTTTCAAGCTTTAGTATGTTTCATTGTTGAATTATTCATTCTCATTCCTCATTCTAGGAACTTCTCTCAAAGAAATAGACACAGGAACAAAATTAGTGAATTGATAATTAATTACATATTATTTAGAGAATAGTTAGGAACAAATTTAATATATAAACGCCCATTTGAAATTATTTTCTTACCCTGTAGTGTACCATTCTCTGCAAATTTCTACAGAATAAACTATTATAGTCCTTAATCTGAGAAAAGAGAAAAGAACAAATGGTAGTAAAGGAAGGACATGTAGGAAAAGGGGAAGGATATTTGATGACTCGTCTCTGCTGTTTCATTCATTCATTCATTCATTCATTCTTTTTTTTTTTTTTTTTTTAGTTTTTATTTATTTACTTGAGAGAGAGCACAGAGGGAGAGGGAAAAGCAGACTCTCCACTGAGCAGAGAGCCCTACGTGGGGCTCAGTCCCAGGACCTTGAGATCACAACCTGAGTGGAAGGCAGACACTGAACCGACTGAACCACCTAGGCACCCACATTAATTCATTATTATTCTAAATATTGAACACTTTTTAGTACTTACCAAAGGTCTCATCATTGGTAATATATCATGGTGGAAAAAAACTAAGCAAAACTCCCTTACACATAGCTCATAAGTTAATCTTTACAAAATCATATGATGGCAATTTGCTCTTATATTTTTATGAAAATTGGTTCTATGAAATATTTAAACTTGATATGAATTTTTAAATCACTCTAACCAGTTTTCAAAACAACCCCTTCCCCAATATAAAAGTACAGACTCTTCCGGAATTCTGACTAGAGTTGAATTATGTTTATTATTAACTTCAGAAGAATTAATATTTGTATAATGTCATCTCATGTACAGGAATAGGCATTTCTCCACATCTATTCAGGTGGAGTGTTAAGTCCTAATATTATTGTTATTTTATATATTTATATACATTTTCTACATCATTAAATGTATATCCATAAATGTAAAATAAAGTTAAAATATTTACTGAAATAAAATAATGAAGGCATTAGAAAAATTAGTTAATGCAATAAGATATTTTTGAGCAGTACAGGAATTATAAATTATAAATAAATTATATTGAAGGAGAATCATCAACAGAAAATAAGAGAATATAAAAGATATTTCTGGTATATGGCAGATAAAGGTTAATAAGTTATCATTTAAATGTATTCCCATAGTTTGATAAGAAAATAATAGTCCAAAGGAAAAGGTTATTCACACACACAAAAATGTCAGTTGAAAAATTAGCAAGATACTCAACCTCACTGCCAATGCAAATTAAAGCAATAAAAAAAGGTATTTGTCCAAAAGATGGGCAAAAATGTAAAATAGTGATAACACCATTCACAGGCAAGAATACAAGTAAACTAGTGCTCTTGTACATTGGTCACAATATAAATGATTGTGATCTCAGTGGAAATGGAATTACTAATATCTGTCAACATTAAATACAAAAAAAACTTGTAAGACTTGACCAATTCAACTTGGGAAATCTATTGTAAGGAAATAAAATCAATTGATAAAAATGTATCAATAGGATTCATTGTGGCTTCGTATGTAGTGATAAAAAACTGTAACCATCTGATCATCCATTAATAGGGAAATAAGAGTATAGCATGGTGCAGCCATGCTCTGAAATTAAGTGCTGTTAAAACAAAGAATGAAGGCTTTACCTGTTAACCTGAAAAGATGTTCATGATGTCCTTTAAAGAAAGATGAAGTTCAATTATAATTTATCAAATATGATCCACTTTTTTATAAGCAAACAAACAAAAAACTCAATTCTTAACTACCACCTATCTAAATTTGTGCATCTATGATATAAATGCAGATAAAGTTTTTAAAGTATGTACAGCCAATTAGACATGGGTAGGAATAGGGTGAAAGATTATCTTATTTTTTCATCCTCAAAGTACTTTTACAAATTTCCATGATTTTATGCTAGTTAATTTTATTTTAAATATAGTGTTCAGAATTTAAGTTATTATAGTTAAGAAAGAAAACAACTTGTAATAATTTGTTTTAAGTTGAAACTACCTAGCACAAAAAAAAAAAAAAAAAAAAAAAAAGAAACTACCTAGCACACAAGTACTTGGCAAACCTATTATCTGTAACAAATTTTAAAAATGCCAAATTTTAGTGTTACTATACTTTAGACTTATTCAATAATTGTTACAATAGAAAGTCTTGTTATATTGTTATTGTTGCTTATTCAGTATATGTCATGAAGGAATTTTACAATATACTTCAGACTTGAAAATATGTTGGTATTCATGTTTTTTTTATTAGGGTTACTTTGTATCTCTGATTCCTCCAATATGTCCACAGGTGTCCTTTTTCTCTTATTTCTATAGTAACACAGCCAATTAAACAATTTAATAGAACTGCTTGATAAAAGAGATTTTAAGTAAATATGATTTACACTGTGCATCTTTATTGTATACTTGCCTATTTTCTGTGAAATGATTTTCTGGAAAGATCAAGTAATATTTTAAGTAGGTATAGAATGAGGGAGGTAAAAAAAAAAAAAAAAAAGAATGAGGGAGGTATCTGAAATTAAATGTGAATAAAATAGGCACCTTCCCAAATGGTATTGATTGCTGTTTAGAAAAATACATCCTTTAAGCCTATTATGTTATTCTCTCAATAATAAATTAGAAAAAAAAAAAGACCATAGGAGCCATCTATTTATCTGTCCACATTTGTTTACTGAGAAAACCAATATTAGTTAGTTACTGTTGCTTTGTTTGTTTTAATTTAACTATGGTTAATTTCTGCATATAACCAATAATCAATTATTCTTCATAGTTCAAACTGATTAGAGTTATAGTTTGCAAATACTGTGATTTTAAGGAGTTTTTGATTCTTTGAGTTATACTGATTAATATTTATAGGATTAGAACTTAAAACTAAATGAATTATTGTTTATTGATTCATTAAGTGGCAATATAAACTCATTACATGGTAACATAAATAACCTAATTTTTATAGAAGATATATTTTCAAAAAAAGTTGATTTTTTAAAGTTATCTGCAAATCTTTTTTTATGTCTGATTTAGAAGACTATTGGATACTTATACATTCTTTAGTTTACTGGAAAAAAGACTAGATTTGTGAGAGAATAAGAGCAAAAAGGAAAATAATATTTTAGTGTCATTATGAAAATAACTCTGATATTATAGATCTAATAAATAGGATCTTCAAGGGGTCACAAAACCACACTTTGAGACTGCTGGCATAGAATAACTATTTAGTAACAAGTGTAACTACATTGAGGAAAAGGAATAGACTGGATGTATATGATTAAATTATGTAATCTAGATGGAGAATTCATGAAATTTAGCCCACTAGAATGCACTGATTCTTTTGAAATGAGTTGAATTGAGCTGTTTTCATACGGGTATGAGAGAACTGGATAGAAATAATTCACTTTGCTGAAGACTGCTTTTCAGGATCAATGTTATGAATTGTTATGAATAATTCTAACAGTTTCTTTACCTTTATTTTTAAGATTCCGAAAAGGATCATTCCAGTTAGCAAAATTAAGTCATGTGTGGTACCCTGGCTTTCTACGACTGAGGGAAAATAATTTGTCTAACCCTCCCCCCCTTTTTTCTTTCCATAACCAGAGGGATAACGTTCTCCATGATTAAAAAGAGAGTTTAGGTACTGGAATAGCAAGATTAAGATAAGTCTGCACTCTATTGATAGCAGGGATTTCCCATTTGTATTTTCTATTGTTCCTGGACTAATGGTAACCAAATACTGGCTCTTATTAGTAGCCAGCATGTTGACCTTCATTCTAAATCATACCTAGGAGATTGTCAGGTGTTAGGGTTGTTGAAAACTGCAGGGCAGTAGGCACTTTACTGAATAAAGACAAAAATTTAGGCTTAAACAATGAACAAATTATTTTACATTATCCAAATAACATTTTATAAAGGACTACTTTGCAAAGCCCTTGATATTATACTGAATCTCAAGATATCATTAAAAACCATTATGGGAAAATTTAAAGTCAATTGTTGTGACCCTGACCTCCGCATCATACTCCACAGGAAGGTACCACTTTCTACCCTAAATATTTGTCAAATGTTTTGTTTTCTGTAGCAAAAAAACTTCAAAAATAGATGTTATTTGATAGGAAGAAACCTGAAGTAAAAGGTTCTTTGCTTATATGTCACTATTCATATTTAAAAGTTTAGGAACTTTCAACAAATCCTTTGAGTGGCATATCTGTTGGAATGTGGTAAACCCCGACTTTGCAAACTCTCTTTTAATGGTAAGTCTCCAATGAGAAGGCATGCTTAATCGAAAAGAAGGTCAGAGCTCCTTTCACTTTCACTAGAAAGGTCATTCTAACACCAGCAATTTTGAAGAGAACCAAAGAAGTAATTAAGCTGCCAATAATTATAGAAGACTCTTATGGAATAAATTGCCCTTGACCCCTATTTATTTTGGTCAAGAAACATCTTACAGGATTTTATTTTTATCTATGGCTGCTACTGTAAGTTAATCTTTTATTTCATGCTAAAATAAAGTCAGAACAGAAAAATGATCTACTGAGGAGAGAACAATGACTTATGTCTGTAATATGCACTTAATTTTAAAATATAGATCCACAGTTAAAAAACCTAGAATTATTAGTGTTGGTTTGTCATATGACCTCTATACACTTTGGAACCTATTCAGAGCACCCTCAATGGACATTGGACAAATGGTAGCATTAACATACTTGTCTACTTGTATTAGCTACAAATAGCTACAAAGTGCCTGCTTTTTTCCATCTTAAAGTTGTTGGGAGTTCTTAGAAAGTCAGAATTTAAGCATTTTTACTATCTTATTAAAATATTATTTTTAAAAAGCCATTTGAAATAAATGTTCAAAATAGTAATTTTGAATTTCAAGTAAAATTAAAGGTGAGTTACCTGTCAGGGAAGAAGAATAAAGTGAGGGACATTTGAGAAGGGGAGTTATATATAATTTGGAATAGCATATTTGATAATTTCATTATAATTAAAATTAAATTTATTTTAAAATGTCAAATAGCATTCCAGTTGGGTATTAAGGCAGATATAAGTTATTTATGTGTTTGTTTGATTTTCCAAAGAGAACATGGGTTAAACATAGTTGAAAATCCACAATTTAGAGAATTACCATTTTTTGTTTTAAATAATGAGTCATCAAAAATCTCTGTAATAGGCTTATTAAAATTAAGGTTCTCTTAGGCTCGAAAATCCTAAGATGTCTAGCCAAATAGATCTGGGTGATGGATATAAGGGAGTTCATTCAGTTCTCTTTTCTTTGAAATGTTTGGAATTTTCCATAAGAAAAGTTACATGGTTATGGCCTGCAATAGCTGAATAGCTTGATGAAAAAATAAAGGTATGTCAGAGATATGAAAATATTTTTGAAGGAGGAGTGAAAATTCACATAAATGCTTCTTTTTAAACATTTAAAACTAATAGTAAAAAGTCCTGTCGCCAATTTTGTGATTAAGGATGAGAGATATATACTATCAATATGTACAACAGAATGGGTAAAACTTAATGGAGGGACATACATAGAGATATAGGAAAGAGTGGAAGTGCATCCTAGATCTGGAACAGTGAGACTGGATTAGGAGACAGGGAGAGAAATAAGCATTCAAGAAGGAAGCACATAAGCACAGACTAGAACAAAAAGAAAAGGAAGAATGAGAGTTAACCTCTTAGGGAGGAAGAGGTCCCCAAAAGTGGTTAATAGATTTTAACTACCTAATACAAAGAGAATCAACTATTTTAAGACCTGGCACCACTTATCCTCCAAGTGGTCAAAATTGCCTCTTGCTAAATCTGTGTCCCAGTTCATTGGTAATCTCTCTTTCTTTAACTTCTTTCACCTTCAATACAGTTTCTTGAAACATCTGGTGTTTTTCTAAAGTATGAGAGAGCTAAAGCTGAATAAATTATTGAAATGAGGAAGCCCTGATTACAAATCCATTTATTTTTATGGAAGGGATAAGAAAACCTTAATGGGAGTCGCCAAGTTACAGAAACTTAAACATTTGGGAAATTTTTCTTCAGGTTGAAATTAAGCATAGAACCCCATGCTTTAGGTAAGTTTTTGGTAGTTCCCTGGGAGAATTCGGTTCCCGTAAATGATGAGATGTAAAATAGACTTTCATAGAACTGAAAGGCTGGCCAGTGATTTGTTCTTGTTTTTTTTCTGGAGTGTTCTCCAACACCAACAACTGATTCTCTGCTACCAATTTAGTGTTCCACAAAGTCCATTCAATTTTGACACTAACTCCTTAGTAGAGTTAGTGTAGACCCCACATATTAACGGTGTAGTCCCATAAGACTGCCTCTACCAGATGCCAATCTCCAGTTCCAGGTTGTCAATGACACTTCTGGCCAATTGGTTATAAACTGGGAGTTCCCAAGAGCCCCTCCTCAGGTTCCAGATTCTGTTGGAATGGCTCACAGAACTCAGGAAAACAGTTTATTTGCATTTAGTGATTTATTATGAAGGATACAACTCAGGAACAGCCAGATGAAAGAGATGCATAAGACAGGGTATGGAGAATGAGAGAGGCACAAAGCCTCCAAATTCTCTTTGGGCACACTACCCTCTAAAGCTCTTTGATGTTTTCACCAACCCTGAAGCTTAGCTAATCTCATTATTCAACAGTTTTTATAGAGCATATTTTCTCATCCTACTCCTACTTTCCCAGAGGTGGGGCCGAAAGTTCCAATCCTCTAATCACTTCATCTTTCTGGGACCAGCCCTATCCTGAGGGATCTAAGAACCCCTCTAAGTCAACCTAAGTAAACTCAATAGCATAAACTCAGAGATATTTGTTTGGAACCAGTGTTTCAAAAGACATTGCTATTACTCAGGAAATCCAAGAGTTTTTAGACCTCTTACCTACGAATAGGGACAAAGACTAAATATATTTATTTCATCAGAGTTTTTAAGGAATTTTTTTATAATAGAAAACTTATTGCAAATTTCTTGAAATAAGTAAAGCAGTGTAGTTTATGAATAATTACCACCAATTAATCTCTATAAAGTAATGAGTTATACAATAGTTGATAATCTACTACATTGATTATCATGTTACATTGACGGACTTGTGGTCAACAAGAAATATCCTCTATCATATTATTACTGGACAGAGAACTAGTTCCAAACTCAGATTTAGCTGCTCTCTGCTGAAAATCAATATTTGAGAGACAAGTGGTGTGTGAAAGGAAAGGTTGCTTTATTTAGGAAGGGGGCAACTTGGGTTTTGAATGTAATATAATGTAATCACACCTTGTGTTCTGGGAAAGCTTGGTCTTTAATTCCTCAATGAAGTGGTGGTGGTCTCCTAATCTCAAGGAAAGTTAAGTTAGTTCTGCTATAAAATAAGGACTTAAGTTAACAAGCAAGGGGTGCATAAGCTTGAAAAGGTTAACCATTAAGATCAGTTTGAGACACCTGGGTGGTCCAGCAGTTGAGCGTCTGCCTTTGGCTCAGGGCATAATCCCAGAACTACTGCATCAAGTCCCGCATCGGGCTCCCTGCGAAGAGCCTGCTTCTCCTGCTGCTGTGTCTCTGCCTTCTCTCTGTTTCCCTCATAAATTAATAAACAAAATATTTTTAAAAAGTCAGTTGGAGTGCTGTTACAATATGTCTTGCTTGGAGTTTCCTTGACTCTGATGATATGAACCTATTTAAAAATTGAAGTTCTAATCATGACTCTGCTTATGTAGAAGAAATAATCTGTGCCTGCATTTTTTTTAAAAAAAATTTTATTTATTTATGATAGTCACAGAGAGAGAGAGAGAGAGAGGCAGAGACACAGGCAGAGGGAGAAGCAGCCTCCATGCACCGGGAGCCCGACGTGGGATTCGATCCCGGATCTCCAGGATCGCACCCTGGGCCAAAGGCAGGCGCCAAACCGCTGCGCCACCCAGGGATCCCTGTGCCTGCATTGATACTTTTCTTTTCTCTTTAGTTTTGCTACTTTTTAAAATCACTCTATAGTTAATGTACATTATTCAATCTAAAGCTGTCCCCCCAATAAAGGGAATTCTTTCTCCTCTTTCCCCCCCATTTTTTAGAATCCCTATTTGATTAATCATTGAATCTGTATTTAAGTTGAATAGTCTCTCTGAGGCAGGCAAGACTAAATCATATAATAGAAATTCTCCATGACTACCATTTGTGCTAAACATAAAGAAGTCCTGGTTTAACAATACTGCAAAACAGGCTGCTCCTTCTGTTCCTCCACACCTCCTTCCTTCCCTTTTTCTCCCTCCCTATTCTTCCCTTCTGTCTTCACTCTTTTCCTTCCTTCATCTTCCTTCTTTTTTTTTCTTTTTTCTTTCCTCTTCTACTCTTTCCAATTTTCTCCCTTCCTTTTGATTCTCATCTGTTTTCCAGTTTGTTTTTTTTTCCTCCATAGCTAACTTCCTCCGACTTAGTAATATAGAAGAGCAACCATTTTATTATGCTCACTATTGTGTAGGTCAGGAATTCAGGAAAGGCATAATAAAGATGGATTGTCTCATTTCCACAGTTTCTGGGGCCTTAGCTAGAAAGGTTGAAAAGACTGGAAGCTAGAATAACCTGGAGATTTCTTAACTCCCTTGTCTTGCATCTGTATTCGTATGATTCAGGTTGGCCACACCTGGGACTAAACACCTACAATGTGGCCTTGCCATATGGCTTGGGCTTCCTCACAGCATAGATACTTTAAGATAGGCTTCTTACAGGTTGCCACAAGACGTAAGAGTGAGTGTTCTGGCAACATCACTGAAGATGAATGCAGTTTTAGGACTGCTGCAGAAGCCACATAGCATTATTTCTTCTAAGTTCTCTTGGATGAGGTGATTGGTCATTAGCTCACTCAGATTCATGGAAAGGAGATAAGGACCCCACTTCTTTAGGAGAGAAGGGTCAACAAAATCATAATCATGTTTTATAACTGTTGCACTTCCTTTCTTTGAAGAGATTTGGAACTTCTTCCTGCCTGTGCATGTAACTAGACATGAGAATATATTCAGTGTAGCCTGAAGTAACATTCCTGTGTTAGCCAGTGGAGACTCATTAACTCATTTATTTCTGTGAAAGATCTTGTTCAAGTGAAAGTTTAACAAGTATGGGATCCCTGGGTGGCGCAGCGGTTTGGCGCCTGCCTTTGGCCCAGGGCGCGATCCTGGAGACCCGGAATCGAATCCCACGTCAGGCTCCTGGTGCATGGAGCCTGCTTCTCCCTCTGCCTGTGTCTCTGCCTCTCTCTCTCTCACTGTGTGCCTATCATAAATAAATAAAAAATTAAAAAAAAAAACCAAAAAAAAACAAGTAAACCTATTCATCTGACAGGCATAATACATTTCAATTGTATTCTTTCTAAACACTCTGGAATATTAATAGTGAAATAGGTTGACATTAAACAGGTTGGCGTTAATAGGGAAACATTGCCATATATATCCTGCCTTCTCTGAAGTTGCTTTGTCAATGGTCCCATTTCCCATAATGTGAAATGGGAGGTCCAACTTCATTCAAAGGAAGTTTCACATATGAAAATGGAGCTCATGCAATTGAACCACTATTCTTTTCACTTTGTCTTCATTTGTAGTCAGGAGGTCACCTGTAAATTCAAGAATTACATATCATAATAAAAAAAAGAAAAAAGCAATAATATGTGGACTAAATAAAAAAGATTACTAAAGAACTTTCTTTTCTTTCTTTCAAGTGGGAATGGCATACGTGCCATGTTTCAGAGCTAGCCACATGTGTTGTATCACGAAATAGAGACATAACAGCAAAACTCTCAATGTCATTTAGACACTGTAGATTTCTCAGTTCAGTGATTTTGATGTTGATGGAGACAGACTTCCCTTGAAAGTGCAATGATCTGCATGCTTTTTGATCAGTGTCTCGGCGCAGATTAATATTATTTCCCATGAAACTAGGAAGACCCTGATAATTTTTTTTTGTGGAATAATTTCACACACATGGGCTTTAAAAGATTTAATATGTGTCTTGTTAATGAACAATATCTGCTTATGGGTATAAAATCTGTCTGATGGAGGTCTATATAGATATATCCTCAAGGGGAAGGTTTGTTTTCTGTAGCATGTCAAACAACTCTACTAGGTACTTAGGTGACATGTCTGTCACTTCAAACATATTAGTATTGAAATTGTAGCACTTCACAATTGAAGTGTATTACACACTTGAGATACAGTAAACTACTGTATTTGAATTGAATCATACAATCATAGATATTAGAGCCAGAAAAGACCTATTAGGTTATCATGTCCATCTACTGCCATTTGGCATTGTTATTTACAACACATTGTTGTATCTAGAATTAAATGCCTCAAGCAATAGGACTACTACCACTGTGCCAAGAATATTTTCTTTTATTGTCTAAAGGACTTGCTCATTGAAACAGTCTTTTTCTTTTAAATTCAACTGAAATTTATTTTTTGCTCAATTTCACTCCAGTGTTGTCATACCTCAATCCTCATTCTATATAGCCTTACTTCTATTTTATCTCTTACAGTGGCACTGTTTTAAAGACTGATTCATTTAAAGGCCATACTTTAAACTTCAAAATTGCAATTTATTTTATGCCCAAATTATGTGATACTTTAGATTGGCTTTCCCCAGAAATGGACACGAGGACAAGGATATGAGTGCAAATAGTTTATTTGAAGATGCTGGGAAACAATAGAAGAAGAGAGACAAGGAAGAAACAGAAACCAGTGGAAGGGTGAATGATCATATCAATTCCATTGTGGGTAACTGGGTCTTACTTCTACTGTAGATATTAATGATTTGTATGGAATATGTGCTCCCAGAGTTCTTTCTCTGAGAGGCAAGGAAACAGAATTATTATATTAATGCAATAATGTGCTTCTCAAAATATTTAGTCTAACCAACATAATTCATTCTCTTTAATTCTAGTAGAACCAGAGTTCAGAGTTTATAACTTCTTTTCTGTAGTTGCTGCTACAGTCATGGAACAATGCAATTACAAAATATTTAACTATTTTTCTGTCTGTAATACGTCATTTTCCAAAAATGTGACACACTTTAGGATGAGATACTTTCAGTTTGGCCTTTTTCTCTTAGGATAAAATAATTGAGAGTTTAAAATATTTAATAACATTTGAATAAATACAGGAATGTATGTCTTTGGACATCTATTTGAGGACTCATTTTTATTTAAAAAAATAATTTCATGAACTTGGAAATTTTTTGGAAAATTTGTAGAATTTCTTTAACTTCATCTCTTCAATTTTATAATTCTTCATGGAATTTAGTGAAATATACAAAATATGTCTATGAATGCCTTAACGGAGGAGGCAGAAATCAGTAAAATATTCAAAGTAACTAAAGTTGACAGTTAATGATTTATTTATAAAAGTTTATGGATTCTACTCACACAAGAAACTCCTAGGTTTTACTCAGAGCCTCTGTGATCTCATATTGAAGATAGTTAAAGCTAGAGTATTTATCTAATTCTCAATCCCCCAATCGATTACAGACAACAAAGTACAAAGAGCAGAAGTTTTACTACAAACAGATATAGTTGCAGGAAATAATTATATTTGATATACCAGAGGTTCTTTGTATCTCTAGGACTATCAGAAACTTGAGATACCAACCCCAGAATTTCAGATTCAGCAGGTCTGAATTGGTTCCTGAGAATTTATATTTTTACCAATTTCCAGTTGATGCTATTGGTCCAGGGACACAATACTGATCATTGGGATAGACAATAGGAAGAGAAATACAGAAACTATGAAAAGTTTCATTTATTCATGAGTGAATAGAGGAAGGCTCTATACAAAAAAAATAAATAAATAAATAACTAGGATGGGACCATTTAATCTAGGCAAAATTTTCTAGCAGACTCTGGTGACAATCATATGTTACACAGTAAATAATATATAGAGGGTTAACTCTAATTTATTAAGAAAGACAAATACATAAAAACTCATGAAGTAGTTATTATTTTCAAAAACATATCCATTCAACATAATTTAACTAACAAGATTTTGTCAGTAAGAGGATAAAATATTAGTTATCTAGAAAATAGTTTTATCTATCCAAAACAATTGTCCTATGTGATAAACTGAATAATAGGCCCTCCCAAAATGTCCATGTTCTAATCCCTGAGAATGTTACTATATATGAGTAAAGAAACTATGCAGCTGTCATTAAGGAAAGAATCTTAAAATGGGGAGATTATCCTGTAATATCTGAATTGGGTCAATATGGCCAAAAGGGTCTTTAAATAAGGAGATGGGGATAAGAATGAGTAGAAGGCAATATGGCAGTGGAAGAGATTGGAATGATGCAGCCACAAGCCAAGGAAGCTGACAGCCTGTAAAAGCTGAAAAGGGCAAGAAAAGGGTTCCCTTCTGGAGACTCCAGAAGGAACTGATGCTGCAGACACCTTGATTTTAGCTCCATGACAGTCATCTCAGACTGCTGACCTTTAGAGCTGTGAGAAAATCAATTTAGATTGTTTTAAGACACTATTTGTGGTAATTTTTTACAATACCAATAGGGAAACTATTACACCCTTTGAATCCAAAATTTTGCTTTATGTAATTTTTATATAATATGACTCTATCAGCATTAGGTTTTTCATATCTTATTATTTGTTCATGCATATGTATATGCTAGAGTACAAGTCCAAGGTGGGAAGAACCTGCCACAAAAAAAGAAAGCAGTTAAATCAAAAAGGCTTTGTGCAGGATGCTAAGGAGTTTAAACTGTTGGTTTTCTGTTTTTTTATTTGTTTAGTTTTACCGAATGGGGTTTTCAGGCATTTTCACTAAATGAAGGAGTGGCAAACGTTTTGTGAAAAGGGCCGCATAGTAATATTTTAGGTTTTGTAGGCCAATAGGCAAAATAGAGAATATCATATAGGTTCTTAAATGACAAGAGAACACATTTTCACAGATAGTTTATTGATGAAATTTTAAAAATAGCAAATGAATATAAACTTCTTTAATGTATATATTTTTAACATAGTTATAATAATGAGATAGATATAATTTTCTTTTTTATTCACAGGGAAGTAGTAACATTTTGCTTAATCCAGGTTCAAAGTTAGTGTCTTCTATTATCATTATCAATTGCAAATTGTGCAAATTATGTGTCAGTGTTGATAAGCAAACTAACTTGTGTGTTATAAATTTGAGTATGGCTTCAGCTTTCTGTGGTTTCATCTTGTTGAATTGTTTCATCTGTGATTGCTGTTTATTTGCTCAGATCTCTGGATTTTATTGTATTTTTTTAAAGATTTTATTTATTTGAGAGAGAGCACAAGCAGGAGGAGCAACAGAGGGACAGGGAGAAGCAGACTCCCTGCTGAGCATGGAGCCCAATAGGATGCAGGGCTCAATCCCACTGGAATCATGACCTGAGATGAAGGTAGATACTTAACCAAGTAAGCCACCAGGTGCCCCGTGGATTTCAATGTATTTTGCGTTAATCTTTGCCTTCAGTAGCTTCTTGTTTAATTTTTTAAATTATTAGTTAACAAAATTTAAATACCATTATTTTTTAATTTAGCCTTTTGTGGATGTTTTATTAAACCTACAATATAGTAAATCAGTTTCATTGGTAGTGTTATTGGTTTATATTTACCAATAACTGGACTTTAAGATGTTAACTTAGAGATCCCTGGGTGGCTCAGTGGTTTAGTGCCTGCCTTTGGCCAAGGGCATGATCCTGGAGTCCTGGGATCGAGTCCCACATCAGGGTCCCTGCATGGAGCCTGCTTCTCCCTCTGCCTGTGTTTCTGCCTCTCTCTCTGTCTCTCTCTCTCTCTCTATCTCTCATGAATAAATAAATAAAATATTAAAAAATAAGTTGTTAATATAATTCAAACAAATCTTTCATACCTTTATTGCTAAAGCAGATATAGACATATGCCATCAGAATGTGTTTTTGTAATGATAATTCATAAGAGATTAGAAACTGAGTTTTTAGTGTTAAATAAATTTACTGGGTTATTTTTAACTGTATAAGTTATGGTTTTGTAATATGCCTTCTGCATATGTTCATACTCATAAACCAAATATTTTATGTGAATTAAAGATAGTTGTTTTTAAATAATTTATAAGTAATTTGGGTTATTACTCAATAGTTAGTGGTAAAAATATCACTAGAAGAAGGTTGAGATTTGTAGAGAGGTAATAGAAAGTACTTTTTCAGATGAATCTAGTTGTTAGGGTACTTATGGAAGCAGCAACTAAAATTACTTTAAAAAGGAGACTTATCATCTTACAAAACAACTAATTTGAAATGAAACATTCTAGGGTTTAAAAATTTAATGCCATGACTATGCACCTATGTTCTTTCAATCTTTCGTCTCCATCATCTTCAGCATTCTGGCTTTGACTTCAAGGCCTGCCTCTATGACTACAAGGTGGCTGTCATAGATATAGGCATCACTGTTTCACATGGAACCATAAAAGTAAGAAAAATGAAGTTTGTCATATCTTGTTCTTTTTTTTTAAATCAGAGAGATTACCTTTCCATAAATTTCCTAGAAGTCAAGAGTTTTTTTAAATTTAAAAATATATGAATAATTTCATACCATAACAAATATTCAGTAGATCTTTCATAGATGCACTGGGTAAACACATTTTGTTTGCTTCTGTTTCTGAGTTCATCTGTAGTTAGAAGGCAGTGTAGTCACCAGAAGTGACTTGTTAGTGAAGGGAAGGAGAAAAAAAGAGAAGAGATGAGTAAGGTGATAACCTAGAAAGCAGAGGCAGCAGACACAGACTTTACTGAATGGATTGAAATTTTTCTGTTGGCCTTTAAACCACACCCTATGCTTAAAATATGCTTTACATTTTAATTTGCTAAAATTTAAATTGGCTATTATCCAGTAAAGCACTTTAGAATTCCATTTCTCCCATAAGATAATCCTATTCCAAAGGAAAAGGAAGAATTAATTTCCAATTGATCTTTGTCTAAATAGTCCATTCCCCCTTCCTCTTTGCAAATCATCTACTAAATGCATTCACATTTTAATTTATAATGAAATTTTTTTCATTAGTTTTACTTACTTATTTAACCTGCTCTTTCTAGTTTGATATCTGGCACTTAGATTGTTACAATAGTCTTCTATCTATTTTTATTGTTTCCATTATTACCATCCTCAATTCACCCTGCAAACCTATGCTTAATTAATCTTCATAAAAGACCATTCCTTTGATGCTGCTACTCTCAGTGACTTCTTAAAATTCACATTTGATAACTCTTAACTCATGGTCTTTCTCATGAAAACTGGTTCCTGTTCCAGTGTTCTCCATCTCAGGAAATGGAACTCAATATAATGGCTCAAGTCAGAAACCTGTCTTTTTAAAACATCTCCTTAAAACTTATCTACTAGCCATCTATTTTCATGTCTTTTTAGCTTCTGTTTTCTCTGGGATCTGTTTATTTGTCTCCAATTTTATTGCAACTATGCTAATTCATTCTGCAGTCATTCCTGTTTTACATACTGCAAAAACCAGGTAACTGGTCTACTTCACTTATTCTTTTCATGTCTAAATTTGTCTTTACATACAACTAGAAGAACATTTTTAAAAATATAATTCTAATCATATGGTTGGTTATCTTCTCCCTTCCTCATACTCCACCCCTTTCTCTGTTTCTTAAAGTCCTTCAGTGGTTTCTTATAGCTCTTGAGACAAATACCAAATTCTGAACTTGACCTCCAAGGCATAAATCTTTTTTCCCAAGCTCATCTTGAATGATATCTCTCTTTAGTTTATCTTCTCTAGCCATAGTGGTCTTCTTTTAGGACCTTATACACTTTCCTTAGTGTCTTCTTTATTTAGTTAAGTATTAGCCATCCTTCAGATATCATCTCAAATGTTAATTACTTAAGGATGCTTTCCTCAACCTTCCTATGTAACTCAAATTTCTCTTATTTACTCTTCTATCACTATGTATCTTCTTCATTTTCATAGATATAGTTTTATATTTTTGTGTGATTATTTTATTTTCACTAGATTATATGATTTATAAAGGAAGGAATTATGTCTGCTTCATATTTCTGAATGAATGTAGAGAAGTGAGGTCTCTGTCCTAGGAAGGATATCCTAATCATATTTGCCAACATTTTAAGATCATCTGCAATTTACCACTCTTATCTTTGTAATCTTACTTCTCGTTAGACATAAAATAACATTTGAGATAGAGATTGCCAGAAGAGCTTTTGCTTACCACTGAAATTTGAAAACATATCTCTTCCAGCTGAAGAAGATGCATGAATACACTGTGTAAAAAGACAAGGATAGAAAGCATATGGCTCTGAAGTTCTCTGTGATCTTCAGAGGAGAGGTTTACAAATTTCAAAAAAAACAGAAACAGCATCACAGAGCCTGTAATATATGTACAGTAGTGCCTGAAATGATACTAAAATTAAGGTGTTTTTCTGATCAACCTCAATAGAATTTCTTAAAAGTTACAGCATGCTCAGTATTAAGGTACACTTCTTGAATTGGTAATACCAGTTCTTAATATTTCTGCAACAAATTAAAATACACACAAACTTTAGTTCTTACATATACTTAGATTTGTCATATTGAGATTTTTCTTCATACTAAGCAATTATCTTGGGCCTGGGGTAAGGAAATTATTTTTATTTCACAAGAGAACATGCAAAAGACAATCTGAGCAAAGACACCAGATGCAGAGACAAAAGCGGCATCTTGTGTGCATGAAATTTCATAGTATTTAACTCATTTGGTATTGGGAAAGTTAGAGCTAGAACAAATTTGGAGTAGAGGGAAAATGTCTTCCCCTGGTGGGTAAGAGAAAACTTTAGACTGAGGTAGAACATTAAGTATTCTTGCCAATTTCATTGGAAAGAAGTGTAATGTAGCCATCTCTGAGATTAAGTGATGGATTTGTATTTTTATCATCACAACTCCAGAATAGTCCAATTAATTAGTCATATGCTCTTGAGTTAAGTTTGCTAAAGTGACCTCCCCTTGCTTGCTCCCCTTATTTTTAAGTCTTGGGATTTATTTCAATTCTTCACTTCATTTTTTAGTCTGCTTGGGGTGGCAACATCCTCAAAATCAGAAAGAATGAAAGGGGTCACAGTCCTCAAAACTGTATAATTATTTCTTTGGGAGTATTGTCATACTGCAAAGCAAAGGCTTGCATCATGAATTTTTTATAAAATGAGATTCTTTGTAGAAACCAAGCATGCTTAATAAAATGAGGAACAGATTGGAAGTTCTAAGCCTTTTATACTAATATAGTTTATATCTCTATATCTAATGTTTTAGCAATATGCTAACAGATACGATTTTTTGCCACTTACTCTTAAACTGAGATGTTCAAAACAACTGCTTCTCTACATTCTAGCAATAAGACTGTGGGGCACTGTTAAAAAGAAGCTTAGGTTTGGAGGAATAGACCTCAAGAGAGCATATCTGGATCAGCCTGCTGATAGGGCTAAAATAGTAGCGGAGTTGGTGTGAGTAGGATGATTGAACTTATTTACTAGGGTCCTGAATTCTAAACCATGGACAATGAAAATCTCATTTGAAGAATTTTAGCCACTTTATCCTCATAGAGGGGACTGCTCATTTTTCCTGGAAAAATTTTTTGGGAGTCTAGTGCTAGAGTAGTTTGAATTTGGCTCTAATCAGTATATGATTAGGGGTGAGAAGAAGAATGAGTCTATTTTAGTAAGCTATTGAAGCAAATTTTATTCTTACTTTCTCTTGATGGTGCTAAGACTTTTGAGAGAGTAGAATGTAAGAATTGGGCTCCATATCACAGTGCTGGGCAGGTTAAATTATCAACACAATCTGCTTTTTGTTTTCATTTAAAATTTTTTTATATAATTTTGAATTTATTAAATTTGAATGTATAAGGTATAATAAGTGTATAAGGTATAATGAGTGCTTTGGCTAGGGCTACATATAATGTTCTCAAACAAATAATACATATATGGAAATACATGTAAAATCTTCAAGAGATCCATTCTGAAATAAGATGAATGTGACAAATATAAGGAATTGTTTTTGCCTTGAAAAATAAAAACATTACACAACTGGCTACAAAAGATACTAAAGTATAGTTAAAATAAGCACACAAGATGTTCCCTACTGGAAAATCATATGCCGTTTAGTAGCATATACATTGTAGCTTACATAGCTAAAGTGCAGGAAATTTTTGAATTTTCTGAGGAAATCACAGCATATTTTATGTGCATTTTTTCCACAGAAGTGCATTTAGTATCAATTTTTCTTATTCAACAACTGCTTTACCATGTGCGTGCTATGTATGTGGCCGTGTACAATGGTAGGGGGTTTATTTAAACAGGAATGCAGAGAAGGTGCTGACAGTCTAGTGAGGCAGATGGCCCTGTAGATAAATAAACACATTACAAGTTAATAAGATCTGTAATACAGATCTTGAACAGAATTCTGAGGAAGCACAAAGAGAGAGGTTCCTTGTGGCATTGGAGAAAAGACTGCATCCAGGAAATGACTGGAGCTGTCCTGAGTGGTGGATGAAAGAAGAGATTTATTCTTCAAATAAAGAAGAGATAGGAATAGCCAGTGAGGGCAGAGCCTAATGATAGTCTCCATATTTCAAAAATGTGAAATTTTATAAAGTATTGAATGTAACACACGAAGGCAATGGTACTTAGTATTAGATGGGGGAATTCTCTGTAAGCAAAGGCTAGATTCTTGTGAATTTATGAGGGGAGTAAAGGTAAGAGGGAGGGCGTATAGGGAAGAGCAGGATGGATTAATCCCCCATAAGCCATACGTCTATAGAACACGTTAATGCAAAGGGTTATCTTACAGATTCTTATTTGATCCTCACTATAGCCCTATGAGCTAAGAAAGGCAGGTGCAGGGTATTATTTCCCCCATTTCATGGTTGAGAACACTGAAACATGAAGAGATTAGGTAACTTGCCTAAAGTCAAACAATTGCTTCATGATAGACTGAGACTAAGGCATGATCCCCCAACCCCTTGGTGGAGCTCAGCTCCACTGGACCGCACTGCTGCCTCCAGGCAAACATACATACTTGGCCTTCCTTTTGTTTCAGTAGGAAAGTCTTGAGGAAAGACTTGAAAGTCTTTTTTTTTTTTTTTGAAAGTCTTTTTTTTAAAGTCTTCAGGAAAGCTATATATTCTCTTTCCTCAAAGAAACACACACACACACACACACACACACACACAACACACACAGAGCTTTGTATATATTATCAGGGGAGAAATAGTATCCAAATGTCACAAAATCTTATCCTGGATAACTAAATCAAACATTGTATAATTGTAGTTGAGGGTTTAAGGAGAGAGAACTTCTCTAGTTGCGTAAGTGGGCTCTATGACTATGTAGAATCATTTAAGTATCAACCTTTGCCCCCACCCTGGTGCACATCTAGGGAGGTAATTTAGTTTTATCTCACTGTCCATATGGTGGCTCATTGTCAAGATCTGGGACCTGTGCATTGTGCTTCATCTTGTATTCTGAGTTTCAAAAGTCAAGAATCTAGAAGCTATATGAATAGAAATCTCTATTAAAAAAGAATATCCAATAATAAGAATATTTTGTTCTAAAAATTGAAATTTGTATATTCTGTAGTGGTAAATAAATCTGAGATTGATTCCAGTACTCATTCACATTATATTTCTAGTTTAAAGTTAACAGCATCATCTTTTTTGTAGATTCCAAGTTATTAGGAGTCTTTTATATCTTTTAATTTTGGTTTAAAAAATAACCTACAAATTTTAGCAGGTACATTTTATTTATGTTTTTAGTGTTTTGAAAGTATGAAAGTGAAATCCATTCCATACCATTCCC
Organism: Canis lupus baileyi; assembly: GCF_048164855.1. Taxonomy (NCBI): domain Eukaryota; kingdom Metazoa; phylum Chordata; class Mammalia; order Carnivora; family Canidae; genus Canis; species Canis lupus. The sequence goes on from NC_132841.1 coordinate 63,485,710, forward strand.
TAGACTTTAGCTGTTTTGCTAGTGCTAGCACAAGGGATTTCAAAAAGCCAAGACTGGCATACCTAGAAAGGTTCAAAACTTAATTTTGACTTGTGAAAACAGAAACAGCATTGACCTTATTTGGGAGAAAGAGCAGCTTTCTCACAAGAGAGGGTTTTTCCAGCAAAAGGAATTCAGAAAGCTGAACCTGAGGTCCCTGTGTAGGTCCTGTCCTTTAAGATTCACACCCAGAGGACAGTGGATCCTAGCATTTTCATTTCCCTGTAGCCCAGGAGTTTCTCATTTTCTTCATTTTGTTTTTTTCATTTCTCCATTTTCATTGCCCCTTTCAAACTTTATGCAAGATAAAAATGGGAATATTCCTAAGGAGAATTCTTCCTGAATTTTTTGTCTACGTAGAAACAAATATTTCTTAGCGTGTGAAAGGGAAAAATAATTTACGTGTTTTAATTTCATGGTATTATTTACACCGATAAGCTATGAACCATTGAACTTCTTATTATATCATCAAATTGAACTTCTGAACTTTTTGTGAGAGTCTATAAACCTGAGAGTGAAAGCTGCATGAAATTGTTTTCCGAGGCCTCCCTCAGTGTCTGTCCGGTGGTGGCGTGCTCTCCATTAAAGAGCAAAAGTGCAGCGGCATGAAAATGTCATGTAAAACGGACAGTTCTAAAAGTGTTTTCTGGGGATTTCAGCAAGATACCTACCTTTTCTTTCGCCTCATTTCTCTATCTATAAAAGCTGTGATATAATCTACCCTTCCTAATTTGGCAGAACACATTTGGGAATTGTACAAATCGATTCGGAATGAAATCCATAAAGGGCTTTGCACTGCTCAGAGATCTCCATGTAAATGCAATTATTTCATGGTTTGCTACAGGCACCCCACCATGTGTCCAGTGTCACCAGCCTTATTGCAAGCTATGGAAAGTTGTATGGCATTTATAATGGCCTGTTGAAGTGAGTGTGCATTTGACATCCTTCAAATTCTTGCTTAAGTCCCAGCTCATAGAGACTCAGAGGGTCATGAACAGTTTTATTCACACTTCTTTATGTTTCCAGCTTCACAGTAAAGTGCTCCTTGCCCTGAGATTGACCTTAAACTTCAAAGCTAAAATTATTATGTAACTCAAAACAGCCAAACTGATATTGCAATGAATAGAATTGAAACAGTCTTCTACTACCCTGGGAATATTTAGCAACAACCTTACTTGAAGACTACACAAACACACCAACACACACACAGATGTGCACACACATGCACCTATATGTTTGTAGTGTGTTTGTGTACATATATTTAATAAATATGAAATGAGTTACATATATATTAGTGACTAAACAGAGAAAGTATTGTAGAGAAGCAAGAGTATAGCATGAAGAATAATTACATAAATTGCTTTCTGTATTGGAGCTTAGTAATTTTTAAGCGGTGTTCTAAGTAAAAGAAGTCTACCAATATGATGAGATGGTAAACTCATGAACACATTAATGTACCTCTTTGTACTCCTGTAGTACTTATGGGAGTTCCTCATGCAATGATTTTAATGGATTTCTTGAATTGTACATAATCTTGAACACTCATCTAGACACAGAATAATGAGTTATCCTTCCAAATGTAACTAAGATTTTGGCCGAGTCAAACCAAATCAGAAGGGAGAAAATAATCAGGTTGCTTAAAATTTACTAGTAACTATATGTAAGTGCTTCATGATTGGGAAGTCTGAGAATTTGACTTAAATTCAGCCACAATCTTCGCTAAATAACAAACATTGATTAGTGACATATTTTGCCAGTATGGTTCTAGAGCTAGTTATACAGAGGTTACAAAGAAAAACAAAATCCCTGCCATCAAGCGTTTTTTTCTTAGTGCTGATCTAGGGAATTAATGCCATGCATTAATCATGCCCTGAAAGTAGTAAGTACTAGAGGCATACCACATAAAACTATATTGTTACAAGTACTGAATTAGTGATACTGTAAGTTTTATAACATAAAACTTCCCACATTATTTCTGTATCATTTTATATAATAAAGATGAAAGAATAAGAATATAACCCTTCCCACATAACTCCAGTATTGTAACCTCAAAGCTTCTTATGTGTTCACTGAAGACATAGATTAGAATATTCAAAAGAGATAGTAAGAGTGATATAGTACCACAGTGCGGTGGCTCTAATTGATTAGTACTTGCCTAACTCAAGGTTAACAGGTAGTTGATTCTTTCAGTGATTTTTTTCCTGTCTTCTGAAAATACACCAACACCTGTACTACTATCCTGAAACTTCACAAAATAAATACAATATGAAATCAAATATATTATCTAATGTTATTCTTCTCTGAGTTTGATAACTTTCAAATTCAAATGACCCACTTACTTTCTTGACTGATTTGAATTTCAGGATTATCAGGCTAACTAACAGGTCAGAGTATTACAATGCACACAGAAAACTGATTTCTGTCCCTAAATATCCACCATCACATTAACTTTCATTGGTACAGCCTGTATACTCCTTTTACTAGAAATTACCCCATTACCATTGTTCCATTGTTTTAAATGGCAAGAACAATCCATTTTTTCTCCCTAGAAGGAGAGAAGATAAAATTGCAAAATTTCATTTTGGAGATTAAGAAGAACTCCTAGATCATGGGGTCCTCAAACCAAAGGCCTACAGAGATCAAGCAGGTAATATCAATGAGAAGGGTAGATGGGCATAATGAGATCAAGTGAATGGCACTCAGCCTCAGTGTTAGTAGCACTAGAGAAAAGAGAAGATGTAGTAAGCTTGCATCTCATCGTAGACATCCTATCTCAGTTATCTTCAGATGACTATTGCCATTTGAGAAAGATAATCTGGTGCTGAAAAATTTTGGAGTTTTCAAAAGTACCCACAATTTATGGGTTTTGGTTAAAATATCTTGAATTTAATGTTAGGCCAAACAGCACACATCTTTGGCTAAATATAGGGCTATCATTTAATAACTTCTGGTATAAAAGATAATTACCCCTGAATGGTTTCCTTTGGCCTTTCCCTTTATCCTGCTAACAGCTAGAGAGTGGTTCATTTTGAGATCCCCTGAGGCAATGGACTTGAAACTAGTACACTTTAAAAAATAAATACAGAAATACAGATATAGTAGCCATAGTCTGGAGAAGGAAAGTGGGAAATAACAAAGCTACCACTTTCAGAGAGCAGACAAGTTTAGGCAACTAAGCAAGAATTTAGGGAGCAAAGAAACAACAAAGGAATATTAAGTTAGGGAAGTTAGATCCTGGCTGAAGAATGCTCTGGAAAGGATCCAGAGAGAGAAAGATGGGGCTACAGGAAATGCAAGAAAAACTACTTCACAGTTTTACCTGGGGCTGTCTGTGAGCCCATTAGTGTGAAAGTAAGGAGAACTTTAGTCTCCAAAGAGAATCCCCTTGTCCCAGAAGCAAGAAAGATTACAGTAATGACATCCAATAACCTTAATTATGGTCACAATGAATATCTCTAAAGAGTGCAGGTACAGGTTGGAATTCTTTTTTTTAAATTTTTTAATTCTAAGTTTTTCATTTTTAAATAGTAATTTAATAAAACAGTTTCTAGGCCCAGGAATAATAAGACTTTAGTCATCATTAGACAAAATCATGCTGAATATAAACACTATCTATTTTCCTTCATGTTTTTATATTTGTATGCGGCGTTTGTCAGCAAGGCAGCCATGGACAATGGTAAAGTGCATTTTTCTGCTTGGGTGGTTAGCCCTTTCATTTTTACAAGTGACAAAATAAAAATCTGCTGAAGAGTGAACATGCTGCTTTCACTGTGTCATCTCAGCCCTGCGGGTCATTTTATTATAAAAATGTAAAAATCCAGTCAATTTTATTTAATCAGCTGAAAAGGAAAAGTGTTTCCAGGTCATTAATCAAGTGCTCCTTCTCTGTGGGACTTGTCTCTTCAGAAACTGCCATATGAATCATTAATAAAGCTGGAAAGATTTTTTTTTTTTTTTTGCCAGCAGGTTTTTGAGAAACCTAGATGTTATTAATATAACAGAAGTAAAGTAATTTTAGGTCAACAAATAAAGCCTTCTATAGCCATTGCCTCTAGAATTGCACCTATGTTATTAAAAGCAGCTAATTCTTTACTTTCTAAACATTTAATTGTTGGAAATGTTGGGAAATGTTCAACTGTTTAGATTGTATATGATTATATATTCCATAATTATATGTTTTCTTCAATGTTACCTAACCTTATATTTACAGTAAACTTTTATTATGTGAATTGATCAAAACATAATGAGACAGTAGGAAGAGATAATTACTACTGTATCTATAATAATAATAATGATAGTAATTAAACACAGCAAACTGCATTCACATAATGTCAAGCTTGCTCTTAAACCCATAAAAGCAAATCATGAAATAGAAGCTTGAAATTTCCTCCTGAAAGAATTTTGCTCCTTATGTTGATATTGTTCATGCAGCTTTATTTTTCAAAGATGGTCTTGACTTGCATGAAGAAATTTCTAGTATTTGACTAACAGTTGTCACTCACATTTGAGATCATCTTCTGATTAAACCTGTTCTTTTTTGGAATCTTACTTACAATGAAGTAAGCAAGTCAACAGATAGGGGAGAAGGGAAGGAGGAGCCACCTTCTTTGAAAGACTATGATGTGTCCCTGTTTCAAAACTCTATTAAAGGGAGTCAAGAATAGGGAACATTAATGAATATACAATTACATTAAATAATCCCATAATATTTCATTTTTTATGCTTCTACACGTTTTTTTCTTCAAGTTTTTATTTAAATTCCATTTAACATACCATAATATTTAAATTTGTAAATTACTTTTGTCAATTTTAACATCACAGGGACCACATTCTTTATTTTTCTCATTGTCAATTATCTGAGTTTGGGCTTCTGTAACAAAATACCATAGACCAGGGTCTTATAAACAAGTGAAATTTATTTCTCACAGTTCTGGGGGCTGGAAAGTCTAAGGTCAAGGAACAGGCAGATTGCTCTCTGGAGAGAACCTGTTCATAAGCTGCCATATTTTTGCTATGTCCTCAACATGGCAGGAGGGGATGGAGGAGCTCTCTGGATGCCTCTTTTATGAAGGCACTAATTCCATTTGTGAGAACTCCACCCATATGATTTAATCACTCCCCAAAGGTCCCAACTTCAAATACGATCATATTGTTGATAAGATTTCAACATTTGAATTCTGGGGGACACAAACCTTCAGTAGATAGCAGATAGCATCAATATAGCACAATTACTCTAGAGTTTATAAGAAATCTGCTTCTGTTTTGAATGTCCCCACCATTGAGTGATTTTTACTTTATATCAGTTAATGGTGTTAACTTTTGAGATTTAAATTCATTTAGTCATGCTTAAACTCTCTGAGATTTCCCCTCAAAAGCTGTGGTGACTCATTCATTCCATGTCTCAGATTATGATTCATTATTTAGTAAATATGCTCTTTATCTACATGTGCCAAACATATATGAAACTCCTATTTTCCATTATAAAATCAGGTCTGATGATCATTTAGTTCACATATGAATTTGTTATTCAAAAGAATCACTGCCCATACTTATACTTAAAACATATCCATATATACCTTCCCTACCTTTAAATATTATTTGAGTCATTAGTCAAACAGTACATAACTTCCGATGTACCTTTGAAGAATTTTAAACAATTAAAACATCTTTTCACAATTTTCATAACAACACACAAGCACATTAACAAAAGAGCCTGTCTTTTTGTTTGGCTCAGATTGAAAGGAGTTGTCTTTTCTTGAAAAACTGTGTTCTTGAATCTGAAAAGCAGGAAAAGATTTATATTTACTGAGTATTTTTACAGCATTGAACAATTATGTTTTCAGGTCACCAAAACCAAATCATACTAATCTCTTCAAATAAAATATAAACTCAATATATAAACTGGTCTTATTAAATGTGTAGCATTTGATTTATGTCATAGTAGCACCTGGGAGAGAAATACCCAAGCCAATCTTGAAGACAGGTGTTGGAATCAGTGAAGCAGTCCTTACTAAGTTAGGTTATGATTATCTGAGTCATAAAGGGCCAGAAGAGTTAGTGGGGTAAGAAGTGGGGAAGGTAAATCCATTTCAGACATAGGAAATAGCACATTCAAAGGTCCAAAGTATGAAAGGTATGGCTATAGCAGAGGGTTCAAGTGATGATCAAATGTATAGTGTATGAGCGAGCACTTGGCAAATAAGGTGGTACACAGATGAGGCAACTGCCATTATTATCCTTATTTGCAATTATCTGAACCTTTCAGTGACTTAATCAGGGTTAGAGAAGAGAATATAAGCTCCAAGAGGCCAAGTATCTGTGTTTCCTTATAATCTCGAACACTTAAAAAATATAACTGGGGTATGGAGTAGGAGAAAGAGAGAGTAAGAGGTAAGTCTAGACTCCTAAGCAAGGACCAGATCACAAGTGGTAATAAACACAATGGCAACATGTTTGCATTTCATTATGAAAATTATGAATTCATATTGAATATTAAAATCTGAAAGCGCATTATTCCAGTTTCCTTTTAGAAAGATCTTTTTGGTAATTGTGTGGGGGAATGAAGTGGAGGACAGTTTGGTAACCAAACTACTTTAGGATTATAAATATTGCCTATTACATAGATGAAATCTAGATGTCCTTAAAAACAGCTACTTGAGCAATGGGCCTGAAAGTAATGGAAAGAAACCCTAAGATCTGGACAGATACTGCATTTCTTTATTTGCTCTCTTTATTCTTGGTCTCATAACCTTTTGTTTTTTAAACCTTTGGGCTAATGGGATGATCATTCTGTTTATGACTTTGTATCTTTTTGCATATGGATCTTATGTAATGAGAAATGAAAAACTGTTTAAGGGAGGTTTCATTTGCTAAACATTTTTGTGGTTGCTTATCTACATGCAACTAATTATTGACTCAAACATTTTTAATTCCTATACTGAACTAATTATCCATAACAAAAGGCTGCATTAACTATTAGTCATCTGCGGAGTTATTTTTTCTTGTTTCTCAATAAGTTTATTTCTCATCACTTTTACATTTTCCCTTCTACTTACATAATGCAGTTTTTAACTACACTTATTTTTTAATCACATAGAATATACATTATAAGTAGCAAAACATGGTATCTTTTTCCCAATTTTATGTACATTTTTCTAGAATTGACAAATCTTTAAATTACCATGACATTTGAAAAATATCAGTAAACAGACTCATGCATTCTTTACATTAATTTTGCACTAGGTTTTACATAAGCAGTATTCCAAACATTTGGATTCAGTGTGGTTTAAAAAGTATTGAACTATGATTTCAAATTGTGTGAATTTGAGAAAATTAGCAAACCTCTCCCAGCTCTAACTTCTTACTTTAAAAAAAAAAAAATAGGGTTAGTGTTTGAATATCTTGTCATTTTTTTTTTGAATTGGGTATTTAGTGGCATGACATATAATCGAGAAGCTTAGAGGTTCAAAACTCTCCTATAAGGAATTGCAATTATTAATATATCAATGTCTGAATCAGTCATAACAAATACAGACTCTGATCAACTGAAAAAATAAATTCTGAAGGTAGTCTACTGGCCAAAATTTTTAGAAAAGTTTATTCATTGGTGTTTAAAGATAAAAGATTAAATTCTGGGTCCTCTGAGGAAAAAAAAAGTCAGAAATGTGTTACCTGCACTAGCTACTATGTAAATATTCAGGGAATTATTTATAATGTTTACATTTTAATTCTTACCATGTTATGTTCATCACCTAATAGTCCATTAGTAGTTGGTAAATTCCCTCAATGGGTAAAGGGTGGATTTGAACCCAGCTATTTTTCATTTTCAAAGCTATATTCTTCCTGGTAATCATCTTGATCCATGAACTGAAAGAAAAGGTTTACAGTCTGGATTCTCTGGTAATTGTCTGAGTCTCTACAAAAGAGTGGTGGCAAAAATGGTCTTTTGTTCCCTGGTATTTATTGTCCCCTGTTTTATTGGCCATAAAGCTTCATTTTAGATAAGGTACATAGTCAGCTGGAAAAAAGACTTGTTTTCAAACTTTCTTTACTGTTAGGTGTAGCTACATTTTGGCCAATGGGATTTAAAGTACATGACCTTTAAAAGGAGGACATGTCCTTCTTTCTTCTTTTTTTCTTTCCCATTGGCTAAAATGTGGACATGCTACTTGGATCTCAAGCAGCCATCTTTTTTCTTTTTTTTTTTTTTAAAGATTTTTTTTTTTTTTTTTTTTTTAATTCATGAGAGACACAGAAGCAGAGAGGCAGAGACATAGGCAGAGGGAAAAGCAGACCCCATGCAAGGAGCCCAATGTGGGACTCCATCCCGGGACTCCAGGATCACACCCTGGGCAGAAGGCAAGGCTCTAAACCGCTGAGCCACCCAGGCGTCCCTCAAGCAGGCATCATAGAGCTTGAGATTTAAGCTATAAATTTAAGATAGCAGAACAATATAAAAGAAGTCTGGGTCCCTGATTTTTGTGGAATTGTCTTACTAATTCTGGACTGGTAACTTCTGGACAGTTAGAGGATAAGCTTCTATCTTATCAAAAACAAAAATCATATGATTTTCTCTTGTTGAACTCAATCTATTGCTTCATGCTCTTCAAGTAAGTTTAAAATACTTGCTTTTTAAGATAATCACATTTCCAACATATATGTGTTGAATGTGGCAGCTCTTTCTATTTGAGGTTGAAATATTCTGAATGAGTAATTTTCTAAATGTAAATACATATTTCAATTAAGATTGTTTCAAGAATAGACAGCTGAATCATACTTGAAAAAAAATGATGAGTTAAATTATGAAGACCTGCCTAATGTCTCTTCTGTTCTGCATATTTAACATCTAAATTTAACATGAGCAATTGTCATTGATAATAAAATAGCTAAAGGATATTTTTGTCTTTCAAAGGTTTGGTTGCTTTGAAACCTTGATTTAAAAGATCAGTATTTATCAAATTGCCTTCTAGCATAAAATAGCACTTTTTTTTTTTAAGAGAGAAAGCCCATCATGTGCTCCAGAGTGTGGGTGAGAGGGGCAGAGAGAGAGAGAGAATCTTAAGGAGTCTCCATGGAGCCTGACACGGTGGAGGTGGGTGGGGTGGGGTGAGTGGGCTTGGTCTTACTACCCTGAGATCACGACCTGAGCCAAAATCAAGAGTCAGAGGTTCAACCAACTGAGCCACCCAGGTTTCGTTAAATACATTTACATTTCTTGTGGATTATAATTTAGGAACATGGAAGGTTTTACCACAATCTGTTATATAAAATATCCTTTCTACTTGCAACCAAATAAAGCAAAGTACCAGAAATTTTGTCAAGTATTAAATGATAGTAGAAGAAATAAATAAAATCTATGCATAAAGTCTGCTTGTTGTAAGGTATATTGTGTATTATTTCATTCTTTCCATGTGCATTAGTACATAATTCATACATATAGGGATCTGGCTCTGGATTAAGGCCTCAAGTTAGAATAGAAATTTAGGAAGTATGTAATAAGAAAGTTTCTGTCTTTATGGAGTTAATATTACTGCAAAAATTCTTACATTTTGACAAGCAGGAAAAGATAGATAATCTATGGAAAAACAAGAATGTACCTTTTTGTTTGTCTTATGAATTTTTAATTAAAATAATAGTTTGAGGGCAGCCCAGGTGGCTCAGCAGTTTAGCGCCCCCCTTCAACCCAGGGCGTGATCCTGGAGACCTGGGATCGAATCCCACATCAGACTTCCTGTGAGGAGCCTGCTTCTCCGTCTGCCTGTGTCTCTGCCTCTTTCTCTGTGTCTCTCATGAATTAAAAAATAATAGTAAAAAATAATTTAAGAAATAATAATAATAGTTTGAATCCTTGTGATATGTAATAATGTGATGCTTTGACTAGTCAAAAGAAGTATTATAATCAAAGACTCCTCTGGAAAACTGTGTGGAGGTTCCTCAAAGAGTTAAAAATAGATCTGCTCTATGACCCAGCAATTGTACTGCTGGGGATTTACCCCAAAGATACAGATGCAGTGAAACGCCAAGACATCTGCACCCCGATGTTTATAGCAGCAATGTCCACAATAGCCAAACTATGGAAGGAGCCTTGATGTCCATCAAAAGATGAATGGATAAAGAAGATGTGGTCTATGTATACAATGGAATATTACTCAGCCATTAGAAATGACAAATACCCACCATTTGCTTCGACGTGGATAGAACTGGAGGATATTATGCTGAGTGAAATAAGTCAATTGGAAAAAGACAAACATTATATGGTCTCATTCATTTGGGGAATATAAAAATTAGTGAAAGGGAATAAAGGGAAAGGAGAGAAAATGAGTGAAAATATCAGTGAGGGTGACAAAACATGAGAGACACCTAACTCTGGGAAATGAACAAGGGGTAGTGGAAGGGGAGGTGGGTGGGGGGTTGGGGTGACTGGGTGATGGGCACTGAGGGGGGCACTTGGTGGGATGAGCACTGGGTGTTATGCTATATGTTGGCAAATTGAACTCCATAAAAAAATTTAAAAAAAAAAAACAAAAAAACCAAAGACTCTTGTGGTGGCTGGAAAAGGGAAAATAAGAAAATGTGTCATGATGCTTATTAAATACTAAATATAGAGAAATGAAGTGGGCCTGCTTCCAAGTATGACTTGTAAACTGAGGAGTGTTCTGTATGGGTCAATTGGAAGTATAATATTATATTGTACACTGATTGACTCTGTTTATAGCTGTGCACCTTCCAATCTGGACGGCCTTTCACTACTTTCTTTAGAAGTAAAATCAATCATTTACAGTGGTTTTAATTTGATGAGAAAAATATCCTCTTAATTTCAAACTTCTATTTAATCATGAACTATTATTTTGCTCCTTTCTTTCCATGAGGTACTTATCTCCTGATTTGTGTTACCCGCTGGTCCTTTTATCGTTCAATTCTTCCCTACTCATTTTGTTCCACAGTCAACTCCTCAATCATCTGTTTCAAACCCCCATGATTCCCTGGTATCTTTGTCAGTACATCACATTTGTGTTCTACAGCACAGCCCTAGATAGACCACCTCATCTACTTTACGGTGCTTCAGAATGCTGACAACATGGGGAAATTAGAATGACTTATTGAAGCATAAGTTTATAGTTTGGTTTCATCTAGGTTCCCTATTAAAGATGGAAATTACATTTGATTCTTCCCCCTCAAATTTTCCAAAGAACTCTTTTCAAATTCTTTCCTATTTCCTTCAAATGAAAAAGCAAAGCAAACAAACAACAGAAATGCCATATTACTCTTTTGGTTGACCATTCTTTATTGAAAAGTCATACAGTATGGACTTGTTTAATCTCCATTTGAAAATTTTCCTTAATTTGATTTTATTTGATCCCAGTGTCTTTTGTGTTTCTCTTTAGTGTCTAGGTTCATGGATGGCTAAAAAGTATTCTTCCAGATGAGTTTATTTTCAATTATAAACTATGAGCAAGAAGCAATAGCACTTTATTAAACCAGCTGCATACTTATTTGAGCTTAAAGATATGCAATATGAAATGATTCTCTTTGTGTTATAGATGCATAGGTTCAGAAGAATATACTTAAGACTATATCTTGTGATCTTATGGCAAAAGACTGAAAACATCCAATACCCATAGGGAGGGCACTGGTTGAACACCTGAAATCTACAGCAAAAATATGTACAACTATAAGAGGACCAAGGAATATCCCCACATACTGATATGAGATGATCTTGAGGATGAACTTTAGATGAAAAAGTAAAAGTAAAGACAGAGTTTAAAATATATGAGTAAGGAAGGGGAAGCATGTTAATATACATATGTATTTGATAATTTTTTGAAATAAAACAATGAAAGAATAAATTAAATTGTAATAATAGTTTTTTTTTTTTTCCAGGAGGGAAAGAAGAATCCAGGATAGAGGACACAGAATAAAATGAAGACTTTTGTGTATGCACTTTATTATGTTTTTTTTTTCTTTTACTTTGGATTTTTTAGGGATATGTGTGTTTTTTTATTTTATATAATTAAAGACAAAAATTAAAAACAGTCTTTGGAATCCATTGGAAGCAAGTGAGTCTGATTGTATATCAAGTTGTCAGAACCACATGGTAAAATTACTTCAAACTATTTTAAATACTCAGCTTTTTAATTTCACACTTTAGTAAGATATAGGACCAATAAAACCAAAGACAACAACAAAAACAACCCTCTCTAAAACTCCAGTTAGCTAGTCTTATTGTTAGTATGTTGATTTAAAACTATTGTAGATAAAATGTAGGATAAAGTCAATATAGATTCTGTTAATGTAATTAGAAACCAATATTTTTCATGTGCTGCAGGCACTATAAAGAATTACATTCTCTTTTATCTCTGTCATAATAGATTATTCATTATTTATTAGTCTTTTTGAATTAGTATTGAAATAACTAATAACTAATTCTTTTTTACTTTTTCTTTTTTTTAAAGAGGGAGAGAGAGGTGAGGCATAGAGAGGCAGAGAGGAGGAGAGAGAGAATCTTAAGCAGGCTCCATTCCCAGTGCAGAGCCCAACCCAGGACTCAATCTCACAACCCTGAGATAATGACCTAGCCCAAATCAAGAGTACAATGCTCTTGAGCCACCCAGCTGAGCCACCCAGGTGCCCTAAACTTCTAATTCTTATCAAATGGTTTCATTTATTTAGAAACAAGAAACTATATATATGTATAGTTAAAATATATAATAACATATATAGTATACATATTATATGTTACCTCCTAAAAATGCAATTTTCTTAGTTCTATCTACCAGAAGTTCTGAAAGTGGTGAGAATATAAGTAAAGAATGTAAGTTAAAATGCAAAGTAAGGTAAAAAAAAAAAAAACAACAAAAAAAAAAACCTTTGATAAACATGTTCATACTATTTTCAATCTATAGATTTTCCCCTTCCCCATTTAAACTTAGGAATATTATTCAGCCATAAAAAATAATGAAATCTGGTCATTTGTGACAACATAGATGGACCTTGAGGATATTATGCTAAGTGAAATAAGTTATAGAGAAAGGTATGTATAGTATGATCTCACTTATATGTAGAATCTAAAAACAATAACAAAAACAAAAACCAAGCTCATAGACACAAAGAACAGATTAATAGTTGTCAGAGGCTACTGTGTTAAACAGCATAAGTCTAAAGTGTACATAAGATTGCAAAAAAAAAAAGATTGCAATAAAACATAGTGGAACTCTCTTATAGCTAATGCAATACAAAACTTTAATATAGACAAAAATAAATTTTAGTGAAAAATCTAAGCATTATTTAATTATTTTTCAGATTAGTCAAATTAAGTATTTAGGTAGAGTTATTAAACACTAAATAAACAGATATTCTTCTTTTGTCACATTGATTATTATAATTATGGGCCTGGATTAATGTGAAGTAAATAATAATGAACTTTTTTTTCATTGTTATAATATTGCTTGCATTTATTTAGAGTAAGAAGCCTATAAAATATTTAAGTTAAATATGTTTTTATTAAATATATGTAAAAGACAGAGGGAAATGTGAGTTTAGATGACCTGAAATGAGGCTTCTAAATCCTTAAGTGACTACTTTAAATTCACAAGGAAGAGTAAAAGGCATAGCAAGAGTTGGCATAACAATACATAGCAGGTACTGAGTGTTTATCTGATACCTTTGAATGCTTACTAGAATCTCTAAGATGGGTGCAGTTGCCATCCTCATTTTACCAAGGAGAACACTAGTAAGGTTTTAAAGCATTTGGCCTAGAGCTGCCACCATGGCAGACAAACCATAAGACAGCTAAAAGTATATGGAAGCATCAGAGAAAAGTGGACCCCTATTGGAATAATGGAATAGAAATACAGAAATAATTAACTTCTGTCATAGTACTGGTGTGTGTGTGTGGGTCGGTGGGGGGAAGGAGAAGTAAAGTAGAATAGGGCCTTCCTACATGGAGTATTCTTACCTTCCCTCATTGTCTATGTTTTCCACACAGCCGTCTTCATGGATATGCTACTGAGAGAATAAACTAGAAGCAGTATCTAATACCAATTGCAAACTCTGGAGAGTGTCATTTTTGCAGTCTGGACTCACACCACAGGCCCGCATTGGACTTCCTCCTCCTCCTGTGGTGATCCTTCTTCCATGATCATGAGAACATTCTTTTTTCACCAGCTTTAAAGTTAACTGGTTTTCTCTTTTAGTTTTTTGAGCAACTGAGATCTTTGAAGGTTTGAGTTCTTTTTTAGCATTTAACAGAGGAAGGAATGACATTAATAGGCCACTCCTTAAGCCTGCCTGATATGGCTGAAGGCACATCAGTTTTTTGTCAAATTCTCCATACCTCAATGGACAGGAAGGACTTGGCTGTCACCCAGAGATCCCTCTAACACCTGCTGGAACATACAATTGAGAACTGACATTTAAGAAATGAATGCTTTTCTTTGATTCCCTGCCTGTGTTGTTGGAAAATATGTAACCTGTAGACCAAGAAAGAATTTACTGAACATTTAAGCAAACAGACCATTTAGGCAATTAGAATTGCAATTTGGGAGACACAGATTCAGGAAGTGTATTCTGAGGAAGGCAAAGAGGAGTCAGAATTATATGGCAAAGGCAACCATTGTAGTTCTCATTTGAGTCCTCTATGCAAAACAGAAATTGAAACTATGTGGGGGCACCTGGGTGGCTCAGTGGTTGAGCATCTGCCTTGGGCTCAGGGCAGGATCCTGGTCCCGGGATGGAGTCCCACATCGAGCTTTCTGCGTGGAGCCTGATTCGCCCTCTGCCTGTGTCTCTGCCCCTCTCTCTGTCTTTCATGGATAAATAAATAAAATCTTTAAACAAACAAACAACAGTAAGAACAACAACAAAAAAAAATGAAAAAAAAAACTGGATTAACTGGAATTGGTTGGGTTAATATGCAAATGAGAGATTGAAACCTGTTAAATTGAATTGGCTCTTTTTGAAGTGAAGAATACAGATGTTTCAGGTTTCATGGTGAGGGAAGTTAAGTCCAGGCTTAAGGTTTGCAGCTGGTGAAAAAATTTTTTTTTAAAAGATGTTCATGATTTCCCCCATGATGATGTGCATAAATTCTTTCTCCTTTATGGCCTCCCGACCTAACCTTATTTTTAAAAGAAATTTTCTTAGCGAGGTTTACTTGTTCTATTTTGAAATCTCCTTTTACATAGCTGACATTTATTTCTATTCCCAACTCACACAGCTTTCTACTCAGCATGCTAGTATTGCTTGGGATCATTGATTTCTCTTGTACTCTTCTAGCTCTGTCCCATTGAAAGAGAACTTCAGCTGCCTCCATTTTGACCTCAAATTTTCTATGGGGGTCTTCATTCCAGGTTGTCTCTTGGCTCAGGAGGAAGACCCTGAGGGCAAAGCATACCCTGATGAGAACTGAAATTACCCCTTCAAGCAATAAGGATGCTTTGAACAAGCAAGACCCCACCCACAGGTGACTGACTCCAAGAAAGTGAGCCATTTGGCCTTCACTGCCATCACACAGTATGCACTCACCCTTGCCCTACGTTTTCCTTTTATAAACCTAAAAGTATTTTTGGCACTTCGGAGACAGTCTTAGAGATTTTAGTCTGAAGTCTTCCGCATGTTGGCCTCACTGAGATAAATTTCTTTCTTGTTTGAACACCACTCATCTCTCTACCTTTGGATTTTGTCAGCAGCAAGTGACCAAACCTGGTTTCTTAGAGGCCCTTGCAGTGATGAAACTATGCAACACCCAACAGCTAATAGCCATAGATGCTAAAATGTTAACAAATGCCTGTGTTTTGTTAATGTAAATGAATTAAAGAACAGTCAAATAGTAATACATAATCTTATTAACTTTTGGACTGTATTGTAGTTTATATATTCTGTAGAGAGAATGTCAGAGAAGAGAGATTACTTGGAGGCCAGAATTGTTGGGGAGGCACACCCTCTATCTACAATCCCCTTTTCCAGCAGTCATATCAGCATGATAAATCCTAGCTGATGAGAGCTGCTGGGTAGATATTTCTGCTCTTTAGCATGCCAATGACTAATTCCATATCTCTGGCATTTTCCAACTATCAGTAGAAGTGTTTTCAGTCAACCATAGTACTTATTATTTAAGTAGTAAATGATACCTTTTCAATTGTGAGTTTTATAATTTATCCTACTTGTCATAATCTATATTTACAGATTATTTAAAAAAACAGTCAACAACGAGTTCTTCAGAATATGCGCTTTTATTCTGCCTTTTAAGATAAATAGATGTGTATGTACTCATTTGTGCAAATACCACTTGTTCCCCTCTGCTGCCATTTCTGTGACAGCAGTATGCAGGACCATTCTTTAAGTGATTATATTCTAATGGGAAAACAGCCAAACAAAAACTGTCAGCTATTTCATATACTTGCTAAAGCTATTTAGAAATACAAATTAACATGATGTGAAGATTTATAAATATGGGTAAGTAATGTGCTATAAATGTGCATTTTATTTTATTAGTTTCTCTAAGTTTCTGGCAAAATAAACTGAAACAGTCTGCTTTTTTTTTTTAAAGGTGGGTTATGTGGTTTTATAGCATTGATAAGTGAATTGAATCTTAATACATTGAAATGTTCGGTAATTAAAATAAAAGAAAAGGGCATAAAAGAAGCAAGACATTCCCCTCTCATTTTTATTCTTTTTTAGAAGAGTTACACTTTAATTAAGTTCTTCCTTGACTTATGAACTCTGAGAAGATTTTCTATTGAAAAAAGTCAGCTCATCACTCGGGGTCTTAGAGGTCTCATAGCTTTGCTTCTGACAACACTAATGTCAACTGGAGAGTGGCTTGCCTTTGTTCTTTTTGGATGTGGGAGAGGCAAGTTTTTGACAGAGACAAGTTTCAATGTTCTATTTATTTGTCATTTTGGCCTTTCAATGGGTGTAATTTATAAATAGCAAATCATTAATATGCTGAGTAGTTTAAAGAGCTTTTAAAACCACTTGAGAATGGTATAAAGAGGTTGTTCTTGTTTTCTTGCTGTGACAAAGAAATGAGGGGAAAATATTAGTCACTGGCATGTTGCAAGAGGCATCATGCACTTTTTATGTGCTCTTCGAATGGATGGGTTGTTCCATTTCAAAGAGGAGTGAAAGCTGTAGTTCCCAGGTCACACAATGAAACACAATTCTCTAGTTTCTAACCAGCAATCCTTGAATGTTTTTTCACAAACTTTAATGCTTTGAGGTAAAGTGACATAAATAACAATGAAATACAGTTTACAAGTGCTCTCACATTCCTAGTATTGTAGTAGTAAGTTCAGGTATATATTCTACTGGGAAAAAAATCAATTATATTTTTAGTTCAATGCTAGATGATCAAACTGTGACTGTTAATTATGAGGAAGATGCTGTTCTTTTCTGTAGTGAAAATTATAGGTGTAATCTGGGGACGCTATTAGCGGCTACTTTGACTCTCTCTCTAGGGAATAATTGTGGCTTCTTGTGGACTCAAATTACTTATATAGTATCATTCTTGATCTATGTGGTACCAGAGAAATTTCTAAGTTTCCTGGCTGATTTTGAAATGGAAGGAAACTCATGAAATATATAACACCTTTGAGCTCAGTATACTCATTTTGTTAATTTTACCTCTTATTTTTTTCATGTATTGTTTCCTCTACTTCAGTCTGATTTACCAATGTTTCATCTAACTGGACTTCCCATACCTACTCCTACTCCATTCTATCCATTCTCTAGCATGTGCCAGAGGGGGCTCATGGAATTCAAATAGTACTGTCTTTCTTTCCTGCATCTTTCCACCCCCTGACTAAAGTCCTTCAATGACTTTTTCTTGCTCTTGAGATGAAAAATCAAAACCTTACAAGTCATACATAGCCTGATACCTGATCTGGCTCTGGTATTCAGTCCTGAGTATATCACACACACACACTTCCTCTGCCTATGTCTGTGTTCCAGTCTCATTGGGCTTCTTTTAGTTCTTCTTTGGGGAATTGGTACTTCCATACTCTTTTCCTGGAACACTTTTTCTTCTATTCTTTGTCTAGTTAACGTCTTCTAATCATTCATCTTTTAGCTCAAACTACTTCCTCTGGCATATCTTACCTAACATCTTTCATTAAGTGCTCTAGTTCTTCAAAATATATATCTGAGTATGTCATTATTATTCATTCAGTTGTGCAACTATCTGATTCAGGTCCGCCTATCCAAACGGAATGCTAGAACATAAGTTTCATGGAGAAGAAACCACACCTGCACTCCATTTTCTTCCTTGCATACTGCATACTATGCTGTATACAATTGTAGGAACTGAATAAATATTTGTTTGAATGGATGAGTGAATATGAATATATAAATGAGTGTCTGAACTGCAGAATCCATCTCTCAGAAGAAAGTAGCTTGATCAGAGTTGTATTTTGGTGTAATATTAGAATAAATTGTACCACAAAACTTATTCTGAGATTTCTGGGAAGCACTATGGCAGCTAGGTGAAGGGATCAGCAGATATTGTGCCAAGAGCTGTCTCCTGGCATTAATACCAAAGGAGTGACACTGAATTCTTCAGAGGTCAAGATAAGAAAATTTGCTTAAGAAAAGACCACAAAGGGAATCTTTGAATGTTAGTGTTTTTGGAGATTACCTTGGTCTTTTGGGATAAATGGATGAATATCTGAAGCTGAACAATTGCCCTGGAGGAGAAAAACTGGAAGGATAGTGATCTTAGAGCATCTGCCCCAATAGAGCAGTAGAAAATGGAGCAGAAGAGCAGAAATGTGTGTGAATATCTCCAACAACATAAGAATAGGGCTTCATCTTCTTAAAGTGGCAGGAAGAACTAGGGAGGGAAGTCCCTTCTCTAATTCCTCTAGATGCCCTAGATTAAATCATCTTTGTCATTTGGAGATAAGGACAATTGGAAGTTGTTGGAGGATTGTACAAATTTTAAGCTCTTGCAAGGTACGGATGGTGTTGGAGATCAGTATAGTTTAAAGTCCCAGAACCTTGAATCAATTAGAGCTTTTGAACTGAGAGGTTTTAGATAAACAGCACTAGACTAAGAGTTAGGCAAGCAGGATTACATTAATAACAAATAGCCATTCCCAAGTCAGAAAACTATGGCACAGATCACTGACTGGTTAAGGCCTATAAATACATTTGTCTCTTCTTCTGGTACCTCTTAGGGATGATGCTGCAAGGCCATTATTTTCTAGACCTCTACCAAACACGCATAAAAGAGTTTTATGAACTAAACAAACCTACTGCTTCAGGTTTCAGCTGCATCCTTAAGTACTATACAAGTGACTTAGAAAGAAAATAATGAAGCTGATAATAAAACCAAGCCACATCATCCTTTAGTCAGTGACAACTTTTGTTTGTTGATTTGTTGTTGTAATTCATAGACATCTAGAGTTTCAAATAATATTTTGTTAGTTTCCCTATTTAATCCAGACAGTGGTTTACTTTATGTTATTTCACAGCATAAGTTTAGTTCTTTAGAGAACATTTGAAATTGGCTTTCCTTCCATCCACTCTAATATTCCTGTATTTAAGAAGAAGGTACAATTGGCAAACCTTTGAATCTTTATAAAAGTGAGAAGCTATGTTAGTAGTTATGTTAATAATAATTTGGTATGCCAAAGAGTTCTCCAAATGATATATTTACAAAATAATTTCTCAGGATTGATAAGGGAAAGAAGGAAACCAATATGTGCAAAGCCCTGTCATTTTTCATCTAATTTAATTCTTCAGCAGCCTCATGGTTGTATAATCATCTCCACTTCAGAGACAAGTAAATAATGCTCAGGTATGCTATTTCATTTGCCTTTTGATACACAGATTAATTTTGTCTAGTTCCATATTCACTATAACATATTCATGTTTTCTTGGTTTTCAAGTCAAGAATGGTTAGAGAACTAGGGACAACAAAATGAATAATCAGAAAGCAGACTCTGCATTGTTTTTTTTGTTTTTTTGTTTTTTGTTTTTTGTCTTAAAGTTCTTCATATGATGGGATTTTCCCATGGTATGCTGGCCTGGAGGAAATCTTATATTAGCTGGAAGGCAGTCCTAGAATAAGGGATAGTATATCTGAGGCCATGGAGGCAATGAAGGAGCATAGCATTGTGATCCACCACAGGAGTAAAACCAAGTTAACAGTGGAAGTTTATCCCCTGATGGAAAGTAATGCATGAAAATTTCTGCTCTTACCAATAAAAAATAAAAGCTCCATTTCAAACATTGGAATATATCAATTAGATATCATTATGTCAATTGAATATACTAGTAGGCCACTGAATATTTTAGATAGGCATTTAGTGAGAGGGCTAGCCTAGAAAAATACATTTAGGAATCACTGGTATATATACAAATGTTTGCATCATGGGGCTAGATAAAAATCCTAGGAAAAGTGTATAGTTATTGATGGAGAGCTAGGATACCCAGGGTGGTTGTGCCAGAGGAGAGCAGAAGCGGAATGTGTGTGCAGCAAACAAAAGGATCATAGTAACAGGACACGGGTTCAGTCAATTCCTGGTATCATTTAGGTAAGTTAGCTCTGTCTACTTTGATCCAGTTTAATATCTCTGTAGTAACTGAATATGTGCTTAAACATACTAATATCTAATACATAAAGTATATTCTAGATACATAAAGTATATTCTATAACTAATATAAGAGCTATATATATTTTCTGAGATTGCAGTCATGAAATAAATCAGCCCAATCAATGCTGACATAATAAAAGCTTAGAAAATTTTTTTCATTAATTAAAATATCTTTACCTTAAGGGTATCCATGTTCCTCTAATATTTTGAATTTTACTGTCTATACACTATAGAAACTGGACATTTCTTGCAAAATTTCAAACAACCTGTAGTGACTACTAGGTATAACAAACACATACGCAAAGATACAGGCACACATACACACAAATGTAGTTTTGCAAAGTGGACATGGGCCAAAATAATTTAAAAATTAGGCAGCACTATTTACCAACTGTGTTTTAAAAACTAATGTGATCTGTGTGTGTGCGTGTGTGTGTGTGTTGGTGTGTGAATGTGTGTGTTTAACAAGCTAAGATTTTTTTAAATTTTTGATTAACATTAGTCAGGATTTTAACATTAGCAGCTCTTAAGACTGATTATGCTTTGGACACCTTAGGATGTCAATCGTCTCCTCAGGCAGTCTGATGTATACCAGGGAGCCAAGAGGAAATACCTTGATTATAAAGTTATCCAGGTTATTTTCAAATAATTGCAAGTAAACAGGAAGTAATGAACTGACATTCTCAAATATTAAAAAAATGTAGTCCTATTGTTTCTGTGATTTGAGAAGTTACTATAGCAATTACTGCTTATTTATTCAAGGGTCGCTTAATTTATACAAGTAAACTTTCCTTTCTGCTTGATGAGAGTTTTCTCCTACTTTTGGCCATACCAAGTAATTTGTAGTCAGCTCTTATTATATAAAGGGATGTCATAAAACAGAGATGGTGCATATCATGCAGGGCAAGTCCATTCACCAAATCTTTTTTTTTTTTAATTTTTTTTTTATTTATTTATAATAGTCACAGAGAGAGAGAGAGAGAGAGAGAGAGAGAGAGGCAGAGACATAGGCAGAGGGAGAAGCAGGCTCCATGCACCGGGAGCCTGACGTGGGACTCGATCCCGGGTCTCCAGGATCGCGCCCTGGGCCAAAGGCAGGCGCTAAACCGCTGCGCCACCCAGGGATCCCCATTCACCAAATCTTATATCTCTTGAAGTAGTATGCACCTGCTGTAAAGGTCAGATAGCTTAGATTTATAATGGGGGAAAAAGCCTCTGGAATTAAATCTAAATGATGGCTCATGATCTTCTCTATGTTTTTTTAAAATTTTTTAAAAGACTTTATTTATTTTACTCATGAGACACACACACACACACAGACACACACACACACACCCAGAGAGAGAGAGAGAGAGAGAGAGAGAGAGAGGCAGAGACATAGGCAGAGAGAGAAGCAGGTTCCATGCAGGGAACCCAATGCGGGACTCGATTCCGAGACTCCAGGATCATACCCTGAGCCAAAGTTTAGACACTTAACTGCTGAGCCACGCAGGTGTCCTGTCCCTTCCCTATGTTTAATGCTTGTCTGTGAGATGACACTGACATTGCTGCCAGGCAATGCAAGTTTATTTATGACAGGAAGACAGGAAACACAAAACCACACTGAAACAATGTACTTAGTCTTAATTTTTTCATCCTAAGAATGAAGAATACAATCTTCAAAAATGCTTGGGAGATAAAAAAAAAATTAAGAACCTAAATGATAAGGATAATGATATAAATATTTAAAATGTTTAGTCATGAGAGAGAAACTCTGTTATTAAAACATCTTAAAAAGACATGTCACTCAGAGAAAAGTAAAGTTTTAGTGCCCATCTCTGCTTGTTTAGTACCTAACAAGCTACTGATACTGCGAAGCTTCAGATTCATCCCAACCTAGTTCTTGACTAAACTGAGGTGACCTAGACAAATCTTGGGATCCACATTTATACTAGCAAGTAGGCATTTGGAGTAATTAGATCTGGTAAGCCTGGGAGACTTCAGAGCTTCTTCAGTCTACCTCCTGCTCACCATCTCATCCTCCACTTCTATTGGATTCAAGCTATTTGAAGATGTTTTAAGCTTCTAACCTAGGTATTTGTTCATTCTAGAGGTCTTTGCTATGACTTTGAGTTTTATTCTGAATCCCAATATGTAAGTAGCCTCTATTATACTAATATAGTATAGTGATTACTATAGTAATTACAAATTATATACAACATACTAATTATATAATATATACTAATTATAATTATACTAATATATTAGTCCATAATATTAATATAGTATTTTAGTCTATAATACTAATGTAGTATATTAGTCTGTAATACTAATATATTAGTCTAATATAGTATATTATTTAACTTCATTGTTTCAGCCCCTTTATCTTAAGTGGAGATGATCATACTCTGAATACTTCCTACCTCATGTGTGGTGCGAAACAGATGGGATAATATGTAATTTTCACAATGTAGTGCATGCCATATAGCAGTTGTTTAATGAATAATGACAATTATTCTCTATCTATAATGACCAGATATGATTCTCAGTGAGGCCTTAATGCAGCTTTGTCATCGCAACACTCAAAGTAAGGAACTGTTGGCTAGATATGAGGTCTGCATTATACAAAAGCAGTGGAATTATTTCAGTCTGATAACAGAAGTTTTCAGTGGTGTTGCCCCATCATTCTTTTTTTTTTTTTTTAAGATTTAATTTATTTATTATTCATGAGAAACACAGAGAGAGGCAGAGACATAGGCAGAGGGAGAAGCAGGCTCCATGCAGGAAGCCTGATGTGGGACTGATCCCGGAACTCCGGGATCATGCCCCAAGCCAAAGGCAGACTCTCAACCGCTGAGCCACCTAAGTGTCCCTGCCCCATCACTCTTACAGGGTGTAAACCAAATACAAATATTTTCATTGCCTTTGACAGTGGAATCTAAGTCTTTTATATTTTCTATTCCTTTTATTCATACTGAATTTGGAATACCATGAAAAATAAAGATGACTCTCTTTACTGAGAGCTTGATATAATAGTTTTTGTACACTTTACATATAAATACTGATGCCATGGATCGATATGATTTAAATTTAAGGTAATATTTCATTTAAAGAACTACATTTCAACAGCCACCTCCTCTTGCCACTTTCTCCAAATTTAAAAAGCAATTTCCTGACACACGTGGAAGATCCACTTGGTATCTTCTAGCAATACTTTCCCACTTTCAATTCTCCCCTCTAATTTTTTCTACCTCTTCCACAACCTCCAGAAGTCAATTCCCCAAGAATTTAATGCTTTGACTTTCTTTCCTTCCTCTTCTTTTCTCTCCCAACCTTACATGTACTGTCATGACTGATTTTTGCATGATTTTCCTATCGTCTACTTCCTGGATTTTGCCCATTTCTATCCATTCTCTAAGTGTTCATCATCCAAGTTTAGTATCTGGTCCAACAAATTCAGATTCACTGTTAGATCACAAGGGTAGGGCACATACATGTAGGAATGACCAGGCTATTAACCTCAGTACTAGTCTAGCCTAGGAGAGAAGTTTGTAGGGATGGGGAGAAGTGGAGATGACTCAGGAGTTGTGATACTATTGCCATGTCAATAGGTTTTAGTCCTTATTACAGAAATTGATGTCTACAAGATAGGCATTAATATTCTATTTTATAGGTGAAAAAACTGGCTTAGAAAATTTTTATTATTATCCAAGCAAACATAACTAATATTTTTCTAAGTCAAGTCTAACTTTTGCCTTTGCTTTTCCTCATCATTGTGAACTATGTTTGTTATATTTGGTATTAGATTATGTTACAAGAATTATTATGTAAGCAGTTATATTAATTCTATCTATCAGCTTATATACTATTCCATTATATAATGACATGCTCTGGATGATTCTCAGAATTGGACTCACTTTATTTAAATTATAAGAAAATCACTAAGTAAAATATTTATTTATGCCAAAGTAAAAGTAATATAAAAATAATTAATAGTTAATTCACACACATTACTGAATCAGGAGCTCTTTTCTTCCTTGAATAAAGAAAATTTCTTGTTAGCATACTTAAAGATCTTGTGAGCTTCAGTGCAGGAAGCAGAATCAGTGTCCATGAGAGATGGAATGAGAGCAAGCATTTATCTCTCTGTGTCTATCTCTCTCTTTTGGGTCCTATACAACTCTTGTCACTACTCTATGTGTTTCCTTCATTTTTTCTGTTTGAAGATTGACATCTTGCTATTTTATATGTGTACATCTCACCATGGCAACCTTCAAATACTATTCTCACTCTCTTGGTCAACATGACCTTTCAGCACAACCTCATCACAATAAAAATCTCTCTTCTCGTGTAATTATTCCAAATTCTGTGGCACAAGACTAGGATAGGATTGCCTGAGCATGTTTTAGTTGTTTATCCTCAGACTAAATGGTGGTGGCTTAGAGGTCAGAGTCTTTTGCTACGTATCTGCTCCTTCTGGGATGTTGTGAACATGTTTTACTAAAAAGAAGTGTGGGCAGAAATAATATGATTAACAGCTCTTTTATTATAATGTGAGAAAGAAGAAGGAACCAGGTGTTTCTCTGGCCTAAATGAGCCCTTGATTTCAATTTGGGCAATTTTAGTTGCAAATCAAATTATTCCAGGCTTTAGTAAATAGATTCTAGTGAAAGTTTACTGTGGCATTACCTTCACTGAGTATGGGGATGTTTCAAGATATAGTAAGTTTTTTCTGAAACTCACCAGTGGTATTCAATGATAGAAAGTAGTAAGAAAGATAATTTATATTATCTTTTCATCAGATATTTTTATTGTTAAGAATTGTGAAAAATCTAAAATTCTACTTCACTTGAACACTAATATATTAGTCTGCCACAGTTTCATACATGGTGGTAGAAGTCATAAGACTCCCGGGTCAGAGAACTTACTGCTCAGCAACAATAGTGGTAGCCCGAATGTCAGCTTTTGCACTGGCTTTCTGAGCCTTGGTTGCCATGAGATAATATGGAGAAGCAACATCTGCACATTCAGTATACTATTCTGTAGGGGAGGAATTCTGAGCTTAGAGAACCCAGCTCTTTTATAATGGACAGTGAGCTCAACTGACACTTGCCCCAGAGGGTAATATTATATTTATTATGCTAGGCTGAAAGAAATCTGCTTTTTCCCCAAAAAGAAGAACTATCTTTATTTTTAACATTCTTGGAAGATTGTTCAGAGCAAAGGGAGTTAATGTCTTTACTTCCAAGACATGCATCAACAAGGAAAACCCAGAGAGATTGTCTCCCAACAGTTATGATACTATCATTCTGAAAGAATCAATATAATTTTCAGAAAGGTCCAAATTTTATGAAAAAGTAGACAGTAGGGATCCCTGGGTGGCACAGCAGTTTAGCGCCTGCCTTTGGCCCAGGGCGCGATCCTGGAGACCCAGGATCGAATCCCATGTCGGGCTCCCGGTGCATGGAGCCTGCTTCTCCTTCTGCCTGTGTCTCTGCCTCTCTCTCTCTCTCTCTCTCTCTCTCTGTGACTATCATAAATAAATAAAAAAATTAAAAAAAAGTAGACAGTAAATTTCAAATGTTAAGAAATAAAAGTATGCTTTTTTTATTCAGTTATTTCTTAAGATTTTCTTCCTAGTCAGTGATGTCACTTTAGAAAGACATAAGTAAATTCAAATTAAAAAAATATGTTTTATTTAGTAGCTGACATCAAATTTTGAGAGACATCTATATGATATAAAAAATCAAGTATTCTTTTCATCAATTTTATCTCATTCCCATCATTTTATTTCATAACAGGAGAGAGAGGTAGCTTTATTGATTTTTTTTAACTATTAGGGTTTTAGCTATCATCAGGGTGGTATATGATCTTTTATTTATTTTTTTAAAGATTTTATTTATTTATTCATGACAGACAGAGAGCGAGAGAGAGGCAGAGACACAGGCAGAGGGGGAAGCAGGCTCCACCCAAAGAGCCCAATGTGGGACTCCATCCCAGGACCCCGGGATCACACCCTGAGCCGAAGGCAGACACTTAACCACTGAGCCACCCAGGTGTCCTTTGATCCTTTAAAATTAGAGTTCATATTGGTTCCTGATTCATAAA
Organism: Canis lupus baileyi; assembly: GCF_048164855.1. Taxonomy (NCBI): domain Eukaryota; kingdom Metazoa; phylum Chordata; class Mammalia; order Carnivora; family Canidae; genus Canis; species Canis lupus. Next base: position 63,512,430 of record NC_132841.1, read on the forward strand.
TATGTTTTAAATTAGTCAGAATTTATGTAAGTGACTTTTTAAAAAAATTATATTGCACAGAATTCATTACTTGTGTTCAGAGTATTAGAACCTCACAACCTGGGAGATAGTCAGGGCAGGCATTTATTTTGACCTGTGGGATGAGGAAGAAAGCAGAGTGTTAAGTGGCCTCTCTGTCCAAGTCCACAGAACTAATCAGAGTCCTAGATCTTGTCTTCTTACTTCTAGTCTAGTTGTCTTTCCACCATTTTGTGGTATCCTTTCCTCAGAAGAACAGTGGAAGTGGAAACTAAATTATACACAGGAACAAAGAATGCTCCTCTAGTCAGGGTCAGAAACACATTTGTACAGCAGCATGTTGAAAACTTGGTTGAACTCATGGGGATTTTACTTTGAAGAGGCTCAAAGATATAATCTCCTTTCTTAATAGAAAACCTACTGAAGAAATAACTCTTTATGCTCAAAAGATCCAATGATGGAGAGTACAGAAGAACTCACTAGGATTTCTATTCAGACTTCACTTAGGGGACTAGGAAAAAGGTTGTTAGAATAGCCATCCTGCAGTTTTAACATAAAGGTTTAGGGACTTTGAATAGATGACAGGAGCTTTCCAGGAGATTTTTGAAGTAGTACCATGGTTTTTACTAAGCATTATGACTCATGAAACTCTTGTGAAATATGTGCAAATAGTTTTGGGATCCCTCAACCTTTAATATTATTAATCATATAGGTTTATCTACAGAAATAAAATATGCAGATATTTAATAGTAAAAAACTGAAGTACTGAAATTAAAAAAAAGAACAGATCTATGTTACTGTATTCAATTAGCTAATTCCAAATTAAAATAAAGTAGAAAACACTTTAATTAGAAAACGCAGAGGAATTTACTTTTTAAGAGTAAGAGATAACAAAGAATAGTTGACTGTATGTGCCTATGTGTGTGTGTGCATGTGTGTGTGTATGTGCATGTGTGCACATATGTGTGCATGTGTATGTCTCCCAATCAAAACTGTTTGGGTTCAGTATGAAAATTTCTCATCTTTTGGTGTTTACCAGATCAGTTTTTCTACCCCTTAGAAGTCAGAGAAAGCCAGATGTAAGCTTGAGGGGATAATTAGGTAACAAAGCAGTTATCTATTAAATGCAAATAAAATGCTAGGAACTTTACGGTGACTAGACTCAAGAATTTAGAGCAACAACCTAGAGCACCAGAACACCTCAGCTCAGTGACACCAAGGAGAGTAGGAATGTGCTGAAAGGGAGCATTGGAGATCATTCTAGATTTCAAATTTTTCCTCAAACAGCTTTTCTGGATTGTCAAAAGAGCTAGGTATGCTTTCATATTTCTTTTTCTCATTTAATTATCACAATACCTCAGTGAATAAGGCATTATTCTTACCTTTGAATATATTGAAACCCCAGGGTGAAAAAGGTGTGTGCTTGCTCAAGGTCTGAGATTTGAATCCATATACGATCCTCAACTAAAAATTCTCTATTCATTTCACTTAAATTGCTCTTGAATTGAACTCTTTATAGATCAGAAAATTTGGGCCACACTTTTTCAAAAAATTATGCTTAACATAAAACTTGACTCTGAATGACCAAGACCTATTTTTAAGTGAGGTGCCATAGCATGAGTGAATGTGTATACATGTGTGTGCATGCATGCGTGTGTGTATTTATATGTGTTTGAGAGAGATAGAATTAGCTTTTTAAATTTTAAAATTTTGATTTCAGTATAATAATATATAGTATTGTATTAGTTTCAAATGTATAATATAGTGATTGAACAATTCTATTCATTACTCAGTGGTTATCATGGTAAACGTGCTCTTAATCTCCATCACTTATTTCACCCACTCCCCAGTCATCTCCCCTCTGGTAACCACCAGTTTGTTTTATATTTTTAATAATCTGTTTTTTTTGTTCGTTTGCCTCTTTTTTTATTCATTTGTTTCTTAAATTTCATATATAAGTTAAATCATATGGTATTTGTCTTTCTCTGACTGACTTACTTCACTTAGCATTATACCCTCTAGATCCATTCATGTTGTTGCAAATGATAAGATTTCATTCTTTTTATGGATGAATAATATACCATTGTATGCATATATGCCGCATATTCTTTATCCATTCATCTGTTGATGGATACTTGGGCTTCTTCCATAATTTGCCTATTGTAAATAATGCTGTTGCAATAAACATAGGAGTGAATATATCTTTCTGAATTACTGTTTTGTGTTCTTTGGGTAAATACCCAGTAGTGGAACTACTGGATCTATGGTAATTCTATTTTTAATTTTTTGAGGAACCTCCATACTGTTTTCCAAAGTGGCTGTACCAGTTTGCATTCCTACCAACAGTGCATGAGGATTCCTTTTTCTCCACATCTTCCTCAACACTTGTTTTTCTTTGTTTTGTGTTTTTTTTTCCATTCCGACAGGTGTGAGGTGATATCTTATTGTGTGTTTTTTTTTAATATTTAATTCTTTTTAAAAATCTTATTTATTTAGGGCAGCCTGGGTGGCTCAGCGGTTTAGTGCCGCCTTCAGCCCAGGGCCTGATCCTGGAGCCCCGGGATCAAGTCCCACGTTGGGCTCCCTGCATGGAGCCTGCTTCTCTCTCTGCCTGTGTCTCTGCCTCTCTCTCTCTCAGTGTCTCTCATGAATAAATAAATAAAATCTTTTAAAAATTTTATTTATTTGACACAGAGAGAGAGAATACAAGCAGCAGAATGGCAGGCAGAGGGAGATGGAGAGGGAGAAACAGGTTCCCCACTAGGCAGAGAGCCCCATATGGCGTTCGATCCCAGAACCCAGGTATCATGACTTGAGCAGATGCCTAACCGGCTAAGCTACCCAAGCTCCCCTTATTGTGATTTTGATTTACATTTCCCTGATGATTAGAGAAATAGCTTTTAAAAAAATATTTTTCATCATATATTAAAATAATATTAGCACTGATTCAATCTAAAAATTAATATATGTCATTTAAAATGTCTGTTATGTGTTGTGTTAGGTGAGGCTGCCATAAGAAAATATCACAGACTAGGTAGTTTTTTTTTTTTTTATAAATTTTTATTTATTTATGATAGTCACACAGAGAGAGAGAGAGAGAGAGGCAGAGACACAGGCAGAGGGAGAAGCAGGCTCCATGCACCGGGAGCCCGACGTGGGATTCGATCCCGGGTCTCCAGGATCACGCCCTGGGCCAAAGGCAGGCGCCAAACCGCTGCGCCACTTAGGGGTCCCCAGACTAGGTAGTTTAACAGAAATTTATTTTTTTCACAGTTCTGGAGGTTGGAAGCCCAAGACTAGGGTGTCATCAGGATTGATTTCTGATGAAGTTTCTCTTCCTGGTTTACAGATGGCCACCTTTTCAGTAAGTCCTCACATGGCCTTTCCTTTCTGTGTGTGTGCAGAGAAGGAGGAAGCACTGGTGTCTCTTGGTCTTCTAATAAGAATACTAGTGCTATGCTATTGGATTTGCCTTATACCTTCATTTCACCATCATTGCCTTCTTAAAGTCCTATCTCCAGATAGTCATAATGGAGGTTAGAGCTTTAACATATGAGTTTTGGTGGGTCACAATTCAGTCCATAACAGTTGTGTACTCTCAAAAGTCTGCAAGATGATGAAAGAATGCTAATTTTGATGTGTGTATGTATGTGCACATATATTTTTATCTATATAGAAATTTATGTCTGATGCTTGAGAAGTCTAAGTGGATTTTAATACATAAAAGTGGAAATAATTTGAAATAGTTCCTGAGATTCAAACACAGTTCTAGTACTTCACCAATGATATGTAACAAGATAAACTTGGGCAGGGTTTAATGGCATAAACAAACTACATTTTAAAACTTCTGAGAATGGAACATCTGGGTGACTCAGTGGTCACTATGATTTTTCTGATCATAAGGCTAAAATTTCTACTTGTAAGTGCTTTGACATTGGAATGCCATGAATACATTTCACAAATTAAAAGAAAGCATATAAATCGAGGTGAGGTGCCTGGGTGGCTCAGTTGGTTAAGCGTCTGTATTAGGCTCAAGCTCAGGTCATGATCCCAGGACCCTGGGATCCCTGCTCAGCGGTGAGCCTGCTTCTCACTCTCCCTTTGCCCCTACCCCTGCCTGTGCTTTCTCTCTTTATCTCTCTCTCTCAAATAAAATCTTTTAAAAAAATGCGTGTAACTTGACTCATATTTAACAATGCTCTAATGTCTTAGTATTTGAAATATAGTTGAAATTCTTCATATAGATGAATTCAAATTTCAAAACAGCAATTTCTTTAGTGGCAGTGCACTGTGGTAATTGAGAACATGGCATATAGACATTAACATCAAGGTCAAAACCTGGTTTCACCACTTATTAGCTATGTGACTTTGGAAAATCAACTTAACAGTTTTGTGTTTACATTTTTTCATCTGTAAAGTAAGGATAATGAAAATGCCTATCTGTGGGTTGTAGCAAGAAAGTCAATGAGATGATATCTGTTAAGTGCTAAGAATAGTATCTGGTTCAATAAATGTTAGTTCCTATTGTTAGCTTTCAAACAATTGGTGGTAGATCACTTTTAATAAAAATAAGATCATCTACTAAAGTATGCATACTTTTCTGAGCTACCCAAACATATTTCTAATTAGATATGTCTAATCTAACTATCATAATATGTTTCTTTAAAAAGCAGAGATACTTTTAAAAGCATGAAAAAGTTTGTCAGTATTCTGGGTGTAAACAATGCTTAGTTCTTTGGACAATGAGAATTAAAATTAATTAAATGCCTGTGTGGTTCAGTAGGTTAAGCGTCTGCCTTAGGCTCAGGTCATGTCTCAGGGTCCTGATAAGCCCCACGACTGGCTCCCCATTCAGCCGGAGTCTGCTTCTTCCACTCCCTCTGCTCCTCCTCCTGTTCCTGCTCTCTCTCTCTCAAATAAATAAAATCTTAAAAATAATAATAAAACTATGGTTATTCAGATTTAGGGTGTTTTTAAGGTGAGAGGTGCCCCCACAGACGTAGGTATTTGTAATATATTTTCTCAAAAGTGAACAATGTGAGCCTGTCACTTCAAGGAAAACAACTGACAGCCTTTGGTGGCAATGATAACCTTTGAGGTTTCAAACAAAAATTAGAATTTGAAACTTGCATCCCCATCTTGAATCTGACACCTACCCAACACTTAAAGTCTTTTCTAATGTGATCTATAGTGATCAATTGATCTATCTGTATTTACACATTATATAGGTAAATGTGTCAATATTTGGAACAACTGCATAACTCAGTGGCCCAAATTTTCCAGAAACTAATTCATGATGCTACAGAATCATGCATGAGTAAAAGATTCATTCATACTGAAAACTAGGGGCACCTTAGGTGGCTCAGTCGGTTAAGCATCTGCCTTCAGACCAGGTCATGATTTTAGGGTGGGATCAAGCTCCTCATCAAGCTCCCGGCTCATTGGGGAGTCTGTTTCTCCCTAACCCTCCACCCTCTGCCCAATTGTGCTCTCTGGCTCTCTTTCTCTCTTTGTCAAATAAATAACATCTTAAAAAAAAAAAAAAAGTGAAAAGTAGACTAATCACTTTAATGTAAGTGGTGCAAAAAGTTTGTATAGGTTTAAAGACCACATTGAAAATAATCATTAAGAAATTACCACCAGGTTGAGTTTTGGTACTGTATCAGTGAATAGTATGCACAATTATCTGAAAAGTCTATTAAAATATGCCTAGCTTTTCCAACTGTATATCTGTGTGAAGGCAGGTTTCCTTCATATAGTTCAATGAAGCCAACATGTTGAATCAAGTTAAATGCTAAAGCAGGTAAGAGAATCTCGCTATCTTCTATTAATACAGACATTAAAATGATTTTCAAAAAGTGTGAACATGCCATTTTTCTCACTATTTTGTTTGGGAAAATATAGTTATTTTCATAAGTAGTATTTATATTAACATCTAATAGGTTTATTACTGTTACTTAAAAATTAATAAATCAATAAGCATTAAAATGTTTTCTTCTAATTTCCAGTGAGTTAAATGTCAATAAGTATAATCCACATAAACAAAAGTGCTTTAGGATTTTTTAAGAATGAGAGAAAGAGAATTTTAAGAATGAGAGATACTGAGACCAAAATGTTGGTAAACCTTTGATAAAATCTGAATTTATCCCAGCAGCTGGCTCTGTGAGGTGGATGTTGGATATTGGTAGGAACACCTTTGTTCTGCTGTGTTTTGTTATTCACTGCATGACAGCATATGCCAGATGTGAATGGAAAATGTCCCAAGACAACTGGCATATAACTGGACTTTCAGAACTTTCTATTTATAAAAAAGTAAATATATTCTTTTTAATCTCTACATCCATCACATCAGTCCTTAATATTAATACCCCTTCACATTTAACAAAATGCAAATTCATATAATCTAATAACTGTCCTTTTGGCTGTTATCCTATATAGTAGTACATGTGTTGTATAGTGCATGTTTCTAGTACATCATGAAAGTTCAGTTTTAAAATTTTAAAATTCAAAAATCTACAAAAGACACTAATTAGGGAAAATATTATAGGAGCTTCTCTAGCATCAGTAGATTTTTTTTTCCCTTTTGTAGAACAAAAATAGTCTATAAGTTTTTAAAAGTTGTATTGGAATGCGTGTCCTCCTTTTACTAACAGAGATGCTATTTACTGAAATAAGGAGAGGGAATATGGAATGTTTGAAAAATTCTTGTGAGAGCTCCTCTTGACTAGACTGTGCTTGTGTATTGTTGTCACCATTGAGAGTAACTAAAATGAGGTGAGAAAGTTGTGATAAGAAACTACCTGTGGGGCCTCCTCTCTGATCCAAAGGAAGTGTTCCTCTTCTCCATTATTGAAACATTGGTGTCATTTGCCCATAAATTCCTCTTAACTGATTCCTCATCTAAATTAACGGAGTAATGCTAGAGTGCTTGATTATTCAATTCTTTTTTTAATCAGGTAGAGAGAGGAATTATTTCAGATAATATTTGAATGTCTGGGATAGGAAATGAAGGCACAGTTAAGCCTATGCTTAGTGTCTGTCTCTCAGTGTCCCAAAGATCCATTATATTGCAATGAAAAGATGAAAAGAGTAATATTAAGACATTATGAGCATGGGAAGAGGAGTTACTTCTAATTTTACCAGACTCAAAAACAGTATTACAATCTACTAAAAATATATTTAATTTAATTTAATTTCTTCAAAAATAAAATTTTGTTATTTTGGCATCTAAAATATAGGGTATTTGTTTTAAGGATGACTAGCTCAAGTGATAAATAAAGGTTGACAAACTATGAGCTTTTTTTTTTTCAACTGTATTGATGATTTTATTTTATTTTATTTTATTTTGGCTGAATTGGATGCATTAGTTTTGGGTGTTTATAAAATTTAAATTTAAAAACTGTATAACAATTTTATTTTTTTTTCTCTGCACATTCAGTAAGTTTTCAGTGGAGAGAAAAAGTTTGAAGTCTGGTGTTTGGGAGTAGCCTCATCCAAAGTCCAAAGTCATGAATAATGTTTTAGACAGGAGGCTATGAATGTAAGAGGGTCTTAAAGAATAGGAGGATGCCTCAAATCAGAATGCTTTAGGAGGTTTCCCAAGAAGGTCAGAAGCACTGAGTGTGTAATAAGCAGGGGGCACTACAGCAGCCATTATCTTCCCTCTGACAGAGCAGCTCACTGACCTGGCATGCTGGCAAATGGAGAGGAAAACTCTGCACGGAGATGTAAATTCCCCATCCAGGTCCCTCATGAATATCTTGTCTCCAGGATTCAAGCCAGTGACCTGGAAAACAAGGTTCCTCCCCAATCAAAATGACAGGCAGAGCTGGTTTCCTGTTAGGAAGACTATGAGGTGTGTAAAAAAATTATGATTTCTGAGGGGAAAAAAATTAGATGTCACACAGAGCAAAATATTACTTTCAAATGGTCCTCTGCAGTTCTTTTGAATGGCAGCTGTTAAGAATTCAATTGTGTGTATGACACGCAGGAATCCAGAATGGAAGTTCTATTGGGGGGCAGGAATGAATAGAAATTTTCGATTTAAATACTCATTTGAGAATATTTGAATATCTGTCATTCTTTATAGCCTAAAGGTTAATTTTTGAAAAAATAATTTCCATTAGCAACACAAATTGTAACCTTGTCAATTTCTCTTATGTAATGCATCAGCACTAAAGGCATAGTCTTGCAAAACTATACTATTAAATATATAACCCTGGTTTTTAGACAGTGTTTTCCTCTAGAGGTTCCATTGATTCATCAGTTATTTGTTTATGGAGATTCATTAAGATTTGTTTACTTTTATGTTTAACATAACATAATTATGAATCTTTTTTGAATTATCGAGAATACTGAAATGAAAAATGCCTGGTGTTATGTATTTTCATGAAGAAGATGTCTAGAATTTCTATGAAAAATATGACTAGTTTAGAATATTGTATTATAGTACAATATATAGTAAATCAGTGCTTTAGATATTGATTAAATTTTCAAAAGCATGTTTATTTAAAATATTTTACTTCTTTCTAGTAATATCTTTTCCTTTTTTAATAGTAATTTATAAAACTGCAACTCAATTAAGACAAATGAAGGATTCTAACGCACGATCAACTTGAAACATGATCAACTTGAAATAATTAATAATATATGAAATATAGCATGCAAAATATGTGTATAAATCAGAGCTAAGGCTCTTTTGCTTTCCCAAAAACAGCATTTACACTTAAGCAGATTAAAATAAAATTTAAAAAAGAGGTTCTGAGATTTTTAGTTAATACAGACATACATGAGATTTTTCTTAGAAAAATAACCTTAAATATCCCTTATTTTATTTATTTTTATTTTTTTTAATATCCCTTATTTTAAAATGTTTTTCTCACTATGATGATATATAAACCAACTTTAAAAAATCCATTTTGAAATTTAAAAAAATCACTATCTGAAAGAGAAAACAAAACCGGAAACACATATTTTGGTATTTTCACTAGGAATTTTACCCTTCCACACAGACACAGACATTTTTTCCCTCGTTACTCCCACATGAAATTTCTGTTTATATATTGCACTTTTTAAACTTTTTAATTAAACTCCAGATGCAAATTATATATGGTATTGTTATAATCTTTTTTTCAGAGTGGGGAGTTATCTTCCAAAAGATCTCTTATCATGGGGAAATCTTCAGACTCAGCCATTGGTGTTAAGAACAACTGGTTTTAATGTTTTAGAGTTGTTATGAGCGATTTTTTGAAAACTACAATTTAAATTTGCACACAGAGCTTAGACAGAATGAATATGTTAATGAGCTCAAGCCATGGATTGCACACTCAAATTATCATCAATTGTGCATGAAATTTTTCCAGGCTATTTGTTCTGAAAATAAGTACTGAATTATGCATTCAGCTTAGATATTCAGGCATTAAAATAGGTTTTCACAAATATTTTCAGATGGCAATTTTTGTGTGTGCAAATACTATACAGCATTTTTACTTCACTAGATTAAAATCAACATACAACTGGATGCATTCATTGTCACAAAAGTAAGGCAGATATTTTGCTATTTTTAAATTATACCATCAAATAATAAAATTCACTATTGTTTATAAAAACTAACATGAGCTTGCCTTCACTTCTATGTCACTAAAATATACCTTCAATAAAAGGAAACAATATTTAAACATTCATTTTTCAGGAAGCATTATAATGGCAACATTGAGTTCCTCTGAATTTTATGTTCAGTTTTTCAAAGGTCTTTAAAACTGTGAGAACTACATCCATCTTCTTGCATTCTACAACAAAATAACTTATGGTTTCACATCAAAAAATGATTTTGTAGATATAATCATAGCAAAATTTAATACTAAAAGAATAATAGACAGATGAGTGAACTTTCTGTGGCTAGAATTCATATTTCCTAATCTATGATTGTTAATATTACTGATCATTTTATTATTTGGTCATAACCAAATAATAGTTCAAGTAGCAGATCATGGGGTGATTCTTCATTCTTCACTATAAGAATCAGATAGAGAAAGTGTTTTCATGTAGTTGGGGTAAGGAAAGCAAGCATGAGCTTGAAGGAATCTTATTTCTTCTTTGTTCCCTCAATTTGCATTTAAGAAAGGGTACTGCACTTGAAAGATTCAGAAGAACTAGGACCTTTATCATTATATGAGCAAAGAGTGGGAGATCTGTAATAAGAGCGTGAATTACTGGATATTTTCTTAGACTCAGAGCTACAGGTTTCACATTATTACTGTAAGAGTTTACACCACAGCTTACGAATTTACAATTAGGGAATGTTTGGCTAGAAAGCATCATAAAGAACATAGTCTGATCTTACCATACTTAGTGATTGCTGTGTAGGTTCTAAAATGGTTGCAGAATGGTTCAGAATTACACATAGAACTTCACTGTTTCCAAATAAGCTTGTTTGTAGGCCAGATTATACTTCAAAGTTCATTATAGCTAAAATATCAAAAATACAACTATATTTTTTGCAATAGCAACATGTAACCAAATAAGTTAATATCTACAATGATCTTTGGAATGATCTAATTCAGTTAGAGTGCTTCCTGATTACTTTAGTGGGTAGAAATACCCCAAACAGTCTTGCATCTTTTGATGGCTTTGAAAAAATATTTCATTCTTTTAGCAGAAATGAATGATACAATATTTTTGAATTTTTTAAAAAAGGTATTTTATAATCTTAGGGCCAGCCATCTGTTAAAATTATGAAGTAGATAAAATTTGTCATTGGTTTCACTTTCCTAACCTGTACCCTTTCTCCTCAAATTTTCTTTTCAGGGGAGTGAGTGCTATCTGTGAATATGCATTCTCTGGGCTACCCTACCAAGTCAACTCTTGTTCTGCATATCCTTACTCTAAGATTGAAGTATATCCCCAGGCGGCTGTCTTCGCCAGGGATTGTTTGGTTTTATTTATTTTTTATTTTATTTTATTTTTTTGTGTGTTTGGTTTTAAAAAGTGGAACCCTACCTCAACTAATCTGAGGAAATAAGAATGACTATCTGTCCAATGTCAAGATCAGAAGTTGTAACTATGACTTATGTGGAACTGAAAAGAGGACCTAGGAGGTCTTAAAAGCAATTACCCTCTCCATATGTTTTTCTCTGGGGTTGCATGTGTATGCATCTCTCCAATCCATGCATCTTTTCTTTAAGTTCAGGGAGTATACCTGCTTATTTGCAGAGGAGGCTTCATCGTGACGTCCCCAGAAGTGGCCTCTATATTTGAAGCTACTCACTTTCCAAGTCTGGTATTTGAATTTGATTGACCCAATGTATAAGTGTACCCGTTGTAATTTTCTCAGAGACAGAATCTGATGGACCTAACACAGCCCCTGGATTACGTGTCCATCTGTTAATTAGCTCTATCTAAAGAAAGAGTTATCTGGTACACACAATGCTGAAGAGTAGAGAGTGAAGAAAGATGGCTTGGCTACGAAAGGCACTTGAGATGTTATTTTTCTTTGTAGCTTTGTTGTCTTTTTTAAATTAATAATTGTTAGATAAATTAATTAAATAATCTATTAATATACTCAAAAGGTGCTAGTAAGTTACTCTCTGTAAGTTTTTTGCCTTTTAATTGCTCTTATTGCCTAGATCATGAGCTCAAATGCTTCTAAAGGGGTTAGACTGAAAATTATATAAATGAAAACATCTGGGGGTTTGTGGAAGAGCTTTTGGCCAATTGGAGAGGGTATGTCCAGAATAAAGGCATTACAAACCATTTAAAAAATTATGTATAGGGGGCAGCCCAGGTGGTTCAGCGGTTTAAAAGCGCTGCCTTCAGCCCAGGGTGTGATCCTGGAGACCCGGGATCGAGTCCCGCATCAGGCTCTCTGCATGGAACCTGTTTCTCCCTCTGCCTGTGTCTCTGCCTCTTTTTCTCTCTGTCTCATTAATAAATAAATAAATCTTTTAAAAAAATTATGTGTAGGAAAAATGAAACAGCTTTCTGGGCAGAAACAGCTCACAGTCTGCTATTTTGTGATTCCTGATCTGAGGCTCTGCTATGATTCAAGAAGATGATTCTAATAATTGCTCTGATTGGTATCATGAAAAAGCCAGTGGAAAAGGTGGTACTACCTTATACTATTTCTGAAGTCCAGCAGGAGAAATTCTGTGCAGGGAAGACTTGAGTTCTAGTTCTAATTTTGTTGCTTACGGATTTTAAGATTTTTAAGGTAAGTTTCTTTTCTTTGGGCTTACAGACAAAGAGGTGACTGTGGACATGATTGCAAACCTACTATGCATCATAACAACATGATGGCAGGGGTGATTGAGGGTGGTGCTTCAAAGCAGAGGCCTTGTCCTAGACCAACATTCTCAAAATATCTGAGAGTAGTACCCAGAAATGTGTATTTCTAAAAAGCCCCCTGGTGAATTTAATGAAGTTATGATAGTTACTGCCATTTAGAAAACTGACCTAGCCATTCTTTTAGCTCTGACAACCTAGCAGACTAATATTCTAAGAGTGACCTTTTTTTTCTTTTCTTTCTTTTTTTTTTTTATGGGCTGCTCTGCTTGAAATGCAATCTGGAATTGCTATGTTGAGTAAAACCAGACTTTGCTTGGGATAGATTAACACATCTGCCATTATCTTTTCCTCAGAGACTAATATGAAAGGTTTCTGTTTTCCTACATGTTAAGGCTTGCATCTAACATGGATCAGTCATTCAACCATTAATTCCTTTTCAACCATTAATTCTTGAGTCCTGGTTTTGTAATACTGTTTTTATTTTACTGTTTTTTTGTGTTTGTATCTTTGCACTGTCTACAGTTCCCTTCTCCTCTTCAAAATGTTAACTTTTTAGTTTTTGAGTCTAGAAAAATTGTATACACCTTAACCTTTCCCAGCCAGATTTCTCTAAATGCTCAGTCTTACTTATACAATTCTCTTGTATGTTTCTGTCATATCTTGAACAAAGTTATACATATTTTCTATGTTAAACTGGAGAGGTTGGTTTATTTCTTTGCTTTTTCCCATTCAATTTTACCTTCATGAGGCAAAAATTCTCTATTACTAGTGTCCAACACATTGACTGAAAAAAATGTGCATATTTCTGTAATGAGTAAATTAGTGACCTAAAAACAATGGCCAACATTGCTTATCTCACCACCATCACTAACACCATCATCATCATTGTTAAGACCACTGTGCATAAGAGCTTTACTTCCACATTTTTTCCTATTTTTTCACAGGAATGAGAATAGTTGCTTATATCTGTCTCCCTTTGTTTTAAATGAGAAATGTGGGTAGAGAGTAAAATAAATGAGCCAAGGTCAATATGTTGGTAAGCTGCAGAGCCAGAGACTAAATCTAGTCTGACTTTGGAGCCCATAGGTCTTAACCACAAAGATATACTCCCTCCAACATTTATTATAGTTGCACTGAAGTCTGGAGTAAAGATTTGTTGGGCTGCTTTAGAGTCAGGGTCACCAAATTATTCACAAAAAGAGGAGCTATAGAGACATTTGTTGCTTCCCATCACTGCTCACACAACCCTAGATTTTGTGTCCTTTTCTCCTTTTTTTCTGCATGACTGCATCTCTGTTCAATCTCTGGTCAAGGCAAAGTCACAGTGATTCTCGTTTGCACTGTGAAAGCCAGGAAGAGAATGCATTACTCTGCCAGTAATACATCAACCTGTTCAAGGCAAACAGAACAAAACATATGAAACAAAAACTCCAATTCCACATAACCATCATAGTTCACTAGGTGATATAGGAAAAACAATATGATAGTTAATTAAAAATATTTAGCATTGTGTATCACAAAAGTGCAACTTGACTCACATGCTACTGTTGGTAATTTTTTATGAGTGCTGATTAGCTTTCTTTGTAATAATCTGAAGTGCTCTGTATAACTGAGGCAGGACTATATTTCTGAACCCTCCACCATGCATCCCTGTCTCTGGTCATTTCTAACTACCTGAAATCCAAAAACAGTAATAGCAGTAGCTAAAATGTTCTGCAAGTTTACTTTGCATCATGTACTCTACATATGTTGTTTGATTTCATCCTGAAAACAACTTTGTCAATCGCAACTTAATACTATTTCCACTTCACAAATGCATGCACAACTTGAGGCCTAGAGAGATCAAGGTAAACTATCATTACCGTGTAACTAATAAATGCAAAAAATAGTACTCAAATAAAATTGTATCTGATTTAAAAGCTCATGATATTAACCACCACTCTACCTTCTCACTGTTTTGCCAAGTGTTCCACACATTCATGTCTCTGCCCATGGTGCTCCCTCTATCCAGATTGCCTTCCCTCTCATCCACTTGGCTTCCTTCTGCTCATTCTTCAAAAATCATCCCAGGCATCACCAGATCTGGAAGACCTTCCTAACCACACTTTCACCATCCCTTGTACTGAGTCAACTGACTCTTATTGCCTTTTTATTTAGCAACAATCCATTATTTTATTTATAAAATCATATTTAGTTTTCCTATAGTGTATTGTGAAGGTGTGCCCTTATACTACCAATGTCTAGCAAAGTGATGGGCTTGCTGGGACCATATAAGAAAGACTAAATGAAAAAATAAATGAAGTTAATTACTGATTTTTAAAAAATATTTATTTATTTGTTTTTGTTTATTTTATGTATTTATGTATTTATGTATTTATTTATCTATTTATTTATTTATTTATTTGATGGGTGGAGGGGGAAAGACAGAGGGAGATGGAGAGAGAAACCCAAGCACTGAGCGGGAAGCCTGATACAGTTCTGGATCTCACAACCTTTTGATCAGCCTGGAGCCAAAACCAAGAGTTAGATGCCCAACTCTCTGCACCCCCAGGCACCTCCCAATAACTGATTTTTTAAAGAAGTTATTTTCTTTTACTTTAATTTCAAACTAACAGAAAAGGTGCAAAAATAGGCCAAAAATTCAAGTTTACTCCACTCAAATTCATAAATTATTCATATATTTACATTACTTCTCTCTTTCTCAAATATATTTTTCCATATATCTCTCATACACATATAACAGAATGATATCTAGATCCATCCATATGTGAAGATATGTGAATATACATATGTATATATATGTGTGTGTGTGTATCATGAGAGGGCAAGTTGCAGATGTCATATCCTTTTTAAAAATTTTTTTAAAATATTTATTTATTTTAGAAAGAGAGAGTGAGAGAGTGGAGATGGGGGCTATGAGGGACAGAGGGGGAGGGAGAGACAGTCTCAGGCAGACTTCTCACTGAGCACAGAGCCTGACATGGACCCCGGACCTGAGAAAATGACCTAAGTGGAAAGCAAGAGTTAGATACTTAACAGACTGTGCTACCCAGGTGCTCCTCATATCCTTTTATTCTTAAACACACAGAGAATATTATTTGAGAACAAGGATATTCTCTTATGTAAGTACATTCAATTATCAAAATAAAGAAATTTAACAATAATACAAAAATAATGGTATTATTACCCAATTCACAATTTTCAAATGCTACTAGTTCTAATAATGTCCTTTTAGCTCTTTGTTTTCAGTGCAAGATCACTCATTGTATTTAGTTGTCATCTCTCTTTTAGACTCATTTAATCTGAAATAGTTCTTTACTCTTTTTTTCTCTGACTTCTATTACTTTGACATACTTTAGAGTACATGCCAGTTATATTGTAGAATAACTGATGGCTTAGTCTGATGTTTTGTCTGATTTTTCCTCACGATTTGATTCAATTTATGCATTTTTGTCAAGAATTTCACAGAAGTCATATTGTATCCTTCACAGGGCCTTGCATCTGAAGGCACAGCTAGGGTTTTTTTGTAGTTGTTTTTTTTTGTTTCTTTTGTTTTAATCTACATTAATGATGATGTTAAGTTTTGATCATTCCTTTAAGGTGTATCTGTTCACTCTAAAGAAGTGGGTAATTAATATGTTATATGTGACAATATATAAATATTTCTTTTCTCCTATAAATGTTTTATCCCTGCCTAAATCAATTACCATGGTTATTGTATGGTGGGTTTCTAATTCCATCGTGCCTTTTGCACTCACTAGTTGGCATTCTACTACAAGGAGAATATTTTCCTTCTTCCTCATTTATTTATTCACTTTAATATAGAATCATGGATTTTTTTGTTTTATTAAATGGTTTATAACTCATACCAACATTTTTTAAAATTAGAAAGTGGTCTTAATCTGGCCAATGGGCTCTCATAAAGCTGTGTTTTTTTTTTTTTTGTGCATGTTCTATTGATGATATTCCATACAATTTTTTTATTCTTCTCATACAAAAAAATTAAGTCAAAAAGATTTTGATTTTCAAAGATAAAGAACTCTGGAATGGAATGAATGGTTTCCTGAACTGCAGGAGCTATAGTCATGGTAGTCATGATGTGCTGCAGCTGGCTTGAGAGAGCAGATTGCTTCCATTTCTTCCCAGTTCCCCAAAACATCATCATGTTAGTAGCTTGAAATTAGCCATACCATGAAAATTTTCATTCTTCTCCCTTCCCTCACCCCACCCCCCCACAACTGAAGAGATTGTTGTTAAACATTTTACTAGCACACTACTAGCTATTTCCAATCTCAAATTTGCTATTACTTTCCTCCTCTGGCTAAGCATCTTGAGAAGTTGGTGTAGCTTTCCTTGAAATGCTTAATGTCACACACTGGTCTCCTGCCTTAGAACAGAGTCCAAAGAAGCAGGAGGACACAATGAATAGGAGATAAACAGTAGCTGACAGTAAATGCCCCCATTGGTTATCCCTCTCAAACATGTAAAAGAGACATCATAACCCTACAGTCATCTGGTAAAAAGAGGTCATTCCAATCCTATGAGCTTGGCTCTTTGGGGTCTCAGAGGGGTGTGTGCCTGGAGCTGAGGAGGTCCCTTCTGAATGGGCAAATACAATTACCCAGCTTCAATGGATGTAGCTGCCATTTTAGGTTCACTGATTCCTCTTCCCCTCAACCTCACAGCCCCCACACCATGTCTTTGTCTCACTGCAGCCCATCACAGAGAGCTGCCCCAGATAACTACAAGTTAAAAATGCTTGGGTGAATTTGTTCTGGAAAGTGGGGTCTCTATCAAATTCTTATTTAAAACGTGTGTGCCCAGCTGGAACATTTATTTATCTCAGATTGATAAGCAAGCCTAGGCTTGTTTTCATCAGGTCCAAATTTGCTTTGACATGGAATGTTGACACTACCAACCTGGGCTCAAATTTGATCACATGCTTTTACCAAAAGGCTGGCCAGCGGGCTAGTATTTCTCTAATGTAACAGTACTTGAATGTACTATCCAGCTTTTAATGTAACAACATTTGAAAGGCTTGCTCTAAAACTAAGAGGGGTTGTAGTATTCTTGAACAGATGCAATTTTAAGTGCTATGCCAGTCTCACAAAGGTAACCAGGAATATGGAGGCTTTGCTTACTCTCTTCCAAATCCACAAAAGATCTCTCTCTCAGTCTGCTGCTTCCAAATGAATGTAGAGAGTATAAAGTTGTATTAAATATTTTCTCTTTCTTTTTTATCTTGTGTTACATAAGCTTCATTTTCTTTTTTTATAGTTGTAAAATATTTTAAAGATGCAAAAGTAAAAATTTTACCCAATTTACTTTATTATTTGTAGGATTATTTTCTGACAGATCTGATTGTGACAACCAGAGGAATATTAAATGCTGACACCTGCTATTAAGTTGGAATTTTTGATGAGGTTCAAAGATGGATCTTCATGACCTGGAAAAATAAATCAAGGTCACTGATTGACTCATGCAAAGTCTTTCAGCCATTTATATTACAATGTAATTATAGCAAACTGATGTACCATCCTGGAAGAGCTGTAACCTAGTCACATTGATACATATGCATTGTATGATGAATAAATAAAAAGAGAAAAAAGGACAATATACAAAGGAAATTGCTTATATTCTTTATTATAAGGAGGTTCTAAGTACTGCATAGCTACCTTAAAGATTAGTTTCCAGATACCCATTATTCAATGATGTTCAGGTTGTCTTGATTTACTATAATGCTGCTTGTGTTCACTCTTTATTATTATTATTTGCATTTAAAACATAGTCCTATTATTTTACCTGATATTAGAAATGAGCATTATTTCAAAACTGAAGCGCTTTCTGAGTATAATAGTGAAGAAAATCTGAACATCCATTGCTATATCGTGAAGAAACACCAAATCAAAGTGTATGTCAACATTTCTTGTGCTGCAGTGTCTTTGAGAAATTTGGAAGGAGAGAAACACTCAGATTTCCATAAGTTTCCTCCCATTTGTCTCAGATTTAGACTCAGTACTACTAAGTCAGTTTTTAGCCCCCTTGTCAAGGAGTGATAGTATAAATGTACAAATAGAAGCACAAATTAGAGTTATGTGTGTTGAGGATGCAACTTCTTGTTTGCAGTACTTTCTTGGATGAAAAGGAAAGTGCTGATTGGCACTTTCCCTGACGTATGAAGGAGGCTAGTCAAGAATGTATTGATTAAAAAAGCATAACAATAGGGGATTGCTTAGTCTTTTCCTTGTTTCTAGTAGCAGTTCCTTTCCTTAGTTATTCTTTGGGGAAAGGAAAAAAAAACAACAACAACAGAAAATTTTAAGGAGCAAAGCTTTGGCTAAGGGCGATTGTAACAAATTTCCGGAACCTGAGAAAATGGAAATAAAGGAGCCAGATGGATGGGTTGTCTTTTTTTTCTTTTTACTTCCTAATTCCAGGAGATTCCAGCACATTGTTGACTTTATTTAGTGAATAACTAAGAGCAATACTTAAAGTATGCATAGGTAATTTTCGTAAAACAACTTATTTTTTTATAGACACAGGTAGAATGTATGATTGAAGACAAAGTTTCAATATTTTTTAAAATGGATCCCTCTTTTCAATATGTATGAATCACATGAATTTTCCCATTTTAAAGTTTTTTGACCATGTATCTTTAGGCTGTGTCCCCTAAAAGTTTTACATGGCATCCCCTGATCCAAACTTTTCTTTATGTAGTTGGTATTATGGAAACTATCTCTATCTTTGTCTCTCTCTCTCTCTCTCTCTCTCTCCTATGTATATCTAGCAACTAGCTCTCTAGCTAGATAGCTCTTTATATTTACTACTTCATAATGCTAGGTATACCCTAGCATGACCTCCTTCTTATGGAGTATATTATTTGACATTCTGGGTATATTCCTTCGTGTTTTCTCTAAAACCTCAATTGAAATCACTGAATTAATCTTCTTATGGATCTTTATGTGAAGGCATTTTTTAAAATTAAAAACTTGCTATTTAATTTACAAAATAAATGGTTTTAATATTTTCCAAGAGAAGTTGGGATTTTTAAGGTCATTTCTGGAAATTACAAAAAATCAGTTACCTCCTATAGAACATTATAACGAAACTCTGAAGTTATGTAAATAGAAAAATGGTTTATCTTTTATTTTCTACTGATTGAAATTTAATTTCATGGAAGCCTTAATTAAAACTGTAATATCAAATTTGTATTTTTATTCTCAAGAAGACTACTGCTGAGTCTCTATGTCATAAAGATGGTCTAGCCATACTTGGCTGGATAAAGGAGGCAAGTTGTTTTTTCAAGAAAATTCTTAATTGAGTGCATACCATATTAAACATTGGAATAAAAGAAATGTAGAAGCCAGTGAAATAAAATGAATTCTCAAGTCTATAAATATTTACATTTGCAGAATGTATAATGTAGGATGTCCTAAAATTTGACTGAATGGAGCATTTGTCTTCAGGTAAGTGGGAGGGGGCATAGCAACACTTTTAAAAAGCTGAATAGATTGCAAAACTAAATCACATCACATGCTGCAGAGTAGCATAAATAGGATTGTATCTCTGTGCATTTTTAGTAGTTAATATGCAGATAGAGCACTTTTGTGGAATTAGTTTGGCTCTTGTTCAGCTCCCCGCAATATCAATATTAAATCTCTAGTACAGTTGAATAAGTAGGGGATTAACATATTTCCAGATTCATTTTATTATGTACCTTGATGGTTGATTTCTTGTATTGAAAAAAAATTACTTCTGAAGTTACTCCATGGATGAATGATTTTATTCTAAAGACATGGAAAATTGTATGTATTTTAGGTATAACAAACCAACTTGGTAGCTTTCAGAAAAGTTAAAAGGGGAAGGATTCCTTTTTGCATCATTTTAATGTGACTAGTTGTCAATATTTTTGTACAAATGGTATCTTCTGGATACAGTTGATGATTATTAGCATTGTTGCTAATTTACTTAGATACCACATTTAAAATATTTACTAATTACCTCTCTTTCTTTCTCCCCCCCCCCGCCTTTTTTAGGCAAGTAGGTATAACAAAAAAGTGTGTAGCTGCTATCCACAATGTTCCCTATAGCGAGTTCTATTCCCCTTGTGCTTCGTCTGCAATTTTCCTCTTGAAATTTGGCACAATATACATAAAAATTAGAATATCTGCCATTGGTATTTAGATTCTGCCAGACAGAACCATCAATATGAAAAAGGAAAAAAAAAACAACCCCCAAAACAAAAACACTGCCTTTCATAGATCACACTTCAACCATCACAGTGACAAAATAATTACAGGACCAGTAATATTAGTGAGACCACATGGGCACAGGACACCGAGTCTGTGACAGAAGCAAATGTGCTATTAAGGAAGTAGCCAAGTAAGGGCATGCTGTTCTGACATGTCGAGTGCTGCCTGTGAATATAGAATGCCTTCTTTGAGTGAATGTCAGGGCACAGTGATTACCATAATTAAAATATACACATATGGCACATTTGTAACTGTTTAAGGTTCCAGCAAGTAAAGATTAGTCACAACTGGAAATCTGCCACAGCCACCGTAGCCTAAAGACACTGCCGAGTTCAGGTATTAGAGGCAACACCTATCTAAAAGCACAGCCCTAAACTCAAGGGCTCTGTTGCCTCATGTGCTACCAGAGCCTATTGACTCATGCTAAGGTTTGAAAGAAAAAAATAAACTCATTGACTTCAACCAGTTTTATTTTTCTTACCACACAGCAGAAACTGAGAAACTTTGGATCTTATGTTTTATCAGAAAGTCAAAAAAAAATATTTCTCCCTCTGTGAAAGTCTAGTAATAAAACAGTCTGGAAAGTCACGTTAATTATAATGCATTGACGGTTGAATCGATGAGCAACACATCAAGTAGTGCCTGGGGGTACGCTAACTTTTCAAATGCACCAACACCATGAATAGCTGTGCATGGTTATATGTACGCTGTAGATTAGAGGGGTTTAATTTATTTAAAAAGATCCACTCATACTTTGCCTCTAAAATTAGCTTGTTGGCACAAAGTAAAAAGTTTTGTTTTGTTTCATAACAGATTAGTTTAATATGAAGTGATGATAGTATAATGTAATAATTCATTGGATAACCCAAGTAAAGTTATAGTTCTATTTTTCAAGAATGGGTATTGCCAAGGAATATTTCTGGTCTATTTTTTAATAAATTAAAATTGTGGAAGATTGTGGACATTAGATTGAAGCAGTTACCTGCTTTAAAAATATCTCTTCCAAACTGTACTTTATCTAAAATATAAGTTAATTTTAGTTACAAAACTTATACATTTATACTATAGTTTTAAAAGAATATTTTGGAGAGAAAAAATAATTCCTTATTTATATGAATTAACTAACAAATATTTAATAAATACTTGTGTAATATTTGTTAAATACTTGTTATCCAAAGGGTGCTAACTTACCCGAAGGTGTTTTCTTTGAAAAATTGTGGCACCTTTCTTAAGGTCACAATGAATTGGTGATATCTCTGGCATTTAATGTGGGGGCCAGTCCCACTTATCCTGGAATACATGTGTTATCTTATTCTTTCCCAAATAAAGTAGGCAATTTCCACGTTAGACATCTTCATGTCTCTTCTCTTGGTGAGAGTTTTCTCTGTCATCAAAGGAGCTTACTCAGTCACAAGTAGCGTCAACCTGAAAGCCAGGAGTAAAGACCACAGTGGGTCAAGGATATCCATGGATAAATGTTCCAGCTTTCCTAACCTTGGGTAAGATACGTAAATCTGAGGTAAGTGCCACATTGAGCTCATGGGGGACTTTTATTGTCCTTAAGAATCATCCAGGAAACTTGTTAAAAACTCTAAATCTCAAAAAAATAAAACAATAAATAAATAATAAAAACTCTAAAATCTCAGCCTTTGCTACCAGAGTTTCTGATTCAGTAGGTTTTGTTTGGCACTCAGAAATCTTAATTATTAAAAGGCCACTAAAGTAATTCTGATAAATATCAAGCACTCTGTGCAGGAAGTGTAGTGGTTTAAAATTTTGGGCTAATTCAATATACTGGATTTGAGTCCCAGCTCTATGATTTACTAGCTGTGAGACCTTAGGCAATTTACTTAAGCTTAAGTTTCCTTATATAGAAAATGAAGAAAAAAAAAAAAAGAAAATGAAGCTTATAACAGTAGCTACATTACAGGTTTATTGTGAGGATTAAGTGAGTCAATCATAAAAGTATTTAGCACAGTACATGGCACATACTGAGCGCTCATCTTAGGTCAAGTTCCTTGGAAAGCAGAGCCGAAAACAAGGATTTGGGCAGTTGTGATTTCAGGAAACAAATGAGGGATGAAAGAGAGAGAATGAGGAGGGGAAAAGCCAGTGGAAGTTGTCATAATGGGCTGGTTACCACTCAGGGAAACTAGAGTTCAAGACAATAGGGAACCTTCTGAGGAGCACCTGAGCACTGTCCCACCAAGTAAGGGAGAGGCTCAGTAATCAACTCTCCAACTCCTGTCCCCAGCTCATTGAAAACTGCCTGGAGGAGGTAGTTTTTTTTCTCTTCTGGTCTGTACCAGTTCATGGATGATCATCTGTCTTCCCTAGTTTCAGAGAAAGCCTTGAGGCTTTGCTTTGAGCCTTGAGGCTCAAAGCAAAAACACCACTAGCAATTTGATGAGGGCCCTGGCATTATGTACGAAACTGTCAACCAGAGCTAAACTGAAATTAGGGAGCCAAAGTTATATGACAGGAGGCATCATAGGCATCTGCTGCAATTGTTAATTTTAAATGACATATTATCCACTCCATAAATGTTAGTCATTATTTTCAGATTTTAGACATTGTGCTAAAGTTACTTACATGCTTCTTTCATTTACACTCATTAAAACCCTTTGACCTGTTACTATGTTCATTTCACAGAAACTGATAACTTGAAAGATAACCTAAAATGAAAACGCACATTGTCACACTTAAGAAGTGGTAGACTTTTTTTTTTAATTTAAATTCGATTAACATATAATGTATTATTAGTTTCAGAGGTAGAGGTCAGTGATTCATCAGTATTACATAACACTCAGTGCTCATTACATCATGTACCCTCTTGGAGGATGTAAAATATGCTTGTGTGTCATCATTTATCCCTATAGTAAATATATGGTGTGCTCATAATGCCCATCACCCAATTACCCGTCCCTCCAACCCCCTTTCCCTCCAGCAACCCTCAGTTTGTTTCCTGTGGTTAAGAGTCTCATGGTTTTCTCCGTCTCTGATTTCATCTTCTTTTATTTTTTCCTCTCTTCCCCTATGATTATCTCATTTGTTTCTTAAATATAATATATGAGTGAGATAATATGATGATTATCTTTCTCTGAGTGACATATTTCTCTTAGCATAATATCATCTAATTCTATCCATGTCATTGAAAATGGCAGAATTTCATTTTTGATGGCTGAGTAGTATTTCATTGTATATATAAACCACATCTTCTTTATCCATTCATCTTTCAGTGGACATCTAGGGTCTTTCAGCAATTCAGCTATTGTGGACATTACTGCTATAAACATTGGGGTGTAAGTGCCCCTTTGGATCACTACATTTGAATCTTTGGAGTAAATAAATACTCAGTAGTGCAATTGCTGGGTCATAGGGTAGCTCTATTTTCAGCTTCTTAAGAAACCTTCACTGTTTTTTTTTTTAATGAGGGTTGCTGGGTGGGAGGTTTTTTTTTTAAAAAATTATTTATTCATGAGATGCACACATACACACAAACACAGAGGCAGAGACACAGGCAGACGGAGAAGCAGGCTCCATGCAGGGAGCCTGATGTGGGACTCCATCCCGGGTCTCCAGGATCACGCCCCGGGCTGAAGGGGGCGCTAAACCACTAAGCCACCGGGGCTGCCCTATACTGATTTCCAGAGTGGCTACACCAGCCTGCATTCCCACCAGCAGGTAAGAGGGTTCCCCTTTCTCTGTATCCTCACCAACATCTGTTATATTCTGACTCGTTAATTTTAGCCATTCTGACTGGTGTGAGGTTGTATCTCATTGTGGTTTTGATATGTATTTCCCTGATGCCGAATGATGTTGTGCTTTCTTCATGTGTCTATTGGCCATTTGTATGTTTTCTTTGGAGAAATATCTGTTCATGTCTTCTGCCCATTTCTTGATTGGGTTATTTGTTCTTTGGGTATTGAGTTTGATAAGTTCTTCATAGATTTTGGATACTAGCCCTTTATCTGATATGTCATTTGCAAATATCTTCTCCCATTCTGTCAATTTTCTTTCGGTTTTGTCAACGGTTTCCTTGCTTTTTATCTTGATGAAGTCCCAATAGTTCATTTTTGCCTTTGTTTCACTTGGGGATGTTTCTAGGAAGTTGGTGTGGCTCAGGTCACAAAGTTTGCTTGTTGCCTGTGTTCTGCTTTAGGATTTTGATAGATTCCTGTTTCACATTTAGATCTTTCATCCATTTTGAGTCTATTTTTGTGTATAGTGTGAGTAAATGATCTGGTTTCATTCTTCTGCATGTGGCTGTCCAATTTTCCTAATACCATTTATTGAAGAAACTGTCTTTTTTTCCATTGAATAGTCTTTCTTGCTTTGTTGAGGATTAAGTTGATCATAGAGTTGAGGGTCCATTTCTGAGTTCTCTATTATGTTCCATTGATCTATGTGTCTGCTTTTTTTTTATAAATTTATTTTTTATTGGTGTTCAATTTGCCAACATATGTGTCTGTTTTTGTGCCATTACCATACTGTCTTGATGATTACAGCTCTGTAATCGAGCTTGAAGTTTGGAATTGTGATGCCATCAGTTTCGATTTTCTTTTTCAGCATTCCTTTGGCTATTTGGGGTCTTTTCTGATTCCATACAAATTTTAGGATTATTTGTTCTAATTCTATGAAAATAGTTGATGGTATTTGATACAGATTGAATTGAACGTATAAATTGCTCTAGGTAGCATAAATATTTTAACAATATTTGTTCTTCCAGTACATGAGCATGGAACGTTTTTTTTTCTATTTCTTTTTGTCTTCCTCAGTTTTTTTCATGAGAGTTCTATAGTTTTCTGAGTATAGATCCTTTGTCTCTTTGGTTAGTTTTATTCCTAGGTTTCTTATGGTTTTGGGTAAAATTATAATTGGGATTGATGCCTTAATTTCTCTTACTTCTATCTCATTGTTAGTGTATAGAAATATAACTGATTTCTGTGGGTTGATCTTATATCCTGCCACACTGATGAATTCCTGTAGGAATTCTAGCAATTTGGGGGTGGTGTCTTTTTGGTTTTCTAAATAGAGTATCATGTCATCTATAAAGAGTGAGACTTTGACTTCTTTGCCGATTTAGGTGCCTTTTATTTCTTTTTGTTGTCTGATTGCTGAGGCTAGGACTTCTAGTACTATGTTGAATAGCAGTAATAGTGGATATCCCTGCCGTGTTCCTGAACTTAGGGGAAGAGCTCTCAGTTTTTCCCCATTGAGAATGATACTCGCTGTGGGCTTTTCATATATGGCTTTTATGATATTGAGGTATGTTCCCTACACTGTGAAGAGCTTTAATCAAGAAAGGGGTAGACCTGTTCTACAGCTAAGTTGTTTTTCACTATGACTGTCTTTACCTCAGTAGGGATAAATATGAACAGTGGTAAAAGAGAACAAATGTATCCCCAGAGTTTAAGGTCTTGAAGTACTTATGGGAATGGCTGCAGCTTTATATACTTTAAAATTTCAAAAATTTAAAAATAAAATCAAAGTTAAATGTTGCCCTAAAAGTCATCTAATTTAATTTCTCAATGGGTAAAGTTGTTTTTTGTCAAAATATTCAAGAGTTTAATCATAAAATAAATGATAAAATTATTTTTGAAACTAATAAAAACCAGGAAAGTCAATAATATCTAATAATCTTTTGGCAGATATTGGCATGAAAATAATTTTTATTATGTCTATTTTTCAAAAAAGAAAATTGATGAAATAAAAAGACTATGTGACAGACCTTGATTTACTGACTAATCATTTTGAATTAAAAACAATTACTTGAATATTTCAGCTTGGCATTTAATATCATAAAATGATACAATGCAACATATTCCTTTTAAGACGTTTCCATATTCCAGCATAGAGGTGAAACAATATCTTCAAAATGAACATTTTTTAAAAAAGATTATTTTGCTAAGATTGAAATGTGGAATCTCTGATATGCTGGGGAGTGATTTTGAAGTGGGACCTGGTGCTGTGCCTGCACTTGGGCTGAGCAGACCAGCTGTGCTAGTTGTTCTGTTGGAAGGAATACCTGCTGGGAGAGTAGTCTGCATGTGTTCCTTAATTTCCTGCATTATCATATCCTTATAATCAGTTTCTAAACCATGATGCCATTACGAAGACTGAAACACAAGGTGCCAGGAGAGTTTCTAGGAGATGTAGTTTGAAGTGGAATATTTTATTTAGCCTCTTATCACTCAGTGTGTGTGTGTGTGTTTCTGTGTCTGTGTGTGTATGAATTTATACATATATGTATATACACATAGACTTTTATGTTTGCCTTACCTAAGCCATGAGCCACTTATGTTAATTTATCATAATGAGGTCTCAGACTCAGATGGTCTTCAAGTAGGTAAGTAAGAAATATTATCTCACTTAAGAAGGCTCAATCAGACAAAATGTATTTGGGTTGTGCATATGCAGAGAAGAAAAAAGTCATGTCCTACAGACACACTGCAGAGTCCAAAATAATGGATATACTTTTAATTGAAAATGACAATGATATGCTTTTTGTAGTTTAATAATTAATGCTTCTTTACATGGGAGTGGATGCGTGAAGTAAACTGATCCATAAGAATCAGATTTTTATGAAGGTCCAGCCCTCCTTGTCTATCCTTTGATTATTCTTAAACAATTAGCTGCCATTTTACTCCATGCAGTTTAGCGTGGCATAGAGACACTGGACTTTTGCCATTAGTGAGAATTTAGTTTTAACTTCAGAGTACAATGATTATTTTTATTAGGAATACTATTTCATTTTTAAAAAAGATTTTATTTATTTGAGAGTGAGAAAGATAGAAAGCATGAGCAGAGGGAGGGGTAGAGGGAGACAGAGGGAGAAGCAGACTCCCCGAAGAGTGGGAGCCAGATGCAAGGCTCAATCATAGGACCCTGGGATCATGACCTGAGCCAAAGGCAGACACTTAACAGACTGAGCCACCCAGGAGCCTCACTCATTCACTTTTTATAAAACATTTTTGGAGGGTTAGATAATAGAATTTGTTTTCTCTCTTTGACGTTTTTCAATATCTATTATTGATAAAACTAATTTTATAGAAGTATGGGTGAAATGGAGGATGATACGATATAAAAAACAAAAACAAAAAACAAAAACCCACAAACAAGATAGAGTGTCTGGAAGAAGAGCCCATGTTCAGAAAAAATTGAATGCTTAGATTAGGGCATGTTGGGTCTGAAGTGGTAAAAAGAAATTCATGTGGAAGAATCAGCAGGTCATTTTTGTATGCTCGACTGAGCCAAATACTCAGATTCCCTCAAGCAAATTAATAATGTTTACTTCTTCATGTTTGAAGTGACCCTTTGAATTCATTTTTAAAAAGGTCAAATTAATTTGGTGGTAAGAATGAAATGAGAGCAACAGTAGGGAGCAAAATGAAAAGCCTCAAATATTTGGGCATCTCGCTTGGAGTGGACACAGCTCTGGACTATGTATAAAGGATACCCAATTAAATTATTTAGGCCCAAAGTGCCTTCTCTGTGCTGATTATACTCCCTTATTTCCAGACTAGATTTCCTTCTAAAGCCCTCTGGATTAGTCCACTTAAATGACCATAGTGAATTCATGCTAAATACGTTAAAGAGCAGTCATACTTTTCCCTTGCAGTATCTGCTCTTTCTGTGTTCTTTATGTCAGGGAAGAACATCTCAAGCTGATAAATTTTCAGTCCTAGAAATTGTGTTTTTAAACTTTATAGGATTTTTTTAAAGCAGTATGAATGGAAAATTCCTTGCTCTTTCAGCTTCATTTGAAAATGGCCCCAAATAAAGCTGTAGTTTGTAATTTTTCATTTTTATTATGTATGATTATTATATCCTATGTTCTTGGATTTAAAAACACTTAAGTAGGGGCATCTGGGTGGCTTAGTCAGTTATACATCCAACTCTTGATTTTAGCTAAGGTTATCATCTCAGAATCCTGAGATCAAGCCCTGTGTCGGGCTCAGCTCTGGATATGGAGCCTGCTTGGGATTCTCTGTTCTACTCTCCCTTCCCCTTCTCCAGTCCGACCCCCTCCCCCCCTTTATAGCATGCTCTCTCTCTCTCTCTCTCTCTCTCTCACTAAAATTTTAAAAATTTAAAAATAAATTTAAAAAGTAAAAAGACATGAATAAAATGTTTTATGTTTCTTTTCTACACCTTCCAAACAGACAAATCCCGAAACTGAATAAGTTGCTTTCTACTTATGAGGTCCTCAATCACGCATCAGTGGCTTATCATTCGTGGAAGCAATAAATTTCTCCAGAGAGATTCCATCAGTTTTGTCCCCATCATATTCAATGAACAAAAAATTTCATCTTATACCTGATGATATTGGCCATGTGCTCTTCTGTGAAAGAGATGGTAGTCAGAGTGGGGAAGAATGCTTATCTGGCTGGCTTGGGTGACTGGCTCTTATATGTATATATGTATGTATGTTATGTGTGTATGTATGTGTTTGCTTGTTTGTTTACTTATGTATTTATGTCTCCTGCTTCCATAATTCCTTTTGCGTGTGTTCAAACATCTTCATAAATTAAAACTTGCGGAGTGCACTAAGTGCCGGACACTATGGTCCTAAGCCTATGGAGGCACCAGGACAACATAACAAGTCTGTTTCTTCCCACTTCAAATTTGCTGTATTCCAAAGATGAGCTGTTAAAACCAGACAAATTGTAAAAAGAAAAAAAAAGAAAAATTATATACTTTTTTCCTTCATCTAAATATGCTGAGAACTTGTTATTTATTAGTTAATTATTTTTGTGATGTATGATTGCTATATGGTAAAGTACTTCTATAACTAAATCCAAAATGGAGTCTTAACACAGTATTATAGTGATGATTTGA
Source organism: Canis lupus baileyi (assembly GCF_048164855.1). Taxonomy (NCBI): domain Eukaryota; kingdom Metazoa; phylum Chordata; class Mammalia; order Carnivora; family Canidae; genus Canis; species Canis lupus. The sequence continues at coordinate 63,541,823 of NC_132841.1, forward strand.
GAAAAAAACCAGTAAATATTTGTAGTTTGACAAAAATTTATGAATAAATAAATGAGGTTCTTTCTGCTTGATTACTTGAGTTATCAATCTGATATACTACTTACTTTAGAAATGATAGCCATTCTAATCAGTCAGTTATAAGTTAAAAATGGGGCTGGAGAGTTTGGCCAAGTGTTGCATTTTAATGTTTGCTTTTTCATATCCCCTCTTATAATATTAATATTAAAACAAGTACAAAAGTATTCAATATAGTACTATAATATTCCCTATCTATGTATACATTGGAGTCAATGAAAACGTAACCTAATATAGGATCTGTATGAAGATTTGATTTATAATTTCATTATCAAATTTTAATTCATTATTGGCCAGAGCCTTTTTGAGGTATGAATGTTGAAGCTTTCTATAACCAAATACTAGTGCCCTAATCAGCTTATCAGGGTGACTGAAAGTTAAAGATTGTGCATACACATACCTATTTCTTCACCAGCATTCCTAATCCAACCATACTGGAGAGGTGCAATAATTCTCTTGCTAAACTAGTTTTCTGCTCCACTCCATTTTCCTAGTATGTTGCAAGGCCTTGTAGATGCCTTCTGTGTTTACTCCATCTCTTATTATATTGTACAGGCTTCATTGTCTTAATACAAACAGATCCCTGTACCTCTTGCTCCTGTGACTGTTGCTATGGCAGCTTTTGCTTTCTGAGCTTACACACACTCCACTTAATTTCTTTGCCCAGTACTATGCATGTTATTGCTGGATAGAATTCAAGTTTGTTTTCTTTCTTTGTTGAATTAAACTACTTATATATCTAAACTTTCTTCTTTTTGTTTTAGTTTTCTTCCTGAATTTGCCAATTATTTTCAGGATGAACTTTTGTGTCTTTTTGGGTTTTTTTTGTTTTGTTTTATTGAAGGACATATAAAAATCTAATACACAAAAAACAATATAACAATCAACATAATTCACATTAGTCATACAGAAATAACCAATTTTAACATTAGGTCTCCTCACATATATGTATATAGTGATATAATAATAATAACGTAATAGTGAATAAATATTAATTCTCACATGTATGCATATATACAGAAATGAAGATCAATGGGATAATAAAATGTGATATATAGGCAGCAAAAATAATTTTATAAAAATTCAATCATATTGCAAATGCTTTTAAAATAAAGCATAATAAAATTTTACTCAAATATAAAAAGAAAACCAAAGAAAAACTGAAGGAAGTTCTGTACCTCATAACTTTTTTATTTGGTATTTTTTGTACCAAAGATATATTATTTTTTTAAAGATTTTATTTATTTATCCATGAGAATCACTGAGAGAGGCAGAGACTGGCATAGGGAGAAGCAGGCTACCCTCGGGGAGCCTGATGTAGGACTTGATCCCAGGACTGGTGATCAGACCGTGAGGCGAAGACAGATGCCCAACCACTGAGCCACCCAGATGTCTCAAAGATATATTATTTCTAAAAAAGTTCTAATATTACTATGCAATGCCATTAAAAATATGGAGTAATTTTTAAAAAACTGTTTATATCCTAGTGGACCACCAGTAGATTTTTTTCTAGCATATTTTTCCACTGAGCTTTCAGCTCTTTGAGGTTTTTGTGATTTTTTTTTTTTAAGATTCTATTTATTTATTCATGAGAGACAGAGAGACAGAGAGAGAGAGAGAGGCAGAGACACAGGCAGAGGGAGAAGCAGGCTCCATGCAGGGAGCCCAACATGGGACTCGATCCCAGATCTCCAGGATCACACCCCGAGCTGCAGGTGGCGCTAAACCACTGCACCACCTGGGCTGCCCAAGTTTTTGTGATTTTGAACATGTCTCTTTTCCACATCATCAGGGCTATAGGTCTTATTATCTCATTCCTCTATGTGGAATTTAAACTCAGAGTCCTAGGTTCCCCCAATTTACAATAGCTTCAGGTTGCCATTTTGCCATGCTCTATTTTGATTTCTTATCCTTGATAATTTCATACATTTAAAAAGAATTTTAATAAGCCTGTATGATCCTGCCATGTTGATAGAAATGAAATCTCCCATTCCATTTTCATCTCAACCTTGTTTTCCCACTAGATTTTCAGGTCCTGTTTTTCCATTTTATTTTTTTAAAGATTTTATTTATTTATTTATTCATGAGAGACACACAGAGACAGAGGCAGAGACACAGGCAGAGGGAGAAACAGGCTCCCACGCAGGAAGCCCGAGGCAGGACTCAATCTGGGGTCTCCAAGATCACACCCTGGGCTAAAGGCGGCGCTAAACCGCTGAGCCACCCAGGCAGCTCAGGTCCTGTTTTTAGTTTAGATTTATTGATTGACAACCTTTTACATGCTATTTTGTATTCTTATAATTCTTTTGTTTTTGTTTTTTTTTTTGGTGTTTTTTGTTTTTTTGTTTTATTTTGGTAGTAGAATATTTTTTAAGTTTTCAGAATATTTATCCATTTCCTTTAAGTTCCACTTAAAACTTTTCCAAATTAAGATTATCTTGACTGGGAACAACAGAGTTGCAAAATGATATTGTCTTATTGTCCTAAATAAGATAATATTTTACTCTCCTGTTAAGGTCTGGAGTGAGTGGTCTAGGCATGGCACAATAGTTCTCTTCCAAGAGACACTTGTTTCTTCTTTTTTTTTTTAATTTTTTTTTAATTTTTATTTATTTATGATAGTCACAGAGAAAGAAAGAGAGAGAGGCAGAGACATAGGCAGAGGGAGAAGCAGGCTCCATGCACCGGGAGCCTGATGTGGGATTCGATCCCGGGTCTCCAGGATCGCGCCCTGGGCCAAAGGCAGGCACCAAAACACTGCGCCACCCAGGGATCCCGACACTTGTTTCTTCTTGTTCATCACCTCTGCTACAAGATAGTGGTTACTACTCCAGTTACCACTTTCAGTTTTAGTTAGTAGGACAGAGAAAGGGATAAGGAATTTTAAAATTGTGGACAAGGCATACACCAGTAATTTTATTATTTTTATTTATTTTTAAGGTTTTTTTTTTTTTTTTTTTAAGTAATCTCTACACCCAATGTGGGGCTCGATTCACAACCCTGATATAGCATGCTCTACCCACTGAGCCAGCCAGGTGCCCCCATACACCAATAATTTCATGAGAAATATTCAATGAAGTAGCCAAATAATACTTTGGTGTATATATTATTGACCCAAACTTATTCATACCTTGCTGCATGGAGGGCAGGCAAATATACTCTTTATTCATTGTCTAGATAAATATGAGTTCTAATTACTGGAGAAGAAGTAAAGGAACAATGGTTTTTGAAGTAACAGTTTTCTCTGTCATATTATTCAAATGAGAATGAATGTTTTCCAAGAGAAAGAGTAAAGGGCTCCCTGATAGCCCAACTCATAACATTCTGAAAACACATCTTTAATGTCTTCTAAATCCAGGCCCCATTTTTATTATTTATGTAACATTTGTTAAATTGACCCATACTATACATATAATATATATATAGTATATAATATATTATAATATATATATCTGCAATCCTTGGTAAGTATTTCCACAAGGGATTTTCCTAAATCTTCCTTAATTAATACTACTTTGAGTTATTTGACCAATATCTCCCCATATTGAGTAGGACACTGATGGTACATGTTTTTCTTTCCCCTTCCCCTGTACTCTACCTTGGCATTAATTTGTTTTGGAGTGACTGAATATATTTAGATTGACTTCCAAAACAGATCTAGGATAGTTAAAGGACAACTCTTTTCTACTTTGCTACCTCATTGAGTAGGACTTATCCTACTTTCTTTGCTTCATTTTCAAAAAAAAAGGCCAAAAAAAAAAAAAAAAGCCAAAACAAAACAAAACAAAAAACAAACCAAAAAGCCCAACCACGTATCAGCTACAAATGGAGATTCTCAATTCACATCTATACATCTTATTGTTAGGAGGAAACTCTTCTATATATATTGGGCTTATAAACCTTTTTTCAAATGTTTTAAGTAGTTGAAACTTTTATATCCCTTCTTGAGGGTGTCCTGGAAAGTAGGGAGAGACTAATGTTTAGCCAGACACAACTTTAAAAGGAGATTCTCAATTATTTTTGAAATAGCTAATCTATCAATGCCTATGAGTAGGCACTAGGAGAAGTACTTTATATAGATTATTTTTTATAATCCTAACACAACTTTTTTTATAATCCTAACAGAACTTTTTATGATAGTACTATTATCATCCTCAGGTTAGAGGTGAAAAAAATAAAAATATGCAGAGAGATTAACTTGCTGAAAGCAACAAAGCTAACAAATGGACCATTGCCACTTATTCCAAAGGGTTTGGAGCCCAGTCTCAATACCCACATGATCTTATCTCCTTTTACTGAATGTAAACATTCCAAGGTCTACAAAATAATAATGAGAATTATTCATATATTTGAACATATTCATTTTCAGATACAGGTTAACATGTCATTATTTTCTAAACTTACATAATATGTGAGAAACCTGATGTTTACTCCAATTCTTGGCTCTAAGCAGAACAAAAAAAAAGCCTTTCAGTTTTGATTACTCAACTAGAGTCAGCTTAAAGAGAACATCTACTCAGGGGGCATTTTTTAATGTACCATCTTCAAATGATTTAATGTGTTTTCCATGATTATCTTTGACACTCTGAATAATTAACAAAGACATTTATAATTTTTGAAAGGGCTAGAATACTGTTTTTCCTAGATGATGAGAAAATTTGAAAGACTTAAAATTATGACTGTCATCTGACTCGTAGTGACCATGAAATCATCTACTTGGACATTATTTAATAGGAGAAAAAAATCCACAAAAATATTTTTAAGATATTTAATTGACCAAGATTATAAAAAACCCTATAAATCAAACATATTTGGAAGCTTTATTGGCCCCTTCAATTAATTAAGATATTGCTTATTAGATAGGTATACAATATATATATTAACTTACTATTATATAAATAAAATTATTATATATAATATATAAGATTTTGGTAATGAATAGGAATGGTTAGCTTAATCAATATAATGATGATAATCTTGTTCTGTGCAAATGATACTAAGGATGTTCATGTAACTATTATGATTCTCTTGTCTTCAATTTCATCTGTCCACATACAATCAGGAAACTGACCTGTTTTTTCTCCATTCTATTTCTTGCTAAGGCCTTTTTCATATAGTAAGAATTCAATAAACACTACTGATTGAATGTATTAGTTTTACAACCAAAGGTTTATAAGATGTACATATTGATGTTCATCCATATTTGTAGAATTTGCACTGATTATTAATATTTGAAAAATAATAATTTTAATATGGTTCAAAATTTAAAAGAGAATAAATATTATAAAGTATTTCTCTCTTATCCCTATCTCTAAAACTTCCAATTTCCCCTCCCTAAACTCAATTGATGTTATTAGTTCTTGTGTATCTTCAAGAGATATTTTATGTATGTATAAGAAAACATATTATATATACTTGAGAAAATATTTTTTCATGCAAACCTGGTGGCATATTCTATATGTCAGTATGACTAGTTACAGGCAATAGAATCTAGCTAGGTAGTTTAAAGAGAAAGATCCTTACTAAAAGGTATAAATAAGTCACAGAAATATTGGGATATCTGAAGAAAACACTCAAGGTTGAAATTCCAAGAGTACTCGGAAAGCCATTTCATATCTAGAACCAGAAATACAAGAGAAAGTTCTAGCAGCCAGTTTTTTATTTTTTTATTATTTTTTTTTGTTGGAGTTCAATTTGCCAATATATGGCATATCATCCAGTGCTCATCCCATCAAGTATCTAGCAGCCAGTTATTAAGCACTATCTGTGGTTGATACAAGAACCACAGTGCCTCTGCCTGGATTCAAATTACAGCATGAATACCTTCCATTCTACTTCTCACTTTCCCTAGGAAATTTCAGGCCACATTCATGTTCCACAAGATTGTTTCTTTCTCTGTGTGGACTGGTTCTTAGCAGAGGTCTAGATAAATACATCTCATTGATAGGCCCCAGATTGTATTTGGAACCCTAACTTGTAGGTGTTAAGAAAACACATTTTTCTTAGATTTACACATTTTGTTTCTTGTTATTTTTTTCCATTTCCACATAATGATAGATTAGGAAGCTTATTTTATATAGTATATAAAGATAGTATCACTCTTTTTAATGGCTCCACAGTAGTCCATACTATGGCCTTAATGTTTTTATTTAATCTACTCTGCCAATGGACAATAGGTCATTTCTAATCTTTGCAATTATAAGCAAAGCTTAAGTAAATAATTTTCTGCCTACATTACTTTTAGTTTTTGCTTGCATTTGAGAATACTTTTTAATAAAATGCTAAAAGTGGCATTCCAAGCACAGGCTCATATGTACCTATGCATTGTAACTCAATGGTACAGAGAAATCAGTTCTGTGAGATACATCTTTGATTAATGGGAGAAGAAATCCAGCAGAGAAAATCTTCTCTCTCCTTTTCCTGCATGGGGCTGATCTGAGAAGCATTTGTTTACATGGTCTTCTAAAAGATAGTCTCCAGAGACTGAGCGGTTTGCTTGATGCCTGGTGGTTGCTGGTTTGCTAATTCACCCAGTGTTGGCTTTCTCTCACTTCTCAGTCTGATTTCCCTTTAACCTGATTCTTGTTGCTTGACATTGCACTCTTCAAGAAAGCACATAAAGTTTTGTCTCATGTTCTTTTTGGGGAACCCAGTATAGGTATAATCCAGTATAAACAAAGAATAAGCAAATATATAAATAAAATATATCTACATTAGATGATATAAGAGCAATGGGGAGAAAACGGGATAGATTAGATCTGATATCTGACAGGCATCAGATGCAATGCAATAAATGTCATAGTTTGCTGTCCATATCCTTCATTTTGGAGTGAGGACTCATTCTCCCAGATGAGTGTTGGGAGTGCTGGAAATTGTTGCATTTCACCTAAATCTGTTTCTGAGAATTACCCTTGGTTGAAGAGTGCCACCTTCCATGTTTACGTTTCTTTTCCCAGAGCAGTTGGCACCCAATAAATGACCAATGTGGGATATAAGAGTTTGGCCCCTTGCCTCAGTTGTGGCCAATTTCAAACTGCCGTCCCAGCTTCAAAGTTTCCTTTGGGATTTGCCAACTCCTTTTTTGGAGCTGCTTTGTCCAATCCTGTTCTACTCACTTTCTTATAGGTATTCCTCCTATGGGCACTCCTAATGCATATCTTGCACACTAATTTCTGTCTCAGATTCTGTTTGCCAAGGAACCCTACATAAGGTATAATGCTATGATTTGCTAAAATATTGAAGTATAGATGACTGCCATATTTTCTGGTTCATTCTATTGCCCCAAGGGCTCTCCAGTCCTGCCTTAGTCGTGCCAAGTCTTCCTCCAGAATACCCACCCTCCATTATGCACTAGAGGTTCTGAAACTCTGAAGGAGTCCAAAGTTGTAAAATATGCACAGTAGCAAACCAAGATTTGAATGTTTAAGTTTTGACTTTCAAATTCTTAATTCTTTGTAACATAATATTTAGAGGGTGGCATTTCCATTGCCACACCCATCAATGATTATGTATAAATGACAATGTAAACCATTTTCTTACATTTCTTCATTTGCAGAGTTAGAAGAAAAAATATTTCATAAAGACTGCTGTTGAAACAAAGTAGTTTTTACTGAGTCAGTAGATGTATGAATAAAATATATGGATGAATAGATAAATGGATAGATAGTAGATAGATATGCATACAACCATAATTATTGTGCTTTTGATTAAAAAAAGAAAGATCTTATCAATTGAAATAACTCAGCATTCTTCTATGGGAGAGTATATTAAAGGTGCCACAAAAATAACCCATGACATACTTAGTAATGGCAATTTTTAAATAATAGCAAAATTTCAGTCTTCACAAATATAAATATGGTCAATATTATATAGCAGTTATTTCTTGATTTTCCAAATGCATATATATTAAGAGACATTATGTAAAGAAACTAACAGAAGAGTAAATAACTGAGGGCTTCAACTCCCTTAAAATATATGAAGCAACTTGTAAAATTTGTTGCTATTAAGATTACTAATTTACTCAATTTAGAGGGCTGTCCTTTTTTAAAATTTTTTTTAAATTTTTTATTTATTTATGATAGTCACAGAGAGAGAGAGGCAGAGACATAGTCAGAGGGAGAAGCAGGCTCCATGCACCGGGAGCCCGATGTGGGATTCAATCCCGGGTCTCCAGGATCGCGGAGGGCTGTCCTTTAAGAGCATATTTTTCCAATTTCAATTTTAAAATTAAAATTAGAGAACGATCCTTTATTAAAATGAACATTACAAGACACTTTAAACATGAACACTTGGCAAAATAGAAAGTTGCCTGGGCTGTGTCCGGACTATTGTTGTCATTGATGATATTTACTATTGTTGAAATCTCAGAAGTTTAGGCATTTGGAGTGACAAGATGTTGCTTCCTTTTCAGATACAAAGCCAACATCAAAGAGTGTAATAATAATAAGAGTGATCAATTATTGAGTGATTCCTCATTTATAGCTATACAACTTAGCTTTTAAAATATTTAGGGTATAGGTACACCTGGGTGCCTCAGGGCGTGATCCTGGGATCCTAGATCGAGTCCCACATTGGGCTCCTTGCATGGAGCCTGTTACTCCCTCTCTCTGTGTGTCTCTCATGAATAAATAAATAAAATCTTTAAAATACATAGTGTATATAAAGGGAAAGATGTACAAATTGATGCAAATGTAATATTTTATAGACTTGCAGTATTCTCCATGGCATCGCAAGGCTAATTTGAAATTCATTGAGTTTAGAGTGGGTGTTCTTAGCATCGATGTCACTGATGATTTTAGGTTAAGAGAGCACTAGATTTATGGTATGATAAGCACAAATGGGAAGAGAAACATATGACAGTCAGCCATGCAACAGAGCAGTTGTGTCCTTGTAATCTTGATACTGTCTTCCGGGAGGCTTCTGGTGTTAAACTCCTCTGGAATCAGCTTTCACCTGTGGGGCCTGTGACAGATTGCGCCAAAGTCTGACATGGCTCCCTGGAGGCTGTAGTACTTGGTCACCATATGGCCTGAAAGGGCTTTTCACGTGTTAGAATATTCTCCAGTCAGGTCTCTTGGCTAATCTTCAGAGTACATTCTTAATCTCATGAACCTAATTATCTGTAAAGAACAGTTTAAGGGGTGCTCCTTAGAATTATTCCTACTCGCCCATGTACTTTTTTTTTTTTTTTTTTATCAGAGGACATATATAACTCTCATTACACAGTGATTACATTTTGGCTTTGAAAGTGTATTCTGAGAAGGATTGAAAGGATTATTCATTTCCATGGTGATCTGTGTGCCCATTGTTGATAATAAACACCAACTTATCTGACTCATTCATATTCTCAGAATACCTCAGCTTTCACATACTTGTTAAATGTTCATGTTTCACCTAGATAAAGAAGAAGCCATGTAGAAATGCTGAATTCCTAATAGACATTAATATAAAACAAGTGCTTTTAGAATTTTATAAAAATAATTTGCTCTCATATTTTATTTCAGAAACATGTAAATGGAAGATGTGTTATTGATTATATTTTAATCTCTTCACAACTCTGCTCTGAATGCCTTGGGTTTTTGTTTTTGTTTTATAATAAACATAGGTTCTGAGGTGATTGTACTTTTATAATATTCATAGCTGATGTTGTGATTACGGTTTAGCTATCATAAACTATGTTATGTTAATGAAGAGGGACTGAGTTAACATAAACCAAGTTCCTTTATTGAGAAGGGTATGTTCCACTTCATCATGGATAGTCATATTCTATGCAACAACACAATGGCAAGTGACCCTACTCCTTAACTTGCAAATATTCAAATAGTAAACAGACAAAAAATAAAAATGTCTTATTCACGAAATGCTTAATTTGTTTGTGAAAATATTATACACAGTTAAACTTGCAGCAATCTCTTACTCTAACAGATAAGCGCACAGTATACTATTTTTAATAAATTTTGACCACAAAGTAGGTTCTCATTCTTGTGATTATATTTTGGACTGAAGTGATAATTTAAGTCAAAACATACACCCAAAATAAAATCAGGTAAAATGTTTAACCAGGTGAAATGTCAAATAGCAAATAGTTCTAATAAGCTAACTGCCTCCAGTAGCTTTTGCACTGAATTTAATAAGCAGTATTATTATTATTTGCGTGTAATAACCTATAAGGGAATAGCACTTTTAGAAAATGTTATATTAAAATTAAATCTTCAACTATTTGAGCTAAGAAGTATGCTGGAATAAAATGCATGTTAATAAATCAGTTTGTGCAACAAGTAAACTTTCAAATATTATGTTAATAGCTGGACAGCTGCAAACAGAACAGTTACATCAGAGATTCCATTGGATGAAATACAGAATTCAGACAAGAGAGCAGTTGGTAACACTCCAGACATTGCTTAGACACATTGTCCCACCTCTACTCCTTTAAATGAACCTTTAATAGGTTCATTTGGTAATGGGCTGGAAGGGGAGAAAAGTCCTGAACCCCAGCTGCACTGCTCATTCACCTGTGCAAACAACTTGAACTCGACTTCTCTGCAAATGGTTTCCTAGTAATCTTCCCAATGTACAGCTGCTATATATAAAACATGAATTATAGTAGAGAAGGTCCTGCTGTGTTGTGAATCACAGTGCACTCGACCACACTTTAGCAGGTTGTGGGATGAAAAGAAAAAAATGTCTGCGAATGCCTTGTTCTTTCCCCTTTTCCAGCTGGTAAAGTCAACGCATGGCAGCTTCCTGGAATGCTTTATTCTGTATCCAGCTGTACTAGTTATGACCTGTCCCATTCCCTTGCCATCCTTTAGTATAAAAATAAATGGTAAGAGCATCTTTCATTTTTTGAGGCACTGGGGGCCAAATCAATTGCCTAATCAAGTGAAAACAAAACATCTGTGATGTATGAAAGGGAGGGTGGCTTTCTCTGGAGATTTTTATAAACTGATTAAGTCAGGGCACTGCTAATCCTCTATCCTCCACTTCAGATGTTACATTGACAAGGAAGATTAGAATGAAAAGATAATGGTTATGTCACCAGCATGCAATAAACAACCTGTGAAGAGCCAGCAGAGGTTCAGAAATGTTCCCATTACAAATGTAAATGTGAACTTTAGCAACTGGGCTGGAGAACACTGTGAGAGATGCCTGCCTGTGTGTCAAGAAAATACAAAGGAGAGAAAAACAGAAAAAGGAGCTTATTCTAATAACATAAGACATCAATTCCCAAGTGCTTATCATATTAAGTTTAGGATATGTGAATTTGGCATGATAACATCTGTGCTACTTAATCGTAGAGTTGTTTTGGATATTAAATTAGATATTTTGAAAGTGCTTTTTTTTTTTATAATTCAAAGGAGTCCCACACAAATGGTGGTTGTAAATTGACAGAATAGTGCATGAATGAAACCACATTCCAGAGAAAGTTATCTTTATAGAGTAAAACTCTTATTATAGTTACTCATAGGATCCAAGTTATACATTAGAAGGAATCATGAAATAAATCAGATATTGGGGTTGTGATACACACATATCTATCCACAGATCTAAGTACACAATGCTCTGTACACAAATTCTTCAGATAGGAAAATTCATTTAAATGCTACTTCCAAAATATAGGAAGTCACTTGTACCTTTTAATTCTACATACCAGATACATATGAAAGATATTACGTTTTTAAAAAAATTTTAAACTTGCAGCAAGAAAATATCATAAGAATAAAATGGCATTATTATTAAAATCAGTTGAAATGATTACATGCATTTTGGTAAAGGGATATTTAAAATATATTTTATTTTTATTCTGGGCTAATTTGTAATCTTTTCTGATCATTCAATATTGAAGGAAATATAGAAGTTAGAATTTTTAACACCAAGAACAAACACATATGATGGAAAATGATAAATGTTGAGAATTACAGATACTTTACTCAGATAAAGAGATGATTTACTGTGAGGGGGACATGAGGATTGATCAGTTATTTTTCCTATGTTTGGGAACTTTACATCCAGGTAAGAAAGAAACACAAGTACTTATGTAATAATGACACAATGTGAAAAGTGCTCCAGAGCTGAGAACATATAGTATGCTGTGGGAGGACATAGGAGGAGCAAAATAACTAATTGGGGAGGGGAAGACAAGAAAGCAAGAGATGATGTTTGATAATAGTGTTTGCATATGAAGGAAAATTACTGGAGCAAAGAAGTGGGGAGGCATTTTAGAGAGAGTAGCATGTGTGAAACGTGGATGCCTGAGCTTTCATGACTCCTTTAGTAGCTCAGGGTGATTGGCTCCCAGGGAGTGAGGAGGAACCTTAGAAACAATAAGTCTGGGTAATACGTAAGTAGGGGTCAGATCTGGAGTTGTGTTTATGTGCTATGGAATGTAAACTTTTGTTTAAAGACTAGGTATCCTGTAGTGGCAAACATATAGTACATACTTTAAAATATTCATTACATGAATATCTGAAAGGATCTTGGTGACATTTGGTCAGATATGCATTTTAAAAAGACCAGTCTGTTAGCAGTGTGAAGATTGGATTAGAGAGCGGACATCCTAAGGCAACAGGACCAGTTAGGAGTCTGTTGCATGATTTGGCAAGGAATGATGAGGACTTGAGCCAAACAGAAGGCCAGGAGGTCAAAGTGTAGTCACTGATTTAAACTGTATATAAGGTTAGAATGAATAGGGTACGAAGACAGATCACATTGGAGAGTTCAGGGTTCAGTGACATTTTGATACATATGCATGCTTATTCTAGATAGTTGTAGCTCTCTGTGCTGGCAAGCAAGAGATGACCTTGTGAAAAAGGTAGGATGTCCTTTCCCTCTGCTTGATAGAGCACATATGTCCGGGGTACGACTTCAAGAGCAGAGGGTAGACTAGGTTTCAACCTGTATTTGTCATCTCAGTTGGACACCTTTGTGTAGTACACAAACTGTCCAGTCTTACATAGCTGTTTTAGTGGGATTATTCTCAGATTTCTGACTTGAATAGCTTCATCACTAGGATACAATTCACTGAAGGAAGAAAGTCACCTGCTAGGGAAAATGTTGGGAGAAGAATGATGTTTGCCTTAAACTTCCTGAATTTGGTGTTTCTGAGGACATGCAAATGAAGGTCTCTAGATTTCCAGTCAAAATCTGGGTTTGCTATTTAGGAAATTGACTTGAAACTGTGAATTTATAAATGGCAGATAATTACTTGGGTTACATGGTTCCAAGTTTTCTCTTTAGGACTGTCTTTGGGATGACAATGTAGTTGGAAGTGGAGGGAATGGGTATTTAGAGATTATGATGATTGAAATAATCAAAACAAAAAATGAAGCAGTAAGTACCATAATCTGGGGTTAAAGGAGTTCCAGGTCAAAAGGGTTGTAGAGGATTTGCCGTCTAAGAAGTAATTGTGACCTGCCTAGGCCAAAAAACAAACAAAAATTTAGTGTGATGTTAAAAACAGTAGGTGGGTTTACCTTTTTTATTTATTTATTTATTTTTATTTATTTATTTTTTAAAGATTTATTTATTTATTATAGACATAGAGAGAGAGAGAGAGAGAGGCAGAGACACAGGAGGAGGGAGAAGCAGGCTCCATGCCGGGAGCCTGATGTGGGACTCGATCCCGGGACTCCAGGATCACGCCCTGGGCCAAAGGCAGGCGCTAAACCGCTGAGCCACCCAGGGATCTCCCTCTTTTTTATTTTGTTTTTAAGTGTGAGTGTTCAGATTAACCTGTATCTTAAAGACTAGATTTCTTCATTCCTTTGCATTAGCAATGTGCATTAAAGCATTACATACTAAAGCAAGAGTAGTGTGCTTTTATTAGAACTTTCTCTTTGGTTTTGTCTTTATGTATTTCAGTAACAGCTAAATGATAGAAAATGGCCTTCATTTTGGAAAAGCAGCAATAAAATCATAAAATAATATGGGGATATTTGAAATTATATATATATCTTCAAATATATTTGTATAAATTTGTGAATTTATACATATTTATTTGTATAATTATACATACTTATATATTCACAAATCTATTTTATTCCAGTTATTTATACATTTATGTGACTTAGGAAGCAAACAAGTATATAAGAATGGTGTGATAGCCAGTGTCCAAGATGGCCTTCAATGAACCCACTTCCTGATATTCATATCCTTATGCAGTCTCTTCCAAGGTTGTACTGGAGTGATCTGTATGACCAATAGGATGTGTTAGAATTATGGAATGTCATTTTTGGTATTAGGTTTTTAAAGATTGTGCCTTCCATTTTGGTGTTTTTGTCTTTCTTGGATTATTCCTTCTGAGCGACACTGCCTACCATGTCATGAGCAGCTCTAAGATGAGGAACTAAGGATTACCAACAACCACTGTTTAGTAGTGGCTCTCCCCCACCCCTAGTTGAGCTTTTGTATGGTTTCAGTCAGGGCAGATAGCTTTATTACTACATCATGGAGACCCTGACATGGAACCACTCAACAGAGCTGCTTCCAAATCCTTGAACTTCAGAAATTATGTAAAATGACAAAATTTGTTGTCTTAAACGATAAAGTTTTGGAGTAATTTGTATATAGCATTAGATATTTAACACATATTTGGATCATCTCAATTTTGATGTTTATAAATTCCTTTCTTAAATTTAAATAATGCATATAACATAGATATATTTCACATAATTATTTTTATTCAATTTGTTCTTAAAGACTAAAGTAACTTCCTTTTTTCCCTAACAATTCTAAGGCTTGGAAAATCCAGTTTAAGGATTCAAGTTAGTCAGCCTTCAATATCTTAATTTTGTTTAGGGTAGATTATTGGAAGTGCTTTAACAATGATCTAGAAGTTAGAATTTTGTAGAGTTTCTTTCGCCACATTTAGGTGTGTGTGATATTCTTCCTGACGATCTTCTCTCCAGGTCTGTCGATGGTACTGTACCTTCAGCATGGCTGTGGGATTAAGAAGGGTGGAAGCAGAGTCAAACTGATTGAAGCACAGGAAACAAGGGAATTCTCTCCACACTCTTCCCCCTTCTACTCACCCTTCTTTCTAGATTTTCTTCCTTTTCCCTTCTTTTTCTCCTTTCCCTCCCTCCTGTCCTTTTTGGCCTCTTGTTTCTCCCCTCCAATTATGTAATCTTTTTGGAGGGAAGTCAGGAGTGCACCCTTGGTATTCATGCACTTTCAGGTGATCTGTGAAGAATACCATGAAAAGGCACTAAGTCTGCCTCCTCTTGTCTCTTCAGTGAAGGCAGCTACAATCAAAACAGGGAACCAGAGACTTCTGGAGACATTTTAACCTTTGGATGCTAAAACAAACAAACATAAATCTTATATGGGTACATGTATATAATATAGACACACATACACAGACAAACATACACACTCTGATCCATGTATGGATCATTAGTCATTAGTCATTAGTTGTCATTAGTTTTCAAAATACTTTTCATAAAAACATAAATATATGCAAAATGACATGACTTGATATAGATAAATGTACCATTTCATTTAATTTGAGTATATGGGACAATATAGGCTACCTAAAGTTCTTATCAAGCTAATTGTATTTTGCCCAATAAAAAAAAAAAAAGAATTCTTTCTGATTGGTGACGTGGGTTAAGTACAGTTTTTAAATGCTAGGTTCAAATCAGTGTGAGTGTATCATGTGCAGAGTAATCCTCAACTGTTATAAAAATTATGTCCATTATGCTACTTGCTGGGATTCTAGTAATCATCTAAATTCCATAAAACTTAAATTTTCAAATTATCCTCAGTAATTTAAATGTGTTATTAGGCCTTTCATGAAGCATTTTTCTTCTCTGAAGAAAACAAGCTAAGTTTCTCAAAAGCACTGCAGGATAAGTTATAAGTGACTTTCACTTGTAATTTGCAGATGCTGTAATAGGAATTTTCCTTTTACCACCATCTAAGTTCAACTATTTTGCATTCTAATTTGCAAGTAAAAAGTTTAGAACTTGGTATAGAAGTTTGTGAGGACTCTAAGAGATTTAAGGTATATTTTTGCAAAAGAGAAATTGGGCATGAAAATGAGGATCCGATTTCTGAGAAAAAGGAAGAATATATAGAAAGGAATGAGGGTGTAAAAATGTCTTTTATTTGACATGTTACCTTTTAGAAGCAGAAAATGACATCCATAGGTGTTTGCCTATGTAATATAACACAAGCATGTTTTAGGCTCTAACTTTACTTAATTTTGTAAAGGAAATTGTGAATGTCATTAGATGCCCGATAGAGAGGTAAAAAAATCCAGATTTCTAACACTTGGGATGTTGATGATTCAAATGTGACATTTGAGACAGTGAGCATCCTAGTGTTATCAAGAAGGTGCTATATGGCTAGAGATGTTGTCATCTCAATAACATGGCATTAGTGCTCAACCTTGGGGAAAACTGATTCTCTCCATAAGAGTCACAGAGATTCATATAACAAAGTTGAATAAAAAAAAAACACAGGTGCCATTTTGATTTCAGTCTTTATTGCCATGGAGAAATAGATTACTTATACATCAAGATAGTTACGTTCAACATTAACAGCTCTTCAATGAGCATGAGACTAAGAATTAGTTTGATTGAATTGTTTACACTTCTCAAGCAATAATTCAGAGTGCCATAATAGATGAATTATCTCAAATGCCTGATAATTCAGTGAATGGTGAGAATTTCATAAGAATCATAAATATCACAAATGGAAGGGAACATATATTCTCAGGCCTAGTACTATGATTCGGTTGTCAAAATTAAATCTGAGATGTGAAATTAATAATATAAGAGCATATGGCTTAGAACTATTCAGAGTGACCCTTTAGATCTGTCTTGTGCCACCTGCAGAGAACCCCGATTTCTTTGGAAGAATCAACCCCCCCAAAAAAAACACCCATGGGATGAACACATAAACCACAGAAAAGTATTATATTTTCCTAACACCAGTCTAATCCTTTCTAAAAGTAGGTAGGATACAAATCATATATAAATACATAATTTCTATACACTGTATAGCCCAAAATAAAAATCTCAAATTAAAAATGCTATTGTCATTAAAACTTAGAAGGCTTTAAAAAGCTGAAATTTTCTTTATTAACAGTTTCTTGAGTTTGACAAACATTAATTTATTTTACTGTAAGAGAGGCATTATAATGTAGTGATTTAGGACTCAAGGTCTAGAACTAGAGCTTCAGGATTCAAGTCCAAGATGACACAAGACATCGTTATATATCTTGGGAGAAAGTACGGAAACTCTCCTCTTATTTTGTCTTTTCTAAATGGGACAAGTTGGTATTTACCTCGGAAGGTTGTTACGGGAAGTAAGAGGCAGGTGTCAAGTACAGCATACATTATTATGCACATAGTTTTTAAGGCAGTTGTTCTGTTTTATCACCAAGAAGCCTCCTTATAATCACTAATATGAAAGGCTGTATTTAA
This sequence comes from Canis lupus baileyi, assembly GCF_048164855.1. NCBI lineage: Eukaryota > Metazoa > Chordata > Mammalia > Carnivora > Canidae > Canis > Canis lupus. The sequence goes on from NC_132841.1 coordinate 63,559,327, forward strand.
AGAGTATTTTTACTATGCTTTATTGCTATACTTAATCAACATTATTGAAATAATTTTCTGAGGTTTGAAAATATGTATCATTTTGGGGAGAAGAATCAGTGGTATTTAGCAGGAATATACCTTATCACGAATATGATTTATAATACAATAATATAATAATATACAATAATATACTATATATTGATCTTGTATAATGTATAATATAATAATATATATATACAAACACACAGACATTTATTATATAGTGGAGAAAGATTTGTTATATTGTTCTCCTGGAATGCTTTTCCTTTAAAGATAAACTGTAAATTCTGTTGCAAGAAAATTTCCTGAACTATGGGCCATGTTATTAAAAAGAAAATATATGTGAATGTGGGCTGATAAACCTCCACAATAATTGCCATGTTAATAATGACTGTATCTGTGGCTATAACATGCAATATTTGGTAGCTGTGATTTGGTAGATTAACAAAAGAAAGCTCTAAATGAATCAATTAGGTTTTTAACAAAGGAAATATATTTCTGTATTTTGCACCGTAGCAATTTCCATAGATGGTAGCAATTTACAACCAGGATTAATAATACAAATTTGAGTTTCCTGGAAGGGGTCCACATGCAGAGTGTTTCTTTGCCACACAGTTATGACAAACAATGGGCAACTATTCATTACTTTTACTATGTATTATTATTACTTCAGCTTAAGATGGGGACGGCAAGATCCTCCAAATTGGATATGGTCTAAGAGGTTTGAAAGAACAATGCTCCCAAATGATCTGTATTGTATATCAGAAGTCACGGTATGTCCAGGGAGAATGAGTAGCTGAAGGTGGGCTGGGAAGGAGCCCCAGGAGAATGCTCCACATCATGTCGCCCACTGACATACAATTACAAGGCTTTGAATCTGATCCATGACACAATCCATGGTGATTACAGCACTCAGAGAAGCCAAAAGACAGATGAAAATGCTTAATTTGCTTGTTCTCAAATGTGGCAATTTGCCTAATGAATGAAATTGACTTCATAAAATGTCAAGGTTATCTTTTAGTCTCAAATCTGGGATGCAAACATACCATAGATCCCAGTGCTGGTAGCTGTAATGGATTCGAAGTGAGGCACATGGAGGGCCACATGGCTTCAATTCTACAGAAACAGGTCAAAATAAATGGAAGAATTGGTCAGCACAAAGGTTTTCCTAACAGAGAATGAGAGAATCTGAAGTCCTGGTCAAACAAGATTATCTCTAAACATCTGCATAAAAGGATATAGAGTTGTAGGTTTTTTTGAACAATTTCATTTCAACATCTTTCAACAACATATTACATTGTCCGAGTGTCACATGCATCCTGTAAGAAGTACAAAAAGAAAGCATGTCTATTTTACATGACAGAAAATCCCCAGATCATAGGAGGGAAAATCTGCAGATCTCGAAGTTGATGGTGGTGGTGGTGGTGGTGGTATGTCAGGACAAGGCAGGAATTTTTCAGTTAAGCCAGGAGATTATTTCTGTAGCACAGGAATGTAGGTAAAACACTATCTGCCCAACTTCACATATTCATCAGTGGTAGAACCAGAGCTTGAACTGGTATCTTTAGAACTATTCTAATGTTCTCTGTGGAACACTACTCTCTTTAAATAGATTCATGGGCACTGATTGTGACTGCTCTTTTCATTGTCTTCTCTGATCTTATCTGCCATGTTTAGGTTCAGCTGGAAAACATCTCTTCTATAGAGATTCGCTGTATGGTTATTAGACCTCAGAAAGATATCTGGAAGTATTTATATCACAACATTGCATGAAATTAATATTTTAGAATATACTTTGCAAAGACTTCAAAAGAGAATCAATAAAACATAGGACCTCTTTGTAAAATCAGTTGTTTTGAATAGAAATGAAAAGTGCTTAAGATACTAGAAAATGCAGCTTAAAAAAAGAAAATACAGCTTATACATTTGTTAAACTGAAGGAATGAGTAAAATTAAAAAGTATAGAAGTGTAAAAATAGGATACACTGAAGTGATTGAGTCATTCAGATGACTATCACCTCATTGATTCTTTAAATTCATGTAACTATAAGGAGAGTGTCTGACATTCATCAGCAGGTAGAGTTTTCTTGGGAATCAGAAAAGATGGAGCTCCAAAACAGGACCTGAGAAATGATGATGGAAACGAACTGCGCAGTTGTGACTTATTTTTAACCAGCTATCATAATTTTTGCATAATTGAAAGCTTTTTGACACAGACATTAATTGAAAGTTTATAAGACACAGAAAAAGTTTAGAAATTTTTCTTTATTGTCTCTAAATTCTAATAGATAAATACCTAAATCAGTGGTTGGTGATCTCTTTTCTGTGGAGGACCAATTGGTAAATATTTTCAGCTTTTTGAGTCATATAATTTCTGTTGTAACGACTAAAACCTGCCATTATAACTCCAAAGCAACCATAGACCATTTGTGAATGAACAAATGTGGCTGTTTTCAATAGAATTTTATTTAAAAATAGGAAGTGGACTTGATTTCACCTACCAGCCACAGTTTGCCAACACCTAGTCTAATTCTTTATTAGTATTGATTCTTATTAATACCAGAAAGCCAAAAATAAAATCCTGGCAATAAAAGCATCCTTCTTTATTCTTGTACATCTTATTGCCCTCTTAAATGTCCAGTAAATGCCAATCTTGTCTATCGATAGAGTAATGAGGAAGCCTACTGAATAGAAAATAGTCAAATATTTTCAAATAGTAAAAAAAAGTTTGAACCTTTTAAAAAAAATTTTACTTTTTTATTCATGAGAGACAGAGAGAGAGAGAGAGGGGCAGAGACATAGGTAGAGGGAGAATCCAGCTCTCTATGGGGAGCCTGATGCAGGACTCTATCCTGGGACCCTGAGATCAGGACCTGAGCCAAAGGCAGACGCTCAATCACTGAACCAATCAGGTGCCTCTCAAAACGTTTTATTCTAAATATGTATCATGATTACTGAAACCTCCCATACTACATTTTTCTGAATATTTAGTAGAGAATTAACATGATGCAGTCTTTATAAAGACTGGGAGTTCTACATCACACTGGAAAATGGAATAATATCCATATGCAGTAGAAAGGCAAAGGCCGAAAAAAGAAGGCCAGGGTTACTTTTACCCTCCCTATTTGCAATCACACCATATTACTCATCAGTTACCTACAACACACCTATGGGAAAGTATAAATGTGTGTGTGTTTCTGTATTTATGTATAACTTTATGTATAAGTACACTTCCGCTTGCATAATTGCAGCAGTAAGCCAGTTAGACAAGTGGTAATTTCATAAAAACTTTTTCTTGTAACTTTTCTTTTACTGATTTAGACAAAGGTGTTGCCAAAAATTTTATGAAAAAAGTTTTTAATGTATTTTCTGAATCTAGAACAGGAAAAAAGAACCCAGAATCACCTTAAATCAAAATGTGGCTAAAGACATGATTCTAATATGACAGTGTAGGAAAAGCAAAAATTAAAGGCTGAGGACCTATATTTCAAAGTATAAAAGGCTTATTACACTAGGTCTGTTTTCTGTCAAATGCTTCCCTACTCATTCTCATCCATTTTTCAATTTGGCATTCCCTTATATTGCCAAAGCAGGTGTCTTGCTCTGCAATAGCAAGGGTATGTGTTTCAAAAGGTCCCACAGGGAATAATTTATCATGCAAGATTACTTCATGACTAATGATGATCTCTATAAACATTCAGGTGCAACTTGACTGCCTGGTTGGTGGTGGTCCAACCTGGTGACAGTTGGCCTGTGTTTTATCTCATCTCGCCTTTCACATTCTCGGCATAGACTAATATATGCTGGAAGGAAGCACTGGGATGTTATAAATAAGGAATAAAATGATGAATAGAAGCTATTAAATAAAATTACTACAAATAAAACATTGAACATAGGAATTTATCTTCTCTAGTTTTATCAGCAACATAGGAGGTCCTTTTGAAGCTGTATTCCAAATCTAAAATATTGGCTACTGATACTATAAGATAACAAGGATCTCATTCCAACCAACTTTATGATTGGGAATGTAGATGGGGAGGAGGAAACTTTTAAAATTAATATGCTACTCTAGCGATAACTTCAAAACTACAGATGATAATGTGTGTAAAATGCTATATAAAATGTAAACACTATATGAATATGAGGTGTTTTTTATATTACTGTAATATTTTTTTAAAGATTTATTTATTTGTTCATGAGAGACACACATACAGAGAGAGAGAGAGGCAAAGACACAGACAGAGGAAAAGCAGGCTCCTCACAGGGAGCCAATGTAGGACTTGATCCTGGATCCTGGGATCACGACTTGAGCCGAAGGCAGGCACCCAATCACTGAGCCACCCAGGCATCCCTGTAATATTTAAACCATATATTTTTATTAGATAAATATTCTAAACACTGTAAGTTTGTCTTTTTAATTTTAATGACTGGTCCTAGTCATTTTGAGCTCATTCAGCTGCATCAGCAAAGGAGCAAACACGTAGAGCAAATGTGTTTCTGACCTAAAAGCCAGAAATTATATTTTGATATTAGTATGTAAAAAAAACTAAGAAAATACAACTTATGCAAAAATTCTTAAACTGATAAATAATTTTACTTCTAAGCATATTTAAAAAAATAAAATGTTAATAGTAAAAATTTGAATTCTACACAATTTCTAGAAATATACCTAATACATTTTAGGTTGCAGATAAATCATGCAAATACTGTAATTACAATGGAAATGTTTCCCACTATCACCTCCTTATGACATCCAGTATAGGCTGGCAACCTATGTTAGCAAATAAGGGAAAAATTTTTTTAGTTTTCTACTTTTTTAATAGATGGATTGGTGTTTTTCTGTGTGACCAAAATTGATAAGCTCATTGTTTCTTCCCTCTTTCCATATAAACATTGAAATTACAAGGCTCTTTAAAACTTCTAAATAACCAGAAGAAATGCAGATAAGAACATTTAGGTGTTAGACTGCCTAAATGGCCCTCACTCTCCTCTGCCAGCTCCATTATCTTGGACAAATGACTTAGCCTTTCTGTCCCCGGACTGCTTCAACTATAAACTAAAGGTAACAATAGTGCCCCCTTTCTGGGGTTATTTTGAGTATTAGAAGTAATGCATGTAAAGAATTGGGAATAAGTTCTGACACATAGGATGTATTCAGCAATTATTGATGTTAATATTTGTTAGATGTTAATTAGATCTTAACGTTATTTCTCTTCTCTTTAAATATGCTTTCAAGCTAAAAAAAAAATAGCATCAGAACCTGGCAACTGTAATGAACTGTTGTGTTGTAGCCACCTTTAAACTCCACAGAGACGTAATTAGTGCCTGCTTTGTGTGCCACAGGAACTCCATGACCTAGCACAGCGCCTGACACACAGGGTGTACTCAATACCTGTCTATTGCATGAAGAAATGAAGGGTTAATGAACTTGACCTCCAGGCTAAGGAAAAACACTTTGTTCCTTCCTCTTTGGCTAGGAGCAGCCAAGGATACTCCTATAAAATAGGGCCATTTTTGTCCCCATGGCCTCTATCACTGTGTCCCACCTGTTTTGTTCTCACAGGCTTGCCCTAATGATGAAATGTTCTACTTTGGCATCCCAACACTTGAGAATCCTGCTTATAAACTTTTGTGTTGAATTTCACAGTTAAGTTAGAGAACCTGTACTAGGACATGGGTTAAGATATAAGATATGAGCAGACCTCCAGAATGCTAACACTAATTTTAATAGCACCTGGGCATATCTACTAGTATATGCTAATTTTATGAATATATACTCTCATTTAATCCTCATACAAATCCTGCAAGGTTATTATCTCCATTGTACATAGATGAAAAAAGTGAACACTAAGAAAGGTTAAATAAATTTGCTGAGATGCACAGTTCACTTAGGTATCACAACTACCACTAATTGCTAGTATTTATTGAATGCTAACTAAGTATCAGACATCCTTCTAAGGCCTTTATATGTGTATATTCATTTGCAACACCATAGGGTAGGTACTGTTATTGTTGGAGAAACTGAAGGTAAGAAAGACTAAGTAATTGAATGCAGGCCACACACTTAATAAATGGCACGGCCAGAATTCAAATCTAGGCAATTTCCCTCCAGAACCCACATACTTAACCACATGCTGCAAGGATTGCCACACATGGGTCAGTGTTAAGACCTATTTCTATTTTATTTTAAACCCTATTTTTTTCTTACATGGTTAAATTCAACCTTGAACTTATTTAAAAATGTTATGGACTTTAAATAGATATGTAGATATTCCATAATGAATTCTGGGTATGAAATCTCTGTAAAGGCAATTTAGAGATTGATTGAATATAACTGTGAAGTTACATTGTTTAGTTTTCTTGTACCTTATTACATTTGTTGTTTTTAAACTTAATCTGAAATTAAATCATAATGTCTAAACATTTACATGGTAAGCATGATGGCATTTCTATATGGCGTTCACAGGAATAGCAGATTTAAAGTTGGAAATGGGGAATAGATTCTTTGACAGAAAATTTTCATAGGCTAAATGAGATGAGTATATAATGTAAAATTCTCTATAAATTATCTGTCACACTTGATAGAAAACTTTCTCTGCTTCACCTCTGTTCACCTGTTTAGCTGACACATAATACTCTTTTTAATTACAAATGTGGAACTCTAAATTAAGATACTATTTTTAGGAGACTGCTTAATGTTAATTTCTTGGAGTTTAGGTTAAGCAATAATATAGTTTAGAGTTTAACATCTTCATGAGAGATTACAAGGAACTAAGGGAAATAAAATGAAGTAAACTGTGCTTATCAAAAGAATCAAAATCAAGTAGACAACCTAGCAGCCTGGGTTTGGATGATAAATTTATGTGTTTAGTTAAATTTTTAAATTTTAATTATTTAAGTATCAAATTAAGTACAGTAGTCTTAACTAACATTTTTTACAGTAAAATTAACTTTTTAGGGGATCCCTGAGTGGCTCAGTGGTTTAGCGCCTGCCTTTGGCCCAGGGCACGATCCTGGAGTCCCAGGATCGAGTCCCACGTCGGGCTCCCGGCATGGAGCCTGCTTCTCCCTCCTCCTGTGTCTCTGCCTCTCTCTCTCTCTCTATGTCTATCATAAATAAATAAATAAATCTTTTAAAAAATTTAACTTTTCAATGAAGTTCAGTTCAAGTATTTGAGGACAGGAAACTTAGCTAAAAAATTAAGACTAAATGTGTCTCAAATTAACATCCAAATAGCATTATTTATTATGATATGGGGTTTGATGTAATTTTACCCCCAAACTGTCAGTGTTTATGTTTAAGGTTGATGAAACCAGGTTGGGAAAATCTCAAGGCACCAACAACTGATAAGATTCCCTGAAAGCAAGACTGCAAAGCACCAAAGAACTAGGTAGTTAGAAATTTGGTAAGTTGGATATTTATATTAAATTTTACAACCTGATAGTCATTATTATTCCCATTGTACGAATGAGAAAACCGAGGCTTTGATATTGTATAACTTCCCAATGGGTCCACAGCTAGTAAGTGGTAGAACTGGCATCTAATTCCAGGCTCTCCTTACTCAATAGCTTGAAGTGTTTATGCCACATTATATTGGATTGGCACACATCAACCAACTGCATTTGTCATTTAAGTAAAAACAACTAATTGAACATAAACCATGTGGTGTAAATCATGCTATGTTCTTGAAATGGGAAAATAAACCAAGACATTCAAGTTTCTGCCCTCAAGCAGTTCAAATCTAGGAAAAGAGAAAGTTTCATATGACACTTAAAAGGCAATGTTGTCAGGGTGGAGATATTGTACTATAGAGTGAGAGGTTAATGATTAATATACTGTCTTAAATGATGAGTTGAAAATATTTCCAGGTAGGCCAAGGCAAAAAAGATATTCCAGGCAAGAAAATTACTTATATTAAAATTATAAAACATGGGATCATGGTGTATTAGGGAACCAGCAGGTGAACCTGCATGGACTGGAATAGAGGCAGTAAAGGGAAGTGGATAAAATCATGAACTCTTCATGGTCATGATGGCAATATTTAAAAATTGCATTTATGAGTTTGTTCACCTCCATTCTCCAATAGAATAATGTCCAGTCTCTTTAGAGCAATATAAAAAGCTCGCTGTCCTCTGGCCCCTGCTTACATACCCTATATCATCTCCTTCCACACACTCTTTATAAACACCTGTCCCTTATCCAAAATAATGACTTTATGGAGTACTTACTATGAATCAATCATTTTTCTAAGTACTTAAAATATACTAATTTATTTTTCTTTTTTATTTTGAAACCATTTTAAACTAAGCAGAGAGAAAAGCAGGCTCCATGCAGGGAGTCTGATGTGGGACTCCATCCCGGGACCGTGGGATCATGCCTGGGGCCAAAGGCAGGCACTTTGAGCCACCCAGGTGTCACAAGGGTACTGTTTTGTAGAATGTCCCTTCACTTGGGTTTTTCTGATGATTCCTTATGGTTAGTTGGACCATAATTCTGTTTTGGCCAAAATATCATAGTGATATTCTTATCATTGCATTCTTTTGTGGATCAAATGCTATTGGTTTGTTCCATTACTAGTATTGATTTTGATTTGCTTGCAAAGTTAATGTTTGTGCTTTTCTTTTCAAAGTGTGAAAAATTCTGGCTCTTCTTCTCCTCAATATATCAATATATTGATATCAATACCTCAATACCTCAATATATCAATATATATCAATATATATAAATATATAATCAATATATCAATATCCTTTTGCTCTTTCTTCTCTGTATGTAGGTAGTCAGTCCCCTAATCCACTGGACCACCACCACACTCAGTTCCTGTTGGCCACCTTCTCCCTCTGCTCCAGTGTCATTTTTATGTAGGTCCCAGCTACCACCAGCCTGGTTTTTCAACTCACTGGGGCCTGCTATAGGTTATTTTACTATACCAGAAGGAAGAAATTAAGGAAGGAAGATAGTCTGATTTCCCTGCTACATATATATATATATACACACACACACATATACATATATATTTTTACTATATATAATAAAATAGCCTATCTATCTATCTATCTATCTATCTATCTATCTATCTATCTATCTATCTATCAATCATCTAATATGGTACTATTACTCTTTTGTAGATTGGGAAAATGAGGTACTTAATGGCTATATAACTTGTTTAGAGTTACACATTTAACTAGGGCCAGATTCAAATCCAGGTATTGTGACTCGAGAGCACATACTCTGAACCACAACATTTTGCTATGTCTCTTAGTCACATAGAGGATCAATAGAAGAGTTTGTCTATCACACAGGGAAAAAAAATAGGTTTTAGGGAAGGAGGATGTTAATTTTTTAACTTCTGTGTTGTAATCATGACACTGGAGATGAATACCAGTAAGAGAGGAAATATAAGAGGAAAGAATAAAATCCAACTATGAATAAAAGAAAATACTAAGAATGAAGATACTAGTACAGAGAGACTATAGATTGCAAAAGATGGGAAAAAAAATTTGCCAGAAAGGTAGGAAAAAATTAAACAGAACAGAATGGTGCTTAAGCAAGAAGCTAACATAAAAAAACCTGGTAGATTTCATGATTCAGTCACTACTAGTAGTTTGATTCTGTACTTCACATGACTTAGTAGTAGTCTGTCTCTAACTGGAAAATGTTGAAAACACTTCAAGGATCATTTATATAATTTACCTACTTGGAACCCTCACACAATTCTCTGTATAGAGCAAGTACTCAATAAGAAGCTCTCAAATTTATCAAAAGAATTGAGATGAACATAAATCATTATATAACTTTATAAACAAAGAGGATAGCACAGAATAGAATTTAAGGGAGTAATGTTTCAGGAGCCTGGATTCAAAAGAGGAAAGTGAGAGGAGGTCTTTTTGAGAATGTTTTGGATTTGAGATTGCTTAATTTGCTTCTCGAGAGAAAACAAATTGTCTTATCAGCAATCTGAAAAATGATTGTTTAATCTTTAAAAAAACTGCTTCAGGATGTAAATATTGTTATTTTTCTCACTTTATGGTAAAAAAAGTTATGATAAACTAAATATTTTGCCTAAAGTCACACATCCAGGGAGTGGCAGACCTGAGTTCCAAATCTATGAACCTTTCATTCCAGTGCCCTAGTTCTTAGTATGGAAGCATTAAGCTACATGATATTTAAGATCAAATGTAGTACAAATTATATTATTAATGAGTGTAAAGGAATTGTACCTGTGATAGCAGAGAAAAGTGATGGGAGGGATCCCTGGGTGGCTCAGCGGTTTAGCGCCTGCCTTTGGCCCAGGGCAGGCATGGCTCCCGGTGCATGGAGCCTGCTTCTCCCTCTGCCTATGTCTCTGCCTCCCTCTCTCTGACTATCATAAATAAATAAATAAAAAATTTAAAAAAAAGATTAAAAAAAAAAAAGAAAAGTGATGGGAACAGAGAGAGAAGATCATATCTTATAGAGATGGGGCAGTTTGTTATTCAGGCATCCAGCAAATATCGTAGTATTAGAGGAGGGGGAAAGAGAATCAAGGCAGCAGGAACAGTTTTAATAGTTGTAGTAGCTATTGGAGGGCACCCACTATGTGCCATGCATTGCTTCATACAATGCATAATATCTGTGTACAATGTTTTTTTTTTTCCTGGAAGGAATTCCTATCTTTTTAGATCTGAGGCTGCTTCTAACTACTAATTATTTTTACGCAGGCCTCTGGCATTTGAGATGAAATGGACAAGAAAATTTTCCCTCTTTTCAAATTCTCCCTACAAAATGACCTTTGGTGTTCTGGTTCAGTTTTAATGGCAGGCAAGATATAGCTGCTCTCATCCATTTCAAGCATCTATGAATTGTTATTGTTTTCTCTCTCTATTATCATTTAGACAATCAATAAATGTTTAGCTTCTTTAGTAAATAAGTCAATGATTCCAAAGCCTTCACCATTATTTGAACTCTCTCTGGTTTGTGTCTTTTCTGGTAATGAGAGGAATGAAAAACAACTATACGGTTTCCCAGAAACAGCATCTTTAGTTGTATAAGAGAAGGATTATTACCTTCTTTTTCATAATATCTTTTTGAATTTCACTCAAAATAATATGTACATGTGTATGTGTGTGTATACTATCACAAAATAATGTTTAATGCACATTACAACTTTATCTCTCAGTAGTCATTAACTTTTCTACTTGTGCATCACTGTTTTTTTCACACACAGAGATGAGGAGAAAGATAAGTACAAGTATAAGCTAAACTTAGAATATCCAAAATATGCTCAAGGCAAAAATAATTTTTTAAACACAGAGTTGATTTAAAGAAAAATTTAAACAATATAAGTCATATGTAGGATACAATTAGCTTTTGTGGCTAACTTACCCAAAAGCTAATGATTTAAAACATAGGCACTTATTTATTTTACAATTCTGTAGAATGGTGATTTGGGTTGCCTTCATTGCACCATTCTTTTGATTTGGGTCTGGCATAGTTAATGTCAGCTGGACTCATTCATACTTCTCTCAGCAGCTGGCTGGTTTCTAATGTCCTTGGCTGTGGCAGCTGGGATGACTGGGGTGTCTGTCTACAAGGTTTCTTATCCTCTAGTAGGGTAGGCAGGTATTCATATGATGGTCGAGTTCCAGAGCAGAATGAAGGCATACCCCAATGGGCAAGCACTCTTTATGTTCACTTTCTTATAACGCATTTATTGAACTGTGTCAGGTTTGCTACTATCTATTGGCTAAAGTGTCATGCCAAGGCCAGAGTCATTGTGGGAAAGCAACCGCCAAAGTGTGAGGATAAAAGGGAGATGTGAACAAATTTGTGAAAGTTGCACGTAAATGACCAGTATAGATAGTATATTATATATAACTATAGGTACCAGTATTTTGGAAATTATGAGCAAACCACATTTTACCAAAATCTATAAAAGTTGAAGTGATTCTTTTATTAAAAATGGCTTTTGTTATTTTTTAAGGAATCTCTAATTATTGGAGATTAAAATGTTCTGAGAACTGTAAAGAATCTAAGTGAATTATAAGATATGACCTTAGCTTATTATAAAATATGTATGGTCTTTTGGGACCAATAAGTACTATACACCTAAGCAAATGTGAAATTTTATAGGAAAAGTTAGTAATAAAATCTTTCATTAATTTATTAAAAATAGATGGAAATGTGGATATTTTGAAGAAAAAAATATATAGTTTTTCTCTGTGCCTTTCTAGATATATAGTATTGTTACTATATGACTCTAGATGTCTGATCTAATATCAATCTGATCCAGTCAAGAATAAAGACAATTTCAGGAAATTTAATCCATGTAAGATTAACAGAGAATTATTGAGAAATCATAAATTAGGAAAATCTACCATCTGCAAAATACAGTCTACAAAATAGACTAAAATAGTAAGAGAGAACTCTTGTAAATAAGGCCAATGTATTAAGAGATTTTCCAGGCTCTATTATCTTTTTCCTTTAGTTTAGGGCCAAGTCTTGAGAATGCAGCCATAAAAATCCCAAATGTGTAGAGAAAATTACTACTGTTGTCTGTTATTATTTAATTGTAATGTTGAAGTTGGAAATGAGGATAAATCAAAGAGGAAGTATCACTAAAATGAAAACCTAACTCATCCATGTCCTATTCCTACTGAGGACTCTAGTAGGAAGTCCAGAAACCTGAGAGTCAGAATAGACCATGAGGTGCCTTGACTTATCAATACTGAGCTGCTGTGGATTCTTCTTCCTAAAGCTCCAGCGATTATTGAGACAGGGCCCAGTAGTAGCTGGGAGCCTGTGCTTGAAGCTTACTATAGGAGATACTACAGAGGGGATGAGGTCAGCTGAGTATGGTGCACCTTCTGCATCAGGGCCAGTATGACACAAAGGCACCCTAGAACTCTCTTGAACACCAATGAAGGCCACAATAAGAGGTTTCCACAAGAGCATGCAATTGTACTGAACCCAAACCTAGAGAAACACTGCATGATACATACCAAAAACAGACTTGCAACAAACAAGTAGGAAGACAACACTTAGGCGAAAAATAACTTTGTCCATCCACCTCAGGAATCAAGAGACTGAATATTTTTCTCTAATATGATACTGAGTAATCTATATCCCTACTATCTATACTTACATGCTATCTTAGAAAGGGAAAAAAGGAAAAAGAAGAAGATTTAGAAATATGTTACTGTTACAGATATCTTTTTCTTAGAATAAATGAACAAAAGTAAAGGCAATGTTTAATTTTTAGATGAGACTAAATTTCAATCTGAATTAAACGTTTAGTTTTCATTCCCAACTTCCTTATTCATATCTAGTGTAGGTGAAAGTACATATAAAATACAATTTTTTTAGGTGTTAGAATTTTGATATGTGTTAAGATTGAGACCCTGAAATACGTCACTGGTTTATGTTTTAAAATAAATACACATTATATTTACTTATTTCTTTAACTATTATGTACCACCACATTTTTTTTTTTTCACAAATGAGGTACCTATGGTACAACATAAGTAAAATATGTTTATTGGATAATTTCATGCTTTCAGAAACTATATATAAATAGTAATAGCTAGCTTTCTGGCTTGAAAAATCTGGATAAATGATAGTACCATTTCTGGAAATAGAAAAACAGAAGTGCATGATATTTGGATGGTATATGTTTACAAATTCAGTTTAAAATGTTATACTTGAGGAGCTTGAGTCATCCTGTAGAAAACATTTTATAAGCTAGTGGTTTTATAGTGCTAAAAATGTTAGGGTGGGATCCTAACTCACAGGATTAAAAATTGTGTTTTCTTCAAGATTTACATTTAAATAGATTTAAAGTGATTTCAACACAAAAAAGTGAAATGATCAAGGTTCTTTTCAGGATTACATTAGCACTGAATTTAGTGCTTTGATATTTATTTTATTCAATTTAATTATATATGTTTTAAAGTATATAACCTATTGATTTTTCTTTTGGTGTAATTCAACTCTTGCTGATGTCTCTTCTCTAACCACAGGCCTTTGGACTGTCTGGAATCCTCTTCTCTGTACCTGCCCTGACTCCATCCCTTTAGATCTTTCCCTTCACTCCCTGTTGTCATCTGTAGTTAACTTCTAGGTTTTCAAAGAAATCCCTTCTTACTTTCCTGATGGAGCTGATGCTCATTATCAAAGAATCTTTTTTTTTTTTTAAGATTTTATTTACTTATTTATGAGAGACACAGAGAGAGGCAGAGACAGACAGAGGGAGAAGCCCGATGTGGGACTCGATCCCAGGACCCCGGGATCACAGGATCATGACCTGAGCCAAAGGCAGATGCTTAACACTGAGCCACCCAGGAGCCCCCGTATCAAACACTCTTTAAAGCACAGTATACCTCTCTTTGGTGGCATTTACCACAGTTTCATTGTTACTCTGTGTTTATTTGGTTAATATTTTACTCCCCCTTTAGGTTATTACATTCACCTAGACCTACCTTAATACCTAAACCAAAGTCTGACATATAGTAGTGCTCAATAAATATTTGTGAATGAAAAGCTAAATGAATCAGGGAATGGCTGTTAAGGTATAAAGTATTTAAGTAAAATACTTCATAAGTTCACTTCATTAGTGCATAACTCTTCCCATACATAAGAACTACTTATATCACTAAATTTCTCTTTAAGAATGATGGCTTTAAAATATTATTTTTCACAGGTTCTTTCTAAATTTTTTTTTTTTTTTTATGATAGTCACAGAGAGAGAGAAACAGAGACACAGGCAGAGGGAGAAGCAGGCTCCATGCACCGGGAGCCCGACGTGGGATTCGATCCCAGGTCTCCAGGATCGCGCCCTGGGCCAAAGGCAGGCGCCAAACCGCTGCACCACCCAGGGATCCCCTCACAGGTTCTTTCTAAAATTTGCCTAAGTCTCTGCGTTCTTTAATGGAAAATACTAAAATTAAGTTCATCTGTTCTTGTCGATATTGAATCATGAACATACTTAATTATACTGTATGTTATCAGAGTGTTTCCCTTTGTGTTTCCTTCTGCAACCCTTAAAACCAAGGTATCATTCTTCTATTTGTCAAAGTCCACCCCTTCTCCTAGTCCCATTGATACTAATCAACCTTTGTTCCTCCTTAAATTGCTTCTCTTATCTGCTATTGTCAAACAAACAAGGCAGCTAAGCTTTTTTCTTTCTTTCTTTCTTTCTTTCTTTCTTTCTTTCTTTCTTTCTTTCAGATTTATTTATTTATTTATTTATTTATTTATTTATTTATTTGAGGAGAAGTGCAGAACGGGTAGGAGAGGGAGGGGAAAAGAATCTCCAAAAGTATAAGTTTGAGGACTGAAGTAGAAAACACTAAAGCAGAACCTTAAGAAATATTTCAAACACACAGCAGATGTTTTTGCTTATATTTGAATATATAAATTTATTAAAGGTATTGCTTTTTCTCAAATCCAAATCCTAGAGATGCAAAGTTTTCTCAAAAAGAAATGATTAGGAGGTAGTTTGGTGGATTTTGCCTGTGAAAAGTCTAGAGTCACAAATTTCCAATTTTAAAATAAAGAAGTCATGAAGTTTAAAAATTGAAAAGTACAGGAGGGAGATATAGGCAGTAATATTGTAATAATGTCGTATGGTGACTATGCTGATCATGATGAGCATTGAGTTTGTATAGAATTGCAAGAAGTAGAAGAACACTGTATATACACATATTGTCATGTGTATTATCTCATTCTCACAGCAATTTTAAAAAGTAGTTAGTGGACACTTAGGTGGTTTCCATACCTGGTCTATTATAAATAGTGCTGCAATACACATAGGAGTGTTACATGGCCAACTGTTACTTGGCCATAAAAAGGAATCTTGCATTTGGATTTGCATAGATGGACCTAGATGGTATTATGCTAAGTGGAATAAGCCAGACAGAGAAAGACAATTACCATATGACTTCACTTATATGTGGAATCTAAAAAGCAAAAGAAACAAGCAGGCAAACAAACAAAAACAAAAAAAGACTCATAAATATAGAGAACAAAGGGTGGTTGCCGGAGAGAAAGAGAGTTGGAGGGATGGATGAAATAGGTAAAGGAGATGAAGAGGCCCAAACTTCAGTTATAAAATAAATAAGTCACAGAGATGAAAAGTATATCATAGAGAATATAGTCAGTAATATTGCAATAACGTTGTATAGCTCACACTTATTGTGGTGAACATTGAGTAACATAGAGTTGTTGAATTACTAAGCTGTGCACCTGAAACTAATATAACATTGTATGTCAACTATACTTTAATAATAATAAAAAATCTAACTGTTTGGATCATGAGAGTATAATTAAGTCGCCACTTCTCATATGACATTATGAATCCAAAATGAAGGGAGTAGAACTACAGTGAAATAATTTCATGAGTATAAACTAGTAGAACCCACACTTATAAAGATCCACTAAATCTCATGTGCACCGGATTTTGTCTATAGTGCATGTTCTAGAACTAAGAGTTCTAAATTCAATATATGCATCATAATCTCTTATAGAGCTTTTAATGATTTTCCTAGTCTTACTTTTAGAGAAATGCAACATGTCAAAGCTACTAGATCGAGAATGGTGTCTTATGTCTTTGTATTTATAAGCCCCATAAGTGATCCTCTTGTAGGACTGGATCAGGAAAG
Source organism: Canis lupus baileyi (assembly GCF_048164855.1). Taxonomy (NCBI): domain Eukaryota; kingdom Metazoa; phylum Chordata; class Mammalia; order Carnivora; family Canidae; genus Canis; species Canis lupus. The sequence goes on from NC_132841.1 coordinate 63,575,986, forward strand.
AGCATTATCAACCAGGCAGCTCTGAATTTCTAAATGTTTATAGGGTGATTTCACTATGAATTTTCATTCTTGGCTCTGAAACAAGCAGCCTACTGCATTGCGGTGAAATTTTCTCTGGCACTTAATATTATGGAGGTTGGAGTGAATATTTCCCAAGGGTAAATGCAGATTACTTTATTCCACACATTTCTGAGATTGTCTTAGTGTGTCAGACATATTCTTACCATTTTTCATTATTGTCAACTTTAGAACTTCAATTATTGGGCTGCATTATAACATGCCCCTTATATCAGTCTCTTAAATTGGATAGCCAACAGTTTAAACCTCTCAATTCCAACTGTGGGAAGTAAATGTGTATCAGCAATGTTGAGAGTATAGGAGAAAAGTATAAACTGGGGTTTTCTCTGCTGATTAATAAAGACAACAGTAGATTGGAGGAACCTTTTCAAAGCACCATGAAAATGGTGTCTATGTTTGAGATGCTCAATATCAGTTTGATCAATAACAAAACAGTACATTTTTTATCTGGAAAACTTTAGCACATTGAATAATTTAAGCACAATGATAAATGGTTTGCCACATATACCCATGATATTATGAATCAGTTTAGCAGGTAGGAAAATGTTTTGAATCCTTTTAGTTTCTTAATAACTTTATATTTTAATGTAATTATTACTTTTTCTTATTTTTATTTTGTAAAGCTGAATTTTTCACAAATAAAGTTAAGTGCAGATATCGAAATGATACCAGTAAACACATGTAGAGTGTCCTTCAGAAAAGGTAATTCTGACTTTGGCATCATAATTCTATCTTAGATTTCACTGCTGAGAAACTGGTAAGCTATATACTTCACTTAGTTGAGTGAATAGTGACCTTTCCTCTAAACAGATTATAGTATATATTATCATATTCTATCAGTGAAGTGAATCATAGTCTGGACTCTAGATGCAGACCTCCTGGATTCAGATTCTGGCTTTGTACTTACTTGCTCTGTGATCATGAGCAAATCATTTAATTGTTTTGGGCCTTGGTTCCTCATTTGGAAAATAAGCATCAGTCATACCTTACAGGGTGTTATGAGGATTAAAAAAGCTTCTATGTATAAAGTGCTTAGCATAATAACCAATAAATATTAGTTTATATAAGTAGTTGTAGTAGTAATACTACTATTAATGCCAGAGTTTTAATTGGAAGGAGAGGAATTCACTATTTTAACTCTATCATAGACATCATAAAATGCTGAATTTAAATGAGTTTATTTATACTAGAATAAAGGGAAGACACCTGTTAGGAAAAGTGAGAACCAGAATGGAGAGAACTCCATTGGAAGTTTCATGGGAACAACATTCTATTTGGATCTTTCCTTTCTCTGATTTTTGGAGAAAATTTAAAATCTCTCTCTCTTTCTCTCTCTCTCTCTCTCTCTCTCTCTCTCTATATATATATATATATATATAAACTAAGAGTTCTAAATTCAATATATGCATCAAAATCTCTTATAAGCTTTTAATAGTTTTCCTAGTCTTTGCCTTCAGAGAAATGCAACATGTCAAAGCTACTAGATCAAGAATGGTGTCTTAGGTCTTTGTGTGTGTGTGTGTGTGTGTGTGTGTGTGTGTGTGTATATATATATATACACACACATATATATATGACAAAGTATATATAAGACATATGTCTTATATATATATGATATATTTAGTAAGATATATATATATATATCTTGCATAGTGATATAGATGATAGATAGATAGATAGATAGATCTTACTAAAGGAGCAATACATTTTTGTGGGTTTCCGAAAATGAAGCACAGTGTGGAAAATACAAGAATCTTGATGAAAAAAAATAAGAACACAGAAGTTATTTTGTATGTAATGTAAGAAGTCCTTCAGAAAGTTCTTTTAGTCCTCAAGTTAAAGGCATCATAAGTACTCAGAGTTATTGAGAAACTCTTTCATTGAATCACACTGAGGGAAAGAAATATCAATATAAGTGGACTGCTTGATAGCATCTGTCAGTTAGTAGACTGCAGAAGACTATAGTGGGTTGCATTAGAAGTCCTTCATAAAGTTGAAGATTCTTGGTGTAGCCATTGGGTCAAAAGCTAATCTGTTTGATGTTCAGTAGTATGCTGAATGACAAAGAAAAACCTTGATCACATTTAGAGAGAACTAGAAGACACAGAATAGTGCCAATTTAGATCTAACTGTACAATTGAAATCTACTAATTGCTGACCTGAGTAAGTTCCTGTGAATCTTACTTTATTTCCACCGAATGTTTCAGAAATTGTGTAAAGAACCAAATTAACTTCCAATCTTCTTGAAGGTTAACCTTCATAAATATGTAATAAATGATATTTATAGAGTGCTTACTGTGTGGCAGGCACTATTTTAAATATTTTACAGTTTAATTCACTTACTCTCCACACAGCCCTGCCAAGTTGGCACTCTTATTCTACTTTATAGATGAGGAAACTGAGGCACATAGGTGTTTGGTCAGCATCCAAAGCTTCTGTTTTTTTTTTTTTTTTTTTTTTTTTTTTTATGATAGGCGCACAGTGAGAGAGAGAGAGAGGCAGAGACACAGGCAGAGGGAGAAGCAGGCTCCATGCACCGGGAGCCCGACGTGGGATTCGATCCCGGGTCTCCAGGATCGCGCCCTGGGCCAAAGGCAGGCGCCAAACCACTGCGCCACCCAGGGATCCCCAAAGCTTCTGTTTTTTAACTAACATTCAAATAAAGGAGTGTGTGCTTTATATACTTGTTTTGGTATCATCCATATATGAAAAGAACAAGTAACTATAATAAGAGTAACAAATACATTTTCTGATTAATTGAAAAATATTGCTCGTCATTTACTACTTTTCAATCTCAAAGAAACTAGAAGGAATTACCAGCAGGAACCTTAAATATGAATAAAAAGGCTACAACAAATACATTTCTACCTGTGGGTTTATATTGGAGTCAATAGTGAGTAAGGAAATAAACATAAGAAACATACAATTTCACTTATTAAAAGGACAGCTTACACTCAGATGTGTATTTATGTGCTTCAGATTAGGCACAATTCTGAATGTTCATTTCAAAGTAGAAGGAATCAAAAGGAAGAGTCTATGTTATTGTCAGTCACTTTACAAAATGAAGGAAATCATATTTTGAAATTTTGAATCTGTTTATATCTATTTCTTTGGTACTTTTCCCCCCTTCTTTTCTTTTCTTTTTTTCTTTGGTAGGAGAAAATAAATTTTCTCCTTTCCCTCAGGTGTGGGTGAAAAGCCCCCATTTTAAAGAAAAGCAGTGCCAGATGTTGAGTTTGAAATCATTACTGTTGTTCTGCATTGTGAGGATCAGTTTCAGATATTAAAAACTGCCAAACTACATGGTTGAGCTGTGCCTGCAATTGTGGAATTTACTTAGGGTGCCACTGCTGAAAGCATTTTAATTGCTTGGTTTGTCTTTTGCCTTACCTCCTCACTTTTTCTCTTACCTTCTTTGTTGTGCTTCTATCTAGTTTTACTGAGAATGCTGTTACATGAGTTCATGTTCATTTCTTTAGGGCTCTGGGGAAACAGTATACATATTTATTAAGTTAGGACCTCACTGAAACTTCACAGTACCTAATACTGCATATTTAACAATAAATTTCTACCCATTTTGAAACCCACAGCATGGGATCCCTGGGTGGCTCAGCGCCTACCTTCAGCTCAGGGCGTGATCCTGGAGTCCCAGGATCAAATCCCGCATCAGGCTCTCTGCATGAAGCCTGCTTCTCTGCCTATGTCTGCCTCTCTCTCTCTCTCAATCTCTCTCTCTCTCTCTCTCTCTCTGTGTGTGTGTGTGTCTCATGAATCAATAAATAAAATCTTTAAAAAAAATGAAACCCACAGCATACCATTTCTGAAGACGAATCCAATGAACCTCTTTCAGGTTAGTCACCTAACCTGAATATTCATTAAATTTAGACTTTCTCATATCTTTTTACTTTGAAATGTTAATTTTCACTTTAAGACCTCAGCCATATTATGTGCCTCTGCCTAGTTTTTAGACCACAGCCCAATTTAAATTTGGGATTCAAACTTACTTCCTCACAATATCTGCCTTTTATTAATGCCACATCACTTTAGCTCCCTGTTCTGTTTGTTAACAAGTCTGTATCCAACTGAGTCTCTGTCACCTTACCTTGGATGGCATGTTTATGGCAATAGTGCAAATGTCCATTCACCTGGAAGAAAATGTTCTTTTTTATCCCCCTACATTTCCCTTTTAGAATCCCCAGGTACAAATAGTACTCAGTGGAACAATTCAGTGCAGTCATCTTATATGCCTTACATGTCCTTCTGTGTTAAATACAATGCGCATTTTGCTTCTTCTACTTATTGAGTAGCTATAGTTTGCCAGATATCATGAAAGAACATGGAGATACAATAGAGGGTTATTGCTCAAGTGGAGGAGACAGATAATAAATAAGAGAATACATGATAAGCAGGCAAATTATAGATTTTGGAGAGGGATACAAAACAAACAGAGTGTTATGGTACAGAGTTTTGGAGAGTGAAGGCTATTGATGGATGGCAGGAATTTACTTGGTGTGAGTCAGCACCAGAAAGGGCATGTCCTTTTTCTGAAAGATGAGAAGGAGCCAGCTGAGTAAAGAGCTTGGGGATGACACTGTGGGCAGAAGCAATAGCAGGTGCAATGGGAAGCCTCAAAAAATTTCTTGACATATTAAAGAAATTGAAATACTAGATGAGATTGAAGGGTTTGGAAGTCTCCTTATTACAGAGAACTGTGTAGTGAGTGATACAACAGGGTTTCTGTTCTTTTCAATAGTGATGATAAGCCATGATAAATTATCAACACTCTTTCCTGGCCTACTAAAAGGCCTACATAGGTAAAATGCTTTCCCTGGGCCAGAATTTGTGGCCAACGAACAGTATATTTGTGTAAAAACTGGGCTATTAAGATGATTAATTCACAACTCTAATTATTGGTATCCTACTCTTTCCAATGGAATCAAATAGACCGGGCTACCCAATATATTATGATATCCATAAAAAACATGGTCCTTGTGACTATAATGAATTTATTTATGGGGGACTTTATAGTATATTTGATAATAATTATTCAGTTAGTGTTACAATATCTGTTTTTTATACTTTTATGAGAAAGATGATCACATTTGTTAAAATATATGTAGTGCACTTAGTAAAAAGGTGACTTTTACAAAGAAAAAAATATACATTTTGTTAGAATCTTTAAGCAGTATTACAAATGTAGTCCCTATCCATAAGATGAGGAAAATAACACAAGCCTTTGAAAATAAACTCAAATACTCTTTTACCAAATGATCATGAACATATATCAACACTTATCTGCACAGGTGGTTCTTGTACAGGAAACAGCATAATGCACACTTTGACTAAAGGTCACAAAGGAATAAATAGAGTTCTTTTTGAACTTGACAATAATTTATTGAAATGTAGCTTACTTTAAATAACAAAGTGGCAGTCTAAGCCTCAAAATTCTCCATTGTATACACTCATTTCACTGACTTGACTCATTATGGAGATAAACTGGTCCTGACTGAAAGAGAAGGAAGTTTGTGTTGAAAGATGTATTGCTAACCCCTTTGTTAGTACTAGCATGAGATGCTTCTCAAGAACACTGGTCTGAATGTTTCTTATCTTTAGGGGATCCAAACAGAAGAAGATATCCAACAGTCAGTGATTCAAGAGTCTATCTATCTAATATATTTTAAAATTAAGTTTAATGTAGAATTTGGGCAAATCTCAGTATAACTCTATAAGATGTATAAATTATACCTTAAAATAAACTGCTAGCTTTTGGGGGTGCTTCAATTCTAATGGAGTTCTTTGTCCAATTTTGGTTTCTTACTGGATTTTTTTTCTGATTCTTGAGTTGAGGTTTTGTTTTTTGTTTTTGTTTTTATAAAGTCAATACAACAGCAAAGATACCATAAAAAGTAATTTTTACTATTTTATTCTATGTGTGGATAGAAAATATATTTACAAATATAAGCAACATAGTATTCTACTTATATTTTTAAAAATTTATTTCCTGGGATCCCTGGGTGGCGCAGCGGTTTGGCGCCTGCCTTTGGCCCAGGGCGCGATACTGGAGACCTGGGATCGAATCCCACATTGGGCTCCCGGTGCATGGAGCCTGCTTCTCCCTCTGCCTGTGTCTCTGCCTCTCTCTCTCTGTGACTATCACAAATAAATAAATTTAAAAAAATTTATTTCCTAATAATGAGTAAATAATTATCACAGTACTTTGCATCAGGAATGACCTATGTACTTCATTTCATGTGTGTTCTGGGATTTATGTAACCACTTTCCTCTGGGTGAACCATAGTCTATTTCCATTTCTTTATTAAATAGAAAGCTCCAATGGACATCCTTATACATGTCTTTGTAAAAGTCTATGCTCTTAAGCATTGTAATATACGCTCTAAAACTGGGAGGAAACATCTTTTCAATGTATGTAGGTTATGTTTGACAGACAGTAAATGATGACTTAACCTCAAAGAGAGAGGTGACCTGGGGAGTAGGGTTGGATGTTTGATTTTCTTAAGGAGCTAAGCATAACATCAAATACTGCAGAAGATCTCAGTCCTACATCAGTGATGACAGTTTCCCCAGGCCACATCTACATTGATCTCTTTGAATTTATAAATATGAAAATGAGATATATAACTAGTCTATGAGGATAGGTTGGTATATCTCTAAATTTTTCTACCCATTTAACTGCTATATATCTTCTTATAGAGCTTGCTTTCTAGTTGTCCCTTTTTCCATATGTCAACGCTATTAGTCTAGATTTTTTTAAATGGTTCAACAGAACTCTTAATATTCCTTCTCATGTGAACAAACTTACACTCATGGCTTTGAATTTTGCATTTCTGTCTGCTGTCTATAGCCATATTCCTTCATAGTTTCTTTCAATAACAACTGGGATGTCACTTTTTAGATAAAGTAAAAGGGCTTTGTTGCTCTTCTGCTTGGTCAGAGAAGAAATGGAAGAGAAACCATCTTGGATTCTAAAAGTGTTTTGTTTAAAAATAACTCAGTTCAAAGCAAGTTTCTTCTTTTCTTACAGCTAAGTGTTTAAAAGACTGGAGAAAAAGAAGTGCAGTAATTTAGTAACTACAAAAAAGACAAGCTCCTTAACCTTCCACAGGTGTTACTTTAAAATGGCTTCTTTTGTTAATTTTTACAATTTAATATAAATCCAAATAGATATAATTGCTTTAGTTATTTTTCTTCAGGCTGCAAGTATAAAAGACCTATATAAAAGTATAGATAGGGATCCCTGGGTGGCGCAGCGGTTTGGCGCCTGCCTTTGGCCCAGGGCGCGATCCTGGAGACCCGGGACCGAATCCCACGTCGGGCTCCCGGTGCAGGGAGCCTGCTTCTCCCTCTGCCTGTGTCTCTGCCTCTCTCTCTCTCTCTGTGTGACTATCATAAATAAATAAAGAAAAAAAAAGAAAAAAGAAAAAAAAGAAAAAAAAAGTATAGATATACTATATAAAAGTATAGATAGCTATAAGTCCAGCATGCCAAAACATGTAAAAATGATATCCAAATAAAGGTAAAAATTAGGATAAATGGCTTTGAAGCATGTAAGTGTGTATTAAAAAAAGACACCTTTACAAAATGTATCAGATACAGGCAGCTATACTGAAAGATTGTTTATATTATATTTAAGTCATGTCTTCTGAATTTTAAATTTTAAAAAACCTTTTTTTTGTTCTCTAATGTATGGTAAAATAATCTATGAGTGATAAACTTTGTTGAGAGAAAGTCTAGTTTTATACATACACAGTCTAATAAAGTAACCATGAATGGGAATATAATATATTAAATGGAATGTTTCACTTATTTACTAAATAAATAGTATTCCTTCACACTAGGAAGGATAGGTAAAATAACATATACCCTTTCTTTGTTTTATGGTTAAACTTATCCAAAATATCAGCATTCAACTTAATTAGAGAATGACTTGACTGAATTAATTGTAAATAGTTAATGGCTATGTGAATGGAACTACTAGAAGAAACTTTATTTTTTGCAATCTAGAATCTACACAGAGGTCTCAGAGTAACCACTATTTGATAGGCTGAAAGAGTTTCCTTTTAACCACTCTATCAGAATTGAACAGTAGGGGACGATATTTCACTAGTTTGTGTAAACTCTATCAGCATTAAAGCTGAAAAACAGCCTTTAATGGAGCAACATAGCTAGCAGAACTAAAGGCAAATCTGATAGAAATTGATTAATTTAAACTCACTTTTGTTTAAAAATGTTTATTTTTACTTGTTTGTCAAAATCAGCTTTTGTTACCTGTAGAATATTTGTCTATACCCTCATCAGCATTTTTTGTTTAGATTTTATTGGAAAGGCATATTTATCATTAATGCTATTGTTACTACATCTCCCTGATTAGAATTCTCCAAAGGGGTAAACTTCACATTAAAGAGATTTACTTAAATTAAAAAGTTTTATCTTCTAGCTTTGCCAAGGGGAAAAAAAAGTCAAGAGTTAAAAACATATCATTGGGGGTAATATCACTGGTGATGCTTCCATAGAGTTTATACCTGTGCTTTCAATTCTATTCTGTGTAATAGACTGGGGGAAAAAAAGAACTTAATGAAAATTATATCTGCAATTGAGTCTCCAATAAATGAGAATTCTGGCAATGAATGGTTCTAGAGTTTTTAGTGGCAAAGCTGACTCTTGCAAAAATCAATGGCAAAACATAAATGCACATTTATAATTAGATAAAAAGAATGTGTGGTATAGTACAACATTCTGAAGTAGTGTTTTGTATGTTTTTGAAGTTTGATATGTATTCTTTTTTTCTTATATATATTCTATGCCAATAATGTCATGAAAACCAGCAGTAGGAAATTTACATGTTATTTTTAGGTAGGGAGTATTTATTGGTAATTATGTGGTTCTAGTATCAAGAATTTTAACTATATGTATTAATGAAATATTAAATATTAAAAGGTTTTAGCTAGAAAACTCATAATTTATTTTTTTCTAGAAATAGAATTTCTATTTACTTTCCCAAGAAATGATTTTGAAGTCCTTGAAGTATAAAACCTAATATGCATCTCAACGTTTCATAAATTTACTTGTGGATTAGAATACTATTCCTAAAAATTACAAAATGAATGCATTTAATTTATTAATAAAGGCATATTCTGTAGATCATTGTTAAAACAATATTTCTAATAGTTTAATTATGAAATAATGAACAAATCATGTAATCTCCATAAATCTTAATTTTTGTGATTGTTATAGGCCTAGAAAACCAAATACAAATTTTACCCACTTTATAAGTTTGCCAGTTACTGGATTGTTTTTTATGGAGAGTATTTTCTTAGGAAATCTGATTTGGCTGAAGGAGAATTTTACTGAAACATATCATATTAAAATGCAAAGATAATTACTATACAAAAGTAGGACATGGTTTGAGAAGAATTTCTCATACTGATCCAAGATTATTGGAAAATGTAAAAGACCTTAGAATTGCTACTAAGCGTCACAATTAATGACACATACATATGACTTGGATAAAGAGAGGACTATAAATAACAGATCAGCAAGAACAAAAGATGATTAAACAGGAAGTGAGACTATCTAAGTGGATGGACCAAAAGCAGCACTCAAATGGCATGCTAACTTTAACTTTTCTCCTCCTAAGAATTTTTCAAACCAAGAAGAAAAATTCTAGACTACTCGTATTACATACAGGATTTATTTTAATTTATATTTTCAGAACAAAAATTTTATAATGTAATGCAGTAATAAATTGTGTTTTTGTCCATGAAGGCCTTTTCAACAAAGCAAACACACAAAACATAAGCTACTTGGAATAATGAAGCTCATAGTCTTATTGAACACCATCAGATTCAAGTTGTTTGTCTAGTCCTAAGGAAACCCTCTAGACAATAGAAGAGAATTCCCTTCACTACCCTTTTAGAAGCATGTGTCCTTTGTTTTATGAGCTACTCGTGGCTATATGTGTGGAAGTTTAAAGGCACTTAGAATAGAGCTTTTAAATTGCACTAAATAAGAAATGAGTACCAGTTAGAGAAGTTTTCTCCATGGGAGAAATTTTATCCCTTGGGGAACATTTAGCAATATCTAGAGACATTTTTGATTATCACAAGTTGGGGGGATACTACTGGAAACTGGTAATAGAGGCCAAACCACCACCCCACCACCCCCATACACAACTTTATTAAAAAAAATAACAAAGTATTATCTGATCCAACATGCCAATAGTGCCAAGGTTGAGAAATCCTGATTTATAGGGAAGAGGAGAGTGTTCAGGAAAACAAAGCAAAACAAACAAACAGAACCCTCTCTGCTACTTTTGAGGTCAAGTGGAACAAGATAATAGAGAAATACAGAGGATTGTTTGGCTGGAGGCAGGCTGAAGAGTCCTGACAAGAGCCTGTTGGAGATTTTTTTAAATAGATATAAAAATTTGACCCCTTCTTGTGACTTACAGATCACAATTGAATTACAGATCATATTGAAGATCTGACTTACAGATCCTCAATAAAAGTACAGTGTTTTGGTTGTACTCAATTTCCCTCTGCAATCATATGAAGGGACTGAGTCTTACAATTAGTGCTAGTCAGTCCAGGAAGATGGAAGAGAACAAATGCTGTTTTAGTTGATAACTAATTGGTGCATACCAAGTCAATGATAATTCAATTATTGTAATATCGCCATGTCAGTTGATGAATAATTGTTATATTGAGTCCTCTGAGTTATCTTGATAACTGACTAAACTCCCAATACTTCTTATAATCAAGCAAATAAAGAATAATATCTGACACAGTTGGGGGCAAGAACTGGGCTTTGATACCATGGCCAGTGTCTTTTCAGGTGGTTGTGTGTCCCTACTATACTGGGGTTAAATATTTTGAATGTTACTTTTTGTTATACTCTTAATAAAATCAAACCTCAGTCTTCCAAATTTGGAACCTAAAGGACAACCCACACAGAAAGTCATATGGAGAGCAGTAAAAACCAGTCACCACCTCATAAATTAAGATCTTTCTATTGACAAGTTTGGAAGTATAGTCTTAAATTTATTAATGAAAATGGCAGGTTTCTGATGAGAAATTCAGTGTGTGAACAATCAGTTGTTAGTATGCTAGTTTTCTAAGTAAAGCTAAGATGTTTTAAATAGCATAATATATATTTGATTAGTTTAGGATCCTTGGAATGGAAATGCTTTGAGAAAACTGGCTAAGTGTCAAAATAATAAACATGTCAAGGAATGGAAATCTCCTTAAAAGCAAAATGAAGATGGGGATGAAAATGTCAGGTTTGGGCTGTACAAGTTATCAAATCAATTATCTCAAATGCATTTTCATTATCTAAATTTACTTGCTGTATTTATTTTTAAGAAATTTTTATGGTTGCCATAAAACATTGCATAGCACCTTGGATTGGTTTGCATTTTTTTTCTAAAGGAAGATCTCTGAAATTGTTGTAGTGAATAGCCATAGTAAGACAGAGGTCAGAAAGGAGTCTACAATTGTGTTCAGGAAGGTAAAATCAAAATATGGGGTGGGCCAGAAAATTGTGTAGTAGTAGCTACTGTACTGTGGCATTTGAACTTTTTTTTTCTTAAGCCAGTAGAAATTATTAATTGTAATCACTTCCATGAGATGTTCTTCAAGATGTATTATATGGTAGAGCTATTTAAATGGCATTTCAGTGAATACCAACCTGCATAACATATGGTTTTGAAGAGTATCAAAATCTACTACAGAGTTTGAGAGTAAAAAAAAAAAAAAAAAAAAAAGATATCTGACTTAAAGAAATGGATATTTAAGTGATGAGTTTGACAGTATAGAAAATGGCAATGTACCAAAACCACAGGAGACACCTGTTGGCTTTGATGATAAATGTTCAAATTAAAATAATTTTTATTGCTTACACTGATAATATCTCTAAATAAACTCACCTATCTAGATTGCTCTCATAAAAGCACATATATAGTCTACCATATTTGTTTTTAGAGTCTTAAAACTCCAGTGTTGATCTACATACACTAAGACACATTATAATCATGTCAAAAATCAAAGACTAAGAGAATTTTATAAATATCAAGAGAAAGGTGTCTCACGAAGTATGAAGAGCCACCATTTTTCTATCAGTGGATTTCTCAGCAGAAACCTTGCAGGTCAAAAGACAGTGACATGATTTAACCAAAATGCTAAAAAGAAAAAACAAATAAAAAAAACCCTGCCAACTAACAATACTGTATCCGGCAATACTATACCTCAAAAATGATAGAGAAACAAAATTTTTCTCAGTAAACAAAAATTGAGGGAGATTTTCACACTAGACCTATCTTACAAAAAATGCTAATGGGAGTGTTTCAATGAAATGAACAAATTCTAAACAGGAACACAAAACCAAATGAAAGTATAAAGCTCACCAACAAAGGTAAATTTATAGACAAATGCAAAACACTGTAAAACTGTAGTGATAGTGCATAAATCACTTTTATCAACATATAAGGTAAAAAACAATAGTATAAAATTAACTATAACTGAAATATATTCATAGATATGCAATATAAAAAGATATAATTTGTGATATCAGTAACATTAAGTGTTGGGAGAGATGAAAATGTGTAATTTCTATGTAATTGAACTTAAGCTGTTGTCAGTTCAAAAGAGATTATTATAATATACAATATGTTATATAAGCCCTATGGTCACCACAAAAAATGCCTATACAGATATATGAAGGAAATGAGAAAGGATCGAAGCATGTCACTAAAAATACCAATGAAACACAAAGGAAGAATGAAGGAGGAAAAGAGGCAAAAAGACAGAAAAAAATGAACAAAATGATAAAGAATAGTAACTTCTTCCCTATCAATAATTACTTTAATGTAAATGGATTAGACTCCCCAATCAAAAGATATAGAATAGCTATATCCAAGTATATGTTGTCTAATAATGGACTCACTTTAGGTTTTAGAACATGCATAGGCTGAAAATAAAAGGATGGACCAATATTCCATGCGAATAGTAACCAAGAGAGATTGGGATGGCCATACTTAGACAAAATAGACTCTAAGTTATAAAATCTAAAAAGAGACAAAGAAGGATATATAATGACATGAAAAGGTCAACCATATAGCAATTAAAAATACATAAGCACATCATAGCACTCACATATAGGAAGCAAACATTGATAGAACTGAAGGAAGAAATAGCAACACAATAATAGTAGATTTCAATACTTTCCAGGATAGAGCATCTGGACAAAAGGTCAATAAGTAAATGGTATTTGAATGTTATAGATCATATGGACCTCACAGACATATTCAGAACATTCCATACAATGGCAGCAGAATACACATTCTTCTCAAGTGCACATGGAACATTCTCTAGTATATATCATGTGTTGGGTCACAGAATAAGTTTTAACAAGTTTAAGAGGGCTAAAATCATACCAAGTATATTTTCTGATGCAATGAATGACACTAGAAGTTAATGGCAAATGAAAACTGGAAAATTCACAAACATGTAGAAATTAAACAGCTTTTTGTTTGAACAACCAGTGAGTCAATTAAGAAGTCAAAAGGGAAAGTAGAAAATAATTTGAGACAAATGGAAATGGGAATATAACATACCAAAACTTATGGAATGCAGCAAAAATGTACTAAGAATGGACTTTGTAATGATACACACCTACTTTAAAGAAGAAAGACCTCAAATACACAATCTAACTTGACACCTAAAGAACCTAGATAAACAAAGAAACAGAAAGAAGGAAATGATTATGAATAGAACAGGGGAAAAATGAAGTAAAGAATAGAAAAATAATAGAAAAAAGGGAAACTAAGAGTTGCTTCTTTGAGAAGATCAACAAAATTGACAATCCTTTAGTTAGATTAACCAAGAAAAAAAGAATACTCAGATAAAATTAGAAATAAAAAGAGGAGATACTGGGGTGCCTGAGTGGCTCATCAGTTAAACATCTGACTCTTGATTTCGGCTCAGGTCATGAGCTCAAGGTCATAAGATTGAGCCCTGAGTTAGGCTCCATGCTGGTCATGGAGTTTACTTGAGATTATCAGTCTCCCTCTCTTTTATCCCCTCCTCCTGTTCTCTGTCTCTGTCTCTGTCTCTGTCTCTGTCTCTCTTCTCTCAACTAAATAAGACACAAATTTTATGCCACAAATTAAAAAAAAAATACAAGAGACTACAATTAACCAACAAATTGGGTAATCTAGAAGAAATGGATAAATAACTAGCAGCATATAATCTGCTAAGAATGAATCTCAAAGATACAGAATATCTGAATGAACCTACAATTAATAAGAAGATTGGATTAATAGTCAAATACATGCCAACAAAGAAAAGTCTAGGACTAGATCTTTCACTGGTGAAATCTATCAAATATTTAATGAATAAATGTTAATCCTTCCCAAATTCTTCCAAACATTTGAAGGGGTAAAACTTCCAACTCATTTTATGAGGCCAATAATACCATGATACATAAGCAATAACAACAAAAAATCACTACATTCAATAATAACAACAAGCTACTATCTTTGATGATTATAGATGCAAAACTTCTCAATAAAATACTAACAAACCATATCCAACAGCACTTTAAAAGATTCATGCCCCATGACCAAATGAGACTTATCCCCGGGATGCAAGGATGGTCTAACATATCGAAGTCAATCAATATGATATATAACATTAGTGGAATGAAGGCTAAAAATTACATCTCAATAGATGCTGAGAAAGTATTTAAGAAAATTCAACATCTTTCTTGATCAAAAACATTCAACAACCTAGAACTAAAAAAAAAAAAAAAATTACTTCAACATAATAAAAGTCATGTATGAAAAAACCCACAGCTAACAGCAGACTCCATGATAGGAAAACTGAAAGCCTTTTCTCTAAGATCAAGAATAAAGCAAGTGTGTCTACTCTCACTACTTCTAATCAAAATAATACTAGAAGGACTAACTATAACAATTAGGTAAGAAAAACAAATTAAAGGCATCCAAATTGAAAAGAAAGAAGTATAATTATCTCTTTTACAGATGATATAATTTTATATGTTCGAGTCCTAAAGATTACACAAATATACATAATTCAGAATATAAAATCAATGTACAAAAATCAGTTGTGTTTCTATACACTAACAATGAGAAATTGAAAAAGAAATTGATAAAACAAACTCTTATTCATAATCTCATCAAAAAGAACAAAATATTCAGAGGGACATCTCTGTGGCTCAGTGGATGAGCATCTGCCTTCGGCTCAGGTCATGATACCAGGGTCCTGGGATTGAGTCCCACATGGGAGAGCCTCCTTCTCCCTCTGCCTCCTTCCCCCTCTTCCTCCTTCTCCCTCTGCCTATGTCTCTGCCTCTCTCTCTATCTCTCATGAAAAAATAGAATAAAATCCTTTAAAAAAACACAAAATGTTCAGTAATAATTTTAACCAAGGAGGTAAAAGACTTGTACACTGAAAACTAAAAATCATTGATGAAAAAATTTAAAAAGACACAAATGGAAAGACATCCCTTGTTCATGGGTTAGAAAACTTAATATTGTTAAAATATCCTTAGTATTCAAAGTAATGTACACATTTAATGCAATCCCTATTAAAACTTTGCCTAATGGCATAATAGGAATACTAATCCAGAATCTCATATGGAACTACAAAGGATCTCAAATTACCAAACCAGTCTTGAGAAAGAACAGCAAAGCTGGAGGCCTCACACTTCCTGATTTTATAACATATTACAAAGCTACAGTAATTAAAATAGTATAGTACTACCATAAAAACTGACACACAGACCAATAGAGCCCCAAAATAAGATTTTATTTATTTATGAGAGAGAGAGAGAGAGACAGGGAGAGAGAGAAGCAGAGACACAGGCAGAGGGCGAAGCAGGCTCCATGCAGGGAGCCCAACATGGGACTTGATCCTAGGTCTCCAAGATCAGGCCCTGGGCTTGAAGTCAGAGCTAAACCGCTGAGCCACCCAGGCTGCCCGAGCCCAAAAATAAACCCACATTTATATGGGTCATGCTTGGTCTTCAACAAGTGTTCCCAGATTACACAATGAGGACAGGATAATCTCTTCAACAAATGGTGGTGGGAAACTGGATATAGAAAGGCAAAAGAATGAAAATGGATTCTTAAACTATTCACAAAAATCAACTGAAATAGATTAAAACATAAACATAAGACCTGAAACTATTAAAACTCCTAGAATAAATTATAGGGGGAAAGTCTTCATGACATTGGTCTTGGCAGTGATTTCTTGTATAAAACACTAAAAGCACAGACAGAAAGCAAAAACAGACAAATGAGACTACATCAAACTAAAAGGCTTCTGCATGGGAAAGGAAACAACATAGTGAAAAAGCAATCTTCCAAATGTGAGATAATATTTGTAAACCATATAACAGATAAGAGATTAAAAATGAAAAATAAACAACTTAATTACAAAAAGATCAAAGGATTGAATATGCACTCTTCCAAAGAAGACATATATTACCAAGAGGAATATGAAAAGATACTTAAAAAACAAAGATACTTAACAATATCAAGGAAGTGCAATAAAAATCACAATGAGTTATTACCTCATACCTGTTAAATGCTTATTATTAAAAAAAAAAAGAAAACAACAAGTGTTGGCAAGAAGGTGGAGAAATTGGAATCCTTGTGCATGTATGTTAGTAGGTATGCAAAAGGATGTAACTGCTACAGAAAACAGTATGGAGGTTCATCAGGAAACTAAAAATAGAACTGTATGATCTAGAAATTTTACTTCCAAATATTTGTCCAAAATAATTAAAATCAGGATCTCAAATAAATATTTGTATTCCTCAATTCATTACAGCATTACTAACAATAGCCAAGAGGTGGAAACAATGTAAATATCCATGGATGGATGAATGGATAAAGAAAAAAATAAAGGAAGTATTACTCATCTTTAAGAATGAATGAAATCCTGCCATTTGGAACAATATAAATAAACCTTGAGTATATTTTGCTAAATGAAGTAAGCTACTCACAAAAGGACACATACTGCATGATTCCACCCTTATAAGGTATCTAAAGTAGTCAAACCCATTGCAAAAGAGAGTAGAATGGAGATTTCCAAGGGCTGGGGTGAGGGAGAAATGGGGAAGCTAATGTTCAGTTAGAGATCAGTCATGAAAGATAAAAAAATTCTAGAGATCTATTGTATAACATTGTGCTTGTAGTTAACAATACTGTACTATATACATAAAAATTATTTTTTTATAATTGTTTTTCTTATTTTAAAGATTTTATTTATTTATTCATGATAGTCACAGAGAGAGAGAGAGAGAGGCAGAGACACAGGCAGAGGGAGAAGCAGGCTCCACGCAGGGAGCCTGATGTGGGACTCGATCCCAGGTCTCCAGGATCCCGCCCTGGGCCAAAGGCAGGCGCCAAACCGCTGCACCACCCAGGGATCCCATAAAAATTATTAAGAAGGTAGATGTCGTGTTGTGGTTTTTTATCATCTTTAAAAAGATGAGGAGGGGACAATTAACCCATTGGTATAGAAGACAGACAACAGAGAAAGAATGGGCTATTTGGCCCATGTGGGCAGGTGTTCTTGTCATCTTGTTCACTAGTGTACTCCCAGGGCGTGGTACAGTAGTTTCACAGTGGTTTGGCTCAAAATATACATTTGTTGAAGGTGAGTAAGGGGGTGTCTGGGTGGTTCAGTGGTTGAGAGTCAGCCTTTGTCTCAGGTCATGATCTTGGGGTCCTGGGATCAAGTCCCATATCAGGCTACCCACAGGGAGCCTGCTTCTTCCTCTGGCTCTCTCTCTCTCTGTCTCTCATGAATAAATTAATAAAATCTTTAATAAAAAAAAAAGTAAGGATCTGCACTGTACTTAGGGAGAAAATGAAGAAAAAAGAAGCAGAACCCAAAACATTTGCAAAGATTATCCAGAACTAGGAAAATGACATACTCAACATATTCTTGAGAAAAAGAATAAAAGCTTAAATACCAAATGTGTTCTGACAATCTTTTGAATTAACATGATAAAGGAGACTGAGAAAATGGAGCAATACTTCCAGTTTTAGTAAGGTAAACCACTAATGTATCTTAATATATATTCCCTTAAGGTGTTGGAACTTTGATGTTGAATAAGATGTATTAAAATATGATAAATACAATAAAAATGTAAATCATAAAATATAACAAATATTAAAGCAAAACTATTTTGGCAAGGGGGAAAAATGAGAAAATGCATGGGAAGCCCTTATACTAACACTGTGATTGCCCTCAGTTTGAGAAAGGTTATTATTCCCCATTTATCTATAGCTTTAGGCTTTACTGAAAAAGTAAAAAGGCCTTACTTCACCAAGTGAAGTAAGGAGTTTAAATTGAGACCCTTTGCTTAAACTTGGGGCCTGAGGACCGCAGTCCCAAGAGACATGATAAAGACTCTAATGTCTAGCATAGTAAATTTCAGAAACCGAAATTCTAGGCCTAAATTTGACAGAAGTTTAGGATTCAAGTTTATGCTTTTTACTTGGTCCAACACACCAGATGAAAAATTAGCACCAACAACACATTGATTTTTAGCTTAGCAGAAACAAATGTAAAATAATTCTGGAAGATATTCATACAGATTTCTTTTTTAGAATACATATTTCTTTAAAATACATACAATTCTCTTTTTTTAAAAAAAGCTCCCTTAAACATGAGCTCACATACATAAATATGTTCACGAATAAATACATATGTGAATATATATAAACAATGTGTGAATATATATAAACAATGTGCTAGCAACAGATTTCTAAAGGAGAATAACTGAGCCACGAGAAATTGAAATTTCATAATGTCCATGACTTTATATCTATCATATATATAATGACAGATCATGGATATATATCTCTAGCTTGACCTCTACTCTGAATATTCATATATATGAGAATAATCATATGTAAATAGCCATAATATGTAACTATATTTATAAATATATAAATATACTGTCAAGGAAATATCTCCGATTGAATATCTGATGGCCATATCAAACTTATTTCCAAAATTAATTTCTTTTTTTCTTGTTTTAGGATTTTATTTATTTATTCATGAGAGACACACAGAGAGAGGCAGAGACATAGACAGAGGGAGAAGCAGGCTCCTTGCAGGGAGCCTGATGTGGGACTTAATCTCAGGTTGCAGAGATCATGCTCTGAGCTGAAGGCAGACACTCAAACAGCCATTCAGGTGTCGCACAAAATTAAATTCTTGACTTACATTCCACACTGGTCTTCTCCCTCTCTTTATCGTCCATGATTTCTGTCTCCTTTCAATTTCTTTATTCAAGCCATTTGTAAATCTTGTAAGTCAACTTTTAAAATACATAAAAAATTTGGTAACTTTCTACCACTTTTTCCAAGTGTACTCTAGGCCAAGCCATTGTTATCTCCTTGTACTCCTGTAGTAACTTCCTAACTTGTTTTCCTTCTTCTTCTCTTATCTCTCAATGTGTTCTTGACACATAAACTAAATTCATTCAGCAGGTATTTCCTGAACATCTACAATGGCCCATGCACCCTTCTAGGTTCTGACTATACATTAGTGAACAAAACACATTTTCTGTATATGTGGTATGTACATTTGTCCGGAATGATTTTTCTATTGTTTGCTCATGTCATTCTTTTCCTCAAAATACTCTAATAGATCCTATCTCACAGAGGACAAAAATCTTCCTGTAAGCATGAAGCCTTATACAATATAATCCTCTTGATTTCTGATCTCATCTACCACTATTTGCCTCTTACTCGTTTGATTTCAGCTACTGGTTTTCTTGATGTTCCTCAAGTATGTGAACCATACTTCTCAATCAGGACATTTATCCTTTTGTTTTGTGTGGAGTGCTGTTCCCTTTCTTCCTTCATCTCACTCAAGTCTCTGATCCAATTTTACCACTTTCAAGGCTCACATGAAAACTATTTTAAATTACACTCCTTTCTGATTTATTTTTCTTTAGATTATTTATAATGTCCTAACATTTTCTGTATTTATTTTTTATATATCCCTAGGCCTGTAGTTCCCAAACTGTGTATGAAGGTGCTCTGGTGCGCCACGGTAACTCTCAGGGACATTTTGGGATATTGTAAACATTTCAGAGAAATACAATGATACTTGATATGTTTCACAATCCACATAAACTGTACATTTGAGGAAAATTACTTTTAATGTTAGATCTTATACATTCTTTTTGGTGGCATCATATTTTTACAAAGCTGGGCTTTGGGTGCTAATGACAGTAATAAAAAAAAAAAAACTAAGTACCTTGAAATAATATTTCAGTGTAATTCCAAAGTTTGAACAGTGTTCAACAGCTGCACAGTTCCTATTAGTAATTGATTATGGTTATTAAAGAATGGAGTAAATTATTTTGTCAACATATGTGTATTATTATTTTAAATAATATGCTAGGACATAAATAAATTCTTTAGACCTGAGTACTTAAATGAAACTGTAAGGTATTTCTTTTGGACTGGAGGTGCTGCAAAAAATTACTAAGAAACTAAGTGTGCTGTGAACCAAGATGGTTTGGGAACCTTTGCCCTAAAGGGACATGGGACCCTTGCAGACAGGGACTCAGTATCTTTCGGCTCCCCTCTCCCCCATTTCTAAAAGAGAATGTATGTATACCAGCACTACAGCATTATTAAGAGGTAGCCTTGAAAGACAATGGTAAAGGGAAATCTTCCCAGTGAGAAGAACTTTAGATATTTTTGGTGGTCTATTTTATGTAGAAGAGATGGCCTCAGGTTCAGATTTATACTGACTTCTAGTGGCTAATAGGTTAGATGACTGACAAAATAGGATTGGAACTAAGAAACTAAGAAATCAGGGATCCCTGGGTGGCGCAGCAGTTTGGCGCCTGCCTTTGGCCCAGGGTGTGATCCTGGAGACGCGGGATGGAATCCCACGTCGGGCTCCTGGTGCATGGAGCCTGCTTCTCCTTCTGCCTGTGTCTCTGCCTCTCTCTCACTCTCTCTCTGTGTGACTATTATAAATAAATAAAAATTTAAAAAAAAAGAAACTAAGAAATTAGGTTAGAAGTATGTGGTTGGGCCTCTCAAAGGTGGCAAGGATATGGATATAGAAATTTTTCAGTAAATGCCCATCAGAGGCCATTTACTAAAATGTTCTCATTAAGTTGACAGACAAGATGACTTATCTTGGGGATGTCAGTTAGGCTTCTTCCCTAAACATCTTTGTTCAAAAGGCTTATATAGGAAGAGCCTGTGGAGACAGAGATTGAAGCTATATATTGGCTCAACAACATGGACTTCCTTTCACCAAGATTGCTCTGGCTTCTTTACCAGTTGAATTTTCAATCTGCCAATGTCAGAGAGCGGTCCTCAGCCCCCAACAGGGCATCATCCACTAGTGACAGGCAGAATACATTTGGCCTCTTCTCTCATGAAAGAGATTAGTGGTTGACACATTTTGTGGGAATTGGTTTTCTTGCTTTTCGGTAGTGTTTCTCCAGAGCAAGCATCTAAGGATACTAAGAATGCCTTACCTATCACCATGATATTCCATAAAACATTGCTTCTGATCAGATGATTTATTTTATGCAGAGGAAATACAACAATGGGCTCTCCCACAGAATTATCTGGAATTTTCATATGAGGCTCAATAGAAGCTAGCTTTCATCAGTCAGCTGCAGCAGCTTCAATAGAATGAATAGCCTGTTGAAGATTTGGTTGTGGTACCAGTTAGGAGAAAACACCCTGAGGGGGTGGGACCTTTTCCTACTGGATATGCTATTTGCCACAAACACTAGATATGTGATGGTATTGTCTCATATACAGAATTTGTTGTTCTGAAGGAGGTAGAATTGTTTCCTCATTATTTAACTAAATTACTCCCTGGAAAACATTTTGTTTATCTTGTCTGCCACGTTGGACTTTTGGTGTTGGAATATCCTACTACTTAAGGGAGGAGTCATCCTATCAGAAAACACCATCATAGGTCAGATAAATTGGAAGTGGAGGTCTCCCTCTGACCATTTTGCATATATTTCTTAACCTAAAGGCTGAGAGGATCACTATAGTAGTCAGAGAGGGTCATCCTAATTATCATTGGGGATATTGACTTTTAGCTTTACAACTGAGGCAAGGAGGATTTACTAAGGCATCTTTTAGAGCTCTCTTGCCTAATATTTCTGATCAGTAAAAAGCTATAATAACTCAAAAAAAGTAAGACCATCAAACTAAGACTTAGATTCTGGAAAAGTAGAGGTTTGTTTTACTTTGGCAGGGAAAGGACACCTTCCAGTTAAGATGATGGCTCAGCGAAGGAGAGCATGGAATATGTGGTGAAAGATAAAAACCAGGGGATCCCTGGGTGGCTCAGTGGTTTAGTGCCGCCTTCAGCTCAGGGCATGATCCTGGAGTCCCTGGATCGAGTCCCACATTAGGCTCCCTGCATGGAGCCTTGCCTGTGTCTCTGCCTCTCTCTCTCTCTCTCTCTCTGTCTCTCCCTCTCTCTCTCTGTGTGTGTGTGTGTGTGTCATGAATAAATAAATAAAATCTTTTTTTAAAAAAAAGAAAGATAAAAACACTGATTATCAATATGAACCTTGTGACTGTGTATAGAAGCAGGGCCTGTAACGGTAATGTCTTAGATGGCTATCTTTCTTTTCATTATTTTGCTATTTTTTGTATTTTACCCTCATTCTCTCATGACTTTATAAGAAGAATACAGTAAGTGAGCTGACATTAGACTGCCGTAATATGAAAAAGAATAGATTGACAGAGAAATGTGTGGATGGTACTGGATATTTTCAGTTTTCCCTTCCAGATCTCCACCCTCTGACCCCTTGCTTATTTCTTTGGAAGACTAAGCTTTATAGCCTTCATTACAGGACTCCCTTGCTTCTAGTTTCTGGTTGAGTTAGGTCAATGAGAGGCACCCACAGGAGGTTTGGGGGCAGATGATGAATGAGGTCCTGTCTCTTGCCTTGTTTTGCATTGGCAGTAGATTTATCCCTCTATTTAAGGCCACATATGCTGCTAGTTGGTTCTTCCTGTTTTACAATTACTGTTTTTGGGTTCCAGTAATCATTCCCTCTCCTTGTCTGTTCACATCTTGCGCTAAGGACAGGACCATTCCTTGTTAGTTTCCTTATCCCTCTCACACATTTATAAATGGTTCTTTTATTATATTTAAATTTTGCTGTTTAAATGTGCTTTATATTTCATACCATGACCCTGACTGGTTAAAACAGATATAAACAAATAAATTGGGCAGCCCCGGTGGCTCAGTGGTTTAGTGCCGCCTTCAGCCCAGGGCCTGATCCTGGGGACCTGGGATCGAGGCCCATGTCAGGCTCCCTGCATGGAGCCTGCTTCTCCCCCTGCCTGTGTCTCTGCCTCTCTCTCTGTGTGTGTCTCATGAATAAATAAATAAAATATTTAAAAACACAAAAACAAATAAATTTAACAAACAAACAAGTAATAATCTTGGTGTCATACGTTGGGATTCATTTAGAACACTCAAGCACAGTGGTTAAGCCATCTTACTCCAAAGCCCCTCTTAACCATTGCATGTGATCTTCAGGCAGTTTGAAAACATTGTTTTGAAGTCATTACTCTGATGCTTTTAACTCAGACTAAAGTTTGATTAAAGTGTTTCATCCTTTGCTCCTAGTTTATAAACAATTTCTTTGTTCTCTGCTGTCTCACTCAGGATGATGCAGTGAAATTGCACCTCATTTCACAAGCTCAGCAAATAACAGTCTATTTATCTGTTTAAAAGTTAACTGAAACACAAAGTAAGACCATTAATAACTAGAAGAAATAATGTCTAAGGCACTAATCAAAATAAAATATAGATGAGTTAGGAATTCATCATTAACTTATAGGATTTATATTTGAATTTTTATCAGTACATATTATTTAGGATATAAAGTTTACTGATTATAGTATTTTAGCTAAACCAATAAGCAAAAATAGTTCCTGGAGTATCATCAATAATATCGCTTATCTATTTACTAATGAATCTATGCACTTTCTAATTAGATTGGGTTGTATTCCATTCTGCACAAAATAATTACTTTTCCTCTGCATCTTGTTCCATATTCTCCATGAAAATAACAGTCTTTCATTTTCTTTGTATCCAAAATCTGAGTTTGAAACAAACTTTAAGCTCAAACAAATGGTACTGTGGTTATTGGCAAGAAAAGAAAGAATGGTGCAATGATGTGTAGCAATAAAGAAACACAAAATACTGAAAAGCATTTCAAGCAGGTGGTGCCACCTGCACCCATCTAATTCCTATCCTGACAGTCTGCCACCCACTTGTTAAAAGGATGGAGAACTTGATACTGGTTCAGTCTTGGTGGGGAAAGGGTCCTGTGGCTCTAGCTCAAGTACTAAGTCAGATATGGAAGAGGGGATTATTAATATTAGTGCCAGTGGATAATTTTCTTTCTGTGAAACAACTGTGGGGATCCCCTCAACAAATCTAGCTTTGATATTGGCAAGCTATCAAATGTGAGAATGGACACCTGTGGGCCAGGAATTCCCAGCTGTACTTGTTGCCCTGCTGTTCCAGCTGGCTGGCATTTCCTTATAAAGAGTATAGAAAAGGATCTGGATGAGGGGGAGGTAATCCATTAGAGAAGCTCAGCCTGCTCTGAAATCAAGAAATATATTAGGACATCATTTTAAAGGGTGTTATCTTTGGGGAACCAATAGAAGAATGAAACCAAATAAAGTTAGCATCTTTTAAGAAACTCTTAGGATGTCCTTTTTTTTTTTTTTCAATGCTGTAATGGTAGTGATGCTATGCTATGGTGGGAATGCTATGGAAGGAAATAATGTGAACCATGTTGAATGAATAAATGAGTGACTAAATCAATTCATGTGTGTTAACAGTTTTTGTTTTGTTTTTCCAAATCCAAAAACACCATAACCAGGCTCTGATATGCACAGTTCCACTTTTTCATTTTTTTAATTGGAAATGCTATTGTTAAAGATGTGATTCTGCTTGTCTTGGTATTGAGATATAAAATTTATCATAACTATTCCTGGCTTTATTGTGTTTCATCACTGATGAATCGCTTTACAATAAGTCTTAGATTCCCCATCATTTAATACTTCATGCATCATGAGAGAGGAATTGGGGTAATATAAGAAATCATAGTGGTAACTTTCCCAGTGCTGAAACACTCAGACTTCCTTGGTAATACTCATTTGAGGGTTTTCTTTCTTTTTTAAAAAAATAACTATCTCCCCCCCCCCCACCCAAAAAAAGGTAAAACCATGAGCACTTGAGTAGATCTGGCTATAGATATTGTTCCTCAGCAAGTACTAATTTGCTTCAAGTTAATTCATGTTAATTCTTTAAGTTGCCTTCTGGAGTAAAAATGCAAAGATGGGCCAGTTCTTAGCATTACCCTATGACCTCTGGTCATTGTTTTCACTCTGGCCAGTTATAAGAGAGGAAGACAGTCATAATGGTGGTGATAACTTCAGGTTCTAACTTAGCCCTTAATTTATCCATTTCCCAAACATGAGGTCATCTATGAAAAAGAATATTTATGTCATATCCTCCATCTACCTGAATGTTGCAAGTGATACCCATTATGGTTTGTGTGGCCATAATTATCTAACAATAGTAACTAATCCACGGAATTATCTCATCTTCTTTTTTTTTTTTTATTACCTCATCTTCTGTACGAACAGGTAAAAGATGTCTCTTGGAGAAACTAAAGTAGCTAGCATTACAATAGCAATTATTGAGCACTAACATGAGTTATCCAGGTTTGAAATGGTTAAAATTGTCTTTTATAAAGTAATGTGTTCTTCTGCTATTAAGTCATTTTGTTATTACATGTGTTCCAATCTTAGAGAAGGAAGAGCTTGACAGCCCTGGTGGTGTGAGGTCCAAAGTAGGATCTTGTTACTAAATTCCTTTTATAAGCCTAGAATTTCTTCAAGAAAATGAATGTCTTATGCTTCTGTATCTTAATGCATCAAAGGGGCATGTAATTTGTGTAAAACATCTATGTACATGGCAGCATATCAGAGTTCCACAGGAAAAATCTTTCTAGTAGGGATATACAGGGTCCAAAATCCTAAAAAACAAAAAATAACAATGGAAACTTTATATTCATTTTCTCGGCGACATATTCAGATTGTCTGGTGTGAAACAGCATTCAGCACCATACTTAAATCTAATGCCAAGCAGAGTAACTAATCTCAGCATAGTGGTGACAGGTGCAAGCCTTATGGCTTCTTACTGTAGGTTCACTGGGAAATAACACCTAATAATGTTGCCCAGGTTTGTACTGATTCAGAGAATCTGCTTTCTTATATCTTCAAGTCACTAATTTTCTAATTTTTTAGAATGATGTTCATTTCTTTACTAATTATTCATCTTGGCACAAATAATTCCACTTTTCTTTTTTTCTGCTCATCCTATTCTAAAAGAATTTTTGTTTACTATTAAAGAGGTAAGACTGTTTACCTACCATGATTACATGCAAAGCACTTTGAATTAGAATATATTTAACATATTCCCAAAAGAATAATGCTACCTAAAGCAAATGTTTATTTAATATTATAGATAAAAAATCAGGTGTGCACCATGACATATGTGAACAGATCCAATTAATTTTATTTTAATGATTATTTGTGCTATATATGCAAACGGCAAGGAGGCCATCATTTATTTCTCTATTTTTCCTGCAGTAATTATTTATTTATATCTTTAAAAACATTAAAAATATAGGAGGAGGTTATTCTTTTGGCAAAACATAGACCTAGAATTTCATTCGCTGGCTACCTTGAATCATAAGATACCTTTGTAATTGGAAGAAAAGGAAATACTATTTATAAATAACTTTTACTTCACAATCCAAACACACAGAACTACACTATAATGTAATAGGAAAATTCATATTATTTCAGAGTTAATGCATATCTTAACGGTTGCAGGGGTTGGGTGAAGGGGAAAAAGGAAAAAGGGAAAAAGAGCGTATGCTTAACTTAAGACTGTTGTTCCGAGACTGAATTATTCTCCTACTGGAATCTCATTCTTATTTTTACCTCTCAAGAAAGATTCTTCCTAATTTACTACTCTTATATCCATTACTTAAAACAACCCTACTAATTTACCTGCTTGCCAGTGACCATAGGCTATTCACCTACCTGTGATTCACAACATTTAAAGTGAGTATTTTTGAAAAAAAAAAAAAAAAGTTTATTTGACAAATCACAGGTTTTTCAACTCAGAGACCACATCAGATTATCTGGTGAAATTTCAAACAATAATATTTAAATCTTACACCAAGCTGATTAAATCAGAATCTATGGGACCACTTCTCATGGTTTGGTGTTTTTAGAAATCTCCCCCAAGTTGTTCTAAGTTAAAGAACATTGAGAACCATTGTGTAGTGGTGCAAACACCCAAGACACTTTGAAGAACTGTAAGAGCTCAGTATTTGCTGATTTATTAATCTAGAAAAGAGTAGAGTGAAGGGGGATAAAGTGGTTTTGCTGCAAAACGACTTGAAATTTATCCTATATGGTAAGTGCCAACCACTGAAAGATTTCTAAGTCAGAAATTGATATCAAATTTCAGTTTAAGAATGGTTATTTTCAGAGGTGCAAGGACTCATAACCTGCAGTCCATAGCTCCACTCAACATTCTGTGGATGGGCTTCAAATTAAAAGTTATTTCAGAAAATTTTGCACAGAAGGACACACACAGTTTCCTTGGAAAATTATTTAGTTTTACCTTCTCAAAGTAATATAACTTAAATTATATTCTCAAAAGAACAGCTTAAAATTGTTTAGAAATCATTAATTGTACTGGATCACTAGGGGACTAGATGTAGGAAAACAAATTAGAATTATTGCCCTTTTCTATAGATTTTATTTATCTATTTCTATAGATAATTTATCAGGGAAAATTGCTTCAGAATCTTAAAAATTTATTATCTGTTATTATTATCATTGTATCATTGTGTTTAATACAGGCTTCATGGGATAGAAACACAATAAAGACATTTATTTGAACACGTAATAGGAAGTCCACATGTAGGGTGGGTTTCAGGACAAGTTTATCTAATAACTCAATAACTTCATCAGCACCTGTCCTATCATCTATGTCCGTCTACCATGCTGAATGACTGCTAGTAACATTTCTGGATGTTAGACCTTCTTTTTTTTTTTAAGCTTTTATTTATTTATTCATGAGAGACACAGAGAGAGAGAGAAGCAGAGACACAGGCAGAGGGAGAAGCAGGCTCCATGCAGGGATTCTGATTTGGGACTCCATTTCAGGACTCCAGGATCACGCCCTGGCCCAAAGGCAGGCTGCTAAACCACTGAGCCACATAGGGATCCCCTGGATGTTAGACTTTCTTGTTCATGAGAGGAGAGAGTTGATTTCTTAAATGTCTTCCCAAGAAAAGAGGGATCTCCCTTCCCAGAAGCTCCCAGTTTCATTGACCAGAATCAGGCCAAATGCTCATTTCTTAAGCATTAAAACTCTGTGTCAAGTCACATAAGACTGAGTGCATTGATGTAACCAGAACTTAAATTTTGTAACTCCTAATGGACTAGCTTTTTTCAAGGCATGTGGACATGTAGCCATAAATTAAATTCTTGAG
Source organism: Canis lupus baileyi (assembly GCF_048164855.1). Taxonomy (NCBI): domain Eukaryota; kingdom Metazoa; phylum Chordata; class Mammalia; order Carnivora; family Canidae; genus Canis; species Canis lupus. The sequence continues at coordinate 63,604,735 of NC_132841.1, forward strand.
AAAAATCAAAATTTGTGAAGAAGGGAGAGAAGATATTCTTTCTTGATAAACAATATTTACCTCAACTCTTTTTTTAACAGAGTATATATATTAGTACTTTTAATTACTGTAATTTTGCAATATAATACATAAGGGAATGCTTTTGCAAGAGTAGAGTCTGTGGATTAATTTTTCAAGTCTTCTATGAAATTATTGAGTAATTTGGTTTTTTTTGAAATTATTGAGTAATTTGATAATTTTTCATAATACTAAATTTATTTAATTTCAAGATATATACTTTTCTCAATATCTAAGTTTTAGTATCATGACATTTTTCCTTTATAGAAATAATAATACTTAGCAGATAAAAAATTTACTTGGCAAAAGTACATTTGGTAATAATATATGGGAATTCTCTTGTTATATTCATTATAACTGGAGTTAAATTTTTTTTTAATTTTTTTATTATGTATCAAAATATTTAAAGCTTAATCACAAAAAATTAAAGTGATAAATGCTTTTATGTTCCATTGGGCAAAATTTGGGTCTCAAATGTTATATTAAGTAGATGATAATAATAATTATAGCTAAAACTTTTTGAATTATTAAATGCTTCCTCTTTGGCACCATACTAAGTCTTACATATGGCATGGAACTCTGGACACTTAGCGGTACATTTTTGATCAAGTGCTTGAGTGGGTGATAATCCATTTAGAGGTAGTGAGGTCAAGCTTAGCAAAGAGGCAGTAAATGCATGGTTAAGATTGTAAACTTTCTGTAGCTACACTTGTGGTGAGTATAATGTAATGTATGGACTAGTGAAATCACTGTGTTGTACAACTGAAATTCATGTAACACTGTCAACTCTACTTCAATGAAAATGAATTAGAGAATGTAAACTGTCTGGATTGAAATCTTGCCACCACCACTTATTCGCCATGTGAAGACTTGCAATTATTAAATATTATCTATGTTTTAGTTTTTCATAAAACTAATCACCCTCCTAATATAGTTATTGTGAAGATTAGCTTAGTAAATATAAAGCACTTAAAAAGAAGTCTGGCAAATCATATTGAAAACATTATAAATATATTAACTAATGTATAGTCAGTGTTCAAACAGAGAGACACACCACTATGCATGTTTCAAACAGAGAGAATTTAATACAAGAATTGATTACGCTGGTCATGACAGAGCCAAGATGCCACCCATGGAACAGTGGCAACAGAGATTAAGAAGAGCAGGAAGCTACTGTCACATCAAGGCTATTTGAAGGGATGTGGATAGGATGAAAGGCTAAGGGAATTCAGAGATAACGTCATTCAGGAGAAATTGTAGCTACACAGGAAACTGGTGGAAGCTGAAGTTTGGGAAGGGATGTGATTGCAGCTGGAGTAGCTGTCCAAAGTAGGAGATGAACTATCCTAGTTTCTCCTTTTCTCTTAATCTGCAGTTTTCAACCTATGGAACTCCTGAGTTACAGCTAGTGAGAAGTTAACTATGTAGGGTCCTTGGGAGCCTGCAGAGGTTAACCCTCCTCCCACCATACAGAGAACAGCTAAAGAATAAAGAACAGATCTGTGAGCAAACTGAGCCATTGCTGACATAGATACTATTATCACCTTTTAGGGTGATAGGTGACTTAGGGAGATTATAAGCCTACCCGCGGTCTATTTTTGTGTGATTAAAAAGATAAATAAAGTATTCATGTTTATTAATTTAAAAAACTTTACATGTAAATTCATTTTTCCTTTATATTGTTTTTAAGTTATTCTTTTCCAAAATACATTCTTATGTATTATTTCTAATTACAACATTAGGTAACATAAAAGGCAACTATAATATTCATTTTGCAACTGAAGGATTGAATGTCCAAGTTTATAATAAAACCTATTATTTAAATATCACTAGGGAAAAAACAATTAGATTTTTCTTGTTTCTATAAACTTGAGTCCATTTGTCCTAATAAGATCTATCTATCTATCTATCTATCTATCTATCTATCTATCTATCTATCATCTATCTATCTATCATCTACCAGTCTATCTACCCACCCACCTACCTACCTATTTATATTGTCTCTGCAGCTGTAGTTTTTCCTAAGAATTCTTGTAGTATGATTTTGCAACATAATGTTTTTTTTGTTTTGTTTTTACCTTCAAATTAATATATACGTTAACGATAGATTCCTTAAGAATTGGGCTGCATAATTTTTGTACTTTTGTTTTTCAAATTCAAATATTTTATTTTCAAATAGCCAAATTTCTAACCTCTCAAATTCTACTCAATATGCTGGAAACATTAAAAAAAATGCTGGAAACATTTACATAGAATAGAAGATTTGGTAAGTCATTTTTACAATCTAATGTAGTATTCTAACGGTATACAATAATAGACTAGGACACCAGTTTAACTACCTTCAATTTTTTCTATTAGCATTTCAGTCATAAGGGTTGATTACTAAGGTCCCAAGCCATGATATCATTTTTAGATACAGCAGAAGGTTAGGATTTAACCTTTTATGGCATCTTGGTCTATTTAAAAAGTAGATAATGACCTCTACAAGTTCGAAGGTTTCACCATTTAGAAAACAATTTTTTCTACCTAATCAGCCTCCACCTGTGAGAATGCATGACTTTCAGTATCCATTCCACGATTGCTTTCTTATATAAATCAGCTTAACACATTTAATACATACCTCAAGTTTCAGATTCTTTGAACATTATCTTAACTAATCTTTCCATTATCACAGAGTTGTACCAATTCTATCTTTGTTTCAAAGTAGAGAAAGAAAAGGTTCCTTTTATTTATTGTTACACACTTATGGGTGTCCCATACCGGGGTTGCTGGGCACCAAGAATGGATATTTGATGAAATGGTTTATACACAATATGTCACACAGTATCACACAGTAACTTTTTCTTTCTCAGGAGGCATAACATCCAGAGTGCCTGAGTCAAGGCTTTAAATAATAACCACCCTGTTGACTCTTATCCTTTATCACTAAATTGACCTTATTTTTTTTTAATTTTTTTTAATTGCCCTTATTATGTCTGCTTTGGTCTTATTTTATTTTATTTTTTTGCTTTGATCTTATTTTAATATCAATTTCTTTTCCACAGAGGCACAGACTCCCTTGTAGTAGATTCTATTATTATTTTTTCTGCATCCTTCTTTCCAATTAACTCTAGGCCAGTGTCACAATCATAAACAGAGTTTGCTTACTTTATGAAATTTCATACAGTTAGATACAGCGGGAAATTCAAAATCTTAGGTAAGGGAAAAATTAGTATTTGTAAAGTGAGTCAGTACCAAGTACATTGTTTGTACTACATAAGTGCTTGTTATTAAAATGTTTGCATATATAAATGGATTTATAGTGAGCAAATGGATTGAACTCCTAAGAATCCTCACTTTTGAACCAGAAAGTAACCATAATACAAAATATGTGTATATTTTCTATTAAAATAAAATTATTTTCTATAGAAAACTAACCTAGTTTAAATTTGATAAATAATTAAAGTCCCAGGCTTTTTCCCACCCAGAGACTCAGATAAGGTTTTTGACATATGCAGCTCTCCTGGGATGGAATTTAATGCTGGCCCACATGGTTACACCAGTGTTGCAGTTTCAACCTAGAAGCCGGTTATTTCCAGACATAGCCCACTGTCCATAGTTAATTGGTCCTATTATTATTCATCAATATAATTAGCCAAATACACTATATATGCTTTGGATGAGAGAACTGTTACCTATATCTTCATTACAAATATGCACCATAATGATTTGTATACAATTTTATTAATAATTAATAAAAAGCCTTGCTAATTATACAAATAAAGCAAAGAATGGTAGCTCTTTATGTATTAAATTTTTGTCTTCTATGAAAAAAACTAATATTAGTAAAATAGTTGTGGACTTAACCTATTGACAATGAAATAATAAAAGTGTCTCCTGAAGTTTTATTTTATACTTGTATATTTAAATCCTCAATTATGAGACTTGATAATGAGAATATACTCAAATCCTTGTAGAAATTTAAACAAGCAAGTTCCACAAAAATATATATTAATTCTAAAAATCTTTAATTGTCTATAAAGTAAAACTTTTACATGTAATTTATGTAAAACTTTATGTATAATTAAAACTTTTAAGAGCTAAATGATAAGAATTAGAAGTAAAATAAAACTGAATACATTTTAATATTTGTGGTAAAATTATTTCTATTTAAATGTCTTAATCATTTTGCATGCATGTCTCAATAGCGGATATTTTCTGAGTTTTTATGATGGATTTCACTTCAGTTTCTGTTTGGAAAAAAAAAATGGAAATATTCTGAGCTTTTACGAAGTAAAAAAAAAAAAAAAGAGTTTAAGCTCATAAAAAAAAGAAAAGAAAAAGACTTTGTGGTCCTGCTTAATGTTCATGTCATCAGTTAAATGAGATGTGACAGGACCAGTAAGTCTGGAGATTTTCACCACTAGGGTGATTGCCTTGAAGTATTTTGTCTCCTTAGAATCTCTTTGGCTCCATTTCCCAAGGAAGTTGACTCTATGTTAATCCTGTTGACTCTTTCACAAGGGTTTTAAATAGTCTGTGACCAACTCTAGGGAAGAGAATGCTTCTCTGAAGACTGCTGGCCCACTTAGCCACCCAGCCATCATCCTTCTCCTAGGAAAGAATGCTAATTACAACAAGAGATTGCTTGTATCTTAACACAGCGGTGAGAGTTGAAAGAGTCAATTACTTATTTAGGGATTGTGTATGAGGTTAAAGAGTATGCCCTCTCAAAGGTCTTTAAACTGAGAATTGCCACATTCAAAGAAGAATTGTCTTAAAACGGTGATGAAGCAAGGCAAAATATTTTCATCACTCGTAACACAATCATGCTTTATAAGTAAGCGGTGTTGGTTATAGGGTTATAGGGTTATAGGGACTTATAGGGATCTGGAATCTTTATCATAATACATTGGGCACATGGAATTTAATAGGTTGACCCTGAAAACAATTTTTTATTATTTTTATCACTTTATAAGCAACATTTAAATAACCTGCTATTGAATTACATAACGGTCAAGATTTTAAACTGTACCCTACTTTTGCTTCAATGATGAAAATACTGGTATTTGTTTTATGCATTCTTTCCCATTTATAACTTTTAAGGTAAATATTTTATTTAGCCATAAAATCTGTTTAAATCCTCCAAAGCAAGAATCTTGAAGAAAATGAACATTTTTAAGTGAATAATTTTTAAAGAAGAAAACATGTTTTATTAAGAACCCGGATAAGAATTTTAGATGACGAATGGCAATAGACTACAATATAGTCGGAAAGCATTTCTTATGAAGGGTAGAAAATGTCTCGAGAAATACTCAGCAGAAAAAATATACACTTTAAAATAATACTTTTATATTACTTAATGTTTAAATAAGTTTAATTTTTATATTACCATGATAATGATCCAGTTATCTGATTTACCTAGTTGTACTTCCAGTATGAATGTGATAAAATTATTACTATGCAAAACCCCAAAATCCCATATTTATAAAGCTTTCATCAATTTTACAGATCATTGATAGAGCTTCTGATTTCTAACAAATTTCTACTCAAGATGATTATGTTTCTCATCTTTAATTATTATCCTTTCTGATCTAATAAAATAAAACTGAAAAAAATTCTCATGGGATATATTCATAAAAGGTCTTTTCGTAAATAGTAATAATAGCAACTTAGACTAAACTATTTGTATGGAAAGGTAAAAGCTGATACTTCTTTCCAAAAGCTAGTTTTAAGCAAGAGAGCAATTTGAGATACTTTTGGTACATTCCAGAACTCCCCTTGGTCTTAATTAGAACAATTGAAAGAAACTGTTAATTTTGATCAGCTGGTGAAAAGCCCTGCTGTTGCAGTCAGTCATTTCTATGGAGTTCAACTTTCAAGTTCATAAGCAAAAGGGTTAGATTAAAGGATTTTTCCTCCCAGTAAATCATTAGCACAAATGCATCATTTCAAAATTAATACTTTAAGATTGAGCTGTATTTTAAGGTTATAGAGTTGCTAGTTTAAAATGTGACACACAATGTATAAGTAATTCATTTCACAGTAGGTTGTATATTTTTAGTTTCCATATTTAGAGCTAAATAGAATATTTTAATTTGTGGAAAATTCATCTTTTGGGAGCATATGCTGATATTCATACTATGTATCTGCATGATAATCAAAAAGTTTTGAGGAAAAAAGTAACGTAAGGAGGCCACACAATATGTTAGAAGGGGCTACAGTGAAGGGGAAAAATAAGGTAGGAATGTGGTAAGTGAGGGTGCCTTCAGCAACTTTTGTTTGTAATAAAAAATACCCCCAAAAAACATGGGACCATGAAAAGAGAAAGAAAGAAAGACATCACATATAGTTACCCACAGCAAAAAATGGAAACTCAAGATTTGTCATCGACTGTCATAGCAAGCAGAGAGGGTGTGAATATGTTTACCTGAGAAATTTGTCATTGATGATAGATGTATTCAGTTGCTAGTATTGTTGATTTGCTTTTCCTATATGGATGTTGATTATTATTGTTGCTGCATTGATCTCCAGCTATGTGCACCTGATGATAGTATATGCCAGGTGTTCTATTGGGATGGAAGAAGACAACATTGGACCCTCTGCATATGTTTGTTTTCTTTCTTTCATATTTTTTCCTCGATGACTTATAATATGTGTATTGTACAGTAGTCCATGTATATCTACACACATTAAATAGATGAATATTATGGTCCACAATTAAAATGATTCAGAGGCTACTGAGCTATATAATAATTATATTTCAATTGTGATCAAGGTCCCTTCAAGCCTAACTTCATATCATTCTAAGTATGTGATTGTATGACTGTTTATGTTTGTATTCAGATTAAATATATAAGTAATTTTATATCTGTATTACATGGAAGGAAAGTTTTCTATTACCTACTCAGCATCAATTAAATGCAAGTATCTGCCCACACACCTTTATTATCTTGCTGGCAATTGGGTGCATATTACATCTCACCTTTGAACATTATGATTATTATTTAATCTTTATTAAAACGAAATATTCCCTAAGGGGATATAGACATAGCATAATCTGCATATATAGTTCAGAAACTGTAGGATGTTGGGAGAGTTGTTAAACACCCATTTGTATTTCCATAAGCATCTATAAGTGGTAGTAAGGAAAGAAGAGCTAACATAAAAAGCAGCAGCAGCTGGATGAATCCATCAGGTATAGAGGCTGAGAGGAGTCAAGAGGCTAGATACCAGAAAAAAGTATGCAATACTACTCATCCTTAACTGGAAGGGTGCTCAGCACAGGGTGGTCTCAAGGACCATGCTGGTGAAAGTCAGCACAAACATTACCTCAATCATTATACACACTTCAGTTTTTCGGTCAGTGTAATACAGGTAACAAGAGACTATCTCCTCCTTTTTCCTCAGATGAAGTATTATGAGAACATAGACTTGTGTATAGTAAATTAGCAAGAACTTCCTGGAATGCTCAGTTCATAGTTTCTCTGTTTTGCTCTTAGAAGAGTAACTACTAAGGTATATGTGGCCATTTTTGCTTTTTAGTGGATGGAAGAGGGTAGTTCTTAAACCAAGCAAAGAGAGCACCTGGGGAAATACTTTAAGTGTGGAGCCTAGACTGTATCCCCAGATTCTGAAATCTCTGGTGTAGCCCAGAAGCCTGCCCTTTGGAAAAGCAACCAAGAAGATTCTGATGCAGTTATTTAAAAGCACTAGAAAAATACTTTTCTCTAATCCCTTGCTTAAAGTTTAAGTATGAGAAGGATTTCAGAATTCTGAACTTTTTAAGTTTTAGAAAGGTAATATTGTAGATATGCTATGTATGGCATAGTATAGTATACCCAGCAGGTCCCAGGGTAACACACCAGTATCAGTCATGTTCCAGTCAAGAAAAGAAAAATCTCACTAGATATTTCAGTAGAGGAAGTTTAATATAAGAGATTGCCTACACAGGTGTTGGAGAAATAAAAGAACAGAGAAGAAAACACTGAGGGATCCAAAGAAGGTAATAGCAAGAAGAGTTTATGAGAATTTATTTATTTATTTATTTATTTATTTATTTATTTATTTATTCATTCATTCATTCATTCATTCATTCAGAATTTCTTTATCTGGGAGAGAGAGTGCACAAGCAGGAGAAGTAGCAGAGGGAGTAGGAGAAGCAGGTTCCCCACTAAGCAGGGAGCCCGATGTGGAACTTTATCTCAGGACCCTGGAATCATGACTGGAGCCAAAGGCTTAACCAGTGGAGCCACCCAGGCACCCCAATTTATGCAAATTTAGAAGGTTAGGAAAAAAAGTATATCCCAACTCTAGCTAGGGGGGCTGATTCTGGAGGTGCCAAAAGAAGCTGGAAGCTGGATCCAACTATGGAAGGATTCTGTTAGGAACAGTAAACCAACAGAAAGAAGCAAGTCTCCTCTCCCATTCCTGCCTTTCTTTAGTGCCACTTGCTGATAAAACAGAGTGGGAAACCAGTTGGCGAAGGAGAGATGTGTTTGGAGGGTCTCAGCCCCAACTTTGCAAAGCCAAATATGGAAGCTGTATTGGAGTAAGAGACAGTAGTTTAATAATAGGTTATTCTGTCTATAACAAAATAAGTAGTTACCCAAGTAGGAACAATGAATAAATGGCATAACATCTCCTTAGTTGAGGTTTTGCAGCTAAATAAGTATGCTCCAAATTTGAAGAAAAAAAAATTGAGCCTTTTGGATTTCAAAGTTGTGGATAAGGCAGTATGTACTTGTACTGCTCTGTGTTAGAGGAAAGTACATTCTCTGCTTTCTCAGTGTTCTGGAAAGATTTTCCCTAAGCACACATTTTGCTCCTTTACTGACTGAATTTACAGAGGTAAAATGGATTCTTTGAGAAGAAGAGCTAGCACACTCAGATCATATCTGTCCTTTTTCTCCTCTTGAGTACAAACTTGACTCTAGAAAGAATGAGTTTCCTTCTGCTCCTGTATGTCATAAATCAAACCCATGCAGGCCCCTTCTGTGTAGAAAGGCTTTCCTAGTTCAGCTTTGTCTATGACTAGAAGGGAAGATAGGTAACAATGATATAAATATTTGGGGCTCTCTAAAATAACAATTGTTCAACGTAATAATGTAAATTACAAAGTTCATTGATGGAGAGGGCACTCTGCAAATATTTTCTGCCTCTTAATGGTATTATCCGATATTCTCCTTTAAAATTGTTGGTCCTTGGGAGATGTGTGCAGTGATGCTCCAGCTCACTAGTCAAATAAAGCATCAGGTGTGCTGAGATCTAATCTGGTTGGCCTTTACTCATTCTGGATTTGTTTTCTGAATTTGGAGCCTGGAAGCTTCTTCCCAATGTTTCTTGTATTCAGCTTGTGGTGTTGTGACCAGCACTTCTAGTGTTGCTGATATTTTGAGATAATTTCTGGAATCCATGATTCACACTTGGGAAATATATAAATGAAGTGAGAGAGATGGATCCAGGTTGAAGTCCTCACCTGTGCATAGAGTGAAGTTTCATGCAGGAAAATACTGAAGGAGCGGCGGTAGTACCAAATTTGAAAGCAAAGGAAGGTGTTTGGGAACTGGAGGTCTGTGGTGGAAGTAAAACCTTTGTGAAAAGGAGCTTAATCTCTTAGTTGGTAGTCCTTTGGACTGTGAAGGAAAATCTATAGCAACCTTGAATCTTTCATTAACTTTAACCATTCACCACCTTTGCTAAAACTCCACTTATAAATAGCCCTGATCCCTGAATTAAAAACTGTGTACTATGTTTATTTGTCCAGCCAAGATAGTCATTTTGGGATTAACTGCGGGGATGACTGATAGTGAAATGGTGGCTTTTCTTATGTACATTTCTTTGCAAATGCCCATGGAGAGGAAATGGCATCTTTTTAAGGGAATTTTGACCTTGGGATTTTGGGTGATGGCCAGTAGTACAATGAGTATTAATATGTAATAAAACTGAGAGTAATTGGTAGGATAAAAACATGGACAAATAAGAGAATAGAGGCAGAAAGTCAAATTCTTCTATGCTAGAGGATGCTGACATAAAAACCAGGTGAGTTAATGCCCATGTTACCCAATTAATGCAATAAAATGGTAATCTGAAATCAAAGCTGCTAAATATAGATATACTTTCTGGGATCCCTCATAGCTCTGGATCTGCACAAATACTGTTAAGGAATACAGATATTGGGCATGGAAAGGATTTTTCCTAGTCCATAGAGAATTTAAGGAACCTGAAACTATTGTCTACTTGCTAGAAAACCTTTTTTTTTTTCCTTCCCAATTCATATAGACCCAAATGAGGCCATACACATTGAGACAAAGATATTGGTAGAGGAGTGCAGAGATGGGGAACAGAAAGAGACCAGGTGCACAGAGTAGGGAAGATAGAGAAAGTTTCCATACAGGCCATATCAAAGGTGAGCTAAGGTTTTCTGAACGTATCTCTACTCTTCTAGGAGTTTAGTGATCTTCAAGTTTATTATGAAGTAATGACTCTATTATGTTTCTTTTATATTATCTTATTATAATCTCCAATAGGAAACTGATCCCTGGGACCAGCTAAAGGGAGGGAGAAACCTACTACTTATAGTTAAAGAGTATCAAGGACAATGATTATTTTCATGTTTGAAATAAAAGCCATCAAATATACATATTTTTTAGATTTAATTCAATCTTTTTAAGTTCTTCAAAAGCTCCTTAAGCCACTTAGAAGTCAAAACATTTATGATGTTAATGAAACAAATAAGAATTTCTCATTTTAATATAAACTTATATGTACTCCTATTTTTATAGATAAGTAGCATTATCAGTGTCCTTGGTTATTCAGAAAGAAAAAAAAAAGAAAGAGAGAAAGAAAGAGGAAATGTACCTTTGCTCCAGCAAATTAAAATATAAACTGTAGACCAAAGCTAAAGCAGCGGTGTTATCATTTACTCAATTTTAGATTCTTGGGATGACATTCTTCTTTGGTCATTGTATAAATTGCAGGGTCACATTTGAGTTGTAAGGATGGAAATAATATCACACAAATTAAAATCCTTTATATTTGTAGATGACATCATTGCCTGCCTGCTTTGGCTACCTGTGCAGAGGTTAGGGTGGTTGCTCACCTATGAGGGGAGAAGATGATCAATAACCTTCAGTTTTCAGTGATTGTGAATGTCTTCACTCTTGAGTAGTGGCTACAGCAATAAAAAGAACTGTGCTCTTGTTAGCCTCTCTCCCTCAAGGTCCCTTTATATACCCTCTCTTTTGTTTCCCCTCGCTATAGGCAAACAAAGCAAAACAGAATAAAAATAAAATAAAACAAAACCAGTTGTGGGGCACCTGGGTGGCACAGTTGGTTAACCCCCCAAGTCATACTTTGAGTTCAGGTGGTGATCTCAGGGTCGTGAGATTGAGCCCCACTTGGGGCTTGCTCTGTCTATGGAGGGTATTTAAGATTCTCTCTGCCTCTCCTTCTGCTCCTCCCCTCTCCCCTGGGCATATGTGCATGTGCTCTCTCTCTCTCAATAGTAATAGTAATAATAATAATAATAATAATAATAATAATAATAAACATCACCATTTGGAAGCAAGTGGACAAATACAGAATGTGAACAGTTTATTTGAAAACTGACTCGGTCTCTTTAATTATTCATAATAGCCAGGTCAATCTGCAGACATTTTTTTGGATTAGAATTCAAACAAATTTACTATAGAAAGATGTTTGATGTAATTGGGGAAATTTGGATATGAACTAGGTATTAAAAGTATAATATAGGGGGAAGCGTTGGTGGCTCAGCGATTGAGCATCTGCCTTTGGCTCAGGGCATGATCCTGGGATCCGGGATCGAGTCCCACATTGGGCTCCCTGCATGGAGCCTGCTTGTCCCTCTGCCTGTGCCTCTACCTCTCTCTGTGTGTCTCTCATGAATAAATAAATAAAATCTTTAAAAAAGTATAATATAGGTAAAATGCCATGATGTCTGAAGTTTGCTTTAAACTACTTCAGTATGCAAGCAAATATGGCCAAATACTATCACTTTAATCTAAATAGAACATAGGGGATTCACACTACTGCTTTTACAATTGAAAAAATCTTATAAAAAACATAAATCACATGAAAGAAAATTTTACAGCTTTCAGAGACCTGCTTTAATTTCTTTACACTACTTAGAGTCACCATGTGCTATGCTGAGTCTGCTTGGGATTCTTTCTCCCTTTCCCTCTGGCCCTTCCTCCCCCTAAAATAAATATTTAAATCTTTTTATAAAGCAACACAAAACCATTTGTTCTGTTTATTGACATAATTTCCTGCTAAAGTTTAATAAATACATATTTGTTTCATTTTAAATATGCAAAAATGGAGATGATATACTTATATCACAGGAGTTTGTTTTTTTTTCTTTGATAGATTATATAGCATCTCTCTAAGCTGCAAGCTGATTCTATGTACTAAAATCAATCTTTTAATAATATAACTTTGGTTTTATGTAACAGGATACCAGGAAAAAACTTACAGAAAATACTAGAAAAATGAGCAAAGACTAGGTATGTGTATATATATATATATATATATATATATATATAAAATTTATTTATTTGCAAGAGAGAAAGCATGCTTGCCAGTGTGGGGAGGGGCAGAGGGAGAGAATCTTTAAGCAGACTTCTCATTGAACAAGGAACCTGATGCGGGACTCGGTCTCATGACCCATGAGACCACCACCTGAGCCAAACCAATAATCTTATATACTTAACCAATTGAGCCACTCAGGCGCTCCAGGTAAACTTATTTCTTAATAATTACCCTCTTGAACTTATACTACTGCTAGAATGTACCACATGATGTTCTTCTACTGCTTCCTTGCACCTACATACCTTTATTTATGAGATTCTCTGTCTAGAAGGTTCTTTCTATGAATGTCCATATAGTTAATTTATCTGTTATGATTTCACTCCAAAAGTTTTTCTTATCTCTCACACTTTAGTTTTACCCTCCTTACGTTGTATTATAATAACCTGTTTCCTTATGTTGTAGCATTGACTTTTGGTTTCCGCTTTAACTTGCAAAGAGATTGGAATTTATCACTCATATCCTTACAAAAGAGAAAAAATGGACAACCTGAAAATCAATGACTTTTCTTTGATCTGTCAAAGAATTGAGGATACAGAGCAAATTGCTACCCCCCGCCAAATTTGGAGAGACAGACTCATACCAAGAGACATGGTTGAGATCGGCCTATTTGGGAGCATAAATTGCTGTAGCCTTATACTGGTAGGAATATTTAAATCTTAATTTTTAAAAAAGTATTTATTTATTTGAGAGAGAGAGTGAACGAGCAAAACAGCGAGGAGAGGGAGAAGCAGGCTTCTTGCTGAGCAGGGCGTCTGACATGGGGCTAGATCCCAGGACCCCGGGATGATGACCTGAACACCCCTTAAGGGTTAACTTTGACAAGTTGTTGGAGTCTGAGTGTCAACTGGCATAACTTTAAAAAACTCCTAGAGTTACAATCTTGTGGGAACCACCCCCTTTTATAAGCTTTACATCTAGCAATTACCCTCCCATACCTAAGTTCTCATAATGAAGACATGAGAAAGATACCCTCACAATGCTGGCAGGGAAAGAAGTAATTATGAAATATGTCCAGAACCTTTTCCATATAAAAAGTCTATAAAAAGTTCAGGAGAAATGGCTTTGCCAGTATTTTATACTAGTTAGAAGAGGGACATTCCTCCTCCCATTAGACAAACTTGTAGCCTTGCTGTCTCATCTGAGGAAGGAGAAACAAAATTCAAAGAAACAATTATGAAAAAATACTTAAATGGATCAGAGATTCAGAAAAATAAATTAGGGGTCATGTAGGCAAGGAAAGAAGTAGAGAGCAGAGGGAAAAAAAGTTATGCCCCGGAAGAAACACTTGTGAATGTCACAACCCCAAGACACAGGCCTACTAAAGGTGGTGAGACTCAACTAGAGGAATATAGAACACTCTCTAACTTCTACACATTCTTACAACACCAGTAGTCCTTGAGTATAACAGTGGATTACAGGTGAAATACATTGGTATTTCAGTTGAAAAATAAATAGGGAAGCCAAAAGTCAAGAGGGGAGACAAAAATAAGGACATTAGAGGACTCTGGTAACCTATAACTGGAACAAACATTAAACATAGCCTGACTCCTAGCCAGATTACCATACATTCTCACACTAAATACTAGAATACCTCACTTTTTATTATATGTTACACATGTCCAGCTTTTTAATAAAAAATTACAAGATATGCCAAAAGGCAAGTAAAAACAGTATGAAGAGATAAAGCAATAATCAGAAACAGACTCAGACATAAATGTTGTAACTGTCAGACAGGGAATTTAAAGTAGCTATGACTAATGTGCTAAAGGAGCTAATGAAAAAAAATTAGACAATAAGCAAGAAAGAATAGTTAATATAAGCAGATACATGAAAAATTTAAGAAAGGTTTATCAAAAAGAAATGCCAGAAATAAAAACACTAACAGGAATGATGAATGCCTTTGATGGACTCAACAGTGTACTCAACACGGCTCAGAAAATAAGCTTTTCTAGGCCTGAAAATAGTCAGTAGAAACTTCCCAAGCTAAAAAACAAAGAGGGAAAAAAGACTAGGGGAAAAAAAGAAAGAAAGAAAAGAAAACTGACTGTACAACGGTTTTTAAAAGTGTAACACACATTGCCAGCATACCTGCCCTGGAAGAAATGTTCCATTTTTCATGCAGAAGATAAATGATAGAGGTCAGAAACTTGGATCTCTACAAGGGAAAGAAGAGTATTGGAGAATGAATTCATTAAAACAAAATACAATCTTTTATTTTTCTTCTTATTAACTAATCTAAAAGATAACTTCAAGGAAATAATAACAATGTTTTGGGGAGTTACAGTGTGGATAAGTGAAGTGAATGACAATAATGTCACAAAGGGTGGGGAAAAGGGATTGAGAATACTCTGTTATAAATTACCCATACTGTGCTTGAAGTGATTTCATTAGACAATCTACTCCTTTATCTTAAAATTTTCTATTGAAATATATTTATCTTTGGAGACCTGCTGTGAAAGAAAAGATTTTTGAAGTAGATAAATTACTCTCCAGTGATAAAAGCAACATGATGACCATTTAGATGATCTCTATCATTGATTTTTGTCCAGCAAAACCGTACAGAAGAGTATTGTAACTATGCAAACTCAGTGAATTTCCAAGGGAATTTCAAGAGGTCTCAAATGAACTAAATCTATT
The DNA here is from genome assembly GCF_048164855.1 of Canis lupus baileyi. Lineage (NCBI taxonomy): Eukaryota > Metazoa > Chordata > Mammalia > Carnivora > Canidae > Canis > Canis lupus. The sequence goes on from NC_132841.1 coordinate 63,620,017, forward strand.
TTAACTAGTATATGTAAAAACTTACTTTTCTGGAATACCACCATTTGTCCTCCCAGGGTGATACTAGCAATGGCCTGAATCCATAGTGAGACAACACAGTTTTTTAAACTATCTTGTCCTGAGCTAGACTCAAAAACTATTATCTTCTATGACTGACAGGACCAACTTGAATTTAATTTATTTCTCCAGCAGAATAATTTTATATAAACTTAACCTAGTGGTTCACTGGAAATTGATGTTCTGCCCTGCGATTAAGTAATAGCAACAACAAAAAATCCTAATCAGTATTAGAGCATAAACATATACAAAGTATATGAGCCTCCAATCACTAACAGGGAACACATGAGGTACTATCAAAAGTGAATTCATTTGGCACCGACAGGAAACTGCGAAAGCTCTAAATATAGATTAATTTTGTATCTATGTTTATAATATATTTAGAGTATATATATTCTCTCTATATATACACACATATAAATACTATGTTCACACACATATGTGCGCACATATACCAAAGGATAGTGAAAAAAATATCACCCACATAATGACATTTAGGACAGATACTGACATACACTTTTAAGAGTTACTTACCCTTAAATCATAGACCTTCAAATATTTATCATTTAAGAATGAACATAATAAAAACTGTAGAAAAAATGTTATCTTATTTTTTTTCAAAGCTAATTTTAAAATAGAACATACAATATTTGCATAGGAAAGCTTATTTAGTTTTATTTTCTCCAGCAGTTATTTGCCAAAGCTAATTTATACTTCCAAAATAAAGTGGACAAATTCCAAGACTACTTGTATAATATTTAGGCAACACGCTTTTCACAGGGTTTACATAAGAGTGTTCTTTAATGTAAATGAGTGGGGAAGCAGAGGGCAGTGAGGGAAAGACTGGAATCTTATATGTGATCTAAAAAGCACTTCCATTTCCCACTTTTCCCCCTAGTAAATGAAGACAGGATGAATAGCTAAAATTACTAATTGGTTTACTGATCAGTTGTACTTTGTTCGATTGATTTGCAATTAATTCTGGTTTGTGGTGCACTGAAGAAGAACGTTGGCGCCAACCTTTGAGGTGGCTGATACTTAACACCCTGTTGGAGACTGCAGGGCAGGGTATCCATACTCGGTCTGGAAACAGCTCCTAGAGCCTCTCAGGAAGAATTGCTCTGCCCTATCTTTCTAGGGAAAGTGGGCTCATATTATTTGTTTCAAGTAATAATAAAATGTAAGCTTTTTAATTTGATGTTTTTAATTAGGAACAAAAATACCACATACAAACAAGTTGGGAGTATGAGTCCTTTTGCTCATTTTCTTCACTCTTGTGTGTACTAAAAACTCCACATAGAGTCAGTCAGCCCCATACTATGCACCACACACACAATCCCAGTTGGCTAAAGAGAATCTGATGAGCTATTCTAAGGAAAAAAGAATCGATGAAAACTTAGTATTAAACTTTCTAGGTTAATTTTAAATGTAATTTCCATTTTAAATATCGGAGCCAGAGGCTGAAGAAATAAAGCTATAATTTGAGATTACCATTATCAGATAACCATGGGTTAAAAGTGTGCAAGGCAAAAAAAAAATGCCTTATTAGCCATCATGACATTGTGCATTTGCTGACTCTGATAATATTCTTTCCTGTCTATCCTCACCCGACCAAGAAAATTGTCAGTGCCATGCCTTCTGTTCTCAAGCGATTTTTCATAGTGTCATTTATTTACCATATTTTCTATAATCAGGAATATATTGATGTCAATACTGTAAAATTATATATGATCTTGTTTAATAAGAATTAAAGTGGTAACAATACATGTTTTTCCGGTTCTACAATCTAAAATCCTCCTGTATAGATATAAATTGCAAAGTTTTCACAAAAATGTCTTAAACATTATTTGTATGTTTTCATAATGGTACAATGTGTCTCACACTAACTGCTGATTTTCTGAAATATGTGAACATACTTTCACTAATATCTGAATAGTTACTGTTTCACGATTGCATTATTTATTTATGTATTTATTATAATTTATAATTATTGTTAATTATTGAAATGTATTTATTCATGAATTCAGTAGAATATATCAAACTTCTAATTTGCGTCCCAATGCTAAGTAGTAAAAATACAAACTCAAATTATGTCAGGTCCTTAAAGACAAAATGCACAAAGTTCATCATGAAACAGGTGGAAACAGGTGAGATAGTGTGCGATAAAGGGCTGGTCGAGGTATTTATAAGGAAGTCTTTAGGAGGAAGGACATCTAAACCCAGACTCAAAATAAAAGGGTCTATGAGCTAGAGGAAGTATGATGGAGATCTGTTAGACAAGAAGTGAAGGAGGAAGTGTATCAGTCAATGCAACAGAAGAGCAGTACGTGAGAACTCAGGAGATCCTGATACAGTGAGGAAACTCTAAGTAGATTAATATAACCAGACAAGGGTTGTGTATGTTGAGCATGGGGGAAGGGTGGCAGTGGGTAGGTGTTGATTGTAAAAGAAAGGTTGAAATTATAAAACAAAACATTGGAGATAAAAAACAAAGGCCAGATTTTGGAGGGCTTATTAGTCAAGCTAAAGAGTTTGAAGTTGAGGGCAAATAGAAAATTTGACACTACATAACATGATCTGATTTTTTAAAGTATGCAAAATAAATTAGAGATAAGAACAAAACTGGGGTGAGGGAGACAATTTAAAATAAGTTGCTGTAAATCAGGTGAGAAATTACAAGAATATGAATTAAGGATGAAGGAATAAAGGGAGGATATGGATTTCAGAAGAAGAGAGAAATTATAGGATATGACGGTAGTTTAAGTAGTAGGTTAGTGTGAGAAAGGGAGGAGGCATGAGTGACTCAGGAAATCTGAACTGGTTAGATAGAAATACAGGAAGTTTAAGGGCGATGAAATGAAGAGTTCGATTTTGCATGCATTCAGTTGCAGTTTCAGGACATTGGTGGTCATCTAGTATGTCAGAGCTCTGAGGAGAGAAGTGGGTAACAAATTCCTTTGTAAAACATGAATAAACAATTTGTAAGTGAATCCATGGGAGTGAGTAGATTCAGTGGGGGCTGGTGGGATGTGGGAGTTGAAAATGATGAAAGAGAGCCAAGGACAGAATTCTGCAAACATGGAGAGTTTAAATATTAGTGAGTAACTTCACGAAGACATCAAGTGATTACAAAGTGGAACAGAAACCTGTAGGAAGGACGTCATGAAGTTAAATGAGGACAACATTTTAAGAAAGCAGTAGCAGCTGAGTCGATTCCTAGAGAGTCAGCTATTATCACTTAGATGGTTCCTTTCTTATAGAATATGCTTTCACTGTAAAAATATCTCTTTTGTAACATTTGTAACCAAGGGAGCCCTGTATCCATAACAAAATAGTTCTCTAATAGTGAAAGGGAATATAAGGGAAGGGGGAAGAAATGTGTGGGAAATATCAGAAAGGGAGACAGAACGTAAAGACTGCTAACTCTGGGAAACGAACTAGGGGTGGTAGAAGGGGAGGAGGGCGGGGGGTGGGAGTGAATGGGTGACGGGCACTGGGTTTTATTCTGTATGTTAGTAAATTGAACACCAATAAAAAAAAATAAAAATAAAATTAAAAAAAAAGGAAAAAAAAAACAAAAAAAAACAAAATAGTTCTCAGTACTAAATCAGGTATCTCTCAGATGGTCTATAGAGATCTGGACACATGATTGGTATTCAAGTGATTTTTTTGTTACTCAGTATCTTATTACCAATTCAAGTGCTCCCTTCAGCAGCACATATAGTATCTTACCAAGTCAAAAATAAAATGAAGGTTGGAGAACAGAATTTCCTTTCATTTAGTGAAAATTTCAAATTGCAGACTTCATTTGTAAACCATTTTTCAGGCTATTAATTTATTTATATTGAATGGATTCTATTTTAATGTGAGAATATGGTCATTTAGCAAAGTTTATTTGTTTGGTACCACCCCCTCACACACACTTTACTAAGATAGAATTGATACATAACATGTACATTTAGGGTGTGAAATGTATTGATTTGATACACCTATGTATTGATAATGATTACTACATCACATTAGCTAACACCTCCATCCTGTCACATAATGACCATTTCTTTTTTGTGGTGACAGTACTTCAGATCTACTCTCTTAGCAACTTTCAAGTATATAATATGGTATTATTAACTATGGTCATAATGCTGTACATTAGATTCCCAGAACTTGCTCATCTATAACTGGAAGTTTGTACCTTTTGACTAACATCTTCCCATTTCCTCCCTTTTTAGCCCCTTGTAACCACAATTCCATATCTGATTCTATGAGTCTGCTTTTTTTAGAATTCATATATAACTTGTATCATTTAGTATTTGTCTTTGATTTATTTCAGTTAGCATAATGCCTTCAAGGGTCATACATGTTGTTATAAATGGTGAGGTTTCCTTCTTTCTCATGACTGATACAGATTATGATATTATATAGCTGTAAATATAGTTTGCTGGATCTATTTTTAACTTTTTGAGAAACCTCCATATTGTTTTCCATAGTGATTGCACAAATTTATATTATGATATTATATAGATGTAAATATAGATAGGTTGTTGGATCTATTTTTAATTTTTTGAGAAACTTCCATATTGTTTTCCATAGTGATTGTGCCATCAACAATGTCCATGAGTTCCTTTTCTCCCACAGTTTCATCAACACTTATTTTTGTCTTTTTGATGATAGCTATTCTACTAGGTGTGAGGTGATATCTCATTGTGATTTTGATTGGCATTTCCCTGATGACTAGTAAGATTTAGCATCTTTTTATGTACCTGTTGGCCATTTGTATGTCTTCTTTGGAAAATTACCTATTCAGTTCCTCTTCCCATTTTTCTAATTGGATTGTTTGTTGTTGCTGTTGTTATTTTCTATTGAATTGTCTGAGTTTTTGTATATTTTGGATATTAACCCCTTATCAGGTATGTGATCTGCATATATTTCCTCCCATTTCATAGGTTGCCTTTTAATTTAGTTGATCATTTCTTCTTCTTTGCAGGAACCTTTTAGTTCTATGTAGTCTCATTTACTGATTTTTGCTTTTGTTGCTTGTGCTTTTGGTGTCATATCTAAAAAAGTGTTGCTCCAAAAAGGGGAACCCTCTTACACTGTTGGTGGGAATGCAAAATGGTGCAGCCACTCTGGAAAAGAGTAAAGAGTTCCTCAAAAAGTTGAAAATAGAGCTACCCCATGATCCAGCAATTGCGCTACTAGGTATTTATCCCAAAGATACAAATGTAGTGATCCGAAGGGGCACCTGAACCCCAATGTTTACAGCAGCAATGTCTACAATAGCCAACTCTGGAAAGAGCCCAGATGTCCATCGGCAGATGAAAGGATAAATAACATGTAATATATATATATATATATATATATATATATATACACACACACACACACACAATGGAATATAACTCAGCCATCAAAAAAATGAAATCTTGTCATTTGCAATGACATAACTGGAACTAGAGGGTATTATGCTAAGGGAAAGAAGTCAACCAGAGAAAGACAATTACCATATGATCTCAGAAGAAGGGAGGGAAAAATAACAAGACAAAATCAGAGAGGGAGATAAATCATAAGATACTCTTAATCATAGGAAACAAACTGAGGGTCACTAGAGGAGAGAGGATTGAGGGATGAAGTAACCAGGTGATGGACATTAAGGAGGACATGTCATATAATGAACATTGGTTTTATATAAGACTGATGAAAAACACAACAATTTTAAAAAAGAAAGAAAAAAGCATTGATTGCTCCAAGACTCGTCAAAGAGCTTTTTCCTCATATTTTCTTCTAGAAGTTTTATGGTTTCCTTTTATATGTTTAAATCTTTAATCCATTATCAGTTAATTTTTGTGATTGGTGCAAGATAGGGTTCAATTACATGATTATCCAGTTTTCCCAACACCATTCATTGAAGAGATTATCCTTTCCCTATTGAATATCCTTGGCTCTGTTGTCAAATATTAGTTGACCATATATGTGAAGGTTTATTTCTGGGTCCTAGATTTCTGTTCCATTAGTCTATATGTCTATTTTTATGTCAGCACCATACTGCCTTGATTACCTTTGTGATATAATTTCATTTATTTTTTTAAAGACTTATTTATTTAATCATGAGAGACAGATTGAGAGAGAGAGAGGCAGAGACATAGGCAGAGGGAGAAGCAGGCTTCTCACAGGGAGACTGATGCGGGACTCGATCCCGGATCCCAGGATCATGACCTGAGCTGAATGCAGGTGCCCAACCACTGAGCTACCCAGATGTCCTGTGATATGATTGTAAATAATAAAAAAAAAAGTGTGATGCCTCCAGCTTTGGTTTTCAAGAAGGGGTTTATTAAAATACATTTTTCCAACAGCATGTAATCTTTAGATTTTCAGAGGGTAAATCCTAGGCCATGGATATTCTTTCACTGAGGAAATTGATTCTCTGGTCACAATTAGAGACTCCTTTTAATTTTAATTTTAAGTTTTGATTTTGGACAACCATCCTAACTCAATCATGTTTTTACGCTTTCTAAAAAACAAACAAACAAACAAACAAACAAACAAAACCCCCAGCATTTACAGTTTCACATTTTTATCAGTCTCTGAATATCAGTAGATATATTGATTAAATAATCATGCCCATTACTTAACTGTATTTATAAATGTGTGTTTACAAGTATTATTTGGACACTGAAATACCTCTAAAGTCAGAAAGCAATGACAATCAAATGCATTTCAATAAATGTAGACGACTTCTGGGGCACCCAGGTGGCTGAGGGGGTTAAGCGACTGACTCCTAATTTCAGCTCACATCATGATCTCAGGATCATGAGATCGAGGCCCAAGGCAGTGGGCTCTGTGCTCAGCAGGCAGTCTCCTTGGAATTCTCTCCCTCTCCCTCTGGTTTGCCCCACCTGCTGACACTCTTTCTTTCTCTCTTTCTCTCTCTCTCTCTCTCAAATAAATAAATCTTTAAAAAAGGTCAATAAATAAATAAATAAATAAATAAATAAATAATAAATAAATAAATAAATAAATAAATAAATAAATAAAAGCACAGGGTACCTGGCAGTGTTATTGCATAAATGCAGGACAATGTTAATGTATCATTAGTATTATTCACATACAACCTTGCTCTCTTACATGGGTCAAAACGAGTGGCACACACCATGCACTAAGGCTGATACTCAATTTATGGTTCTTTTTTTATCAGTAAATTGAAGAGGTTTGGGAAAACAAGTTGATTTACACTTCTCAATAATGTTTCTTTATTTTTTGTTTTCCTCTATCTTTTAAGATATACCTGATTGAAAAACAATGCAAATTCTCGAGAGACTTTTAATACCCACTTAATACACTATTAGCACTGTGATTAGCAATACATTACTAAAAGTACACTATTAGACATCTTTTCTTATCTTTTTGATCTAGACATCACCAAGTTTTCTGTATACTTAGTCCCTTTTGGGAAAAAATAATGCCTAAAGTAACTTGTAGCAATTTGTGAAATTAATTTTAAGGATGCATGCTTCTTTTTCTCCCACGTATTATTTCAGAAAAGTCATTTTGCTATGAAACAAGTTTCAGTGAGTAAACAAAGAATGTGTTCTGATTACTCCATTTAAGTTTCAGTTGACACCAAAAAGAGTCCCATCCCACTTGGAATATATTTCACACAAGAAATACCTATTTACACTACTCTAGTTTTAATTTCAGTATAGATCAATTTTCACTTCCAACATTCCTCATCTTGAATCTTACTCATGTAGTTTATTAGCACCTGATAATGGAGGCTCTCTTTATAAATGGACATTTGTTTCTTTGCATTAGGAATGTAACAGCATGCTCCAGATGTATAACCAAGAAAGAACAGAACAGGGCAAAAAATAAGTTGTTCAGATTTAATGGAGCTAGTAAGTTAGATATTTGATTTGAAGTAGTGAAGAACAGTGATCAGAAAATGAACTCCAGACTGTTTTAGAGTACATTTTCACTACTATTGTGATCTTGTTTCTGCTGCTGAATGAGTTTCCAGCTTCATTTTAAATCAGATACATTAAGGACACTATAGTCATCGCAGAGCATTCCTATGGGAATGGTGAGAGGGTTTCTTAACTCCTGTGTAAAAGCTATCTGTCACTTTATCTTATTGAGCTCACTTTACTGATACCACACCTGCTTATATAAGGGCATCCATACTTTGTCAGAAAGGCTTGTGTGGTTAGCAAGGATGGGAGGCAAGATGGAGGAGCGAGGGAAATGCCTTTGTTAAGTGAATAAGATTATTCATATGATTTTTAAAATCCTGTATCTATTCATTGTGATATTTAGTTGTACAACTTAACTGGGAGAGCATGAATCCTTATGAGACAGTTTTCTGTCTTATGTCATAATTTAGTCAGCATACCACATTATTAATGTTATGAATCAAGAACCCTGATAGTGGATCTAAGAAATCTATAGTTCTATTACTTGATAATGAGAAAGCTGCATGTTCTAGTAGTATTTGAACTATACAGTCATTTACTATTAAATCAGCCTGCATCCAAAGACAATAGTTGGTGGAGAATATGTTAATGAAACAGAAGATGTAATTGCTAAGTTCAAGGAAAAACTACTTATATACCACATGATATTGATGATGAATATATAGGACCAGACAATGGAGAAAGCCACCATGAGGAGAGAGAGAGAATCACAGAAATACAGGAGTTGAATTAAATTATGAGAGATAGTAGAAACAGTGGGGAAATGAATCATTGTATCTTTTTTATTTCATCCTTTTAAAATGTATGTTCTTGAAAATATTTCATCCTTTTAAAATGTATGTTCTTGAAAATAGATATGGTGTTTTAAGACAGCATCATCTGCATAAACCACATCACAGATCTGTGGCCCCCTACAAACCTGAATAACAATAAATGCCATGCTTAATAAAGACCACTTGAAGGGAAGAGGAAACCTCTGGGGGAAAAGCACTCCAAAAATGTAATCTGAACAAAGCAAGCTTTTGAGAAATATGGCTGTTCAGGTTTAAAGGCAGAGCTAAGGTGTAACCATCCCCATAGGGACAACTAAATTAACTGCAGATCAAGAAGCAGGTAAAGAGGACATGGACAAGCCATAGTATCCCTAACTGTTACAGACAGGGAAGAGGAGTACATTTTATGTATGACTTGGAAACCAGAGATAGGAAGAATATCACAAACAGAAGACAGAAAATTAATGATATTGTTAGTAAATTAAACATTATGGCAGGCCCAATGTTCACACAATAGAATGAGCATATCATGCATATGGTAAACTGTGAGTTCCCTGGATTCTGGAAGAGTTAAGATCTTAGGGGGAAAATGATAGAAGTATGGCCTGATGTTTTGGTAGTTACATTTGTAGGTGCTATTCCAGTCTCTTCCATGAAACTCCCAAGAGTTTTCCAAAATCCATCAAGAAAGTGGTTAAACCTGGAGCAGCAGGGTCTTTAGGGCCCTGTCTAGATCTCAAGTCATCTTCCAGTCTGATTATAGTGCTAATGCTAGTGGCTTAGTTATTATTTTTCCAATATTAGAACATTGACATATATGCTTTTTAAGATAAAAAAATCTATACCAAAATGAAAAAAAATGGTCTAAGAAAACTTAGGAATAGCACAGAAATTTCTAGACTTGAGCAATTGTAGTGGTGTTATGTATTGTTAACAGAAATTAATTTGAAATAGAACTCAATTGCAGAGGCACCACAAGCATACACTGAAAATGGGAAATTTCCATCAGTATCTACAGGTACTCTATGTCTACCACTAAGGTAAGTTTGGGGGGTGATGGGAATGGGTATAAAATATGAGTAGCAAATTTAGAAATCTTACAACTGCATTTTTCTCATTCTCATAATGGTGGAGTATAACCATGCAACAGATATTAACAAGGAAATGATTAGGTTTCTAGTGTTTTCAAGCAGACATTTTAGAATGGGTGACAATATGTATATCTTTGATTGTGATAGAATTTGGCCCTTTCTAAATCCTGAAGATTGCATTCCATTTCTTATACATGCCATAGCTACCAAAACATCAGGCCATACTTCTGTCATTTTCCCCTAAGATCTTAACATATTTTACTTTCATTTTTGTTTTTTCAACCTTCTTTTGGGAAATATTTATCCATTTAAGTTTGTGCTTTCCAATCCTCCTTTTCTCAATGTTATTTCAATACGTTTTTTTCACATAGCCAACAGTTGGGCTTATTAGTATTGTTTTGTGGTAATAATAATGACTTTTATTATTATTTATGTCAGATTCCAACTAAAAGCCCACTATAGTTTTCATTGTCTTTAGGATAAAACCAGAAAATTTTCAAAATCTATCTGTGCCACTTACTTTCCAGTTTTTCCTTGTCCATCTTACTGCCCTGTGACCCCAGCCTTTCACCCCTCCACACGCATACACACTCTTTGTTTAGGACAACTTATTTTATTTTTTTAATATGTCACATGATCCTTAAATGTTAGGATTTTATACCAGATATCCCTTCTGCCCCAAATACTTTTAGCCCTCCTACTTTTCCACTCTTGACTAATTCTGACTGATTCTGAAGATCTCAGCTATTTCGTCTTGAATTCCTTGTCTTTTCTGTGAGTGTATAGATTGCCTTAATGAAGGCCAAACACTATCATGTCTTGTACATACTTGCTTGATAAATATTAGTTAAATAAATACATGAAGAATGCCCCCTTGACATCCTGTACTCTTTCAAATCAGTTTACACCATGACTTTACCTAAATATTTTTCTCCTCTGTCAGAAGATATGTCCTTTCTCCTGTTCAAGACTACTTACTTCATAGGACCTCTGGTTGCCATTTCCCCAAACCCTTTTTTTTAAGATTTTATTTATTTATTCATGAGAGACAGAGAGAAAGAGACAGAGAGAGGCAGAGACACAGGCAGAAGGAGAAGCAGCCTCCATGCAGGGAACCCGATGTGGGACTCGATCCCAGGTCCCCAGGATCACGCCCTGGGCTGAAGGCGGCGCTAAACGCTGAGCCACCCAGGCTGCCCATTTCCCCAAACCCTTTACACAAAACCATCTTTCATCAATAACTCCTTCCTACTTAGGTATCTTCAAATTCTCCCTATCTCCATTGGATCTTTTAGCATCTTAAATATTAGTGTAAGAAATAAGTATACTTATTACTTAAACATGAAATAGATATACCAAATTGTCAAAAAGAAAATCAAAACAAAACAAACCTAATCATCCCATATTATAATATAAATATATATTTGTATATGATATAAATATAAACCCCACCAATAATCCTAATATTACGAATATTCTTTGTGGCCAAGCATGCTATGTTGAAGGACCAAATTAAGCTACTCTAATTGCACTGCTTATTGATTGAATCAATTTGATACATAACAAGAAGCAAGAGGAAAGAGACGGGAGCAGTTTACACACTTAAAAGAGGGTATGGAAAATGGAATGATGATACTACCTAATCCTGTGGTTTTCAGTGTTCTTAGGCAAATAGGTGAAACTAAGGTTAGAAGCAAGTAGCTTGTGAGACATTTTAGATAAACTAAAAACAAGTAAAGTATATGTGAGCCAACCACAGGAGGAAATGATAAAAGACCAAGTAAATGCTAAGTGTTCCTATATTCATCAATCTCCCCTAACTGATGTTAGTGTGGATGTTATGACCAGAGTTGACGGCAGGCAAAGGAGGTCAGCAGATGAAACCTATTTGGAACTACTTTTGCTCTATTAGGGGAATGCAAGGCTCCCTCAGTACAAATCCCACTTCTGTGCCACCACTCCTTAAGCTGCTTCCACCTGGAAGGTCTGTCCGTCCACCTTTGTCTGGGAAATCCTCACTACATTTTAAATTCCTGGTAAAAATGCTTTCTAAGAAAGCTTCTTGATCTATGCTCTTGTAATTCTAATTGCTATTGTAGCAGATGCATTTTTTTCTATGATATTTAATAGAAAATGTTTTTCAGGTAGAAAATTCCCTTATCATATATTAGGTGTATTTGTATACCTGTAATATATTTCCAGACAGTTTGAGTTATTGTTGAATTTGTTTTCTGTTAAACCACCTATCAAATGCTGCCCTTTGTCGAGGATATGTGTTATCTTGGACATTTTTTGCAAATACTAGTATTTAGATTTTAGAGAAAACATCACAGTTTTATTTTAGTAGTAAATCTAGGTGCAGTGCCTACTAATTCAGTTTTGCATTTATGTTTCTTCATTTATATGTATATATTATAAATAATTGGCTTATTTATAAAAATATGAAATTTATTATGTTTTTTGCACTAGAGAGATAAAATGTTACTTTAACTTTGATTAAGACTAGCTTGAATTATTTATTTAAAAGAGAATCCCATAAATAGGAAGGGAATCAAGGGTACTTTCCATATTTAAACATTCAATAAAAGTTGTTCAAGTGAAAGATTATTAACCAAATATTTCCTCTTTAAAAAAATCATCCACGTATTTCATGTTTTCTTTTTATTAGAGTGAACTAAGTTACTTCAAGGAAGGTTTGTGAGTTTCAGAAATTGTACTTAGTGATTTAAAACCATACAGTTAATTGCATAGTTAAATATATGTCCCTAGGACCCTCTGAAAAGGCATGGTCTTAAGACCCATATAATATGCTCCTATTTTCCCAGTGCTTGCTTATCTGCTTTTTATCAACAGGAATTTTACAAGGTTCTTATTTTTGCAAGCAATTTAATACAGAGTTGTGAAGAAATTGCAACAAAGTACTTTGATTTTCCAACATTCTAGAGTACATTCTCACTCTTGTTTTTGCTATACTTTGGCTTTCAAATAATTGGTCAGTTTTATTTTTTTAAGTGCTCCTAGTGTTTCCTAAATCAATCATCTGATTCTCTACTTACGGCTTTCATGTAATTGCTTCTATAATTTTAGATAAAGGAATAGAAAAAATTTAGAAAAATCATTATATATTTTCAGCTCTGCATCTGAGAACTTAAATATATTCCTCCTTATTCCATTTTATGTTCCAGTTTCTTCATAAATGTGTTCTATGTGTTGCATGCCAATTGTATAATGTATGAAATTATTTTCTAAACTTTTGGGTGTTGTGTTTTTTCTTTGCCACTGAATAAATTATTCTAAATTTAAATCTGACTAAATTTGGGATTATTTTCCTATGAAACTTAATAATAACAAATTATAATAAACAGGGGAGTCAAAGACCAAAAAGTGTGCTTGCCTTCCATATTGAAATATTCAGTAAATATTTGTTAAAGAGAAAGATCATTAAAAGGAAATATCTTTCTTTCTGTACAGTTTCCCATAAAGGTGAGCAGTGGATTAGTAGTCTGGGGTTTCTTGAGTTTAATAGCCTAATAGACTTGACATGGTACTTTGTAACTTTTTTTTTTAACCTAAAACAAATACTTTCTCTCTCGCTCTGTACCTGGAAGTGTACTCAAGCTCACCAAACTGTATTTTGTATGCGTTATTCATTTTTTTACTCGTTTAAAAAATTAAAAATACAAAAACTCATAAATCCCTGCCCTTGAAAAGTTATACCCCAACAAAATTATCATTCATCTTAATTCATTGGCTCATAGGAGAGAAAGAAGTGGAAGGTTTGGAAGAAGATGTTCTTGAAATATAACAGATTTTTAAGAAGCATTTGTATCTTACTAATTAATCGTATGACACAAGATGAGTGGGTTATTTGTTTTTGAGCAAATTGAAGTTAAGAGGCAGGCAAATATTTGATTCCATGATGAAAAAAGAAGTAATAGTGGTTAAGAACTGAAAATATTACATGTATTTAATTTCCTACAATTAATAAAAAGTAAAATTTCTCCTATTATATACATTATGGGATGCACACATTTTTCCAACTGTTCATACATAATCAGTTGATAAATACTTATAACAAAAGACCAATAATGCATCAATGAGCTTGGGGAAATGGTGATAAAAATAGGAGAATAAGGAACGCCTGGGTGGCTCAGTAGTTGAATGCCTGCCTTTGGCTCAGGTCGTGAGATCGAGTCCCACATCAGGCTCCCTGCATGGGGCCTGCTTCTCCTTCTGCCTGTGTCTCTGCCTCTCTCTCTCTCTCTATGTCTCTCATGAATAAATAAATAAAATCTTTTAAAAATGGGAGAATAAAATTAGTAGTAAAACAGACTGAACTTCCATTCTTACTTGTGACATGTACAAGTCATTAATACTTTCACTTGATCTTCCCTTATGTTTTTAGAAAGGTTAAATAAGAAATGACATATACATGAATTACTTTCAGTATTTAATAGAAATTAAGTTTATTAATTTAAAATATATAAATATATTTTAATTACCCCTACTGTCATTTTCCTTCTTTGGACATTTTTTTCCCCTTTCTCCTTTACCTGTTTCCACATATATATAGATTTTTTCCTCCAAAGCCTTTCCTTGTACTTCTTTTCTTTCATCTTTATACATTATTCCATTCAGAACTATTGTCAATTCAAATGTGTTTAACTGTCAAATGTGCAAATGACTCCCTGTCTCCATCTATTACACTAAAACTGTTCCAGATCTTATGTTTTCTTATTTTTCATTTTTCATTTTCTTATTTTATTTTTCATTTTCCTTCATAACTAGTGTTCCTTGAGGTATCCTATTTTCTGTAACCTTCTTGAGGTACAATCTTTATTTTTATCCACACTTTGAACAGTTTCCCTGTCTTTTTATCTTTTACTATTGCAAAGCTGCTCTAGTTTTATTTCCCAATACCTACTGCTTAGAATTTATTTTATTTATCTTTTTAATTAAATAGTTAAGTATCTGATTTTTGATTTTTTTAGAATACAGTGAGCCTATAATACAGTTTATTTTTTATTTTTTTTTGTTTTTTTTTTATTTTTTTTATTGGTGTTCAATTTACTAACATACAGAATAACCCCCAGTTCCCGTCACCCATTCACTCCCACCCCCCGCCCTCCTCCCCTTCCAACACCCCTAGTTCGTTTCCCAGAGTTAGCAGTCTTTACGTTCTGTCTCCCTTTCTGGAATTTCCCACACATTTCTTCCCCCTTCCCTTATATTCCCTTTCACTATTATTTATATTCCCCAAATGAATGAGAACATATAATGTTTGTCCTTCTCCGACTGGCTTACTTCACTCAGCATAATACCCTCCAGTTCCATCCACGTTGAAGCAAATGGTGGGTATTTGTCATTTCTAATAGCTGAGTAATATTCCATTGTATACATAAACCACATCTTCTTTATCCATTCATCTTTCGTTGGACACCGAGGCTCCTTCCACAGTTTGGCTATAGTGGCCATTGCTGCTAGAAACATTGGGGTGCAGGTGTCCCGGCGTTTCACTGCATCTGTATCTTTGGGGTAAATCCCCAGCAGTGCAATTGCTGGGTCATAGGGCAGGTCTATTTTTAACTATTTGAGGAACCTCCACACAGTTTTCCAGAGTGGCTGCACCAGTTCACATTCCCACCAACAGTGTATGAGGGTTCCCTTTTCTCCACATCCTCTCCAACATTTGTTGTTTCCTGCCTTGTTAATTTTCCCCATTCTCACTGGTGTGAGGTGGTATCTCATTGTGGTTTTGATTTGTATTTCCCTGATGGCAAGTGATGCAGAGCATTTTCTCATGTGCATGTTGGCCATGTCTATGTCTTCCTCTGTGAGATTTCTGTTCATGTCTTTTGCCCATTTCATGATTGGATTGTTTGTTTCTTTGGTGTTGAGTTTAATAAGTTCTTTATAGATCTTGGAAACTAGCCCTTTATCTGATATGTCATTTGCAAATATCTTCTCATACAGCAATTCGGTAGCGTGGCAGGATACAAAATCAATGCCCAGAAGTCAGTGGCATTTCTATACACTAACAATGAGACTGAAGAAAGAGAAATTAAGGAGTCAATCCCATTTACAATTGCACCCAAAAGCATAAGATACCTAGGAATAAAAAAAAAAAAAAAAAAAAAAAAAGATACCTAGGAATAAACCTAACCAAAGATGTAAAGGATCTATACCCTCAAAACTATAGAACACTTCTGAAAGAAATTGAGGAAGACACAAAGAGATGGAAAAATATTCCATGCTCATGGATTGGCAGAATTAATATTGTGAAAATGTCAATGTTACCCAGGGCAATATACACGTTTAATGCAATCCCTATCAAAATACCATGGACTTTCTTCAGAGAGTTAGAACAAATTATTTTAAGATTTGTGTGGAATCAGAAAAGACCCCGAATAGCCAGGGGAATTTTAAAAAAGAAAACCATATCTGGGGGCATCACAATGCCAGATTTCAGGGTGTACTACAAAGCTGTGGTCATCAAGACAGCGTGGTACTGGCACAAAAACAGACACATAGATCAGTGGAACAGAATAGAGAATCCAGAAGTGGACCCTGAACTTTATGGGCAACTAATATTCGATAAAGGAGGAAAGACTATCCATTGGAAGAAAGACAGTCTCTTCAATAAATGGTGCTGGGAAAATTGGACATCCGCATGCAGAAGAATGAAACTAGACCACTCTCTTTCACCATACACAAAGATAAACTCAAAATGGATGAAAGATCTAAATGTGAGACAAGATTCCATCCAAATCCTAGAGAAGAACACAGGCAACACCCTTTTTGAACTCGGCCATAGTAACTTCTTGCAAGATACATCCACGAAGGCAAAAGAAACAAAAGCAAAAATGAACTATTGGGACTTCATCAAGATAAGAAGCTTTTGCACAGCAAAGGATACAGTCAACAAAACTCAAAGACAACCTACAGAATGGGAGAAGATATTTGCAAATGACATATCAGATAAAGGGCTAGTTTCCAAGATCTATAAAGAACTTATTAAACTCAACACCAAAGAAACAAACAATCCAATCATGAAATGGGCAAAAGACATGAACAGAAATCTCACAGAGGAAGACATAGACATGGCCAACATGCATATGAGAAAATGCTCTGCATCACTTGCCATCAGGGAAATACAAATCAAAACTACAATGAGATACCACCTCACACCAGTGAGAATGGGGAAAATTAACAAGGCAGGAAACAACAAATGTTGGAGAGGATGCGGAGAAAAGGGAACACTCTTACACTGTTGGTGGGAATGTGAACTGGTGCAGCCACTCTGGAAAACTGTGTGGAGGTTCCTCAAACAGTTAAAAATATACCTGCCCTACGACCCAGCAATTGCACTGTTGGGGATTTACCCCAAAGATACAAATGCAATGAAACGCCGGGACACCTGCACCCCGATGTTTCTAGCAGCAATGGCCACGATAGCCAAACTGTGGAAGGAGCCTCGGTGTCCAACGAAAGATGAATGGATAAAGAAGATGTGGTTTATGTATACAATGGAATATTACTCAGCTATTAGAAATGACAAATACCCACCATTTGCTTCAACGTGGATGGAACTGGAGGGTATTATGCTGAGTGAAGTAAGTCAGTCGGAGAAGGACAAACATTATATGTTCTCATTCATTTGGGGAATATAAATAATAGTGAAAGGGAAAACAAGGGAAGGGAGAAGAAATGTGTGGGAAATATCAGAAAGGGAGACAGAACGTAAAGACTGCTAACTCTGGGAAACGAACTAGGGGTGTTGGAAGGGGAGGAGGGCGGGGGGTGGGAGTGAATGGGTGACGGGCACTGGGTGTTATTCTGTATGTTAGTAAATTGAACACCAATAAAAAATAAATAAAACTGTAAAAAAAAAAATTCTCTTTAAAAATAAAAGAAATAAAATGCAAGAAAATCTATCAAGCTAAAAAGAGATGCCTACAAACTGAAATAGCCTATCATATACTAAACAAGTTAATGAAAAGAACTAATTAAACCTATCATTGTGAAATAGAGAACAACAAATTAACAGCCACTAACACAACAATAATAATCATAAGCACTAAGAATTGAGTGGTTTACAGTAATACAGCATTTTACAAAGATCTTCCCACTGTTTGCTCATCCATATAACTCTTTACTGACTTTATTGTTTTGGATTTTTAAATGTTATTTTTCAGATTTCTGCCCAACATGTTAAACCATTTTGCCCCTGTGCATTATTCCAAGTATATGCTTACCTTGGGCTATTCCTGTCTTCACAGAAAAGTGATGAGATGCCATATCTGAAGCCCTGTCCTTTGGAAGGATTTCTCCTCCCTGATAAGGACCACCTTTGAATGGATCTAGGTATGTGAGTAGTTTATATTTGACTTGTTCCCACATGCCAAGTTAACCCATCTAAGAATAAAGCTCAAAGTGTTTCCTCTCTGTTATTTAGTTTTAGCACTCTTTCATATTTATATATGTACCAAAGGGGAAGCATCATTTCAGTTGTGGCAGATGATAGGGGTTCTGGGCTACTTTTCATGTAAGCTTATGTGTACCTTGAAAACCTTTTTGAACTTGATTCCAAATGTCCTGCCTCCACTTTAGAATTCATGTTAGACCTACCAATATCATCTTGGTAAGTCTGACAGTGTTCAGCTCATGATGGATAATTCTGGACACTAGGTAAATTGATAACCAACATTTGGCAACATATTCATAGGTTATGGGGATTAGGACAGAAATCTTTGGGGGAACATTATTTTTCCTCCCACAGGTAGGAACAATTTCAGGCCACAGCACTCTCTCAGGAAGATTTCGGCTAGGCTAATGTGAAGTCCTCCAGCTGCAGTTGCTAATTAAATGATGTTGCATCTTGGAGGAATGAAACTGCATTACTACTTTCACTGTTTTCAGTCATTGGCTGGGAGCATTTTGGAGGGAGATGGACTCAGTATAAACATAGTAGTGGATTCAACGGGGAATGGCCAATACTATAAATCAATTTTGGTCCCTGAAGCGGAAGATCTGAGAGGTGTCTTTTTATGGCTACCATGAAGGCCTATCAAGTATTGCAATCCTATTTTACTATTTATTGGTTTAGTTTTCAATTGCCTATCAGTTATCCAGCATGATTCATAAAGATCTTGTGTATTTCTGACTGGTCATTATTAAATGGGAATTAAGATGGAGATTAACATAGGGATGTGCCATCCAGATCCCTTTTGAGGAAGAACTTGCTGCCTACCTGGATGTATGGAGTGTGGTGGAAAGCATCCAGCTTTGAGAACTTTCAGAGTCTTCCTTAGCTTCAGAGAATTGCTTTGCTTAAGTCATACCCATCCAATACATGATCAAGGTGAGGTGCAAAAGGCCAAAAACTGAATCCAATATGAGACACTCTGATAAACATACTAACTCCAGAACTCCCAGCAGGATTGGCCAAAATTTTCTCAGTTCTGCATTGAATTTTGACCTCTGCTCAGATGTATATCATCTACCTCCTTTCATAGGTGCTGATATCTAATAAACATATTACATGAAATTTCATTTCAACCTAGTTCCAGAGAACCTAACCTATGTTATACAGGAGCCATCACCCCTTCATTCTTTGGGTATTTGAAGGTAGTGTTATCAGTGCTAACTATCACTGTTATCCCTTACCCCAGGATAAATGTTTTGTTTTTTATTTTACTATATTGGCTGGGGGAGGTAGGAAATCTTCCCTACCAAAATAACTCTTACTATACAGTGAAAGAACTCATATATTAGTTTGTCTGCCAACTGTTAAATATGTCCATTCCAATTATATATTTGTGATCTGAGGAAAGGAGCACCATATGCAGTGGTGTATTGGAGCTGCCTCATGCTGGCTCACAAGAACCAAACGCACACATCTCTTCCCAAATCTATTTCCTCATGTTAAGACCTTGAAATCAGTCATGGTGGGGGGATTTACACCATGGAAACAAACAACTGCTATAACAAAAATAGAGCTTTTTCTCTCCCCAGAGAGCCAATTTGTAGATATTAGCTAGCATACTACTGACTAAAGAAGGTCTATGTGGAACCAATAGAACCACTGTGAAATGGACCTGTACAAGGACTTTCTTTATTTCCTGACTCATGTTTGCCCCTACTAGAATGAGGCATGATGGCATTGCTTCCTTAAATATTATCATGAACTTGAATTTTTTATCCTACAATCCTTAAAGGGCCTGAATACCCACCCACCTCTCAGTGTGCATTACCCTTTCAGAAGGACTTGAGAAATCACTATGGTATGTACTTACTCTGATATTGCAGGACCCTTCTTCACAGAGACCCATCTTCAAGTCAATAGATTGTGGATCTAAGAACTGGTTTAGTCTGGTAACTGAAAAGGCATCTAGCATTGCTAACCTCATTCTTATTTTTATTAATTGATTATATATATTTCTTATTATATATATTTCTTATATATATTTCTTATTATATATATTTCTTATATATATTTCTTAGCTGTCTATGTTTTATGAGCCACCTTCATAGAATCCTGACTGTCATGCATTCCTGACTGCCCTTCCAACTTTGCTGCTCATTGCACCTTGGTTCAGATAGTTAAATGCTGCCACTTGGCCTCTGCTATTCCAGGACTGCATCATCTCCATTATTACCAGAAAGGCTGGTGCTGTAATAGGATCTCTTAACTGAAATCTCACAGACATTAATGAGATTTTAAACTATGCTCAGGCCACCCTCATTAGTGCATTCCTCATTGCCTTAGTAAGCAAAATGTCATAAGCTTCCTCCAAAACAACATGGTCAGTTTGTGAGCTTTCTAATTTATATCATAAACCTATTCTACTTATTCTAGCTTGTTTACTTTTCTGTTCTCTTCCTTGAGATACACACACACACACACACACACACACACGACCATCCTATTGGTTCTATTCCTCTGGAGAACCCTAAAACATGCATTAATTGATTTCTTACTTTCATATATTTCTTAATATTTTATATAATATAATATTTTATGTGAGACCAGTATTATTTAAATTTTAAGTCATAGAGAATTTTTCATGTAGTTTAGTGAAAATTTTGAGAACAGAATCTTAATAAGGCATATCTTAGAACTTCTTAAACATTAGAGATATGAACAATAACATGTACCCTTGTAAGATAAGTGATCTTAAACTATAGATTCTATCACATCAGGAGAATGGGTTATTTATTTCTTGAAAATTGAACTGGAGCATATAAATTTAGAGTTCAAGGTCTACTTTTGTGATTCTATGGATAATTACCATCTTCAATATAAGTAGTAATAGAAGCAATTTTTTTCAAAAGTATAAAGTAAATGAAAGGTGTCATGGCTTATAGTTAGTTGGCTTTTATTCTGTTGTAATAAACAGACTTATGCTTCCTCAAGTGAAGCAATGTATTTAAAGGATGATAGAGAATTAAGGGGAAGAAGAGCAGCCACATTTCCAGGCTTACCAGAATTATGGAACTGAAAGGTATTTTGGGGAACAGTGTAAATGGAGTTTGCATGGATTATTTAGTCCTTTGTACTTGTTTCATATCCTGAGCATGGCCATTGGGGTTAGTCATGTATATGTATTTATTTAGTTTCTTCTTGAATCAGAGTCTTCATGAATAGAGCCTAGATATCAATATTTAAAAACTTCCCCTAGTTCGATTCATATAACCAAATGAGCACTTCCCCCAAACACTTCTCTTCTCTAGTGATCCATCAGGAGTTTGTTGCATAGCTTTTCTTTGTTTCTGCCACTAGCAACCAATTGATCTTACCTTACATATGTCTCTCATTTAGCCTCTCAAAGGGAGATCAGATCATGTC
Organism: Canis lupus baileyi; assembly: GCF_048164855.1. NCBI lineage: Eukaryota > Metazoa > Chordata > Mammalia > Carnivora > Canidae > Canis > Canis lupus. The sequence goes on from NC_132841.1 coordinate 63,641,753, forward strand.
TTTCAAACATAATCTTTAATTAATGTCTGTTCATAAATTTATATTTATATATGTATGTGAATATGAATATACACACGTATCTACAGGTACACGTGTATATGTACAATTGCATATATATACACAAACGCATACACATGCAATTGTATAAGAGCAAATATATTTTTTCAACTTATCTTTTTGGGCCCAGATCTTGAACTTCCTTTTTCACTGCTTCTGCTCTTCTTTTTCTGTCTTTTTTAAACTTGAATGCCCCAATCAACATTTGCTATCATTAAACACAATGGTTCTGTGTTGCATCTTTGCCAAAAGAAGGTTTACACTGGGTCAGTATTTTGGAGAGAGCTAGATTTACTTCTCAGTCCACTTTTATGTTGTTGTTGTCCCAGGTTTATTGACAATATTGGAAAATAGAAGAAAGATTCAAATGGCTCCATATGGTGTTCTGAAATCATTCCTGCTATGGGCTGAGTAAGCTGGAGGTTGGACAGACCACTAAAGTTCAAGTGCTTTGGCATTTCCTTAGTGTCAGAATCTGCTTAAATGATCTCCTAAACCAGAGCTGAGACTCAGGAACATAATTCTCTTTTTCTCCTTCCTTCTTCTGCAACAGGATGGGGATAATTCTCATGAGGCCACTCTGAACGTCCTTCTTAGGTGTGACACAGCCTGTTAATCTTCTTTTGGACATTCTAGCTGGGAACAATGATGATCTCTTTACATGTGTGCTTGTTCACTTGGAAGTTGTTACACAGGCACATGTGGTACATGTCTTGAAGATACAGGCCGTTTACTACACAGTTTTAGTGTGAATTCTGCACAGTTGGTGGTTCCCTGGCAAAATAGTTTGGTCTACATTTGTGAATTCATTTTCTACTGCCTTATTTTTTTTTAGGAGCTGAATTTTCCTGTAAGATGTGTCAGCAGGTAGAAGAATAGGTCTTTATCAAAAAAAACATATTGAGCCTGCCCAGTGGGATCACAAATGTAGAAGTAATAGATCTGATGGATGCTGTTGCAGTTTTTAGAGTAGCAAGACTAGCTACCCATTAGAAGCAAAAACATTATTGAGATTGAAAGTTTAATGGAGTTCACTGGTAGAAATCAGAAGATAGTCTCAGCATTGAGTTCATTGTTCTCAGCATGGTAGACTTTGATCCTGATTAGAAGCTTTATACCTTGACATATGAAGATAATTTTAACTTGACATTGTGTCACAGATGGTGGGTAATTCTTCAACAGTATTATAAAGAGCCTGTACTGCTTTGTCTTTTTCCTACTCAACTCAGATTAGATCTTTGAAAATAAATTAACAGGCATTTATTTACAACTTTTGCTCATCTGTGTACATTGTATAGTGTAATGTAAATACTGAACTTGCAAAGAAGAAGTGGAGATAGAAAGACTGAATCATTATGCATAAGATTGAGAACCATTTCTATCAGGAAAAACCATGGTGGTCCTATTTCTTTGTCAATCAAACATGGGGGCAATCAGTAGGGATTTATTTTCTTCAATCTCAAAAATACATTATAAAGGAAATAGCCTCATTTTTGGCTTCCAGATGCTGTCCTGTCTGCATGTGGGACATAGAATCCGGAAACCCCTTGGTACCATTGAGTTAGATTAAAGAGCCATGCTCTGGGTAAGAGAGGAAAAGGGAAGGACCACTCTCTCAATGACTCAATTATATTGTCAAGCCACTGAATTAGTGAAACATGGAGCCTCCCTTCCTCCTAATTCCTTTTTATGTGAGACAATATATCTCATTGTTCAAACTATTTTAAACTGGCCATTCTCTTACTTGCAGCCAAATGCTTTGCAACTTATTTGCATAGATTAATACATTTGTTCTTTTCAAATGTTATGTTCTGTGACATAAAACAAATATTAATAGCTTCATTTTAAAAGATGAGTCTCTTGCAGTTCAGAAAAATTAAATGAGCTGTTTAGTTAGAAGCAAATCTATGATTAGAATTCTACTAATTAATCCTGGAGCTTAAGGGCTATTATTAGACAGTGTCACATTGCCTTTCAAAAGGAACACATGCAGAATGACTGGATGCTAATGAGTACACTTTTACTGTATACAGTGCCTCTCTAAAGAAAGACATTTCAATGGGGGAGACCTATTCTGCTCTAAGTAGGTAGCTAGAAATAAAAAGTGATAATGAAACAATTGCCCAAGTTGGAAAAACCAATTATTGTATATTCATTCTTTCAATTGCTCTTTCATTCTTCTTTCTTTCTTTCTTTCTTTCTTTCTTTCTTTCTTTCTTTCTTTCTTTCTTTCTTCTTTCTCTTTCTTTCTTTCTTTCTTTCTTTCTTTCTTTCTTTCTTTCTTTCTTCTTTCTTTCTTTCAACGTACATGTATTGAGTACCTTTTATGTGTCATGAAATATGCTAGCATCTGGTGTTATAAAGTATAGATAGCCTTGCATGAAAGAATATACTGTAATATACTGAAATATACTATAAAGTATGTAAATCTTAAAAATGTGGAATGAAATATTTCACAAGCCAATGGATCTGATCCTGGATGGAATTTCTCCCTGACCCAGGGAAATTAGCAATGGGAAGAATTGCTAAGGGCCCAGTGGATAAATTTGAGAGGCCGTACCTTGAGTGATTAATATATGTTTGTCAGGGAAGAATGTTAACTTTGTAGAAGATAGCAAGGGACATCAAGATTCCAAAGAAGATAGGTAAGCAAACAGGCAGTTTGGCGTGCCACAATTTCAAAGATACTGAAAGTGGATAACAAGTCTCAGTAGATCAAAGTACTGATCTATTCACTGCTCACATCACAGCAGACACAAAAGTATCAGCATTATGACATTGGTTTCCATCATGACATGGTTCCACATGGGTGATGTGATGGGCCACATAATGGCTTCACACTCAGTAGGTTGCTCAGTAGTTAAAGAACCCAGGAATAAGGCTTAACACCTATTGTGGCAGGCAATAACCAAGCCAACCAACCTCCCTGGAGAAGCAAGGACCCATATGGCAACCTCTTACACTGTGGTTGCCTTGACTACTTTAATTGCCTGTGTGACTAGCTCCCAGATGATGGCTCAGGATCAGAGGGTGGTGAAGCTTGCAGTGTGGCATACTCAGCAAAGATGTATTGAGATGTTAATTGTATCTCCTAAAAGTTTGCTTAGAATCAGATTTCCTGAAGGAAGTCTGACATTTACCTTTACCACTTAATGGCTCTACATACTCAGGCAACTTATTCCACCTCTTTGTCTCTTCATTTGTAATGTGAGATTTTAATGGTGTCTTGTCCATGAGATTGTTTAAAATAGGGCCTTACATATAGTAAATACTAAGTAAATGTTCATTTTTACTATCATTCAATACAGTGATATTTTCAGATTGCTGAAAGAAAGAATGAACATGATTAAAATAAAAAATGGCAGTGTGCTTTTGCCAGAGGCACACTAAAGCACATATATGGTTTGGGGATACGTGGGTGGCTCAGTCAGCTAAGCATCCAGCTCTTGATCTCAGCTCAGGTTTTGATCTCAGGGTTGTGAGTTCAAGCCCTGTGTTGGATTTTATACTGGGCATGGAGCCTACAAAGAAAGAAAGAAAGAAAGAAAGAAAGAAAGAAAGAAAGCAAGCACATATATGGTTTGAACAAATGAAATCAAGGGCCTAATGTTGAATGAGGAAAAGGAAAATGATGAATGTCTCCAAATGGCTACAAAGCCCCCCCCAAAAATCTAAGTAGATAGGTCATTTGTAAATTCAACACACTTGTTTGTTTTGTTTTGTTTTCAGTAGAGAATAAATGCCTATGCCCATCCATATATATACTTTAGTGTACCTCTGGTCATCTTTTTTTTTTAAATAATAATGACAATAATGTAAGTACTAGGTCATACTTATCAAGTGCTTATTCCATGCATGGCATTTTTTTGTTTCAACTTTAAGTTCTATGCAGAGATTAATTCATTTAATTCTCAAAACTACTATATGAGCAAGTACTATTATTACTTCATTTTATAGATGAGGAAACTGAGGCAATACGAGATTAACCAAATTATTTAAGGTTGCAGAACTAGGAAGTGTGTGAATTCTGACACAGAGACTGACATGAAGAATATAAACACACAACCTCTAGGAAGAATAGAACCTGAGAGCACATCAAACAAGGATATTGTTTTCTGCAAAGATATAATCCATTTTTTGGTGTATATACTTTAGATATTTATGTATTAAAAACCCGTGATCAGTAAACAACTCCTTAACGAGTCAGTCATTTGGAACAGCTTTTCCCAAATTTACTGCTCAAGTTCCAGTGACCTATCTGCTGACCTGGAGCTTTACTGTCAAAAGCTCCTGCTGATCTTTAACCATGCATATCTTATAGATTCCCAGACTAGTAAAAGGGCTTTATTTTCTCTTTTGATAGATTTATGGATTTATTTATTGTAAATTACTCACAGGAGAGAGACATTTCATTGTAAAACACCTGCTGGTATTGATTCAGTAAAATGAGGGTGTCATCATTAAACAAATCTTCCCGAATACCCATACTACTAAAACTAATTGACTGTGTCTCTTCTTTAAGGTTAGCTATGCGTTTCGTGTGCTAAGGATGGTTTTGTCTGGCATTTCTACCTCATCTGCACAGTATCTCAGATGACCCCTCTTACTCAAGTCTTCATGAAGATTTTCCCCATCTTTTGATATAAGAAAAATAATCTAGGAATGATGAAAACAACTAGGACTTTACAATTATTTTCACTGTAATATATTCATTTCTATTTAATTTAAAAAATTATCTAACTATAAGAAATCTGATTTCTAAGAAAAAAATCATCATTTTATTTGTAGTGTTTTCTATGGAGCGTTTCAGAATTTTCAATGTTGCTTTCCATTATCTTGTATTAATTATTTGATTTGACTAATGGCTTACAAGAGAGGTTGGTGTCTTCCTTGTTCTTGATTGCTTCTTTAGATAATTATTCCCTAATTCACCTATTTAAAATAAAAGACGGCTTGGCTGGCTTGGTCAGTAGAACATCAGACTCTTGATCTCAGGGTCATGAGTTCAAGCCCCATGTTGGACATGGAGGCTACTGAAATGAAAATAAATGAAATAAAATAAAAATAACCTAGTTATTCAGGCTAGTTCTCTATAGCTGAATTATTGGTTCCTTCTTCATAAAGTGCAAACTTTGGTACATGACTCATGGTTTTCTCTCTCATTTGTGGACATGTCAATATCTACAGGACTGACTCACCTAATTTCCTGACATCTATATGTTTCTTGATTTGTTTAATGTTACTTCATCTATACTACCAAAATCACATGTTGAACACTGTTATCACCAGAAATAACTCTTCTACCCAAAATCATTGAAATAGAGCTTGATATTCCCTGATAAAACTTTTTTATTATTCTAGCTTGAGAGCTCAAATATCACTACTGGGACATTTTCCTGAGTTCTAAAAGACTTTCTTCTTTTTATCAATCTGGTCCCATCTCCTTTTATTTTTGTTTACATTCAGTTTGGGTTCCATGGTCTATTGTTTCAGTAACAATCTTGCTTATTTCTTATATTATCAATTTGGCGAAACCTCAACCCTGAGTGAACAAAAATATTTACTTACTTTCTAATATTTTGCTGATTATCGTTCAAGAAAGTATGCAGTAGAATAAATTGATACCGCCATCAATTTATGATTACCAAATGTTCCTTAATCAGTCCAGAGATTCTTCTGGTTTTTTTTTTCCACTTAATTCACTCTCCTGGTATTTACAACAAGAACTATTTTAAATATTCTTCACTCTCTTCAAAACATTGAATTTGCCATTCCACTCTTATTACTCTCAACAAATGCAGGTGTATTTTCCCCATCACAAAGAAAATAGAAAGCATGAGAAAAAAAAATCACTCAAATGTTCTTTAATTTTTGGACATTTGTATGTATTTTCTCCTTGTTCCCAAGAGAAGTTACCTTCCCTCGAGGGCCAGTCTTTTCACCATTGCTCTGGATCCCACACATCTTAAATTTCTTAAAGATTAAGAAGTATAGTGGTCTAGAAACTATCCTGCCCTCATTTTGTGTAAGGAGAGGTTTAGAAGGCCAAGAAAGAAAGAGTTGTTTACACTAGAATGGAGGAGCCTATGATACCTTACTCAAGGGGAAAAAAACAAAACAAAACATTTATTTGCAAATAATAGTCATGTAATTGTTCCACAAAAGTCAAATTAAAATCATGCTCAAAGAAGGAATATATTCTACCCAAATGAGATTAAGCTGTGTTACCACTGAAGTAACATAATTCTTTATTAAGGTGAGCTTGATTTTTAGGTAAACAAGTGAAAAACTTAGTCATAGCACTTCTGATAGGGAAGTAAGCCATAACGGGAGCATCTGCTTTTACCCATGCTTCTTGCTTACAGGCCCTAGCACTTCCTGTTTAGAATCCAAAGAAGTAAGTAAAAGAAGCCTTTGTGATCATCTAGACTAAGTTGGAATACTTTACTCTGTAAGGTACAAAAAAGAGACCAAAGTTGAAAGTAAAAATGGTGGGGAAGGGAGAAACACAAAATTGGGGGAGCAAGAATGAATTTCCTGAGAGCAGGTGAGAAGAGCAAATTTAGAAGCTTGGAAATGAAAAGTGGGGGTGGGGGGGGGGAGAAAGATGAAACCCACAGCAAAGGTCCAGAGCTGTGAATTAAGAGGAAATAGAAAAAGTCAAAGGTACTTTTTCCACTTTCTCTATGCTGTATTATTCTGTTGAGAACACTTGCTTTTTCATTGGAGAACATGGTTTGGCATCCTATAACCTGTGTTGTGTTAGGTCTCCAGCAGATTAGCCTAAGAAGCAGAATTTAGGGATGGAGCTGTAATTTCATCATAACCATCCTGAGGGAGCTCTGATAGACAGAGACAAACTTACTTGGCTCACCTGAGAATTGCTACAAAATTTTTACTGATATCACAGTTATAGGTTGGCCCAAATGCCATGAGCATCAGAAAAGAATCACTCAGAGATTGAAAATAGTGAGAATAAATTTCCTGTCTCTTCATATTCTTACTGCACCCAAACACCACTATCAAAGATCAGTATGAAGCTCCTTAGGACAAAAAAGAAGACCCTGCCATACCTGGGAACTCTTTATTTCAATCTTATCATCTGTGTATTGGCATCGTTTTAACTCTCTTACCTTCTAAGACAATAGGGGCACTAACACAAACAAGCCTTCCAGCCGTCATTGAATTTCTCCCCTTTAATGCCAACATTTAATAGAACAAAGTGGTTGTTCCACTCACTTTTCATATTTCTCATTTATTTACATCTCAAATTTGGCTTCCATCCATTCTCATCATTCCCTTGAAATTATTCTGTTCACCTTCTTATTAGTATATCGAGTTTTTCCCCCCTAGTTCTCTCAATACTTGATCTTCTGATTGTATTCAAATGGCCTTTCCATTTTTTTTTTAAAACTCCCTTTCTTTGGCATTGGCAGGGGCACATTTACCACATTTTCTCATGCTCTTTGGTCATTTCTTCTCAGTCTTTCCACTTCAACCTTTTCTGGCTGGTTTTTAAATGTTGAAGTTCCTGAAGGGTTGTTCCTGATTTCACTCTTCTCTCATGCTCCATTCTCTTTATACTATCCCATCCATGCCTATGACTTCAATTACTGTCTTTGGGATAATGATTCTAAAATTTCTATTTCTAGCTCTGAGTTCACTGAATTCCAGACCCATCGAACTGGCTAGCTACATCTTCACTTGAATATCTCAAAGACATTGGCTCTACCTACTAATATTGAACCGTGGCTCTTTTTCCAAACTTTGCCTTCTTCCATTATTCCTTGTAGGATAATGTGACATAATGATACTGAAAATTTATATTCAGAATTTATGATAATAGAGATTTGAGTTATCGTTAAGAAAGAATTATTCAAAAGATAAATGTATAAATGAAAACAGTTTGAAGAGTGGTCTTATTTCAGTACAATGGCTTCTCAACTATTGCAGGATATTCTGGGCAGTTGAATTAAAGAAATTTAATTTTGTTCATAATAGTTTTTTTTTTTAAATAACTCTACAACTTGTGTTATCAGAAAAAAAATATTTTTCTGAAGTTATGCAATGATGTAAATATAAGACATTTTCATTTTGGAGGAAATTCTTATAATAAAGAATTATTATAATTAAAAATATAACAGGATGCTTTAAAAACACATGTCATGCCATTTTGTTTAAAAATAATTTTTAAGGATGCCTGGACGGCTCAGCAGTTTGGTGTCTCTCTTCGGCCCATGGGATGATCCTTGAGTCCCGGGATCAAGTCCCATGTCAGGCTCCCTGCATGGAGCCTGCTTCTTCTCCCTCTGCTTGTGTCTCTGCCTCTCTCTCTGTGTGTCTCATGAATAAATAAATAAAATCTTAATAATAATAATAATAATAAATTTTATTAAAATCGGAGGAAATGAAAAACCATCATTTTGGGTATTACATTTTGGGTTCTCCTGGGCAGGATCTTATTAATAATAGAGTCTCTACTATTAAGATTAAGGAAGATGTTCCATTAATTTTAATTAAGTAAACCTGCCTATGGATTGCCTTTTGAAAAAAAATACTTAAGAATTTTATATCTCCCTTCAAATTACTGACACAGACAGAGGTGTGAGGTCATTTCTTAGACTTTTTCATCACACCCAAAGTGAAAGGGAAGTGGAAGCATGATGAGAATCAGCCTCATTTGCCCATTTTGAGCTTAATAAGGCACTTTTACACTGACACTCAGGGCTCTCTTGTGGATGCACTAGTTCTAATTAATGCTTGCCACCTATCCCTGGGCTTAAGAACGAAACCAAGAGAATCCCCTAAGGGGGAGTAAAATGAATTTTTAAAAATGTCTCTTTGAAAGATTTAATATAAGTACTTTATGAAACAATGTGAAATGATTGAAAAGGTGTCTATATGGTGTTCATTAATATGGTCACATTCATGCTCTGTTTGTTGAATAATTAACAGAAATGAATGAGCATTTCTTCCTATGTATGATGCAAACATTATGGGCAAGTCACATTTTAATTTCATACTTGATGTTTCAGCTTATGCTATGTTTTTAGTTAGTGCTGGCCTATTAAGCTGCTAATTTATCTACTGTTGTGAAGGCCTCTGGAAATGCTGCTCCATAAATAATAGAGCAGTGATCCATAACCACCTCCCTTGTAACAGCATCGAGTCCACTGCAGCTAATAGGAACGAACTGTCGGTTGCTAGGTGCCAAAATGCTGCTTGCCTATTTAGGAAGTGATATAGTTTTGTCTCCCTGCTAAGATGACAAAACTGTAATTAGAGATTAATCAAGAGCTACATTAGTGCCACCGTTTCCTGCAGTCTGACTTTTGTTGCCTACCAGCAGTTAAGTGCATCTGCCTGTATTTACCAGTTCTCTGGAGATTTAGAAATTTATTGTCATATTTACGGGAACAGCTGCCGTGCAAGTTGTCAAATCATAAAGAACTAACTCAAGAGAATGCATATAATTAACTACTCTGTCTTTAGTCTATTTATTTTTAAAATGAGGCTTCATTTAAAAAGATTAAGTAACATATTACATAACCAGCTATTTTTTTGTTCTTAGATTTTGTTATTTTTCATTAAAACATTTCCACAGTAATTTATACTGAATAAATAAAGATCAATTCAAATATTGGAAGGGAGACAAATACATGCTGGTAGCAAAGGAGACTTGAATCTTGTGATTTTTCTGGGAGCTGGGTTGGTCATATATGTTAACATCATTTAAGATCTATACTGCTCTGGTTTTTTAAGAAAAATAATACTGAGCTATTATGGAATTGATCTTTATTTAAGTTTCATTTGCTATTCCTTTAGGTTCATTTGCTCTGTGTGCTTTGGGGCAAATTATTCTGTCATTTCTGTTTACATATATTGCATTTTTCTTTTTTCAAATGCTATAATATTTGGGCATGTTAATCACAAGCATTTTTCTTTGTTGAAAGTCTGGTACTCCCAGATGGATTCTTGGCCTAGTTGATTACTATGGCAAATCCAGAGTCAAAATTAAGTCTGTTGAAATAATTTTAATCTTAAATATAAAGTTATGAACAACAGTAAGTAATGAATGTCTTAGTATTTCTTTTTATTTATATGCAATTATCTTAAAACTTGAGGTAAAATTAAATATAATATATATTTTTTATTGTTTTAGTTGCTTCAGTAAATAAATAGTTTCAAATGAAATAACTGAAAAATTATATTATATAAGTACGCTTTGTAAAATTATATACGTATCACACACAGACACAAGGCACATGCTTAAGCTTATTCATAGTAAGTGTGTTATTTTGGATTTAAAGAAAATACACTTTGATTCCATTTTGATTCTTCTAGCTTACATCAGAATTTGGGAGCAGTTGTAATTCATTCTAATATTCAATCTGTTAATACAAAACTAGTGCCATGAGAACTTAAAAGTCTTTGATCATATTAGAAAGTAAAAGTTACTTCAAAATAAGTTGAGGTTTTATGCTCAGATTTTTAGTTACAGTGCTGTATTTCATGTACAAAATTCTCTTATACATCCATTTCACTAATTTTGGGATCCATAGGAAAAATATAATTTCCCAGGGTGCTTGATTCTTTATTTACTCTTCCTCTCTAAAAGCAAAGAAGAAAAAATTGATCGTTATTGCTGTTATTGTCACTGTTCCTAAAAATGCATAATATACAAGTTGTATGTATATATACATACACATATTCAGATAAAAAATTTGTCAGAAGCCTTCAGAATTATAATAAAAAAGAACTATAAGACCAGTTACAGAACAATTTGTGCTGTCAAATTTATTTTGGCATTTGCATTTTTTCAGTCTAATGTGACAAACTTCTGTGTATTCGAGAAATGTTAATTTAGAAAAAATATGAAATAGAAGAAATGAAATGCAGAAATTTTCATCTGTTACTGAAGGAGCCCCACAGGGGCTGAATTGAGAGTTTGAAATAGATCCCCACCTGCTCACTACACTTTTGTTGCAGTCGAGGGAAGTCTTGATGCACTAGAGCTGGCTGACACTAACACTGGTAGTACATAAGAAGTTGGCCATTAAAAATATGAAATCAGACTTCTTATAATTTATATGTATTGAGTTATCATATGATATAATTTTCAATGAATATGGATTTATTCAGAATACGGTTGAAATTAGATAAGTTCATTTTTGGATATACCAGAAACTTCATTGACAATTTTATAATTCATTTAGTTAGCATAAAAAACATTGATTTTGAATAAAAAGACAGCATCCTTCTTATGTGTGTACTTACAGATATTTTAAATACTAGTAAGATTTGCTTCAAATAACTTCTTAAATTTTTAATCACACTGCTGGAGTCTGTTAGTAAATATATATTTTAAAATGTAGAACATTACAAAAGGAAAACACTATTAAATAGAATCTTATGGAAAAAATATAACAAAGCTGTTAAAAATAATTAATATGAATTCTTCTCCTTCCTCAATATGTTCCCTTCCATTGAAAATATGGTTAGGACTTGGAGTTTTTCAATAATGTTAATTATAGGCAGACTAGTTATAAGCTGAGGTCACAAATTATTTTTCATAACATGTTATTATCAATGCAGAAAAGCATTTTTGTGCAATGAGGGAAGGCGTACTTTAGCAGCTAATTACTAGACATGGTTTCCTTTTTTTTTTTTAAAGATTTTATTTATTTATTCATGAGAGACACAGAGAGAGAGAGACAGAGAGAGAAAGAGGCAGAGACACAGGCAGAGGAGAAACAGGCTCCATACAGGTAGCCTGACATGGGACTTGATCCCGGGTCTCCAGGATCACACCCTGGGCTGAAGGTGGCACTAAACCCCTTAGCCATGCGGGCTGCCCCGTGGTTTCCTTATTGTTATTTGTTCTACAGGTTATATAAGAAACATCAACAATAATAGTAATAAAACGTATTCTTTTCCTCTTAGGAAGAATTCCAACATGAATATTAAAACCTAGGAAATGTCTATGAGCCTTGGATAATCAAATTCCAATGATTTAGAATAGACTGAGGCTGAATATCCTTTCAACTTTGATATACTAAATACTTCATATATTAATTCATTTATTAGTGTAATGTGTTAAATAATTTATTAGTTAATTAATTCATTAGTGTTATAAGAACTATATAGAAACAATGACTGCCATAATTTAGAGTATTAACCTAAATTCATGAGAGTCAAACATGCCTTGGGTTGAATGCTATTTTGCTGTATTTTTACTTTATAGTCTCAGGAAAATTAATTTTGTGCCCTAATTTCCCCATCTGAAAAAAATGGAGACAATAAAATTTAGCACACGGGGTGGTTTGAGGTTTATATTATTTGAAACATGTAAAATGCTTAAGATTCTTGGCACATATTACTGTTTCAAATGTTGAATTAGATATGGTCATTGCTATTATACCTAAGAGTGTCCTTAAAACCCACCCCTATGACCAGGGTTCTTTTGGGAGTTAGGGTTTAAGAGTCTTTGAGTTGCTGGAACTAAATAAAGCTCCAGGAAGAAAGGTTAAAATAGCTGCATGAACAGGCCCAGAGAAACTGTAGGCCACCAAGCATAGCCATATCACATTCATTTTTACTTCCTTCTCTCATCAAAAGTTTCTGCTGTCTGCTTCTTGGCTTTATTGATTTTGTTATATGCAGCTGGCAGGAGAAAGGAACACCAATGAGCAGTCAGCCAGAGAACAAGCACAGAGCTCAGCTATCTTCCTAGCTCCAGAGCTGTGGATTGGCAGCTTGCTGACCGGGTCTGAAGGCTGGGACACCAAGGACTGTGCCATATGACAGAGTTTAGTGAACCAAAGTCGAAGAGCCACAGTGGTATCTTGCCATAGTGGGCTAATTCAGAAAGAGGAGGATGCACTTACCCTGGCTGCCAGGGTCAATATCTCCAGTGCCTGAGAAAGCTAGTAGACTCAATCAGCTAAACATGAGGATCAAAAGAGAGAAAAATAAAAATAGACAAGATAGCATTTTCCCTTGGGAAAATGCCTTGAAGAATACACCAGGCTGTAGAAAAGCCAATGTCAGCAAATGACAGACCAGCAAGGAAGGTTGAGCACATCAGCAACTGACCAGATGCCTCTCACATGTCAAGTGCAGCCTTGAGGTCCCTCACCCAAAGCCAGGTATTCATAGCACTCAGACAGGACTGGAGATGGGGAAGACCCATACCCAGGGGAGAAGACCCACGTGCCTAGGATGCCTAGGAGAGTCTCACCTGCTCTGGGATTATCTGAATTTTTGTCTGGGCAACAGGAGAGGGCCTCTGTCTACATGCCTTCTTCACCTGAAAGAGTAAGAGGAAGTGGTTCTTCACTCTCTCACCTTGGGACAAATAGGACAACCATGCTAAAGTGATAAGGGAAATCCAGGGTGTGGTCGCTACACCCAAGAAAAGAGACTGCTGGCTCCCACACTGTGACTGCCACCTCACAATCAATAAGGAATCAAAGACTATGGAGGGAGACAGCTGATACCCCCAGCACAGGGGCTAGACTTGCTTCCTGGTGAGCACCCATCCTCATTACTGCAGATGTCAAGGGGCTCCTGGAAGAGGCAAGATTCTCTATCAACAGAAAACAGATACTCTCATACACTCTTGGTGGTCAGGTACACTGGGACTACCTTTCTGGAGGTAAATTTCACCATCAAGTTTAAAATGTACTTTCCCAGGGCACCCGGGTGGCTCAGTCGGTTAAGTATCTGCCTTAGGCTCAGCTCACGATCTCCAGGTCTTGGGATCAAGCCCCATATCAGGCTTCCTGCTCAGTGGGGATTTTGCTTCTGTCTCTCTCTCTGACCCTCCCCACCACTTTTTCTCTCTCAAGTAAATAAATAAAATAGTAAAAATATTAAAAAAAATAAAAAAAGTAAAATGTACTTTCTTTCACCTTGATCCACTGTTAGGAACTTAGACTTGTAGAAGTATGCCAATATAACTATGCAAAGATGTCCACTGCAGCTTTATTTATGGTAGCCTCCAAATAGGACTAACCAATGTCTTTATCAGCAAGGAGACCCATTAAAAATTATAACAAGCAGAGGACTGTATAGCCTAACTAGAAAAATCTTTAAGGAATAATGAGTGAAAAAAAGTGAAGCTTTGAATGATATATAAAATATGGGTCTCTTTGGGGTTTAAAATAAACAAATGAATGCATGAAATATAAATAGAGATACTCAGGTATGCACACAGTCTTAGTTTTCTTTATTTTTCAAATAATTATAAAACTTAAGTGGTTTCTTTTGGAGAGAGATTCAAAGTAGAAGAGAAGGAAAATTTACTTCTTATTTTATACCTTTCTGTAATTCAAATTTGCAAAACTTAAACTAGCTTTATTAACATTTTTATTGTCAGTAGGCTGTGATGCTGCCTTTTTCCTACCATGAGGTAATCGAGTTGGAGTGTGGCAATCAGAAAGATAGAAAGACCAGGAATCTCAGTTTCCTTGCTGAGGTAGCTTAATTAACCAACCCTAGTGTTACTCTATTTTAGGACATAATATAATGTAGGATAAAAGATTTCCCTCACTATTAAAGTCAGTTGAGCCAGGATTTGATGTTATGTGCAGTCCAAGTGACCTAAACTGATATAAAAGCAGTGAAGATATAAAGGCATCTTCGGGTTCTACAGGGCATGAAGTGGAATGCAATGATCAGATCAAACTGTGCTACAAACTTTAGCTTCAAAACGAGATATAAATGACTGTTAAACATATGAAAAACAACCTCACTCTTGAAGAGAAGTGCACTTTAAAACTACAATGAGATGCCATTTTTCATCTCCATATTGGCAATCAAAAAGCTTGATCAGATCCATATTGTCTAGGGGAAATAAACATGTCCATTTGTTGCTGATGAGATTATAAATGGTATAAAGCCATGGAAGGCAATTTCACAGTAACTTTCTTTTTTTTAAAAAATATTTTATTTATTTATTCATGAGAGACAGAGAGAGAGAGAGAAAGAGAGAGGCCGAGACCCAGGCAGAGGGAGAAGCCAGATGCAGGATTTGATCCCCAGTCCTGGGATCTCGCCTGAGCTGAGGGCAGAAGCTCAATTGCTGCGCCACCCAGGTGTCTCTCACAGTAACTTTCAAAACTAAAAAGCTGAACTAGTTTTAGTTTACTAGTTACGTTGTTTGTAAATGCAAATTGGCTAAAAACTACCTAATTGCCCATCATAATGGGAACAGTTAATAAATTACATTGTGTTGATACTGAATTCTATGAAATCACTAAAAAGAATGTAACACTTGTATATGTACTGATACGAAAATACATCATTAAATATTAAGTGAGAAAAACAATATGCAGAATAGTACAGAAGGGTATACTACTATTTGTGTGTGTGTGTGTGTGTGTATTGAAGAGTTATTCTAAAATATATAAATCATATCTGGAAAGATAAAAAAGAAACTGATAACATCAATAACACTTAGTGGGTGAGTTAGGTGGATACCAGGCAGAGAAGGAAGAAGGATTTCCACTATATATTTCTTTGTATCTTCTGAATTTTGTGCCATGCACCTATATTAGCTATTCAAAATGATTCATTGGTAGAAAGAGGAGATAATCACAATAATAAAAAGAATAACTAGTTAGCTTCTCAGCCTTGGCTAAAATCAAGTGTAGTATCTCTTCTTCTCAGTTTAATATCTGATATGTCCTTAATAATAAAAGAGTAACTTAATTGAAGAATATCCCAAGATGTTAAAAAAATAATATCCCAAGATGTTAAGCAGAAAACCTTATTATTTCTATAACTGCAAAAATGTATTTAATTTTCAATGTTCATTCATTTTAAAATGTTAATAGTGTTGGAATGAGTCTTCATGTAATAAAGTATTTCTAACATGGAAAAAAATAAAATAAGGCAAATACAAAATGTATAGAGAAGAGGTTGAGATGTATTTTCACTACCACTCTACAACTACATCGCTGTTAGTATTCTAATTGGATTTATTGTGAGAATACACTTACAAACGTGGAATGCATGTATTTATTTACACAAAATTCAATTATGCAATTATTTCTTATTCTGATTTGTCTTTTTGTCCCATTTAATATACCTTCAACATTTTTAATGTCATTAAAGAACTTTTAAAAATAGTTTTAATGGATATGTAATTCAATTAATGGATGTGGCATCATTTATTTAACTATTCATCATTAATGATAACTAGGGTGCCTACTATTATCACAGAAACACTAAAATGAAAATTCTTCTATGTATATTGGTTTCCCATCTCCTAAGGGTGAGTTCTGGCAACAACTATTATTGGAAAAAGAAAATGAAAAGAATGAAAGCTCTGTTTTTCCAAGTTGCTTTGCCAAAAGGTTATGCCAATTTTTACTTATGAGAATCCTTTACTTTATGAGGATGCTTGTCCCACCAAACAATCTCTATTTTTGGATTTTTTTTTAATATTTGCCAATTTTATGAAGGATAATGACATCTTTTAAAATTTTGCATTACTTAATTATTGGTAATGTAAACCTTTATGTGTTTACTGTCCATTTGTATTTCTTCCTTTCTAAAATGCCTAAATGATTTGAGCCAATTTTTTCTGTTGCAGAGTTAGTCATTTACTTATTTGACTTGAAAGCCATCTTTTTGTAATACTATTGTTGCAAACATTGTATCTCACTTGGCCATTTGCCTCATATATTTGGTTATAAAATTACTGACATGTAACATTCAACATATTGATTTACATCTATACACTTTTCCCTTCAAGAATTTTACAGTGATTCTGTGCACCTAGATATTCAACTTGCATTCCTAAATAGTCTGTTATTTCTACTAAATCTTTAAATGATTCTAAGTTTTACATCTAATGTTTTAGCATATTTGTTCATTATTTCTATCTAAAATATATAATCTAGCTTTTCTTTCCTAACAAATTAGCCTAATACTTCTAATACCCCCTTCTAGAGGGTAGCTATTTATTTCTCTACTGACTTTATTATATAACATTTTTTATGGCAGCAAAGTTTTATATATGCTGGAATCTATTTCTGATTTATGGATGCTCTATTAATCCTCTTCACAATTCTTCAAACATGAACACACTACTCAGAATTTTGTTAGTAAATCTTTAAAACTTTAGAATCATTAATATATTAATATTCTTTCTAAAATTATTTGTATTTATTACATCCCATTTATTCTTCTACATGATCTTTGTCCATTCCCAAATAAATCCCACTAGTGTTTTGTTTGGAATTGTGCTAAAAGAAAAATATACTTTGGAAACAAATATTCTTTCTTACAAAATTCAGTGTCTCTGAGGTGTCTGCATGGCTCAGTTGGTTAAGCGTCTGACTCTGGATTTTGGTTCATGTCATGATCTTAGAGTTGTGAGAAGGAGCCTGGTGGTGGGCTCAGAGCTCAGTGGGGAGTCTGCTTGAGGATATTCTCTCCTCTCCCTCTTTTTTTTTTTTTTTTTCCTCTCCCTCTTCTTCTCCCTCTGTTCTCCCTTTCTAGAAGAAATGAACAAATCCTTAAAAAAAGAGAGAGAGAGAGAGAGAGAGAGAGAGAGAGAGAGAGAAGAAAACCAAAATCGAGACTTTCCATCAAATAACATGATGTGTTTCATCTTTGTAAATAGCCGTTTTTTTTTTTTAAGTCACTCAATATTGGGCTTTAAAACATATTGTTCAGGGACACCTGGGTGGCTCAGCAGTTAAGTGTCTGCCTTTGGCTCAGGACATGATCCTGGAGTTCCAGATCAAGTCCCATATCAGGGTCCCTGCAGAGAACCTGCTTCTCCCTCTGCCTATGTCTCTGCCTCTCTCATGAATAAATAAAATCTTAAAATATTACTCAGAGGATTTTTTTGTATGGTTAGATTTGATAATATTATTTACTTAAACTTTGTGATAATCTTACCAGGTAGATATTATTATTACTATCATTATGTGGTAAGAGAATTGAGATTTAAAGAATTTAAGTAACATCCATACTAGTCAGTGGTAGAGACCAGTTCTATCTAATCCCAAGCACTTAGGCTCACCTATCATGCCTGTTGCCTCCCAATTATTGTAGGTAATAACTCATGAAGGAATTTTGATCCCCAAAATATTATTCAATATAGTATAATGCTGTTTGTATTAGTAAATGTAACAATTTAACAGTCTCTTCCCATTTGCCTTTTTGTATAAAAACTAGTTTTCAGAAAAAAAGTTATCATATGAATAATTATTTTGCTGGCTCATCATTTTAATTAGCTATTTTTACTTAGACCAGGACTATTCAACTTGCACTTATTGCAATATTCCATAAATAAGACCCACAAGGAAAAAAAGGGGGGAATAAATGTGCATTTTTAATCCCTATAAGTTTCAAAGGCATTCGAGCATAGACTCATTTCTCCTGTCACTCTCCATACCCAGAAGACACAAGAGACCACAGAAGGTTAACATTTCCCACAATAGTCTTGGCAAAACTCCACAATAGCTAGATGACCACGGTAATCTCTGAAAGTGACTCTTTTCCTGAACATGTTGTTTACTGCTGTACAGGTGTTTTCCAGCCTTATAATTATTTCCATCAGGGCTTTAATTTTAATTTGAATAATTTTGCCCTTCAGACTTCTCTGGTGTACAAATATGCACCGTTTGCCAATATGCCCTTAAATTCATAGATAATATCTGACTACCATTCTTCAGGATAAAATTAAATGCAGTTCAGGATAAAACAATGACAATATTTAATGTCAAGTTTGCTCTTTAATCAATATACCAGGAAATTAACTTTGTCCAGGTTAAGTTTTACAACTTGGATATGAGGTCCCAGGTACATTCTTTTATTAATAAATGAAAAAAATACACCTAGAAGCAATGCATTGATTCAAACCTGTTTTGCTGTTATATGGAGTCATTTTGCATCATTAGTATTCTATTCTTCAACTTCTCCACTGGCCAAGCAACAATTGATGCTCTAGAATTTTACTTTGTGTGACTGAAATCCCAGTGATAAGAGACTTGCTCTTGAGTCTTTGTATATATTTCTGAAGTGGTTTCAATTCTGTATATTTTGAATCATGACACTGAGCTATGTTTTTCACTTTTGATCACAGAGGAAAAGTGGTATCTATGGCAACAGAAAGTTGAAGTGTGGTTCCTGACAGGGTTTTCATGTGACAGAAATGACAGCCATCTTTGTTAAGTAATACTATGTTAAGATGCTATCTTTTGTGTCAACTTTACTGTGATATCCAAAATTGGGGAATTACAACTTTAAAGAAAAAGACAGCTCAGCAATTAAAGAGTGTATTGTAGTGTCTTTAGTTGGAGTTCTTGTGACCTACCTTTTGGTTCAGTGTTTGATTTATAAACCAGCATGGACTAGTGTTCCAAAATCATGATTAGTTAATTAAGAGATGTCAGCGTGGAACCTGTACCAAACATGTTTCTTAGAAAAGTGACTAAAATTGCATGTGTGGGTAATTTTGACTTCTTTCTTATCCAATGTATTATAAAAATGAAAGGTCAAGTTATTCAGAAGTTGTGGTTAGCAAAATTTAATTACTATTATTTTGGTGACTTCTTTTTTTCTTCTCCTTTAATGTTTTAAAAAAGAACGTCCACTATCTTCCTCAACTCCCCAACATAAAACACAGAAACATACACAGATAGATGGATACACACCCCACATTTTTTTTAAAGTTTAGATTGAGTTTTTTTAATCATGGTAAAATATACGTAATATAACATGTACTGTTTTTAAGTGTTTTGTTTGGTGGCACTAAGTACATTCATACTGTTGTACTGCCATCACCACTATCCATTCATAGAACTCCTTTCACCTTGCAAAACTGAAACTCTGTACCTTTTAAACAATAATTCCCCTTACTCTCTCTCCCCAGCCCCAGGAAATCACATTCTACTCTCTGTGTCTATAATTTTGATTATAGGTATGTGCATGTAAGTGGAATCATACAGTACTTATGTTTTTGTGTCTAATTTCATTTAGCATAATATCCTCAAGTCACCTATGTTGTAGCATATGTCAAAATCACCTTCCTTTTTAAGGCTGAATAATACTCCATTGTATGTATATACCACATTTTGTTTATTCATTCTTCCATTGATGGACACTTGGATTTCTTTCACCTTTTGGCTATTATAAGAAATTATAAGAAATGCTGGTATGAACATGGTTGTATAAATATCTCCTCAGGTTCCTAGTTTCTTTCTTTTTTTTTTTATGACAGTCGCACAGAGAGAGAGAGAGAGAGAGAGAGAGAGGCAGAGACACAGGCAGAGGGAGAAGCAGGCTCCATGAACCGGGAGCCTGACGTGGGACTCGATCCCGGGTCTCCAGGACCGCGCCCTGGGCCAAAGGCAGGCGCTAAACCACTGCTCCACCCAAGGATCCCCTCAGGTTCCTAGTTTCAATTATTTGAGGCATATAGCCAGAAATTAAATGGCTACATTATATAATAATTCTATTTTTAGTTTTTTCAGGAGGTACCATACAGTTTTCCATAGTGACCATACCATTTTGCATTCCCAGTAACAGTTTACAAGTGTTCTAGTTTCTCAACATACTTACTAACACTTGTTATTAACTGTACATACCACACTTTAAACAGTATCTTAGTATTTGAAGATAATGTAATAAAATGTGACTTCTGGTATCAATGTACTAGGTTCAAATTCTAGATCTTGAGTTTACTATATGACAATAGGCAGCATTTAACTCCCTTGAACATTAGTTTTATGATCTGTAAAAAAGGATAATAGTACATACTATTGGATATGTTTTTATAACACAAGTGGGATATTGCATGTAAAATACTTCAAGACTCACTCATTCAGTCTTTACTAAGCTTCAATTCTGTAAGTGAAGGCAGATTAAGGATCTTAGCTAAGACTGCTATAACAGACCATAGACTGGGTAGTTTAAACAACAAACATTTTTCAAAATTCTGGGGTCTGGAAGCCCAAGATCAAGAGGCTAGCATGATTGAGTTCTTGGTAAAGGCTTTCTTTCTGGTTTACACATGGGGCCATCTTCTCATTTCATCCTCACATGGCAGAGGGAGAAAAAGAGGGGGGTGGTGCAGAGGGATAAAGAGAGGAAGACTACTTCTTTTCCTCTTCTCCAACTTGGGGGCTCCACTCTCATGAGCTAATTACTTCCCAAAGCTTCTACCTCTAAATGCTATCACATAAGGGCTTAATTAAATGAATATTGGGAGGGCATAAACATTCAGTTAATAACACAAGCAAACTAATGTTATGAAGATCTCAGGCCCATGAAACAGAAAACCAGAGAGAATAATTACACTTCATTTTATTTATTCAAATCTTTTTCTTTTTCAAAGCCCCCACTTTGGCTTCCCTACCATGAGGATTCAATAGTCATCTGCCTTTTACTTATTGATTTCTTTCCCATTTTCCATTTTATCCCTTGTATGCAAATCAGTTCATCAGATATTTTTATTAATTACATTTTATGTATATATCATCTTTTTACTACATTATTAGAGTATTAAGGGAAGAAATCATTCCATATATTTTTTCTTCCCTGATTTTTTAAAAGATTTATTTATTCATTAGAGAGAGAGAGAGAGAGAGAGAGAAAGAGGGTAGGAGGAGGGGCAGAGGCAGAAAGGGTCTTAAGTAGACCATACACTGAGTGAGGAGCTCAATGCAGGGCTTGATCTCACGACCCTCAGATCATGACCCTGAGATCTCATCCTGAGCCAAAACCAAGAGTCAGACACTTAACCAACTGCACCACCCAGGCTCCTCTCTTCCCTGATTCTTTACCTTGGTATATAACATTGTTATTGATCAATGTGTATTTCTCAGGTCACTAGTAATACTTGACTAGTCCTACTGAAAACCTGCTGTTCTTAGAACATTTGCATGTAGTTTTAAAAAGGCTAATCAATAGACTGAATGTTTTTATTCAGAAAGGAATTTTACTAATTTTACTAAGGAATTTTACTAATCCTATGTCATTTTCCATATTGAAATTAAGAAACACAAGTGTTATTAATTTACTGATACTTAAAATCCTCATACCTACAGAAGCCAAGTGAGCTTAGTCATTTGAATAGGTAAGAGAACAAAAAAGTTTGCTTCCCTGAGATCTAGTTCAAGGTTCTTTTTATTTTTCCTTTTTTAAAAAATTTAAATTCAATTTGCTAACCTAGTATAACACCCAGTGCTCATCCCACCAAGTGCCCTCCTTAGTGTACTTCAAGGTTCTAGTCAGACTAAGTTGATCCCTGTATTGAAGCTGTGCCCATTTGGCAGTTTTCTACCTCTTTTAGATGCATCTATTGCTGAAATGGTGTTTCTCAGGCTTACTTTGTTGTTTATTGAGATATACATATCTTGCTCTCTATTATGCTCAGGCGTATAACACTGAATGTGCTCTAAAGTTGAGTGACCCTGGATTGGAATAATGAAATATGAACTGTAAAAATTCTTAGCTCTATTATATCTGAAAAACATATAAAACTTTGATTAATTTTATTCTAATTACATGAAAAATGTGAATAATCTTAGCCATAGAATTGTAAAGATTCAAAATGATAGCACATACAAAATACTCATGACCATGCCTACCATGCAACAAGCTCAAAATAAATGTTAATTATTACAACTGTAATAACTGAAATAATGTTTCTCTAAATCTAGACTTCTACCTCTTCTAGATTGGATTGTATTAGTATTTGGGGGGCTCTGATCCCTTAAGTAAGCATCAATAATTTTACCAAGAAAATAAATGCCTGTGGTATTGCTAACACACTGCCACCATTACTAAGCTATTACTCCTAACACTACTTGGTTTTTCTATGATGAGGGCAACTAACTGTCTATGGAAAGGCAGAGACAATGTTCAGGAGAGAAACAAGTAAAATGCTAGCATGAGAACCACTGATGTAGAGAGGAAAGTTTATGGGACCCGAGAACCCATACCAATGTGTGCTGTGGGCCAATAGAAGGGTTAAATTCAGGTATAACAGACAATACAAATGGTGGAGGTCACTCAGGTCTTAAAGTGTGAGAAACATAAAATATTATGCTAATGAAATAAACAATGACTCTGAATTTATGAATAAATGAATGCCTTTCTTATTAATTTTAAGATTTATAAATTATATAAAATAATTGTTTCAAGGCAGAAACTATGAATTTGGAAAACATATCAACTAATGAGGGTGTGTACTACGTGAGGTTGGGGGAAGAATCTGAGTAAGGTGGAAAACCTCTATAAACTGCTTCCTTTTTAATATCTACAGACTAAGTAATCTCTTAACTAGTTCTTTTATAAAGAAGAAAGATTGAAAGTGTCTTTAGTAATAGTAGCATTTTATATTAAGAAACATTGGAAATAATAGATTTAGATGCAGAATTTAACTTTAGCCAATTGAGCTATACCAGTACATAATAAATATCCTGATAGATTATCCAGAATATTAAATAAAAAGATTCAACATAAGAAAAAAATGGATATAAATTCTTACACATTCACCCACACTAATATAAAACTCATTTTATAACTAATCATAATACTTCTGTCTTTAATGAAATGTCAAACATTTATGCCAAAATTTTCAAAGTCAGTAAAATTCAATTACTCATAAACACAAATATTTTTCTAGCATACAGTGATTAAAAATACAACATTTAAGACTGAATTGGAGACACAGAATATTTTGAAAATTCACTGAAAATCAGTAAGAATTATCTTCAGCATCAAATTATCTTGCATTTTATTTAAATACCATAAGGTTTATACGTTTTCCACTGGGCTTTTAGATATTCGTATATTATTCTGATAGAAAGAGCAAAGAAGTCAAAACACGTTTTTAAAAAGTGATTTTTAAAATAAAAAAGTTCCACTGGATTTAGAGAAGAGCTCTAGTAGAGTTGTAGCTTCAGCAATCATTTGGGATCAAACGCTAAATCCAAAAGGCAGCTGCACAGTACAGATGAACAATTTTGTTCTCCACAATTACCCTGATTGTAGATAATCTGATTTGGACTGCTGTATGAGTGTGTGTGTGTGTGTGTGTGTGTGTGTGTGTATCTAATCTTATATAAGAGTTGATGCCTTTGGTGGCTGAATTAGGTCAAAATACAAAAGACAAAATAGATAATAAGTAAGAAACATTATCAAGATTTTAAATCCACAATTGTACTCTATTTCCCCAAACCCAGAGCTTTGATGAAAATTGTTTATTGCATGGCTAAGGTCTTATCTGAAGACATCTTCTGGGCTTTGAAGATTTTATCATAGTCTTAGAAATAAAAAATTGAGCAAATTGCAGTGCTTTTCTGTAATTTTGTAAAACAGGGTGTTTCAAGATAAATTATACCAGTGGACTGTATCTGTCTTGTACCACAAAACACATGTAAAATACCTGTAATTTAGTCATTTCAAGGCATGCATGAAAAAGGTAATAAACACAAACACAGACATCCTAGTTTGCAGACATGCAGACTTCACAAGTTAGAAAGATCTCAGGCTTACTAAATATCAAAGATGAAATTTCTACTGCACACCAAACTACTGAAAATTGCCTTCAAATTTAAGGTGCAATTTATTTCAAATGGGGTAAAGTAGCTGGAAGCATTGAAGCAGACAGAGCTACACCTAGATTTATTATTTTATATTTACAATACAAACCCATATACACATATGTGCAAACAACATATGCCCCAAATTGTGTTCTTTATTATTTAGTTTTTAATGGCTTCACGGTTCTAATATTTAATTTATGTCAAAAACTTTGATTTTTAAAGCATATTTTGGCTTTCAGAACTTTGATTTCCAGATTCTTTTTCAGATTTTTTTGGAGTGTTTGGAAATATTTATTTAGAATAAAATTATGTTAATGACATTAAATTATAAGACCATCTTGTTCCTTGTAGTAGACTCAGTTCAAAATAAAATGTTATTTTATTAATTAAATAAATATTTTTCTTTATTTAACTGATGGTAACCCTCGTCTCATTTTACTAAGAAATCTACAAAACCTCAGTCAGAAAGGACATGAAAAAATATGTAAATGCAGAAAAACTATAACTGCAATATTTAGATTTCATTTTAACTTTTCCATTATGAGATGCTAATATAAAAGAAAGATTATTGAAGTACCCTTTCCCTCTTCCGTCCTCTTCTCCCTTTCTTTCTTTCTTTCTTTCTTTCTTCTTTCTTTCTTCTTTCTTTTTTTCTTTCTTTCTTTCTTTCTTTCTTTCTTTCTTTCTTTCTTTCTTTCCATCTTTCTGTCTGTCTCTTTCTTTCTTTCCTTCTTCCACCTGCATCAGATTGTGACCAGAGTTTTCATAGTATAAATATTACTGTTTTCTTCACTATTTCAGCAAAGGTCATATCTAAATAGATGGATAATTCCACAACTGCAATATGGACACTTTCAATGGGCAACTTACCCTGTATAGAACACTGAAATTGATCTTTGGAAAACACACTTTTTGTTTTTTTTACCTGTTCAAAAGACTAAATTAACTTGGCCTTTTAATTGACATTTGAAAGTATGAGAATTCAAAGTGTCAAATATGATAATAGCACTCGTCCCACCTATGCCAATTTAGGGAAAGGTATAACATAATTAGTAAAATTCATTTTTGGTAATAAGTAAAAAGCTAAAAGTAATGTACATGTAGGAGTAGAAGAGTTTTTCCTTACCAAAGTGACAGTGGTGGTTAAGGGTATAATTGGGTAGGTATTGGAGAACTTCTGGCTAGAGTCAATTTTATAGAGTATTTTCTGACATTGTGTATTCCTCTTGTGATCTTGGTTACTTCAAAGGCACTCCCTTTCTTTAACAGCCTTGTGTGTTTATTGCCATGGTTTTTATGGTAGCCTCAGAAAAGCTTTTCTTATACTTCCATAGGGCCAGCTTCACGAGCTTGTGACCTGTGATGTCAGACAGTGTCCACCATTCAAAAGGACCTTGTGCTTAGTTTAATGTTGTCACTGTGTTGAAATTTTTGATAATATAATTGTTGAACTTGTGTTTAATTGTAAATGAAATTCAGTGGGACATGGAATATACAGATGAACAGAAGAGATGTATTACACAAGTCTGCTACATTTCATACTGTGTTATTTGCATGGAGTATTTGCAATGCTCAGGAGTACAGAATTCCAGTGGACTCATGAGTGTGGGAGCTCAGCCAGGCTCAGAGTACAAGCTAAGTTGGCTATGCTTCTACTGAGTTCATCGGGTAATGACAAGAAAACACCTTTTCTTCTATTTAAGCCAGAATTTACATTGAATATGGAAAGAAGGCATTGGATGATGGCTTTTTAAAAACCCAGGTAATCAAGAAACCCTATCATTCTTTTTACCTATATTACTTCCCTATATTAGCCAATACTAAAGTTGAAAATAATAACTTAGAAGTAAAGGAAAAGATAGGGCAATCCACAGTTTCTCTTTCTTTCAGTTCTTCCTTACTAATTGACAAATTGTGCATGTATCAAGTGAAGTAAAAGCAGTTGAGTTAGTTTTGTGCTACTTTTTCACTGTTTCAGTGAGAATGAAATGCATATACAAGCGCAAGCTAAGGAGTACAGATTGCATAATTTTGGTGATTCTGTATATGCATTAAATGTTCTTATATTTGCGGTTAAAACTGGCATCATAGACTATAAAGATGTATGGTAAATTCCATGATAATATTTTTAACTTTATTTTGTCTTATAATAGCATAAAGTAGCAAAATACATTATGACAAGTTGAGAGTGTCTGGAAGAAGAAAAAGCTTTATATTTTAGCGCCTTTAATAGTAGTTTTTCATGTTTTTTGAGCAAGAGACCCTGCATTTTTATTTTTCATTGGTCCTATAAATTATGTAGCTGGCTTTGTATTTTTAAATATTAAATATATATATTATATATATATATATATATATATATATATATATATATATATATATATAGAGAGAGAGAGAGAGAGAGAGAGAGAGAGTTTTCACTCTTTTTATACCATGGTGCCGGGAACCTGGAGTGAGGGATGGGAGGACAAAGCATTTTACAAACACTTCATTATATCTTCAAAAATCCTCACAAATATTCTTTTGATTTAGGTGGTAAGATCCCTATTTGCCAGATGAAGAAAATAAGGCCTAATGTCATAAAAAAGCAAAAGACAAAGTCAGGATTTAATCTTAAATCTGACTCCAATTCCCATATTCTCTCCACTCTTTACTGTGATCAGATAATTAACCTTCCAAATGGAAGCACTTCTGACAATGAGCTGGAATGATAATAATAAATACTTCGGAACTATTGACATAAACTAATTTGTGATCACTCTAGCTATAACATTCTTGTCCATGGGTAGATAGCCATTGATTTACCTTTTATAATACCCATTATACCTAGAGGAGGGCAAGTCTTGTTCAGCAATCAATATGTACTTCATGATTATTTGGTGAATAAACCGTTCTTTATAAGTAGATCTTAAATATCTTATGGTTACGATTTCTCTGGAGGTAAAACAATTAAGTTAAATAAGTGTAGAAGTTGAAAAATTAGATAGAAAAAGATTAAATTGAGTTGTAAATATTATACTTTATTTAGTTTTGTACCTAATAAACTTCAGATATTATTTCAAACTTAATATGGTATCCGGCTACAAACCAAATGGCAACATTAAGACCCTTTCTCATCTTCAAGTGTTCTAAAGTTTTCGAGAGTGTCATTACTTAGGTTGTCATAAGATTTTTTTTTTTCCCTCTGGGAAATTCAACTTCTATTGGATACTATGCCCAGATAGCACAAAGCCAAGTTCAGATTTGTAAATTAACTGGGAATTTAATCCACCATGCAATCTAACTGGACTGAGAAATTAAAAAAAAAAAAACTTTCAAAGTACTTACGATGCTTGGATTGTTAAGTAACAAATCATTACTATACTGCATTGAAGTATAGTATTACTTTACTGCTATGAATTTTCTTTTTATTCAACTTTTCATTTACTACTTTCAGGAAGAAAATAACTTGTCTTCCTTACTCATCAGTATGTCCTGCATAGTAATCAGTGCAGGTCTCAGAACAAAATCAGGACTAACTATTTATAAATGAAATTTGCTATTAGAACATTTATGGAAGTATGAATACAATTCTAAGAGTAACTCTTAAGAAACTTCCTGTTAAATATAATGGTTTGGGGAAAGAATTAAGATGCTTCCGTGGTAGTAAAAGATGTGATTTTCATGTTCCAGAGGAAAGAGACAGAAGTTATATACTCTGCTAGATAGAGGTTATAGTATTTTAAAAATTGTATGCATTTTAAAAAGTTGGATGCTCATAAAAATTTGAGGCTTAAAATATTTAAAGCATCGTTCTCCCTTCTTACTCTATCTCTTACCCTAAAATTATTGAATGAGAAAACTTCCTGTCTTTCACTTTGCTGATTACCATTTCTGGGAACATTGCCTCTGAATGCAGGACATACAGAAATGACATCTCACTGCTGGGTGTGCTGATTCACTGGCACTAATCTGTCATTTTCAGAAGCGTTCCCTCTCACAGATATTTCAGCATGGCAGATTGGTGGGTCGAAGGGTAAAAGCAGGTTACCTGTGGGTAGAAGCAGATAATGGGCATTTTATTACCCAGACATCTCTAGTTTTAAAGCTGCTATTCTCAAGGATTAGACAGATGACCTCCAGTCATGATTTTGATTCCATAAATTGAAATTGGTTGTAATACTATTCATTGCTCACATGTGATTATGCATGAAGTTAATGTTATATGATTTTCCATCTGAGATGATTTCTTAACCTTTTCTCTGCCTCACTCTCCTTAAGTCCACTATAATCAATTCCCACAGGAATCTGCTAAATTCCATAAAGTTATTGAATAATAATTAATGAGCACATTTAAGAATATAGCATATATTTCTTGTTGTTATATTTGGGATCAGTATGCTGAAGTTATAGCACTATCATATTTACAGTCAGGTACTTGGAGAGATGCTAAGTGGTAAATGTGATCCCCACCTAGGAAAAGGTAACTAATGACAACAAAGTTGCAGTGCTTATTATTATAATAGTAAATCTCTCTGTAGTACTTACTTTAGGCCCTAGGTATCCCAATATATTAATTTATTTAGGAAATGTACAGTATTTTGGGTAAAATTTAAAAATGCACATGTGATAAAAGCACACATAATTTTGCAGTAAGTATGCAAAAAACATTCAAAAATGTCAAACGATTTTGGAAGGAGAACCACTGCCTAGCTGCTATCATCACAAGAGGCTATAAAGAGTTGTTTCTTGGATGTCTTCTGCATGTTACCATTGTGCTAGGTATATCAGAAACTTCCAAGAAGACAGATACCTCAAAGAAGTTCAGGAAATAAGACACATAGTAACATGTAATTAGAGAACCAAAGAAAATGACACATAATTTAAAATTATGTATATATTTTTAATGTGTTTGCATTTAAAAGCCTCCCATATGCCTTATTCTATTTATTATTCTTATTCTTAACTTTGTAAAACAAATACAATTATTTAACAACAAAAATTAAGAATGAATCTTCCTGATTTAAAGCATGTGCCTATTTAATAGATTAACCAAAGCAAGGAGCCAACATTTATTTTATACATACTATGTATCATGCCCTTAAATCCAAAACAATACTATGATCTAGGCATTTTACCAGGAAACTAGGTCTGAAAGAATTTAAATTATTTGTACCCAAAATAGTGTAGCTTTTAGTAGAAGAACTGACATTTAACACAGGCTGGACTAGTTGAGAGGTCTCCTTCATGACCACTCTTCAATTCTCTTTGCTGATGTTGTCATGTCAATGTAAAATGGAGACATTAAACAACAACTTTACATTCATCCAGTAAAAATGATGGACCTGTTTTGCTGGGAACACGACTATTAAAATGGAGAGGAGTCTATAATTCCAAACAGTAAAATAACTCCTAAAATTTTCTCTTGCACGCTGACCCCATAATCTGGCAAGTCATTTCAGCTTAAATATCCCTTTCTTTCAGAAGCCTTCCCTTAAATAACTGTGTCAATTGTCACCATTATAACAAAACACTTTGAATTATTGTCAAGCATTTGACATGCTACATTGCATTGTTTAATTAAAAATTAGACTTTCTATCAAACACAAGTGAGAAGACTGTTCTAAAGATTATCAGCCAATGTGGTATTAGAATAGCA
Source organism: Canis lupus baileyi (assembly GCF_048164855.1). Classification (NCBI taxonomy): domain Eukaryota; kingdom Metazoa; phylum Chordata; class Mammalia; order Carnivora; family Canidae; genus Canis; species Canis lupus. The sequence goes on from NC_132841.1 coordinate 63,672,023, forward strand.
TGATGGTGATTCATGTGTGTGAAACTTCCTAGCAGCTTTTTCTTGCTTATGGCAATACAAATATCACAGGATTTTGAAGGTACATCAGCAATGCAATTAAAGTTCGCACTTTGAAGGTCCATCAACAATGTTATTTATGACTTGATCTGTGGAGGAAAATGTGGCAGACCATAGTGGTGATAGGAATAGTATATGGGTTATGGAGTAACATTAGGAAAATAAATAAAATTCATAACTATAATTACTCCTGTATGAAATGAGTACAATAGCAATATTTACCTTATAGATTCATTGTGTTTATATTTTTATTAAACTAGATAATTTGATTAAAGTACTTGGGAGTTACTGCCTCATAGTAAACATATGAAACATCATATTCTTATTATAGTACTAGTCCTATAATAAGTTTGTATGGTTCTCTATAAATGTGATATCTTACATGGAAAGCTTAGCAAGTAATCTTGACAAGAAATGATAAGGTTCTAATAACATCATAGTATATGAAAACTCATGGTGGTGGAGATTGGTTTGCAATTTATTAATTTACAATAAAAATAATAACTGTTATGCCAACTACACTATTTATGTTGCCATGGTCTGCAAATAATTGAAAGCAAATTTGTTAATGTGTCAGTAGATGTTAAGCCACATTTGGACAGGAATTGATTGTCATCATATTCTCATCAAGCAGTGATTAGTGTCAATGCATATTTTTTGAAAGAATAAATAGAATGGGTTATTATAACTCAGGTAAAAATAAGCCACCATGTGCTCTGTGTTAGATCAGTATTGCATTCAAAATAAAACCAGTTTAATATACAGGAAAACAATTTAATTTGCATGACATTTGTATAACATCAAAATATCCCCTTCATTTCTTTTTGGCAGTTCCTAAAAGATATTTTCCACTTTCTTGCCTTCTCATTACAAATTCCTACCCAAACTTCTAACCTTAAAGTTTTCCCCATTATTTTCCTGCTTTCTAACTCTTGTTCCTTTTTCTTGCCTTTTTAGGCTATCATTTTCTTTGAACAGTGGCTCTTTAATATTTCTAATTGGGAAGAATCTGAGAATGCTTATTTTCTGTCCCTGCCAGATGACCATTGTCTCCTAAAAATCAGAGAACCATTTGTATTTTTTGCCACCCAAAAGTTCTCCACAGCCAAGCTGCTCCTTTTCCTTCTTCTTCATTTCCCTCTCCTCCCCTATTGACCACTGACCAGGTTGAAGCTGAGTTCCTCCCTGATGTGGATGAAGAAAGTATACAATTCATCTTGCTGGTGTATCTCATGGTGAATTCAGCCAAAGCAGATGTTAGGAATTTGAGCTGTTAGAGCAGCAAACATATCTGAAGCTGGGTTTAATGCCTCCTAAACTCACTAGAGCTAATTCTTCTACAAGAAGAAATAAAAAGAGTGAAAAAGGATCATTTTTGTTGTGCATGAAGTTGGCTACTATTATTCCCCTTTCTGCAAATTAATAAAGCAGAGACCTCAATATTCCAATCCATAATATTTCTAGGAAGTTTGAGCTTGCTATTTGATCATTCTTATACTGTTGAGGGGTTCTCTAGAATATTGTGAGGTTAGTACCTTATTAGATAAATTAATTCCTTTGTGATCAGTGTTGCCTCTCAAAAAACAAAACAAAACAAAACAAAACAAAACAAAAAACAAATCAGGGAGTGCAATTCCTAACTCAAAATGTTCTGATCTTTTCTTCTGACTTTGAGCAACAGTATTCTTGCCTATTACAACCTTGAATGTTGATGTATGATATAAGAATAATGAATTATGTCTATGTTCATTTCGTGTCCCCAAGTACACAGATGTCTCAAGTCCACGATTCCCTCAGATATCTCACTCTCTGAGAGTCTCCGTGAGGGTATCTTTCTTTTCCTCCTAATTGGCTTTAATTATATTTGAAATATAGGTGCCCCCTCTACTGCTGGTAATTGCTAAGCCCATAAAAAAATTATGGCCATCCTAGTCTCTTATTTGCCTGATTTGTGTTCTTATTGTTGTTTTGCTTTTGTTCTAGTTCTCAAAACAGTACCCCACCTCGGTAGCTAAACTGCTACAAAATCCTTAAAGCATAAAACCCTTGGAACAATAATATTCACCTAGACATGCAGTTGTAAATATCCTGTAAGGATCCTAGAAACACTCCACCATGAAGTACACTATTTCTAGGTAGTCAAACTGCCCATCAAAGAAACAGAAGTCCTTGGAAATTTGAGTTAATAATATATATTCTAATGCTACAAGTAAAAAGCCTCAGTTACTCTTCCACATATTTCAAACTCTGAGAACTGCTCCTGTAAGCATTTCAATAGCATTTTCTAGCCAGTTATAAAGTCTTTTCTTTTCATTCATGGAAAAGTGTTCTTCATAAAATTTTTTAGGTCTTATAACAAGACAACAATGAATTTTACCCATAGTTATAAGGGCTACACAATCTATTGTTTCCCAGTGAATCTATTTTGCAGTAGTTCTAGAATAATCCAGGAAAGATGAATAAAATGTCTTGACATTGAGCATGACAGCTACCCATTTACTTTACATTACCTTTTTAAAAAAGATTTTATTTATTTATTTGAGAGAGAGAGAGGCAGGGAGAGAAGAGTGAGGAGAGGCAGAGGGACAAGCAGACACTCATGGAACCAGACTCAGGGCTAGATCCGAGGACCCTGAGTTCATGACCTGAGCCACCCAGGTGCCTTACCCCTTTTACTTCTCTTAGTAAAATGGGAGTCAATGAAGGCTAGGCTAAAATTTAATTTCTAATAAAAATTCTATAGGAGATTCTCATGAGTTTTTCCAATTATGTGAACTTGCATAATTGCATAAATTGAATACTTCATATGGTATATTCTATTTTGAACAGAGCATTTTCTCCAAAATTATAATTTTAAACACAAAGAAATCTCCAGTTTCTCTCTGACTTTGAAGTGCTATTCTAAAAGCCATTATGCTTATGTGTTTTCAACTGCAATTCTGTTGCACCATAAATCCAGCCTCCATTTGAGCATGATGAGAGTATGCTCTTGGCTTGTTGCAATAAGAAAATTATCTATGGATCAGTTAAATATTGTATATTAAGTGGAAAATTCATTACAGTAACTTCTAAAATGTACCCTACATAAAAGTGGACCATCTCATACACTACCCAACTATAAGATTACATTACGATTTTTATTATTTAATTATTTTAAATGATTTTAAATTTCTGCTCTTGGGCATATTGAATTAGCTTATGTCAGATCAACCTTCTATGGATAATGATTATAAAGTCTTGACAAATATTTATATAAGGAAAATCTTTTTTTCTTTTTTAAAGATTTTATTTATTTATTCATGAGAGACACAGAGAGTAGAGAGAGAGAGGCAGAGGAAGAAGCAGGCTCCATGCAGGGAGACCAATGTGAAACGCTGTCCCGGGTCTCCAAGATCACTCCCTGGGCTGAAGGCGGCACTAAACCACTGAGCCACCCAGGCTGCCCCAGGAAAGTCTTTCTTTTAAGGTACTGGAGAGCAACCAGTGAAAGATAGAAGCAGGAAGAGATAAAACCTTTGAAAAAAGATAAGCATACTGAATGAATTCCACATATTTAGTTTCTTTACTGAGGGCATTCGTGAGTTCTTTCCTTACCTGGAAAATTAATCTTAAAACAGAAAATAGATGTTATTTAGGATAAAAAGTCAGGTCAGAGTTTGGGCCTTCCCTGGCCAATAAAAATTAAGGTCAAAATTCTTAATTTTGGAGGAAAGGAGGAAAGATACAGAGAAAGGAGGTAGCCAAACTTGCAAACAGACGCTGCTCTTGTTTTGTAGTTATGTGGTATGAGATTCATCGGTGATAGCAACAGTGGGAAAGATGACAGATTAAACACAAATTTAAACAACTGCTCAGTGCTTTAGATTAAGGTATTGATGTAGGACATACAAATTGATCAATGAAACAGAATAGAGAATCCATAAATGGGTTTCAGATGACACAAAACTTTCTATTTCACAAGAGAATAAAAACCAGAGCCCCCCAGGCCCTACGCCAATAAGGAGGCCAGACCAGATCTGGCTCTGGGCAGATTTAGGGTTATTTGCAGCTCCTTCATTCACGGTCAGGGTCGGGGCACTCTGTCTGGGAAAGAGGGTGTTAGCCAGGCTTGATTAAGCTGTAAGGCCTATTGTGGTAGGTGTGGAGATATTTGGAAATACCGGTTCCTGAGCCTGGGTGGCTCAGTCGGTTAAGCGTTTGACTCTTGATTTTAGTTCAGGTCATGATCTCAGGGTCATGAGATTGAGCACCTTGTTGGCTCCCTGCTGGGAGTGGAGCCTGTTTAAGATTGTCTTTATCCCTCTCCCTATGTCCTTCCACCCTCCCGTCTCACAAAAAAAGGGGAGGAATACCTGTTTCTTAACTTAAATGAAGTCTAGTTTGTACCTCAATATATGTATTTGTGTATGTGTATTTCTTTTCAATCAGTTCAATTTGGAAAAGGAAACATTTTCATCAAAAAGATACTGGGACAACTGCATAATGTCTGGGAAAAAATACTTATATCCATACCTCATACCCATACACAAAAAGCAGTTTGAGATGGATCATGATTCTAAATCTAAAAAGTAAAAATATCAAGGTTTTTTTGCATACATAAAGATCTTTGCCAAATATTGTAGGAAAATATAGATAATATAGGTTATCAAAAGCAGTAAAGCATAAAAGAAAGTAATTGATGAATTGGACTTACTCAAAATTAAAAATTTCTACTCATAACCAGGTGATTAAGAAAATTTTTAAAATGCCATAAGATTTAGAGAAACTGAATTCAATACATACACCTAACAAGGGTTTGTATCCAAAATAAATAAATAACCCCTAAAAATCTATAATAAAAACTTAAAATCTCAATATATAAATGAACAAAAATTAAACAGGTACTTCAAAAAATACGATATAATTATGACCAATAGACACAGAAAAGAGTGTTCTCATCATTATTTATCATCAGGGAAATAACAAATTAAAATTACATTGTGTTATTATACACCCACGAAAGAATTACAATTTAAAAGTTTAGCAAATCCAAGCCTTGGCAAGAATGAACAGGAGCTTTGGATTTCTCATACATAGTCACTGATGATGTGAAACATTTAGCAGTAATGTAAATCACTCAGCATATTTTTATAATTTTAAATTTGCAAATACCCTACAACTCATCTATCCCACTCGTAGGAAGTTTCTCCAAAAGAAAGGGAAACAAGTCCACCAACAGATTTGTATAAAAATATTTATAGCAGTTTTATTCTTATTAGGCTCAAACTTGAAATAGAATATCATGTAAGTCAATGTCTATAAGAAGATATGAACTATTGCTACATGCAACAATCTAGATGAGAAAAAAGAAGCCAGAGACAAACAGTATGACTGTAGAATTCCCTTTGTATAGTGTTGTAGGAAAGACAGAACTAAATTATACTTACAGAAATCATAACTCTGTTCAGTTCTGTAGGAGTTGACAGGAATTGGATGAAAATATCTAGGATAAACAGAAATTTTCAATCTCCTGACTTGAGTAGTGGTAATATATACATACATTATATATTATATATATATAAAATATATAATTTTATAATTATATATATATATAAAATGTATGTATATTTGTCAAAATTCATTAATCTACACTCAAAATCTCTGCTTTTTTTGAATTATACTTCAATAAAAGATTATTGGAAAAATATCTTTTTAAAGTTTTACAGCTCTATATCCAAGTCTTCCAAAGGATCCAAAGAATACTATTATATGGTGCAAAGAATAACTCTAAGGATTTTTTAAACCAACCATATCCCTAAACTCTGCAGAACACCTGTTTTTAAAATAAAAAAATCTTCTAATTTTCTCATATCATTCCAAGTCAGGATTCCATCATGTATTCTTTTCCCCCTTTTAAAAATTCCTGTCCCCTGGTTCTACTTTTCTGTTGTATTTTCGCTATAAGCAGCTTCATAATTTTTCTCATGATAATTAAGTCTTATTTGAATCTTTCCATTTTGAAACTCTATTCTTTAGCAAACAAAAGTCCATGCCTATAATTTTGTTCAAACAAAATATTTCTCCACAGAAAATTGGGCCAGAAGAATGGCTTGGATGCTCTGTACTAGTACAGATACAGGATCAAAATGATGCTTGTGAAACATTTTGTCAGAGTAAAAGATGGTTAATGAATTTAATGGTTAATGGCATTAGGCTCAGATTAGCCATAGGAAGAGTTGACACAAAAGACACCAAACTGATACCCAAAGCTTTTTCAAGGGTTTTAGATAAGGGTTGGTGGACACCACCGTTAATTTTCTGTGTGATTCCATCTGTGTAAATGCCATGGATGAAACACCTGGAGACTGATATTTTCTTTTTTTGATTATTTAGTTCTGATCCTTAATGTTCATTTTGTGTAATGTCCCCCAGGTCTATCACTAGCTTCTACTGTGCCTTGGTGAAAAGGAGAAAAAACTTACCCTCTGGAAGATGCAGCCCTGTAAGTGTACGGTTTCGTAAACAGTGACATTGCAATGTGGAAGAGTATCTCTGTTTTTGGTAGGAGTAGACCTGCACTAGAGCACGAGGTATATGTGGATTATGGGCTAAATCTTACCCCACACGCCCTTTCATCTAGGTCCTTTGTACAGTGCACAGACATTCATAGCAACTCCACCTTTGCTTTTTCAGTGAAGTGTGTTTTTCCTTCTGCCCTAATACTTAGGCACTCTTTGTATCCATTTGAGTTCTTGGTTACAAATAAGAGAAATAATCTAACTTTAAAGTAATGTTCAAAGTAATGGCTATGCTGCTAATTTGAAAATATACATATATATAAATATAAATATAAATAATATAAATATATATCCTTTTTGCTAATTTATTTCCTTTGAGCTAAATGAAATTCATGTCCTTGTGTCAAATGGATACTTTTCTTTACTAATTTCCTTTTACTGATTTAGAATAATTGTACTTCAAGCAAGGGAGAGCCAAGCTTCTCCCTTTCTCTGTCTCTGAAGATTTAGTTAGACCTTCAGTTGGTTCACATATCATCTTTTAATGAGATAACTTTGTCTCACCTATCATGATATATCTTGATTCTAAGTAGTATTGGAGATAAAGACTATCATTTAATTAGATCTAACTTTATTGTTTTACACTTTAAATGATTTTTCTATTTTAATATTTTTGTCTTCCTTTGATCTCTTAAATGCCTGTAAACTTTCTCATTGTCAGAACTAAATGTTGCATAATGAAACCTAACTTTATTTAAAAAAAAATCTCAAGAAGTTTAGTTCCATTAAAATCAAATATGGAGGGCCAGGAGACACCCAGCCTGCTTCTAAGGGTGTCTATAGATCAGGCCTGCTGGTGTATAGGTGTGGGGGCTTGGGGCAGATCTGCAGCTTCTGCTCTTGGGATGGATTGGGCAGCAATGTCCTGGATATGAGATAGGAGGTAGGTCCCCATTCTGTTTCTGCTGCTGCAGTGGATCCAGTATATCACTGGCTAATAATGTCTGGGGCAAAGGATAGATCTCTGTCCCTGGCTATGCTGCTGCTGGGATAGCTTATTGAGCCCAGTGTGCCCTGGATGGGGTCAATGGAGTTGATCTCCCAGCTAGATCTTTAGTAGGCTGTCTCTTTCCTGATCCTTTCACTGAAGAGAGCAGACATTTTTGTTCCTTTATTTTGCCTACAGCCTTTGTTGCTTCCAGGTTGCAGGGCTCCCTGTTGCTCAGTTTGGGATGTGTGAGAGAGAAAAAGAAAACCCAGGAAGCTCAGAGCTGTGATTCTATATTTGGCTTTACATTTTTCAGAGTTCTGAGTTCATTTATGTTTATCTGTTGAATTATTTACAGGATACTTTGATGAATTTAGAGGGAAGGAGCCAGAAAAAGTGACTCTATGCCATCTTGTAACAATAAGATTTTAAAATAAGATTCAGGTTACAGTATTATACTGTCAAGCAATTTTAGATTTCAGTGTCTTCCACGTTGGCCATTTCTCATTGCCTATATTTTAACAGTAATTCATTTTTAAAAAGTTAGTTCTTCTGGATCTTTATTCATTAAAATATTCAAAACCTTTTTATCTAATTACAGAATATTTTGTTAGTATAATTTTATCCTTTTCTGCTACAGCTGTTCATATTTATACTAATATTTATGCAAGATATATTTCATTATCCCATTTAGGCAAACATTGTGATAATTATGTGTCTCATAATTAAATGTCTTCTTAACTAAGCCCTAGTAGTTATAATAAATTCAGCTGAGTGATTGACTCTGGGATGAGTAAATATGTAGGAGAAGACCATTTGGCTTTGTTTATTAATACATCAGATAAGCTGCCTTTTGACATCCTAATAGAGACAATATTTCTCTTTTGCTTTAAAAATGAATCATTTAGCTTCCTACAGCATAAAAGATTACATTGACTCTGAGCTGACCTAGGTAGCAAAAGGTGAACATATTTGCTTTGTAAATTTGACCAAGTATGAGGACAACTTTTACTTACAGCACAAATGGCTTCACTAATATTGAGGCAAATGAGATTTGCCTTCAAGCTTTGCCAAAGCTTTAAAGTTAACTTTTAAACAATGGAGTTTTCTAACTACAAGATGCATTTGGATACAAGTGTCAGGTACAGATAAACCACACCTGCCATAGATAAATTAGTATGCACATTGTAACAAAGGTTTTAGTAATCTGAGCAAGAAGAATTGCATTCCAATCATCTTAGGTTGGCGTTAAGGTAACCCCCTTTTTCAGAAAGCTGGTAATGGAGCAAACTGGATACGTAGTGGGCTATACAGAGCACATTAGCACCATCATCAGAGTCCCCTTCCAAAGGTATGGAGACACTGTACAGAAATCCACTGTCATGCAATGTCCATAGCCTTATGAAGAAGTCTGCTTTGTTAGCCATAAGTGAACAGAATCCTTTAAAGAAAAGATTCAATTTTGAGCCTTTTGATTGCTACTGATCTTCCCCTTTATGGCCTAATCAGAACAGGATTGCTTAGAAGGTACTTGTAGTAGTCTGAATTATGGTCCTCCAGTAATGTCTATACCCTAATTTTGGAATCTGTGAATATGCTACTTTACAAAGCAAAAAGGATTTTCAGATGTGATTAATTTAAGGAGCTTGAGATGAGGAAGATTATCCAGGTATGAACAATGCAATCACAAGGGTCCTTACAAAAGGGAGGCAGGAGGGTCAGAGAGGAGAAGAGAGATTGAAAGAGGTTACACTGCTTGTTTTGAAGATGAAATATGAGTCCATGAGCTAAGTAATGTAGGTAGTCTTTAGAAGCTGGAAAAGGCAAAGAAACAGACTCTCTCAGTTTCCAGAATCATTGGAGCCCTGCTGGCACACTTCAGACTTCCAACTTCCAGAAATGTAAGATGGTAAATTTTTATTGTTTTAAACCAATAAGTTTGTGGTAATTTTTTACAGCAGCAGGATGAAAGTAAGTCAGTGCTCTAAGACCAGGAGAGTTTGCCATTAAAAAAGGTTTGACTCAGTTGTTATATTTCCAGGAATTAATATGTATTCATTTCATTTATGTGTGTATTTACATATACAAATTTGTATACATTTACATATGAGTTAATATTTTTGCTTTAATTTTTTCTACTTTTCTATGCTTTTCATTGTTTTTTACTTTGAGCATAAATTATGTTTATAAGTAGAATATAAGTGTTATTTTGACACATAAAATTGAAAGATCATTTCAGGCTTATGGGGTTATATCAAATGTGGAAACAAAGTAAAGAATCTTACTCAATGATATTTAAATATAATCATCTTTCTTTAGAGGGGACAATCCTAATGTCAGGAAACACTTTTAAAGAATCTCAACAAAGCAAATCAAACATCCTTTTTTTTTTAAAAAAAAAAGATTTTACTTGTTTATTCATGGGAGACACAGAGAGAGAGAGGGGCAGAGACATAGGCAGAGGAAGAAGCAGGCTTCATGCAGGGAGCCCGATGTAGGACTTGATCCTGCGACTCCAGGATCATACCCTGAGCCAAAGGCAGACTCTCAATTGCCGAGCCACCCAGGTGTCCCACATTATCCTCTCTTTGACTGGAATTCTTAGGTAATATCTTAGTAAAACATTTTTTTTATGTATACCAGAAGACTTCTACAAGTACATTCATAACAACATTATTGCAAATGCAAGTATCTGGACCCTACCCAAATAACCATCAACAGAAAGATAAATATATCAACTCTGGTATGGATTATTGTGCAGCAGCAAAAATGAATTAACTTCAGCTAAATACAACCAGAACTTGATGAAAAGTGAAAATGCAAGTTAAGGATTTCATATGATTCCATTTATATAATGCTCAATATGTATACAGCTAAATATATCATTTGTAATACCAAAGTATGTGGTGAAAATATTCAGAAAAGTCAGGGAATGATAAAAGGTTTAATATAGTGGTTAACTGGAGACAGAAGAAGAAGAAACTGGATCAAGAATCAGGGAAGATTACATAAGGAAATTGCCATGTAAAGTTAATATTCTTCCTTAAATTGATGTGTCTTACTGGATTGTAAGCCTTTATATTTTCACACATCATTTATAAGCAGTTTTTATCTACTCAGTATTTAGTAAAAAAATTGTATGAAAACCTTAACTAATAAAAACTACAGGATCTGGAGATATGAGTTGGTTTGGGATAAAATGTAGTAATACCTATTTTTTTTTTAAATCCAAGAGACTTGCTATTATTAGTGCTCATTTTGTTTTGGAGAAAATAATTTTTTAGAAATTTCAATGAATTTCTAAGTATTTTTAATGTTTTGATAGTGACTTTGCTGTTTAAGTTCATTGTGTAGTGGTATAATGATAGAAACTTATATTTGCTCCTCAAAATCTATCAGTATCTTTCTTTTAGGATAATATATGGTCAATTTTTCACATACTTTTCCATGAGGTTGTTATTTTGGGGTACAGAAAGTATTTTATATAGTTGAGAAATCAAACTTTTATGTATATTTCTAGATATTCTATATTCATATTTAATTTTGAAATTTAATAAGACTGAGTGAGATGTTCTAAGATTTCTACATCGATGGTGTTTTTTAGTTTATTTTAATTTTTAGCACTTTTACATATTTAGATATTTTGTCCATTTATGCATAAAATTCATGTCTGCTACATCATCCTCTTGCTTTTTCTGTTTTGCCCAGTTTTATGTTTACTATTTTGGTCTTAATTCTGAAATAACTGTCAGTTTTAAACATCTTTTTTGATTTTTAAAATTATTGCGCTTTGCCCATAGCAAGTTTTTCCTCTAGCATTTATAAATCATTTCACTTTAGTTTGATCCTCAAATTGACAGTTTTATTTGGAGAGTGAATCATTAAATGGATTCTATGCTATTTATCAATCTATTATGCATTATTCACTATATCTGTCAAAAATATTCTTACATTTCTGGCATATGGATTTCAACTTTCTCTAATATCCATTGTGAGTTTTCTATTTTCCCTTTTCTCCTCCGCTCTCTTTGTCGCACTGTTTGGGGTTTGAATGTGATGAGGATGAGTGTGGAATTTTCTGTAAGTCTCTACAAGTAATAATTTAATGAAGAAAGTCCAGTGACTGAAAAGACTTATATTTGGATGCCTACCTCATCTGACAGACACTGTGTAATCCGGAATGATTAAAATATTAACCTTGGCTCACCTGCCTGGCAGTGGATACATAAATATTACTCAGTTATGAAGACTTTGAAATAAAGTTTAAATATATATATTTTAATACTGGGTTTATGGCTCAACATTACTGGCTATGAAAAGAAATTGTCCCTGATAAAATAGCTAGAATCATTTATTACTCAACTTCTTAATTTTCCTGAAGATGACCCTCATCCTTTGTAGACTTCCAGAGGAGTATGCTTATTTGTCCTACTCTAACTGCCTCTAATTATTTTAATGAAAGCAAAAAACCTCTGAGTATTCTGTAATTCCTCCATGCTCCCATCCATGTGCTTATATTTATGTTTTAGGTCTACTATTGCTTTAAAATTGGTTGCTTGAATTCATAACCTACAAGAATAAGGGCTTCAATCTACCCCTCCCTTTAGTAGTGTACAAATTGAATTTTGAGTAATAGTTATTTGGATAAACTGAGTTGAGCTTAATACCTTGCAGTATGAATTAGATTTGAATTATCTCTCCTCTCCTTTCCCATACGTGCTGTCTCCCCAGCACCCCTTCCATCTCTATCTTTCTATCTTTCAATGTTTCTGTCTCTATTTTCAACACATCCCTTCTTTCTTTCCCTCTCTCCACACTCAATTTCCATTTAAGCTATGATTCATATATTGATTGACATTAGATGTTCAGGGAACATCAAACATGGTTTATTGATATCCATCCAAATGCAAATCTAAACATTTCAGGAAAGCAACCCCGTATCTTTGATTGAGGTTCTATCTGTATAAATGAATGAGAAAGAGAACTATTCATAACTTTTATGGTGTTACCTCTTCACAGAAAGGAGAAATGGCTACCAGAGAGTGTTGCACAAAGCAAGCAGATTTTTTTCTTCTCTAGTTTAATATGTAGTTTCTGCAGCCTATAAAAAGGGGTTTTCTCATGCAACAAGTTAACATAGGCCTATACTACAGTCACATGGTTAGTGTATTTTCTGAATTGAAACTCTTAATTTGAAAACAGTTGATTCTGTTAAGAGACAAAATATCCTAAAATGTAAGAAAAATAAGTAAATTAAAATAAAATATAGCTCGTATATATAATTACTTTAAAAAATGTGTGCTTCTATATGAAATCTACCCTCCACCCTCTTCAAGTGACATCAAACTCTGGCAAAACTAATTTGTCCCACTTGATGTTTACAACTTAAATATTGAATACAAAATATCCACAGCATATTGACAAGCGTGGCACTTTTTTCTCTGTTGAACAATATGTACATCCTTTAACTAATCTTTCTCAGCTCTGAAGAACAAACTGTAAGAATCAGTCAATATTTTGTCATTTCAATATTACTACATTTGCCCACAAAATCCTACACAGATGGAGATAAAAGCTCTTGCTACAAGCAAAGAGGGCATTTTTTCCCTTTGCCACAAAATATTGATGAAGTGCTTTATTGAGGTGGAGATCTCATTAATTATTTGATTTACAGAAAATGAAGGCAGAGGGAAATGAGTGCCCTGGCTAATACCATGATGTACCATCTTGAGACTTAAGATCTTTTTAATGTATTCATCAGGGGTGCATCTGAAAGGGGAAAGAGTGAGCTGAATGGGTCCATTAATTTAATTGAAGCAAGCTCAGACAAGAGATAAAACATCCCAGCCGGCTTCTTTTCATGCGGCATGAGCGCTGTAGTAAACAGGCAGAGATCCAAACACACCAAAAAGAAATAAAGGTACATGGAGACTCTGGAGACTTCAAGGCCATGTAATATCAACAGATGCAGAGGTGAATAAACCCTAAAGAGGCTCTCTCTTCATGCACCACCATGTCAGTGTTCCACGGGCAGTGTCTAGGCTTTATTATGAAACTCCGAATGACTCTGAGGTTACATGTAAGTAATTTAGACTTCCTAAGGCAAAGTTGCATTTTTTTTTTCAAACTTCTGAGAAATAGACCCCCATCTCATGCTCTTGAAAGGAAGAGATGGGAAAGGGGAAATGGACTTCCACTGATCTCAGAAGCATCTTTAAATGATATTGCTCTTTTCAGCTATCTGATTTTGAAATGTAGCAGTCAGAAAGTTCTTTTAGTCCTGAAGAGGTTGGGGCCTTTTGGCACACTCAACATTTGTCTTTCAGCAGTCGGTGTGTGTATGACCCATTAATTCAGGCCCTGGCTGTGCATGAGAACACAAAGTAACCAAGGAGAGTCCCCCAGTTCAACACAAAGCCTGTCTGTTGCAAGTTATTTAATCTGATCAAAGATAATTTCCTGTGTTTAATGAAAATTGTATTACATTCAGATAGTCACAAAGTCATTAACTATCATCATTCAGAGGTAAAATCGTAATGTATGCATTAAAAATCATAAGTGACTATCAAACTAAATATACAGCTTTCCATAAAAATGTTAGAAAAAATTAACATTGGAAAGTGTTGCCAAACAAGTTTTCAATGCTTGAAAATGAATGGTTTATAAGGGAAATAAAGCATCTTTTAGTCAAATTAGATTCTACCCAATACCACAATTTTAATGTCAATTATCACCGTGATGAATAAAAATACTTTGGTGCCTTGGAATGTAAATTTAAAACCAATGACAAAACAGGATCCCTGGGTGGCGCAGGGTTTTGGCGCCTTCCTTTGGCCCAGGGCGCGATCCTGGAGACCCGGGATCGAATCCCACGTCGGGCTCCCGGTGCATGGAGCCTGCTTCTCCCTCTGCCTATGTCTCTGCCTCTCTCTCTCTCTGTGTGACTATCATAAATGAATAAAAAATTAAAAAAAAACAATAACAAAACAGAGGTATTTTTTTATAATACAGCTAAGATACATTTTCAGACCTATGAATCATGATCACATTTTGGATACTAATTTTGCAACTCAGTAATAAATCCTGGGGATCCTTAGCATCATGTAGTTTTAGGAAGAGAAGGTAAACATTCTAGTACCTGAAATAATTATCTTTTTTCATTTTTTACAATGTCTATGAGGCATTTCATTTTTAAAGAAAGTTTCACTATTTTTTATTCTTCAAATGATGACATTTTATTTCTTAAGCACGAAAAATGCTTCTCTCTTACTTTAATGATTGTCTGCAGAACACATTTTTGAATAAATTTTTATGTGGAGGAAGAATACATAAAACAGTTTATTTTTTTTTTAATTTATTTTTATTTTATGATAGTCACAGAGAGAGAGAGAGAGAGGCAGAGACACAGGCAGAGGGAGAAGCAGGCTCCATGCACCGGGAGCCCGATGTGGGGATTCGATTCCGGGTCTCCAGGATCGCGCCCTGGGCCAAAGGCAGGCGCCAAACCGCTGCGCCACCCAGGGATCCCCATAAAACAGTTTAAAATAAGTTTAATTTGGGCAGCCCAGGTGGCTCAGCAGTTTAGCGCCGCCTGCAGCCCAGGGCGTGCGTGATCCTGGAGACCTAAGATCGAGTCCCACGTCAGGCTCCCTGCAGGCTCCCTGCATGGGTCCTGCTTCTCCCTCTGCTTCTCCCTCTGCCTGCGTCTCTGCCTCTCTCTCTCCTCTCTGTGTCTCTCATGAATAAATAAATACAAAATCTTTAAAAAAATAAAATAAAATAAGTTTAATTTATATAATTAAATTATTATTTAATTATATAAATTGTATAAGTTCAGTAATATCACAAGTGAATTCCAATGAGTTAAAATGTGTTTTATATTTGAGTAAGTTACTTTTTATATCATCACAGTAAGTGGAAGAAAACTAAGAAAAAGCTACTAGCATGCTTTTCTAGCCCCCTGAAGTAGTGGTTAAGCAGAGCCCTGTCCCAGAGGAACAGGATGAGAAAACACAAGTGGATGATCTGACCAGAAGAAGTGCAACAGCACCTTCCAGATGACCCCTATGAGAACTAAACAGGCCCTTTGCACAACAGACCCTGATAGATTCTATATTAACAGTTAACTTATTCAAATCAGTGGTTACACTGAGCACAGGTTTGTTTACTTACTCTACCTTGAATCACCAGAAACTAAATATGACATAAATTCTATACATTAATCCAAATGTAGGCATATATTTAGTGTTTGTCCAATACTGCATTTAAGAAAAAAGAAGTAAATGTAGTTCATAGTAACATCAATTTTATGACTCATAAAACTAAGATATTTAATCTGTTTTTATAATATGTAATAAGAGCAAACAACATTGAATCATTAATACAGGTTCCTAGGGACACTTCGGTGGTTTAGTCAGTTAAGCCTCAGACTTTGGTGCAGATCATGATCTCAGTGTCCTGAAATTGCACCCTGTGTAGGGCTCAACTCTCAGCAGGGACTCTAACTGAGGTTTTTCTCCCTCTGTCCCTCCCCCTGATTATGTATATCTCTCTCAAATAAATAAATACAATCTTAAAAAATAAAAAATTAAAAAATATTGATCCCATACTATATGAGGCTATAGCTAAATTATCTCAGTAAATGTTTCCTCTGTTCATAATTATTTAAATAACTATTATTTTATATGGCTACTTTATAGAGAATATTATATTTAAAATATATTTGCATATCAGATTTCTTAATGATACCTTATAAACACTACTGTGCCAGGTATAGAAAAATAGGACTACTTTAAGACTCATATCAAGACTTTGTTTTTTGTTTTTGTTTTTGTTTTTTTTATTTAATAATAAATTTATTTTTTATTGGTGTTCAATTTGCCAACATACAGAATAACACCCAGTCAAATGCTCATCCCGTCAAGTGCCCCCTCAGTGCCTGCCACCCAGTCACCCCCACCCCCCGCCCTCCTCCCCTTCCATCACCCCTAGTTCATTTCCCAGAGTTAAGAGTCTCTCATGTTCTGTCTCCCTTTCTGAGACTTTGAATTATTTTCATTACTTGTACAGTTAATACAGTTTGCTATAAAGCAGTGTGATTGGACCATAGCCATCAGTATTGGCTGAATAAATGGCCAAAACATAATTTGCTTTGGATTTCCTTTCAAGTTATTTAGCAAATACTTCCCAAATCATCAATGTCATTATCATAATCAGTAGTAATAATAGATGAAGAAGAAAACAATTTAATTTAGTGCCTAAATATGTTATCTTGTTAAACATTGTACAAAAAGTAATACAATGATTAAGAGTATAGGTCTTAAATCAGTCTACCAGACTGAAAACCTGTTTTAGGTTTTGTTTATGTTGTAATGTTTGTGCATCTTATTTTTCTCATTTTTTAAAATAGAGATTACATTATGTATCATAAAGGGTTGTTGTGAGGATTAAAGGAGGGGAATATGTAAGACACCCTAAGGAGCATTTAGTATACTTTGTTATTATCATTACATCATAAGTGATCATATATTCCATTCGAAAAATGAGTAAACAAAAAAGAATACTTGACCAAAATATTTTTTTACTTATAATAGCATCATTTTTCTTTTTTCTTGTATGCAATTTAAGATATTACTTAAATTTCAGTTTATAAAATAGAAAAGATCAAAAGCATATCTATTAGAAAAAAATAAGTATTTTAAAGTATGAGTCCTTCTTTCCCCCAACGAACTCTAATTTTGACTTTTTTCTTACTTTACCTTGCTTGTTTAACACCATAACTTTATTAAAAAATGCTTTTAGAGTATGAAAAATTTTTTCCTCCCCTCCATTTCTGTTACTTTTATTACCACCATGATGGGTTGTGGGTACCTGTTGCATCTCTTCATAGATCAGACATTCAGGGTGGACTCTGATTTACATATTGTTAAAAATTTCCTCTCCAATGCATTGCCCTCCATAGGTTCTATGAATGCTGTCACCTTGATTTCTGCTGAGGTCAGCATTCCTTCAAGATTTCAAGGAGATTGTCTTCAGTCTTCTTTCTCTTTATTCATAGAGGGCCCTTGCCAAAATATCTCTGAATTCAAATGACTTAGATACTCTGAGTCCCTTCTGGTTCTACTTAGTGTCCTCCTCCTCTCTCTCACATTTCTCTTCCTATTTACTTCTGTTTTGTGTGTGAGTTTCCCAGTGAGAGGATTTAGTTTATTTCCCTTGATCCCCTGACATGCCCTTATCCCTACTGTACATACAAGGCATATTCACTTTTTTATTTGTTGAAGGTTTGGAGCAGCAACAGGTTATTCCACAATTTATAACTCAGAATCCTATTGCTAAAAATCCCTTCTTTCAACTCTAGGGATTTTTTTCCCCCTCCTTCCTTCACCTTTCTCTATTGGCTCTAGATTTTGAAAGCAAAGGCCCCTCACTTCTTGTTCCTATCTGCTTAACTTCACCTTCCCAAAACATTATAATCTCTTTATTCTCTACTTTTTATTCTTAAATGACTCACCTTTGTGCATATAAATAGCAATGGAAACAATAAATTATGCATTATGAGTTTTAGCAAGATTGACAATGTTTTTAATTGCAATCTTTTTTCTTTTACTGTCCATTTCCATATACAGCAGATTTATTTATGAAATTTATACAATTATAAAATTTCATTTGTACTTTATTTGTAATTATAAGTACATAACTTATAATATTTAATTTTATAATTTATCTAAAAATTATGTAAGTTTTGCATACTCTAAAATGAATTATGCCATCTTTTCTTTGGAAACCAGTATTTTTTTTAAAAATAGCTTTAAATGAACTACCTTTGTGATATGGATGAATATATAGAATTTATTTAATATCATGATGCATTTTAACATTATAAAAAAGCCTTCTAAAATATGCCTTAAATAGATCCTATGCTGGTGTTCTGCTTGAAAGAGTTAACTGGAGGGAATTTTATAGGTCCTTGAGATTAAAATTTGGATCATTAAATATAAGTTTGAAATGGATTGAAATGATGCATGGGATTTCAAAGATATGTGAACTTTGTTTTCCTTGTTTTTATAACTATTACAGCTTTTAAAATTAGTCGGTTTTGTGTTATATATTATCCAGTTATGAATTGTGTAAAACATCAAGTGCTATAGGAAATGATGAACAATAGAACATCTACTTGTCACAAAGGTTGCAGTTTGTTTCAGGTAATGTGACTAATATATATGCCTGTTATAAAATTGATTCAATATGAAATATATTATGTCTTATGAATCTAATCTGTTCTAAATTGCATGTAGGGATTTCAAGTAATATAGTCAAAGGCTGCTTTAATGAAGAAAAAGTAGGCCATGGAAAAATGAATAAGATTTGTGGGAGAGCAGTTGAAATGAGTAAATTCATGACTTCGATACAATTTGGGGACGGTCAGGCTAGCTTGGGAAAGAAGGAAGTGACCTGTCCCTATTATTCCTGCCAGACACTGAGGCTCTGCTTTTAGAAGACTTCTGGCTTTGTATACTCAGAATGCATTTATTCTGTACTTTCAGTAAGAATATTTAATACAATTACATTTTTTTCTTGTAAGCTTTATTTTTAAATTATACAAAACTTCCGCGATTCTTTTGTGGAACA
The DNA here is from genome assembly GCF_048164855.1 of Canis lupus baileyi. NCBI lineage: Eukaryota > Metazoa > Chordata > Mammalia > Carnivora > Canidae > Canis > Canis lupus. The sequence continues at coordinate 63,691,196 of NC_132841.1, forward strand.
CACATACAGAGAAACTTACACATGCCTACACACTCACACTGGTTCCCTGGATTTCCATGACAGACGAAAATGCTGATTTTAAAATTATTTTGTTATGATAACTCAAGTGATACACATTGCCAAAATTCTTTTGGTTATTTTTATTCCTTACTAGAAAATGAATTTATTGGCTCCCAGAGACTTTAACTTACATTTTGAAAGGAGTAATAGTAAACCTAGTTTGGAAAAGGTTTTCTCACCAACGGTATTCTGTTAATATGCATATTTATTATTAAAAACTCTGGCAAAATTTATAGCTGTATCATTACTTTCACATATAAGACTGTGTATACATAGTACTAAAAAGCGGAGTGACCAAATGGTTAGGTACATATCTTTGGAGAAAGTAAAAACTTATTAACTATAGAACATGTTAAACTCAGTTATTAAAATGATGATTATTTGAAACAATGATTGAAATATGATTGAAATAACGAGTGAAATAACTATTATTGAAAAATGATTCAAATAGTTGGATACATTCTTCTAGAGTATAGGAGAAAAGTCTGGGTTTGAGATACAAATTTGTGAGTATTTTGCAAATTGATGACAGAATTATGAACTTGGATCACATCACCAGAGGAGTAAGTTTAGAATTAAGGACTGAACCTAGATCACTGTAACTAAAAAGTTGGGGAGAATAAGAGAAATGTGGGAAAAAGTGCTGAGAAGGAGAAATAGAAGGGAAAGAAGACTGCGTGAAGAAAATATATCAAAGAGGAGGGAGATGTCAATCTACCTAAATATTGTTAATATGTACACAGGAAGAATGACTACAGATCATTAGATTTAGCGTTGGAAGATTATTGGTCACTTTGGCAAAAGCAATTTTCGTAGGATGTCATTGGAAAAAATTTGATTTGATTGAATCCAAGAGTGAGTGGATGATAGTGAATGTATATAAATACTTCAAGGCGATACAATTCCCTTTATCAAAGCAAAAAACAGTAATGACAACAAAACACTGCAAAAATTACCCTAAGAGTGAATCTTCAAAATATTGCAATTAAATATCAGGAATAATATAGGGCTACTGTCTCAGCATAGGTATCTGAAATATCAGATACCTGATATTGACTTCTAGTTTTGGTAAAACAATAAAAAACAGAAAGGAAATAATTAGAGAAATATTGGGGATGAAGATATAACTTTATTTTTCTCATATGGTTATAATCCTGAGAACTAAAGAGGTTCTAGTGAAAATTTATCAAAATTAATGAAATAATTAGGTGAATTACTTTGATACAAGGGAAGTATATAAAATAAATATCTTTTCCAGTAATTAACATTCAAGATGTATATGGAGAAAATTTTACTCATAGCAGTTTTAAAAATTATAAAATATATAGGAATGATTTTAATTAAAAATTATAGTGTATCAAATAAAGAAAAGTTTTTAAAAAAAATCTAAAAACAATGGAAAAAGATGCCATGATTTTGGAAGGGAAAACATCATAAAATGATAATTCTCTAAATATTTTTCTAGATTCAGTGCATTCAATTTTTAATTAAGCATCTTGTTTTCAAGCTCATGTTAAGAATAATTTTCTTTTTTTCTTTTCTTTTATGATAGTCACACACACAGAGAGAGAGGCAGAGACACAGGCAGAGGGAGAAGCAGGCTCCATGCACCGGGAGCCCGACGTGGGACTCGATCCCGGGTCTCCAGGATCTCGCCCTGGGCCAAAGGCAGGCGCTAAACCGCTGCGCCACCCAGGGATCCCAAGAATAATTTCCTAATAATTTTCAATTAAGAGAAAGCATAGCTATGGTGTCTTTGCTTTACCAGATAGTGGTATGAAACTATTATAATGATTCAATTTGATATTACCATTGCTTCTAGGATTACAGAAGCATGTTGAAATTGATCCCACTCTAATTGGAGATCCCTGGGTGACTCAGCGGTTTAGTGCCTGCCTTTCGCCCAGGGCGTGATCCTGGAGCCCTGGGATCAAGTCCCAGGTCAGGCTTCCGGCATGGAGCCTGCTTCTCTTTCCGCCTGTGTCTCTGCCTCCCTCTCTCTCTTTCTATGTCTATCATGAATAAATAAATAAAATCTTTAAAAAAAATGAAATTGGTCCTACTCTAACTAAAAATATAAATGATAGTGAAAAAAAAAACAAGAAAATTTAGTATTTTCTTTTATAATCTAGGGGTAAAGGAGAGGTTCAAAACCAAGTCTTGAAGCCCTAATGTTATAAAACAACAACTATATATATATATATATATATATATATATATATATAGTTTCCATATATAGTTGAAACATGTATGAAATATATATATATATGAAGTATGTATCTCTCTATATATGAAATATATGTATTATAAACTTTTGTAGGATAAGGGACAACATTAACAGATCTAATACAAAGCTAATAGGTTTGAGAGAAAAGAGTTTGTAACATGTTGAGAACTTCTGCAATAACTAGAAATAACTCATAACTTAGAATGTAAAGGCAAAAATTTCAATAAAATATTAGCAAAGAGAATAAAGAGGGATTTTTACAACAGAGCAAATCCAAACAGCCAACAAACATGAAAAGCTATTCAAATATAATAGCAGTCAAGGAAACATATTAAAGAATAAGATATCAATTTATAGACAGTTTAGGAGAAATTAGAGTGTCATTAGTAGAGATGTGAGGAAACAGTATTCTCATCAATTGCTACAAGATCTGGGAGTTGTTAGTGATTTTTTTTTTTTTTAAAGAGCAATTTGTTGGCATCTGTTGCAATTAATCATGCGAATATTTTTGGGCCTGTCATTCTTACCCCCAGGAATCTATAACTCAAAAATAAAAACTGTTAGAACTCATTCATAAATATGAAATTGTATGTATGAGCCAAAGTGGAACACATGAACACACACACAAACATCAAACACCAAAATAAAAAGATTTAATATAATCCACAACATTCACACTGGAATAAAATATTGCCATTAAAAAGAATGACTTGCAAATATGTTAGTTAATTTGGAGAATTTTCAATAGATTTTGTTAAGTGAGGAATCAACTCAAGACACATGTTACACAGTAAGGCCCCGTTTATATAAAACTGACAAAATGTTGCTCTGTATGTGTGTATTTCTTATTAAATAAACATAGAGAAAAATTAGGAAGATTGTTAATGCAGGATTACAGAGAAGGCCATAGGTAAGGAATGGCTGATGTTTTGTTTTGGAGGAAAAGAATGAGAGAGTCAGAAGTGCAACAGATAATAGTATTATCATATTAATCTAGTTGGTAAAATTGTCTGGAGATGTGTATATAAGAATTTTCTAAATAAAAAAATGCTGTACCAGATTAATTGATGTAATTTAAGAAATTTAAGAAATAGCTCAGATAGTTTTGAAGTATATTTTGCTTCTAATCCTGTAAGAACTTTATAATCCTCCCTTTTTTTCTCTTATGAATCTGTTTGTCTATGAAGGAGAAAAATATTAAATTGGTCTTGTAGAATGTTAATATTAAACCTGGTCTTGTGGAATAGTCGTCTTAAATTGCCGGATTGGAATATTATATTTTCTTACCATTTTGTGAAATTCACCATTGGGATTCCTTTGGTTGTCATTCCTTTGGCAGTCTCCAACCATAAGGGTTTTCAAAAATTTTGAAAATTCATAGACGAACCAAAAGGCTGAAGCTATTATTACTAAATTAGTGTGCTATTGTTTTTCTATTACAGACAAACTGTTGGGAATAAATAATTTAAATTATAAATACTTTTATAAACAATTTTTTTTCTTTTACTTTCATTTAGACCACTAAAACTTGGGACAGTTTGACTAGTTCCAAGATTGTATATCAGAAAACCTGCATTTTAATCTTCCTTTTACTACTAACCAGCTATGAATCTGATTCTAACTCTCCTCCTACTTCTAACTAGCTATTTTTGGTCAATTTTTCCTCCAAGAATTCCTAGGTTTTTTGAATGACATATGAGGAAACGGTAAGCAAGATGCCATATTTTAAAGGAAAATTTAAAGTAAATAGAAACAAACATTAATAAACACTTGTTGAATAGAAAAAAATTGCCACTGGAATGCCTGGGTGGCTCAGTGGTTGAGTGTCTGCCTTGGGCTGAGTGTGATCCCAAAGTTCTAGGACCAAGTCCCACAGGGAGCCTGCTTTTGCCTCTGCCTGTGTCTCTGACTCTCTCTGTGTCTCTCATGAATAAATAGTTAAAATCTTAAAAACATAAAGGAGCAAATTGCCACTATCAACAAAAACAAAGAAAAAAAACAAAAAAACAAAAACAAATAGAGTCCCAGACTGCTTCCTTATTTAAGAACATTATTTCTTCATTATTTCTTTCATTTAAAATGCTACACATTTTAAATACCAGCTTTTTCAAGTATCTTTTTTTTTAATTTTTTTATTTATTTATGATAGTCACACACACACACACAGAGAGAGAGAGAGAGAGAGAGAGAGAGGCAGAGACATAGGCAGAGGGAGAAGCAGGCTCCATGCACCGGGAGCCCGACGTGGGATTCAATCCCGGGTCTCCAGGATCGCGCCCTGGGCCAAAGGCAGGTGCTAAACCACTGCACCACCCAGGGATCCCTAAATACCAGCTTCTTTACCAAAAACATCAACTGAATATTATTCTAAATTTCCATACAAAGATAGGTTAAAACCAAACAGTAATAGTTTAATATTTTTTTCTAAATCCATGCTGTGAAAGAAAATCTTTCATAAGTTAATACAGATATTTAAAACTTATTGATATTTTATACATTTTCTTTGCTATCCAGAGACATTTAATTTCACCAATGTCCTGATTTGTGCCTTGTATAAATTATAATCCAGGGTTTCAGATAAAATTATAATGAAAAAGAACCTAAATATTACAAAGATAATTCAAGATTTAGAAAATAGAACTTTAAAAATTTACATTATGCTTATAATTTCAAAAAATTATTGCTTAGTGCCATTATTATTTTTAAGAGAATTAAGATAATTTATCCATATTTTAAGTGGAGTTGACAGAAATAAGGCCAGACTAACTGAGAAATTTAAATTTATTTTCTACACTCCGAAATATTATATTGAGTGGATATTTTTGGCTTGGATAAAAAGGTGTAAATACTAAGGACCATCACTTTTCCTTTAAAGCACTGTTTTAAAAATCATTTTAGAAAAACAAATTCATAGATTAACCCAAAGTCTTTCTTCGTTATTTTGAAAAGTGCCTTTCAAAGATCATAAGGATCATAATATTGAAATATAAAAAGCAAGTGCATACATGCTGGTAAATTTCCCTCTTGGAGATGTAATCACCCTCTCATTTGGCTTTTTCATTTCTCCCTTTCTGTCTTCAATTGTCAGTGTGTCTTTATATCTTGTACTGTTCTAAAGGCACAGTGGGTGCTCAGAAAGTCATGAATAGCGGTAATAAGAAAACTAATAATATAGAACAGATTTTTCTATAGGTTAAGCTGTGAAAAGGGATATTGAGATTAATCAGAAATCAAATGTATCAGAATTATGAAGCTTTCAGTTTGGAAAAAGAAGAAATATAACAAAACTATAGGACTTGAGTTATCTCATTTAACACCATTGTGTTGAGGTTCAAGACTAGAGAAAGCTGCTTGGAGGATGATGGTTGAAGCTGGCTTTTTAATATCCTCTGTGCTTAAGTTAAGGCATATCATTGGACCCCTTTGTTAGTAGACCAGGTGCTGATGGAAAATCTTGACATTTTTGCTACATTCTAAAAAGAGAAAAATTATACCATGAAACATAAACTATAGCAGAACTGTGTTCACAGTGGCATTACAGATTAACATTTTCATTTCCAGTTTTGTAAGTATATTGAAAGAAGATGTTTTTATATAGGCATTATGGAGGCAAAGAAGATATTTGTTATACACTTAATTAGTAAGTCGACTTTTAAAATATGTTAAATTATATACTCTGAAAGGTAAATTACCTTACGAACAGAGAGTATTCTCCTCCTAGATAATTCCTCTTAATGCAGCCATTGGGATGAAATTAGGGAAACTCATAGGTTTTGAATGCTTTGTATAAATTTAGGTATTTTGTCCTATCAAATCTAAAATCCTGTGCAACAGTGTAACTTTGCATGTGTCAGCTCCTATTTGATTTTACTAAGTAAATATTATATGTTATGTACACTATGGGACATTCGATAAATCCATGAAAAGTTAATAGAAGAAGGAAGACAAGGAATAAGCCAAACAATACCAAAAATGATTGCATGAACAAAATCTAAACAGTCCTTTGAAAACATAGGAGATTGGGCAGCCCGGGTGGCTCAGCAGTAATTTAGTGCCGCCTCCAGCCCAGGGTGTTGATCCTGGAGACCTGGGATTGAGTCCCGCGTCAGGCTTCCTGCTTGGAGCCTGTTTCTCCCTCTGCCTGTGTCTCTGCCTCTCTCTCTCTCTGTGTCTCTCATGAATAAATAAATAAAATCTTTAAAAAATAAAAAAAAAAAGAAAATGTAGGAGATAGTAAAAAGCTTTAAATATGGGATTTTAAACTCAACTCAACAATGGAAACTAAATAAAATATACAGGAATTAACACTATCTCTATTTTAATTTCAAATAATAAAATGGATTGTGTAGCAAATCTGTAGGAAGTCATATTTCCATTATAATTAATTCTGGTAAAAAAATTCATAGTTGCCAAGGTACTCAAGGTCTACTATCTATCTATCTATCTATCTATCTATCTATCTATCTATCATCTATCTATCTATCTATCTATCGAGAGCAAGAGAGAGAGAGAGAGAGAGAGAGAGAGAGATGGAGATTAATCACTACACTATATATATATATATATATATAAAACCTTTCTATTCTCTTCTTTATTATTCAAATAGGTTGCTATGGAATCATAGATTTCTGACACTTTATTATCAAAACACATCTTTTGATGCTATAAGGAAAATACAGATTTTCAGCAAAAAATAAAGGTTTAAGGTAAAATTAAAATTTTCTAGTAGAGATTATTTAAAATATATTATTTAATATTTAAATTGTTTTGTTTTAGAATGAAATGACAGCATTATCTTGTTTAACCCCAAAATGCAAAATTCTTGATATGCAAATGTATATAATATTATGATAACATTACCCAGACACAAGCATGGTTTCTTCTTCTGTGCTTAATTACAGAAAAGTTAAGTATACTACTTTAAACATTTATGGCAACTGGGGCACTTCGGTGGTTCATTGGTTGAGCATCAGCCTTTGGCTCAGTTCGTGATCCCAGGGGTCCTGGGATCGAGTCCTGTATCAGGCTTCCCAGGGAGTGCTTCTCCCTCTGCCTATGTCTCTGCCAATCTCTGTGTCTCCAATAAATAAATAAATAAATACATAAATACATAAAATCTTAAAAAAACATTTATGGCACCTTAAAATAGTTATAAGCAAATGACATCAGTCTTAGGTGAATGAAATAAACTATTCTATTTAACAAATAAAAATAGTTAAGAAAAATATCCCATGAGGTAAAAATTATAACAAATCAAATGGAAGGTGTATCTGATTTAATTACTTTCAGATAGCTAGTAATTATTAAAAATTTTGAACATTATTTTTGACTCAAATGAATAATCTATGATTATAGCTGATTACTTCCAAACCCATCTTTCAAAAATTGATAGAACAACTAGACACAAAATTAGCAAGGATAAAGAAGAACTCATAAAACCAACTAGCCATAAGGATCTAATGAGTATTTATAGAACACTCCACCCCAAGATATCAGAATACATTTTTTTTATTTCAACTTATACCAAAGTAAATCATATCATAGTACATCAAAGACACCTGAAGAGTTGAACTTATTGTGTACCCTGACCATATGGAATGAAACTAGAAATCAATTGTTAAAAGATAGTAAGATCCTCTCCTAACACTTGGAATCTAAATGACACACTTATAGAGAATTTTGGGTTCAGAAAGAAAGTCTCAAGAGAAAGTAAAAATATAATACATGGAGCTAAAAGAAAATGAAAATATAGCATATCAAAATGTGTGGGGGCACAGGTAAAGCAGAGTTGAGAGGGAAACGTATAGTCTCAAATGCTTATGTTACAAGAAGAGGAGAAGTCTCAAGTCAGTACAATAAGCTCCTGCCTCAGGAGACTAGAAAACAAAGAGGAAAATAAAATAAAAGCAGTAAGGAGGAAGGAAATAATACAGATAAGGGCAGAAATCAATGTAATTGAAAATAGAGAAAATAAATGAAGCAAAAAGATAATTCTCTGAAAGATCAATAACATTGATAAAACTGACAAAGGAAAGAAAGAAGACACAAATGATCAATATTAGGTATGAAACAGGGGTTATCACTACAGATGGTACAGACATAGACTAATTTGAAAAATTAGAAGAAATGGACCAATTTCTCAACAAACACAAATTACCACAACTCAAGCAAGAAAGATAGATGATTTGAGTGGTCCTACAGCAAGTAAGTATCTCCAGATCCAGGTAGTTCCACTAAAGAATTCTACCAATTATTTCAAGAATTAAAATCAATTTTTCACAATCTTTTACAGAAAGTAAAAGGAAAGGGACACTTCCTAAATCATGTCCCTTTAAATCAGAATTTACTCTGATTCCAAATTGCAACCAAGACCAAGACATCTGTAAAAAACAGATCAATATCCCTCATGAATATATGTGCAAAATACTTAACAAAATATTAGCAAATCAAACTAAGCAATACATGCAAATGATTATATACTGTAACCAAGTAGACTTTATGTCAAGGATGCAAGCCTGGCTCAATATGCAAAAGTCCATCAGTGAAATCATTTGACAAAATTCAACATCAATTTATGATTTAAAAACTTTTTAAAATTTTAGAAAAATAGGAATAGAGAAGAACTTCTTCTTGTTGACTTTTAAAAATCTCCAAAAGCTACAGCTAACATACTTAATGGGAAAAGATTGAATACTTTCTCTCTAATAAAGGACAGGCAAAGATGTCTTCCACTACTTTAATAACTGTTGGAAGTTTTATAAGGCAAAAAAGGGAGCTAAAAAGTATGTAGTTTGAAAAGATAGAATAAAACTTTTTCAATTTGCCAATGATACAAATTCTAGGTAGAAAATTCCTAAGGAATCTACAAAAAAGCCTTCTAGTACTAATAAGTGATTTCAGCAAATTTGGGAGATAAAAGTTAAATATACAAAAATCAACTGTTTTTTCTTTGTACTAGCAGTGAACACGACAATAAAAATACAATATCATTTATAATCACTCAAAAATATGAAATACTTAGGTGAAATTCTCGGCAAATTTATATAGGACTTGTATGCCAAAAACTGCAAAATTCTAATGAAAGAAATAAAAGATTTAGATAAACAGAGAGACTTGTATGCATGAATTGGAAGACAACAAAATAAGGATGTCAGTTCTCGCAAAACTGATCTATATACTTAATGCAATTCCTCTCAAAATCCCAGCAAGTTTTTTGTAGACATAGTTAAGATTTTTTTAATGTATATAGAAATAGAAAGGAATTAGAACAGCAAATTATTTTGGAAAGGAAAAATAAAGTTAAAGGAATTGATCTATTTAATTTCAAGACATTATATAGCTATGGTAATCCAGACTGTGTTTTGACAGAGGAATAGACACATAGATCATTGAAAGATATTAAAGAACGCAGAACTAGAACCACATAAATATTCCCAAATGATATTTTCCCAACTGCAAAAGCAATTCAATGAAGTCATTCTGGGCAGTTGGCTAAGATAAAAAATAATGACACCACCAAACCATGACCAAGCTGTGGAGAACCTGTGTCACTCTGACATTATTTTTGGTGAGATTGTAAAATTGTATGGCCACCCTGGAAAACAATTTTGTAGATTCTTTAAAAAACTGAACATGTAACTGCCCTATGACCTATCTGTTTCAGTCTTGTGCATTTATCCTAGGGATATTAAAGCATATGTTCACATAAAACCCCATTCATAAATTATAGCTGCTTTACTCATAAAGCTGGAAAACAACTCAGCTGTCCTAAGATATGTGAGTGGTGCATACATACCAGAGAATGCTACTTATGAATAAAAAGGAATGAACTACTGATACACAACATTGATGAATTTCCTGAGAATAATGCTGAGTGTAAAGAAACTAAATCCAAAAGCTTACATTCTGTATAATCCTATTTATATAACACTATTGAAATGACAAAATTATATAAATGAACATTTCTATAGAGCTTCACGGGGGTTATGAGGTGATAATGAGGGCATGGGTGAAGTGAATGTGGCAACGTAAGGGATTTTTCTGGTGATGAAAATATTGTCTATCTTGACTGTATCATTCTCAATATCCTAAAGTATAAATGAATGAACAAATGAATAAAAAATGAATAAAGTAATACTGGGATAAGTAGGTAACAAAAAATAAAATACAAAATTATAGAACCCTACTCCGATCTTTGAACAAAAATTATTATGAATAGATCCAGAATTCATAATTTTAAAGGTATCTATGATCTTGATTAAGAAAATATAGGCCAAATTTTTAATAATCACAGAGTGAAAATAGCCTTTTCAAGTAATAAATATAAACATCCATAGGGTAATAACTCATAAAAAAATACTCAAAGTTGAAATTACAAACTGATGAACTGAAAAAAAAGTATTCAATGTAAAATGAAGCATAAATTCCTTACTTAAAACTCATTCAAAAGACTTTTGATTATTAAAAAAAGTTGCAGAAAAAATATGCATATCCAAGGAACAATGAGATTTTATTCAGATTGAAGTGGGCTTTTAATATAATCTGGGAATGTAAACAGGTGCATTGCTTCTGGAGAAAAATTTATGCTGTCCATCAAAATTCAAAATGTATATATTTAGCAACCTCAGTGCTATGAATTTAACTAAATATATACTCACAGAAATCCATTGTATATAATCACAAGTAAGTTTGTTGCATCATAGTTTGTAATATCAACATTACAAATAATTGAGAATTGGTTTAATTATGCATGATACATCCATAAAAACCATGATTCTACTGTATTTAACAGTGATAACTCTGTTATGTGTAAACAGGAAAACAGAAACATAAAACATGTAGTATGGCAAAGTACAGAAAAATATGTATTCTGAATTTTCCTTTGTATAATTATTTTTAAAAGAAGCATGTACATAGACACATACATGTAATTATACGCATTTTTCACGTTAAAAATTACATGAAAATGATGTTTGGAGTGCTTAGGACAGTGGAAGACTTTCATCTGTTTAAAATACTTGATTATTCTAATCTTAACTATGTACTACGTTTATCTAATTTACTTATACTGAAAAAACCTATAGACATGTAAAATAGAACAATAAACTGAACTCCTGCAAACCCATCACTCAGGTTAAAAAAGTCAAAAATTTGTCAGTCTTCTTCCATCTGAGTCTCTCTGGCCACAGCTGATGCTTTTTCCCCCATCCAACTGCTAAGACATTATTGAGGTAGAATGGTAATAGAACATATTTTAGAAAAAAAAAAAAAAGAACATATTTTAGTTTTCTTATTGTTATTATTAATGCATTTTAAAAATATAGTTAAATCTAGGAGGAGCCTAGCTGTCTCAGTGGGTACAGCATCTGGATCTTGATCTTGGGGTTATGAGTTCAAGCCCCATGTTAGTGTAGATATTATTTAAATATGTATATGTAATAAAAATATAAATATATATACTTATAAATATGTATAACCTATAGAACTAGATTGTTAGTGACATGAAGCATCAACTATGGGGGGAAATAATGAAAGCAAGGGATCAGTACGGAAAACCCTGCAATTGTCTATCTGAAGCATGATGAATATGGAGGCCATGTCATTGGGCTACATTTCTTCCTAGTCCTCTAATAATCCTTTTTATTCCTCCATTCTTTCAACAAATCCCATTCTTATCTCAACGGGTAATTAAGGGGAAAAAAACTAAAATATTTTTCAATTTGTTATATATTTCTATAGAAATTATGTTAAGAAAGTCACAGAACTGGAAATCTCCACAGGAAAAATAATATATTTTATTAAGCTTCCGACTTCTATTTTTTAAAAAAAAGTCTTGCTTGCATAAGGCTTAGTTTTCTCATGTTTAGATCGAAAGCTTTTGCTTTTTGAAGTAAAACAAACAAACAAAGCAAGAAACATAGACAAAGGAGGATATTCTTTGTCTATGTGAATGCCTGAATTTGAAGTTTGTGTGTTGAACTGTACAGAGAATTCTCTAAGCTTTCTGCCTTCATAGGGTAAAGGTAAAACTGGATATAAATTTAGATACAAATATAGATATAGATACACATATTATATAAATTTCCTAGGGCTTCCCTAACAAAACAACTGAATTCTAAGACCCATATGATAATAACATGGATATACATGCTGTTGCCAGTGCTTATATCTTAATAAATACTGGTTGAATAAATGAATAAACAGTTGACCTACTAATGAGAGTCTTATGGTGCTTTAATCATTTTTGTTATCATTGGAATCCATACTACATGTAAATCCTATTTTTGTCTTCTCAATTGGAAAGCAGGTACACAACCAAAAAAAGGCATAAAGGCTATTGTTGATTAACAAAGTTGCATGTTTTTAAATTTCTGGTTTGTAAAAATAATAATAAAGCAATTATCTGAAGCAAATATTACAAATAGACCACAATCCAAAGTAAGCAATTTATTAAAATTTATTGGACTATTGTATGTCTGGGTATAGCTAAACAAAATCCTCTAGTGACTACAGTGTCATTTTCCTTAATGAAGTTCAATTATAGGTGTATTGTAACTCTGAATCAATGACCTTATAAATTAAATATAGAAAGACAGTATTAAACTGATAGCACTAGCATAAATATGTGAATCTCCAAATTGGTAGAATGGCTTTCTATGCTTTCATGTTATATGTCAAATATATTAAATGTTTGTATACATGTAAATAAAACTGATCCTGCATTTTCTGAGCTTACTAGTCACATGTTCTAGTGGAGGGCATTTCCTCTCCATGAATGCTTGTGGCCAATGGAATCATGACAGCAACTGAACTTGACAAAGTCCATGTGTCGGCCTATGAAAGAAGGATGAGGCAGGCCTGTCAAAACGCCGTAAACAAAATCCCACATCAGAGATAAGTTTGCAATTACACTTCAGTAAGTCAGAAAAACTGGGGAAGTTAGGCTAATTTTGAAAAAAGCCATTCTTTCTTTGTGAAAAGCAAACAATCTTTCAAATGGGATTTGCAAACAATTGTTTTATATAAAACTATAAATCATAAGCACCACCTGTCACCAAAGCTCACTCACGAAATATATGTTTCATCTTTACAGTGTTGATTAACTAAAGCAGTAACACCCACATTTCACACAAATAAAACTGTAAAGTGATGTTTAAGTACTTAGTTTCAAGTCTGTCTCTAAAATGTTTTGTATACCATAAAGAAATTTTCAAAAACTTATGCGTGCTATTTTCTCTAAGGAAATTTATTTAAATATCCATGTGCAATAATAAAATATGCATATTCAAGTCAATAAAAGAGCACTTTTGCTTCAGCAAATGGGGTTGTACCATCTAAAACAGAAATTGTTTTCTTTTAAATCTACTTTATTAAGGAAAAAGTAATTTATAATTTATATGACATATTTTTTATGTCTCTCAGCCAAACATAATTACAGAATATAAAATAACCTGTATACCATGGGAAAATTATTCTTAGCTGCTGGATATTATATTCTACTATAGTGACCAACCATTCCAGTTTGTATAGACTAAGGGGTTTCCTTGGATGTGGGACTTTCAGTCACAGGCAAAATAAGGTGACTGATCACCCAGTGTCAACATGTAGGGACTTTTATCATAAGAAAAGAAAACAAACCAACCCAAAACTAAGAACCACAGTATCAATGATAAAAATCATGTCCTAGAACTAGTACTCCCTTCAGTCTTAATTTTGTCCTACTAGAGAAAATCTTTGAATGAAAGAAAAATATAACATTGTCTCTGGCTAAAATGCTGAATGTTCCCAAAAAAGATAAGGCTGCTAATGACATTAGCAATATTCATTTTGGTTTCTACAACCAATAAATTCTGCCTATTAAGAATCTGTTGAATCTCATGAATCTGTTCTATTCTCCACATTTTCTATTGTCATTGCCTTTATTTATGTCTTCAGGATTGCTCATCTAGACCTTTGAAATTGTCCCATGCTTTACTTTTTTACCTTCCAGTTGGAATGCTTCTTAATTTAATTATAAACAAATCTGAAAAAAAAAACAACAAATCTGATAATATCATATATCAAAGTAGTTACCATAATAATCATATATTGTGTAAATATAACACAGTTTATTCATTCATCTATATAGCAGGCCATATAGGCTATTCCCTGGTAGTGTACTTTTTGCCCTTTCAATGAATAATATTGCGCATATTGGGCACACATGGGAAAAATCTCTGGGTTCAATATTTTTAATTAAATGTTTCCAACATATTGCAGATTTAAATGCAGCTGTAAGAAATAATATAGAAAGACCCCATGTACCCTTTACTCAGCTTCTCCCAATGATAACATCTTGTAAGACTAATAATATCACAAGGGTTACAAACTTCCTAGGTATTGATGATGAGATAGTACTGAAAAATAAGTAGACAAGTCATTTCTCCTCATTTATTTATATTATATAATGGAGGATTAGAGAATAACTGAATATAGATTTAATATTTTGTAAGTTAGCTAAAAGGCATTACTGTAGCAAGTGCGTGGGACATCAAGTGTAAGGGCATTCCCCACACATACAGGAAAAGGAGTAGAGACTCCAATGGAAGAATTACCTTTGTGAGTATGGATTAAAGGTAAATTAATATCATTGAAAAAGAAATGTAAGAGATGAGTTAGAGGGAATAGGAGAAAACACCTGAAATTGTTTCATTAAATCCTGCAAGACTTTTGAGGTTTATTCTGAGAGCAACTGGAACCATTATTGAGTTTTTAAAAAAGAAAGTAGCATAATCTAATTTACTTTTAGGAACATTAAGCCTGCCTTTCATGTTGGGAATATACTGGAGTAAGGGCAAATACTAGAAGAAAGGAGATTGTTTAATAGACTACTGCAGGGATCCCTGGGTGGCGCAGCGGTTTAGCCCGCCCTTTGGCCCAGGGCGCGATCCTGGAGACCCGGTATCGAGTCCCACGTCAGGCTCCCGCATGGAGCCTGCTTCTCTCTCTCTCTCTCTCTCTCTCTCTCTCTCTCTGTGTGTGTGTGTGATGACTATCATAAATAAATAAAAATTAAAAAAATAGACTACTACAAAACTCCATGAGATAGATTGTGCTGTTTTGTATTGGAGTAGAGGTCATGGTGGTATTAAGAAGTGATTGGTATCTGGGTATATTCTGAAGCTAGAGGGACAGGATTTGTTGATAGTTTTATTATTGGAAGTGAAAGAAAGAAAGAAAGGAATCAAGTATGGCTCAGAAACATTTAGCCAGAGCCCCTTGTAGTCTGAGGTTTCCTTTTATGGAATCAGGAAAGATCCCTGAAAGGGAACAGGAATCAAAGATGTTTAGTTTGAGATACTTTGTAGACATCTAAATCAAAATATAGAACACTGAATAGAGGAGGGACATATACAAATTTGGGAGTGATCAGCTGTGAAATTAGATGACATCATCTATGGGAGTATATAAAGAAAGAACAGGTCTGGTTACATCAGTTATAGAGGCGGTGGTAGCAAGGACAAAAAGGTGGAAAACAAAGCAAAATAAAAGCAATGCTTTCAAGACAAGAACTGTGTTAGCTTCTGGACTATAAAAAGCAGAAAATAATGATCACTTCAGAAGTTCCTTTAAAGATTGCATTAGATTAAACCAGTTACTATCCTTGGATTATTGGGCTCAGTTTTCAAATTTCAGGGAAATTGTATGATTGCTAGGAGAGATTAAGGTACTTTGGCTTTTTCCAGACAGCATTCAATGAGATCTTCCCCAAAGGAATACCAAGAAAGAAAATATCCCTGAAAAAAAGAGGGCATGGAAGCTTGTTGAGCAAAATTTTAATAGGTGCATTATAGTTTCATATTTTACAATTATATAGTCTACAAGACCCTCCAAAACTAAACTGTCTTCCTTGACAAGATTTTCTCATGTAACTCTGGACCTTCACACAATGATCTAACCACACTAGCCCTTTCGATTTTCTTTTATGTTTCAAATATTTTGTGTGTGTGTCTACCTTTTTGAATTGTAAGGATCTACCAAAATATCATCTTTCTCTATAAATCCTATGTAAAGTAACTAAGCTCCCTTCCCACGGTTCCTCTTATCGTATTAATGCTTATATTTCTTTTGTGGCATTTAGAAATGATCTGGTTTATCCTGCCAGTCATCCCAGTCAAAATGTAACTTTATCTCTGTTTCACTAATCTATCTAGAACCTAGACATTATCTGTTACATAGGAGTTGCTCAATAAATTCAAGTCAAGTATATGAAATTGCCAGTTCACCGGAACTGAATACCTAGTTTCTTATCCTTCTTTCCCAACATGTCTCAAACTGTAGCCTCTGGATAACTTGTATCAAAATCTTAGGGTATTCATTAAAAGTACAGACTCCTTGGTCTCGTTCTAGATTGACAAACTGACAAACTGAGATTCTAGGATTGAGCCATAGTGACATGCATTTAAACTAGAACACACTGATTCTTAGTGAATATAAAGTTTGTAAAATTATTATTTAAAATACATTTATTGAATACTTGAGATATTATATGGTAATACATTAATCCTTTATGAGGATACAAAAATTAGAGGGAATGGTCACTATATCAAGTACCACACAGTTGATAACCAGTAACAAATGACAAAAATAATGTGATATAACTGCTGAAAAACAGATTTAATGTGCACATGGAACAAAACTATAAACAATTACTTATTTTCAAATTCATATGTCATGTGCTCTGGGTTGAACTACTTTTTAGACTTTTCAATAAAGTTAATACATGCAGTAACCCTGATATAACAATGCTCAATAATTATATCTTAAATATAAACACAGACTACCATGAAAGTAAAATTAAAGAGGTAAAATTAATATTAAAAATACAATTTATTTACATAAAATATATTTAAAATATTGTCATTTTATCCTGTAATTATTACTAAACTATTGTTATTAATGAGATATTTTACATTAGTTCTTTTACATTTTTATTCTGTTTTTCTTTTATATAAGGCTTTGGAGTCCAGTTTTTCACACTTACAGCACATCTCAATTTAGATTAGCTACATGTCAAGGGCTCAATAGACACATGTAGCTATTACATTAGATAGACAGCTCTAGAACCTCATTTCTAGTTTAACAATATTCTAATACTAGACTTTTTCTATCATAAGTTACTTTTAGGTAGCATTGGTTATGAAAAATAATCAATAGAACCTAGATTGAATGAAACATTAAGCTATGAATGTATTTTTATCCAATACTTTAATACCCAAACATGGGCACTATAAAAGTGTGGAATTCTCTTTTATAGGAGAAATATGAAAATTATCTTGCTTGAATTTTTGGGAGGAGGGAAGGTAATTTATTTATTACTTATTTCTATTTTTTAAATTTAAATTCAATTAATTAACATATGGTGTATTATTACTTTCAAAGGTAGAGTTCAGTGATTCATCAGTTTGCATATAACGTCCAGTGCTCATTACATGCCCTTCTTAATATCCACAGCCAATTACCCCATCCCCCCACTCCACCCCTCCGGCCACCCTCAGTTTGTTTCCTATGAGTAAGAGTCTCTTATGATTCGTCTCCCTGTCTGATTTTGTTTATTTTTCCCTCCCTTACACTATGATCCTGTTTATTTTCCATATATGATGTCATACTGCTCTTGAGCCATTCTCTTTCATTGATGCTGACATCAGAAACACAGATATATGTGTTTGAATGCAGAAATGGAAATATGCACAACATATAACTGAAACCTGACATTTAAAAAACTAGTCGAGTACTTTCTCATTCAAAATATTTCCTCTCCAGTTAGCTCAAGGTAAACTTAATTTCTTCAGGATTTCTTTTTTGACAGCCTATTCTTTCCCCTGAGATCATTCAAGGCTGCTTGTAGCTTTTATGCCTCATGGTGAAGCCAAAGAACTGCTCCTTTGGTGCTATTTTTTTTGGTCTACACTGTATTCACTACTTAAATGTCTTTAAGTTATCAGAGTATGCTGGAGACCCGTAACCTCCCCTTGTTTCTTTGTTTCTTGCCTTGCCTTTTGCTGGCACTCAGATATTGTTAGGGCCTGTGTAACCCTTGTTCAATCATTACATTATTAGGCCTCACCTCTCTCCATGGCATTTCTCCTGCTGACCTTGGTGGAAATGTCCCATAACTTCCTTAGCAGTCTGGGATGTGCAAGAACCTCACATTCCACATGACACCCCAAAGCAATGAAGGGCTGCAGCACTATTTCAGTGCTGAACCTTTTTCAGTCATTTCTTTGCTATTCAGATGTCATCTTAAATGAGTTCTAATAAATGAGCTTTTGCTGTGAAGGAATAAAATGAGAAAAAAAAAGAGAGGGGAGAACACATAAGACAGCCTTTGAAAAACATGATCCCAGCACAAGATTAACCAGATGATTATAAGAACCAACCAGTAGACAAAAGTTCAATGGGAAAAGGGAGGCTGTTTCTGCAAGGTCATTGAGAATGAATTTTAAGAATTATTTTAAGACAAACATTTCGTGTTATTTAATTCTATTTCCAAGTGTGAATATATTTTGGATGATTGAATAAAGTTTTAAGAAAAAGTAACATTAAAAACAGAGAGATAGGGAATCCCTGGGTGGCGCAGCGGTTTGGCACCTGCCTTTGGCCCAGGGCACGATCCTGGAGACCTGGGATGGAATCCCACGTCGGGCTCCCGGTGCATGGAGCCTGCTTCTCCCTCTGCCTGTGTCTCTGCCTCTCTCTCTCTCTCTCAATCTGTGTGACTATCATAAATAAATAAATACAAAATTAAAAAACAAAAAACAGAGAGATGGAGAAAGAGAGAAAAAAAGGGAAAAATCACAAGCAATTTTTTTTTTTTTTGACACATGCTCTTAAAGGTCTTATCATCCTGAAGTCATTTTGGGCTTTAGTAATACCCCGTAACATTTTTCTTAAAATGAAGATATTTGTCCATTTAAAATTGCTGGGGGACAAAAATAAATCAATCTTTAGCTATAATGATTTAAAGTCTTTGAACTTTTCAAACTGAATTAAATGTCATTTGACTTTTCCTTCCGTCTTATAGCTGTTATTCTAACACAGTTCACTTTAATGACACTCCACAGAATCATCGTCTGGTTTTGACCCTTTTAACTTAGAACTTACTCAATTCTTGCCAGAAAATTATTTCCGGTTTTCCAAATGATCAGTTCTAGAACTAGTATTTTTCTTTCCTTGGAAGACTGACTGAAGGTTGTTTCCCTCCAACTCTTACAGTTTTAATTTTGTTATTACAACCCCAAGCATATCTGGTATAGACTGTTTTCTGTTTTCTGTTTCTTTTATATACAGAAAAATACTTTTAGTCCTTTACATATTTTTAATATATGCATGGACAGAATTACTATTATTTTACTACATTTTATTTGTCTTGTTTTGATTAATGTATTTAATCCATTTTTATTAGCCATTTTTTCCAGCCTAAAGCTGGAGATATAATTGACAAAATTGTAAGGTATTTAAAGTGTACAACAGGATGATTTTATCCACATATGTTTTGTGGAAGGATTCCCCACTTTGAGTTAATTAACAAATCCATCACCTCACATACTTATCTTTTGTGTGTGTGACTATATTTAAGTTCCATTCACTTAACAAATTTTACATATTTTTAAATACAGGAAAATATTCATGATCAGCTAATCCTAAAATAAGGTAGAGATGTTTCAATAGGCTCCCATATAGGCTATTTAAATAAATCATTTCACTGTAATGTAGAGCATCATCAAACAGATCTGTTTCATAAAGTTCGTATACTTCAAGATATTTTGTTTGATATGTTATCACTTGAACTACAAAAACCTCAACTGTAAAGGAAGAGTGGTTAAAAAAAATACACACATACACACCCCATTAGAAGTAACAGGACATTTTGTAAACCAAGTTTCATCATATTCCCTTGTCATTGCAGAAATGCCAAATAACTGTTGATAATGGAGTTTCATCATATGGAATTGATATTAAAAATAAGTGCAGAGTTGTTCTTCTGTTTGCACAAAAGAAAAAAGATGAAGGACTATATGTAAGTAAGGTAGATTGTTTGCACATATTAAACCTGTGAAGAGCTATCTCATTACTTGGTAACATCTATTCAAGGAGGGAGAAAAAGGATTTCAAGTGAAATTATTCCACTTGTTTTATGAAACTGACACATGAAAACCTATTGAAATTTATATAGTATGACTTAAAAATAATTCCACTTTTTCTCAGATATTACTGAATTCCCTTACCATATCCAAGTTTAGACTAATATCTACCTCTAACCTTCTCCAGTTTTTGGCAAGCATATGCAAATTAATTATTCATCTTTAGCTTCATTATCACCTTTTTGGATCTTTGACACTTGTTAGACTCAATAATCCAAATTATTTCTTTGCTTAACCATACTTTGACATTTAGTTTATTAGAGTATCTGTCCAAATTATGTAAGTGTCAACATGTAGTTTACAATTAGTGCTTATATTGTAAATGATTAATTCTAGAACATGAGGAGGATACTATTTTCAGAAACTTAATAGTTGAAAATGAAACATTGACAGAAAATATACTGCTAATATTAAGACTTTTCCAGTTCATCATATTCTAAATGAGGTATCTGTATTTACTGTCCAAGATTACTGGTGGCACCCCATAACATTTTCATCATTCTTAGGCAAGAAAACTTTAATGGTATAAAGTTAAGGATTAATATTTAAATAAAATTATAAGGTGGTTAACACAATATGTATTATTTTGAAGGTATTAGGTATTAATTGTGATCTTACGAAGTTCTTATTCCCATTATCTTTAATCCCTGATTCATCATCTACTCTTTTTGAGTGTCCTGCAAAAATCCTTTGACCATTTTCAATAAAAAGGCCAATCTGATGAGCATAGGGCTCCTATGACCCCAGAATAATTAATTGCTTTTATGTTTCTTTATAATTCTTCTGATAATTCTGTCACTCTCCTTATCCTCCTTAACCTTCATAGAGACTTGAACAACACTAAAGGTTAGTTATTGTGGTGGGAATGTCCCCTCTTTATAATTCTATGGTCTCAGAGACATTGACATATTTGAGAATGAAATATTTTTAAATTTCATTGTTCTCATACTATTACTATAAAATATTACGTATTTTCACCTACATGTTTTCCAAATGAATGTACTTTAATTACTTTTTTACTATAGTGGTCTCACTCTTTTTGCTTACATGTAGGTGATCATTTTTTGAGTGGGACATATCTGAAAATATTCCTTCTGACAGTTCCCTACTTGAGTTAGAGTTCCCACATTTTGAGACAATGAACATGTGAGTTTTTTCATAAACTTTCTTTTGGCAATGTGAAATCTCACACTATTACCTCAACTCAAATTGAAATTTTTAATTGTTCTTAATATTTTAATGATTAACGATCACAGTGCACAAATATAGCATTAACCATGCTGTTGAGATAATTCTTATTACATACACAAAGAAAAGATGTATGGATTTAATTTCATCTTGCCTTTAAACATTCAATTTAAGCATTTTATGAGTGCATGCAGAGTCACTGACCAATTCCCCTTCAATGTGCTATGAGAGCAGTGAGAAGAGTGGTCAGCTGTAGCTTTTGTCTTAGAGATAGAGAGGTATCTTGCCTAAGGTCACATCCCTTCCACATAATCTGCATTCAATAACTCAGAAACAGGTGAAATAAAGTTTCAGTTTTCTTGGTTCAATGGAGCATAACTCTGAAGGACCATTTTATTTCCATATCTTCTTTTACAGTTGGCCAAGTCTTTCATTGGGTCTGTATTGTAGTTTGACTTCTTTCTCTGTCCAATACTGTGTTTCTTCCCTGGCACAGCTGCAACACAACCATAAAGCCCAATTTCATGATTTTGGTACACAAAACTTGGGACTATGTTTCACTGGAACAGCATTAAAAGGAGTGAAGACACATTCTAATTAACTTTTTGCATGCTTGTCTTCTTGGAGCAATCTCAACTTCAGGCTTATGAAAAATTAGCTATAACAGATCACTCTATAGACACAAGTCTGAATTGGAGAGGCTACCCAGACAGATGGTGTATTTGAGTGGCATATCTAAATGCCAGAAAAGTGAGGCAATAGAATCTAATACATAATCTTTACAAAGCCACCTTACAAATACAAGAAGTTGCTTCTTCAGAGTGACCTAATTCAACTTCAGTTACTACCAGCCACCACCAATCTATAGTATTTTACAGTCTTATAATGATAAATTAGCATTCAAGGGCTTTTCCTTTCCAGGTTTCTATGGCAACCTCTGTACCACATACTCATTAGAAAGAAGTTCTGTTTAATTGATCTACTAATGTATTGCTTAATAGTAACTGTTAAGCAGTCTTTTGTTTCCAGGTCATATTTAGGGTTCACATATTTGCATAAAAGCATTTCGTTAGCTGAAACCAATCATTACTAGTAATTTTCTTTCTTTAGTTTAAAATAACTAAACCCTCATTGAGATTTTCTGAATAGCAAATATTTATATCTTGGAGAATAGGCTTTCTGTATGAGCTTGGCTTGCTTTGTTTCTGTGTGCAGCAAGAAAATTACATAGCTTGAAAATGTTAATCAGTGAAGACAAAAAGAAGGTGTCTTTTTCTCCAGTTGAAATGCAAATTTACAGTGACGCTAACTATAGGCCATATCCAATATTTGATGACAAAGTTGTAATGGATAAATATAATTTAGAATGCATAGTAGTTATCCACTGCATAACTTTCACTAATTAGAATTTTCATATGTTTCATTCAACACAATTGAGACACTCTTTTCTGAGCTTTCCTTGTATTTCAAGCCCATCCAAAAGACCAAGCTTAAAAACGTACTTAGCGTAGAATTTAAGTTGGCCTAGAAATAAACTCCAGTACACATACTTAGTCCCTAAATTAACCAGGGGCTTGGAGCAGGATAGGGAGCTAACATCTGTCGAAATATAGCACCAAATATATTCTAGACTAGGAACTTGAAATATGTTAAACCACTCCGTTATCAGAAACATTATTTCCATTGTGGATATAAAGAAGTGTTTTAAAAATTCTGAATCATCTAATTAGTTTGTTCAAAACTATCAATTGGACACATACAATGTGCCAATAACATTAAAATTAAACTGCTAAAGAAGACAAGCAAGGATTTATATTCATGAGATGTACATACTAGCTCACATTACATTACAAAAAATCCTGAAGCAAATATTTAAATGCTGTCATGTGCCAGACAGGTACTAGGCAATGTGACACCATATCACAATGTGATATCCAACATCATTATGATAATTAACTGTGGACACCAGTTTTATACTTAAGTCTTTGATTCCATATCTTGTTCTCCTTACATTGTGATCTCTGTAGGGGAATGTTTATCTGAGAGAGAGAGAGAGAGACGTTGCCATCTCTGATCCATCTCAACTGCTGTTTTTTTTATCTTTAAGATTTATTTATTTTAGAGAAAGAGAGGGGAGGGGTGGAGAGAGAGAGAGAGAGAGTACTAAGCAAACTCTGCTCTGGGCACAGAGCACACATAGGGCTCAGTCCCATGACCCTGAGATCAATACCTGAGCTGAAATCAAGAGTCAGACCCTTAACTGCCAGTGCCATCCAGGTGCCCTCAAATACTATTGATGTTAGCAGTAGTTGTTCTTGCAAAGTTCTCATTTGTCATAGTCATATTCCTGCCATCCTTCAGGAGGAGAATTATTTTTCACATCATCAATTCTGTTATTCAGAGTTATTGGGGTTCAATTTGCCAGCATATAGCGTATCACCCAGTGCTCATCCCGTCAAGTGCCCCCCTCAATGCCCATCACCCAGTCACCCCAACCCCTGCCCACCTCCCTTTCCACTACCCCTTGTTCGTTTCCCAGAGTTAGGTGTCTCTCATGTTCTGTCATCCTCACTGATATTTTCACTCATTTTCTCTCCTTTCCCCTTTATCCCCTTTCACTATTTTTTATATACTCCAAATGAATGAGGCCATATAATGTTTGTCCTTCTCCAATTGATTTATTTCAGTCAGCATAATACCCTAAGGACACTTAAAATACAGAATGAGTTTTAAAAGATGAGCAATGTATTTATCACATTAAGTTTGGGTAACAAAGGAGAAAAGAGCAAAGTTGGATGAGTTAGATAGAAACAAGGATACCTGAGTGACTCAAGAGGAGCTGAAGAGTGACTGTTTTTTTTTTTTTTTAAGATTTTATTTATATATTCATGAGAGACACAGAGAGAGAAACAGAGACATAGGCAGAGGGAGAAGCAGTCTCCATGCAGGAAGCCCAAAGTGCGACTTGATCCCGGAATCCAGGATCACATCGTGGGCCAAAGGCAGGCACTAAACTGCTGAACTACCTGGCTGCCCATGACTGTTGTTATTTTCTTGCTTCTTTTGAATTTTGAGTCTGGCAAGTGGAGTGAAATTTTTGTACTGTCAGTTGAGGTAATGACAGAAGAGAACATAAAATATTTTATAGGTATCATGGGACCTATTTTAAGAGTGTGGACCACTCTGTATAATGGAATCATTGAAGAGGTGGATGCAGGAAACACCTGTGGTAAAAATTCTGGATCACTGTGTAGGTAGTATTATAAACACTATCTTTGCCCAACCAAAAACCCATGTCCAATATGTTGTCAGTTTTGTTTCTCCAATATCTGGAGTCCATGTCCAATTATTCATAGAATTGAAATAGATAAAGTGCCATTACTGGTCTATTCCAGGTTCTTAATATCAATATCCTGGTCTATGGCAACTGCCTCTTTCTTGAAAATTCTGACTTTATTTGATCTCCATTTCAAACCATCTGTGATCGTTTCAAAACACAATTTTGAAATTGTGTTTCTTTCTTTTTGAGAATTGTGACTGGAGACTCTATATTTTTCATTAAATTTCAATTCTATTACCAACAGAGTATTTTTTCCAAAATGAATTTTGATTCTAATTTTAAAAAGTAATGCATGTTAATAATATATTCAGCAGGTATGAAGAAACAAAAAAAATTAGAACACATATAATTCTTTCAGTTATAAATAAAATTAATAGTTTAAAATATGTTCTTCAGACTAGCATATGCTGATGCACCTCCTGAATATAATTGCATGTTCAATATAACTATTTTCAAATGAAATGAGATATAAATGCATGATGTTTTATAATTTGCTTTTTCTCTTAACTATACACAAGAGACATATTTGCAAGTCAATAAATATACATCATTATTTAATAGTTGCATATTCATTCAGGATATTCAATGATTATGACCTCTGTGCTATGCTCCAGTGAGCAAATAGTGAGCAAATTAAACAGTGCTCTTGCCTTCATATAAATTTTCCATGCATATAAATTGGCATCCTTATTTCCTAGATGAAACACACACTATTGGATTTGTTCAAATTACTTCAATTTCTGCCCTCATGGAGTTTATAGAGTCTGAGAGAGGCAGGCATAATTACTCAAGCATTAATTACAGTTCTCTTAGATTCTATAGAGAAAAAATATAGGGTCCTCTGAGATCATGAAACTGAGGGGTTTGAGCTTCCCTGTTGTGGGGGTTTACTCTGAAAGCTGAAGAATGAATAGCTGTTAGGTAGAGTTGATGATGATGGTCTGCAGGTGGAAGACAGAAAAAGTGAGAGAATAGTACAAGCACAGGCATCTCATGATTTTTCTGGGATTTTTACTTAAGATTTGTGAAATCACACATATGAGAGATGCCACCATTGAACTCATGTTAGTCACAGACTCCCTGGTCTTTAATTTGTTCCCCTGCTGTTCTTTCCTCCAGATTCATTTTGTTCCAACTCTGCCTTTCTTCATAAAGTCCTAATTTTATTAAATAACTTTCCCAAAAATGTTCACCATCCTGGAGCATTTAGGATAGTCTCTAACTCTGATTTTCTCATAGGGAGAATGGTAAATTCAATTAATTAAAAGACTTTATTTTGACTTTGATAATTAGTGTTATTAAAGAACCATTTTTAAACCCTTAAAGAATATTACTCATTTGTTTTAAAAATATTGCTCAAAATACTGAAGAAAATAAAAACTAAAAAAGATAGAAAAAGCAAATTAAAAAAAAAATTAAAAAGTGCTAAATAAATGAAAGAATAACACCAAAACACTTTTTTTATAAAAGTGAATGTAATTATCCTGTTAAGAGATAATGAATCTTAGATTAACTCAAAATAAGATATCAAAATTTATGATATTCACAAACAAAATGATGCAAAATAATCAAAAAAATTTTAAAGGAAAAATATCTGAAGATGTCTGAGGCAAAAAAAGTGGAGTTGCAATATTTGTATTAAGTGAAAACAGATAATCAATAATTCCACATCAATAGAGAAAATGCATAATGAAAAATATAACTGTCAAAAAACCCATATGCTAAATAGCATTATATTGCAAAATATAAATGGAAGCTATTAGAAAAAGAAAATTGATAAAAACACAACAGTTGAACCAGATTTAACAATCCCTCTAGTTTTTGGTATATGAAGAATGGAAAGATAGTCTGAATATTATAATTTATGCCACTGATTAAATAGGTACTTACCTACATGCTATGCCCTACCATATAGACATATACATAAGTGTACATGCATGTTTATATAAACATATCTGTATAACAGGATACATATTATATACATAATGTATATGCTTTTCCTGGATTTATTTTCTATTATATACATTTCTTATATTATTATATGTTATAATATTCTATTATGTTATCACTTTCCTTTTTTGGAATCATGATTTGAAAAGTACCCTCTCTTAAGAAATCATTTATTCATGTAGCTTCTGGGTGGTTTACTCGGTCAAGTGTCTGACTCTTCAGTTCTGTTCAGGTCATGATCTCAGAGTCAAGAGAGGAAGCAGTGCATCCATTTCAGTGTGGGGCGTGGAGCCTTCTTAAGATTCTCTCTCTCTTTTCCCTCTGCCCCTCCCCCCACACTCGCATACACATTCTCTCTAAAACAAAATTATATATTCATAATTATGTAATATATAAGCAGCTAGCAAAAAGTAATTACATATTTATGAGTGTGTGCTTATTATTTACATATTCCTATGAAAGAGGAAGACTTTCAAATAATGGTTTAAAAACAGAAAATCATAATAGAATAACATATAATAACAACTTCATATATGAAGTATATGAAAACAAGGAAATATATATGGTAATACGTGTAACTATATATAATTATATTTTATTATTATACAGTATGTATTATTGTACATTAGAATTAATCTAGGGGTTCCTGGATGGCTCCATTGGTTAAGCATCAGACTCTTGGTTTTTTTTTTTTAATTTTTTTTTTTTTTTTTTAATTTATTTATGATAGTCATACAGAGAGAGAGAGAGGCAGAGACATAGGCAGAGGGAGAAGCAGGCTCCATGCACCGGGAGCCTGACGTGGGATTCGATCCCGGGTCTCCAGGATCACGCCCTGGGCCAAAGGCAGGCGCCAAGCCACTGCGCCACCCAGGGATCCCCAGACTCTTGGTTTTGACTCAGCTCATAATCTCACAGGTCGTGAAACTGAGCCCTGTATTGGGCTCCATGCTCAATGGGGAGTCTCCTTATAGATTCTCTTTCTCTGTCCCTCCTACTACTCATGCCCTCTCTCCCTCTCACCTTCCTTGTCTCTCTCTGTAAAATAAACAAACAACTCTTTAAAAAAGTTAATCTAAGTAATATTATTAAATATATTCTATAATTGCTAAACACACGTGAATATTTAATAGATATATGTATATATGAAATATATATATGCAAATATATATGTCATCTTGGGGAACCTTGGTAGCTCAGTTGGTTAAGCATCCAACTCGAGTTCAGCTCAAGTCATGATCTCAGGATTGTGAGATCAAGCCCCATGTATAGCTCCAAATTCAATGTGGAGCCTGCTTAAGATTCTCTGTCTCCCTCTCCCTTTGCCCCTCTCCTTCCCACCCCTTTCTCCTTCCTTGTAAAAAAAAAAAACTCATCTCATATTTATTTATATATTTATTCCTTTATTCTTTTACTCGTTTATTTATTTAAGGTAAACAACCTTCCAAATCATAATTTTTTAAAAAGAAAAAGAAGCTATGACAGTAAATACTGGCTCTGTAACTATATTAAGTCACAAGTAGAGTTAAAATTTGAAACCAGATAAAAATGAAGACATAATATATATGATAATATGTATATAAGAATTTCACATTAAAATCCTTAATGTAAGGTACTATCTTTACAAGTGATATTTAAAAACCAGTAGTCCAATGTAAAAATGGACTATATGTGCACATTTGCTTTTTGGTAAAACAATTTATTTGGAATACATCTGATTACCTTGTGCCTTACTAAATATTTCTCTGTGCTCATATAGTTATCCTGTGCTTGTGTGAGTCATAGTGTTTCCCATATTGAATTGAAACTATCCGTCTTTCTCCACTCAACTACTATTTTCTCTAAGTTGTGGTCTTCACTTGAATCATTATTTAATTTGAATGGCTTAGCCTGGTATCTGCTCTGTTACTGTAAAGAAAAGAGAGGCAAAAAAGATGGGAGGAAAGAGAGAAATGGAAAAGATGACATTGTGATGAGAAGTTATTGATCATCATTCTTTTTAATTTTAAATGGCTTTTTGAACAGAACACAAGGGAGCTCAAAATAAAACTGAAGTATGCAGGAGTGATATTTTAGATGTGCTCTTGTATTATTTTTCTTCTCACTAATATATTTTTCTTCTCTATATTTCTTCTTTACATATTTTTAGGCCCAATGCCTAATTTGACATACATATCAATTAACTTCCTTATTCACTGGTAGAAATGTACTCTAGGTTTTGGTCAAATTACTTCAATTTCTAGAAATAAATGTAGTTATACATTTAAATTCAAATTATTATTGACTTAGTGATGCTTGCTTCAAAAAGAAATTGAAGTAGACCTTTTAAATGTCTGTTTTCCAATCTATCCCTAATAGAATGATCTTTATT
Source organism: Canis lupus baileyi (assembly GCF_048164855.1). Lineage (NCBI taxonomy): Eukaryota > Metazoa > Chordata > Mammalia > Carnivora > Canidae > Canis > Canis lupus. The sequence goes on from NC_132841.1 coordinate 63,720,514, forward strand.
CCTGGAATTGAATCATATAACCACTCAGAACTCCCAGATACTTACTTACCACATTTAAAGAACATTATTTTTGTAACTTTCCTATTTTTTTTAAAAAAAGGATATCCTTTACATATAGTTCAACATATTTTTCAGTAAAATTATGCTAAAAAATAAAGTATGTAACAGGTTTCAATTTACTTGAATATATAAAAGCCTTTCCAAAAATAAGTTTTAAAAACCTTTCAGAAATTTATTAGACCTTAACATAAGCTTACTATTTCAATTTTTGCTTTTAGTTTATCAAAGGTTTATTTTAAGATTGTCCTTTAAAGCATTCTTTAAAATTTTAACTAATTCCCTGGAGTGACCTTGGAACATGAATTATTTCATAAAAGTAAAAAATTGACTCCATTTCAAATTATTAAAATGAGATATTCTGTATTTAAGATTAGATGTATTTAATATTAGATAAATATTATATATATATTTGCTGTATAATTATTTGCTATACTTTTTTCTTTTGAAAGAACATCTAAGATATATACATAGGACGTCAATATGTTTATCCCTCCCTAAAAACACAGCGGATCTTTTTTTTTTTTTTTTTTTTTTACTTTTTACATCTTTAAACATTTATTGTTCCTAGGAAGTATTTATTTGGCTTGATTTATTTAAGTACAATTTATAACATATGTAAAGGTAGTGCAAACAAGAAGTTTAATTTTAAAAGATGATCTTTTTTCATATTCAAAGAGTGAAATTCCTCCTATTATATGGTAATATGGGTTTTTGCAATTAACTATCCTATTTAAGTAAACAGTTGGAAAAAATATCTAGCTAACCTCTGATTTTTCTACTTCTATTTTATGTTAGACGATCTCACTATTCAGAGAAGACCACATAAAAACTCAAGTTTTTACAGGAGCATTTAATATAATTCTAATTCATACTAGTTGTAAAAATTTATAGCAATGAGGGATCCCTGGGTGGCGCAGCGGTTTAGCACCTGCCTTTGGCCCAGGGCGCGATCCTGGAGACCCGGGATCGAATCCCACGTCGGGCTCCCGGTGCATGGAGCCTGCTTCTCCCTCTGCCTGTGTCTCTGCCTCTCTCTCTCTCTGTATGTGACTATCATAAATAAATAAAAATTAAAAAAAAAAAATTTATAGCAATGAGAAAGAGTATCAACCAAAAAGCAAAATTCTTATTCTGTGTGTCCCTCCATTCTATGCTTCCATTATAAGCACTGTAAATAATTATTTCTGTATTTTTCTTAGGGCATATCTGGCCTGAAACTGAACCTTCTCAAAAAAACTAAAAACAAAACCCAAAAAACTGAACCTTCTCTGTTCCTTAAGCTATAGATGAAAATCACTAGAATTCTTAATTTTATAGCCTAGTTAAAGACAGACTTTAAAGTTTGGTAATGGAAAATGCCAGAATTTATAATATAATGATGTCTGCTTTCTCTAGGCTTCTGTGCCTCTACCTCTCTGAGCCTGCTTTTTCACATCATAATTTTTATGATTGTCTATATAGAATCCTTTAGAACATCTGAACTAATGAGAAATAGGATTTGACTAATGATTTAGAAGGATTTACTCTGGTTGGTAGATGAAGAGATTGAAGGAACAAAGGCAGAAACAAAGAGATGAGTTAGGAGACTATCTCAACCATCCAGTTGAGATCTAATGGAGAGTATCAGCATGGAGGTGCTAAAACATTGGATTTCAACTGAAGATAATACCAACATGTACTGCTAGTGGACTTGTTGTGCAATGTGTGAGAAAGACAAGTCAGGGATGATTCCAAGGCCTTTGGCCTGAGCTACTAAAGGATAGGAATGCCAGTTACTAGGAAGGGGAAGACAATAGAGGAAACAGATTTGGGGTGAAATTAGGAATATGTAAAATTTGGTTCGGGGTACATGAGGTCTCAACAGTTCATTAGATATTTGTCTTAATTTTCTATGGCTAAGATGCCAAATAAATATTTATATTAGTTTCTTACTGCTGTCATAACAAATGACCACAGATTTTTTTGGTTGCAAACAACACACATTTATTATCTCACAGTTTTCATGGTGCCAAAGTGTTGGCACAATGTGACTCAACTGGCTCTTCTTTCTTGGGTCTCACTAAACCAAAATCAGAGTCAATAGGCAGAGCTGCCTTCTATTTTGGAAGGTCTGAGGAATAGTCCTTTTTTTTTTTTTTTTTTAAGATTTTATTTATTTATTCATGAGAGACACAGAGAGAGGAAGAGGCAGAGACACAGGCAGAGGGAGAAGCAGGCTCCATGCAAGGAGCCCAACATGGGAATCGATTCTGGGACTCCAGGATCACAACCTCCGCCAAAGGAAGGCACTAAACCGCTGACCCACCCAGGGATCCCCAGAATAGTCCACTTCTAAGCTCATATCAAGTTGTTAGCAAAATTTAATTCCCTGTAGTTGTGGGATCGAGATCTCCATTTCTTTGCTGGCAGTGAGCCAAGGGCCACTCTTAGCTCCTAAAGCCCTCTCTGATGTTTGCATTTGGCCCACTACGTCAGAACCAGAAATGACACATTATGTCTTTCTCATGCTTGAAAGCTCTCAGCCTCTTCCTTCTGCTGCATGGCTCTGTACCTAGCCAGGAAAATGTTGTCTGCTCTTAGGGGCCCAAGTGATTAGATTGGATCTATGTGGATAATCCAGGACTTCTCTTAAGATATCTGAAATCTTAATTACATCTTCAGAATCCCTTATGTCACGTAATGTTTGTCATATAATGTCATATAGTATTTATAGAGTTGGAAGATGAAGATATTTCTGTATTTCAGGAAGAGGTCATTCTGCCCACCATAACATCCAAATAGATATTTTTAGGAAGCAATCACACATATCATGTGTGGTATCCCTGGGAAAGATCCAGAGCAACCATAAAAAAAAAAAATAAAGAGAGTCATCTGGTTATTAAAAAGGCGGGGGGTGGACAGTGAATCAAAAAGAGAAGAGGTCTAAAGACTGAACACAGGTTTACTCCAGTGCTGAAGAAAGAAGTTGGGAACCAGCAAGAAACTGCAAATGAGAAAATGTAGAATATATGGGCAGAGAGAAAAGTTAAGAGAGTACGTGAGAAATGTCCCTCTTCTGGTTGTTTCTGTATCACCAGTGAATTAGCAAAACATAGGCTAAAATGAAAAGGAAGAAAGGAGGTGTTAGAGATTTAAAAAGAGAGTAAAAAGAATAAAGTAGGTAATTATATTGAGTGAATATATACATGGATTCAGAAAAATGTTATTTAAATGCTTAAAATTATTAAATCAGTTGAAGACATTTAACCAGAGTTAATGTTTTATAGTCCTTGCAATTTCTTTATATTTTTAATAGGGTGTTTACATAAATGCCTTGCTTTCCCCCTCTACATTGTAGCTATTTTATACTTGGATAGTGCTCCCAGGGCTCTTCTGAACTATGATACAAAGGTTGTCCTTTCCAACTCATTCCTTCCTTCAAATTTTGCCCAAACATCAAATTCTAGATACCTGCCACAACCATCTACCCCATCTCTCTTGATTTCTACGGTAGTGTCCCTTATTTTCATAGTACTTGCTTTCTGACAAAATAATATAATTATTTATTCTATTTGTTATTCATTGCCTGCCCACTCAGTTTCATTATATAAACTGTACAAGGGTGGAGATCTTTGGTCAATTATATATACAAAATTCCTTGAATAATGCTTGATACATAGAAGACAGTGGATACAAGTATGTTGAAAGAAGAAATAAATTTTGAGTTGCCTGTGAATCTTTTAAGATAAGCTTAGATTATAGAATTTGGATACATATTTAGATATGTAACACTGAAGGGCATGAAAGTAATTTTGATTTTTCTGTATTTTTATAAGTAATCAATGTTGTTATGGAAACCATTTGCATTGATGCAAAGATATTAAATGTGGAAAAAAAAGTCTGAGCATAAATGTGGAAAGTAAAATAAAGTCTCTGAATGATTTCAGATTTCTAGAAAGTACCTGTATTTATGTATGGGAAATGGAAGAGAAACCAAGTGATGTCACATCAGAGTTGTGGTTACTCCTGCATGTTACATTTCAAAAGGATATTGACATTGCAGTAAAGTTCCAACAGAGGGTAAGCAGGACAATGAAGAGTCTGGAAACAAGTTCAATAAAATGGAGACATTAAGCCTGATTGAAATAAATTTACTTTAAGGAAACAATACACCGGTTTAAAATTTTAGGTAGAAATCCCATTAAAACCATTTGATGCTGATTCATAGGATCAGAGACTTCATAGTAATTGAAAAATGACCAACTAAAGAAGTAGTTTCCAAATTCAGTGTCCACGATAACTAACTGATTGAATTAGTGACAAATTATGGGCCAAGTCAGGGTATTTTTTGATTGAGTGAGAGTTTGCACTAAATAACCTCTAAGATCCTTGGCACATTATAGTTTGACACCTCGGCAACACAAAATTTAGCTTTATGTAATCAGTCGATGTATCCTAATTTTAAGTAAAAACGAAAACAATGTCTTAGAGCAATATACATTTCTTCATAAGTAAACTTTATTTTTTTATGCTTCTTTATGCATGTTTATTTCTTCTATATTTGAATTTTTTCATGAAGTATTTTCAGCCATAGCATAGAAAATTGCATAATCTTACATTTACTAGAATTGTAATTATATAAACAAAACTGAGTTTTGCTTTCCATGAATTTGTAAAGTTAGAAATGTGAATAAAATTCACATTAGCAAATATGTTAAGTTGGGGAAATATTTCACTCTTCAGTCATGCATATAATTTTCATAAAAATTCATCTCTTTGAAACAGAACCCATATGATTGTTATTAGCCATGTTGACCATGATATTTACCCACTTCTATCATTCTTTGATAGCCTTGTGGAAGTGGCACGTGTGATTCAAAGTCTGAGTTTTGAACCTCTATTTTGGTAAGAATCTCTTGAGGAATTACTAATGCTTCTAAAATCAAGACAAAATAAGATATCACAAAACTCCTGCAGTTTGACTGTGGTAATTTTGTTTTGCCTTGCATTCTTATGCCAGTTATCCACAAAGTTAGAACTTGATCTTAAACCTTCTTTATGAAATTAAGGTAGAGAGAATTAATAGAATCTGGTCCTGGAAAAGTGTCAAATGTGAACACTTGATTCTAGTGATTTTGAGATGTAATCTTTGCCCATAAAGTAAATTCATCAACATTTGAGGCGTTAACTTCTAAGCACCACAGGAGGAAAAAGTTAGTTTTTAAAAATCTGAGTGACTTCCCCTTGAATAAAATGCATGTTTCTGTTATATCTCTTACAAAAGCTATACAAGGTGTATTTTTTCTTTTTTTTTTTAAAGATTTTTAAAATTTATTTGAGAGAGAGAGAGAACAGAGGGAGAGTGAGAGGGAGAAACAGACTGCCTGCTAAGCCGAGAGCCTGACTCAGAGCTTTATCCCAGGCCCTTGAGCTTGATCCCAGGATCATGACCTGAACTGAAGGAAGATGCTTACACCCTCCTTTTTTTTCTTTTCTTAAAAACATCAGCCATACAAAACTGAGTGATGAGGAATATCTGGGCATTTTCTCTTTTTACCTCATTAAAGAAAAGCTTTTGAGTCTTCATGTGCCAAGCATTGTGGGAGGAGCTATAGGAGCTCTGGAGATTCAAAGATGATTGCGTGAGGAGTTGAACTTCTGTAATAAATGTAGTTATTGAGTCCCACATCCTCCCTCCACTTCATTTCATCTGCCTTTACTAAATGACAAACAAGCAGAAGGTAAAGCTACCTGCCTCAGTCATGCTTACTGTTCCAAATAGTTAAAATGCAAATTTAAAACAAAAGGAATTTTTGAAAAAAAAAGGGGGGTGGGGGGAAAAGTGGCATGGTAAGGGATACTCGGAATACAGACATCAGCAAAGCCCTAGTCCTAGGTCTGTAAGTGCAGGATAAAACCCCTCTGCTGCCTTCAAGGTAAACTGCAACGAGAAGATTTCTGGCACCTTTATCTTTCTGTTGCAAACTGCTACAAATCATTTTAGAAACTGGTAGAACACAAATAATGGCATTATGATATTGATATCTTGTATATGTATATACTGTATATATGTAGTTCTCAGGAGTAATATTTCATTTTCAGTATTACACTTAAATCATCAAATTCTGCTTGTCACTCATTCAAGAAGTACTATTTTTCTGTGGCTTAAACTATCTGTGGCTACTGAGTTCATCTGACCATTTAATATTGGTTATTCAAATTAATATATCTTACTTCATCTGGAATATTTTTTAATTCACTTTCTAAAGCACGTGGTACGATAGCAAGGATTGAAATGTAAGATTTTTCATTTTATTGTTGCATGAGATGATCTGTTTAAAATTTCGGAGCATTTGGTCTATTAACAACGTTTGTTACAGTGAAGCATTATGCAGAATCATCAATTGTAACCTTTCTTTTAAATTAACTGAGGAAATATTGTTTAAAGTATAAAATAAGTTACATTAAACAGTGCCATTCCATTCATTGGAGGTTGGATATAAATTGGGTGGCAGTCATTTGAAATACTTCTGATACATCTTTAGCTCCTTTCCATTTTCCCTTCTAGTATTGTGCATGCCTGGAGGGCTGTCAGAAGCCAATTGTGTAGCCTGTGCGAGCGCGATGATGCCCTAGTTCGCTTTCTCTGTCTCTGGGCTTTTGCATAGCTTCAGCCCGCTTTAGAAGCACAATTCAATAAGCACTGCTGTTTTGAAACAGTGCCATTTAATGAACTACTTAGAAACCCTTTCCTATTGCTTGTTTTTATCTGTTCTTTTCTTAACCATCGCACTCCCATTGTGAGATAAAAGTGAAATATATTCAATAGCTACAGCTGAAAGAAAAGCTCTGCCAAGTGGGTCCTGGATGTGCTCGCTGGTACTTTTAGAAGGTTTGGATGGAGAGGCTGTAACCTGATCAACAGTAAGCACCACCTCGGTCCCGGTTTTGCTGCTGCTGCTGGCACTAAGATATTGATTCTCTACTTCCCTGTCTCTTTGATGTCACCTTAGAGCATTGATGCGGAAAAAAAATATGTATCGACAGATTTTGCCAGACATAATGCAAGGTGTTGTTCTTGGTGGCAAATGTAGAAATGGGGTTTTCTGTTTGTTCCATAATATTCTTCAATTATATGTGTATGTCAATTATATTATTTTTTTTAAGATTTTATTTATTTATTAATGAGAGACACAGAAAGAGAGGCAGAGACACAGGCAGAGGGAGAAGCAGCCTCCATGCAGGGAGCCCGATGTGGGACTTGATCCCAATCCCAAGATCATACCCTGAGCCAAAGGCAGACGCTCAACTGCTGAGCCACCCAGGCATCCCTACATTTCTTGTTTTTCAGTTTTATTTAAATTCCAATTAGTTAACCTATAGTGTAATATTAGTGTCAGGTGTACAATATTGTGATTTCAGTGTTGGAAAGTAACCTGTCCTCTGATGCTCTATGGTTGTTTTAGATTAATGTCGTTCAAATTCTATGTCATCTGTATAGGAATAACCCTTTCCTCATAAGAAGCTTAATGCCTCAAAATCCCCAGCGCTCTAAGGTTGATGTTTTTTTCACTCTTTACTAAAAAATCTGTGAGATTCATCTTACAAGGGAGCCCATTTCTGTTGAAATGCATTAGAATTTTGGGCTGATTTATGTAAATGGAATTATTTTTACTGCCTCCTTCATACATTTTATGGCCAAGCACACACCTATAATTTTATATCTCACACAAAGTATTTTGTCACAAGATCCTGAGAATTTACTTATGAATTATTTTCCACAGATAGGTGAAACCTTACAGATACACTCTCACTTTCAGGATGCATTAATTCAAGGACATGTCACAACCTTTGTTAATCAAAGTGCTTTAAATATCTTTTTCTGAAACAGAAGAGTGAATGTTATCCTTTTGTTAGAACAAGCTACATACTTATGAGATGTACATTTTCTAGTCAACACTTTAAATCATGTTGAAGACTAGGAAATTTTTTTTAAAGACTTTATTTATTCCTGAGAGACATAGAGAGAGAGGCAGAGACGTGGGCAGAGGAGCAGCAGGCTCCTGCGGGGAGCCCGATGCGGGACTTGATCCCAGGATTCCAGGATCACAACCTGAGCCAAAGGTAGATGCTCGACCGCTGAGTCACCCAGGTGCCCAAAGACTAAGAAATCTAGAAAAATCATGCAATATAAACAAAATTGGTTATTTTTATAAAACTAATTTGCTTCCATCTTGTCCTGACCTGGAATCTGCACTCTGATAAATACTGAGTTGCTAATCTAGTAAGCATATGCTTTAAAAGATCCCTCTGATGCAGCATGGCTTTTCAGTTTTTGTTTTTGTTTTTGTTTTTGTTTTCTATAACACATTTAGTTCAATTCAAATTTTGGCTTCTAGGGACATGCTCAAAAGAGATTGCATGACTTTCAGCTCTATCTCACAACTCTGTCCAACATTCAATCATGGACAAGTTTTCTAAGTTACTATTTGACTATGTATTTCATAGTTGTGGCGTTTTCTGCTGAAATGATTTAGTATGTACCAATGTCTTCCTCTTTAAATAGAGATACCATGTTTGAAGCCGCTGGATCAGAGTTGAGTTGCCTCATGAAAGGAAAAAATTAAATTATCTGTGGACAAAAGTAACTCGTGAAATATGTGAGTTGTAAACACTGGAGAGAAAATAAATCTCACAATGCATGATGTTGCTTGAATCCCCATAGGGGGATTATATCATAATATCTTAAGTTTTTAGTTTCCTATCTGAGGGCTTATATTGAGAAGTTGAATAATTTGCTGGGGAGTAAAATTTTAGAAAAGTCATTGGGTTTTCTGGTCCTAGATATCAATAAAGTACTGGAAATAGTTTCTAACTGTGCTTCTTTACTTGGTTTTTTTTTTTTTTTTTTTAAGATTTTATTTATTTATGACAGAGAGAGAGAGAGTCAGAGACACAGGCAGAGGGAGAAGCAGGCTCCCTGCAGGGAGCCCGACTGTGGAACTCAATCCCGGTTCTCCAGGATCAGACCCTGGGCTGGAGGTGGCTAAACTGCTGAGCCACCAGGGCTGCTCTCTACTTGTTTTTAATTAAGATTAAATTACCACCGTGCAATTAGTTTTTGAAAACTCATGTGCTGAGGAAGTTCACTGACTTTGTAAACTTTTCTTTTTCAGCAAGGAAAATATGCTTATGAATAGTTTAACTGAAATTTGTAATTCATGATTCAGTAGACCTTGGGGGTAGTGATATTTAAAATCGTAATGAATAGTGATAATTAATACTATAGATTTTCTAAGTACAGAATGAACTATTGTATTTGGTGACCAAAAAGTTAACAGGGATTTCTGAGAGAAATTTCATTTTCATATTTGAAAAAAAACAACCTATGTACTTTATTTTTCATTGAAACAGATACTTGGTATGTATATATAATGATATAATGATACGCTTAATCTGGTTTATAAACCATAATTATGTAATCATGGCTACAAAAAAATGAAATCATGTGAAGAGTGAGCTTTGATTATCCTTGGGCAAAATAATTCTTCTCCAACATCCTTATTTTCAAGGACATAAAGAGCACCCTGGTGTGAGCTTAACAGAATTATATTCCATACTCTAAGAAATGTGTCAATAGATGCCTCCTGGAGAGCTTCATTAGATGTCTTTCATGAGGTTGTTTATGTACATGTGACCTGTGAACTATTTTGATTTGATGATATTCATAACATATAGCAGTGACTTATTATTAATCGTTTAGGTGATTTTGGTTTTTTTTTATATTTTATTTATTTATTATTTATTTCTTTATTATAGTCACAGACAGAGAGAGAGAGAGAGGCAGAGACACAGGCAGAGAGAGAAGCAGGCTCCATGCACCAGGAGCCCGATGTGGGATTCGATCCCGGGTCTCCAGGATCGCGCCCTGGGCCAAAGGCAGGCGCCAAACCGCTGCACCACCCAGGGATCCCCGTTTAGGTGATTTTGATCCCTATCTTTTACAGTGACTGGACACTGGACACTTGTCACACAATTAAAATTATGGAGTTTAGTTGTTTACAATATTTTATAAGAAGAAATAGAAAATAAAGAAAAAAATCTAAAATAATTGTAGAATTATAGAATATGAAGTTGAGCTCTAAGATGAAATATAGTGTAATAGGTATGCAACATGCTAAGTATCTTGTAAATAAGTATAAAATGATGAAAATAGAAGGGAGGAAAGAAGTTTAAATTCTGAATTAACTGTGAGGTTTTCCAAACCATAAGTTATAGACATATATCTGTTTATTACAAAGTAGAATTCAGTGTAAGAAAAAATAAAGTTTCCTGCACACTAACATATAACACATTATTTCTTCTGCAAAAGGTTGAAAAGAAGTGGACAATAGCTGGTCAAGTTTCATGAATATTACTTCTTGATTTTGTCATAGGCCAATTTAATTGAATAGGTATATTTCTGAATTCAGTGATCTTAAAGGTGAATATACATTAATATCATCGGCCAATTTAATCAAGTAAGTATATTTCTGAAGTTCAGTGATCTAAAAGGTGAATATATCGATATAAATATAAATTAATATCAAAGGAGAAATTCAAATCTAAAAGGAGATAATGTCTACTTCATACATAGACTTTATAAATAAAGTTTAAATTTATAGTTGAAAGATTTCATTTTGCTCTGGCTGAAAATAGATATCAGAAAATAATATAAGACAAGTAACTTAAGATTACATGTGTTTTGGGACACCTGGGTGGCTCAACGGTTGAGCATTTGCCTTTGGCTCGGGCGTGATCCCGCGGTCCCAGGATCGAGTCCCATATTGGGCTCCCTGCATGGAGCCTGCTTCCCCCGAGGCCTGTGTCTCTGCCTCTCTCTCTCTCTGTGTCTCTCATGAATAAATAAATAAAATCTTAAAAAAAAATTACATGTGTTTTTAGGAAAAAAATTCAAACTGATTAGACAAGGCAATTAATGAAAGAGTGACTTTTTCCTTGTCTTTTTATTTAAAGAAGCCAATACCCAGATTTGTGACCCCCCAGAAAAGTTGACATCATATTATTCAGATATTATTGATTCAAAACAATCTGATAGAGGGCTTGTGGAGCCCCAGGAAGACTAAATTTTAATGCTAATTTTTCATTTAAACATTTTAAATCACCTGTATTTTAAGAAAGAAACATTTTGTAGCAGATTAAAAACAAGCCCAAGAAATTTGAAATTCTAAGCTTTAAACTTCTTGTCTTTGGTCTTCTCTGTGACCTTTGAGTGTTAAGGAAAAGCATAGGCTTTATACTTGTAATATTAAACACGTAGTGTGAATTTTTGTAATTGTTTAATTGGCTGTACTGTAATACTTGATAATTGATACTTTCTGAATTGTATATTTTTTAAAAGTCAGTTCTATTAAAGTATAATTTGTATGTAATAAAATTTACCCTGTTTAGGTACATCATTCTATGAATGTTTGCAAATGCACATAGTTATATGCCTGTATTTCTATCATCTCAAATAATTGGCTCATACCCTTACCCTTAGACCATGGGCAAAACTAATCTATTTTCTGAACTTATAAATTTGCATTTTTCAGAATGTCATATAAATGGAAACATGTAATACGTAACCACTTGGGTCTGTACTCTTTCACTTAGTTCAATATATTTGAGATATATCCAACTTATTGCAATTCCAGTAGTTTGTTTGCTTTTATTCCTGAGTATTATTATATCATATGGATGCCTAACATATGTGTTTTTAGTATACTTGTTTTATTTTCAAATAGATCCTTAATATAAAATACTATGGCTTAAGAAAATAGCATGATACTAAAAAGTTTTTACTTCTTTTCACATTGTATCTTTTAAGGCCTTTAAAAATAGAAAAATTTTAAAGCCTTTAGAAATAGAAAATTGCATATGTTCACCCTCTAAAACCATGAGCATCAGTACTTTTGTAGAAAAGCGGTATAATAAATAGAAAGTGCACAGGCTTTCTAATCAACATCAAAATTCTCTTTGAGTATGTTTCACTTTGAGTTCATCAGAAATGACTTTGGCTCAGCCACTGTCAGTGAAATAAGTAATCTAATTAGAGAGAAGCTGATTCAGCATAGATAACTCCAGAAAAGACTGTGTAAGACCTTTCTGTACCCTTGAAGGCATCATAAGTAAATTTCTTGGCTCAGGCCTCTGTGTTTGTTTCCAGTACCAGTGCTCTTGACTCTTCCCTTTGGCATCTCTCCATTTTGCAGACTTGTTACAGTCCCTGGCTCAAAACATTTTTTTCTAGCTTCTTACTGTGTTTACACTTGAACTCCCAAACACGGCTAACACTTAAATATTGTTAAAGGAATAGTGATCTATCATGGACTTTTTATACATGAAAACCCTGAAAAACACTCTTGAGCCTGATTTTCCCTGTATAACCTATTGTGAGTAATACCAAGCTGAAGATTGCAGAATCCAAATTAAATTCTCTAGCTACATTATCGATAGCTAAAGGGACTGCCTACCTAGGTCCGTCTATGCCAGTGTCCCATATGTGTAAACATATAGTAGAGACATAAGTCCTCCTATGACAACCTTACAATTTAAAAGAAGGATTTCCTGCCTACTTAACATCACTATTACTATTTAGTAGAATTTTGTGTGGCATTGACCTTGATCTGCTAAGAGGGTTTTTTTGTTTTGTTTTGTTTTTAACATTGTATTGATTACTGTAAATGCTTGTTTATGTCATGAATAATAGAAAATATCTATCACCCAATTTGCTGTACCCCACACCATCAAAGACATGACATTGTTCAATTTCCAATTAATCCTTAAAGGCAAGTTACCTTTAGACACAATTATTTAAGTTATGGCTGAAATCAACAACACATGAAACAACACGTTTTGGTGAGGATGTAGAGAAAGGGGAATTCTCTTGTACTATTGGTGGGAATGTAAATTGGTGTCGCCACTCTGGAAAACAGTATGGAGGTTCCTCAAAATATTAAAAATAGTACTACCCTATGATCCAGCAGTTGCACTACTAGGTATTTACCCAAAGAATATAAAATTACCAATTCAAAGGGATACATGCCTCTTGATGTTTATAACAGCATTATCTACAATAGCCAAGATGTGGTACATATATACAATGGAATATTACTCAGCCATAAAAGAATGAAATTTTGTGATTTGTAATGACATGGATGGCACTAGAGAGTATTATGCTGAGCTAAATAAGTCAGTCGGAAAAAGACAAATACCATTTGATTTCACTCATATGTGGAATGTAATAATCAAAACAATCAAGCAAAAGAAAAGAGAGAAAGGAAAATCAAGAAACAGACTCTTAACTATAGAGAACAAATTGATGGTTACCAGAGGGAAGTATGTGGAGGGATGAGTTAAATAGGTGATGGAGATTAAGGAGTGCACTTGTTATGATGAGCACTGAGTGTTGTATGGAAGTGTTGAATTGCGGTATTGTGCAACTGAAACTAATATTACACTATATGTTAGCTAACTGGAATTTAAATAAAATCCTTTTTTTTTTTAAGATTTATTTATTTATTTATTCATGATAGACGTAGAGAGAAAGAGAGAGAGGCAGAAACACAGGAGGAGGGAGAAGCAGGCTCCATGCCGGGAGCCCGACGTGGGACTCGATCCCGGGACTCCAGGATCAGGCCCTGGGCCAAAGGCAGGCTCTAAACCTCTGAGCCACCCAGGGATCCCCTAAATAAAATCTTTAAAAAAGTATTTGTATCTCATTTCCACCCCAAGAGTAGGAGGTTTTCTTAATGTTTGGAAAATTTCCTAATTATACCACTATGGCTTAATGCAATTCCTGCTTCCACAGATAACATTCTGCTCTAGTCAGTATTTATTCTAGCTAAATTAGTAGTAACTTCTTTTAATTCCAAGACTGTTGAGCATAATGAAAGGTAAAAGTGCGTCTAGAAAAGAAGCAATAGAGGATAGCTGATTGCATTTATTGCAGTCTACTTAGAGTGTTACAAAAGTCTTCACCAAAATGGGACAATGGTAACATGTAATCTCATTTTTGTTCATTGGTTAGCCTAGGCTTAGTAAAGTATAAAGTATTTCTGTGCATTTTAAAAAATGTAGCAAAATACACAAATATTTCGGGAACAAAATAACACCATATTTTCAAAAGATTCCTTAAAAGAGAAGAGATAGATAGCCGTAATTTCAAGGGAAGAATTTAATTTTGTATTTTTTTACATATTAAAAAAACTCAAAAAAACCTATATATTTACATATGATTTAATACCCTTTTATAGCCACAAAATTAAATAGTATGTAAAGTTTAAAGAATATTTTGCAAATTTAAAATAAAATAATTATTTAAAAACAACATGTGAATATTTTTATCTAAAATATTCAGGTTGATAATTGATACTCATGAGTTTGTTATGAAATTGTTCAGTCTATCAGGAAGATTGGATATTTTATTTACACATTAACTATAGAGTAGCTTATACACACGTACATAACTAGAGAAATTTTCCAAAAGGAGATGAAGAAAGTCATTTTGAAAATAAGCTGATTCAGCATATTTGCATAAAGTGTTTGACAAATTGCTGGTTGAATAAAGAGGAGAAGAATATAAATTTAGATCTTACTAAGGCTTCCATAAGTACACTAAGAGAGAAATCAAATGAGAAAACATATTTGATATGCACAGGGGCATGAATATGCTAATAAAACTTCAGGAACTGCCCGGATAATACACAGAGCACATCAACAGTGTTGATATGTCATGCAGAATGCTTTAACTATAATAGCAACACTTTATTTTTATATGGACAAAAATTGTGCATAGGTATTTTGGGCATTTTCAACTATTCATTATTTATATAAACATTCGTTGCATTATTGTTTAAAGCAAGATTATTACACTGCTTATTTTATTTTTCTTTGTAAAGTCTATTACTTTAGAGTAAATTTATAATTATTTAAATAAGAAAATTGCTTTAAAATTACTAGTTTGTAACTTATTCTCATTTCATACAGTAAAAAAAGAATAATAGATGGCATTTATTAAGGGAAAATGTCAGTCTTAATTAATGAAATATCAACATTATTGGTTATTTAAACTTACTACTTAAAATTCGGTATTGTAGCTCAAAGTAAGGCAAAAACATGATCTGGTTTATTATTATCCAACTTGTGTTCTTTAAAATATTAACAGATGTTTCTTTAATTTCAACATTTTCCTGCTAACACTTATTTTTAATCCATAGTAAACATTATATTGCATCCAGATCTTGGTTTCTAATACAAAAGGTTCCTTGGAGAAATGGCCAATTCTGAGATAATATGTTCCAGAAATGGGCCTGGAATATCTTGTGATGAAAAGAAAATTGTTACACACACACACACACACACACACACACACACACAAACCAATAATGTCAGAGGAACAAGGGCACAGGAAAGAGCTCCCAGTAGCTAAAGGTAGAAAAATTCAAGCAACAAAATAAATAAATATTGGATTACAATCTTAAGTATAAAGTAAATATTCATGGTTCCATACTAATATAAAGAAAAGTTTAAATAAACAGTTTAGAATTCCCAATTCTTTGTTATAGGTAAAAAATAAATTCCAATGAAAAAAGTTAAAATCAAAAATGATAAAACTGTTAGAAGAAAATTTAAATAATTAAAAAAATACCAAGGTAGGAACTATCTCCCAAAACATAAATACATCTCAGAAATGATAAAGAAAAATATTTATTTCTCTAAAACTATAAAAGAAAAACTACCAACAGATGAAGGATGCAATACTCTAAGCAAAGAGATAAGCAACAAAGGGAGGCAACATAAGGGATAATTTTTGTGACATATTCAATATGCAAATAATTAAGAGCTCAAAATATAAAACTGACAACTTGGAAGTAAATGAAGTATATGCCAAGTCAGTGTTCAGACTCACTATGTAAGGCTGAAGTTTAAACAAATGAACCTTACAATACAGTGTAAAATCATTTTGCGCCATCAGATTAACACACACACAAACACATAAATTATGAGAATAGAGTATAGCAGTAGCCCCAAAAGACAATATTACATCATACATAAGCCGGTTAAATCTTTTGAAAGTACAATTTGAAAGTATTGACCACAATTTTATTTTTTTATTAAGATTTTTTATTTATTTAATCATGGAAGACACAGAGAGAGAGACAGAGAAAGAGAGAGAGAGTGAGGAGAGGCAGAGGCAGAGGCAGAGGGAGAAGCAGGCTCTATGCAGGGAGCCTGATGTGGGACTCGATCCCGGGTCTCCAGGATCATGCCCTGGGCCGAAGGCGGTGCTAAACCGCTGAGCCACCCGGGCTGCCGTTGTCCACAATTTTAAATAAATGCTTGTTTCTGAGCCAAATAAACCCCTTCTAGGAATTTACCTTAAGAAATATATTTGAACTAGATGATACATCTTCAGGAATAGTCTGCATCATTCTTACAACCAAAAATTTAATAAATAAATAAAACACTATTTTGTTCATTAATGGAAACAGAAGAGAGCACATAATATGAGACCACTCCCTTTAGAGAATATTTTATAGTTCATAAAGCATGCTGTATATTATACCATATAGAAAGGACTCTTTTATTAAGTAAAAAAAGTTTCAGAAATATTATTTTAGGTGCAAGAAAGAAAATTGTTAAGAATGGTTACTTTTGTGGAGGGGCCTAGAATTGTGCAGGTGAACAGTTTTTAAAAATTTCTTGAACTTCCTATTTCTTTAGATCTGGAAGTTGTTTTGTGTTGCATGGGTAATTAAGAAGGCAATAACATAGAACATAAATTATCATATATTTCCATACCTGATTCTCTTATTTTTATATGTATAATATTATAAGGTTAAACAATTAAATAGTGGATAGTCAATTTTTGTTGCTAATGATCCGATTTAGATGAGCATAATATAGTAGCTTATATGGTATTTCTTTTCCTGGTAAAGTAAAGCAGTTGACTGTACCTGTCAGCTGAATTCAGGAGATGAAAATAGTTTTACTTTAAAATAAATAATAGTACCATATCAATTTTATATTAATCATTATTTATTCAGAAAAATATTTGCATTTCTAATAATGATACTCTAGCTTTTAAAAGCTTATCAAGCACCTGGTTGGCTCAATTGGTGAAGTGTCTGCCTTCAGCTCAGGTCATGATCCTGAAGTCTCAGGATGGAGTCTCACATCAGGCTACCTTCTCAGTGGGGAGTCTGCTTCTCCCTCTACCCCTGCCCCTCCCACTTGTGTGCGTGCTCTGTCTCTCTCTCTCTTTCAAGTAATTAAATAAAATCTAATAAATAAATAAAATCTTATCAAAATTACTTGAATATTTTGTTCATTTAAATAAACTTCTATCACAATCCTGTTTAATCTATATTAATCTTAAAAGAATCACACATGTAAACAAAATTTGCATACATATTAAAGTAATTTTGTGACTGAGGCCTAGATAATTATTTGTTTCTTATTTGAAAAATGCCATGAAAAAATAGGAATTTTTAAACCTAATGAACCTCTGTTATTCCAGTGTATAAACTGATATTATGAAAAATTTACAGTAAAGGGGCTCCTGGGTTGCTCAGTAGGTTCAGCATCTGATTCTTGATTTCACTTAGGTCATGATCTCAGGCTCAGGTCAAGTCCCACATTGGGCTCTGCCCTCAGCAGGGAGTCTGCTTGAGATTCTTTCCTTCTCCCTCTACCTTTGCCCCTCCCCCCCACACTCTCTCTCAAATAAATAAATAAATCTTTAAAAAAATTTATAGTAAAGAACTGTGAAATGGTAGAAAGTATCAAGTCTCCAAACACTCACATATTCCTTTACATAGCTCACTGTATATTTTATCTTTAACTGGTTATGAAAATTCAAGGAAATAAACTTACATTAAAGATTAAGTTGGGGCAGCCCCGGTGGCGCAGCAGTTTAGCGCCACCTTTGGCTTGCGGTGTGATCCTGGAGACCCGGGATCGAGTCCCACGTCAGGCTCCCTGCATGGAGCCTGCTTCTCCCTCTGCCTGTGTCTCTGCCTCTCTCTCTCTCTCTCTCTCTCTGTCTGTCATGAGTAAATAAATAAAATCTTAAAAAAAAAGATATTAAGTTGTAGTGAATCAGAAAAGCAAACATATCTATCAAAATAATATGGGTATGGAGATACCCTAAATAAACTCTGAGAGAAGAACAGAAACATCTATCTATAAGTTGCTCACTTGCCATTAAAATCTGCCCTTATACATTTAGAAGTCTTGTTAATGTTTTTGAATAAAATATGAACATATATATGATATATATTATCCATCATTACTATAGAGTCTTTTTAATATATAACAAGGAAGAAAGCAAATAATAAATACACATAAAGAAAAGAGACTTATAAAAGACATAAGTTACACCTTTCATGTTTTATATTTTGATTTAATGACACCTCTGAAGAATTGGCAATGACCAAGAAAGAAAATGCACACTACATTAAAAACATCCCTTGAAATTAAAAGCATAATGACAAAGACTAATAGATTTCATTCTTGTTTGAACTCTGCACTGATAACATATTTAGCTTGGTAATTTTAGCAAGGGACATTGAATCAATAACTCAATGATCTCAGCTTTGTTGATGTATAATTTTATCTTACATTATCTATAAAGCATTTATCAGCAACAATTTATAATATGGATGTTTGAGTATGATGTGTTTGGGTACAATATCTATTGAAATGATAAACAATGATTAGTTCATATATCTCTGTTAAGTAATGTTAAAAGTAAACTCCTAAATGTATGCTGCAGAATCATTCAACACCATATGCAGAGCACATCACTTCATCATATTTTTGGCAGTAACAGCATCAGGGTAACTCAAATTCAGGGGAAGTCAGCTACATATCTTTCCAAACTTTTTTTTTTTTACTAAAATGAAGTTATTGAGTTTTTCTTAAAAAGGAAAAGAAATAATAAGCAGAAGCACTGTATTCTTATAATACTCTCAAACACAGTATTTTCTAATTCTAATTTAGACAACTTACGTAACACATATATACATAACTTCCAAATTCTAAATACATATAATTTTCCCATTGCTTTATACCATTTTTATATGTTTTCACCTTTGATTTTTTCAAATATCAATGCTTTTAACACTCTTCCTATAAGACATTATCTCTCAAACCAGTCATAAATGCTACACACTTTATATATTTAAATGTCTACTTTTTATGTATTTATCTTTGTGTTATAGTTTACAATATTTATTCTCCTTAAAGAGTAAAAAGTAGAATTGGACATTTTAAAATTATAAATGTAAATTGTGAATGTATTTATATTGTGAATTTCCTTCAAAGGTAAATGTGTTTGATAATTTGTTGGGTAAAATTGGTATTTTTACTCTTGATACATAAACCAAGTAAAAATAGGCAAGCCTTTATTTCCAATCAACGTTACTATTTCTAGAAAAGAAGTAAATTGGATGACAACTTTTAAAAATGTCTTTATAATCAGAAGAGGATTTGAAAACATTGCTAGAAAACTGAATGAAGCAAGAAAAACAGAAGGCTGGGTCTGTGAAAGAAGTAGAGTCCTTAATATTGTATGATAAATGGAGAACATATCTAAAGTCATCTAAGGATGGGACACACTTTCTAAAGAAGTAGAATTAACTCGTGTACTGGGTATTTAATAAAACTTGAAGAATGAGAACTTAAGAGTCATCACTGTAGTCTGTCAAAGACTACACCCATTCATTTGTGTCTCCCACCCTAGCCTATATTCCTATACCCACTAGGGCTCAGATGGTGATACCAGCAGTGGGAGAACAGTGTCAGAACAAACATAGAGGCAGAAAATCACCGACACTGTATCTGAGCAAATAGAAAAGTAACTGCAAGGTTATTCTGCAAATAACCTTCAATAACTAAAAATAAAAAGAATCATACATAAACTATCAAAAAGAGTTCAAACCCAGAATATAATATACCCTAGAAAAGAAATTTCCACAACTTTCAGCTACCGAACAAGAATATAAGAACATGTTCATTTTTAAAAAATGCAAAACAAAGATCAAAGATATAGAAAAGCAATATAGAACCTAAAAATAATAGATGCATGAATTTAAAAAAATGGGAAGCACAAAAGAAAGGGGCAAACTCCAGTAACTAAAGGATGCCAGTAACAAAAGGATGTATATTCATCCTAAGAGCATTTATAAAATGGAATATTTATAACATTATTTATGTATAAAGCCAAAAGATAAGTCTCAATAATCCCAAAGAATACATAAAATATAGTTTATGTATTCTGCCACAGAACTTTTTAATTTGTCATTAATAACAACTTTTTATGTTCACATTCAAAAATTATGGAATATACTTCTAAGTAAATTCATTCATCAAAGAGGAAATTATAATAAAAATTACAAATACTTATTAATATAAATAACAGTTAAAATTTACATATCATACTTTCAAGGTTAACAATTATTATTAAGGGCAACATTTTTATGTTAAGAAATGTACAGGGATGAAATTAGTGAATGAAGCATTCATTTCATGAAATTATTTAAAATACAACAATATTTCTGAGGAAAGTAAACAGGGGAAAATAATAAGGATAAAAAGAAATCTAAGAAAAAAACAATGCAGAAGATGATTTTTTTGTGAGAACACTAATGAAATAGGTAAATTTGCAGAGAGATATTAATGAAAAAATATAACATGAGTAATAACATTAGGGAAAATATTAACTAAGTACTCACATAACAAAACTTAACATGTTAATAGGAAGATACTATAAGAGTATTTATGCCAATGGTTTCAAAAAATTAGACAAAATTCAATAAAAATACAACTAATGCAAACTAACTTAAAAAGATCTAAATATTTGTATCAGTTAAAGAGAACTGGATGTTAAAATGTATGCCACAAATAAAGCAACATAAAAATGAGTATTTTACATAAAATTATGTATGAAGTGACTCCGTAACTTCAAGATTCTAATTTCAAGAGAAGAAAAAGGTAGAGAATAAAACCAAAATAATTTATAAGGCCACTGTAAAATTGATCTAAAATCAAACAAAACAATGCAAAAAATTAAAATTATAAGCCAACTTCACTCATGAAAATAGGTGCAAACATTTTAAATGATATATTAGCAAAACTATTCCTGCAATGTATACTAAATACATATTAGGGCATACTGTTATTATCAGAGGAATAGAAATTTTTAGAATATCAGTTACTATATTTAAGTATGTAGATACTGGAAGAGAAAAAACATAAATGTCTTGAAAGTTTCAGGACAAAAAGCATGCAGTGAAATTCAACTTTTACTTTTGTTTTTAAAAATTTGGTAAAAAAGGAGTAGTATGATAATATCTCAAACAGATTAAATAATTCAAAGCATTCTATTTGAGTTTCTGATCAAGAGTTGGAAACAGGGATCCCTGGGTAGCGCAGCGGTTTGGCGCCTGCCTTTGGCCCAGGGCGCGATCCTGGAGACCCGGGATCGAGTCCCACGTCGGGCTCCCGGTGCATGGAGCCTGCTTCTCCCTCTGCCTGTGTCTCTCTCTCTCTCTCTCTCTCTCTCTGTGACTATCATAAATAAATAAAAAATTAAAAAAAAAAAGAGTTGGAAACATGCTTACTTAATTTGTTGTCAATAACAATTTCTGATTCTATACATTTGGAAATTGTAGAACTTGGTCTAAATAATCTCATTACATCAAAGAGAAACTCATCATGAAAATTGTAAATAGTTATTAGTATAGACAATACTGAAAACCACATACTTCTTGATGTCTGAGTCAGTATAGGAGGACAGGGAAAAATGTTCTGTTTGTAAAAGAATAATTGAAACTGATTATGAAGATGATATAATTGACCGCATAGAGAATACTAAAACCCTTACAAAATCCTTTTACAAACATTAAAAAAATTTGGCAGGATAACTGGATTTAAGACAAATGATAAAAATCAGTTCCCTTTCGTACATTATCTCTGAACAATTAAGAAAAATTAAGAGCGACAGGGAGTAAAATATCAATTACTTAGAAATAAATTTCACAAACTTTAAAAGGATTCTAGGTAAAAAGAAAAAAAGAATAAAAAGAAAACTTTATTAATAGACATTAAGGGAAACCCACATAAACAGAAAAACTTACCATGAACATAAAGAGGAATTCTATATAATAAATGTGATAATTCTTTTTTTTAATTCTTTTTTTTTAATGTGATAATTCTGTACAAAATAACTAAAGATTCAGAGTAATTGCAATACAAATTCCAATAGGGCTTTTGGATGGAACTCAATGAACTGATTCAAAACTTATGTGGAAACCAAAGATCCAATTGTTAAGATTTCCTGGGGGGAAAAAACAAGGTAAGGTGAGAGAAATGTCTAACCAGAAATCAACTTCATATAAACAGTTATTAAAACAAATATTGTTGACACAGGAAGAAACAAATTCATAAGTGGACAGAAACAGAAAACTCAGAAACAAAGTTAGAAGGAAAAGAAAATATTCTTTCAAAAAGTTGACAACTATATATCTACTTAGAGAAAAAATAGGTGCCTATGTCATGCCCCAGAGCAAAAAATTGACTTTAAATATATCTATGAGTTAAACAACAACAAAAGAAAGGGAAATAAAAGTATCTGAAATTTTGAAAAAATATTTAAAGGTTGCTTAAGACCAAAATGTATAACTTTGGAAAAAAGCACAGGTTGTATCATAGTAAAAGAATGGTTTATCTTAAAAAATCAGCATGAAAATTTTAATCTGCATATTGCAAATACTTAATTCCCTATACACTTTGCTTTATATTTCCTTTAAAAAACAATTACTGTCTTCTTTGTGTGTATGTGTATCTTAAGTTTTTATTTAAATTATAGTTAATATATTGTATAATACTGGGTTCAGGAGAATTTAGTGATTTATCACTTACATATAGCACCCAGTTGTCATCACAAATACCTTCCATAATACCCATCATCTGTTTAACCCATCCCCTGCTTATCTCCTTTCCATCAACCCTCAGTTTGTTCTCTACTGTTAAAATGTCTTATGGTTTGCCTCCCTCTGTTTCCACGTCTTCCCCCATGTTCATCTGTTTTGTTTCTTAAATTACACATATGAGTAAAATATATGACATTTGTCTTTCTCTAAATGGCTTGTTCACAAGTATACAGTAAATACACTGTTTACAGTATAATACACTGTGGCTCTGTCCACATCATTGTAAATAGCAAGATTTCATTCTTTTTGATGGCTGAGTAATATTCTGTTATATACATACACCACAGGTTCTTTATCCATTCATCAGTCATTGGACATTTAGGCCCTTTCCATAATTTGGGTGTTGTTGATAATGCTGCTATAAACATCAGGGTACATGTGTTCCCTCGAATCAGTATGTTTGTATCCTCTGGGTAAATCCCTAGTAGTGCAATTGCTGGGTCTAGGGTAGCTCTGTTTTTAACTTTTGAGGAACCTCCACAGTTTTCCAGAATGGCTGTACCAGTTTGCATTCCCATCAACACTGTAACAGGGTTCCCCTTTCTCTACATCTTCACCAACTTCTGTTGTTTCCTATATTGTTAATTTTGACCATTCCGGCAGGTGTGAGGTGCTATTTCATTGTAGTTCTGATCTGTATTTCCCTGATGATGAGTGATGATGAGCATCTTTTCATGTGTCTGGTAGCCATCTGTATGTTTTCTTGGGCAAAATGTCTATTCGTGTCTCCTGCCCATTTCTTAATTGGATTATTTGTTTTTTGTGTGTTGAGTTTGAGAAGTTCTTTGTATATTTTGGATACTAAGCCTTTGTCAGATGTGTCTTTTGCAAATATCTTCTCCCATTCCATAGGCTGCCTTTTAGTTTTGCTGATTGTTTCCTTCGCTGTGCAGAAGCTTTTTATCCTGATGAAGTTCCAATAGTTCACTTTTGCTTGTTTCCCTTACATCTGGCAACATGTCTAGTAAGAAGTTGCTATGGATGAGGTCAAAGAGGTTGCTGCTTGTGTTCTCCTCTAGGATTTCAAGGGTGCACATTTAGGTCTTTCATCCATTTTGAGTTAATTTCTGTGGGTAGTATAAGAAAGTGGTCTAGTTTCATCCTTTGGCAGGTGGCTATCCAGTTTTCTCAACACCGTTTGTTGAAAAGACTGTCGTTTTTTTCCATTGGATATTCTTTCCTGCATTGTTAAAAATTAATTGGCCATGTAGTTGTGGGGCCATTTCTGGGTTTTCTATTCTGTTCCATTGATCAGTGTGTCTGTTTTTTGTGGCAGCACCATACTCTCTTGATGACCACAGCTTTCAATAACGGTCTAATTACTCTCAGTTCATACATTTGTCTATTGTCTATATTTCTCCACTAAATATAAGATCTATGAAGGAGGCATTTTTGCCTGTTTAATTTTATATTGTGTTCCAATAATGAGAAGAGTGTCTGGCAAGTAGTACAAGATCAATAAATATTTGTTGAGTGATTACATTAATGAACAACACAAGACATAAAAAGACAAACATCTCAAAGGAAAAATTACCAAAAGAAAAAAGAATAGTATTTAATAGAAGATGAAAGGTACAAAGCATATAAATCAACAAATAGAAAAATGTTCAAACCTACTCACAATCAGAGAAATGTGAATTAGGCTTACAATGACATAACCACTTTATACCCTCTAATATTTATTAAATTTACATATTATTTAGTGTATTATTACAAATATTGTTGAGGTGTGTCAAAGGGAATTCCATAAATAAGTGTAACCTTTTGGAAAATAATTGGGCACATTCCTGAAAAGCTGAACAGCCAGCCATAAACTTTACTAATAAGCAATTCTATTTCAAGGCATGTGCCATAGACAGTGTCTTGCAAAAGTGTAATAAAACAAGTACTAGTAGTCATAACAGCATTGTTCATAATAAAGCAATAAATGAAAAATGTCAAGTGTCCACTGAAAAGAGAATTCATGCATTAATTTTGTTGTATCACAGAGTGGAATACTAGAGAACTGTTACAATAATTATTGAGTAGCAGCTATATACAACAGCATTCATAACATTAACAAAATATTGAAGAAAAAACAAATTTCAGAAGCCAGTTATATTAGAGTTCTCCAGAGAAAGAGAACCAATGGGATGGATGTATATTTTTTGCAAGAGAAATATCCTTTTTTAAACAGGTAAAATATGGTAACAATGTAATATTTAAATGAAGATTAATTATGAGGAATTGACTCACACAATTATGAGGCTGGCAAGTCCAAAGCTGCAAAGCCTATGCCCCTGCTTGGGTCTGAAGGCCCAAAGCCACCGTAGAACCAGGGAGAGCCAATGTGCTGGCTCGGAGGCCATTCGGCAGAATTCTTTCTTAGGGAAAAGACAGTCTTTTTTTTCTATTCAGACCTTCAGTCTGATAAGCCCCATTCAAATTAGGGAAGGCAATTTACTTCACTCAGTCTACACACTTAAGGTATTAATCTCATCCAAAACCACTCACAGAAACAGCTGGAAGAATGTTTGACTAATATCTATGTATCTTGTGGCCCAGTCAGGTTGACACATAAAATTAGCCATCACACCTGTATCTGGTGAAACTCCTCTTTTAAAAAGAATATATATATATATATATATATATATATATATATATATAGAGAGAGAGAGAGAGAGAGAGAGAGAGAGAATATATATAAAGAATATATTATTTATAATGAAGCCATCTTTGGACTAACATGAAGTCTCAATTCCAGTATTAATTCTGGAATAGCAAGCACGAAACCCTAACTGTACAGTTTTGGTTTCCAAGAGTCACAGTTACAACTACATGCAGGCGAAACTGTTATATCATTTATTACTTAATGGCTTTGATGTCAGACTATATTTGATACAAAATAGCTATAATCTCTATCAAATTGCTGTCTGCTGTTAAAATACTGTTGTGCAAGACATGGATTCAATATTTAAACTGTGTAAGAAACAAATTCCAAGAAATAATGAGACATAGGAAGTTGTAGAAATAGCAAAAATATTTAAGGGGGAATAAATATAACTTAAAGACAAAAGAAAATATTTCCCTATGGGTTAAGCCATCTTGTAGTTATACATGCATAAAAAGTGACTGTGTAACCTGCTAATTTAAAATATTGGAGTTGTTTGGTGATTTATTGCCATTTTAGATCTGGCTCTTCATTGATTCAGTGAGATATTTTTTGATCTGGTCTTGTCTTATATTCACTTAAAATGTATAGTATTAATAGAAGTGTTCCATGACTTGTTTACCATTTTAAATACATACATTTGAAATATGCCTCAGTGTACCTTGTGCAAAAGACATCTACATTTTTATGTAGAATAAAATGGCAAGCACAGATCAAAGAGTACTCTAATTCAATGAGTATATGTATGTGAAGATACAAATGCACACAGACATCTTCAAGTTTCTGGCAGTATTTGCTTGATGCTT
Source organism: Canis lupus baileyi (assembly GCF_048164855.1). NCBI lineage: Eukaryota > Metazoa > Chordata > Mammalia > Carnivora > Canidae > Canis > Canis lupus. Next base: position 63,747,048 of record NC_132841.1, read on the forward strand.
ACATATGACAAAGCATATTGTCAGTTGGGAACCAAACATACAACCACTGTTCACTCTTGTGAACCATACAGTTGTGAACCAAAATAAAATTGGTATTTACGTATCTATTTGCTGCGAGTTTTTTTTTAAGATTTTATTTATTTATTTGAGTGAGGGAGAGCACAAGCGGGGGAGCAGCAGGCAGAAGGAGAGGGAGAAGCAGGCTCCTCACAGAGCAGGGAGCATGATTTGAGGCTCCTTCCCAGGACCCTGGGATCATGACCTCAGCCAAAGACAGATGCTTAACTGACTGAGCAACTCAGGTACCACAACTGCTAATTATTTTTAAAATTTTGTGTGGGCTCAATATATTCCAGGTGCTATTATCTCATATGAACTTTAGGTTGATACTGTCTATATCTTCATTCAAAACAGAGGAAACAGACACAGAGAGATTAAGTAACTTTCCCATTGTTGGACAGTTTCAGGAGTGAAATTTGAATCAAATCCTTTTGACTTGGAACCTGCACTGTGAGCCATGGTATGCATTGTTACAGGTATTATTGTTATAATAATGGTTATTGATACTTATTCTATAATTATACATATTATTCCCCTATTAAAATAACTCTTGAAAATACAAATATGAAGACAAGAAAAAATGATGCACAATTCCAGCACTGCAGGTAAATACTATTAGCATTTTGCTTTGTGGCTTCCAAAATTTTATACATAATAAAATCTAATTATATTAATTTATAACTTTATTGCTGGTATTATAATCTGTCCAGATTTGGTTACCTGTCTTTCTCAGTAAATATTTACCATCACATCAAATACAGACCCACATCATCATCCTTTTAATAACTGACAGGTATAATTGTATGAATACATATTATAATATTGTCTAACCCACATTATTAGACATTGGGTTGATTCTTTTAACTATTATTAACAATTTTTCAAAGCTGTAGTAATAAAAGCAAACTTTGAAAAGTTATTCCTTGCTCATTTTTTTGTGCATAGTGCCCAAACAACTAATTTTACAAATGGTCAGACACATACAATGGCATGCACATCTAACAGCCTAAACCTAGACTGAATTTGTTGCATAACCACATTTCCAGTCTTCTTAACTTAGTTTAACATTCTTATCATATCTGAACTGCAGGGATCAACATCTACAAAGAATATACTGTATGTTTCAGTGCTGAGGACGTTAGAGATTGCTAGCACATATTAGATAAGTCCCTACACTAAATGAGATTTTTAAAATGATATCTACATGGAAAGATAATTAATGATATAGTGTGTTGAACTATAAGTCTCTGTTGGTAACAACTTTACCCCTCTAGTAAAACATAGTACAGTTTTTTTTCAAGGAGCAGTTATCCATTAAATGCTGTTGAACTAGATAATAAATTAAAACACACATTGCCACAAATAGATTTAAAATAGCAGTATTAAGCACTACTGGTGTTTACCCAAAAAGAAAAATCATAATTTTTCTTAAATGCCTCAAATGTCAAGGCAAGAAACTCAGCTGAACTGTTTTGAGCAGATGAAACCAGCCATAATACTCAGGATAAGCCCACTAAATGATTGCCTAGGCACAGAGTTTATTATAATTGTGGAATGTCTGACTGCACTAGATCCAACCAAAACTTTTAAAAGCAATCAAACAAAAAGCACGTGGAAAGGCACTTAGCAGAAAGTTCAATCCAAGAAAGGTACATGGATTCCAGAGTCAAGATAGTTGTCAAAGAGGAAGGCAGTCCTTGTAGGTAGTACATGAGGAAACAAGGTACCCCAAAGAGTGAGTTAAGGCTCCTCCTTTCTTTACCAGAGTGTGTACTTGTTCAATAGGTCACCCTAATAGCTTTAAATATAGGGGTTCTTCATTGCTGTAACATACATTACCAAAGTCCCTGCCATTTTGATGAGTAGAAGCAAACCATTTATTAATGAGCCAAACCCTTTACAAGATTAATCCCCATGGAAACGTCTTTTAGTTAATATATAGCATTTATTTATACTCATAATGTTCATTGTTTTGCTCATTCTTTTGATGATTATTATTATAAACATGCAACAGTCTATTCGATGATACCCAAAGTTGCCATGTATAGTCTAACCACTCATACATTTTTGTTCGTTTATTGATTCATCATTTACATAACAACCAGGGCTCACCACTCACACATTTTTTCCTCCACAATTCTATACCACTTTTCTGAATCCCAGATTCTGGTATTTACTGTCTCTTTTGCATCTCTGCTTAGATTTATCACAGAAATTCCAAACTCATGACTTTTTTTCTCCCAAATCAATGCTTCCTCTTTTTTTTTTTTTTTTTTTTTTGCCAGTCATAGTGATTAAACCATCATCAACACAATGGCTCATGTCAGAAATCTAGGGGTCCTGTTTGGTACTCTCCTCTTTCAGGCCCCATATCCTATCCATCAGAAAATTTTGCCTGATTGCTAAAGTATTTCAAATTTATATACACATTTCCATTACCACCACCACCATGCAACTCTAATGGATGTCTTCACAGCCACTCTAAATACCCCTACCCAAATCATTCTGAGTTGCTAACATAAGTCTGATCATATGAACTCTTCTCTCACCACTAGGTTTTCAAAAAGTACAATTGCACCTGGATAAAATATCAACACCTAATGTGAACAACAAAACTCCTCATCTAACTGTCAAACTGTCAAACTTAAGTCTTTTCCCTTTTCTTCCTCTTTTTTATGTTGCAATATATGGGCCTTCTTGTACTTCCTACTAATAACCATGCTTTTTACTGCTTCAGAGCTTTATTACAAGAAACCTCTCAACTCTTCCCCACAAAATATCTACACAATACACTCCACACATGCATAGTTCCTCTTTAACCTTTAATTTAGCTTTCCAGAGAACAATTTTCTGATTTTTTTTTTAGTGTTCATAAGTCTGCCCTTTATGGATAATCTCTACTATAACTTATAGTCATATAATTTTTGTATACTACATTAGTTAGAAATGTTTTGCCTGCTTAAAATATATTTTAAAAGTAAATTAAAGCATAAGAACATTTAGAGTTGGACAACCCCCGTGGCTCAGCGGTTTAGCACCATCCTAAGCCCAGGGCGTGATCCTGCGGACCTGGGATCGAGTCCCACATCACTCTCTGCATGGAGCCTGCTTCTCCCTCTGCCTGTGCCTCTCTCTATGTCTCTTGTGATTAAATAAATAAAATCTTTGTGTTTTTTTTTTTTTAAAAAGAACATTTAGAGTTTGCTGAACAAGAGTCTGGAAGTGGTTAGTCCCAAGTGAAATATAGTAAGTCCGTAATTTCAAGATCTGGATCAGCATTTCTGCATCCCTTTAATCCTTCTCTGAATTTCCAAGATGGCAGCACGATTGAAGACACTATGACTACACATCAGTTATCCATATGATAAAAAAGAAAATGACATTCATCTGACAAGATGTTTTTCTTATCAGGGAAGAAAATAACTCAAAGAATCTTTTCCTTTAGATCTCCTTGATAGGAACTAGTCTTGTAGCTATCCTTCAACTAATCAAACACAAAGAAGAGTTAAGAGCACTACAATTGGCCTCATTCCAAACATGTTGATAGCATTCTATTTAGGGAGTTCTCAAAATTGGGCTTAGATAACCCTCTTGTCATTCTACAACTGCACATTTCCATTCTACAACTGCACAATTTCCAAATTGATATGTGAATAAACAATGCAAGATAATCACTTAGCATATTAAATCTGAGAAAATGGCCATGGATTAAATAAATGAAAATTGTAGAAAGGAACTTGGAATTATTGATCAACTCCTAATTCAGTAATTATTCTGTAGCATTCATGGCAATCATATATTTTCCACAAGAGGTAATTGAATTTGCCTTAACTACTTTCCTGATGATATACATTCTGGAGTGCTTCTCTTCTTCTTGATAACCTCAGGGTTTTCATTTTGCTTTCTGTCTTTGGTATATTGTAGTCAATTAACACCTATCTTAGAAAAATGTGATTTCTATAATGCACACCAAAAAGAATCACCTCTTCTATTCTGAGATTTTGTATATGAAGCTTCACTCTTAAACCTACATTAGTTTCACTTTTTTTATTTCAGTAGGTGTTTTACACTACTTACTTCCATTTAACTTATATTCAACCAAATATTTAGCCATCTTTTACCTAAACTTATAAGCCAGGCTTGGGAACTATATTTTTGCATTGGTTTTGTTTTGTTTATTTTTAGTAAATATATTTATATTTATATACATAATGTAGATTGAAATGATTATATATATGATTATATATATAAATGATCAATTAACCTCTTACTTTTTTTACAATATTCATTTATGACAATTTTCTTTTTTTTAATTTTTTTTAAATTTTTATTTATTTATGATAGTCACACACAGAGAGAGAGAGAGAGAGAGAGAGGCAGAGACACAGGCAGAGGGAGAAGCAGGCTCCATGCACCGAGAGCCCGACGTGGGATTCGATCCCGGGTCTCCAGGATCGTGCCCTGGGCAAAGGCAGGCGCTAAACCGCTGCGCCACCCAGGGATCCCCATTTATGACAATTTTCTATTAACAGTTGGCCATTTCTGAGATTTATAAGACTCTCAAGATCTCTTCAGATACAAAATCTATCATCAAGTATGATTGCAATCCAGTTTTGACTAAAATCTGATAAGCAGTACCTTTTAAAACACTAGAAATCACTGGTTAGATTGTTAAGAAGGTAAGGGCAGTGTTTTGTGGTAACTTTACATGAGACCACTGTCCCAGGTCAGAGTGATTCATTAATAGCAAATGGACACTGCTTTTTAGTAAGTTTCAAATCCACAGATCTATACTATTAGTCACCTAACATTTTCCCCATATTTCCGTAAGTAAAAGCAATATCCTGAAGGTACTGGATCATTTGCCTTGCTGAAATGAAAACACACACATTTTAGATCATTCCTTGGATGTGGAAGATTAGTAAAGTTACTATAAATAAAAATTGAATGAGATTTGGCTGGTCTTGATGTTCATGAAATCCTGTTAGTGACCCACTTTACTAATTCTTCCAGAGGTTAGTGGCAGATAACCTTAACAATTTATAGAATTTACCTTTTTAATAATAATATTATTATTAAATGATATTAAATATTAATATTATTAAATATTAATAATAAGAGATTCTATCTCAGTTCTCCTGCTATAGTTCCAAGATATTACCATTCTCAAAAGTTATGATAATGGCTTCACAATAACATATTCAAATTCCTTCAAAATTCTAGGATTTGAATGCCTGACTATGGCAATGCTATTCCAGCAGAAATTTATTGAAAATATTTCTTCATCTCTTGTAAAAGAAACCAAAACATGTTGACAAAATCTCCCCTTTTTAACAAAAGTGGAAGTGTTTCTCTCTGCAAAAACCTTTCAACTGTAACTAAAAGTAACATCTAGGAGCACCTGGTGACATAGTGGGTTAAGCCTCTGACTTGGTTTCAGCAAGGGTCTTGATCTCAGGATGCTGAGATGAGCCCTTTATGGGCTCTGTGTTCACTCCACTTAGGACTCTCCCTTTCCCTCCGCCCCTCTCCCCCCAAAATAAATAAATATTTTTTAAAAATAAAAATAATATCTATTCCTTCCTACCTCACACCCAGTAAATATATGCAAATCTAGATTGTCAAACTTTATTAAATGAAACATTATAAAAACATTGGCCCATTACAGTAAAGTGCAAAGACATCGTTAAGCTATGAACCTATTAATATTTCTTTGTTGATATAGGAAAATATAAAAAAAGACATGGAAATAGGGTAGAAACATAACATGTTTCGTAAAACAGATAATATAAAATAGAGTGAACCTATAGTTCCCAATTATGATTATTTGGGGATGATAATTAAGCTCCAAATAGATGAAAAGGAAAACTAGGATCAAAGAGTGTATTACTAACTGCCTCTACTACTCAAGCATAAATCCAAATGTGTCACTCCAAGACCTCACTCTCTTATCTTCAAAACGAGAGGTCTATTAAAAAAAAAAAAAAAAAAAAAAAAAAAAAAAATTCTGAGCTCCCTCTCGTCTCTGAAATTTGAGAATTCTAAATTCTCAGCTATCTTCACATATATTTTCCTGATCTGATTTTTGGATTTGTATTGATTATCTGTACTAAAGTTTTTTTTTTTTTTTTTTTTTAAGTAGCCGGTTAAATAACATGTATAAAAACATCAATGCATCCTGTTCCTGACTTCTTCTTTTTTTTTTTTCCTGTATTTGACCACTACATATCTGAACTGATAAACTGAATTTAATCTATGGTGCCTAACACATTCTTGCAGTGACTAATCTTTATCAATCACCAAAGTTTGTTGTGCTAACTTTGAAATAGCTGTTGATAATGTACTTATTTCATCCAATTGTAACAAAAAGAATTTAATGAGTGTTTGAAGTGTGTGTGATTATGCTATTTGAAAATTATACATTTTCCAAGATAAGGATTAAACACAAATCAAAGGAAGTCAACATTTCATTATGAACGGGAGTGATTATATGTAATCGGCAAACTTTGAAGCTTTCTACACTAGCATACTGAATAATCAACACCGTTGTTTTGTCATTATCAGTAGGATTGCACTTTTGTCGCTTTTGAAATGTCTGCTGTTTGCCTAGTAGAAGGCAAAGAGGAAAGTTTGTTTTCCCACTAACATTTCGTTGATTGTTTGCTCTTTATTGAGAGTTTGTGACACTTTATCTCCCTGGCAGCTGGACTTTTTATACCTGTCTTATATGGAGTGGTTTCATTTAGAACCTAATTGATTTTGCAGTTGATGAACTCAGTGCTAGTATGTGTCTCTTATAAACTATCTACACGGACCTTCTTTTTTCTAGTGATATGAGAATAACTGACCCAGTATTTAAAAAACAATGTACTAAAATAGTAAAAAATTACTTTGATCCAGTTCCAGTGTGGTATTTATTTCTTATCTAAAGCAAAGATATTGCCTACATCACTTCTTGCCGAGTTTTATCTCACAAAGGTTGATTATTAAAAAGTGATGAAAGTTTATGTAATTTTTTTTGTATGTTAAACAATGGCTTTGCAAAATGGGAGGCAATCATAGCATGCAATCTAAAAATAGCCTTATGAACATTGAGGAATTGTTATGTTTTTCATAGGTAAACTATAGTTGATTTGTGTGTTATCTCTTACCTCTAAATATTTTTCATGAATGTGTGTGTGTCTGCGTGTACCTATTTTTTATGTCTGGACTTTTCCATTTTGACTTTTCAGCATTTAGACAATATTTTTGGCTCTTTTCTTTATGAAAAATGTTTTTAAAGTCAAAATTACAACTTCATATACATGGTAGTTCTTTTATCAAACTCAGTATACCCACTGCCCTATTGTATGAAAAATACAGCGTGTTTGACTTTCCATAAGAAAACTCCAAGACTTAATGAGCTAAAGAAAGCCCTAAGTGAAATCCACTGGCCTATTATTTTGTTGTCCATGGGATTTAATAACCATGTGGAAAGCATTGTTCAGCGTACTGGAGGGTGGCCCCTTCAGGTAAAATCTTAAATGTACCAGCAAAGCAAAATGGGGACCTCCTCTCTCTATTCAGTTTTAATCTCTTTCTTTCAGGGGCACAAAATTCATAGCTTCAAGTTGATTAAATTAAAATTTCAATTAAATACGTATTTTTAAGTGGACACACTTGCTTTGAATGAAACAACATCTCCTGAATTATAAACAATTTTCAGAAGAAATATATACCAGATATAGTCATTGCCATTTTCTATGAGAAGTTACTTGGCATGTTTTAATCAGGAAATTTAATATGCACTTCAAAGATCAAAGGACCAATAGTTAAAAGCTAAATAAGAATATCTTTGTGTAATTTTCTATTATTCTGTTATATTGAGGATAAAAGACTATCCAGAATATTGTGTACAAAAATATCCTTTTATCATTTCTATGTTTTTCAACTTTTCCCATGCACTAATAATTCTCTAACATTTGAGCCTTGTTTACTTAAAATAAATACAATTACATGATATGTAATTCTTTCATAAAATTCTTCATTATAGGAAAACATCTTGCATTTGTAACATCAAGAATTATGTTAAAAGTAGCTGACCATTATCTTTGCCTTGGCATCTGAAGTAAATATATGACTAGAAGAAAAAAAAAACACTCAGAAAAACTTTGAGGTCCTAGAGCTACCTTTCAGCATTTTAGAGATAAAGCAGCTTTTAGTAAAATATTATATTAAATTTGAAACTGTGGAAGTTGTGTTTTTTTAAAGATGTATATTAAATGTATTATTTCCATAATGAAGTATAAAGCAAATTAGCAAATAAAAAGTGTGAAGATTGAACTTCTCTCGGGATATGTTCCCCAAGCCAATAACATAAATTAAACTAAGGCTTTCAGGTACTTGGATAAACGAACACCATTCTGAAATATATCCTTAATCAATCATCTCCATCTGAGAGATGGGAAACTCCAGCTTTCATCATGTCCTGTCAAGTGGTTTGGTTTATTGAAAAGTCTAAATTAGATAGTGCAAAACCAACATCCAGAAATACAGAAAATTTAGTCACTGAGGTGATAAAAAATTACAATTGGTGTTTGAATTTTTTAAGGACAAGAGTTATTGCCTATATTTGATGTTTGAATTTTTTAAGAACAGGAGTTCTTTCCTATATTTGAATTCTTAGTACTTAGTATGTTATTTGGGACTTACTCTGTGGTCAGTTGTTGTATTAGTGGCTGATTCCCATAAAGCGATTAAACAGGCTAAAAAGAAGAGATGGAGCCCATTACATTTCTTTGAACTCTTGGCTGATTTATTAAGTACACTATGTTAAGATTTGGCTAAGTCATCAATGCATATTTCTGTATTTATTCTACACCCTGAGAGCCATAAGTGGCTATTACATTTCTGAATAATAATAAGGGAGTATTTCTTTTTCTTTTTTTTTAAGGATTTTTAATTTATTTATTTGTAAGAGACACAGAGAGAAAGAGAGACATAGGCAGAGGGAGAAGCAGGCTCCTCGCTGGAAGCCAGATGTGGGACTTGATCCCCAGACAAGGGATCACACCCTGAGCTGAAGGCAGATGCTCAACCACTGAGCCACCCAGGTGTCCCAATAAGGGAGTATTTCTACTAAATTTTTAGTTACAGAGAGATCTATACCATCTTGTGGGTTAGTTTTCAGTGACATCAAAAGCAGTCAAATGCCTGTCTTTTAATAAGGAATTGGGGTGCCTGGGTGACACCGTTGGTTAAGCGTCAAACTCTTGGTTTCGGCCCAGGGCATGATCTCAGGGTCTTGAGATCTAGCCCCACACCAGACTCTGTGCTGAGTGTGGAATATGCCTGAGATTCTCTCTCTTCCTGTCCTTCTGCCCCTCCCACTCGTGCTCTCTCTTTCTCTCTAAAATAAATGAATAAATCTTAAAAAAAAAAAAAAGTAGCTGACAGAGTGTGTCACTCACTTAATTTTTTGGTTTGTGAATATCTGAACATCCTAAAAAGAGATAGGATCCATGATATTTCCTTACTTCATGCACAGGCAATAAACATGTCCTTTTCTCCTAGGGAGAAAGGAGAACTATAAAGGTTGCTCAGGCATAGGTTATTTGAAAAAGATTGAAACGTAGTTTTATAATTAATACTTACGTTTTTTAATTCTTATGTTTATAATAGATAAAGAATCACCTTAGCAACCAGCCAATTTAAAAGTAAGTGAAAAATGTAATATGTTACCATAACTTTTAAGTGTCCTCTTTCAATATTACTTGTATCAACAAACCCTGCTGGTATTATAAATTTAGCATAGAATTGTTTTTTGTTTTTGTTTTTGTTTTGTTTTTAAGATTTAATTAATGTATTTGGGAGAGAGAGAGCACATGCAGGGGCTGATGCAGAGGGAGAGGGAGAGGGAGAAACAGACTCTCTGCTGAGCAGGGAGCCCAATGTGGGGCTTGATCCCAGGCCACGGGATCCTGACCTGAGCTGAAGGCAGACATTTAACTGACTGAACCACCCAGGTGCCATGAAATTCTTTTTTATTCTTTTGTTATTTCTTATCACATATTCTGAGAGCAGATGATTTTTTTATTCCTTTTAAAGAAATATTTTAACAGGGTCTTTTCTATCTTTATTCGTAAAGACATTTTTTTTCAGAAATTTCTTGGTTATTTAATAAGCAGAAAATATGCATTATTTTTAGCTTTGTTAAATACTGTTGGTATTAAAGAATTATGGTTATTAACTCATACATCTCCAAAATATGGTTAATTAATTTATTTCTTTTTATTAATTTTTAAAAAGATTATTTATTTATTTATTTACTTATTTATTTATTTATTCACGAAAGACACATACAGAGAGAGAGACACACACACAGGCAGAGGGAGAAGCAGGCTCCAATCAGGGAGCCTGATGTGGGACTCGACCCCAGAACCCCAGGATCACGCCCTGGGCCGAAGGCAGGGTCTAAACCACTGAGCCACCCAGGGACCCCAATATGGTTTATTTAAACAAAAGTTAAGTAATCATGCATTATATTGCTGAAAATGAATGTAGGGGCATCTGGTGGCTCAGTCAGTTAAGCATGGGGCTCTTGATTTCAGCTCAGGTCGTGATCTCAGGGTTCTAGGACTGAGCCCCACATTGGGCTCTGCACTCAGTAGGGAGTTCACTTGAGAATTATCTCTTCTTCTCCCTTAGGCCCTCCCAGCACTTGCATGTATGCTCTCTTTCTCCCTCTCTCTGTCTCTCAAATAAGTAAATCTTTAAAAAATCTTTAAAAAAATCCTTAAAAAAATCTTTAAAAAAATCTTTAAAAAAATTAATGTATATGTTCCATGCACGTAATAAAAGCAAATAGAAAACTTACATATATGCAAGAACATCTTTTTCTCTCTCCTCTCTTTTCCTATCTTTCTCTTTCTCCTATAAAGATTTAATCTCATCCTGGGATGCAAACTAAGAATTATTACACCCAGAACCTTATGGAATTTATCTCAATATCTTATACATAGTGAGTACTAACTCAAAATATTTGTTGATTGGAACTATCCAGAATATGCCAGGTGTTTCTTGTGCTTAAATACATTTTCAGTGAATAATAAACTATGTAGGGAGTATCATATATATTTTGCATATATTGAAATACCTTGGATACACACGTGTAGTAAAAACTATACCCACAATATGAACTGGTGCACACATAAACTAATCCATACATTGGAAGGATAGAGATAATCAACAGATTACCAATTGCACAGGAGAATATATATATATATATATATATATATATATATATATATATATAATCTTTTTTAAAGTATTTATTGAGAGAAAGAGAGAGAGAGACCATGAGCAGAGGAGGGGCAGACAGGGAGAGAATCTTAAGCAGACTCCCCAATGAGTGCAGAGCTCAACACAGGGCTTGATCTCATGACTGAGATCATGACTGAGCTGAAATCAAGAGTTGATGCTTAACCAACTCAGCCACCCAGGCACTCAAGCACAGGAGAATATTTTTAATAAACACTTCTATAACACTTTGCATACTCTATATCATGGTTGTACAAGGATAAAATCTAATTAGTGCTAGATAATTTTTAGACCTTCACAAATGCAGTGTGATAAAAATGTCATCTTTGACTTTCTCTATATTTATGTGTGAAAAATACCTAGAAATCCAGAAGCAAGAAATACATATTGGAATGAGAAATTTCTTCTATGAATGCTTTCTCCAAAACACAAATAAGATATGGCCACTAGTGTGGTAACAATGAAAGCATTGTAATCAACGTGTAGAATCTGCATTGCTTGGGTCTTTAATAAGATTTGAAAAATTGATACCAGTGCTTCACCATTTCATGTGGCAGGACATTACAATAGTCAAGAAGAGAAAATTCTTTAGAAGACATATATGAGTTCAAATGAGGTTTATTTTAAAAAGCGTGATACTTGGGTTCCATTTGTTTTATCATTTTTGCTCCAGAATTGTGAGGATTTTTGAAGAGAGTGAAGTCAATATCAGATTCCCAAACTCTCAACTTTTATTTTTTCAAAATGTTTTTCATATTCTCTTAGAGGTTTACTCTCTGGAAGGTTTTTTCCCCCTAAAAGAATGCATACTCATCTGGAAGAGATTTTAGTGAACACATTGACTTATCCCTTCAGTTAATGGAGAATGAGACAGTCTAGAAAGAATGGTGAATTTTAAGGATGATGCAGCCAGGTAGTCAAATACTTCAAAATATAATAATTACCTACACTTACCTTCATTTTTTTCCACAATGCTAAACATATATCCTAATTCCTCATCAGAAATTCAAATTTTTTGAAAAGTTAAATAAAGTTTTACTTAAACTAATTACCTTTTCTCTCTTCTTCTTGCTTTTTAACTTTTCCTTCTTGTTTAACTGCTTGTCAAACTCTGTCAACTGAGGCATCAGTGTCTAGAGGCTGTATTTCCAAACATAGGACAGTTTTGGCATCAGAATTTACATAAACTTCTATTGAACATTTCTTAAATGCATTAGTTTTGTTCAGAATTTAGGTGAGATTTGTAAGTACCAATTAAATTTTTTTGAAAATTAAAACATTTCATAATATGATTGAGCAACATTAAATCATTTGGCTTTATTTCATAGGGCAGTTTGAATTTTACAGAAAAACTGAGTAGTATGTACAAAGATCATATACTCATTCTCCAATCCATCCTACCAAAGTTTCTTCTATCATGAACTTTTTGAATTGGTACATTTGTTATAACTAATGAACTCATACTGATGCACTACTATTAAAGTTCAGTATTTACATTAGAGTTCACTATGTTGTGCAATTCTAAGGATTTCTCCAAATTCATGATGTCATACATCCACCATTATAATACTACATATAATCTCATGCAAAATAATTTCACTGCCGTAATACACCCCTGTGTCTCATAACCATCTTTCCAACCACTGGCAACCACTGATCTTTTTACGATCTCCATAGTTTGTCTTTTCCAACATGTTATATAGTTGGGATTATAAGATGTCTAGTCCTTTCAGACTGCCTTCTTTCAATTAGCAACAAGCACAGAGTTTAAGGCTCTTCCGTGTCCTTTTGTGGCTTGATAGCTCATTTCTTTGTATTGCCCAATGATTTGCCATTTTGTGGATATACCAGAGTTTTGTTTTGTTTTTAACATTCATTCACTCACTGAAAGTCATCCTATTTACTTTCAATATTGTTCTGAATAAGACTGTTATAAACATTTGCATGCAGATTTCTGTAGAGACACAAGTTTTTAAGCCCTTTGGGTAAATAATTAGGTAAATTGCTGGATATGACTGTTTAGCTTTGCTAATAAACTGCCAAACTGTTTATCTCAGAGTCTGTACCATTTTGCGTTCATTCCTACAAACAATCAATAAGGCCTTCTGTTGTTCTCCATCCTCCCAGGCATTTGTTGTCAGTGTTTTGGATTTCAGTCATTCTGATAGATAGTAGTGGTATCTCTTGTTTTACTTTGCAATTCCCTAATGACATATTATTTTAGGTATCTTTCCATGTATTTATTTGCCATTGATTCATCTTCTTTAGTGAGATATTTGTTCAGACACCAAAAAAGAATGCTCCATGAAAGAAAAATTTGCTCAGTTGGATTTCATTAAAATTAAGCTTTTGGGGCACCTGAGTGGCTCAGTGATTATCTGCCTTTGGCTCAGGTCATGATCCCAGGGTCCCTGTGGGGAGCCTGCTTCTCCCTCTGCCTATGTCTCTGCCTCTGTCTCTCTATGTCTCTCATGAATAAATAAATAAAATATTTTTAAAAATTTAAAACTTTTGCTCTGTGCAAGGCACCATTAGAGAATGAAAATATAAGTTCCAGATTGGGAGAAAAATTTGGAAAACACATACCAAGCTTACAGAGAGTGAAATGGATTACTTAAAGTTCATTGACTGGAAAACAAACAACGCTAACACAGTATTAATTTAAAAATGAGAAAAATGGTTTTGTATATATTAAAACCAAAAGAATATTGTTGATTTACAGTTATTTTTAAATAACAGCTTTATTGAGATATAATTTACCTACTTTAAAATTTAGCTTTTTAAAGTTGATTCAGTATTTTCTTTTTTTATTTTTTTTTTAAATTTTTATTTATTTATGATAGTCACAGAGAGAGAGAGAGAGAGAGGCAGAGACACAGGCAGAGGGAGAAGCAGTCTCCATGCACCGGGAGCCCGATGTGGGACTCGATCCCGGGTCTCCAGGATCGCGCCCTGGGCCAAAGGCAGGCGCCAAACCGCTGCGCCACCCAGGGATCCCTGATTCAGTATTTTCTGTATAGTCAAGAGTTATGTAATCACCACCATCTAATTTTAGAATATTTTAATCACTCCCAAAATAAACCTGTATCCATCAGTAGTCACTGTCCACCCACTTTCCCCCAGTCCCTGACAACCACCACTGTACTTTCTGTCTCTATAAATTTGTTTATTTTGCAAATTTCATATAAATGGAATCATACACTACATGGGCTTTTGTGACTGGCTTTTTTCACTTATCATAATATTTTTGATACCCATCCATGTATAAAGTACATGGATGTTGAAGCATGTATGAGTACTTCATTCCTTTTATTACCAAATAATTTGCTATTGTGATGATTTATCATTGACATAGAGAACATTTCATGCTATCTCAGGCAAGATATGTATTGAGTACTGACTATGCATCTAGAAGATCTTCTTCAGACAATTGATAATTCATTAAAAGGAACGGCAATTGATTTTAGAAATGGAAATATTGTTGTCAAGGCCAGAGGCTGCTTTGATAGGATAAAAAGCAGTCTTCTCAATGTTTTAGTACTTATTGAAAGATGCAGCAGATACAGTGTAGGGCCCCAATTAACCTTCTTTAATATAATTTCAACAAAGATACTTACCCCCTGTAAATACTCACAAAATGTGTAAATATATATGGTGATGTATATGGCTGAGTAAAATAAAGCTAATTATTGCAAAAGAGTTAGAATTATTTTTTCAAATAAAAAATGTGTTAAATGGTAATAGTAACAGTGGACTTCCCTGTCTTATTCCTGACTATAGAAAAAAAGTTCTCAGTTTCTCCCCATTAAGGATGATATTAACTGTGGGTCTTCCATATATAGCCTTTATGATATTGAGGTACATTCCCTCTGTCCCTACTTTGTTAAGGATTTTTTTATTTTTATTTTTTAATTTTTTATTTTGTTGAGGATTTTTATCAAGAATGGATGCTGTACTTTGTCAAATGCTTTTTCTTCATCTATTGAGAGAATAATTTCATTCGTATCCTTTCTTTTATTAATGTGGTGTATCATGTTGATTGATTTGTGAATATGAAACAACTCTAGTAGTGCAGGAATAAATCCCACATGATTGTGGTGAATGATTCTTTCAATGTACTGTTGAATTCAATTTGCTAGTATCTTGTCAAGAATTTTTGCATTGATGTTCATCAGGGGTATTGGCCTGTAGTTCTCCACTTTAGTGGGGCATTTGTCTAGTTTCAGAGTCAAGGTAATGCTGGCCTCGTGGAAGCAGTTTGGAAGTTTTCCAAACATTTCTATTTCTTGGAACAATATGAGAAGAATAGGTACCAAGTCTTTTTAAAATGTCTGGTAGAATTCCTCCGGGAAGCCAACTAGCCCTGGACTTTTGTTTGTTGTAAGATTTTTGATTACTGATTCAATTTCTTTGCTGGTTATGGATATGTTTAAATTTTCTCTTTCTTCCTGCTTCAGCTTTGGTAGTTTGTATGTTTCTAGGAATGTGTCCATTTCTTCCAGGTTGCCCAGTTTATTGGCATATAATTTTTCATAGCATTCTCTTAAAATTGTATTTCTGTTGTGTTGGTTGTGATATCTCCTCCTTCATTCATCATTTTATTTATCTGGGTCATTTAGTCTTAGCCTAGCAGTCAGACAACAAAAAGAAATAAAAGGGATCCAAATTGGCAAGGAAGAAGTCACTATTTGTAGATGACATAATAATCTCTATAGAAAACCCAAAAGGCTCAACCAAAAAATTACTAGATAGTTACAGGATGGTGGGTATTTGTTGTTTCTAATGGCTGAGTAATATTCCATTGTATACATATACCTCATCTTCTTTATCCATTCATCTTTCGATGGACACCGAGGCTCCTTCCACAGTTTGGCTATTGTGGACATTGCTGCTATAAACATTGAAGTGCAGGTGTCTCGGTTTTTCACTGCATCTGTATCTTGGGGTAAATCCCCAGCAATGCAATTGCTGGGTCGAAGGGAAGCTCTATTTTTAACTCTTTGAGGAACCTCCACACAGTTTTCCAGAGTGGCTATACCAGGTCACATTCCCACCAACAGTGCAAGAGGGTTCCCCTTTCTCCACATCCTCTCCAACATTTGTTGTTTCCTGTCTTGTTCATTTTCCCCATTCTCACTGGTGTGAGGTGGTATCTCATTGTGGTTTTGATTTGTATTTCCCTCATGGCCAGTGATGCAGAGCATTTTCTCATGTCCTTGTTGGCCATGTCTATGTCTTCTTTGGTGAAATTTCTGTTCATGTCTTTTGCCTATTTCATGATTGGATTGTTTGTTTCTTTGCTGTTGAATTTAATAAGTTCTTTATAGATCTTGGATACTAGCCCTTTATCTGACATGTCATTTGCAAATATCTTCTCCCATACTGTAGGTTGTCTTTTAGTTTTGTTGACTGTTTCTTTTGCTGTGCAGAAGTCTTTTATCTTGATTAAGTCCCAATAGTTCATTTTTGCTTTTGTTTCCCTTGCCTTCATAGATGTATCTTGCAAGAAGATGCTGTGGCCAAGTTCAGAAAGGGTGTTGCCTGTGTTCTCCCCTAGAAGTTCGATGAATTCTTGTTTCACATTTAGATCTTTCATCCATTTTGAGTTTATCTTTGTGTATGGTGTAAGAGAATGGTCTAGTTTCATTCTTCTGCATGTGGCTGTCCAATTTTCCCAGCACCATTTATTGAAGAGACTGTCCTCCTTTCAGTGGATAGTCTTTCCTGCTTTGTTGAGTATTAGTTGACTATAGAGTTGAGGGCCCATTTCTGGGTTCTCTATTCTGTTCCATTGATCTATGTGTCTGTTTTTGTGCCAGTACCACACTGTCTTGATGATCACAGCTTTGCAGTACAACTTGAAACCTGGCATTGTGATGCCCCCGGCTCCAGTTTTCTTTTTCAATATTCCCTTGGCTATTCGGGGTCTTTTCTGATTCCACACAAATCTTAAGATTATATGTTCCAAGTCTCTGAAGAAAGTCCATGGTATTTTGATAGGGATTGCATTGAATGTGTAAATTGCCCTGGGTAGCATTGACATTTCACAATATTCATTCTTCCAATCCATGAACATGGAATATTTTTCCATCTCTTTGTGTCTTCCTTAATTTCTTTCAGAAGTGTTCTGTAGTTTTTAAGGTATAGATCCTTTACCTCTTTGGTTAGGTTTATTCCTAGGTATCTTATGCGTTTGGGTGCAATTGTGAATGGGATTGATTCCTTAATTTCTCTTTCTTCAGTTTCACGGTTAGTGTATAGAAATGCCACTGATTTCTGGGCATTGATTTTGTATCCTGCCACACTGCCAAATTGCTGTATGAGTTCTAGCATCTTGGGGTGGAGTCTTTTGGATTTTCTATGTAGAGTATCATGTCATCTGCGAAGAGGGAGAGTTTGACTTCTTCTTTGCCAATTTGAATGCCCTTTATTTCTTTTTGTTATCTGATTGCTGCAGCTAGGACTTGTAGTACTATGTTGAATAGCAGTGGTGAGAGTGGACATCCCTGTCGTATTCCCAAGGAGAATCATATTGATATGAAATCTACATTAAAGCCTGTTTGGAATTCATAAGAAAATTGCTAAAATGTATAGAAATGGGCTTTTTTTTTGGAATAAACTAATTAAAACCTGTGTTAATTCTTTTTCTAGTGGACTTTCTCTTACAGCACTTAAACATTATGTTGATTTGATACCTTTAACTGTTTTCATAGATTTTTATTTGGTCATAGTGTTGATTGATGATCCTGGCTTACAATAGGGAATATAACATTGAGTAGCCTTATTGTCGGTGCATTCTGTAGCTCCCTTGATATGCCCACATTATGTAAATAGCTTATCCTAAATAAATAGATAGCAGAATAACCATTAGCATTTACACTAATACAATTTAAAATTTATTTTAGCAATTATTATACTTTTCCTAGTGATCCAGGAATTGAATATTCATCTTATTTATGTGTATCTATAATTTAACATCAGTAAAAAGAAACCATGACAGTGCAATCACTAGTGCATTGCACCATCAAGACTATGAGTAAGGAGTACAAGAAGCCTTTTAATACCTCTGTGTAAATAAAGTGGAAAATGATTATCAGGACTTTGTAATATAATATCTGTAAAATCATGCATTTTATATAACACTTACAATGTGGATTTGTTCCTCTCAAATAAAAGTAATTTACTTAAATGATTTAGTATTATTGTCTGTTTAGAAAAACAAGTAGGAAAAGAATTCTGATTTAAATAAAGAATGAAATTCTTTATAAAAAATCATTGTGAATGACTTACTGGAAATCATTTATTATTACTATAATAATATTTGACATAAATCAAAATAACTGTGAAAACAATAACAGAAAGTAACCATTGATGACGAAGTTTAAGAATAAGAAGCTTGATGGGGGCAGCCCTGGTGGCTCAGCGATTTAGCGCTGCCTTCAGCCCAGGCCTGATCCTGGAGAACCTAGATGGAGTCCCACGTTGGGCTCCCTGCATGGAGCCTGCTTCTCCCTCTACCTCTGCCTGTGTCTCTGCCTCTCTCCCTCCCTCTCTCTCTCTCTCTCTCTCTCTCTCTGTTTCTCTCATGAATAAATGAGAGTCAGTCCTCATTTGGCAAGTACTCATTTGGCAAGTCAGTCAGTACAACCTTTGGCAAGAAAGCCGGAAATGCTGTCTGAAACTTCCTCCTTCCCACAAAAAGGCCTGAAGATCCCTGGCCTAGAACATGCAAGCATCGAAGGACCAATAGCAAATTTATCAACACGTGGAACAGAAGAGCTCCGACAACGAGAGCGCTATCTCAAGCAGAAGAGAGATAAGTTGATGTCCATGAGAAAGGATATGAAGACTAAGCAGATACAAAACTCTCATGAATAAATGAGAGACACAGAGAGAGAGAGAGAGAGAGAGAGAAAGAGAGAGGGAGGGAGAGAGGCAGAGACACAGGCAGAGGTAGAGGGAGAAGCAGGCTCCATGCAGGGAGCCCGACGCTGGACTCGATCCTGGGTCTCCAGGATCAGGCCCTGGGCTGAGCCAAAAAAAAAAAAAAAATTAAAAGGGATCCCTGGGTGGCGCAGCGGTTTGGCGCCTGCCTTTGGCCCACGGCGCGATCCTGGAGACCCGGGACCAAATCCCACGTCGGGCTCCTGGTGCATGGAGCCTGCTTCTCCCTCTGCCTGTGTCTCTGCCTCTCTCTGTGTGTGTGTGTGTGACTGTCATAAATTAAAATAAATAAATAAATAAATAAATAAATAAATAAATAAATAAGCCGCTGAGCCACCCGGGGCTGCACGTAAATAAAATCTTAAAAAAAAAAAAAAAAAAAAAAAAAGCTTGATGGGAGGGAAGGGGACATATACTTAGATTATATCAGAATAGTCCCTGAAAGATCCAAAGACTTTCAAAAAAATTTAGCTCAGTCATCAATGACTCCTAGGCAATGTACTGTCATAAAGCAAACATCTGAAAATATATTGAAAGTCAAAAGTCTATAATAGATTTTGGATTCTATGTCTGAACATTTCTTTGTGTGTCTATAAATTTTTAAATTAATTTTAATATTTTTGTAGCACCAAGTGTTAACTTGAAATCAGCTTATAGATCTGTCTTTCCATTGTATCAATGACACTTTACTGAAAATATATATACAGGTTCAAGTAGCCAATTAAATGCTGGCCATGATTGGCTTCCACACAGGAAACTCTCTTTGGATAATAACTGCCAATCAAGTATCTTTCTCCCAGGCTGAATTCCCCCAAAATCAAAATTATGTTATTTGGACAAGGGTTGAAGATTGTTCATCAGACAATTTGAATGCACATAGAATTACTCTACCAATTGAGGGTTTTTCTTTGTAATTTACCTGCTTTGTTTTGTGTCCCTCTACGCACAAACTGAACAGTCATGGATTTTTTTTTCATTTGCCAGTTCCGCTATTCTGAAAATATGTATAAATTATATCTGCAGGTCTGACCTATGTACTGAATTCTAAATTATGCAGCCAAAACAAGCTTGGCATTTTAACTAATCCTGATTCTTGGCTGGGACTCTCTAATATTTAGGTCTCACCTGAAGTATCATCATCAGTTCAAGGATTTTGCTCAGCCCCCCATTCTAAATTAATCCTTCCCACATGGTCACTCTCTCACATCAAACTGTTTGCATTTTACTTATATCTTTTATCATTATCTGATATTCTTTATTTATGCATCTTCTTAGGTATTTTCTGTGTCATCCAATAGAATGTAACTTCCCAAAGAGCTGGCATCTCTTCTGTCTTGTTCAACATTTTATTCACAGAGCCTAGAACAAAGTCTGGCACATATAAGGTGTTCATTAATTATTCGTGACATGAATAATTCTTTCCTTTCTCATGTCTATCCACCACACTACTCAATTCATTTATTTTCATAGGGATGCTTCGAGACTTATGAACTACCTCTGTGATACAACCTCTGCACTATTGATATTTGAAACAGAAAAAAATGTTGCGGGGCCTGTCCCATGCATTTTCAAATATTTGGTGGCTTTCTTGGCCTGTATCTACTATGTGTCAGGTACACAAATTTCTCCATGTACTCTCATCTCCTACTTTAAACCACTGTCAACTTATGTTCATGGTCCTTCCATAATATCTTTCCATTCCCACTTACAGTTTATGTGCTCAAGCATTTTTCAACATCTCTCTTGGTTAATGCATTTCCTTGGCATGGTTGATTGATTTGCTGAATAAAAACCCAATACCCAGTTTCTTTCCTTAACCTAGTTTCAGCAAGCTTAGGTAGCGTGATTATCAGAAGAGCCTGAGACATAAAATATGTTGATGTAGTTGTTTCTTTCTGATGAAATTTGCTACTCTCCTTTCTAACATGAGACTGATAATTTGTCTTCATGACTCTTGACTGTGCTGAACATCAGCCATTTTCTTGTATGAAGGTTAATATTCTTTTTTATTATGAATGACTATCACATCATCCCCTGAGTCATAAACTTCTTGGTCTTTCATCAGTAATTTTAGTTTCTGTGCTTGCTACTATTGAGATTTTTCATATATTCCAAAGCCAGAAAGTCAATATAATTGGCCTTATTTTACCTAAACAAGTCATTTCAATTTAAATCTTTCAATTCCATCTTATAGCAACAGATTTTAGCCAATTCATTGTTAATCACATATAGAGTGTTGCCCTGCGAGTGTATAAAAGTAAAAACATATTGAATGTCTCATATTGACTTTCTGCATTGGCATATGAAAGAAAAACAAAGTCTGTGTTTGCATCTGTTTGCAACTTTCAGAATATTTTTAATTGCACAAAGAAATATGGCATTTTCAAATCCCTGATAACTACTCATGCTCCAATGTATACACAAACACACACGCACATAAAACAAGTTTTTTATATACTGAAAGAGTTGAAATATATACTTCAATGGTTATTTTTTCAACTCTAAGCCAAAAAAAGTTGCACCAAATTGTTTCATGCTAATAAGGAACAAAATTAAGTTGTTCTATTATTCTATAATGGTGGATGTATTTAGCTGCTGTTTCTATAACTTTATTCTTGACTTTTTATTGCTATATGTACAGTTTTATAGTCATTTTGTAGAAGAAAATGTGTTTATAAAATTATTTGTATTGTATGTATATATTACATAATAAAATTTAGCTTATTAATTTACCACAAAGAAAAAATAAGTTAAATTATATTTTCCATTTTCAAGACATTTCTCTGGGTAATAAGTAAAATCTTTAAAAATTTTTACAAATAAATTTATAATGAAATGACCTACAGAAATCACCAGTGCATAGTACATTTGAGGTTATATTATATTATTTGTCTTTATACCTTTTATCAATTAAATGTTTATTTAATCATTTGATTAAAATAAGACTAGGAGGGCACCTGGGTGACTCAATGGTTGAGCAACTGCCTTTGGCTCAGATCATCCTCCCGGGTTCTTAGTTCGAGTTCTGCATCAGGCTCCCCGCAGGGAGCCTGCATCTCCCTCTCCCTGTATCTCTGCCTCTCCATGTCTCTCATAAATAAATAAATAAATAAATGAATAAATAAATAAATAAATAAATAAAATCTCTTAAAAAATAAAAATAAAATAAAGTAAAATAAGGCCAGGAAGTGAATTTCTCCAACTTGTGTTGAGATCACTTTCGTCATATGGTCAAAAGTCAATGATTGTATTCTTTTTCACTATTAGATTAAAAAAGTTTTTGATTTTCTACCCATAACAAAATTTAGATTCAATGATGGTATTTTAAGTTAAAGTTTAGGAAAAAAAAATTAGTTAAGTTGCTATTTCAACAGAAATGAGAAAATATGCTATTTAAATGGGAATAATTACATTTTAATTATTTATTTTTTTAAAGATTTTATTCATTTATTCATGAGAGATACAGAGAGAGAGAGAGAAAGAGAGAGAGAGAGAGAAAGAGAGAGAGAAAGAGAGGCAGGGATACAGGCAGAGGGAGAAGCAGGCTCCATGCAAGGAGCCCGACGTGGGACTCGATTCAGGGACTCCAGGATTACACCCTGGGTGGAAGGCAGGCACCAAACCGCTGAACCACCCAGAGAGCCCCCATGTTTAATTTTTTTAAATATCTTATTTATTTATTTGTTTGTTTATTTATTTATTTATTTATTTATTTATTTAAGAGAGAGAGAGCGCACTAACAGGAAAAGGGGCAGAGAGGGAAGGAGAGAGAGAAGCAGACTCCTCACTACTGCAGAGCTCAATGCGGAGCTGGATCCTGGGACCCTGAGATCATAACCTGAGTTGAAGTCAGACACTTGAACCAACTGAGCCACCCAGGCGACCCACATGTTTAATTTAGTAAGATAATTGGAATGTATAAAAATTACAGGAATGTAGATATTTAGAGCATAATTTAATAAATTCAGATTTTAGCTATAATATATTTATTATGTATAAGTTATTTTCCATTTGCATTAACCATGTTCACTTTGGATAACATTCCATATCATTAACAAATGTTCTGATGTACATTTACTATTTTTATTCACATCTTTCTTTGTTTACATATCACATATTAAAATCTTACTCCAAAACCTTGAATTCTATCAAATAGATATTTTTTGACAATATATAGTAAAATATATTAGTTACAAATCACTATCAAATTAGACCCAGCCGGGCAGCCGGGGTGGCTCAGCAGTTTAGAGCCGCCTTCAGCCAGGATGTGATCCTGGAGACCTGGGATCGAGTCTCACATCGGGCTCCCAGCATGGAGCCTGCTGCTCTCTCTGCCTGTCTCTCTTTCTCTCTCTGTCTCTCTCTGTCTCTCTCTCTCTCTCTCTATATATATATATATGTGTGTGTGTGTGTGTGTGTGTGTGTGTCATGAATAAATAAATAAAATCTTTAAAAAAAAAATTAGATCCAGCCAATTCAAGCCCACTGTTAGAACTTTATCAAAAGGTTTATCAGATAGGGAAATGAGAGATAATCCAATGAAAATGCATCGATGTTTTTATAGCTAAGTTTTGGATTTCTTAATTTCTAACTTAGTTTTCCTTTTTTCAGTTTGTCCTTTCAGGGGTCCTAATAGTTAATATCTTATGATTTAACATTAACTTAGTAATTGAGTTAAAAAAAAAATTAAGGTAGCAATTATATAACTAGAAAGATAAATTGCTTTCCTTTCCTCAATTCCAAAAGATTATAAACAGAATCTACAAAACAATATTTGTCCTGATTGAATTTCTCATTTCAGTTTATTCAAATTTTGCAAAATCAATTCTAGTCATTTTCTATCATCATTTTTAAATTTTATTTTATTTATAATTTATTCTATAGAACTTCTTTAATACACAAACATGAATGTAATTAAGTAAAGTTCTTTGAAAATAGTTTTTTGGCAGATTCAGATGGACCTTCAATTTGAAAAACACACTTAAGCAATAATTATAAATAACGATTTAGTGTCCCAGAGAGTCTTGTCAGTGCAATCATTTATCTGTGTAAGGGTCTGTCATAAATTTTGAATGAAAACCAAGGCACCAAGTGTCTAGCTTAATTAAATGCTGATTTCTCTGTAGCTAAAAAGTAATGTCTACTGATTTTGGTTGTTTTTCTTTTATCTGTCATTCATATACTGTTTCCCCTTAATGTGACTATCTAAGGCAGACAAAGAAAAATAGGTGCTATACTTACTTTCAGAGAGTACAAGTGACAGGCATTAGTTCCTCTTGACTGTGAATCTTGCAATCAGAGGAATCCATGTCCTGCAGGTGAGGATTACACAAGGCTGAGAAGCATCTGGTTTGCCTTGGTGGAAGTCAATGACAGCACTCTGTGTTATCCTGTAATAAGTCTACCAGTAAAAAAAAAAAAAAAACACACACACACACACACACAAAACAAAAAACAAAAAAATGGGATAATTTCTTTTACAAATAGAGCTAGTGCCAGCAGATGAGGGTATAGCTCATCTGTGCATGAAGAGCTACCCAAATGAATAAAATATTTTTCTTCCAATATAATCCATGAAGATGAAAGGCAAAGACTGTCATCTTAGATAAGACCACAAAATGATGGAAATAGAATAAACCTGATGCATACAAAGTAGTGCTACTCTAACCTTTTTCAGCATGTATGTTAAATACCTAATGTTAGCTTGGCACTGACTGAGCTAACACTAAATACTGGTGTAAACTGATTTGTGGATATTATGCTTAACAAGTTGATTAATGGTAGAAGCTGACCTAAGAAATTTCTACTAATCTGTTAGGTTTCAGGATTTGTCCCCTTTTGGCATATGTATCTTACACATCAGCTGGCCTTATTTACTATGAGCCATGCAGATTTCCCTTTCTGGATATAATGTAGCACCTTTGAGGCAGGGAGGGTTTTTTTTTTTTTTTTAAATTTATTTATGATAGTCACACAGAGAGAGAGAGAGAGGCAGAGACATAGGCAGAGAGAGAAGCAGGCTCCATGCACTGGGAGCCCGACGTGGGATTCGATCCTGGGTCTCCAGGATCACGCCCTGGGCCAAAGGCAGGCGCCAAGCCGCTGTGCCACCCAGGGATCCCAGGGAGGGTTTTTTAGAAAACTCTAGTCACTAACATTTATGCCTGATGGTAAGTATTTGTTAAATGATTCTAACCATATTTTTCATCAAAAAGCCAATAGAAGTAACCTAAAATGTGAACCTGAAAATATTTTGTTTTATTTTACTGAAAAAATGAAGGTGAAATATAGTAAAGATTTAATTTTATTCAAATGGGGGTCTCTTTGTAGTGTTTTTGCTACTATTAGCCTGGGTTTCTGTGAGGCGATAAAGGGCATGATATTCTGAGTTAGAATGCACTAGACATCTGTTTGTAGCTTCCAATATGAGAACTGTTCTTGTCAAAACCTTGGAAAAGTGGTTCTATGAGTTTTTAAGAGGCATGAAATTCTAGTGAATTTTAAGTCCTATTTCAGCTCTCTTTCACACTGATAAAGAACCTAAAATAAAGATGAAAGTATTTTCTTTAGATTGCTAAAAATATATAAAACAACAGTATATATTTTCAAACTATATTGATACGTTAATCCCCAAAACAAGATATCTAAGGATTTAAAATTAGGGTAGCATTGCAGCATCTAAATTTCTACACTGACTGACATATTTTCTCTCATGAAGCTTTAAAGCTTCATAAAGAGATTGCATTCTTCCAACACTAGCATTGAATTACTTTGTTCACCTGATAGTTTTATACATGGTAGATTTTAAGAATCGTTTGACTTATAAACACTTTTTGTTTTTATATATTTTAATTACTCAATTTAACAGTTTAAATTGAAGATCCAAAAAAACATCTTTTTGTTGTTGTTGTTGTTGGAGGTGGGGTGCTGATCCTGAGTGTTTCTGTAAGGCTTTGCACATATTACAACTACACCCCTACTGAAATGCCTTTTCTGAGCTTTTTAAACCAATTATGAAATCAAGGAAATGTGGCTCTGCTTCCTGACCAAGAAGAAGCCACCCAAGCGCAATACTCTAACTCCTTAGAGAGTAATTTTTCCTTAATGGGTTTTACTTCAGTGACTCATACTGATTATGTAAGATGCAACACAATTAAATAGGCTTCTGTGTGCTTTGCACACGTGTACATGTGTATCTGGAACAATGCAGCGACATTTGCAGTTGTTTCTTTAAGTAGCTTTAAAAAAGGAACAAGCAACAGCATAGAGATTACCAAGAGCCACTTGAGTGGAGAAGAGCAGGAAAGGCTGGATAGGACAAGAACTTGAGCAGAAGGAAACGGCCAGCCTCCCGGAGAAGAGGTTGATTGTTTCTGTGGGGTTAGGAGTCATAAGGCGGATTGGGAGGATGGGGGCTAGAGATGCTATTTGAAAAGAGTCAATTAAGTCCAGAGAGGCAGGGAAGTGGTTCCAGATGGCAGGTAAAACATAGGAGACAGAGAAAATGGTGGAGTGGGTAGAGGTGAAGAGGGCGAGGGGTGCCTAGAGGAGCCTCAGGGAGGCTTTTCAATCTGAATTTAACGATAGAATAAAATATGTGCAAAGAAGCAAATGTTCTGAAACAATTTTCAATAACAATCTAATGTAATTCAGGAACCAAGTTTTAAGTATATTTGAGACTATTGAGGACTCCAGCAGCATAAGCCTGAACAGAACTTTCTCCTTTCCATCCAGCATCACTCCATCACCATTGAAGCCTGTGACTTAGGTACAAAGGAACACATGGCTTAGGATCCATACTGAAAGATAGTCCCAGTACATTTTTCAAAATTGCTTAACTCTACAATCATTAATTATTAGTCGTATATTGACAAGAAACAGAAAACTAAGCTATAAACATATATATTATACATAATAAACAATATAATATATATATTATAGTGAACCAAATTTCCCATGCCAACCTAATAATTTTCCCTATAGGATGTCAGATATAAAAGAAGAGGAACCCTCACGTAAAAATGCCCTTGATTTCTATCTTCTGTTCAGATAACATTGATGGCACCCCTTAGAATGGCAAAGATTATTCCAATATAAACATTCAGTCCATTTTCCAAATGGCAGCTCCCTTCAGACAAAAGCTAATCAGCAGAGGGGAGGAAAGATATCTTTGTTCTTTCTCTTATGTGAGGGGCTATCTCAACACTAGTGAGTGCAATTAGTTCTCATTGAAAGTGTATGTATTTATTAAATACTAATTTGGTTCAAATATTTTGAGCACCTATTAGGCACTGTGTTGCATACTAAGAATGTGATGAATAATTAGGCAAAGTCTGTACTCTACAGAAATACATGCACTAGTGAGGGCATAGAATTGAGAACAGAGCTACAACACCTAATAGGAAAAATCATCACAGAAACACAGGGTGACATATAAAACCAGCATCTCATTGATTGTTGAGACATCAAGGATGGCTTCTTGGTAAGTGGGGCCCAGAGCTATTAAGTAGCTATAATACTCCAAAAGCACTGTCATATGGTTTCCCCCATGAGGAGAAGCAATAGCTCCCAAGAGCTCCATGTAGCTGCTAAAGTTGTCTGTTCTCAGTACAGTGTATTTTAGCTTCTTAAAAAAAGTGTGTAAGGCCAAGGCAGCTTGTCAGTGTATCTTATTAAACCACTTTCAGAACCACTCAAGTACTACAGCTGGAATTTGGCTGAGAAGCCCTTGAGTAACAAATCAAATACTATAATCAAGGTAACAAAGCTTTCCTTAAAGAAATAATCTTGTGTAAATCAGGGCAATATCATAGTTCTAAAATATCCATCAGTTTTCTCTCATATGTTCTAGATCGGTGGTTCCCAAACTTGGCTTATAGTGGAATTGTCTGGAGAAACTTTTGGAGGAAGACAGATGCTTGCACACACATCCCAACTATCCCTTGGACACCTTGTATATAGCAGTACTCAGTAGTGGAACAGTGTGCATGTATACAGATACATATATATGTTAGATTCTATATACATTAAGCTCCTCAAAAAAATTTTTGTGCAAAGGGAGTTTTGAGATTTGGGAGGCACTAGTTTAAGGAAAACAGTCAGCCTTTGGAGCTAACTACAAGTTCTGAATCTCCTTCTAAGTAGCTATATTCCCTTCCCTGTGACTTAGGTCCAGCATTCAGCCCATGCACAGTACAGCCCTACTCAGAACCATTCAACGTGGCTAAGGTTCCACGGCTTCTCCACATCTCATGCCTGAAGCATGCAAAACAAAAGGCAACTAAATCCAGTTGTCATCTAAAAAGGTGTATGGGTTTTGCTGCTGCCTACATCAGAAATGGTTAATGCTCTGGAGTGCAAGGAGGACTAGAGAGGCAGCAGAGCTTGGGGAGAGAACAGACATGTTAATTAATGTGCCAGATCATTCCTTCCAGAGAGCATAAAATCAATAGAAACTTGCATAATGAAATATCAATTTCCATTTTCCTGTATCTTTTTATGTTCTGATTCATTGTTCAAGAAGTACCTACAAATCAGTATGGTTTTATCAAAAATCACATATGATATCTGAGGAATTTTACAACATAAAGCAATTCATATTATTAAATTTATATGTGCTTAGGTCTAGTGTGAAATGAATTCTGATTCTTTACAGTGGCAATCAGATTAATATTGAATATTAGAACTCACTAGTGAACATACATGAAAAATATAAAAAATTCTTTACATTTATTAAATTATTCTTGACAATGCATAATAACTTGTAAATTTTTAATATAATCACAGTTCCAGTTTTTAATACCTTAGTCAGGTTTTGGCAAACCATGGCTTGCTGCCTATTGGGGTAAATAAAGTTTTATTGGAACATAGCTTCCTTCTTGTGTGGAGGCCGAGAAAATTAAGGCCATTCCACCTCAAGTTTAGCGTTAGCACAAGTACAGCCATCTCAGGCCCCTGTGAATAAGAGCTGAACTTTACAGGAAAAACCGCAGAATGCCTTGACAAATAGTCCCATATCAGACGGAGAACAGACTCAGAACGCCCTTGACCGAAAGTCCCATATCAGAATGAAAACAGAGCTTAAGAAATTCCTCTACCCCTTGTGGAGGTCCCCTAGACCAGCCCATGGAAACCCAGCTGGAACCCATCTCGGGGTCCAAATCCCTGCTCCGTTGTGTCAGGTATACTTGGATCCATGCTCGAACTTGTTAACAAACCCTCATGTACTTGCATCGGTGTTGGCTCCTTGGTGGTTTTCTCGGATTTGCAATCTTGGGCACAACATTTGGTTTACTTATTGTTGATGGCTGCGTTTGTGTTATAACAGCAAAATTGAGTGACTGTGACTGTGACTGTATGTCCTTCAGAGCCTTAAATAAATTGTCTCTGGCACTTTACAGAAAATTTTTGCTGACTCTGCTTTAAGTAATTATTTCAAAAGAATATAAAGTATGTGAAAATTTTAATGAAACAACATGTTTGCATTGAAATTAATTAAATATAATACATTTTTATGGGAAATATAATAATTAATGAATTATGTGACTTTATTTTAATTTTCATCCAAACACTGCCAGAAATAAAAAAACTTACTTACACATGGTTAAGAATAATTAAATCAAACATTTTTTTCATAATTTCCTGAATCGTATCAAAAGAGAGTTTTATACATTTTTAGGGCTGTCTTCTGAGTTTGACAAACTTAAATGATGAACTGCATTTATTTAACAACTGTTTTTTTATATAACCTTAAATATTTAAAAATACACCATATGGCCCCATTTGTACTCTTATCTGGGCTCCACAGAGTTATCACTTGCCCTCTGGTCCATATATCATCACTCAATCATACCAGGAAATGCATCACTGTACAGGAGACAGACCCAGAAAGAGACAGTTGTCAACCTCTGTTAAGGCCAGAGAGCAAGGTGTCTAGATTGCCATGGCATTCCTAACGAAGTATGAGCTGTCTTTCTTTCTAGCTCCAATTCTGTATCGACCTTGAAATCAATGTAACAAACTGGGAGTACAAGGGTGGAGAAAAAGAAAATGGTTGGCCATGCCCAACCACCTGCCACATACACAGCTGACAGCCAACCTGTGATAGGCCTGACTAAGGTAGAAGGAAGGAGCCTCAAGTCAAATTTTGAGTTCTGATTGTTACCTGAGATTGGGCGCTTTAATTGCTGAATTGAGTATTATGCAATGTAAAATAAATGAACATTTTTTGTTACTCACAAAGAGTGACTAGAAGGTAATGGGGCTTTTGATTGAAATTAACAGGAGGCTAAGAGACACAAATTAAAGTGCCTTGTGATTAAATCATGCTCAGGAAACTTACAGTTACATGTACATTTGTGCTTTTATAACTCCAGTAACTTCCTATAAAGTAGGTCAGAACTTACTTAGATTGTTTCCAGACTCAGGCAGTCTTGCCTGAGTTTGAGCTCCAGGTTCACGCCTTCACTGTGTAGACTTGGGCAAGTTATGTGTTCTTCCTATGCTTCAAAGAGGCAAAAAACAGGGATGAGCATACCCATAAAAGAGAATGGATGTGAAGATTGAATGAGTTAATAAGTATACAGTGCCTAGAATAATGTCCAGTACAGAGAAGTAAGCTTTGAGTGTTGCTATTTTTATTTTATTTTTTACTATTTATTACAGTAGAACATACAAGTTTTATACACTACAGTGCACCGATCTCAAGATACAGCTTGATGAGTTTTCAAAGATGCATATATCCACTAAAATACTGAAATCAACATATAAAATATTTCTCGTATCCCAGAAGCCTCCTTATTCCCCTTCCCAGTCCATACTCTCCTCCAGAAGGAAATGACTATTCTGATCTATCAACACTATAGTTGAGTCTTGTCTGGTTTTGAATCTTAATGCAAATTAAGTCTCGCAGTATTCACTCCTTGGGTGTTGCCTACTTTTGCTCAATGTTTTCTTCTGTGAGATTCATCTTTTCTATTTCTAGGAGATTAGTCATTTATCTCATGATTTCATAACTTTTCACAGCATAGATTACCACTTTTTTTTTCTTCACCCATTCTAATGTTGATAGGCCTTTAGGTTATTTCTAGTTTTCAGTTATTGTAAACAGTTGCTATAAACACACTTTTACACGTAGTGTGCAGTAAAAGCATTAGACTTTACCCAACACATACCAGATTGTGTTGAACCCATTGGGCCATAGAATACATACGTGTTAGTTTTGTCAGAAGCTTCAATTTTACTTACTTCAGAACACTTTACTCCCACAAGCAATGTTTGAGGGTTCCAGTTATTCCTCAGTCTCATCAAAATTTGGGAACAATAGTCATTTTAATATTAGCCATTCTAATACAAGTATAGTAGCATCCGAAGTGGGTTTTAATTTGCATTTCAGTTAGATAGGAAGACTAAAGATTTTTAATAAGCATCAAATTTTAAATAAAATCAAGTACGTTGTTCATTTGGATATCCTTTTTAGTGAAGTGTTTGATAAAATTTTTGCTCCTTAGATTTTTAATTTTTTCTAAGTTTTTTTCAATATAGAGGGTTTCTTCTATTTTGGATCTGAATTCATTTTGCACACATATCCTCTCAGTCAATGGCTTGCCTTTACCATGTCTTTAAAAAATTATCTTTAAAAGCAAAGAAAATTGTCTTCAATATTGACAAAGTCAAGTGCAGTATTCTTTGTTTTAATGGTTAGTCCTTTAGTCTCCTCTAAGAAATATTTTCCTACTCTAAGGTTATGGCTGTGTTCTTTATTTTCTTATAGACATTTGTTGTTTGACCTTTCACATTTGTATTTGTAATCTTCCTTAAATATTATGTACAGTGAATTGAGGTCAGAATTCATTTTTTCAAAGTCCATTTTTATGTCATTTTTTCTCCCAATGATTCGTCACCATTAATTGAATTGACCACCCTTGCTCACATTGTGTGATGTCTTCTTTATCATAAATCAAGTGACTGTATATCTATAACTCTCCTTCTGGGTTCCCTATTCAGTATCATTTATTCATTTTTCTCACCTTCTAATAATCCCATTCTGTCTTTACTTATAGTAGTTTTATGGCAAACTTACTGATAATTTAAGACTTCTAGTTTATTCTTCTTCAAAATTGCCTTGCATTTCCATATATACACATATATGTGTGCACATACATGTGGACATTTTGTTGATTAATATTGGGTTTAATTTGTTTCTCAATTTTGATTTGAGGTGAATCGATATGTTAAAAATATTGACTTCCAAAAGGATGTATTTCCACTGAATATGACTTCTTTAATTGCCGTCATCTGCCTTTCTTAGTGTTTGGCATACTATATTGTTCGTATTTCCTCAGAATTACTATAAGGAATTTACTTTTTATACTTTTATAAACCATATGATTTTTTGTTTTCTGTTGTTTGCTAACATAGAGAACTAAAATATGCAGAAATCCCCAGGAACTTTGCTATTTCTTTCTAATTCTAGTTTTCAGAGACGTTTCATCAAAAATACACATTAAATTTTATGATTTTTAGAGAATCTTTTAAGATAATCATATATACCTGCCCTCTATATTGCTTGTATTAAATTGCAGGTTCACATATACCTATAGATTTCCCTATGATCACTATGAATGATACACTGCACAAGTGCTTACTATTTTTATCTGCTACAATTTACAGGTTAAGAAATGTTTAACAGCTTTCTTGGACTGTAACACATAGTCAAAATCTGGCCTGATTCCAAACCTCTTGCTTACAATTACCATTGTGTCTGTGCACGTATGTGTGTGTGTTATGAACAATTTTGTACTTTATAATTACATTTTGTAGATGAAGAAGTACTCAGAATAAAACAAATCACCCATACCCTAACACATACCATGCTTTTCTTTTTTATAAAAGAGAATATAATATAAGAAACAGCTTGGAGGAGGGGCAGGATGGCGGAAGAGTAGGGTCTCCAAATCACCTGTCCCCACCAAATTACCTAGAAAACCTTCAACTCATCCTGAAAATCTATGAATTCAGCCTGAGAATTAAAGAGAGAACACCTGGAATGCAACAGTGAGAAGAGTTCGCGCTTCTACCAAGGTAGGAAGACGGGGAAAAAGAAGTAAAGAAACAAAGGCGTCCAAGGGGGAGGGGCCCGCGAGGAGCCGGGCTGAGGCCGGGGCGAGTGTCCCCAGGACAGGAGAGCCCCGTCCCGGAGGAGCAGGAGCTGCACCGACCTTCCCGGGAGGAAAGGGCCCGCAGGGAGGTGGAGCAGGACCCAGGAGGGCGGGGATGCCTCGGGCTCCCCGGGACAGTAACAGTCACCTGCGCCCCGGGAGAGTGCGCCGAGCTCCCTAAGGGCTGCAGCGCGCACGGCAGGACCCGGAGCAGCTCGGGGGGGCTCGGGGGCGGCTCCGCGGAGGGGGCTGCGCGGCCCCGGGAGCACGAATCCAACAGCGCAGGCCCCGGAGCACAGGGCGCGGGGACACAGCCCAGGATCCAGCCTCCCCCGGGACAGGCAGAGGCCGGGAGGGCCCAGGACAGCGAGGACGCTCCTGCCCCAGCTGAGCAGATCAGCGGCCCCGCCCCGGAGCCTCCAGGCCCTGCAGACGGAGAGCTCCGGAGTTCCTGCGGGGGCTGAATCCAGGTTTCCAGAGCTGGCCCCGCCACTGGGGCTGTTCCTCCTGCGGCCTCACGGGGTAAACCGGGTAAACAACCCCCTCTGAGCCCTGCACCAGGCAGGGGCACAGCAGCTCCCCCAACTGCTAACACCTGAAAATCAGCACAACAGGCCCCTCCCCCAGAAGACCAGCTGGACGGACAACTTCCAGGAGAAGCCAAGGGACTTAAAGTACACAGAATCAGAAGATACTCCCCCGTGGTTCTTTTTTTGTTTGTTTTGTTTTGTTTTGTTTTCTTTTGGATTTGTTTCCTTCCCCCACCCCCCTTTTTTCTCCTTTCTTTTTCTTTCTCTTTTTCTTCTTCTTTTTTTTTTCTTCCTTTTTTTTTCTCTTTCTCTTTTCTTTCCTTCTTTCTCTCCTCTCTTTTTCTCCTTTTCCCAATACAACTTGCTTTTGGCCACTCTGCACTGAGCAAAATGACTAGAAGGAAAACCTCACCTCAAAAGAAAGAATCAGAAACAGTCCTCTCTCCCACAGAGTTACAAAATCTGGATTACAATTCAATGTCAGAAAGCCAATTCAGAAGCACTATTATACAGCTACTGGTGCCTCTAGAAAAAAGCATAAAGGACTCAAGAGACTTCATGACTGCAGAATTTAGAGCTAATCAGGCAGAAATTAAAAATCAATTGAATGAGATGCAATCCAAACTAGAAGTCCTAACGACGAGGGTTAACGAGGTGGAAGAACGAGTGAGTGACATAGAAGACAAGTTGATAGCAAAGAGGGAAACTGAGGAAAAAAGAGACAAGCAATTAAAAGACCATGAAGATAGATTAAGGGAAATAAACGACAGCCTGAGGAAGAAAAACTTACGTTTAATTGGTGTTCCCGAGGGCGCCGAAAGGGACAGAGGGCCAGAATATGTATTTGAACAAATTCTAGCTGAAAACTTTCCTAATCTGGGAAGGGAAACAGGCATTCAGATCCAGGAAATAGAGAGATCCCCCCCTAAAATCAATAAAAACCGTTCAACACCTCGACATTTACTAGTGAAGCTTGCAAATTCCAAAGATAAAGAGAAGATCCTTAAAGCAGCAAGAGACAAGAAATCCCTGACTTTTATGGGGAGGAATATTAGGGTAACAGCAGACCTCTCCACAGAGACCTGGCAGGCCAGAAAGGGCTGGCAGGATATATTCAGGGTCCTAAATGAGAAGAACATGCAACCAAGAATCCTTTAACCAGCAAGGCTCTCATTCAAAATGGAAGGAGAGATAAAGATCTTCCAAGACAGGCAGCAACTAAAAGAATATGTGACCTCCAAACCAGCTCTGCAAGAAATTTTAAGGGGAACTCTTAAAATTCCCCTTTAAGAAGAAGTTCAGTGGAACAGTCCACAAAAACAAAGACTGAATAGATATCATGATGACACTAAACTCATATCTGTCAATAGTAACTCTGAACATGAACGGGCTTAATGACCCCATCAAAAGGCGCAGGGTTTCAGACTGGATAAAAAAGCAGGACCCATCTATTTGCTGTCTACAAGAGACTCAATTTAGACAGAAGGACACCTACATCCTGAAAATAAAAGTTTGGAGAACCATTTACCATTCGAATGGTCCTCAAAAGAAAGAAGGGGTAGCCATCCTTATATCAGATAAACTAAAATTTACCCTGAAGACTGTAGTGAGAGATGAAGAGGGACACTATATCATACTTAAAGGATCTATTCAACAAGAGGACTTAACAATCCTCAATATATATGCCCCGAATGTGGGAGCTGCCAAATATATAAATCAATTATTAACCAAAGTGAAGAAATACTTAGATAATAATACACTTATACTTGGTGACTTCAATCTAGCTCTTTCTATACTCGATAGGTCTTCTAAGCACAACATCTCCAAAGAAACGAGAGCTTTAAATGATACACTGGGCCAGATGGATTTCACAGATATCTACAGAACTTTACATCCAAACTCAACTGAATACACATTCTTCTCAAGTGCACATGGAACTTTCTCCAGAATAGACCACATATTTGGTCACAAATTGGGTCTGAACCAATACCAAAAGATTGGGATCGTCCCCTGCATATTCTCAGACCATAATGCCTTGAAATTAGAACTAAATCACAACAAGAAGTTTGGAAGGACCTCAAACATGTGGAAGTTAAGGACCATCCTGCTAAAAGATGAAAGGGTCAACCAGGAAATTAAGGAAGAATTAAAAAGATTCATGGAAACTAATGAGAATGAAGATACAACCGTTCAAAATCTTTGGGATGCAGCAAAAGCAGTCCTAAGGGGGAAATACATCGCAATACAAGCATCCATTCAAAAACTGGAAAGAACTCAAATACAAAAGCTAACCTTACACATAAAGGAGCTAGAGAAAAGACAGCAAATAGATCCTACACCCAGGAGAAGAAGGGAGTTAATAAAGATTCGAGCAGAACTCAACGAAATCTAGACCAGAAGAACTGTGGAACAGATCAACAGAACCAGGAGTTGGTTCTTTGAAAGAATTAATAAGATAGATAAACCATTAGCCAGCCTTATTAAAAAGAAGAGAGAGAAGACTCAAATTAATAAAATCATGAATGAGAAAGGAGAGATCACTACCAACACCAAGGAAATACAAACGATTTTAAAAACATATTATGAACAGCTATACACCAATAAATTAGGGAATCTAGAAGAAATGGACGCATTCCTGGAAAGCCACAAACTACCAAAACTGGAACAGGAAGAAATAGAAAACCTTAACAGGCCAATAACCAGGGAGGAAATTGAAGCAGTCATCAAAAACCTCCCAAGACACAGGAGTCCAGGGCCAGATGGCTTCCCAGGGGAATTTTATCAAACGTTTAAAGAAGAAACCATACCTATTCTCCTAAAGCTGTTTGGAAAGATAGAAAGAGATGGAGTACTTCCAAATTCGTTCTATGAAGCCAGCATCACCTTAATTCCAAAACCAGACAAAGACCCCACCAAAAAGGAGAATTACAGACCAATATCCCT
Organism: Canis lupus baileyi; assembly: GCF_048164855.1. Taxonomy (NCBI): domain Eukaryota; kingdom Metazoa; phylum Chordata; class Mammalia; order Carnivora; family Canidae; genus Canis; species Canis lupus. The sequence continues at coordinate 63,783,982 of NC_132841.1, forward strand.
GATGAACATGGATGCAAAAATTCTCAACAAGATACTGGCCAATAGGATCCAACAGTACATTAAGAAAATTATTCACCATGACCAAGTAGGATTTATCCCCGGGACACAAGGCTGGTTCAACACTCGTAAAACAATCAATGTGATTCATCATATCAGCAAGAGAAAAACCAAGAACCATATGATCCTCTCATTAGATGCAGAGAAAGCATTTGACAAAGTACAGCATCCATTCCTGATCAAAACTCTTCCGAGTGTAGGGATAGAGGGAACATTCCTCAACATCTTAAAAGCCATCTATGAAAAGCCCACAGCAAATATCATTCTCAATGGGGAAGCACTGGGAGCCTTTCCCCTAAGATCAGGAACAAGACAGGGATGTCCACTCTCACCACTGCTATTCAACATAGTACTAGAAGTCCTAGCCTCAGCAATCAGACAACAAAAAGACATTAAAGGCATTCAAATTGGCAAAGAAGAAGTCAAACTCTCCCTCTTCACCAATGACATGATACTCTACATAGAAAACCCAAAAGTCTCCACCCCAAGATTGCTAGAATTCATACAGCAATTCGGTAGCGTGGCAGGATACAAAATCAATGCCCAGAAATCAATGGCATTTCTATACACTAACAATGAGACTGAAGAAAGAGAAATTAAGGAGTCAATCCCATTTACAATTGCACCCAAAAGCATAAGATACCTAGGAATAAACCTAACCAAAGATGTAAAGGATCTATACCCTAAAAACTAGAGAACACTTCTGAAAGAAATTGAGGAAGACACAAAGAGATGGAAAAATATTCCATGCTCATGGATTGGCAGAATTAATATTGTGAAAATGTCAGTGTTACCCAGGGCAATATACATGTTTAATGCAATCCCTATCAAAATACCATGGACTTTCTTCAGAGAGTTAGAACAAATTATTTTAAGATTTGTGTGGAATCAGAAAAGACCCCGAATAGCCAGGGGAATTTTAAAAAAGAAAACCATATCTGGGGGATCACAATGCCAGATTTCAGGTTGTACTACAAAGCTGTGGTAATCAAGACAGTGTGGTACTGGCACAAAAACAGACACATAGATCAGTGGAACAGAATAGAGAACCCAGAAGTGGACCCGAGCTTTATGGTCAACTAATATTCGATAAAGGAGGAAAGACTATCCATTGGAAGAAAGACAGTCTCTTCAATAAACGGTGCTGGGAAAATTGGACATCCACATGCAGAAGAATGAAACTAGACCACTCTCTTTCACCATACACAAAGATAAACTCAAAATGGATGAAAGATCTAAATGTGAGACAAGATTCCATCAAAATCCTAGAGAAGAACACAGGCAACACCCTTTTTGAACTCGGCCATAGTAACTTCTTGCAAGATACATCCACGAAGGCAAAAGAAACAAAAGCAAAAATGAACTATTGGGACTTCATCAAGATAAGAAGCTTTTGCACAGCAAAGGACACAGTCAACAAAACTCAAAGACAACCTACAGAATGGGAGAAGATATTTGCAAATGACATATCAGATAAAGGGCTAGTTTCCAAGATCTATAAAGAACTTATTAAACTCAACACCAAAGAAACAAACAATCCAATCATGAAATGGGCAAAAGACATGAAGAGAAATCTCACAGAGGAAGACATAGACATGACCAACATGCATATGAGAAAATGCTCTGCATCACTTGCCATCAGGGAAATACAAATCAAAACCACAATGAGATACCACCTCACACCAGTGAGAATGGGGCAAATTAACAAGGCAGGAAACAACAAATGTTGGAGAGGATGCGGAGAAAAGGGAACCCTCTTACACTGTTGGTGGGAATGTGAACTGGTGCAGCCACTCTGGAAAACTGTGTGGAGGTTCCTCAAAGAGTTAAAAATAGACCTGCCCTACGACCCAGCAATTGCACTGTTGGGGATTTACTCCAAAGATACAAATGCAATGAAACGCCGGGACACCTGCACCCCGATGTTTATAGCAGCAATGGCCACGATAGCCAAACTGTGGAAGGAGCCTCGGTGTCCAACGAAAGATGAATGGATAAAGAAGATGTGGTTTATGTATACAATGGAATATTACTCAGCTATTAGAAATGACAAATACCCACCATTTGCTTCAACGTGGATGGAACTGGAGGGTATTATGCTGAGTGAAGTAAGTCAGTCGGAGAAGGACAAACATTATATGTTCTCATTCATTTGGGGAATATAAATAATAGTGAAAGGGAATATAAGGGAAGGGAGAAGAAATGTGTGGGAAATATCAGAAAGGGAGACAGAACGTAAAGACTGCTAACTCTGGGACACGAACTAGGGGTGGTAGAAGGGGAGGAGGGTGGGGGGTGGGAGTGAATGGGTGACGGGCAACTGGGGGTTATTCTGTATGTTAGTAAATTGAACACCAATAAAAAATAAATTTAAAAAAATAAAAATAAAAATCTTAAAAAAAAAAAAGGAAACAGCTTAACCAGATTTTACAGTACAAAAGGCAAAAATAAAGCATGTCAGAGTTAAAAACTGCAACAATCATCTACCAGCTGTAGGCTTGGGGGAAAAGGGAAGAGGTTAGATTTATCAGAACTTAGAAACTTTGAGGAAAGATCCTACAGAGTTGAGCTGCAGAAAGCACATGGCTAAATTGGTTTTAGTATCTTAAGGAGGTCAGAGGTGGGGACAAAGGAACTGGACTTTAGATTCTAAGGAAGGAGTATTGTCCGTTGTTGCTAATATATCTGAAACTCATTCTGTGAGTGAGAACCTGTAAATATTACCTCATATGGAAAAAGTATCATTGCACATGCGATTAAGTTAAAGATTTTGAAATGGGGACATTTTCCTGGGTTACCTGGATGGGCCCTCAATGGAATCAAAAGTATCCTTGTAAGGGAGAGATAGAGTGAGATTACACATAGGCATAAGATGAAGAAGCCTATGTGAAGATAAAAGCAGAAAGAGATGTAAAGATGTCATACTGCTTGCTGGCTTTGAAAATGGAGGAAAAGACTATAAGTCAAGAAACGTAAGGAATACAGCTCTAAGATTTGGAAAAGCCATGGAAACTGATTCTCTTCTAGATCCTCTGAATAGAGTGCAGCCATGCCAACACCTTGGTATCAGCCCAATGAAACCATTTTGGGCTTTTGACGTCTCAAACAGTGAGAGAATAAATGTGTAGTATTTTAAGCCACTGAGTGCATGGTATTTGTTAACAGCAGCTTATAGGAAACTGATGCATAATTTGTTTTAAGCAATCATAATGCATTTAGAAATCACACAAAAATTATCTTCTTGTTTTGAATTTGACAGATTAATGAATTGATCTTTCTAAAAATTATATAATGTAAGAGTGACACCATTAAAATAAAAATATACTGACGGGATCCCTGGGTGGCGCAGCGGTTTGGCGCCTGCCTTTGGCCCAGGGCGCGATCCTGGAGACCCGGGATCGAATCCCACGTCGGGCTCCTGGTGCATGGAGCCTGCTTCTCCCTCTGCCTGTGTCTCTGCCTCTCTCTCTCTCTGTGACTATCATAAATAAATTAAAAAATTAAAAAAAAAAAGATTAAAAATATACTGACAATGTAAATTCACACAGCTACTATGGACAACAAAATGGAGGTTCTCTCAAAAAATAGAGTCATGATTCAGATATCCTACTTCTGAGTAAATATCTAAAGGAAATGAAAACAGGATCTTAAGGAGACATCGACACTCCCATGTTCATTGCAGCATTATTCACAATAGCCAAGATATGGAGACAACATAAATATCCATCAGTGGATGAATGGATAAAGATGTTATATATGCAATATTATCCTATTAATAATGATAATAATAATATCCCATTATATGTAATAATACATAATAATATTATCATGGAATATTATTTAACCATGAGAAAGAAGGAAATCCTGCCATTTCCAACAACAGCGAAGGATATCATGCGAGCTGAAATAAGCCAGACAAAGAAATACTGCATGGTATCACATATATGTGGAATCTTTTTTTAAAGACATATTCTGGGGCACCTGGGTGGCACAGTGAGTTAAGCATCTGATTCTTGTTTTCAGCTCAGGTTGTGATCTCAGAATGGTGAAATCAGGCCCCACATCTGGCTCTATGCTTAGCATGAAATCTGCTTAAAATTCTCTCTTCCTCTCCCTCCACCCCTCCCCCTACCTCAAATAAATTTTGAAAGCTTAAAAAAGAAGGCAAACTAATAGAAACAGAAAGGAGAAAAATGGTTGCTAGGGGGGACAGGGTGGGAGAAATAGGGAGAGTTTGATAAAAGGATACACACTATCAACTATAAGATAAGGCCTGAGGATCTTATGTAAAACATGGTAACTACAATTAACACTGTATTGTATAATTGAAATTTACTAACAGAGTAGAACTGAAATTTTCTCACCCACACAAAGATAAATATGTCAGGTGATGGATATGTTAATTAAACAAATGTGGGAAATTCTTTCACAATGTATATGTACATCAAATAATCACTATGTACACTTTAAATATTCTACGCCTTTATATGTCAATTATATGTCAATAAAGATGAAATTTTTAAAAACCCAAACAGGAAATTGGGACATCAGTGGGTAATACATATCAGTGACCCAGGAAGGATCCAGCAGATGCATTAATAGTCTGGTGTGCAGGTTATCAGATTTCTGGCTTAAGATGGGCTTCACTTATCTTTTCTGATGCTTGGTTAGAGATTACAGGCTGTGGACAGAGAGCCTGATTTTACCATACTCCAACTGAGGATGTTTATTTAGCATCTTTGATAAAAGGAGGTCATCCTTCAGATGGGCTCACTCTTCCTCCACTTCCATCCTTCCTCTCTTTGGCTCCTACGGAGACTCACTGTGAACGGTGACAGTAAAGCAGCAGGTCCTGGGGAGAGGACTGGCCTTCGAAGAACTGTTCATCTCCCACTTCACTTAGGGTCCCACGGTCATCAACATCCACTGCCTTGCAAGGAGTCCCCCTGGGCAACGCAGGGTTACCATAATCCATCTCAGACTTCTCTGCCTGTGCCTAAAAGGCTGTCTTAAAGATTGCTGCTACTTGCTGAGCAAAATATTCCCATGCATTTTTTTAAATGAACCCAGCTTTAACCTTATTCCAACAGTACCATTTATTATTGGTTTTTAAACTGTTTTTAAAAAAGTAAATGCTTGAGCAATATTAAACTAGCCTGTGAACATCAAAATCCTACTAGGGGATCCCTGGGTGGCGCAGCGGTTTGGCGCCTGCCTTTGGCCTAGGGCGCGATCCTGGAGACCCGGGATCGAATCCCACATCGGGCTCCCGGTGCATGGAGCCTGCTTCTCCCTCTGCCTATGTCTCTGCCTCTCTCTCTCTCTGTGACTATCATAAATAAATAAAAATTGAAAAAAAAAAACAAAAAAAAAAAAAACAAAATCCTACTAGTTGTATGTCATTAGGTTTGCCTCCAATTCTCGTTAGCATGGCTTTAATCAGGGTATACAATCAAGCTTTTGGATTATGCTCCTTTCTCCCTAGATCTGTACTTTCCCCACTATCAGTTGCCAACCACCGTGTTTGGAAGATCATCTTCTATCTTAAAAATAGCTTTTTATTAAAAAATACACATCTACTATAGAAAAACTAAAATCTATACATAAGCAAAAGGAACAAAAAAGCACTCATATCACCAAGAGAGAACCAGTGCTGATATTTTAGTGCAGGAATTATTAAAATTATGTGTATGTGTGTGTGTATATACATGTATATGTGAGTATGTACACATACACATACATGAGTGCAGGCTTTTACATGAAAATTGGCTCACCCTGTGCACATTTTATCTTCACTTGTATTTTTGCCAAACAACATCCTGTGACTTTGTCTTCAAGTCATTAAATATCTTGTCTAACAATGATGGTTTCTTCTGGTGATATCAGAATCACCTGAGGAGCCTTTAATAATTAACAGACCCATGAACTCACCCTTGGAGAACTGATTGGGTATTTTGATGTGGGGATTAACACTATCCTATCATATGAAGTTCTCAGTTTTTACTCCTTCGATGCCATGTTGTTAAAAATAGAGTCTCTTCTAAATGTTTTCCCATTATAAATAAATGTTATTGTTTTTGCATACATCAGTAATCACGGGAAAATTTTTAAACAGGTATAAGTGATAAGTTTTGATATAAATTATTGCAAGGTACTTTTAGATTTAAGGTTTTTTATGCTGGTCGGGAAGGTTTGCAATCAGGAATTAATAAACAGAGTAATTTAAGTTTTTAAAATTATAGGTCAAATAACTCATTTAAAATTATTCCTTATAAGTTCTGAAGGACTATTCTCTCAACTAAATGTGGAAAAGTTGATTTGATATTAGCTATTGTATATTTTTCTTTATAGGCTACCTATAATGTTGATATATATTGATTTTTCAGCAATTATTTTTGTTCTTAACTCTAATTTATAATAATTGATTAACACATGCAGTATAGTCATTGTAACACTTGTGCCCTTTAAAGAATTTTTTAAAGTTTACTTTACTGTCAATTTTTGAAAATAGGCATTATTTTTCCAAAGGTACTAAAAAGGAGCAATTAGTCTGAACTTGAAAGGGAATGGACTTTGTTATTTCAATTTTATATATTATAATACAACTGTAGAGTCAGTGTTAGGTTATTGATTTAATTACTTTCATATAATTAATAGTGATACAAAGTAAAGACTAACCTTATATTGCAGTACATAAAATCTGCCTGTACACAGCCTACTGTAGAATTTTCCAGAGTAAAGGAAAAAAAAAAGAATTTTCCAAAGAGTATCTTATGAAGTATTAGTATCTCTACAAATTTAACAGGTATTCTGAAGAAAGTGAGTTGTGTATTTAAAAAAAATAGAATTCCATATCAGATAATGTCATATGGACCTTTTAAATCAGTGGTCTATTTGAATTCAACAAAAATACATTATTATTGGCTTGAAATTATCTATCCTACTACCACCTTGAAAAGTTTATGTCCCAGAAAAACTAAAAGGGTATAAATGACCTATTATTTGCTCATTTTTTCATAGATTTATCCATGCTTTTGTCAGGCATTTGTATTTTTATCTTATACCATTTTACAAATCCAAAAAAACATAGTTTTTATTTACTTTATCTTTTATTGCCAAATGTATATTACACCACCAAGTAGCCCTGTTATGCTGATAATTAGTGAATTCTGTCCCTAGTATCTGCATTTTAAAAGTTATCTTGTTTGTCATTATCCATTGTTTTTCGGTGAGAAAAACATCCCTTTACTTAATCTCCTATGATTGTTTTTCCTTGATAAGGATTTTTGTTGTTGTTGTTTCTTTGTTTGCCTGCTTATATCAAGATCTCCCCCTATAATTACTTACACACTTTCATTCTCCATTCTGGATAATCTGAGCAATATGCTGTCTTCTTTTTTTAGGTTTAGTGAAATATTGTGTGATGGCTAGTTGTAGGCTTGTCACAACTTTGGGGAAAAGGTCTACTGATGAATGCATTATAAAGAACTTACCAAATAATTACAATATCTTTTTAAAAAATTTATCTTGTGTACATTTTATTTGTGGTAAAATTTGGTTTCTTCAAGATAAAATGTCTAACCATGATATTAGGAATATAAATTATCCAAATTATTGATAACTGGATAAACTCAAGAAATCCATGAAGCTCTGAATGCATATCACATAGCAGTTCATGTCTGAAAGAGGACTACAATCACTCCTCATATTCCATGTCATTACTATACACCCATTAACCTGCAATCCTAGGTAAAACTCATTGGATTAGGAATTGACAGCCATCTGTGGAATGGACATGAGGAGCCAATTGCCTGTGTAGAGGTCTGACTTGAAACCTCTGACTACCAGATTAGTAAATTGCCAACTTAGAACCTTCTTGTTGGGGATTCTGGATATGAATAACACTGAGAAGTAGTCTACGTTAAAGTAGAACAGAAGGGGTAAGATGCATGGAAACCCCTAAGTAGAAGCCCTCAGGAAGAAACAGTGGTGGAAATGTTCATAAAAAAATGCAGTGTAGGTAAAAGCATTAACAAAGAAGGGCTAGCTCATGAGAATGGTGTAACACATTAGCTTGGCCTGTGGGACACAGTTACTGCCGAGCAGTCTGTATTTCCTTATATCCCCATATATTCTTCTTCTACTGCCATCCCATAGTAAGTTGACTATCCATATTTTTCTTGAAATTTGAAAGAGCCCTGCTAAATACTGGACATATAATTACAATGTTTTACACTGAAAGCATCTGCAACACTCTGAGCAATTGAAATAATTGAAGTGAATACATACATAACCTTACTTCTGTCCATCAGCTAATCTTTTTACAATTCTTTGTTGATCCCTAAGAGACATTTGAAAAACAACCTCAGCCTTATGAATGGCCAAATTCAATTTTAGTATATTTTAAATTAGCATTGAAAGAGGCATTAAACTTTCAAAATAAGGATGTTTCAACATCTGATTAACTACATTTCATTGATCTCTTTAGATGTTGATGAAGGCACAGCAAGATAATTGCTAGCACTGTAATAAATGGTGTGTTTTCATTATGTTCATTCTTAGGAATCATAGTGTCAAATCTAATCTTATAATAACAATTATAATGCTATTAGGAATAGAGAAAGACTCTTGAAAGAATCAGGCTGCCACTAAATTGGTTAGTGTTCTAATGTATAGTAATTTTGTAGCTCTTAGCTTAGAATTTCTTTGTTATCATATTTGTGTCTTGACCTTAAGGACATAGATTAGGTTTGAACACCAAATGACATAAAAAGATGTTAAAGGATTTTATTCTTTAACATGGTAAAAAGGCACCATATTTCTTGAATTAAGGTCTCATTTTCAATCTCAGGGGATTTTCTTTGTGAAATACGTACTAGAAGGAAAAATGTTAATTGAATCTTCTCATTTACACCTTCCATCTGTTTTCATTCCAGCTGTGTATCCTTAGATACTTGAGAAGCCAACCAGGTATGCACTTAATGGTTTTAACTGATTGCAATTGTAATTTAATCGAACTGTTACAAATCAAAGGAAAAATGTGAATAAATATTATACACTTTATATTAAATGTACAAAATAATGATTCTATCTTCCTTGGTCTAATTCTGTATGAAAAAAATCCAGTGCGGCATATTCACTTTTTCACCCTTAGGTTATTTGAAGAGTCGAGATCATAAACCGTTCACATTAAACATGTGAGTCAAGGTTTCCCAACATTGGCACTATTGATGTTTGCAAAGGAATATATCTTTTGTTGTTATATGCCTTGCAGGATATTTAATGGTATCCCTGGCCCTCTATTCACTAAAAGCCAGTAGCATCTACCTAACATTTCAGTCACGATAATAAAAAAAATGTCTCCAGATTTTGCTAAATGCCCCTTGGGAGGCAGAGTCATCCTGGTTGAGAATTACTGATAATGAAAAGTATTATAGAAGTTTGTTTTAGATACTCCAGTTGTTCCAAATGATTTGATAATATTTGATGAGACAGACCACTAAAAATTCACCAATTTTAATATTTTGTTTTCTAGAATGCTTAGCATTGCTAAAAGGGAGTAAATTTCTCCCTGGTCTTTTTACAGCCTTAATTTCACTAAAAGATAAATAGTTCACTAACCTCATAAAAAAATCAGATTTATTTACCATGTAGGGTACATAAAAGAGGAATTACAAATATTCTATCAAAGTAGTATGAATCACTGTTTGGTCTAATACCTTCCATATAGTGGGCATTCCAAAAATATCTGTTGACTATGACTAAATGACCATAATTCTTACTAGGCTTTGAAATAACCAAAACCAATTGAATGTAATGGTAAAAAAAAAAAAAATTAAAGAGGGAGCAGGTTATCAAAAAGTATGCAGAAAATTTACAGATCTAAAGATTAGCAAGGAAACAAGATTGAACAAGAAACTTTTACCCTAGAAATGCTCAAACAGGAAGAAATATGACAACTTCCTCCTTGGACAGAATATGAAACTTACATTGGAATTCCCAGAAGAGTCCCATTAACAATTTCTCAGTTGATGTGAATTTACTTTTTTAGGTCATTTGCTGTTACAAAATGATCTTAAGTGCAAATTCTGTTACATAAAATTGGCATGTTGTAAAATAAATTCTTAAAGTTAAAAAGTTGGGTTAAGGGCACCCACAATTTTGATATTCCCAAATCATCAGTCCTAAAAATAGTGTCTGTTTCTCCACACATTCACAACACTGAATAGCTATATCATGTTCTTGAATCTCTTAGGAACAAATGATAGCTAATCACACACACACGCATACAAACGTGTACAGATTTTATATTAGGACTAGAGATATAAGAGTAAAACAAAAACACAAATTCCTCCCCACAGAGAGCTTATAGGTATTGTGTTTGAAAATTGTTTTGTCTTTGAAAAAATTTGTATCTTTTTATATTGTAATTTTGAATTTTCTTGGAATTTCATAGTCAAATGATTTGTCAAATTTTGCTCTGAAATGTTTGTTCATTAATGAATTTAGTACATTTATGTACATTATGGGTATTAACTATGTGACACACACGTACATATATAAATATATATATTTACATTTGTTTTTTCCTTCGGTAGAAAAACATTTGCTACCTCTCTGCATTGTCTACTCTGGGCCAATTTGCACTCAGGTTACACACCTGTCCCTTCAAGCATTATATGTCAGAAACAGCTACCTGAAGAAAGCTACTTTGGGGAAGGCTCATCTTTGAGGAGATGGCAGTAGATCTAAGAACTGAGGGATGATAAGGCACAAATATGGAATGAGCTGGGAAAAAGCCATTCCAGGAGGACAGAAAAAAATGCAAGAGGTCTCTGCTTTCTTGTTCCTTTATAAGGACAGAGGCAGATGGTAAAATGGTGAATAAAGAAGTGAAAAAAGAAAAAAAATAGACACCTCGATTGTATTAGGAAAGAATCATGAAGCTTCTCTAGAGAGGTTAGGCAATGGTGAATAATTGCATTTCTCAAATAGCAGGATGTTTCAGGAGGTCTTCTTTGAAAAGATGGCATTGAACTTGGTCCTAAAAAAATGAAAACTGGTCAGACACAGAAGTGGGTAAAAAATGAAAAGAAAAAAATAACTGGAGCAATTGTCACTGAGATGATCAAGTGCTTGGCACTTTCCAAGAATTAGGGCCCAGGGAATAGTCAGGGGGAGGAGATACTAGGTCTAGGAACCTTATCTTGAAAGGCCTTTAGAATATTGTATAAAATGTATTTAATGCTATCATTGAGAAATGGAAAATCTCTGAATTTATTTAAACATAATAGCTACAAGATGGAGAGCATTGGAACCTACTTTTCTCTGTTCCCAGAGCTCTTTCCCTCCAGATTTTATAGCTCATCATGGAACTTGGTCACATATTTAGTCAAATATCAAACTCCCAGTAAAGAGCCATCTCCCTCTCCCCTACTAAAAATTGCACACCATAGTTTCTCATTCCCCTTCCATACTTTCTTTTCCTTCTTAGCACTTTTAACTGTCCAAACTATACATATTTAGTAACATTTCTTGTTTACTGTGTGTTTGCCCCATGACATAGCTCTATGAAGGCAAGGATTTTTGTCTATTCTGTTCAAAACTGTATCCTCTATACCTAGAACAATGACAGGTACATAATAAGTGTCCCTATTATGGACTGAATGTCTGTGTCCCTCCAAAAGTCATATGTTGAAACCCCACCCCCCAGTATTATGGTATTAGGATGCAGAGCCGTTGGAGGGGGTAATCAGGAATAGATGAGGTCATAAAGGTGAAGCCACTATGAATGGGATTAGCGCCCTTTAAGAGTCAGGAGAGAGGTTGCTTGCTTCCTCTGCTCTCAGAAGAAGTTGGCAGTCTAAAACCTGCAAGAGGGCTCTCACCAGAACTTGAACATGCCGGCTCCCTGATCTCAGATTTCTAGCCTCCAAATCTTAAGAAATGAATTGTATAAGCCACTTAGTTTATGGTATTTTGTTACAGTAGTTTGAACTGGCTAAGACAGTCCACAATACCTATATCTTGAATTAATGAAGTTTGGGGAAAATTTAAATCAGGAAAAACAGAATTTCCATCAGTCCATGAGAGGAATCTGAATGAATGGAATTATAAAGAGTCTAAGGATTTAGTAATGAATTCAAAATAAGAGAAGAAGAAGAAATTCGTGGGGTAAAGGATAATTGCCTGATTTTGGCTTCTGATGCCTTTCATTTGAAAGAGAGAAAGACAGACAGACCAACTAAGGAAGGCTGCTGTGTTAGTCAGGCATTGTTCAACCAGAGCATGGTAAAGGGTCACCACATTGTACAGTGTGTTGTATTAACTTATACCTTGAAAGCATTTCCCACTGTTTAGAGAAGTTGTAATCCAGGCATACATTTTATTTAATGCAGCCTTTTATATATGAAAATCCTAGGTCCGTGTCTTAAATATCTATTGTTCGTGTTGATTATAATCAGAACTCTCAACACTGGCAAAGTGTTACCTTCCCATTTTTTAAAATCCCAATAAAGAATGCTTATTTTCAAGATGTTGTAGTTCCAAGTGTTTCATGTATCATTTCTCACAATCAGACCTGGTGAAGGGATTTGCCACAAAGGAAAAAGCAATTGCACACAAAAGGAACTATTTTCTTTCAAGTTAAAATTCATTGTGAAAATGGGGAATTTTGCCTCGGGAAAATATGTGGGCTTCTGTATTCAGGCCTATTTTAGACAGCGAATGTTGTCTTTGTGGACTAATTATAGGCATTTACCATAATAAGTTTGCTTTCTGTTTTATGCAAGTTCTAAGTCATCAATTTAAAAGTGCATTTTTTTGTTAAGTGAAGTAAGGGTGTGTCTGTGGCTTACAAGAAATAACTAGTTATTATGTTTACAAAATAACCAAGCATTTCCACTTTCCAGAGCCTATTCTTACCTGTTCTTCTCATATTTCTATCATAAGCCAAGTGCTACACTCAAATAAGTGCATGAGCCCTGTCCTACTAAGAGAAAACCATTGTACACAGGTTGATTGGAGATATTACTCAAGCTCTGATTATTCTAATTTAAATACCATAAACCTTCTCATAATAGGGCACTGTATTCAGAAACCTCCTAGGGAATGGTCTTTACCTGATTCTACTTCCTAGATTCCTTTCAAGCATGTTGACACATTCCAATAATATCTATACTTTTGTACATTCCCCAAGACTGGTTTCTCCTTTTACTCACTTTTCTTTTTTATTTAAATGTTATCGATATCTTAGAAGACCTTAGCACTAAACACACCCTTTCTTCCCCCACCTTTTTTTTTTTCTTTCGACTATTATATTTTGACCTTGTTTCTAATTTCTCTGTCAGTCTCAGAGCCATATATTTCCATAAATATGTCTTTGGATTTGCTAATATATTTGCCATTCAGTTTGATCCCCATTTTTTTGTTGCAACTCACCCTACTCCTACATTTGGAATTTAATTTCATTTTGGCTGAAATGCATCTTGTGTCATGAAGCAGCAAACTTTCACAGTCTTTGCATGTTTGAGAGTGTATTTATTTTACTCTCACCGTTGAATGATTCTGCTATTGGGTTTATAAGCTTAGTTTTAAGTTTATTTCTCTGCTGTATTTGAAAGATATTATACAATTACCTCTGATATCGTTGCTAATAAGAAGTCTGCTATCAGTCTGGTTATTATTCTTTTGTAAATAATGGGTCTTATTAAGAATTTCAGACTTTGGGGGCACCTGGATGGCTCAGTCTGTTAAGTGTCAGACTTTTGATTTGGGCTCAGGTCATGGTCATGGTTTTGGGGTTCTGGGATCAAGCCCAGAATCAGGCTCTGCACTCAGCAAGCAGTCAGCTTAAGGACTGTCTCTCCCTATCCCTCTGCCCCTTCCTCCTCTCTCTCTCTTGCTCTGTCTTTGGCTCTATATTAAAAAAAAAATTCATATTTTGCTTTAAGTTTTTATCATTTCTCTATCCAGTATCTAAGTCTAAATGTGTTTTATTTTGTCATTCTGGACATTTTATGTTTCTTCATAACTTCTCCATTTAATATTGATCTCTGTGTGTTTATTCTCTTTTTTTAGAATTCGTGCTTTTCCTATGTTGGTGTTGTTGAGAAGTATTTGGCAGTTCACTAATCCTCTCTCCTCAACCAGATCTTTGAGCTGTTAAATTTAGGTCTGTCTACTCTTTTCATTTCAGAAACTTCTATGTGTTTGTGCAATCAAATCTACTCATTTGTTTCCATTTTCATATCTACCTTTTTTTTTTCTTTACAGTCTGTTATTCTTTTTCTACTGTTTGAATATTTTCAAATGTTTTTTGGAAATTTCCTTTCAAATAATTTTACCTATTTTGTTCTTTTTTAAAAAAAGATTTTATTTATCTATTCATTCATGAGAGACACAGAAAGAGAGAGAGGCAGAGACACAGGCAGAGGGAGAAGCAGGCTCCATGCAGGGAGCCTGACGTGGGACTCGATCCCGGGTCTCCAGGATCACGCCCTGGGCCCGAGGCAGACACTCAACTGCTGAGCCACCCAGGAGTCCCTATTTTGTTCTTAGTGCATATAAGATCATGTTTGTTGCTCCTATTACCTGTCTGCCACAGCTATTCACATCTTTTTATTTTTTAAAAAAGTTATTTTATTGTGATCATCAAAAGTTGTATTCGTTGAGGGACCCCCTTGCCAGAGATAACCGAATTCTACACTCCAATGAGTCTTTCATCTTTAATACCATTCTCCATTATTTATCTGAGACCAGAGTTTTCTTGATTTACTTTAAAACTTAAACTTCATTCATTTACTGATTTATTTTATCACCATTTTCCTACCAAGAGATATTTTGTTTGTTTCTCCTGGGACTTCATAGATATTTCTGATTCAGGAAGAGTTTCAGGATTTTCTCTTTTGCTTCATAATTAGTATGAATTATGAATCTGAAGATTATACTGCTAGAAGATACAAGCTTAGGTTTCTGATTTCTATCCATTGTTCCAGATGCACATTCTAGAGCTTCCTTAAACTGATCAGTAGAGGTTTTCTAGTCCTTGTTTTTTGGTTGGCAACCGACCCTTGTGCCTCTTGCTTTTAAGCATATAGTAAATTTCCAGTTTGTCTCTCAAAGACATAGTCCTCATCTCAATTTTTACTGGAGCTTCAAAATTCTCCTAAGCCCAATATATTGTTCCAATGCACCATGAAGTGTTTGGTTACAGCTCCAGTTCCTGTATCAAATTCAATTTTGGTCTGGTTTTTTTTTTGTTTTGTTTTGTTTTTTTGTTTTTTTTTGGGGGGGGGAGAGAGGGGAGTTGTTCTGTTTTGTTTTGTTATTTTGGTTTCTAGGGTGTTCATTTTCTGTTCTTGAATTCAGATATATATTCAACTTTGTCATTATAGTGCATATAGTATTTATCTGCATATCATTGTCAGAAGACCTAGAAAGTCCATACTACCTCACTCTGACTGATTTACCAGAAATCCCCAACTGTTTCCTACTAGTTTCTTCTCTATTTACTAGAATGTGTTATCCAGCTTTATTACTAATATTCTTGAAATCACCTTGAGTGACTCATATCATCATAATGAGTTCTGTCTATTTAATACTATTCTGGTAACTATAACCACCAACATAGTGTTTCTCTCCATTAGGCTGAATCCTCTCTCACACAGTCTATTTATAACTCCACTTCTTTTCTCAACAGCAAATATTTAAATCTTTATCTGCTGTATGTAGCTCTCATTCTCACACATTTGAACCAGCTATTCTGCTCAATCACTTGTACCAAATTCTTGGCACTTACTTTATTTGCATTTCCTTTACTATCTACTTCCTTCTTTGTAATATTAATACTGCCTGTATCTTTCTTGCAAAGTACAGTAACTCTGTTTTCTGTACATTAGAAGATCGGCAGTGATGGAGTTGGGTTTGTCTGTCTCATATATCTATCTATAGAATTTTGGGGAAAGATTGCTTGAATCTAGATGAAAAATTTGGTCATAGATCATGAACTACAATGAGAAATCAAAACATGAATAGAAGTATTGGTTTTAAAATTCCTTCAGAGAATTTGGGAGGAGGCAAGAGTCCCTAGGTAATAAAAGCAGGAAATGGAATGTACAGAATCTGAAGAGACTCTGATTTAATTTCTCTAAAGGTAATCTTATCTCCTGACATTTTGCTTTTAGATAGAACCTTTCTAAAATTGGAGACTTCACACTCTGTATTAAATTGTTTAAAAAATTCTTTACCTAGGGGCGCCTGGGTAGCTCAGTTGGTTAAGCATCTGCATTTGGCTCAGATCATGATCTCCTGGTCCAGGGATTGAACCCCATGTTGGGGGCTCCCTGCTCAATGGGGAGTCTGCTTCTCTCTCTCCCTCTGCACCTCTCTCCTACTTGTGCTCTCTTTCTCTCTCAAATAAATAGATAAAATATTTAAAAAATTCTTTACATAAATAGCTATTCTTGCAATGGACATTGTTTGCCTCCATAATTATCTCTAAAATGCTGGCTGCTCACTTTGTTAACTCAGGGGTTACTTTTAGTTCTCTCTACTCTGAGCCTTTAATGTATATATGTTCTACTTTCTGACAAAATATGAAAATTAGAAAGTCACTATACCTATTTTATTGGAAATAACATCCCCTGGTTATGATAAGGATAAAAATAAATAACCCTTTGGACAGTGACATGATTGTCTCCAGAAGTGCAATAGATAACACTATCAACTAACCTACTCCCAAAGGCAGCTACTCAGAAGATGCAGCCTTTTAGTCATGTTACATTTGATATATTTCATGGCATGCTTTGATATAATTTGTTTCGGAATACATTGCCAATTTACTGGCATTGGAACGTGAGCACAAATAATGGTCATTTAGCAATGGTAGTTCTTTCCTGTAAGTTTTACTACTTCCCTTCTTTCCAGGATTTATGTAAATAATTAAGGTATGTTGATAGTAGACTTAGATGAATTCTTAGTTTGAATAAGTATCTATACTTGTTTTACTTCTCCATTCCAAGAAGCACTTAATTATAGCTACTTTGCAAAAGACACTGTGAGAGGCTGGTGGAAGATGGTAGAAGCAGTAAACAGTGACTAAACAAGATTGTTTCTTTCAAGAAGTTCACCATGAAGAGTTTAGTAGATATTAAAACAATTACATTCAGATGACTCATGCTAGGAGGAATATAGCTGATACTTTGTGGTGGAAATTGTTACTCATATGTTTAATAATGCACAATATTGCAATTCATAGAGGATTTTACCTTTTGGGAAGTCCTGTGCTAAGTGTTTTCAGTTGGTTGTTATGGTTTAATTTCCATGCCTTAGCCATGTGAAGCTAGAGAAATTAAAGCATGAAGTCGGCTCATTCACCCAGCTAACAAGTAGCAAAGTATTTTATCATTCACCATTGAGTCTCCACCTCCAATATCTGATCAAATTAGTTAGTTATGAGGGCTGCAATGCCTGTCAGATTTGTTGGGCAGCTCCAACACTTACGTAATGTATAACTTAGGCAAGCCACTTGACTTCTATTGATCCTAGTTTTACTATCTACATAAAAAGAATGGAGATCATTGTCTACCTCTTAGGGTTCTCACAGGAATCAAGTGAATCGTGCATATTAAACATTTGTCACTTACCTGGGGCACCTGGGTGGCTCAGTCGGTTAAGCCTCCGACTCTTGATTTCAGCTCAGGTCATGATCTCAGGATCATGATATCAAGCTCTGCTGCTGCCTCCACACTCATCAGGGAGTCTGTCTCCCTCTCCCCAGGCCCCACTCCTGCTTGTGTGTTCCTCCTCTCTAAAATAAATGGATAAATCTTTTAAAAAAATTATTGCTTACCTATGACAAATGTCTAATGATTTTTAGCTATATTGTTAATTTTTACTACTACCAGCATTAATATATACCAAGACAGTTTTGAGGTATAGTAGCTTTAATTTCAGGATAACTTCCTGACAAATAGAGTTCTACA
Organism: Canis lupus baileyi; assembly: GCF_048164855.1. NCBI lineage: Eukaryota > Metazoa > Chordata > Mammalia > Carnivora > Canidae > Canis > Canis lupus. The sequence continues at coordinate 63,802,023 of NC_132841.1, forward strand.
CTGATAAGATTAGCTGCTTCAAAATGCCCTATCCTTCTTATCACTAGACACTTGTATTTCTAACTTTGCATAAGACTTATCTCATTGTGTGGATGGGGAAGCATTGAGATATTCATTGATTCATTCATGACATTTATGAGTTTCCCTATGTGCTAGTCACTGAGATTAATGCTGTAAGAAAAAATGATGAATGAGACACAGCCTGTATTTTCAAGAAGCTTGTTGTCTACTGGAGAGAGCTTATAATGTGGGCATTTAGAATCAAGGCAATTAAAATATGATGGGGATAAGTATCATGTTAAGGGTATATTCATGACTTTATTCCAGAATGTAAGAATCATAAGGTGTTGTCTTGTTCACTCCTGAGCCCCCAACACTTAGGACAGTATGTTGCATATAGCAGACACCCAATAAAAATATGACCAAGAATGAGTGCTATTTAAGAGATGCCAAGCTAAATGAAGGGGTAAGAGGAGACTTTTTTAATGGGGTGACAAATAGGAAGTAGATCAAGTGAAGAATGAAAGTTATTCCGAGAAGTATTTATCAATTGCAGAAAATCCTGGAATAGAATAGTTATACATAGTTTTAAGAAAGGGTAAATAGTTCATCATGCCAGAGCTTAGCTCTAGAGGAAGAGAAGAAAAAGAAGAAAAAGATCTTGAGGATCCCAGCACACCCTGATAAGGAGTCAATGGCTCAGTGGGGAAATATGCAAGCTTCTCAGCAGCAAAGTGATAAATTGGGTTTGTCTGTTAGACAAAATGGTATAGCTGCAGTGTGGAGAGTTGTTGAGGTATACAAAAGGACAAAAGAAAAATTAAATATAAATTTATTCACAGCCTTCATATAGACCATTTGAGCATAATCTTGAGGTTATATCTAAATATCTTCCACAAGGAAGCCCCTCATGACATGTTCATACTTAGTTTTTGCAATACTTAGTGGAGCATAATTTTAGAAACAGACGTGTAGAAACAGAAGGTGAAAAAATAAGCTGTTGAAGATTTATCCTGTTGATATATGGTATAAAATTCAGTTATGAGATTTCATAGTCTGACAGAGAAGTATGAAATATTTCATTAGGGATAAGCAATGGATACTTGTTATTGAAAAACAATGCCATGAAATAAGCTGCATCCTTCAAGAATTAAAGAAAAAACTCTCCGGATTATTACTCATCACAAAAATTGAATTGAGCTGAAAATTTGGGATATACATTTCTGAAAACAAAACATTTGTTTTTGTGGCAAACAGCAGAATTTCACAAGGATACACTTCTTCAAAAATTTCAGCTTTAAAGACTAAAAATTCTTCACAATTCAAAAATTAAATCTGTACTTCAAACCTCAATATTGGAAACCTGGGTCCCTTTTAGGTCAATTTTAAAGTAGAGGGCTTTGTGGGATAGGTTTTACACTATCACTCAATTATAAAGCACATACCCTCTTTCATATTTTGATTTAATTTTTGACACCTAAAGATTTTAGCGGATTGAAATGTTTCCAATCTGTTAAGTGAAAAGACGTTTTGATGCTTCTATTATTAACATCCTGGTTCCTAAAATTTTATTTCCTAAATTGGGTGGTTTCCAAATATTATATAGAAAAGAATTGAAAGTACAGTAATTTTCATCTTACTGGAGTAGGTTCACACAATATCTTTCTCAGAGGAACAATTTTCTTAGTAATATATCTGCTTACTGTTGTCACTCTGAATCTGAAAGAAGGAATTTTGGGACATGTGAATACTGTATACCATTTTTTGTATTATGATCTCTTAAAAGCAACATTTAAGATACCTGAAGAAAGGTAACTGTTTCCTCTGAGGTAATATATTTTTAAATACTACAAATCCAGTAATTTACTCTTATTTCAACTAGCAGGATTATGTAATAACCACAGAACATACAGGAAAATAAAAATATGCATTTTGAAATCACACATAAATAATGGTTACTCCAGTTAAATGATCTTTCATTCTATGATTTCTGGGATTTTAAGGGAGTATTAAATTCTAGAAAACTTCATAGTGTTATAGCCCAACTTTGTATACACAATATCCATTCATGTGCTTTGTGAATACCTAGAAGGGAAAATTTCAGGTATTCATTTCATATTTCATACCTTGTATTCTTGGAATAAATTCTTTGGATTCCTTTTTACATGTTGGTAATTTTGTTAATATTTTGTTGAGGATTTTTGGATCTATATTCTTTTTTTTTTAAGATTTATTCATTTATGATAGACAGAGAGAGAGAGAGAGGCAGAGACACAGGAGGAGGGAGAAGCAGGCCCATGCTGGGAGCCCGATGTGGGACTCGATCCCAGGACTCCAGGATCGCGCCCTGGGCCAAAGGCAGACGCTAAACCGCTGAGCCACCCAGGGATCCCTGGATCTATATTCTTAAGAGATATTGATCTGAAGTTTTCTTGTGATATCTTTGATTACAGAATCAAGGTAACACTGGCTTCATGGAATGAGTTGGGAAGTACTCCCTCCCTTACTATTGTTTGGATATATTTGAGAAGGATTGGATTGGGATTAATTATTCTTACATATTTTGTAGAATTAGTTAGTGAAGACATGTAGGTCTAAGCTTTTCTACTGCCAAGTTTTAAATTACTAATTCAAATCTCTCTCTCTCTCACACACACTCTTTCTCATTAGAAGTTTTTTATATTTTCTCTTTTTTTATTTTAGTAGACTACAGTTGTGTATGTCTTTCTATTTCTGGTTCTGCATCTATCAATCAACGTTTTCCCTGACTATTGCTAATTGTGTTGTTTTGTTTTCATGGCCATTAATTTTTATTGGATATGGGACATTATGATTGATACATTTAGAAATTCTGGATTATACTCTCCCAAAGACTGAAGTGTTTTTGTTTTTTTGTTTTTTTCCTAGCAGTCAGGTACATTACTGAGGGAATGTTTTAAAAGTATAGAAACTTGGTTTTATATTTTTTGGGGGGATAGGTTTATTTTTGTTTTGTCTTTTGATGCAGGGCATATTTCTTAATCCTAGTTTATAATCACTTCTACTAAGGCATTGTCCTGAAGTTTCAATGGAGGTCTAAGTTACTTAGGAAACTTTACAATTTTGTATAACCAAAACTCTAATTCTGTGTCCCTTGTGCTAAGTAGAAGCTCAAAATCCTACTCAGCTCTTTCAGTATTCTAGCTGTTTCCTGTTGGCTCCTTGACATTTCACTAGCTCATGCACTATCTAAGGGTCAGCCAAGGATTTAATGAAGCATATGCACTTCTTGGAGTATCTTCTTTATTTAGACCTCCCTTTAATGTCCAGCCACTCTTGTAATCCCAAATTCCATCCTATAACTTCTAACCCTATGTAATTGTGGTTTTCTTCTTTAATTATAACCTCTCAGTGTTACTGGAGCTTTTCGCATAGTGGAAAACTGAATAAACAGGTGTTTCATCCTGTGTGGTGTCCTTCTTTAAGAGTTGCATTATTTTGGTGTACCTGGATAGCTCAGTCGGGTTGAGCCTCTGAGTCTTAGTTTCAGCTCAGGTCAGGATCTCAGGGGTCCTAAGATCAAGCCCCATGTGGGACTCAGCACTCAACAGGGAGTCTGCTTGAAGTTTCCTTCCCTCTGTTCCTCTCCCTACTTGCTTATGCATGCTCTCTCTTTCTCTAAAATAAATAAATCTTAAAAAAAAAAAAAAACCTTGCATTATTTCCAAACTCAGTCAATATAAGTCACTTTCAGGCGCTTTCAATAGTTGTTTAAAAAAAATTCCGGACTGCAAAAGGCAGGTGCTTGGGAGAAGGTTGCTGCTCAAGCTTTTGCTCCCCGCCTCCGAGGCTGCGGGCGCTCTCTGGGCATCTTGGTGGCCGGAGCTGCGGTGGGTGCCGCGGGTGGCGAGTTCAGGGCCGGGCAGTTGCTCCAGAGGCAGGGCGTGGAGGCGGCGCTGGCAGTGAGGGAGCCCCACGGTTCTGCAGAGAAGTCTCTCTTAGAACAATCTGGAGTCCCTTTAACTGGAACAGAATCTAGGCTTTACACTAATCCTGCCTTGCCTTATGATCAGTCAAAGCGGGTGGCCAGATGGGTTCTCCAACATACATCCAAGAGCAAGATAATGAGTGATGCCAACAGAACATACTGTAAATTCAAGCCTGATCCCAACATCCTGCCAACCTTCAGTGCCTTCAATGAAGACTATCTTGGGAGTGGGTAGTCAGGAGGACACATGGCTCCAGCAGGAAATGACAAATTTTCATCTAAAGCCATGGCTGAAACTTTTTGCTTTTCTAATATTGTGCCTCAGAATTTTGATAATAATGCTGGGTATTGGAACAGAATAGAAATGTACCGTCGAGAACTGACAGAGAGGTTTGAAGATGTCTGGATAGTACTTGGACCATTGACCTTTCCTCAGACTGGAAATGATGGAGAGAAAACCATTAGTTACGAGGGGATTGGTGAGGACAATGTGGCAGTCCCCTCACACCTTTATAAAGTGATCCTGCTCACAGAAGCCCGACTCTGCTGAACCCCTGGCACGAGGGGCCTTCGTGGTGCCCAGTGAAGCCATTGGCCTCCAACCTCGGTTAAGTGAATTCCAAGCGAGCCTTCAGGACCTGGAGAAGTTGTCAGGACTGGTGTTTTTTCCTCATTTGGATAGAACTGGTGGTATCAGGAATATCTGCTCTGTGGACACCTGTAAGCTCCTGGATTTCCAGGAGTCCACTCTGTACCTGAGCACAAGAAAGACTGAGGGAACCCGATCAGTACTCAGGCTGGAAAAGATCATGGAACATTTGAAGAATGCAGGGATTGAACCGATGATTCCTTCATGAGCCGCTATAAGAAGAAGCTAGAAGAACTCCAAGCTAAGGCGCAGGCAGGATTCCTGGAGAGAAAGACATCTTAGTTTTGTTTTTCTTTTTTTTCCTCACAAGATATGTGACAGCATTTGTAATGAAGCAGGTGTGTCCTCTTCAGCTACTGCATTTTAGTAGCTTTGCTTGCTTAAAGAAATGATGAAATCCTAAATTTAAGACTAAATTTCACCCTAAAGATCTAAAAGTTTTTGTCAATTTTTCTTTATTTGATGCAGGAATAGATTATTAAGGGAACTGTAGGACCTGCGGATTGGGTGCTGATCTTGTGTCGGGTTCACAGAGGACTCTGGACACAAGATGACATGGCCTTTGTGTCTCTCTGGATGTTAGCTTGGAAAGACATTTTATTTTCATGCCTCCAAATCATGCATGATCTTTGATGAATCTGCTCATCTTTCCTGGAGGCTAGCGTCGAATGTTCTCTTTCTCTAGGACCTGAGTTGGTCTTTGAGGTGGCATTTGGATATCTTCTGTGTGTTGTCCTGTCAACATGTATGATAGTGTTACATATTTGTTTCTTGCTCCTTCTCTCATAGAGCTGCTGGTCCTCCATTTCTGTCCTATAGAAGCCCTCAGCTACACTTTCTGCACACGTAGTGTGTTCAGTATACCAAGCTCATTGCTTTACAGCAACTCTCCGACCACTGCCCTCATTTTATGTGTCCAGAAATTAAGCCTTGGAGAGCTTACAAATTTTGTTCAGGGTTCACCTTTCCAAAGAAGTAACCACAGAAGTAGGAGGCATGTGGGGCCGAGAAGAAAAACAGCATGACATGGATTGAAATAATTCTGACACAGAGGCTTTTGACTCAGAACTGTATTCACATGGGGATCGGTGATCCTGGACCTGTTTGCAAAGAGGGGTCTGGTTTCTACCATCAAGCCAAAGGGTCCTGAATGTCCTCTGATTTGAACCCTCCTTGGCTCTTTGGGAAGAAACAATCACAGGTGTTTGAATGTTAGAGGGCATTGCTTTGTAGGATTTATTAGAGCCCCTACTTGCCTCCAGGAACACAGTTCTTTTAGTGACCAGATGGTGCCAAGCTGATATGTTCTTTGCTTTTTAAGGTGAGTAATTTGTTCCAAAGATTAAGGGAAAATGTCTGTGCCCACAGATCCACCAGCTCATGATTTGCTTCCCTGGGTAGTACGGGGCAGGCAGTGTTTTGAGCCAAAGACTCAAAGACAATTCTCACTATTTCTAGGGGAAGCAGCGACTGTTTCTGAGCCACGTCTCTGCATTAGGGTTTATGTGGAATCCTCTTCCCAGGCTACCATAAGTATAGGCAGTGAAATACCTTACCGTAAAATAGGGCCCAGGAGCTTGTCTAAATGTACTCTAGCTCTGCTGTCTTTTCAAGTGGTATTACAAGAACAGTTTAATGGTGTTTTGTGTGTTTGTAACAAATGCTGAGGCTTTAATATAAAGGTAAGATGATAATGAAAAAAAATTCCAGAGCTTATAAATGTTACCTACGAGAGAGTTAGTCCAGTATAAACTACTCCAGTAATATCAGAACCAAATACTCTTCCATTTAAAAATTGTAAACTTTTGTTTCTTAAACTCTACATATGAGCAAAATCATATGGTATTTGTCTTTCTCTGATTTTTTTCACATAGCATAGTGTACTCTAGCTCTACCTACCTTAATGCAAATGGCAAGATGTCATTCTTTTTTTATGACTGAATAATATTAATGTATAGATACACACACACACACCACATCTTTTTTATCCATTCATCAATTTTGCTCTTTGCTTTTAGTTTCTGAAATCATATAGAATTGGTATTTACTTGTATGGAATGCAAGGAAAGAATTTAATTTAAATAAATTTAAACAATTGATTCAGCGTTACTTGTTAAATACTTTATATAATAATTTTGTAATGATTGCTGTGTTGTGTAAGTTCTTTACATATATCTTTTTCTATGCTTTCTATTGGTTTCCAATTACATAGTTCTGATCCAGTATCAAACAATTTAAATATTCTTGTTTTAAAAGTATAATTTCTTATATCATGCAAAAAGGATTTAGAGTGTTCTTTTAATATTATCCTGGCCTTTTTTTCTATGAGATGAATATCAAGAGTTGCTCTCAGTGTCTAAAGTAACACAAAAACAAACTTATCTTTTTAAATAGGCTTGTAATAACTTTACAGGTTAATCTGTGGAAAATCATATAATAGTACACTGAGGCCTACAACCAATTTAGCTAAGTCTTGTCTAAGTATTTCAATGGCATTTTATACTTTTCTCATAATTTATTGACTATCTTATTATATTTATTCCTGAGCACCTTATATTTGTTATTATTGAACATAATGTGGGTTTTCTAATTACATTTTACAATTACTGTTGATATATTAAAAAGTGTAATTTAAAATTGGTTTTATATCCAACAAAATTTTGTCCTCTCATTTTAGTTTTCATTATTTACATATATTTTTTACGTGAACAATTAAATGAAAGTAAACAATGAGAGCTTATAATATCCTTTCCAGTTTTTATGAAAACAATTTTTCATCAACTTACTATGCATAAAAAGACCTTAAAGACAGAGTAGAATAAAAGCTGTTAAGATATGCTTCCTTGATATTAAAGAGAATATTACCAGCTTTTAATTAAGCATCATGTTTCCCATTGGTTTTTACTAGGTTCTAAATCATATTATTAAATATGTCTTTTATCTGTTTTTTAGAGACCTTACAATTTTGTATGACTTCACTGCACCTGAGATAGCTACATATTTTTCTCCAATAATTTCTTATTATGGTGAGTTATATTAAAATATTTTCTAACTTTAAATAGCCTTTGAGTACTGGAAAAAATTAAGTTTGCTCACAGTGAATCACTGTTTAAAACTTTACTGAATTTTGGGGGTGCTGGGGTTATGATCTCAGGTTTGTAAGATCAAGCCCAGGTCAGGCTCCTGCTCAGCTGGGGGTTTTGTTTGAGATTTTCTCTCTCCCTCTGTCCCTCTCTCTGCTTCCACTCTTTCTTTTCTTTTCTCTTTCTTTCTTTCTTTCTTTCTTCTTTCTTTCTTTCTTTCTTCTTCTTTTTCTTTCTTTCTTTCTTTCTTTCTTTCTTTCTTTCTTTCTTTCTTTCTTTTTCTTTCTCTCTGTTTCTCTGTCTCTCAAATAAATCTTAAAAAAGCCTTTCTTGAATTTTTTAAAACTTTCAGTTAGGATTTTGAAAATCATTTTTAAAACAATGGTTTAAAATGTTCCAGTGATATACATTCTTTTGCCTAGTGTTCATGTCATGATTATAATTACTCTAAAAAAATAAGTTAGATTGTGTACCTGATTTAAGAAAAAAAAAAGTTGCCTATGATTATAGTTTTGTTTTGAATATTTTGTTATATTAAAGTTTCTTATTACACTTTGACAGAATAGATTTTCCTTAGGAAATTATCCCTTTTATCTGATTTTTTCATGCATTAGTACATTGAATTTATAAAACTATGTATTTTATTCCCTATCATATACCTTTATATAACATTTAGATATATGTATTTTTTAATATTATTGTTACCTATTATTATACTTTTTGCACTTTTTCTTTTTAGTCTAGGTAATACTTGTCTACTTCAATAGGTTTTTCCCAAAGAACTATCATTTAGTTTACTTTGATACAGTATATTTTTTGTTTGGTTGTTGGGTTCTTATTACATTAATTCTTGTTTTTATTTTTTATCATTTCACTCATTGTATTGACTGACATATTAAAGGAACCCAGTTTATTATCTTTTCAGTGAGTGTGTGAGTAAAAGAATCAATGCAACCCAAACCTGCATTATTTTCTTACTTTTTAAAATTGAGTATGGTGAACTATATCTCCTTGGTAATTGAGGGAATACTAATACCTCTGTTCTACTGAGGTATAGAATAGAACAAAATCTATCTTCATGTATTCATGAATTTATCAATTCATCACAGCATAACATATAGAGAAGTTGAATCACTATGTTGTATACTTGAAACTAACGGAATTAGTTGTGTCAACCATATGCAAATTAAAGAAATTAAGAAAGCCTCACTCCAGTGTAAATGATATATAAAAAATATATATGGTACTAGGGATCACTTTATATACAAATTATATACACACACACACTATATCTATCTATCTATATATATATATACTTACATATTTATAAACACTCTGAAAATATTCTCATCTATATGTTTATATACTTTCATATTTCTAAATGTATCTTGATAAAGATACATATAACTATGGATACAGACATGTAGTATAATGCTCACCCAAATACTAACAGTGTTAGGATTTAGAACTATCTTCTAATTTTTTTCAGCTCCTTTGTTTTATTTTTTAAAAGATTTATTTATTTATTTATGATAGACAGAGAGAGAGAGAGAGAGGAAAGAGAGAGAGAGAGAGATTGAGAGGCAGAGACACAGGCAGAGGGAGAAGGCTCCTCGCCGGGAGCCCGACGCGGGACTCGATTCTGGGACTCTAGGATCGCGCCCTGGCCAAAGGCAGGTGCCAAACCGCTGAGCCACCCAGGGATCCCCAAGCTCGTTTTAAATATTTGTATTATAATTATGCCAAAATTCATCTTCTGAAAGTAAAAAGAATCTGTGGTATCTTTAAGGGTACCACTAAGATTATTATTTTAATAATTTGAGGTTTATTTTTGTTATGTTTTATTAGGGCAGGAATTATCCCTATTTACCATCGCATTTCTGTTAGTAAGTAAAGTGCCTGGCAATCAAGATGTGATTAATGATGATGTACTGAATAAATGAATGAGTATATAGAAAGAAGATGCTTCAAATTAGAATATAGATTTCTCACTCCTACCCTACTTTACTATGTTTGAGGAAGGCTCATTCTGTTACTAATGGTAAAAATTAATTTGCTTTTATCTAATAGATTTTTAATCTATTTTTTCTTTACCAATGAATATAATCCTCAGATTTTGATTCTCTTGGAGTATTTTCGGATTCATCTTCAAACTCCCCGTTGGAATATGGAAGAAACTAGGGCCAACCAACAATCTATCTGAAAATAGGAGAAGCCACCCACCTGGGGTCAATAACCCACTCTATTTCATGAAGCCATTCTTATTTCAACACTGAAGTGCTTTGGATAGGTGAAAATGACAATGCTGATTGGTTCAGGTACCAAGGTCACTACTTTACAATTATATCCACTCAGAGAAGTCAGTAATGCATCCTGTTGAGGAGACGTAAGGCTCCAGCTTGCTCATGATCCCTCTGAGTGAAGTGATTGATAATCTATGCATCTCTGCCTCCAGAAGAACTCAACCTATCAGAGCCAACTATGCTTCTTTAGATAGCTTAAAAAAGTGAAGATCAAAAAATTGGATATAATCAGAATCAATTACTCATTTTTTCTAAATTAATTTGAACTTCTAGATAATAGAACAGTCATTCCTGAGAGATTTGTTTTGAACCTGTGATATACTTTTTCAAAACAGCCTACCTTTATTCTTGAGATATATAAACCCAATATTGGTTAATTTTATTACTTTTGATTATAAGTCAGTGTGGTAAGTTTTAGTCTATTCAATTGCTATCAGTTCACTCATTAATGATGTAGATACCTTTAATATTGAACAAAGGGGACACACACTCTCATGCACAGACATCCACATGCACACACACCTACAAAGAAAAGTCCACAAGTATTTAACTGATTAAAAAGTAACAAAAGACTTGACGATGTTAGTTGACCCAAGTGCCCAGTCTGACATGAAAGAGCTGAGCTGAGACAGCATCCAAAACATTTTCAGTTCATTATCAATTCCAAATAATGGGATGAAACATTTATCTCCCAGACTTGAACGCAGTTGAATCTGTAAAAGGGTTCACAACTGAGAATGGAGTAAGTTTCTGGAAGAAGTCGGATTTTAATGCAGAAGAAGAGGGGGGCCAGAAAGGAATCAGCCAATGAGGTGAGTGCTAAACCCTGCAGCAGTTTAGATGGCTTTTGATAGTTACCTTTCTCTGACTGGCACATAAAACCATATTGTATATAGCACATGGCTTCACCAATCATCCTCCTATCCCTTTCCATGCACTTGCCCTGCCTCACAGACTGCTCGAACCAGTTTTAGAATGCCCATCTCCAAGCGAGGTTAGCTACCTTCCCATAGTGTACTTCTGAACCCATTGCCTTTTCCTTTAGACTCCATATATGACCCTGGACTCCTATTACTTTGATTTTGAATACATTTTGTCTCTGCTTACACATCAACTTAATCTTACAGGCTCCTCCTCACTAGAGGAGGCCTAAGATGCAGCAAATGAGGTTGGGTTTCAGACAATCAGGTAGTTTGTACATGGAGCTCATCCTGTAAGCTTGGGTGCCAGAAAAAATTAGTTCAGCTTCAACACTAAGCATAATTTAGCCAAAAATTTTAAAGCATTTTATAATGGTGGAAATTTTTTTAAAATGATAAAGCACATCCAACATAGTTGAAGTAGACTGTGAGCTTCTCAAGGTCAGAAATTCTCTTACCATTTATCACAATGCTGAATACACTGCAGGAGGTCAATGACAGCCAGATGAGAAAAACAAAGAATGAGGAAAAGCCAAACACATCTTACTTCCTAAATAAATTAATTCATCTAGATACTATATAGATGAAATGGTTCATCAAATTTTATACAACTTTTAAGAATTCCACTATTCCCAAAGTCTCTTATATTATTTTCCCTTAGGTTCATGGAGCAGCACTAGAAAACCATTGAAATTATTTTTAAAATGTAATTCCAAGTTCCTAATACTCCAGATTCTTCCAAGGTTGAAAATAAAAATAAAACTTTATTTTTATTTTTATGAAAATGTATCAAACCAACATTTTTACCAGAGGGCTAATTTTTCTTACTTAAGCTTCTCTTTCTCTTAAGGAATTGTAAATGCCAAAGCTTTCCAGATCTATTTCAAACCAGTCCCTGATTCCACCATAATATTACCCCATCGATTTGACTTTCGCTTACATTTTTTGCATAGTTTTTTCCCTTATTTGACATTTCAGCAACAGTAATCTTGAAAGAAAACAAAAATAAGAAAACCTTTTTCTCTATTTTTGAATACCATGGTAACTGCTCTTCTTTATTGTGGCATTTAATTAATTGTGTCTGTTCAAGTAAACCCATTTCCTTAAAACTTTATCTTCTAGTTTGTTTTCCAGCCTGACAATTGACAGGTAATAAAATGTTTAGGTCAGCACTTTTCTACAAACTCACAAAAAGTCAAGAGACTCAGTGTCAAGCTCTCTCAGACTTTTTTAATCACTATGAGTGGAAAGGATGACAAATTTTGATTAAGACCAGCTAAACCAATCAATAAAGACCTTGAACTTGCATACGTTACTACTGGCTGTTCACAATAATGGTGATAGCCTAAAAGTGAACTTTCAAACCATTAACACAAACCAGAACAACAGATAACTTGACAAAATAATTTTTCCCCTAAACTATGTTTCAAGTTTGCATACCTACGTCAGTATTCTAGATATCTAAATTATTGTCATTCTCTTTGGCTGTTGCCCCTGCTTTTTTTTTTTTTTTAATATTTTCTCCAGCTTATCATTTAGATGACTTCATTCCCAAAACTCCATTAAAATCACAAATCAGGAAAATCACAGAAAGGTCAGTGACAGGGTCCTGTTGCTACCCACCATTTTTGCAGATCCCAATTTTGATATAGTAGTTGAAGTTCAAAAGGCAAAGAAGGTCAAGGTGAAGGTGTACTACTTCAAAATCCTCAAGATCCATTGGATATAGAACTTAAACAAACAAGAAATTACTTTAATTGATTAAATGTAGATTGAATTAGGAGGAAAAAATGACAGGCACTGCTAAGGTTATATCCCCCACACATTGTTTAACACAGCATGACTGATTCAATCTGCTGAGCCCCAAGGAAGGCCAAAGATGTCACTCAGGGACTCACACAATGCAGGATCCTTAGAAGAGCAAAATCGAAAAGTTGCACTTTATCCACTCACAGCCTGGAGCCACTGTTCTCATTCGGTCTTCTGTTAGCAGAACAATGAGCTACAGCAGGCATTGGGCTGTTCCGCATAATAATTATAGGTATCCCACAGGCAAAGCTGTTGTTGCTTTTAAGACTTGACAGAATGTGTCTTGTAGGCATGACCTAGCAGATGGGGACTTTTTTCTTTCATCTTTCCCCAAAGCCACCTAGGTGAAATATATAAAGCATCTTGATAAGGGATATATTTTCTCCTATAGGGGTAGTTTGATTACTATAAGCTGCTCTTCTTGTTCATTCACCTGAAAAATAATTGCCACTCTGTGGTGGAAGAAGTCAAGTATAGCCACAGAGGCAGGGATAGACCTTTTGCTCCATCCTGCTAATTTGTGTCACCTAGTGCACTGGCTTATGTATTGATGGTAGAAAAAAAAAATGAAGCAGAAAATTAAGTCTGAAAGGATTTTTTGTCCTGCTGTCACTTTGTACAACATTTAGTTCAGTTGACATGACACTGTGCCTTTTGTTACATAAAACTGTCACATTGTCCCCTTCTGGTTAGCTGCAGTTGCTGCCCAAATCAATAATATCTGTCAAAACTGTCAACTAACGAAAGGATCCTATGATATGTTGGCTGCAGTGAGTGATATTTTTGACTATCTCTTTAAATATTACCAAATTCAGTTCAAACACATATTACAAATGAAGGGAATGACATAAGCTTTGTAAATGATGCAACACGTGAAAATGAGGGCATCACTTATGTACATTAGATATATATTATTTGGTGCACTTGTAATTTTAAAGGAACTTTTTAAAAGTCAATTTTGGATGGATCACTTTTATATAATGAAAACTTTAACTTCCAAGTGAAGAGGTAACTCAAAAATGCTGAGCTTCTATTCATTTTCCCCTCTACATAATGATTACATTTGTTATCAGAGATAATTTATTCTAGATTTAGTTACACATGGAAGAATTGTAGGTATGATTAGATCATGAGAAGAAGTTGTAACTCTTTTTCTATCCATGATGCTTGGGGGTTGCCCTCTCCATTACTTGTAGGCAGGAAATGCATCAGACAGCTATAGCTGGAGCCAATGGTCTTAAACATTCCTGATCAGTCCCTCTAGTTGGAAACTATTGAAGAAAGCTCAAAAGTGACTTTAGGTGCTTCAGGTGAACTAAAACATTGTATTTTGTAGTTTAGTTAAACATCTTATTACATTTTGCTCCACTCAAGCATAACATCTTTAGGTCTTCATGGTTTTAATCTCTAACCAAGCTACATATAGGGATCATGCTACTCAGAGTTCCCTGAACCACCTATTCCATACTTTTTAAAAATTCATGTTTTAGCATTTGAGTTTCACATGCTCTTAGTGAAACCTCTCTCCTAAACCCTCTAACTACCCCACATTTTCCAAATTGTCAGAAATCATCAGAATTAATTTCTCTCTTTTGTACCTGATGTGACTTGGGGTATTTAGGTTCATGATACCTATATAGGTTTACCTTGAATCCCCAATATCATGGCCTATGGAAATCTAAAGATCTGCCTCCGTGCAGAGTGCCATGAATTCCCATACATGCTACCTCTGCTTGGTCCTGAGTTGACTCAAATGTAAAGCTCAACACCTCTGAGTTCTTCAAAGAATTATCAACATAGTTTTTAAGGTACTGAGTAGACTTTATCAGATATATTGTGGATTAAAGATGATGAGTTTACATAATAAACATTTTCCAATGTCCTTTCACAAACATTCTCTCATATTAAATCAGTGCCATATGGGATTCCTGGGTGGCTCAGTGGTTTAGTTATACCTTCAGCCCAGGGCGTGATCCTGGGGTCCTGGGATCAAGTCCCACATCGGGCTCCCTGCATGAGAACCTGTGTCTGTGTATCTGCATTTCTCTCTCTCTCTCTCTCTCTCTCTGTCTCTCTCTCTCTCTGTGTGTGTGTGTCTCTCATGAATGAATAAATAAATTAAAAAAAAAAATCAGTGCCATAGATTTCTTCACATAAAGCTAACAAGAATGCATTTTGAAAAGGTATTATTTAGTCCTTAGTAGGTCTAAACTGTGCCATTCTCTCTGAATTTAATAAAAATTGCTTAAAGTTTAAAAACAGATCTGGTATAAGGCTGACTGCTATCCTTCATATATGAATGTCATCACTGGGCTTAGACAGAACATGTAGCTCTCAGTGATGCACTAAATCAATACCTGTTCTGTAAAATTCTGCAAGTATTCGTAAAAGCTAACCTAAATAAACAAACAAAAATAACAAAACAAACAAAAACACAAAGATCTCAGATACAAGAATAAATAGTCACATTTACCAAAAGTATTTCAAAAAAGTTAATCTTTACAATATCGATATGGCTTAGCACAGAGAAAGTGCAGTCATTTACACTGATTAAAACAATAATATATAGGGACACCTGGGTGGCTCAGTGGTTGAGTGTCTGCCTTCGGCTCAGGGCGTGCTCAGGGCGTGATCCTGGAGTCCCAGGAATGAGTCCCACATAGGACTTCCTGCTTCTCCCTCTGCCTGTGTCCCTGCCTCTCTCTCTGTGTGTCTCATGAATAAATAAATAAAATCTTAAATATATATATGATAAAATTAAAGATTTACTTAATTTATTAATTTATTATAAAATAATATTCTGACAAAATCCCTAAACTTTTTTAATTTATGAAATTATTAATATTCTAACCCATCTAAATTTGTTTCCACAGGAATATTCAATGGTAAAACTCTTAGCATGAATTTAGAATTTAGGGATCTGTAAATTGACCTACAGGATGCTGGGTTATGATTAAAGCTCTATTTTATGACTGATTGAAGACATTTCTGGATAATAACATCATAAAAGTAGAGCTAAAGTTGGACTCAGGTCAATGGCTCACCATCTAAGAAGTTATGTGGTTTAGAGATTAGAACCATATCTGTTGCTGATTTCTCTCTGCCCAATTTTACTGAAATTTTGTCTAAGTCTTGCAAAAAAGTAGCATAAAACTACTTACTGAAACTAAGAATTACTCAGTACATAAACAAAGCAGGGATAACATAAATGTCACCAGCTATAGCAGAGTTTGAACAAAATGATACCAAAAACAGAACATATCTGAATTTTTTGGAAATAGATAAAGCAGAGTTTAGAGGGAGATTTGTAGTGTTGGTTTTTTAAAGATTAATACTGACCAAGCGACAAAACAAGTGAAGGATGGCACATTTATCAGTTATTAAAGTGAAGACACCACTGCAGATCCAAAAGACATTAAAAGAAATTAAGAAAATATTACAATCCACTTTATGCCAGCACATTCAACAATTTCACGAAAAAGATAAATTCCTTAAAAACACAAATTATCAAAACTGACTCAAAAAGAAATTGAAGATATATATGAACAGCACTACATCCATTAAGTAAATTAAATTTGTAACTAAAAGCTTTCAGCAAAGAAAATTAAAGACCCGAATAGCTTCGCTGGTGAATTCTATGAAACATTTATTATAGAAATAATACACAAATTATACATAAATGCCCTTTTTAAAAAATGGGAACATTTCTCAAATATTTTTTGAGCTAGAATTATCCCAACACCAAAAACAAAAATACAATGAGAAAAAATAAATTGCAGACCAGTATCCTTACATGAATTAAAATAATATATATTTTTTATAAGAAATATATATAGACAGATACTCCATAACCAAGTGGGATATATCCTAGCAATGTTACATTGATATTCAAAAGCAACCATATCATTCAATGGATTAACAGAATATGGGGGAAAATCATGTGATCATATTTATAGATATAGTAAAATCACTTGAAAAGACTTGACATCCATTTATAAAATTTTCAAGCCAATGGAAATAGAACTCCATGAACCTGATAGAGAAATTTATTAAAAGGTACAAGAGCATATTTTACATCAAAACAGAGAATATTCTGTCATAATATTGGGAACGAGGCAAAGATTTTTACTCTCCCCACTTTTTTTTTTCTTTAAAGATTGCATTTATTTATTCATGAGAGACAGAGAAAGGCAGAGACATAGGCAAAGGGAGAAGCAGGCTTCCTGCAGGGAGCCAGATGTGGGACTCAGTTCCAGGGCTCAAGATCACGCCTTGAGCCAAAGGCAGATGCTCAACCATTAAGACACTCAGGTGTTCCAACTCTTCCCCACTTCCATTCAAGCTTTTATCAAAGGTCCAACCAGTCTAAAAAGGCAAGAAGGAGAAACAAAAGGCATACAAATTTGAAAGAAAGAAGCAAAGTTGAATTCACAGGTGACATGATTGTGTATTTGGAAAATCCTAAATCATCTAATAAAATGATCTACAAGAACTAATAACTGGATACCTTCCTTTATCTGGGAGAAAATGGGTATGTTTTTGTTTGTTTGCCATGCAGTTGATATATGTTTTGTGGGAACATATTTGTTGTTTCTATTTTTTCTTGACATTAAAAAAAGAAAAAAAAAAGTGTTGTTGATGTTGACAATGAAAGGAGATACTTTGAGTACTACTCATCATTTGTATCTACCCTAACATTTGGAACACCTTTCAACATTAGAAAAATGTCTTTGTATAGCAAATATCTCATTATTTATGTATGGCAAAAAATCAATATATTTATGACCTTCCTTGTCATTTGATACAGGTTTTATCTACCAGATAAATCAAAACAAAACTTTTATACAAAACAATTAAGCAATGAAGTGGAGAATAGCTATCCGTCTTGTTGACACTGGTGACAGCAGATACTGGATATGTCTATGGGTAAAGACGGTGGTGTAAGCTTCCAGATGCTACTAAAAGCAGAATAGTTTTGGTTCTGGAGACAGTGCCAGATTCTGGTCCCATCAAATGCTATATGGTTTTATGACTAATTGGAAAGTCATCTGAATTAACAGATAAAGTCTAAAATATGATGAAAGTTACCCCAAAATCTTAATAGAATCCTTCCTTGGCTTCAATTTGCTTAGAGAGGATTCAGTGGTAGAAATTTGAAAATCCTGATGGATATGATAAGATCCTCTGCCAAAATCCCTTAAATAAAGCAAGTTCGTGGCTCTTAGTCATTGACTTTTTATTTACCTCAACCATGCGTCTTGCTGGGCAGTCTTTAATCCCATCCCAAGAGCCACACTTCTCTGGGGCCACCAGATTTCTTTTTACTCTGCAAACTAACATTACAGGCATGAAAATTCAAAAATGAGACTTTGTTATTTTTCTTCCTTCCTTTTGTTGTACTCCCCTGCCAAGAAGGAGTAAGTACATAACCCTTTGCTACTACCCAATCGATGAGCACAGAGCTAATGTAAACAAATTGGAAGGAGAAAAATACAATGGTTTAAATATCAAAATGTTACCTTATTTGCATATTTTACATTTACTGCATGTAAGCAAAATCATAACCTTTTTCCCCCAGCATCCATAAAATACAAATATTTCTTTAAAAGTACATCCCAAAACTAATAACAAATTAAAAAGAAATAAATCACATAGACCATATTTTCTACCTACAAGCAAAATAATACAGAAAATTAATTTTTCTAAGTCTCAATTGCTTAGTAATTTAGAAACATTAAATAACGCTTGGATCACAGCCAAAAATAAACTGATTACAGACTCTTAAAAAATCACTAACAATGAGACTCTAAGTTTCTAAACTGTAGCCAAAACGATATCCATTATAATAGAAAATCTCTCCCATTTGGGTGAGCATTCCAAATCTCAGTGGGACTTCAATTTTTTCTGCAAGCTTTTAATCACTTGCTTTATTCTTTAAAGGATATTAATCTTCATCTATATTTGTAGAAATTCTAATTCCAAATTGCCTCCTGTATTTATGAAGGACTGAAATTAGGATATAAGCTGGCTTTTCTGCATTATTGTATCAGAATTGGCCATGAGTATGCTGTCATTCTGCTGCTCCCAACTACAATTAGATTATATTGAAAGGCAAATTCCCATAATCCTGAATTTCCCTAAAGTAATCAAATTCTATAGTTTTATCAGATACATGAACAATCTCTCAATAGCTTCCTCGTGTTTTTAGTTTTTCTCCTGGAGAACACTTTTCTTCATATTTTATCAAGACACAGACCATAGGAGCCCTGACAAATCATGTCTCTGGGGTTTTATGATAGCTCCTGAGTAGGTTTTGTGAACAAACAACTTCTGTTCAAACATGTATGTTTTCTAACCTTTTACACTCCTTGAATATTCCCTACCCATCAGAAACTAAGTAGGTTTTCTGTAAAATTGTTTCAGACACTGACCCAAGTTAATGGCAGGCCTTCAAAGGTCCTTTCTGCCAATAGTCATCCTATATCAAATGCCAACTTGAAGTTCTCCAGCTATTTCTCTCTGCCTCAATCAAGATGTGTTCTTGGCCATTTCAGCTTAATTCTTCATGAAGATGTTATCAATTCTGGGACCCAGACTTAATGACCTTCTCTTTTCTACTACTGCCTACTATAGAGAAGACCAATTTGATTTTTGGAAACAGGAAATGTGGCTTCCTTATAATATGTGACCTCATAGAACAGGCAGCAGGGGATGCTGCATGGCCAGTTTCAAGGAGTACAGTTCCAGTTTTAGGTGTCATTCTATCAGAAATTTTACCTCTCCTGCCAGAATCTTGGAAACCAGTATCCTGTGTAGGTGATATTATGAGAGACACTAGAAAAGCAAATGAATTCATGTGCAACTTGAGCGTTGAGCACAGCCTCCAGGTTTCTACCCCCCATCTGTCATCAGAAAGCATGACAAAAACAATGTTACATAAATTCTACATCGCGAATAGGAGAGAGAGCATTGTTGTATTAATTCTAAAGTATTTAGGGCAGCCCAGGTGGCTCAGCGGTTTAGGGCTGCCTTCAGCCCAGGGCGTGATCCTGGAGACCCGGGATTGAGTCCCATGTCAGGCTCCCTGCATGGAGCCTGCTTCTCCCTCTGCCTGTGTCTCTGTCTCTGTCTCTCTCTCTCTCTCTCTCTCTCTGTGTCTCTCATAAATAAATAAAATCTTTTAAAAAATTCAAAAGTATTTAAATAAAAAGAAATGCTGACTATCATAATGATGCCCAGTCTAAACAGAAATATAGAACAGTAGAGAATTTAAAATGGGAAACTGACAAATATGTGAACTAGAATTGAAAGCTACTTTTATATTAATGTAATTTTGAGAATATTATTACACTATTATTACTATATTAATAAAGTAAAATAAAGTCAATTCATGTTACCTTCAAACTACTATTTAGTTTTTAAAATATAAAATATGTGCACTGTTAAAAAGTCCCTCATTATTGATAGTAATTATTTTTTGTAGGCTGTCTTAATTATACTTATCATTACTGATACTTTTCTTGTTTTCATACAAATGTTATTTACCTTTTCTATATCTGATGTGTTTTTTTATGGATAAAAAAACTTAAGAGGATTGAGTGGATAATAATCTGTCCCATGTTTCTAGAAGCTAAAAATCTCTTTCTGCATTTATAGATATAAGCTGCCCATGTATAGTCTAACTACTTAACATTTTATTACTTGACATATTTGTTTACCAATTGGTGTTTCATGTATAATTTCTCCATGTAATCAATTGTTCTTGGTTCTCAGATTTGTGAAAATACACCATATTTCTGTTTCTGCATATTGAGCTAGGATTCCTTCTGACCACATTGCTTTACATTAACCAGTTATAACGTTCCCATAGTAATTCATTGTCATCTGTCAGTTTACTCACGACGAAGAGTCAATATTCTTAGAATATACTTCCTGTATTGCTTTAATTACATATGACATTTTTTGTTATTATATATTTGGCCAGGCATTTTGAAGAAAATTGCTTAAAAATGCACATTTTGTGATTTTGCCTACTTCTTGAAGTTTTATAGGTTTGCTTTTTATATATTTTTTTATATATACAACTGTTTGGCTGGCATAAAAGTATAAGTATATATACATTTATGCAAATATATATATATATATATATATATATATATATATATATATATATATATATATAACCGGTCTGGAATTAGGCCACCTGCAACTAAATCAAGTCTAATCAAGTCTGTACTACTTTCTAGCTATGTGATTGGGTAAGTCAACTAAATGCTTTGTGATTCAGTTTCTTCATCTGAAAAAATGTGAATGAAGGTAATAACAGTCTTTACTTCATAGCTTTGTTATGAATCCTGGAAGAGTTAATACTTAGAACATTATCACAACTTCTGAGCACACATGTAATGCTTGCCATGTTAGTATGGGTTCTCTCACTTTTAGGGCTTTGCACCTACAGTTCTATTTTTGACATCAATACCACTGGCTTTATCTTTATATGTAATTGAGTATGGATGCCTATATTCACTATTATTTTTCTTCTGAAATTCACATACATCTGTCCACTATGTTGAAGTAGCCAATGATTCTGTGAAAAGTTTGAAGTTAATGTGATCCTTATTACTTTGTAAAAAATCTAGTTCTCTGGAGAAACTTTTAGTTTTTGTTTTTATCATGGTTTCCAGAAATTTCATTTTGGAATGTCGAGGTGTGTAAGTATTGGTTACTTTTGTCCCTCACTTTTAGATGCTTTCCATTACACTAACCCTATAATATCACTCTGTGATTGTTTTCAGATAAAAGAGATTTTGCACCTGTAACTAAGGTTATTAATCATTTGATCTTAAGATAGGGAGATTATTTGGGCAGGTGGAAAGCCTCAACTGGTAACAGAAGTGGAAGTTGAAGATTTGAAGCACAAAAGGGATTGACTTATTTCTATTGTTGATGTAGAGGTGACTTATAAGGCAAGGACCCGAAGTGACCCTTAGGAGTAAGAATAGTCTACAGCCAAGAGTGGATCTCAATCTTACAGCCACAATAAGCTGAATTCTACCAACAACTTAAGTGAGCTTGGAAGCAGATTCTTCTCGAAGCCTGTGAATGAGAGCCCAGCTAAGGCTGGCAGTTTGATTTTGGTATAATGACCAAAGCAGAGAATCCAGTCAATCTCAAATGGACTTCTCATCTGCAAAACTGTGAGTTAATAAATGAGTATTATTTTAATTAATACATTTACAGCATTTTTTACATCGCAATAGGAAAAAATAATAATTGCACAATGCATCCTCTTGGTGGATATATTGGATATCTCTCACACCCTGTTCTCTCTGTCTATGCTTAGTTCCAACACTGCTGTAGCAATTAGCTTTGCATTGCTGTCTCAAATGAGCTTTGTATCTCTCCTTTTCAGAATCAGCCCTACACTGAGGCTGTGGTGTGGGATGCCCATGGGAATGGACTTGGTAGGCATTTATGTGCACGTTGGAGATAAAAAAGACTAATAGAGCACCTTTGACCATTGGGGCAGGAGACAGAATAAAATGCCTTCCAACCTTTATTCTCTAGTGAATAAATCTATGACATATTCTATATGGCTTCTTAAAAGGTCCTCAAAGGGTCAAGTTGCCCACACTTGGGACCATTCAAGAATTTACCCTTTTGTTGATTGACCGGCCCTGGTCTCTGGGATCATCAACCAATATAAACAACCTTTAGGAACCCTCTAGTTTTAGATTGAGTTCAGCTGAGGCAGGAGAGGATGGGCAACCTCTTTTCCTACATGTGTTTTAGGAACACTTCTGAGCCAGTTTTAGGTTCTAGTTTCCTTCTTCTGGAACTAAAGAGTGAATTTATTTTATTATTTTAACTGAAATTATGGAACTACCATTACTTTATCTTTTTCAATTATTTCTTAGAATTTGAGCTGGGAAGATAGGCTGCCAAATGTCTGCCAACACAGATTCTTCCTGCCTATATGACATAGCCAAAGTAAATTAAATCACAAATTTCCTGATAGTTTTCCTTTTTACTATTTTAATACACGAAATATTCCTGAATAGATACTTTTATTTAAATGAATCATTTTTTGTTGCACCCATGTATATGTGCAAGTATAGACAATACCATATTCTCAATTGCTGTCTGATCAAACTGAGCTAGAAGACTTTACATGGTATTTTTTTAAGATTTTATTTATTTATTATGAGAGACCCAGAAAGAGAGAGGCAGAGACACAGGCAGAGGGAGAAGCAGGCTCCATGAAGGGAGCCTGATGTGGGACTTGATCCCGGGTCTCCAGGATCATACCCTGGGCCAAAAGCAGACGCTCAACCAATGAGCCACCCAGGTGTCCTTACGTGATATTTTTAAAAGATGGTCTTTTATATTCGTTCTTAATATGTTTTACATAAGTATCTAAAGAATAAGAGAAAAATAGTACTTACGTCTACCATTGTAACGTCTCTATTTTTATCATCCTATCTGGCCAGTACCTGGTAAGGGTACAATGGTATACCCAAATTTATGGCAGATAGTGGCAGTTATGTACAAAGCTGGCATATTCCTGGGCCTCTTCCCAGATCCCAAAGGAGAACTCTGCTTAGTCCAAATCAATCATGACATTTCCATTCGTCTTTCCAGGTACAGAATTTGGTATTTGACCCAAGTTTTACAAATTGGAATTAAAGAGACATCAATTGCAGGACTTCTCGAAAAATTCACCTTCCCTGCACATGTGAGCAGAAGTAAAGGATTCTATTTTATACTCTTTCAACTATTTCTTCAAGAAATGTTCTATTTAATTAGTACACTTACTTTTTTAGAGTGGATTTTGGTTTATAGAAAAAATGAGTGGAAAAATTGAGTACAGAGAGTTCCCTCATGATTTACTTTAAAGTTTAGTTTTTGTATTATAAATTCTTTGCGTTTTGACAAATGCATGGCATATAGCCACCAATATAGTATCATGCAAAACAGCTTCATCGTCTTAAAAATCCTGTATTCCTCCTACGCATATCTCTTACTTGTTCCCCCAAGACCCTGGCAACTATTGATCTTTTTAGAGTCTCCATATAGTTTTTCCTTTTCGAGAATGTCATATAGTTGGAATCATACTCTGTGTAGTCTTTTCAGACTTAGCAATATGAATTTAAGGTTCTTCCATGTATTTCTATGGCTTGATGACTCATCTCTTTTTAGCACTGACAACATTCTATTCTCTTTGCTTACTACTGTTTATCTGTCCACTCAGTAATACAGGACCTCTTGGTAGCTTCTGAGTTTGGGCAGTTATAATAAAGTTAGCAAACATCTGTGTGCAGGTACTTCTATGGACATTATTTTCAATATATTTGGGTAAATACAGGAGTGTGATTGCTGGATCATATGATCAGGGTATATTTACCTTTTAAAAAAATTTATTCATGAGAGAGATACAGAGAGAGGCAGAGACACAGGAAGAGGGAGGAGCAGGCCGTGCAGGGAGCTTGACATGGGACTCAATCCTGGGACTCCAGGATCATGCCCTGGGCCGAAGGCAGGCGTTAAATCTGAGCCAGGCACCCCAATATATTTACTTTTTTAAAGACTCCCAAATTGTCTTCTAAACCATTTATTCATTCCCATCAGAAATGAATGAAAAATTCCTGTTACTTCACATCCTCACCAGCATTTGATGTTATCCATGTTTGGGATTTCAGCCATTCTGACAGGTATAGTGGTATCTCATTTAATTTACTGTGAAGTACTGACATCTGTTGTTGAGCATCTTTTCACATACTTATTTTCTATTTGTATATCTTCTTTGGTAGTATATGTTCAGATTTTTTAACCTAATTTTTAATTAGGTTGTTTGCTTTTTCATTATTGAGTTATATATTTTGGGTACCAATCCTTTATCAAATTTATCAGAGTTTTATCCTGATAGTAACTTGTCTCTTCTTTTATTCAACAATGCCTTTTGAAGAGCATAAGTTCTAATTTTATTAAAGTCCAACTAATCAAAATCCAACTTTTTCTTTCACAGATCAGGTTTTTAAGGTTGTATATAAACATTAATTGCCAAACTCAAGGTCACTTAATTGTTCTCCTACGATATCTTCTAGTTTTATACTTTTGTATTTCACATTTAGGTGTATATGTTTTGTGTTAAGTTTTGTGAAAGGTATAGGGTCTGTGTCTAGATTCATTTTTTTGCATGTGATATTCAGTTTTGGCAACACTATTTGTGGAAAAGGCTATCCTTTCTCTTTGATTTGTTTTTGTTCTTTTTTCAAAGTCCAATTGCCCATATTTGCTTGAGTCTATGTCTGGGCTATCTGTTATGTTCATTAAACTTACTTATCTATTCATTTACCAATACTATGCTGTCTTAATTACTATAGATCTACAGAAAACCTTAAAGTTGAGTAGAGTCAGTCATTCAACTTTGTTCCTCTCTCTTAATTCTGTGTTGGCTCTTCTGGGTCTTTTGTTTTCCCATACATACTTTTTGTTGTTTTGTTTTGCTTAAAGATTTTATTTATTTATTCGAGAGAGACACAGAGAGAGGCATAGACATAGGCAGAGGGAGAAGCAGACTCCTTTCAAGAAGCCTGATACAGGACTTGATCCCAGGACCCTGGGATTGCATCCTTTTTTTTTTTTTTTTTTTTTTTTGGGATTGCATCCTGAGCCAAAAGTAGGCACTCAACCACTGAGCCACCCAGGCATCCCTTGTTTTGTTTTAATTTAAATCCAATAAGCCAATGTATAGTGTATCCTTAGTTTCACATATAGAGTTCAATAATTCATCAGATGCATATAACACCCAGTGCTCATCACATCATTGTCCTCTTTAATACCCATAACCCAATTACCTCATCCCCCCACCTACATCTCCTCCAACAACCCTCAGCCATACATTTCTAGAATCAGTTTGTGGGTGGGTGCTAGAATTTTGATTGAGATTATGGTTGAATCTATAGATCAAGCCCAGAAGAACTGATAACAGTATTGAGTTTTTCTATTCATGAACATGGACTATCTCTCCATTGATTTAGATGATTGTTTTTAAACTAGGCTTTTGATACTCTTGCAGCCCTTTGTGGGCAAGCATGAATTTGTGCAAAGTGCAAGAAACTGTGACTTCTGGTTCCGTGACTTGGAATATACATGGAAATATTATTTTGATTTAGTTCTTACATGTGTCAGTGATATAACAGTGTCAGAGCTGATCGTACCAACCCTTTCCACTGTACCCTCTAGTTCCGAGACCATACTGCTTCTGCATTCTTCATTAACTGCCCTTTGTGATTTATTAGGTCATAGCTCTTGTTAAAATTCTTCACATTCATAGTTTTCCTTACAGTCTGATGGGTTCACTCACTCTTCACATTAGCTGGCTATGCTGCAGTGAATAAAAGGAGGGGAGTGAAGGAGTGTGAAAGGGAAACCTTGACGCTGAAAGATCTCTAGCACCTGTGTGTGGTTTATTTACACTCTGAATCTCCTTCAGCAAGCTTAGTAATGTCCAGTCTCCTAATCCCTGAGTATGTAAAATAAAACAGAAGTTATATGAAGATT
Source organism: Canis lupus baileyi (assembly GCF_048164855.1). NCBI lineage: Eukaryota > Metazoa > Chordata > Mammalia > Carnivora > Canidae > Canis > Canis lupus. The sequence goes on from NC_132841.1 coordinate 63,828,317, forward strand.
GAGAATCATTTCACTCTTATACAAGCATACAGTTTCTTTCTCAAATCAGTGATAAGTAACTTTAAAAAGGCAATTCCCATAGCATTTTTATTAGTTGGATAAGAATTCTATTTTATGCCTGTGAATGATGTGATTTATTGCAAAACATTTCTAAGACATTATTATATTTACAAAGACAGTGGGTCATATATAAATTGTTTCCCTTGATATCAGCAATCATGTTTGAAATTCACTAAAAACCGTCCCAGTTTGAGATTTTACTTAGGATTTAGATTATAAATCTTCTGGAGAACAATGCATATGTATCCACGTAAATAGCTGGATCTTCTGTGTTTACTCCATGTGCTGCAGAAAAATAAGAACTCTGACAAACTATAGAAAGACATATTGAAACACCTAGGTGGCTCAGTGGCTGAGTGTATCTGCCTTTGGCTCAGGTCTCAATCCCTGGGCTCCTGGGATGGAGTCTTGCATTAGGCTCCCCACAGGAAGCCTGCTTCTCCCTTTGCCTGTGTCTCTGCCTCTCTCTGTGTGTCTTTCATGAATAAATAAATAAACCTTTTAAAAAAAGGAAAGACATATCAATTTTAATATCTAGCTTCATTTCCCTACTGAGCCAGTCAATTTATCCTGGTTATCAACTCTTAACAAGACCAGCCCAACAGAATTTTGCTTAATAATCCTTGCCTGAAACCATCCTATGACCTCATCCTCCACGACAATACTTCCTAAAAGTGCTAAGAACATTCAATGTGAATAAATTAATTTGGTCAGTGGCAGATTTCTAATGAACTTAATTTCATGGTCACACAGATTCTCATGGTCTTTGAGGGGAATTTGATAATTATAAATATGCCATTGTGTGGTTTTTTAAACACTGCTCCAATTATTATGACTTTACAGTGCCTAAGAGTTTTAGAAATATTTCCTCTTCAATGAATGTGGTGTGAATTTTTATATTTTGCAGCTACCTACATGTTATTAATCAGTACAATTAATTGATCAATTCCCCTACCATATTTATCTATTCTGAATCCAATATCATGTGTTTATAATTGAAACTTTATAATTTAGTTTGATAACTGTTAACTGTTCTTCTTACTAAAAAAAATAGCCTCATCATTTTTCCCTTTAATTCTTCTACAAACAGCTTGTTTAATTATAAGCAAAATTTCTACTATGATTTCCATTTAGGTTGTACTAAATTTTAGATAATTTGGGATAAATAATTTAATAATGGTGAATCTTTCTTCTAGAAACCACATTATTTTATATTTATTCAATTCTATTTATATATTTAGAGATAGCCATAGGAGGAAGAAAGCTGTCAATATAATCTCTTTCAGGATTGAGTAAAGCAAAGAGAATCAGGAAAAAAAATAGAGTACATAATATGTCTTTTTCTAAATAAATGATGGTTTTTTTTGTTGAGTCCATTTTGTTATCTGTCATCTATCTATCATCTATCTATCTATCTATCTATCTATCTATATTGAGAGAGAGATGTGAATTTTACCAATATGTTAATTACAATTTAAGGGGGTTGTAGAATGAATAAGAAGGATATTTCTATTTTCTTTTTTCTCCAATTTTTATGGTTTCTTTTTATTTTTTTTTATTTTTTTTTTATTTTTATGGTTTCTATTTATTTTTCTTGCTTTACTGCATTGATTAAGATGCCCCATACAATGATTTTTTTTTTTTTTAGTTTCTTTTATTGGCGTTCAATTTGCCAACATTTAGCATAACACCCAATGCTCATCCCGTGTTTCTATTTTCTAATATGTTTTAAATTTTAATTTAAATTTTAAATTAAAAAATGGATGAGGCATTTTTTTTTAGTAAGAAGAACAGTTAACAGTAATTAAACCATATTATAAAGTTTCAATTATAAACACATGATATTGGACTGAGAATAGATATATACGGTAGGGGAAATGTTTATAGAATATTTTATATAATGAAATATAAAACTATTTTATATTATAACATGCTATATTAATAAATGTTAACAAATTTAAAATTAAATTTTAATTTAATTTTGTTTTATTCTATATTTTATTTTTTTCAAGTATAAAATAAGGAATATTTTTTCCAGTTACATTTCAACATCTATTAAAATAATGTAGATCTCATTTAATTTTTAATATTGAAAATCATTCTTACATTTTTGAATGTTGAACCACTCCTACATTCCTGAGATAAACTACATTCAGTTGGGCAGTCCGGGTGGCTCAGCGGTTTAGCACTGCCTTCAGCCCAGGGCCTGATCCTGGAGTCCCGGGATCGACTCCCACATCAGGCTCCCTGCATGGAGCCTGCTTCTCCCTCTGCCTGTGTCTCTGCCTCTCTCTCTCATTCTGTCTCTTATGAATGAATAAATAAATAAAATCCTAAAAAAAACTACATTCAGTTATTCTATGTGATTATTTTATGCAATGATAAGTATTAGTTGCTAATATTTTCTTTGTAAAATTAGAAATGACATTCATAATTTTCATTATTTAAAAATATTAAACTTACCTTTTTAAATTCATAACCAGTCAAAACATCAAAAGATATTTCTATCTTTTTTTCTAGAATGGGGAATATTTTAATTATAAAGAAATAATCTCACCTGTAAAACATTCTTGTCCTGATGCTTTTTAAAGAGGTATATTCTTGACTGCTCTTTCAATATGTTCAAAATCTTAAACTGTACATTTTTTTTCCTTTTTCAGGGAATTTTGATCATTTAATTTTTTAGAAAAGTGGTGGCTGATCTAGATAGATGGTTCTCAACTTGGACAACCCTTGGAGGACTTTGGATGTATGTGAGATCATTATTGACTTTTACAATAAGTAGGTAGGGATAGTGGATATTAGTGATGGATTACTAATATGGCAAACACCATCCAATATATAGGAGAGTCTTTCACACACACACACACACACACACACACACACACACACAAAACTCAAAAGCAATAATCACATGCAAAATTACATTATTTGAGAGATATAGCCTTATACATGCAAATTCATTGGGATGATGTAATACACAATATTATTTTATACATTTAAATATATATAGATTTCATTTTAATTATCTCCTTATGTATAATTTTTAGTGCTTTTCTTTTGCCTCTTTAAGATTTCTTTCAGGCTTGCAAAAGATTTGTACCACAAGCTGCATTTATATTTCTAAAAAAACAGCTGTTGAAATCCAGATTTCTGCTCTTCATTCTTTTAACAATTTTTATTTTGAGATAACACAAAATATCAATATCAAAGCCAAGACATGGTCATTGATACCATTCCCTGGCTTTATTCATATGTCACCAGTTTTATATGCAATCATTTGTGTGTTTTTGTGAATGGGTGTATGTTTAGTATTATGCATTTTTACCACACATGTACATTCATGTGACCACCACTAGAGTCAAGATATAGAATAGTTCCATCATGAGTAGCTATCGTCACCTACATCCTTCCATTAATCTCAAACCAATCAGTGGCAAGCATTAAGCTATTCTCTCTATTTTCTTTTGTCATTCCAATTCAAGATCTATTTGGTATTAATTTTGGTATGTCATTTATGTGGTATTGCCTTTTTTTCCATTTAGCATAATTCCCTTGAATTCTAAGTTCTGTGTATTAATGGTTCATTCCTTCGTATTGCTAAGTAGTATTCCATGGTTGAATGTATAACATTTTGCTTAACCATTTACAGATTGATGGCATTGGTTGGGTAAAGTTTGGCTATTTTGAATAAAGCTGCTATGAAATTAATGTAGGTTTTTTGTGTTTTCTTATCTTTGGAATAAATGCTCAAGTTTGCAATTACTGGATCATATAAGGAAATATTTAGTTTATAATAATCTATAACACTTTTTTGCAAAGTGATTATAATATTTTATATTCTAAACAGCAATATTTAAGTGATCCAATTTTTCTGAGTCTCGATAGCATTGTTGTGCTAGCAATGTTGTCATTATTCGTTTCTTTGTTTTAATAGACTTTATTTTTTAGAGCAGTTTTAAGTTTACAGCAGTTCAGTAGAATTTACAGAGATTTCTCTGCCCCATGCATTCCTGATCTCTTTCATATCAATTTTTCCCACTAGAGTAGTACATTTTTTTAGCTGGTAAACCTATATTAATGCATCATCATCCCCCCAAATCCGTAATTTACATTAGGGTTCACTTCTAGCATTGTTAATTCTATGGGCTTGGACAAAGGCATAACATATATACGCTATTATCATACCACAAAGAGTAGTTTCACTGCCCTAAAGATTCTCTGTGCTCCATATATCCATCCTTTCTTTCTACTAACCCCTGGCAGCCTCTGATATTTTTACTGACTCCATAGTTTTGCCTTTTTCAGAATCTTTATGAGAGTTGGAATCATATTGTATGTAACTTTTCAGATTAGTTTCTTTCAATTAATAGTATGCACTTAACTTTCCTCTATCTTTTCATGGCTTGATAGTTTATTGAGGGGGGAATGCTGAATAATATTCCATTGGCTGGATGTACCATAGATTATTTATGCACTTACCTAGTGAAAAATATCTTGTTTGCCTCCAAGTTTTGGCAATCGTGAATAAAGCTAATATAAACATCCATGTACAGGTTTTAGTCTAAACATAAGTCAGCTCCTTTGAATAAACACCAAGGAGTGGAATTTCTGGATTGTATGTTAAAAGTATGTTTAGTTTTGTAAGAAACTACCAAACGTCTTTGAAAATGGTTGCACAATTTTATATTTTCCCTAACAATAAATGTGAGCTCCTATTGCTCCACATTCTTGCTAGCATTTGGTAATGTCAGTGTTCTGGATTTTGGCCATTCTGATAGTTGTGTAGTGTTATCTCATTGTCTTAATTTTAATTTCTCTAGTAACATATGAAGTGGAGCATCTTTTTTATATGCTTATTTGCCATTTATATATCTTCTTTGATGAGTTGTCTGTTAAGATCTTTGGACCATTTTTAGTTGATTGTTTATATTCTTATTGTTGAATTGAAGAGTTTTTATATGTTTTAGAGTTCGGCCTTCTATAAAATATATTCTTGCAAAGATTTTCTCCCAGTATGTAGGCTAATCTTCATTCTCATGACAGTATCTTTCACAAAGTATAATTTTTTTAGAAGCTTTATTTATTTTATAGGAGAGAAACAGAGAGTACAAACAGGAAGGGGAGAGGCAGAGAATCTTAAGCAGACTGTGCTGAGTATGGAGCCCAATGCAAGTCCTGATCTCGTGACGCTGAGATAACGACCTGAGCTGAAACCAAGAGTTGGATGCTTAACTGTGTCACCCACGTGCCCCACAAAGTAGAAAATTTTAATTTAATGGAGTCACCATATCTATTTTATTTTATTAAGAATTTATTTATTTGTTTGAGAGACAGAGCGAGACTGAGAGGCTGAAGGAGAGGGAGAAGCAGGGAGCCCCACACAGGTTAGGGTTCCATCCCAGAACACTGGGATCATGACCTGAGCTGAAGATAGACACTAACTGAGCCACCCAGGTGCCCTTCAATTTTATTTTTTGAAGATTGTGCTTTTGATGTTCCATCTAAAAAGTCTTTGCCAAACTCAAAGTCATCTATATTTTCTCCTCTATAATCTTCTGGGAGTCTTATAGTTTTGTATTTTGCATTTACATCTCATCCATTTTTTGTGAAGGGTATAAGATGTGTCTTTCTACCCATGAATTGAATATCTTTCCATTTATTTAATTCTTCTTTCATTTCTTTCATCAAGGTTTTGTAATTTTCCTCATACAGATTTGTTTGCAATATACATTTACAACTAATCTAAGTCCACTTTCAGGTAACATTATATTGCTTTACAGGTAATGCAAATACTTCTTAATAATAAAGTTATCCTGTTTTTTCTATCTTGTCACTGTATCAATACTGTCATTCATTCATTCATAGTGTTATATATAGCAATATAAGAATACATTGCTGCTAGTATTATTTTGAACAAACTTCTTATCTTTAATTTGATCAATTTTTTTCTTTGTTTCTTTAGGTAGATCCAAATTTCTGACCTATCCAAATTTCTGACCTATATTTTTATCCTTTTTACAATTTTGTTTCTTTAGGTAGATCCAAATTTCTGACCTATATTATTATCCTTCTCTGTAAAGAACTTCTTTTGAGATTCTTATAAGGTGGATCTATTGGCAACAAATTTCTCAATTTTTGTTTGAGAAAGTCTCTTTATTTCACCTTCATTTTTTAAAGGTCACTTTTCAGGGTAAAGAATTATAGGTTGTGGGTTTTTGTATTAACACTTTAAGTATTTTACTCTTTCTTCTTGATTGCATGTGCTCTGAGGAGAAGTCAGATATAATTTTACCTTATTGCTCTAGAGAAGATTTTTTCCCTCTGACTCCTATAAGAATTTTCCTCTCTTTTTGATTTTCTGAAGTTTGAATATTATGTGCCTAATTTTTGTTTTCCTTTATTTTTGCACTTATCTTTATTGATGTTCCCCTGCTTCCTGGATCCATAGTTGGTATCTGACATTGTCAGGCAAATTCACAGTCATTATTGTTTCAAACATTTCTTCTTTTCTATCTTTTTTAATGCTACATGCTACTTCTGATATCTGCACTGCAATTTTGTAGTTTTCCCACAGTTCTAAGATAAATTGTTCTTTCTTTTTCAGTCTTGTTTTTGTTTTTTAGTTTGGGATTTCTATTAAAATAACCTCAAACTCAGAAATTCCTCAGGCATGTCCAATATACCCACAACCCTAACAAAGGTATTCTTCACTTCCATCATAATGTTGGTTTTTTTTTATATCTATTTCTTTTTGGTTCTTTCTTAGAAATTCTATCTTTCTGCTTATATTGCCCATATGTTCTTGCAGACTGTCTATTTTATACATTAAAGCCTTTTGCATTTTAATCACAATTGTTTTAAATTCCCTGCCTGGTAATTCCAACATCCCTGGTACATGTGTTTCAGGTTCTGATGCTTCCTCTGTCTCTTCCAACTAGTTTTTGCCTTTTAGTTTGTCTTGTAACTTTTTCTTGCTGGCTGAGCATGATGTACTTGGTAAAGAAACTGTTGTAAATAGACTATTAGCAATATGGTGGTAAAGAGCTGGGGGTCTGTGTATATCATACTTCCGAACTAGTTTTGGAAAACTAGCAAGTATAATAAAATTGTTTGGTTGCTTCTAACATCGCTGTACAAAGTGGCAAAAAAAAAAAAAAAAAAAAAAAAAAGGATGAGCTCAGGATTTGAGTTACATGTTCAAGTAAGCAAGACAGATATAGATAGATCTACTTCTGGTTTCCTATGATAAATATTTTCTATTTATTTTTATTCATTTTAATTACAACCCATGTTTCTTCCTCCCTTCCCCACTGCTCTGCTTCTTTTTTTTTTGCATGGTCTTCACTCACAAAGGACTCCTTGTGGTCTTCCCAAGCATGTGTTTTTACCTTTAAAGAGTTTTCTATTGACTTAATCATCTTAATTTCTTATCCAAATGGACAATCTCTACCTCATAACTGAGGTGTTTAAAACAAGAGTTGGCAAATTACAGTCTTTGAGCCAACGCTAACCCACTAATTATTTTATTGGAAAACAGCCATAGTTGTTTGCTCACACACTGTCAAAGGCTGCTTTCATACTACAACAGTAGAGTTGAGTAGTTGTGATAGAGACCTGGAATATAGATGGTTACTCAGTGGGATGGTAAAATTACGTATCAGCTAGGTTTGGCTATGGTGCCCAGTATATTCTCTAAATCAGCATCCAGTATATGGTGCTATTTTTCTCAGAGCCAGAATTCACTGGTCTAGGAATCAAAAAGGAGAAACAGATGTAGCACCACTCATTATTACTCCTAGTAACTCACTAGCAAAAGTTTTCCTTACTATTTCTGTGTGATCTGCTTATCTAGAGATCTTGGTCCCCAAGAGGGATACTTCCAAGAAGATACAATAATGATTTCATTGAACTGGAAGTTAGGACTACCAGCCAGCATTCTAGCTTCCTAATGTTTTGAATAAACAGGCAAAGGACGGAGTTACTGTGCTGACTAGGAGATTGATCTTGATATCAAGGAGAAATTAGACTTCTAAAATGAAGATAAGGAAGAGTATATCTAGCATATAGGAGATCCTTTAGGATGTCGTTTAGTACTATGATGCCCTTTGATTAAAGTTATTAGAAAACTAATAACCCAATTCAAACCAGACTACTAATATCCCTAATATTTTCATTCTCAAAAATGAAGTTTGGGTCACCCCTTCAGGTAAAACCCATGACAAGCTGCGGTGCTTACCGAGGACAAAAGAAGTACAGAATGATTATTTTGAGAATGTAGTTACAAATATCAGCCATAACCATGTGACCAGTTATAGAAACAAAGACTATAGCTATTATGAATATTGCTTCTTTATTTTGTTATGAATATTTGTTTATATGTGTATGTGTATATAGCAAATATCTTTTTTCTTCTTTGTTTTATCCCTTTATCATATAACATAAAATACAGAATGTTACATCTTAGTATTTAATTATTGTTAAATTTACCTCACAGTATTTAAGTTACAAGATGAGTAACTTATCTTGTCAAGGAGAAAGATGAACATCACCGAAGAACTTTGCCTCCTTTTCTGGGGAGTTAGTGCATCTTCAGGTATATGCAGGATACTTGGATCATGTGAGATGGAAGTATTACCTTATTATTATCTTTATTTGGATTTTAAGTGTGGTTTTAGGGTATTTATAAGGATACCAAGTTGATGTGGGGTGGACTGTGATGGTTATGTTCACATGCTAATCTGGCTAGGCTATGGTGCCCAATTGTTTTATCAACCACTAGTCTAGATGTTGTTGTAATGGTATTTTAGAAATGTGATTAATATTTAAATCAGTAGACTTTAAGTACTCAGGGCTATGTCTCTCTGGTCCCTTCTTATCCTGCTAGCTTCAGGCTATTTATGCCTCCTACCTTCAGAAAAATTTCCAATAAAAGTAAGTACCACCATCTCTGTTCACTTTCCCTCCTTCCCTTTTTAAAAGAATTTAGTCAGTTTGGGGCCCTTTAGACCTCCTCTGGTTCTGCCCCTTATCAGTTCTGGAAGTGTCAGCTGACACTGGTCCTAGCAATGTCTTGATATCTCCTAGCTGCATGACCTTAACTGCTTGCATCATTGCTTGACATAGGCCCCTGCTTGACATGAGAGACTCCATTTCACTCTGTACACCCCCAAATTAGGAAGATATGTGAAGGCTGTCAATACATTTGAATAGAATGAAACCATCTGATGGGATTATAGATTCAGCAGTTCAGAAAACACTCAGCTAGGAAGTAAGAATCCGATCTTCTGTTGTAGTCAGATAGTTTTTTTTGAATAATTTGTTGTGAGGTTTTTTGACCTCTTTCTTGACTTAGTGGTTATGAAAGCCTCACACACACAGCATTCTCACAAGGCCTATTGTTCTCAATTCTCTTCTATTATGGTGTTTGTATTAAATGTAAACTTGAAAATAAATGTTTGAGTGGTAGTTGATAGCTCTAAGTCTGAGTTCTGCTGTCTCTTAGCAAACCATAGCTGGAAATATTTTCTCTCAGCTCTAACTACGTTTTTAATGTGAGAAACAATGCCTTCTACTTCAGCTCTAAGGTTTATCCTAATTCAAGGACAAAGAGAACAGTTTCATTCAACATCCCTGTACATTCTGTAGAGGATGCTGCAAAGTACTGGGATGAAATGATTTTGAAATTCTTCAGAAGCTTCTGTAAGCGTATGCTTTCATTTAGTTTTATATTTACTTTAGTTTTCATTATAACCTATGAACACAATTGAGCTTGATTTATTTTAAAATGTTTTATTTTTTACATGTGTATCTACATGTATATATACATGTGTATGGAGTTTGAAGAATTACAAAAGATAAATGAGCAAATTAAAATGAAATAAATCATAATTGCAGTACCTTACTAGTATGTACTGTTAATGGAAATTAATGTGTATGGTGATATAAATATTTACATGCTTTATTCAAAAAAGGACCATACCAGACATACTTTCCATTAAATCTTTTTAATTTTACATTAAATAATATATTTGGGATAAAATAGTAATTCAATTAATCAACTTCTAGGATATTGTATTTTTAATAGCTGTACTATATTCAGTTGCCTGGGAGTAACAAAGTATACACATTTCATTTAAAATTGTTTTTGAGGGCAGCTTTGGTGGCTCAGCGGTTTAGCGCCACCTTCGGCCTGGGGTGTGATCCTGGAGACCCAGGATCGAGTCCCACATTGGGTTCCCTGCATGGAGCCTGCTTCTCCCTCTGCCTGTGTCTCTGCCTCTCTCTGTCTCTTTCTCTCTCTCTCTCTCTCTCTCTCTCTGTGTCTGTCATGAATAGATAAATAGAATCTTTAATAAATAAATACATACATACATAAATAAAAAATAGAATAAGAAGTACACTAGTGATGAGCACTGGGTATTGATTGTATGGAAGTGTTGAATCACTAAATTGTACACCTAAAACTATTATTACACTGTATTTTAACAAACTAGAACTTAAAAATGAAAACTTGAGGAAAAAATAAAAATGAATGAACCAAAAATAAATAAATAAATAAAAGATACACATCAGAGACCACATGAGAGTTGATATGATAACACTGGATTAGATCTGCAAGGAGCCAAGGGAAGAGGGGAAGGACAAGGAGGATGGACAAAGAAATCTGGGGGATCATCCACAGTTAAGACAAGGAAAAGGAACTGGCAAGGAGACTGAGTAAGGAAGGATCTCAGAATATAAGAAGGTTTAGCTTTGTGTAAAGTAGAGAATTTCAAGAAGGATATAAGCAATAGTTTAAATGACGTCTAAGCTATACATGCATTCTCTAAGTTCTTTAATTCAATAAGTAATTCAATTCAAGTTCTTTAATTCAATGAGTAATTATTGAAAGCAAACTATGTATTAGGTACTACAAACATGGGCACAAATAAATTTTACACATCTTCTGTCAAGAAGCTTACAGTCTAGATATTCCTATTAAAATAAGAATATAATACTGGAAAAGAAGGTAAACATAACAAAACAGTGACATTAGTACATTATCAAGGAGTTCTGAGATTATTTAGATAAAGAAAGTATGATAAATAATATTAATTACTTTGAATAAGTATTTGATATAGGATTAAGCAAAATTTTCACTTAACCAATTATGGTTGCCTTAGCTGATTAAATGTTGCTTCATAATTTTAATTTTATATTTCTCCAATGATAAGCTATCTAAAATATTGCTAAATGATTAATTTATTAAATTATCATTGGATCTAATAATAAGGCACTACTGGACAACCTTAACTATTATTAAACTAAATTTTTTTGAGTTTATGTAAAATAAAGTTGAATTTTTTAGTAAATGAGTCATGAGGAAGAAAAAGGTTGTGAAGGGACACCTCGGTGGCTCAATGGTTGAGTGTCTTGCCTTTGGTTCAGGTCCTGATCCTGGGGTCCTGGGATCTAGTCCTACATCAAACTCCCTGTGGGGAGTCTGCTTTTCCCTATGCCTGTGTGTCTGCCTCTGTGTGTCTCTCATAAATAAATAAATAAATAAATAAATAAATAAATAAATAAATAAAATCTTTAAAAAAATGGTTGTGAAAAAAAAGTCTAATAAAGAAATTAGTAGTATAGATTAAGAAAAAAAATAGCTGGATTGTTTGATCTTTTGTTGCATTTATTAGATGATTCCTAAACAGATTCCATAGCTTCATTGGTAGAAACTGTATGTACTTTAAACTTTATTGTTCTTTCTCAAATATCTTTTCAGAGAACTAACCAATGAATAATTGAAAAGAAATGATTTCAGAAAAAGAATATGTACTAGTACTAGAAATTTCACTGTTACTATTGCTTGGACCACTAAAACTCTCTCATCTGTCAATGTTATTTTTCATATAGGACAAAAGAATAAAAATGAAACGAATAAAATCCAAATCTGCCTGAAGGCATTTGAAAAGATACCTCCATATCTGTGAGTTTACATTCACTTGGTTCTCTTGGCCTCACTATTTTAATTAATTAATTTATTTTAAAGCTTTTATTTCAATCCCAGCTAGTTAACATACAGTGTAATATTAGTTTCAGGTATACAATTTAGTGACATTTTAATTTATTTTTCAACAAAAATAGTTTTAGAAATGATATTTAATTTTTTTAATTATATAGAATCAGGCAAGTGAACACTTATATTGTCACCTTTTTAAATGACAGTATGATACATATTTCCAATATTATCCCACAAGTTAAAGCATTAAAAAGTAACATTTTGAAGGTAACTTATCCTAATTTTGAGAATCAAATTTTTTAAAATTACTTGCACTAATATGGTTATTCATCTTAAATTTTATCAGTGAAATGATTGATCAAGATCCTATGTCACTATAAAGGGAGATGAGAATACAAGGAAGCTTTAAAGTGACATGCTTAGAACTTAGCTTGATGACGCTCAGTATTTAGCCTGTCAGCCTGTTGGTCTGGAAGCACATTGCTTATAAAATTAACAAAAGAACAGAATGTCTAACATTCTTAAGAGGAGGAAAATGGGATTCTTTCAAACTTGTGTTTTATTTTCCATATCTGAGAAATGGTTTTGAATTCAGATCTATATACATAATTTTATATTTTTTGTTCTACAATGCAGCCATTTGTTATATGAAGGAAAAGGAAATGCTTATAGCAAGAGTATGAATTTTGAAGATGATGGAAATTCTGTAAAGACCAAGGTAAGGATTTTTAGTGGAAATTGTTTCTACAACAAAACTCTTACTAATTACAGACAATATGTTGATAAATTCCTTTGCCCAACTGACTTTTCTCAAGCTCTTCAGTTAATGTGATAAGGAAAAAAATAACAATAATTTCCTGGAACCTGTACTTTTGGGCTCTCATACAAGGCCCATGGAGAGCCTGAGGAAAGATTCCATCCCCAAAAGAAATGATGGCATTCCCAAGACAATATTACCTTCCATTGTCTTAATTATATAAAAAAAATTAACGTCTATAAATACTTTGGAGTGTATCTCTTTGATGTCCAACACATATACATATCTGATGATGACTAAAACAATGAAAACAAAGGCCATACATCTAAGCCAGGGTTTCTCACCAGAAGCATTAATGACATTTTGGGCTGGATATTTTTTTGGGTGGATACATTCACTGTTAGATATGTAGCAGTCTTTTAGTCTCTAACTTCTAGATTCTAGGAGCCCCATCCCTTAATTTTGATGACCAAAATGTCTCCAGATGTTGCCAAATGCTTCCTGTGGTCAAATATCATCCCCTGTTGAGAAACCCTGATTGAGTTAATTAATATATCTTTAAGTCAAAATAGCAGGGTCTGAGGAAAGTACCATTCCCAAAGAGGGCATGCATATTTAAATTTCTTGCAGTAGCCATTTCTCTAAGACTCCTTATCTATTGATTTGGAACTCCATGTCTTATCATTTTTGTAATGGAAACATATTTTTACATTAGACATGTGATTTGCATACCCTGAGGTAGATAAAATTTGAGAGATTTACCTCCATTTGCTTAAATTGTTCTATAATCAAACCAGAGTTAGAACAATCTCATCAACTCCAGTTCAAGAAGTTTTTCACTAGGTGAAATTTACAGTAACCTATAAATTCTTTTCATCTCAAAAAGCATGTCGATTCAGAGCAACGAAATTGCAGTCACTCTTTACACGCCTAAAACACACACAGACCTACACACACATGGGTTGGGGGGAGGGTATTTGCATAAATCTATCCCTTATTTTTGCTTCAAAATATATATTATTTTATGCGACTTGGATAAAAGAATGAAAAAAGTGATTCCATAATTTAAAGTTCTTCCAATTTTAAGTAGCCATATCATTAATTCTAATCAGTTTATAAGCCCTTTCTCACGGATTGCACTTGCATTTGTAGAGAGCCATAATTTAATGAAAAGTCACCATCTAATTCAAATGGAGATGCCAAAGTGAGATTTTTAAAATGAAACTTTAAAAAGTAGTTTTCAAAATGTCTGTAGGGCAAATGTTTTAGTATACTACTAATAAAATAATATAAATATAATCATAATCATAACAGTCACAATAACACATTTTTTCAATCACATTCTTTTAAATTCTTTACTTATTATTTTTTGAATCTGCACAACAATCTTAAGAAAGAAGTTACGATTTTCCCCATTTTACAAATAAGAAAACTGAGACATGGGAAAATGGATGGGCAGGGAGGTTAAGTAATTTCCTTGGAATTGCACAGTTATGAAGGGGAGCCGGAGTTGGATCAATGTCCCATACAATCCCCACTAAAAATCATTTTAGTTCATTCATTTGCTCTCACTCATTCATAAACCATTTTTGAGCATTTGAAGATACAAGTTTGCCTTGTTGCTGGGCTGGCTTTAAAGTGAAGTTTCTATATTGCAGTCTTACAAAAATGAGGGAAGATATCTGAGTGAAGGACTTTTCCACTGCATGTTGGACAGCTAAATGTTACTTTGATATCAGTACTAGAGGTGTAAGTGTCACAAAGCTCATTCCCTGATGTTGAAATATGTACTTTCAATTATTCTTATTTTTTATAACCTAGATTTTATTTATAACCTGGGTTTTATTTAAGAGATATAGAGATAGAGATAGAGATAGAGATATTTCACTTATGTTAGTCCAACAGTGAGAGAGCTATCTTAAACTTTCAGGGTCAAATGAAATTCAGAACACATACATCCAGATACCTAAGAATCAACATTTTACCCCAGATACCTATGAGAATAGATGAGAATAAAGATGTATTATTACATACTTAACAGCAAAACATGCCTTTGAGAATAAATGACCTACATAAAATACTTTGCAACTGAAAAAGAAATGGAAGCAAATAGACATTTTGGTATGATGTTCTAAGATCTGAATAAATTATATTTTTCATATTTAAATGAGATACATTTTTATATCCCAAAATTTTGGTTCTCAGAATATTATTACTGTGATTTATCTAGAAACATTGCATTTCAAAATTTTATGGATTATAGTCCTTCCGCCAATCAATATATTTGTTGGCTTTTATGCCAATCTTATATTACAAACAGAAATGAGTCCTTACTCGTGATATAGTCTCTAATAGTGTTTATAATTTTAACACTATTATGTAAAAAGCATGATTATAATAAAGTACTTTTGACTGTGATCTTAAATTCTAAAATCTATTTCTTTTTCTAGATCAATAAAGCTACTTTTACAAATGTGTAATTCCTAAGGAAAGATGTGCCCTTTAAGGAACACATTTTTAACATCCATGTTAATGATTAGAAGCATGCATGCATATGGCTTTAAACAACAAAAAAATATCTACATAATAGAAATTTAAGTGATTAAGTAATGGTTCACAGAATAGGACACTCATATTCTGGAAATATTTTGGAGAAAGGCTTTGACATGCTGGAGTAAGATATATAAACTATATCGCTGCTTAGGAATATTTAGAATATTTCAGATACTAGAAATGACATAGCCTTTGTGTATGGTATGCCTTAGTACAATTTAGACCACCATTTGTCCTCAAGTAGGTCTATTTAAAGTATAATTGACTGCCCCAGCAATTATTGTGAATAGCAGCTGTCTGCTGGTAAAAAGGCATATATATAATGAGGGAGAAAGGATCAAATACATGCAATAGAAAAGGGAAGCATAAAGAAAATATCTATATGAGGTATTTTAGGCCTGATTTTATACTTGAAAGGGACAAGGCCTATTAGCCATTTTCAATTAGGGACTATAAAAAAATGAATGAAAGTACTCATCTATTTATGAAAAGCAGCTGGGACTCCCCAAATCCAAAACTAGCAAAAGTTTATTTGTTCTAAAATTGTTACAGCTTACAGCATTTCATTTATTTTCATTAGCTATGTTAGGTTTTGTGAAAACTTTCTTGTATCATGTACCTTTGGCAACACACAAAACACCTTGCTTTGTTTTTCTCCTAAATAGCTACATAATTAGATGGATTATTTCATGTGTCTGTGCCTATGTTTGCTGAAGAGAACAAGCCAGATAAATTAGCACTTAGCAGAACTCACAATAGCACATAATATGCCCTTGTGTTTCGTATAAAGCTTTATTTGTCATTCACGGCTGGTTGGCAAAACTGACTTTGCTTTTGAAAATGACAGGTGGTACTCTGGTGATCTCTGTATGGAAAAAGAAACAACCTTCACCAAGACAGTTTCTGTCAATAGCTTCCATGATTTAGTATTCAGGCCGAGCTTGTGTTTCTTCTAAAGTTCTGTTTCATTTGCATCTCTTAGGTCTGGCATCACCAAGGCTCTTTAATAATTGGGATTCTATACCACAAGTCTAGAAAGGCAGGCTTCCTCTCATCTCTGCAGGCCTGATTAAAAGACAGGTGAAGTTCAGTATATTTCAATAAGCCTCAACATTCCATGTCAGGAATCAATAGCCCTCCTTCTTTTTTTAGGGGTTATTAAATTGCAGCTGTAACATTAGCCTTCTTTATCTAATTGATTGTCTTTTCACAGGGCTAAGAAAATCAATAGTAGTCAATGGGACTGCCCTGTTTTTACCTAATAGATGTTTTCTCCTAATTGGCTGCCTGGGTGGCTTCACCGAGCTCAGTATGTTTTCAGAAGTCCACAGTATGTTGCAACCCTTGTAAACTATTTTACCCTGTACAACAGTTATTGATTTTATAATGAAATCTAGAAAAATCAATAGCAATCAGGAATATAGATCAGGATTCCTAGGTACGTTATGACAAAGGGCAAACTCACTTTGCTACCACTTCAAACTGTGATCCAATTAAACGTGTCCTTAAAACATTACATTTTCCAAAGACTTTGATCAAAGTCACTCAATTTGTTGCCCAAGACCTGGCTTAAAATCCAATAATCAAAATATGTTAATTAAAATTGTGATTAAAAAATAACATTAACAGTTTTTAATTGACTATTTCCTTATAAAATGAGGTAAATCAAAATCATTAAGGGTAAATGATGAACTTGCTGAGAAAAAAATGTGACCTATCAAAAGTCATTATGTACATTACATAGTCACGTATACTAACTTCTGGAGAAATAATAGTAAAATGTACTATTTTAAGTCCAAAAATATATTTGGTTGACTTGCTGAATTTTTACATTTACCTCATCCTGGTGAACAAATTGCCCCAATATGGGAGAAGCACAAGTATCTACCAACTGGTCTTGCATTATTGAATCTGTGTTTAAATTCCACCTCTGAATAATGTTAGATTTTTGCCTTTGAATCTATTTTGAATACTTACCTGTATAAATAAGGCAATGTTACAAATCAATTTGTGCTCTAACTGGGCTAAGAAGTTCTTAGGAGCAACTGTGTCCTCTTTTTCAAAAGTCACAATTTAAAAGATTTGAGTATTAAATATGGTTGTGAAAAATTGTAATTTATTTCCTGAAAGAAACAGTCTTTATTTCTAAAGGACAAGGAGAATAAGAATCTCCCAATATATATTTTCCTCCACATTTGCTTTGTTACTGCTGGCTTCTATTGTTTATTGTTCATTATTATAGAGCTTAATTTTGGAATCTTATCATTTTTCTTGATATCTTGAATTCTAGACTGAATATATATCTCAGATATATTCTGACTGCCCATTTTTATTTCATCTCTGGATGATATTTGCATGTCTGTATTCTTAAATTCCACTTGTTTTGATTCCCATCTAATAATACAACAAAGAGCAAAAAGTCAGAAATCTCCACGTAGGGCTTGCAGTTTTATAAACAATGCTCCCTTCCCCTTTGTTATGACAACAAACTGGACATTGTCATTTCTCAAACTAGAATCATAGGCTCAAAAGCAGTTTACCAACACTTTCCAGATTAGCATGCATGTAGCTTACTCTTTATCATTCTTCACTGAATTGACATGCCCTGCTAAAGTGTCGTGCCATTTAATATGCCTAAGCATGATGGGGATGACAGTTCCATAGTCAGCGACAGTCAACCCATGTCTGTGGAGCTGTCTCCAGCTTTAAAATCACATATCTTATGTATATGTTGATTTGACCTCAGCTCCACCAGTTCTTCCCCTGTTATCTGGCAAATGAATAAATAAATAAATCACATCATAAACCTAACAGCATTTACAAGAATTGGACTTTCACTCACATGGCATGATTCTTAAGGAATCCAGAGTCGAGAAAAGATCAAGTAAGATTCTTTTATTTCACCAAGCTTTGTAGAATGGGGTAGGGACTGAGGGTGGGGAAGAACATTGAAGATAATGATACCTTTCTCAAGCTTAACAGAGACAAATGTCAGAGAAAGGCACTAAAATGTCAAGCAGACATTGTCAATAATGTCCACGTGCCTCAGTACATAATGCTGGTTTGTCTAGTTTAAAGAGTAAATCAGTGTCCTTTCTTGCTTTGCAGCACAGACTAAATCATGGTGAAATAAAGTTCCTTTTCGCTGGTGGCCCTCTCTTCATCCTCAGGCACTCGGCACTAAGCAGCACCTCTGCTCTCCTACCTCTTGTTTATAGATCCTCAGGACAGAGCATGGTGAACTGATTCATACTGAATATGAATATGAATGACTCATAAAGTTAAAGCAACTTTTCATATGGGTCAAAATCTAATGTCAAGAGTATAAATCATTAGTATTGAAACTTTAGACTTTCAAAAATATTGTTGTATGCCAATTATACTAAAAATTTTTTTAAAGATTTTATTTATTTATTCATGAGAGATACAAAGAGAGAGGCAGAGACATAGGCAGAGGGAGAAGCAGGATCCTTGCGGGGATTTCATCTCAGGACCCCAGTATTATGACTTGAGCCAAGGGCAATGCTCATCCACCGAACCACCCAGTGCCCCTTGTACTGAAACTTTAGATCACAGTTACAGGGCTTGACATTTTTTTGAGACTCATTTTACACACAATATGAAGTTCTCATGGATTTTTGAGAAGTATGAACATGGTATGTCTACATTCAGAAGGTTACACTCATGATATAAAGTGCATAAGAATACAGAAAACTAAAACATAAAATTGTTCAGTCATGTATTACTAAGGATGTTGTTTTATTGATATAGGTATCTCAGCCACTTACAAATATGCGAAGTGCTTTTCACCTAGAAAAATTTCTGATTGGATTATTGTGCAAGCTAGGGCCTACGTGTCATCAAATGCATTCAAATTTATGAGATGGTAAATTAACTTTAATTACCCCAATATTCGTCCTCATTTTGATAAATAATCAACAGTGTGAATTCTTGAAACAAGAAAATTTTACATGACCAAAGTATCAATGTTTGCCATCAGAAGTTTTTGACTGTGTCTTTGCTGTTTCTTTGATTTGTCCATGAGGTAATATTCAATGTTTAGTTCCCTTTTATTCCCAAATACATCTTAGCCCATTTTAAACAAAAATTGTGCTATTTTTAATCCTAAGCCTAAATGGAGTCAACATGTATATGTATATATTATATATATCTATAAAACGCATCTATATGCACATATACATTGATATCCAAATATATGCACGTGTATACACCTGTTCACACAATAGTTGCTGTGACTATTTGAGTAAAACAAAACAAATTTCAATGAAAAGTTTGTTCTTTCTACATTTGCTCTGAAGAGCTCATTTAAAAAAATGACATTATCAAGTTATGAAATACTGTTCACAGAGCAGCTGCTGCTTCTTTATCTCCCCATCTCCTCCTTCATTAACATAGCCACTATCATAATTATTGTTATAAATACAATGCAATTATAGTTCTAATGATAAGGATAGTGATTTTGTGGCTTTTATTCATTTGAAGGGCTGTAGTTATTTTTTTATAACACTTTTCTCACATCTCAATTAACCTAGCTCAAGAGATCTCTTTAGACCCCAAAACATAAAATATTTCTATCAGAGACAAGGGGCAAATGAAGGGAAACACTCACCCTTTTTTTTTTTTTTTGAAACACCCTTTTTCTTTCTTCTCTGAGTGTCCCTTTCAGGACTGGGAATAAGTATTTTCCATTTGAGTCCTAATAAGCTAAATCCTTTTTCAGTTCTTTTCTTTTTAACTTTCCTACATGCAAAAATGGGCTATCACTCTGAAACTTTTATGGCATTTCATTTTTAAGCTGGAGGAAAGGAATGCAGTTTTAAACAAAGTATTTTTACCTAGACGTTGAATTTACAATCTTACCTTTAAATTCTTGCATGACAGATCAAAAATAATAATCATTCATTTTATTTGTATTTCTAAAACAGGATATATATTATGCTTTTATCAGAAGCATATGAATTAGTGATTGTCAACCAATCTTCATCAGTGCCTGCTTGATCACAGTCTAGGAGAGGAACTGTTCCCAGGTCTTATGAGATGGCCAGAAAAGGACAGGTACCCAGCCAGGAGATGAATGAAATATTTTAAATGAAAGACCTCTTGCTTTCTCCATCGAAGTTAAGTTAAAAGCATTGTATTCCATCTGGATTGCCTGCTCCCTTCCCTTCATATACTGTGTAGATGAAAGCCATAAGTAACATGAAGAATCTAATCACTAGAAAATCATGTTTATTATACTGAGAACTGAGAAGAACTCTTCAAGAATGAAAAGGAACAAGGGATTTATCTGTGATCTTTGCAAGAAAGCTGGATGATTTAGGAACTGAGACAAAATGATGACAGTGTAGTGGCTCAATTCTAACCTCTGCAGGCTGGATTGTCACAGGTTATTGAAAGGCCTGTTGGCAACAACACTGTCTTGAGTTGGAAATAGTTACTGAATACAGGTCTCTCTTTGACAGCATAATGAGCCATAATTGTTAGAACACTTGGACTTCACATGAAAATTAGAGTAACCTTATGCAGTATCAATCCTGAAGTGGGTGTTCATGATTTTTAAATATTGCTTAGATTTTTGCATCCAAAAGAATTACAAATCATCTATCTAGCTGGTTTACCAAATGAGAGCATGTTTGATCATGGCCTTTATCATGAAAATAAGTAGCATATTGAAAAACATGAAAATAATTTCTCCCAACACATTTATTTATGTTCTGCTTATGTCACAAAAGAAACATGATTTCAAAAGAAATTAATAGCTCCGCTGAGATACCAGCTGTGACAAAGACACTCTTTGACACTCTGGTGATGCTGTGTACGTGTTGAAAATTGAGCGAATGCCTCTTGGAAAACTGACATTGAGAGATGTAATAGAGTAATTGAATATTAGAAAACTCTCCGGCATTCTATGGAGAATCATTTAAATTTTTAGAGATTTATTTCATGTACACTAAAAGGTTAGTGTGACATAAAGTCAGAATTTCTCATAAAATGGGGAGTAAAAGTGGATGTTCTATAGAAATGAAAAAGAAAAGTCAACTCTGCTTTCAACTGGGATAGTGATGGTTACCTAGCTTTAAATCCTTACAAGGTCCATTTTTCTATATTCTTCTGGGAATTAGGATAAAGGGGAGAAGTGGAGATTTTGGAAATAGTGAGAGGGGTCAGAACAGGATGGTATGAATCTAGAGTAAAATGAAATTTCCTATATGCTCTTATTTCTTGAGGGGAATCGTTCTGCCTTAACAACCCATATTTTCCAACATATTCTATATAATTTATTATTGCTTTAGTATAATTATACTGTTAAATACCGTGGCATTTTGGTGAGGGAGATCACTCTAGTTGATGTACTTTTTCATTAAATATATATTTAGAGCATGCCTAAATTTCTGTGACTCTTCTGATATTGGATAAATAAGAAAGAAAAATCCCTGCCCTCATGAATCTTACATTGTAGAAAGTTATTATGAAAAAAAAGATTATCTCTATTAATCTAAGCTCACTGTTTAATAATCATGAACAATTCAGTACATCCATTAGTCTCAGTTTTAGGCTGTATGATATGAAAACTTTTTTCTGCTCAATTTCAGCACATATTACATAAATAAATATCTATTAATATATGCTAATATAATCATATACACTGATATAATTACATATGTTAATATAATTCTCAGTCTAATAGCCAGTAGTCACAAGCCATGCATCCTGTCTTAAATTTAGATAACTTTTCCTAATGTCATTATGATATTATTCTTCTTCTGGTAATCATATTCACAAATCCCAAATTGTTTTAAATTGTTCTCTATCTTAAATACTCAGAGGTTAATCAGTCATCATGAACTGCTATTTATTTCTGTGAATTTACTTTTACATTCTCTTACCTGTCAAATTTTGTAGTACACATCCTTTTCAAACTTAATAAATTACTTCGGTAAGCTCTAAGCAAAGCTTGAGTTAGTGTCTTCAGAAATTTCAAATGATTTTCCAAGCATATCTTCCTTCATACTGCAATGCAAAGTATACCAAATAATTTAAATTTGCCTTCACTCCATACTTAGCTAAATTCTTGAAATATATTATTTTAAAATATATTATTATGTCCTGTCAATGTATCAATAAGTTATTGTTATTGGATGATAAATCATATATAGATTTAATGGAGAAAAATCTAAAATTCTCCGAAAAAGGTAGCAAAATAAAAAAAAAATCCACGATACCGCATAAATTATGATCTTTTGTTTAATGAATGAATTTTCCATTTATTTTACACTTATAAAAACAGAGATTGTGATATGCATGCTAAAAAATAATTCAAGATGTCATTTACACAAAATGAACTGCACTTATTCTGGGTTAAGAATTCTGCACCAGTAATCATGTTTGTGTAGGGGAGGAGGGTTTTGGACACCACTACACAATGCTCTGTGACACCAGTGGAGTGTCCTACCATTAAAGTCAACTCTAACACTATCTACCCTGAGAATAAGGTCTCTGCTCTACAAGACTGCTCCGAACATAGACTTCAGATACTAGTGGCAGGTCCAGGTTGTCATCTATGCTTCTGACTAACTGGTTAAATATCAGAGGCTCCAACGACCCATTTCCTGTGTTCAATTAATTTGTTGTATCAGCTCACCAAACTCAGAGAAACATTTTATTTTTTGGATTACTAGTTTATTACTAAGGGATGTTAACTCAAGAACAGCCTCACGGAAGAGAGGCACAGGGCAAGGGATGGGAAAAAGGACTCAGAGACCTGAAGATCTTGCCATGATTTGATTTTAGACTGTTAGAGAAGGAGTAGAATAGGCCTAGCTTTAGGCCATGGTCCTTATGGTGAACTCATAGGCTCTGTGGTTTCTAAAATGGGTATTCTGATTTGTCTGTGTGGACTGTGTTAACAAGTCTTCACTCTGCATGCGTCTCCTAGCCCTATTTTACCTGTCCTACTTCTGTACTGCTCTGTTCTCAAGCCCTTAAAGGCTGCTTTCTGTTCAGCCTTACATAGTTTTGCCTTGCTCTTGGCCACAGACTTGACCAAGAACAGCCTCACACAACTTCGTGATAACCTTCTGCACAGATCTCTACCATCCAGAGGGCTGGCTAGGGCTTCAACTACTCTTAAATTGTAGGGCTCTTCTTGGACCCCAGTATTTTTGTGCCATAGTCAAGAAATTGTTCCCTGGAAAGGTCTGGGGCATCATAAAATCAAAACAAGTGTCTTTATTTGGGCATCATGTTGTTGTTCTTCTGTTGTCCAGTGTCTGAAATCACATAGTTTTCAGTGGGAGAGTTAGTCCAAGGCTCGCTCAGGCATAGCTCCAAACAAAAGCTCATACTTACTATTTGAATATTTTTTCACTTGTCAACAAGTAATAAACATTGTATTCATGCCAACATAATTTTTAAAAATTTACACAGTATTCCATTTAAAAAGTTAACTCATTTTTATAACCTATCCTATGTTTGGGCATTTAGGTTAAATCTATTACATTTAGTGTATTCTATGTGCTATGGCTTGGGCCAAATTTTTATAGAAACAAACTCCCTTAAGCCTCACAATAAACATATAAAGTAATATTTCAGATGACGTGTATAATTAAAATAATTTACTGAAAATCATCAAAGTAATAAAGTAACTAGTATTTAATATTTAAGTCTAACTATAATATATGCTTTAACTCTTACATGTTTAACTTAAAATCAAAAGTATATTTTTCATTAAAGTATGTATTTTATAATTCCAGTTAGTTAACATACAGTGTAATATTAGTTTCAGATATACAATATAGTGTGTCAACACTTCCATACAACCCCCAATGCTCATTACAACTGCACTCCTTAATTCCTATCACCTATTTTGCGCACCCACTCCATCTCCCTCTCCTCTAGTAAGAGGATTATTATTATAATTAAGAGTCTGTTTCTTGGTTTGTCTTTCTCTTATTGTTTTCTCTTTGCTCATTTGTTTCTTAAATTCCACATGAGAGAAATCATATATGTCTTTCTCTGACTTATTTTGTGTAGCATAATACACTCTAGCTCCATCCATTTCATTGCAAATGACAAGATTTTATTTTTATGCTGAATAATATATATATTCATTTTTTATGCAGAAATATATATATATATATATATATATATATTTTATTCATGAATCAGTGGATACCTGGACTGCTTCCATATCTTGACTATTGTAAATAATGTTGCTATATAAACATAGTGGTGCATGTATCCCTTTGAATTAGTGTTTTTGTATTCTTTGGGTAAATATCCGGTAGTGTAATCACTGGATCATGAAGTAGTCTCTCTATTTTTTATTTGTTTATTTATTTATTTTACAGAGAGAGAGAGCACAAGCAGAGAGAGCAGTGGGGCAGAGGGACAAGAAGCAGGCGCCCCACTGAGCAGGGAGCCCAATGTGGGGCTCAATCCCAGGACCTCTGGGATCATGACCTGACCTCAAGGTGGATGCTTACCCAACTGAGCCACCCAGGCTTCCCGGTAGTTCTATTTTTAACTAAAGAATATTTTTGAAGCATGAAAACTGATAACACATTTCAATTAAGAATTTATTAATACAGAAGTTTTAAATTTTTTTTTACAGTTTAATGGACCATAAGTGATTAAAATTTATGACTTGCTGGTTTATCTCATTTGCTCAATTTTTCCTGGGATGTTCAAATTTTGTTTCCAAGAGCTCTTTATGTATAAAATATTAATCTACCAATCACTAATCAAATGCTTGTATGCTACCTCTGCTTTTTAAAAAATGTCAATCATGTTATAAAATTATGTAAATGTTCACCTGTATGGTTTCAGCGTACTTTTGTTTTGTTTATATCATATAACTTTTAACCATTAATTTTTTTCTTTCAATTCTTCAGTTCCTATTACTAAGCATTTAGTAAACATGATATTAAACTACAACAATTTTATTTATAAAATATTTAAATATTTGTAGGTATATTTCTGAGCTTTCCATTTCATGTTATTGTTCTAGTTGACTATTTTATCAGTATTTTAGTGTACAGTAGTATGTTTCTTTAATTATTTTAGTTATATGATACATCTTAATATCTGAAAGTTAATTTCTCTTTTCAGTAATTATTTTTATCAAAATATTTGTGATTATCTTTGCCTTTTCTATATCCATATGAACCCGAGAATAAGTGTGTCAAAAGACCAGTATACGTGTTTGAAAGTCATGTTATATATTATATTTCATGTATATACTTATTTATAAAGACTTAGAATTTTAACTTCTAAGATAAGAAAACACATTTTTCTTCATACATATACATATTATTTCTTCATACATATAAAATAAGATTTCTGACTTCTAATATGAGAAAACACACTATTCTTCATACATGTTCATACATGCATACATATATACATGTTCATATTTTAAAATTTTATCATACACATTTACACATTTTTAGGGTTATTCCCTATAGTATATTTTTTATTGCTATACTGAATGTGATTGTCTTCATTTTCATTTTCTATAGGTTATCAATAGTGTGTTGGGAAGCTATTTAAACTTTGGATATTAATCTTTTTTATTTTTATTTTTTGAAAGATTTTATTTATTTTAAATATAGAGAGAGGAGGGGCAAAGGGGGAAGGAGAGGGACTCCGGATTCTGTGCTGAGCTTGAGCTTAAAGCAGATCTCCATCTCATGACCCTGAGATCATGACCTGAGCCAAAATCAAGAGCCAGATGCTCAACCAACTGAGCCAACCAGAAGCCCTGGATATTAAACTTATAACCAGTCACCTTACTGAGGACTCCTAAATTCCCCTTAAATTTTAAGTAGACTGTCTTGGAAGTTACAAAATACTTGACTGAAATAAGACAAATTATATTTAGAAATGTAATAGTTTAAAAGGTACTTTATTTTGCTTTACATATATGCAATGTCTAAAATTTTAAGAAAAATATTTAATTACAAAAAAGGGGAAAATATTTAATTAGAATTGTGGTAAGGGGCATGCTCCCCTCATAATTCTACTAAGCATGTTTCCAAAGTTTCAACTCTAAAAGTAAGGTAGGCTATAGTTTAAAGTAAATGTTTAATAATATTAAAAATATATTCTATTTACTTTGTAGCATGAAGATACATGAAATTTAATCACATTTACTTAAACATCAATTTGGATAATGTCCTTACATTTTATGGTGCAGTGAATCTTATAAAAACATTGGCTTTACATTGCCAATGTAAATTCTAAAGCACAAAAAACCAAGAGCTTTAAACAAAAATAAAATAATTTTATTTTTATTAAATAAAATGAACACAATACAAGGAAATATTATGTTATATTCAACTAAATATCTTTAAAGATAATTTTTTAAAAATTCTTCATATATTAATATATTTCTTTACTTTTTGTTTCTTGATTACATCAATTATTTCATCTTTAACAATGTTTACCTTTTGCTAAAATCATATCAACAATGTTTTTGTCAATTCTATAATATTGTCCTTATTTTGCTTTTTAGTTTATAAATCTTTTTCTTCTGCCTTGTATAGGTTTGTTGTTTCCTTTCTAAACTCATCAGATAAATGTTTAATTCCTTTTTTTCCATTTATTATTTCTTGACAAAAAAATTCTATTTGTGTCTAACAATCTGTATCTACTTCATAGATTTTGCTCTATTCAGGGTCAAGCACAAGAGTACTGATTTCCCAAAGCAGCCCAACCACCTAAGTCAAAACTTACCATTATCTGAGCAACATATTGATGAGTACTGAGCAGGAGACTTTTTGGTGTTTTCCATTTTCTAGAGAACCAATACACTACCGCCGATGAATGTGTGCTAAATAATTAATTTTGTTCAGTCCTCACAAATCAGAAGTTGTTCATTTTGGGGGGAAAAAAGGATATTTTTTGAAGTCATATTTACCACTCCCAACAAGAAAGGTTTTGTTATAATATATTAAAATAGTTTAAAATGTTTAAAAATTGTGCCCCTTTGGTGACAAAAGATTATTTTAACTATCAAAATAATTTGTAAATGTGTGTTAAAACTATAGTAGGAAATGGTAGGCCTTCTGTAGGTCCAATGACACAGCAAGAAATCAAACAGAAGAATCTAGCAATGATAAAAGAAGTTACTTTACATGATAGTAGGAATACCCTTGAGGGCTGATATTGTACCTCTCCCAACCTAATGATATAAGGAACAAAGACTCTTTTAATTCTTTCCTTTCTGATCTGGAAAGTTCTTTACTCCATGCAGGGTGCACGGACCACTTTAACTTTAGGCTCTACTTCATGAAAAACAAAAGAAGTATCAGAAAACCTCACTTGTTCCCTTGCATTTGTGTCTGGTGTACATATTCTGCATGACTTTATGATAATTTGATAACAAACTGAAGGTAAAAAGTCTTCATACAAAAGGTTGTCAAGCATGACAATATTCAAAGTAGAGCCAGCCCATTATTATCAGTTCTAGATCAGAACATTAAAAATGTGATTTTAAATTATTTTATATTTAAAATGTTTATACATTTGTGACTTATATACAAAACTATGTAACATAAGTAAGTGCTTATTATTCATTTTATTTCTGTTACCGGGACATATGAGTCATTGCTACATTCTTTTTTTTAATAATAAATTTATTTTTTATTGGTGTTCAATTTGCCAACATACAGAATAACACCCAGTGCTCATCCCGTCAAGTGCCCCCCTCAGTGCCCGTCACCCATTCACCCCCAATCCCCGCCCTCCTCCCCTTCTACCACCCCTAGTTCGTTTCCCAGAGTTAGGAGTCTTCATGTTCTGTCTCCCTTTCTGATATTTCCTACCCATTTCTTCTCCCTTCCTACATTCTGAATCATCACACTATGACTTCAAATATGATATGGAAGCCATTTATAAGCCATGTCCTAAGGAGCCTATTGAAGGTTTATTGTTTAGGGTCTATATCAAGTTTTATATATTTCGAGTAATGATATTTTTTAAGAAAAGATTTTTAAGTACTTGCGAGCAAATTAACATTTAACCTATTTTTTTTCTACAAGTTTACATTTTTATCTTCACCAAATAGCTGAACATAAATGTTAAGCAGAATATGTACCCTGAGATTGATATACTAATGTCCCTCTTCCCCTAAGATATTCACAACCTAGTTCCAAACCCCAGGAACCTACTAATGTTACCTTACATGACAAGAGATACTGCTAATTCAATTAAATTAAAGACCTTGAGACAAGGAGATCATCCTGGATTATCTGGCTCAATATAATCAATTTTAGTCCTTCAAAGGGGAGAATCTTTCCCAGCTGTGGTCAGAGGAAAATGTGGCTATAGGACAGTCAAAGAAATGTTGCCAGCTTTAAAGATAGCACAAGGAGGTTATGAGCCAAGGAATCTGGGAGCTTCTAGAAGTTTGAAATGGCAAAGAAATGGATTTTCCCCTCGAGCCTCCAGAAAGATGGGCAGCCCTAGGGACACCTTCATTTTAGCCTAATCAGACTGGCTTTGGACTTCTGACCTATACAATTATGAAATAATTTTATGTTGGGGTTCCTGGGTGGCTTAGTCAATTCAGTGTCAGATTCTTGGTTTCAGCTCAGATCATGATCTTGGGGTCTTAGGATCCAGTCCCCTGTCAGGCTCAGCACTCAGTGTGGAGTCTGCTTCAGATTCTTTCTCCTCTCCCTGCCCTTCTGCCCATCCCCGTACTTTCTCTCTAAAATAAATAAAATCTTAGAAAATTAAAAATAATTCTATGTTGTCTAAGGCACTAAATTTGTGGTAATCTGTTGTGGCAGTAATACACCACTATCAACAGAAGTGTACTAACTTTATTTAAAAACTGCTCTTTTATATCATTAATATTATCAACATACAATTAAATATTTTAATACTGTTATATTAATTTCTTCTGAATGTTAGTTTTTTTTAAGATTTTATTTATTTATTTATTCATGAGAGACAGAGAGAGGGGCAGAGACACAGGCAGAGGGAGAAGCAGGCTCCATGCAGGGAGCCCAATGTGGGACTTGATCCCGGGACTCCAGGATCACACCCTGGGCTGAAGGCAGGCACTAAACCATTGAGCCACCCAGGGATCTCTGAATGTGGGGTTTTCATCACAAACCTTTATTGCACTCTTGACTGAAGCCTACTGCATTCAAATAACTGCATGTATATTTGTACACACAGAGGTATATATGTGTATTTATAGATTTTGCATTTTGATTAGACTTCTTTTAAAATGCAAATGAGGAGGAACACTTCTAAACAACCATTCCTTTGTAGTCTATACAATATTAGGCAATGTGGAATCTTATTATGTAAAGCTACCCAATATCTTTGTATAGATTTCTCCTCTTTTTGTCATTTTCCACATTCGCAGTGCAGAACCCAGAAAATTTCAATCTTCAGATTCCCTGCGGCTAGCTAGACCGTTGGCACCTCAACCAAGTTCTATTAATCGAGATATCTATGTAAATCTTGGTTTTAGGCACAAGCAATATATGACGGGGGCCCTTTATTGGGGAAAGCCCTTCACAGTGGTATAGACTGGACAGTGGTATGGAGGAATGGCAGAGTGGTTGAGTTTCTAGCATGTAATCCTGAATGTCATGGATGCTAAACAGGGAAGGCAATGATGTGCTTCCTAAGAAGAAAAGCCTCCGTTTGTTGTTGACATAGTTCTTGACTGAGTAACTTCTGTGTCTGAGTCTCTGGACCTTGTGTTCATATCCTTGAAAAAATTATTTTTTTTCTGTGAAAACTAGACATGGTGGGACCTGGTTCCTATAAATAAAAATCCTGATTGATTTTAACCATACAATTATTTTAAATACCTGCTGCAAGCAAAGGTGTGTCAAGGTGCCCAAGCAGCTCAGCATAGGAGAAATTATTTTGTTACAACTAGTAAATAATTGTGTATGTTTAATTTTGTATTAAGTTGTTAAATTTAAATTTATTAATTTTATATGTAAAGATAAAAGAGATGCCATATAGAACAACACCCAGTTTGCATCAGAAATGAATCAGGTGAAAAACCAGGGACATTCAGAAGAGCATTGTTTTGGTTAATAGTACTGTAGTTTAAATTTTGCCAATCATATTGGTAGACATGACATCTTGCATAATGCAGTAATAAATACTAGGTGTGAATGGAATTTTGAGTACCCGATAAGTAAGGCCTACAAATAACGGATTGAAACATGCAATGAACATGTTAGTACAAACTACTACCTGAAATAGAACAAGATAGTCAAGTTAAAAAAAAAAAAAGTGTCTATAAAAATAAAGCATCCATGCTTTAACCCAAGTGCCACTTCTCCAGGAAGCTTTCCCTGAGCTCTCCAACTAGATCAGAAATTCCTCTTACATATTTCCAAATCACTTGATACTTGTTATTCATACTACTCAAGACTTCTAATTATTTACCTGCAAAGGATGTTATGTAGAGTACACTTATTAAAACATCATTGTCTGAATAATAGACTGATTGAGTCAAAAGTTTGGATGTTTATCCTGGCTGTTTCAACAAGTACTTATGTGAACTTGAAAAATTAAATTGATTTTTGAGCCATTTTCCTGATCTATAAAGTTATGAGGATTTTTAAAAATGAACATATTAAGTCTTAGTTTCATTTACTATTTGTATATATTTACTTACAAATTTTATATATTATATATAAAAGTTAAATATTTAAATTAACATATAACCACTGAACTAATTTCAGAAAACCAATGTCAAAAAAACAAGTATACTGTGGGGTGCCTGGGTGGCTCAGTTAATTGAGTGTCTGCCTTTGGCTCAGGTCATGATCCTGGGGTCCTGGGATTGAGCCCTCAGTGGGGAATATGCTTCTCCCTCTCCCTCTGCCCCTCCTCCCTAATGTGAGTGTGTTCTCTCTCTCTCTTTCTCTCTCTCTCTCTTACTCTTTCTCAAATAAATAAATAAAATATTTTTAAAAATAGGTATACTAAAAAGTCAGAAATTTTGCAGCCTGGTGTTATGATTTCCACTTTTTTTCTAAATACAAAGGTAATGTAAGGTTGTTATAAAAAATGTTAAGAAATGGAAATATTCTTCATGCCCTCTCTTTGATTCCTAGAGATAAATGCCAATAATGCTTATGTCTGATATAACCTTTGTGAGCCATGTCTTCCAATGAAATATTCAGACAAAAATGTTACAATGAAAATTGTGATAATTTGCTAACAATTTTCTTTTCTTTTTTTTTTTTGCTAACAATTTTCAATTTTTGAAAAAGCTACAGATCATTTAGTTTAAAGACTTATAATTCCTGTTTTGTAAAAATTTTATGGTACATTTTTAGTAAGATCTCTTGTCTTCTACCACCAACATTTTTATTTATGAATGTGTAGAGTATAGAACATTAAACATTTAAAGAAATGCTTTTATATTTTCCAAATTACTCAAAGCATATGTTAACAAGTTTGTTGCCTTTTGTTTAATTTAATTTAAACTTTAAAAAATCACTTATCAGAAATGGTTTTTAATTTAAACTTTCCATTTTAGGGTTTTCATAGATGTTTTTTTCTTGTTTTTTGCTGCTATTTTAAGTTGTTCATCAATTCTTCTGGTGCTTGTCAATGTCAGAGGTCTTACTCATCATGAAAAAAATCAGCTTATGGATAATCAGTAATCGACTATATCAAGTAATGATATAAACACAGAAAGGATTTGTCTCAGTTAATGAAATATGTCTTTCAAAACACCATGATCTTATGCACAATACCTTTTGTTTGGCAACTGTGTGGCATTGCTGGTGCTCACAGATATAATTTGAATGACATTATTCAACAAATAGATTTTTTTTTCCAATATCTAAAGGATAAATCATGTAAAGAAAAAAAATGTCAGAAGTATTTCTAGGCAAGCAATCCTCCTTCGTAAAAAACAAAAAAACAAAACAAAACAAAAAAAACTATAGGGTAAATCTATAGCTACTTGATAATTATATGAAAATAAATTAATGTAGATTATGGAAATTGGTACATAGTAATCACTCAATAAATAATATTAGGCAATATAATATCAATTTTATTAAGATTTTTATTGATATCCAGAGTGGAAGATTTTATCCTGTGTTGCAAACTTGACAATTCTAAACTAGTTTCTTAAAAATTTTGCAAAAATGAATATATGGTCTTCAATTATTTAGGATCATGTTTCTAATTCATATTAAATTAGGGAAGCAAAGAGAAAAATAAGCTTTCAATGTTTCTATATGTTGATTTGTGAATAAATGGATTATATTTTTCCATTTGTATGAGGGTTAAGTCTATGGAGTAATCAAACATAACTCAAAGTACAAATGGTATAGAAATAGGAAAAATAATGCAGCTTCTAATGAAAGTGAATATGTGACTCAAAAAAATACCCATAAGAAATATAGAGGATCAAGAATTTAAAAACTGTTGCTCTTCCACTATGTCCATTAGTATCCTCTATGAAACAGAGCCCAAGAGATTAGAAGTGCAAGTGACACCTCAAGGGAATGTTGAGGGAAGTGCACCAAAGATAAAGAAGGGGGAGCT
Source organism: Canis lupus baileyi (assembly GCF_048164855.1). Classification (NCBI taxonomy): domain Eukaryota; kingdom Metazoa; phylum Chordata; class Mammalia; order Carnivora; family Canidae; genus Canis; species Canis lupus. The sequence continues at coordinate 63,861,262 of NC_132841.1, forward strand.
GGAGTAGCTGGGAAAATCCTTCAGAATGCAGAGCCAGTCTGGTCCTCTTGAGGAGAGAAATGGACGAAAGAGAGAATGAGGTACCAAAAGCCTTAGACCACAGCACAGTTCCAAGAAAGCTTGGACCAGGCAGATGAAGAACTGCTAAACAAACTTGATGTTATGAATTGTGGAATTGATCCTTATTAAGTCGAGCAAAGGGTGCTGGATGGTGTTCATGGTTCAACTGTAGACTGTAGACCACAAGAGGAACTGTAAAAGGTAAGTTTATTACTCACAGACCCTGGAAGAAGTTCTTGGCCATGGCTCAAGTTAGAGTGTAGATAGGGAGAAGCAGGGATGCTTCTGCCTGGGATGCAAGACCTTGTTAGGGTCTATGGGTAGAGTGCCTTTGGAATTAGTCCATTCAAACCCAAAAAGCTAGGTTTTGGTATATTTCAAAGGGGTCTTATCTAAGGGAGACATAAAGGGAAGTGCTGAGAGGCAGGAAAGACTTGATCATAAGGGCCATTAGGGAAGTCCTATGAGGACTTATATGTGCTTGTGGCTGCGGGCCACTGTCTAGGGCCTGTGCTTGCATGAGAGGGCTAGTGTCAGTGAAAGGTCCCTGTTGGCCCCTTGCTAACAAAAGGAATGTCCATACAGCACTACCATGGAGTCGTTTAGCTAAACTCCAGACATGTACCTATAGCAGAAGTCCCAGATCAAGGGGGAGTGGCCCACTGCAGTATTTCTAGTCTCAGTTTCTGGGTGCATGCAGTACCAGGTAAGCAAGGTCTCAGTTGACCATTTTGACTCATTAAATGAGGGTGGCTGCTGAAGGTTGTCAGCCAACTACACTTCCTGTAGATGGTTTTCCGAAGGGGTTTTGAGTAGGAAATCTCACAGCTACCTCACCACAAAAATATCTTTTCAGCAACATACTGACCAGGATCATCTAAATTGAGGATGCAAGCACATTTTTGTTAATATCTAAGTTGTGAATAGTTGATTTAAAATTCTATTTCAAGTATTGTAATAATATGAAACCATGAGGAATGCGTGGGTGGCTCAGTGGTTGAGAGTCTGCCTTTGGCTCATGACATGATCTCTAGGATTAGGATCAAGTCCCACACTGGCCTACCCACAGGGAGCCTACTTCTCCCTCTGCCTATGTCTCTGCCTCTCTCTGTGTGTCTCTTATAAATAAATAAATAAATAAATAAATAAATAAATAAATAAATAAATCATTAAAAAATCTTTAAAAAATATGAAACCATGATACAGGCATGACATAAATGCTGCAAAGCACATTTTAATTTTGCCAGTATCTTCAAACTGATTGCAATTGAGAGACTCTTTTATCTCAGAGCATCTACTTTTTTCTTCTTCAAGGAGTATTCTGGGGACATCTGGGTGGCTCAGTGGCTGAACTCAGGTCGTGATCCCAGGATCCTGGGATCCCCTGCAGGAAGCCGGTTTCTCCCTCTGCCTGTGTTTCTGCCTCTCTGTGTTTTTCATGAAAATAAATAAAATCTTAAAAAAAAAAATATTCTAAGTTCAATCTTTCCTCCTCAAGTGATCATCAAACAACTCCATCTGCTTTGAAAACATGCTTTCACAGCCTTTCCATCATTGACATGACCCCCAACTTTGCATCACCTCTACTTTAATTTAGCTCCTCTTATGCAAAAAGAAGATACAAATTAAAGACAGTCAAAATTCTAATAAAATTCATATGTAAAACATCAATGCAATAACTGATGATATTTTGCTGAAACCAAATCATAGCCTGCAAGGGAAGATTGTCGTTGTAGTCTCCTTCCCTTTCAGCCTATTTTACAGTGTGTCACTGGCTGCTTTGATTCCCCCATTACTTTTCTCTATGTGATTTCTTGCAAAACTTTTATGTGCACATTGTATTGAGTAGTTATTTGGCCTTCTCTCATGTATACAATTCATCTGAGGTCTTCACTCAAGATCTTGTGATGATTAAATCAGTACTAATAAATCACAATTTGATTCAAGATAAAAATATTAACACAAACACTGGTATCTATTTTATGGCCATTAAGTGAATAATATAGAAGGCTTATATACTTTAATATCATCATTAAAATTAAATTGATAATATAAATAAAATAATTATAAATAAAGAAATAAATATCTACCTGCATCTATTGATCTAATCATAAAGGTAAAATGACCATAATTACTTTCCTCATATTTTGCCCCTATTCACTCAGTACCACTTTCCATTTGACTTTAGGATCTGTTGTTTGCATTAGATAAGGCAACTTGTCCATATATTACCGAGACCTATAAATTCAAATTTTCCAGTAGCCTAGAAGTCAGAAAACCCTAAGCTGCATCCTGACAGTACAACTAATTTGGATTACATTATTATTTTATATTTGAAGTACTTAAAAACTATAACTATTTAGAGCTAAAAGAGATCTTTAAAATTTTATTTCTGCCATTTTGTTTTACAAGGTTTGCCATGGATGAGTCACACAGTAACTGTTAGCAAAAGAAAAGGCAATGTCTTTGTCTCCTTGTCCCTAACTTCTATGGCTCTTTTATTATACATGTGAACCACATGTATTATTAAAAAATTCAAAGAAACTAACAAACTTTTTATGCAACTTAGGATTTTTTAAATCTTTATAAAGACCCCTTGCCAAAAATGTGATGTCATTGGAGTTAAGCTGAACACTCTTTCTTAGTACTTCCATTGTGAGAACTCTAAGACAATATATGTCATTTAGGTTAAAAACTCACCTTTAACTACTGTATTTTATCCAGAGTTTAGCATCACAATACTACATCTAAAAGGACTGGCATGCATGAAACAAATTTTTCTCTTAGTTTTTGGCATCTTTGGTAGATGTGGGAGGAAAACCATGTGATTGAGTTATTTGAAATCTAGAATAAGAATACATAAGTATTTGACAAAATAAATAAGAAATGAAGACACACACAAAAAAAATGAAGATACCTAAGACTGTTTTTGTTTGGTCTGCCAACTCTAAATATTTGCTTTTATGTAAAACAAGTACAACACTAAATAAGATATTGTTTAACTTATTAAACATATTAACGGGTTATTTTTTATATCATAAGGAATCAGATATCTGAAAGAACTGCACAGAAAATAAAAGATGAAAAGTGATATGTTAGCCACATGTATCATGTTACTCTAATATCCAGAAAATATTATTGTGCAGATCATATTTGTTATGTAATATGAAGCAAGAAATCCATTTTTCCCCTCCTTTCTCTGTTTTTCTTGTATCACAAGGTCAACTGCAGAAGAACAGTGTGTTGCTAGTGTGCCTGCCAAGTTTTAATTGAAATGTTGTGATAAATTTCACTGCCAGGTCAGATGTTATTTTCTGGTTAAGGAAGGTCAAGCTGGTCTCTTAAAGAACCACTTCTGATTTTTATAGTGTCCAGTGATTTGTTCCTGGAAGTTGATTTACCACAGATCTGACCTCCGTCCTCTCAGTTAACCTCTGCCCACATTTTCAAGTCCCCAGTTCACCTTCGGCCACTGGTAGGAAAAAGTATTTTATTAAACTAGGCTGCTCATTTTATTAGTGTGAAAATAGGCCTCCCCTAATCGATAGAACAGGAAGCATTCACTTTATTGCTTTAGACTAGAGACTAAAGGTCATTAAATGCAAATAGAATGATGTACATAACAAAAACCAGCAGTAAATATTTGTTGGCTCAGCATAAAAATTTGGTTAACATACCCAAAAAACTCTATTCTCTTGAATGTATACATTAGGTTAATAAAAATATTAGAATTGTTGAAATTTAGGACAATTATATTTTGCATAATAATCCCTATAAATGGTCAATTTTAAATTACAGATTCGATTTGATTTTTGAAAATATCTATCCCAACATTCTGCACAAGGATTAATATAATATCAATATTTATAAAGACCACAGCTTGTATTCCATAAGTTCAGAGTGGTATTTTTCATTTTAATTCCAGTATAATTAACATACGGTGTTACATTAGTTTCAGATGTACAATATAGTGATTCAGTAATTCTATGGATTATTCAGTCCTCATCATGATGGGTGTACTCTTCATCCCCTTCACCTATTTCACTCATCTCCCCACCTACCTCCAAACAAGCTCAAAGTGATTTATTGTAATAAATACTGTAAAACTTCCTTTAGAGAGAATGCATTTTGGAAAATAATAGTAAACTGCAGAACAAGAGGAACAAAAAAGTGGCATTAGCTTTTTCATTTCATTGATGGAGATGTTGTGAAGGTAACATGAGCAATCAAGGAATATACACCCATTACCTTTGCCTTGTTATTTCTCAAGTTGACTAAAGGTTGATGTGCTGACTATAATCGTTCAGAATCATCTGCTTTGGTATCATAGCCTGGCTTTGCAAGACCTACCAGATTCCATGGTTTTATTTCAAATATACCTCTCTGTTTTTAAGTTTTTAGTTAAATTCCAGTTAGTTGACACTGTGTTAAATTAGTTTCAGGTGTAAATTTAGTGATTTAACACTTCCATGCAATACTCAGTGCTCATCACAAGTACACTCCTTAATCCCCATCACCTATTTAACTCATCCCCCCATCCACCTCCTCTCTGGTAAACTATCAGTTCATTCTCTGTAGTTAAGAGTTGGCTTCTTGGGCAGCCCCGGTGGCGCAGTGGTTTAGCGCCGCCTGCAGCCTGGGGTGTGATCCTGGAGACCCGGGATCAAGTCCCTGTCAGGCCTCTTGTAGGGGGTGTGCTTCTCCCTCTGCCTGTGTCTCTATGAATAAATAAACAAAATCTTTAAAAAAAAAAAAAAAAAAGAGTCTGCTTCTTGGTTCGACTCTCTCTCTCTCTCTCTTTTTCCCTAGCCTCATTTGTTTTGTTTCTTAAATTCCACAAAAGCATCACTACACCTTAGTAAGATTTTCAGTCTCTCATTAACACTTGAATATCCACTTACTTGAACAACAGCTTTACATTTATCATTTTAAGACTATTTATTTAGGTTGTTTATATGACAGACAAATGTACACAAAAGCTAATATAATGATAATTTTTTGGTCTACATTTACAATGTCTTATCAATATTGTTCAGCATATTTTTTTAAAGATTTTTATTTATTTATTCATGAGAGACACAGAGAGAGGGAGGCAGAGACACAGGCAGAGGGAGAAGCAGGTTCCACGCAGGGAGCCAGACGTGGGACTCAATCCCGGGACTCCAGGATCACGCCCTCGGCGGAAGGCAGGTGCTAAACCACTGAGCCACCCGGGCTGCCCTTGTTTGGTATATGTTTTATTGAAATATCATTTATACATACACACCATAGCAAAAACTCCCTATGATGAAGTTTTAATTAACATGGCAAAAATAAATGGATGATTGAATCTACATAAAACAGGCTTTTCTTTGAATAGTAGACAGGGGTTTCTGGTAAGAAATTTAGACATTTTAAACAATCTATCTACCTAAAGCTCATGATTGCTGTTGAGCAAATGATTGAGATAATTTCAGAGAACATATAATTTAGAATTCAGCATTAAAGAATTATCACATTTGAATTTAGTTTAAATGAGCAAATGTACATAGATGTATAAAACACAAAATATATGTATTATCTTTATCATTTCATTGTGGATTTTATTCAGGATGCTTACTCAGCTAAATGTAATGTTTGTTTTCATTACCATAGAATTGCAGTGTATCCACTTCAATGTCATACTTATTTATGTAAATTATTGGCGGTCTGAAAAAGCTCAGAAAAGTTTACCCTACACAAGTACAGTAGTGAATAGAATACTTTGTCAGTCCAATCATTTTATCATGGAAAGCAAGTAAGAAATTTATCTTTATAACAGAGGAGTAAGATGTTAACAATCAGTGGTCTATGGTCATTCAGAAATGACCAGTCTCAGAGGCTTCAAATATGCAAATTAAATTTGATTAACTTCTATAAAATTAAAGAAATAGATTTTGTGGATTTATAAGAGGGGACTCATAATTGCATAATGAAGTTTTTCATGTTCAACCAGTTACTTAAGCATGGTATACGAGGACAGAGACCATGGCAACGAAGAAGATGACCTTGGGTTTGATTTCCTTCAGACCACGGGTGGATGGAGGCCTAGGGAAGTAGACTTTAGGAGCTAATTTCATAAGCCCTGTGGCACAAGAAGTATCCTAGGCCTAGTTGAAAAAGAGTGGCAGAAAGTTGCAGAGGTATCTCTCCTCTCTCTGTTGGCTGGGAACTCACTGCAAGGAGAAGCTTTTAGTTAAATTCCAGTAGAAACTTTGAATGACTGACACTTGGGATACTGTACTAGCAGTAGCAATAGAGAGACCCCTTTAGGTACTTTTGCTATACTTTGTATGAAACAGGGCGAACCAAAGACGGGAAATGCACAGAGAGTGTTATATGGTAGTTAGAGTGGCCATACTGGTGACTGTCTTATTCCCATTTTGTAGATGAGAATATTGAATCAGAGATACAAATGAATAAGTAAAGAGGGGAGTTGTGATTCAAACTTAGATAGTTCATGTTCTCAAGTGGTTAGCTGTTGTATATCTCGTTTTTTTTTTGTTTGTTTGTTTGTTTGTTTTTGTTTTTTTCTTTTAGGTGAGAACATAAATTAAAAAGTTGGTTTCCAAGCACACAGGACTAGTAAACTCAAAGCTTAGATTTGAACTTAGGTCATCCTGCCTTCAAACTCAGTGCTTTTAATTATCCCATTATCCTGTAAAGTATGTGAGGAATGCCTGAAGTAGTAAAGATTCCAAGATTCAGAGCTTTTCTGTTCTTCTACTTTAGCTGATAGGGGTTCTCCCAATGGAGAATGTTAAGAGTTGCCTGTACATGCTCACTAAATCAGCTGTGATTTGGCCCACTCTTTGTTTCTTAATATTTTAAGTAGCCAGTTACCTCAAAAGTAAGTAATTTATTCCAAGTTGCCTATTAAAATCAATATTTATGTAGAGCCTACTCCATATTGGGCATTATGCTAAGCTGTGTATACACTATTTCTGTTAGTCCTTACAACAATGCTGACAGAAATGCATTAACTTACTCACTTTATTTTACAAATAAAAGGAAAACAAATTTGATAAGCCTCACCTAAGGCTAGCCAGTGGACAAGGAACAAACCAGGTCTATCTGATGATGCTACTAATCCTACATCACCTTCTCTAGTAACCTTGAACTCACTTACTCCATGTTCTGCAGTTATATGGACACAGGTCTTCTATGGCATGATCTTGTCTGAGCTTGACTTTATCATGTTTGCTACTTTGCTCTATTTACCGATTTCTTGTTCAACGTTCGCGTATGATCAGTGACAAGAGGAATGCAAAATATGGAAACAAAGCAAAATGATAATGTGTATGTATGCAACACATATATACATAGTAGGCATATATGTGCATTTTTTATATATATGTTATTATAAGCATATGTATATTACTGTTAAAATATTTGTATGCTATATCTATCCCAAGATAATTCACAAAGGCCAATGATTATTTTGTGAAATACATCTCATGTTTTATTTAATTCATATTTATTTCTTAAGGGAGCTGTAAACGTCAGTGTGTTTCTGTATTTCTCACCTGCTTTCATGTACTTTGTCCTTTGTGCTTATAAATTAATGAACTGCTATTTGAAAGCATGTCCTTTTTTTTTTTTTTTCCATCTGATGTTTAGTAGATGCCACCTGTTTCTAGTGGACAGGTTGTTTGTTGTTATCAGGGCACCATACAAAGTACAGCGCGTATAAACACAGTGGTTGGAGTCTAATTACTTGAGCTCTTTATGGAGGTGGATCATCTCACAGCACAATGCTCAACAGGACAAAGTAAGGCCAATTGTCTTTTACAGCATCAGCTGCCGCCTGGAGTTTGGTGTTTTGCCACCGACACCAAGTCTTCTTTGTTTATCAGGTAATTAACGGTAATGATGTCTTGCTGCTTAGCTTTGTTGCGGAACCAAGGCTCCTTCTTTGTGGTTTTGGGAGAACTCCTAGTCTTAAGGCCGGTGGCTTGACTCATAAGCAACAGCAGGCAATTCTAGACTTAATTACCTCTCGGTTTTGTTCTTTACATTGGGCAATAAACATCCAGTCTAAAGGCAATTTGTGGAAGTAAGGGAAGAAAAAAAGGAGTGGTGCCTCCTCATGGCATTGCATCCATCAAATAAACTAACTTAAAAACATTTTGACCTTGAGTTCTTAAACATTATTGTAATTCCTCATTTTATAAAGAAAACCATTTTAAAGAAAGTTATTTAAATAAAACACAGCCCTTCAGATAGGCAGTCTGTTTATGAAATATGAGGGAATTCAATTAGCCATGAATGGATGAATGGTTGGGTTTATTTGTTGTTTTGTTTTTTTGTTTTTTGTTTTTGTTTGTTTTTTGGGGGGGTCTCTGGTCATCATTATTACTATGGATTTCTATAACAGAACATATCAAAGTAGACAGAAATGTCTTCAATGAATTATAAGCCTGTATTTAGGTGGCATATCTATGGGAGTGTGCCTCTCTGGGATGTATTTAGAATAGGTATGATTTTTTTAATTGTATATGATTGAATTTTTAGCAGAGTCAAACAAAAAGAAGAAATTACTACATAAGAATGAGCAAAGCTCTAGAACACCACATGTGGCTTTTATTTTTTCTTACAAAAAGCAGAAATATCTATTTCATTAGGAAGTCTTAAATAAAGTATATGACAGTTTTGGTTAAATTCTGATGATTATAGATCATTTTATATGGAAACTGTACATATTTGCTTCATTTTTTTAATCTCAGGAACCAAATGGCTATTAATATTTAGAGGGTTTTTGGTATGAAAACTGTTATAAAAGAAACTTCAGTATGCAATATTTGCTAGTAACTTTCAGTGCTTGTTCATGATTATTTGGAATATTTCAAATGCCAAAATCCAAAAAAAGAGGTAATTTTATTAATTATAAGCTGTAATATTATTACCCACACTATATTTTTCTAGATAGCCGTTGAGAGTAAATGACCAACCATTTAAAATAAAGTTTGTTTCAAAAAAAAAAAAAAGAGATAAAATAAAGTTTGCTTGTTCAGTGTTTATTCAGCATTTAATTATTCTATAAGATATTCCATACTTTGGTCCTTTTTCATTCAATCTGGCTTAAATCGTAGATTCTGCATAAACATCTGGCTTAAATCGTAGATTCTGCATATAACAGATCAAAAGGTTCAGTACATATTTCAAATAGTGAAACAATTTTCCTTCACATTTAACAAATTTAACTAAACCTTGAATGGAAGGTTTCATATAGAAAGGTAGGGTATTTGCATATAAATGTGATTTGGATGTCTTCTAAGGAAATTTTGCACCAGATATATTTAGTGATTTTTTCAGATATATTTAGTTTTATGAAATTCTTTCATTATCATTCGTTTGAAATATTCATACTTCTTACTGATGTTCCTCAGGTTTTCATGGATGGGATATGTTTTCTAAAGATGATGCATAACCTCCTCAATATAAAAACAAACACTGCTTTCTTTGGCATTCAAGTAACCTTTTCCATTTTTTAACTACATTTTGAAAAATGAGGTTTACATGCCCATTGAATTTTATCACATTTTATATGGGGATAGAAAAATATTTTAAAGTTAAACAGTATCCAACTTATTAAGTACAAAATATTTAAAAAATTGTCAGACTTTCATTGCATCTATAATTTATCATAAGGCTGTCATTAAAGCCAATGGGAACATTTGTGTTGAAAAAAGGGGTTTGAATTATTTTTTCCTGAATTTACTCATTCTTGAATTACCATGTTTAAAATTTATTCTACTGAAAGAATAGATTATTCTAGATTATTCTATCTAATGAATATTCAAGTGGGATAGTGTGTGGAGGTATATGGCTTATAGAAATTTTGAAATCATGTGAAGGTGACATGATATTGATAATTTATCAGAATTTATTTGCAGAACTCATGAAATAGTTCTCTCTTTTATTTATTTTTATTTATTTTTTTATTGGTGTTCAATTTACCAACATACAGAATAACCCCCAGTGCCCGTCACCCAATCACTCCCACCCCCCGCCCTCCTCCCCTTCCACCACCCCTAGTTCGTTTCCCAGAGTTAGCAATCTTTACGTTATGTCTCCCTTTCTGATATTTCCCTCACATTTCTTCTCCCTTCCCTTATATTCCCTTTCACTATTATTTATATTCCCCACATGAATGAGAACATATAACGTTTGTCCTTCTCCGACTGACTGACTTCACTCAGCATAATACCCTCCAGTTCCATCCACGTTGAAGCAAATGGTGGGTATTTGTCATTTCTAATAGCTGAGTAATTTAAATATTTTTTGTAGCTTCAAGGTTCATAAAGGAACCAAGAAGTTCTTCATACCCTTGTTTCATATTTTCCTCATACATGCAATAAACATAAAGGGTTTATACTGAATTGGCTCTTAATAAATCATAACTATTATTAATTCATAACACAATGATTATTATAATTTATTATTTGTGAAAAGAGGAACATTGTAGTAATTGTCTTTGGACATGTGCTGTCAACTGAGAAAAAAATAGTTTACATCTAGGAAGAATGTTTATGACTATTACTTTTGGGAAATAACACTATCACCATGAACAATATTCACCAGACGAAGGCTAGAAAGGGAAAAGTATAGTTCTGGTATCATCCCAATTTTCTTCCAATTGATATGCTTTGTGCAGAGTTTATTTTCCACGTTCTAAACCAACACAGGAATAGTGAAGGATGCACTCATTTCTTAATTGAAAATCAGGTTACACTCTCTGCAAATGCAAGAAAGATATCCCTAAAATCATTTTCCACTTAGGCAATTTTTTTCCAACAACAAAATGTTTTGGCAATCAAATGTTTAGTGAAGCAATAACAACAGGCAACCCAGCTGATGTTTCTTTTTTTAATTTAGATCTGTGGGATGGAACTATTTATTTAGACATGGACTTAGGGACTTCACTTGAGCATCTGTAGGCACATTCTTTGTTGATTTGGACAGTAAGGATAGATTCATACACACATATGCACAGAATATTCATAATAATATTTTAGTAATTTTAACTGAAGTTAAATTTTGAACTCAAATAAGAATCTTAGAAAATACACATGTGATCAAGTTTTTAGGTAAGGATGAAACTTCTGAACTTGATGGAGACAGTGTTCAAGTTCCTGATAATCAGCAAATATTAAGCAGATTATTTGCAGTTTTTCTACCTACCTTCCTTCCTTTCTTTTTTCCTTTCTTTCTTTTTTAGGCATTTCAACATCAAATTGCTTTTACATTTTCCTCACGAACCATGGAAAAAAAAGGAAGTAGGAAAGATAATAATAATAATAATAATAATAATAATAATAATAAATGGTGATGGTGATGATCCATTTTGACCATCTTATTACTTTCCCCTTATTCATTTGGAAGCTACAGTGGAGTCTTAACCACCCCATAAATACTTATTTAGTAAAAGGAAACAGAATATATTTTCCCTCAGACTCTCTGCATTGATATATTGAAATAGGAGGGAAGAAAAAAAAGGCCCATAATGCTTCATTAGTTAATTGTGCAGAGTACAGCTCTTTAGGGGTAAACAAGTGAAGGACATTTGCTGAATGGCCCATCCTCGTCACGCATATTATGGCCTAATGATGCTAGTAATGGTAGGAGGCTCCTGGAGAGTCATCTGTCAAATTAGCACATTGAATTATTTATTGCCTCAGAGTAAAATTGTTGAAAGGTAGCAGCTGAGACATGGTTTTTATAAATCTAAAATTCAAGGGAAAAAAAACTAAAAAACTCACACAGCTGCTTTGAGAGTACGTGTGCTTTGAGAGTACGTGTGCTTTTTAACACTTGGCATTTATAAGCACAATGGTCTATATTGGGTAAACAGCTTATTTCTACCTTTAAATCTGATATTTAGTGTGTGTGTGTGTGTGTGTGTATGTGTGAGAAATCCTGAGTATTTCCTGCTGGTAGTTTTAATGGAAGAAACTAAAATTCAAATTAGTTGTTATTTTAAGTCTTCATAACTCATTTCCACTATATTACCTATGTACAAGACACATACATAGGTACCTATGTACCTATGTCTTACATTATGTAAGACAAAATGCCAATTTTTACTAGGCTCTGTGACCAGAAACTAATACGGAGGGTGCAGTTCTTTGCTTCCAGGTTGTGCAACTGCTCATATTTCTGTTCTAGCTCAAAGTTGTCCAAGATAAAGAAAAGTCTGTCTTCCTGGTACTTAGGGGAGACAAACCTATGCTCAGTTCTATTAAACAAGACAATAAGTATGGTAAGAAACACAAATTTGGAGCAATATAAGCATTTGAAAGCCTGATCAGGCTAATACATTTGGAGGTGTTTCAAAAAATATTTTGTTACTTATTCAGTATTTATATAGCAGATGTGGGCAGGAATTATTTTTTTCTATTAACAAATATATAGAGAAATAAATTCACTTACCAGTGTCTTCCACTGATAATAAAGTCATTGTTCTGGAAAAAAAGGAAGAAAACAGCTTACTGATTCTCCTGTAATAGTAGTAATGGTAATGGTAGGAGGCTCCTACTATCTTTTTCTTTTTCTATATTTCTTTTTTTAATTCCTTTTATGAATTAGACAATGATTTGAGAAAGTTGAAATTTTGATGATGAACTAGAGCATGAATTTTAAATAAGCAAAGCTGTATTACATATTATTTGTTCAATAGTAATTGGATGATCTTCCAAAAACATTACATCTGAATCACTATGTGCAATTGAAGATACATGTGTATATACATCCTTTTGGTCAGAAACAGCTCCATTTTATTCTAGTGACATTCTGGTACACTGAGACTGGCACCTGGCACCTCCCAGTTGGCTAGTCTCTCACTGGGCAAGGGATCAGAGAAAAACTCACATTAGGTCAAGGTTTTTAAGTATGATCGGATAGTGATGGTTGGAGAAAAAATATATGTGCCAATTCATCCTGGAAAAAAGCAGTCAGGAAGAGGGTATCAATTAATATATATAAAGGAAAATTAGTCTAAAAACCAAGTTGTGCAAGATCATGAAATGTTTTAAATATTCCATTTAGGAATATACAGTTTATTTTTAGGGAAAACCTAACAATTTTCTTTTATTTTTTTAAAGATTTTTATTTATTTATGAGAGAGAGAGAGAGAGGCAGAGACACTGGCAGAGGGAGAAGCAGGATCCATGCAGGGAGCCTGACGTGGGACTCGATCCCGGGTCTCCAGGAATAGGCCCTGGGCCGAAGGCAGTGCTAAACCAATGAGCCACCCAGGCTGCCCCAATAATTCTCTTTTAAACATTGATTGAAGATCCTTAAGCCATGTTAGGCACTACACATATAATCCAGACAAGAAATAAGAAGCATGTTTGCTAAGATAATGGTGGCAATACTTGAATTAAAGAGATCCATTTAGCAGAAGAATCTTTAAGAAAATGTTAATGCTATGCATGGGAAAACACAGCATAAACTTTCAAAACTATATGCATTCTGTTTTTCCTTATTATCACCACCATGACTACCACAAACATAGGGTGACATTGCAGACGGTAGTTAACAGAGAAAGAGAAAAAAATGTAAACCAACTGTTCTCCCTCTGTCCTAGGAGAATAGTGAAGGCTACTAAGCAGAAAAAAATTATTGGGAGAGGAGCAAGTTTGGTAATGCAGATAGTAAGATTCCATTATGGAAATTTTGACTGGAGATGTCGGTAGTTAAGGTATTCAAATAGAAATGTCCAGAAAGTTGATGAAAGTGGAAGTGTAGCTCAAAGAGAAGTGAGGGGAAAATTTGCAGATTAGAAACTAGAAATGGCATTCATACAGGTGAGAAGTCTTGAGAAGAGCTAATTTGGTTATTTGGTGCCATCTGACCAACGCAAACAGTTTTTGCCTGCATATTTTATTTTGAGAATGTGGACATAATATTAAGTCAGTACTGTTCTTATCATGGCAACAATTTTCTCATCAAAGTCTTGTTTTTCCTGCTGCTGTTACTATTTCAATTCTTTATGTTTTGGCTCCTTTTTTCTAAGATAGTTTTTACTGCCTCTCTCTTTTTGTGTGTCTGTGTGTCTAGTGGCCCAAGATCTTCATTATTTAGCTTTTCTCTTTTAACCTCTTCCAAGGAACAGTAAAGTGAGAAAATATTTTGTTTTAGATCCTTAAGTATTTAAAAAAAATTTTTTTTAAATTTATTTATGATAGTCACACAGAGAGAGAGAGAGAGAGAGGCAGAGACACAGGCAGAGGGAGAAGCAGGCTCCATGCACCGGGAGCCCGACGTGGGACTCGATCCCGGGTCTCCAGGTAGATTCTTAAGTATTTTATATGCATTATCTAATCTCATTAGAAATTTATGGAGAAACTGTTATTCCCAGTTTGTAGTTGAAACTGGCCCTCAGCAAAGCTAAAGAACCTGTCCCAAATCATGCTGCTAATGATCCCAGTTCTGTTTAATCCCAAATTTTTGATTTTGCTTTTGTTATTTCTATCTCACATTGTCTCTTGCATAGGCACTTCTCTACTATTTTTTCTACCATCTCAGCTTTTTACTCTCATTCCTAATAATTCTCCTTAATCCCTTAGGTGAATTCCACTTTTCCTTCTCTTTCATTAAACTCTCTTATTCTAGATTTACTCCTTCAGTTGGCAGCATTCCTCATTCTGCTGCTTGGTGCATTTAAATCTTCTCTTTGTTTTTTTTTCTTATACTGATCTACTAAAATACCACCAATTATAGTAACTCAAGAATATTTAAAACACTTTTTTCTTTGAAATGGACAGTGGTGTTGCAAATCGCCCCAAATCTCCCCTTTTCTCACCTATACTCAGAAGAGAGAGCCAGAATCTCTTGCTTATGTTTCAAGGGCCACACAGTGACAACAAGGTGGCGAGGCATCATCTCAGGTGTGTGCCATTTGTCCAGAGAAATCACCAACAGCTTTTCTGCTCATAGGAATACATTTTAAGCTGCATTGTTATTTTTTGTATCCACGTACTAGTCATATGTGGTCCACTGAATAGTTTAAAAATGAAGATTTTATAAAGATTAGAACTGCTTCAAGCAGGTATATTTAAAAATAGTTTTTAAGAATAGTTATCTATAACAAATTCAATATGAAAGTTGGATTTGACTGAGATAGGATATGCAGCTGATGTTTATTGACATTCAGAAAACCAGAATCTTCTCTATCATACCAGAACAGCTGTAAGAGAGACCCTAAAACAAGTGTTGAAGCAGCTTACATTTAGCTCTCTTTGGAAGATGGCTAAAATAATTTCACATCTAGGAGCTGCAGTTGAAACGCATGGGGGAAGATTTTGTAGACAAACTGGGGTTTTATTTTTAAACTATATAATTTAAAAGGTACTATATATATATATATATATATATATATATATATATATATATATACACACACACACACACACACACACACACACTGTAAGACCGGAGGGAGTGGTGTTAGCGATCCAGTAGGTGGCGATCTTCCCTCAGAATAAGTGTCAAGACAAGGTCCCAGTTTGGGTTTGGGATGTGCTGCTTGCCTAAATTTACACTGAGGTTCTGCCTTCAAAAGTTCAAAACTCCAACAAAAGAGCAGTTTTCCTTACATGTTAGAATTTTTTCACTCCCTTAGTGGAATACATTCTAGTGACTCTACCTTGTTCCACCAAACTAAAATAGGCATTCTTGGTTCTTACGTTTTTCTTCTCATTAGTGATAGAAATATAGCTTCTATAGATGTATATTAGTATACATCTCCATCATCCTTCTCAAAAGGATGGGTCCGTATTCATGGGCTATATATTAGAAACTCCTCTTTGCCAAAGACCTATTTGTAACACTTTCAAGAGAGTAAATGAGAATCTATAAAATGTCATTACCTTTGCAATGTTTAAAATTTAAATGATTTTGTAGATTATATCTGACTATCCACTATATCTATTCCACTTATTAAGGAACTTAGAGTTTAAAATTTTGAAAAGGCTTGTGCAAAATAACAAAAGTAGGGGCAGCCTGGGTGGCTCAGTGGTTTAGTGCCTGCCTTCAGCCTAGGGCCTGGTCCTGGAGACCTGGGATCGAGTCCCATATCAGGCCTCCTACATGGAGCCTGCTTCTCCCTCTGCCTGTGTCTCTGACTCTCTCTCTATGTCTCTCATGAATAAATAAATAAATAAATCTTAAAAAAAAGTATTTTCCATCCAGAAGTTTTTTTTTTTTAAAGTAGATATTATGAGGAAAGACAAAAGTAATCAGAACACCTTAACTTGGAGAGAAGATTTACAGATCATTTTACTATGCTCTAATACTATATTTTGTAAAAATTTTTGATGCTATGCGATGTAATTATTACTGATAGGATTTTAATTCTATTTTCCTAGCAACCTTGGGATAGGCTAGCTGTAATCTTTAGTCTTCTTTATAGCTTTGTTATTGTTTTTAATCAATCCATTATTTTATCTTAAGTAATTATTCTTAATTTGGCACTTGATCTCAGGAATACTACAATGGTGGTGTTACTACTGTTCAGTAGCACTCACCTCTTCTCAACTGCTGTGTTGAAGAGGGAATTGTGCTTTCCTGTTCCCTTGATGCTATATGTGCGTGCAACTCACTTTAGCACAGGAATGTGTGTGGAAGTGACTTATGTCTCTCTTGAGCAGAAACACAGAATTGCCGACATGAGAGTTTCCAGATCATGGCTTCTGTGTCAACCTTGGTCGCAGTTATTTATTGAAGTCAAAGTAGAAGGAAATCCCCAGTTTACCACAGTAGGTACGGAGCATGGTCATGGAATAAAGCTTTCTCATAAGCTATTGAGATGTGAAATTTGTTTGATAGCTTGGTATAACTCAACCTATCCTAATACCATAGAAATGAATTAAATTTAGTAGTGTGGGATAGATGATAAATTATGACAAATCATATATTCTGCTTCACTATCCCCTTCCAGGGCAGGAAAACAAACAAACAAAGAAGCTGTAATGCACGCATAGGCAACATATATTATGGAAGTGCACTGAAATTATCTCAAACTGCCAAAATATTTTCTTAATTTGGAGGAAGTAATTGCATCTCTGTTCTCCCTCCCATGTGGGTGAAAACCAGACCCTTCCATAATCAAGCAACAGTCTTATTTTCTCAGTGAGTTTAAGAATCTTCTGGCAGATGATATTCCAGACCAAAACTAGGAAATCAGACATTGAACAGAAAATACAGATAAGTTGGACTTCAGGGCTAAAACAAGAGAATTATAATTGGCACATGGCAATTATTAATGCTTGTTAGATGTTTGCCACAGTATACCTCTACTGCAGAACCTTTCAGATGCTTCAGTATTCATTGTGGGTTTCTAAAAATAAAATATAGCATTGCTGGCAACATCAGAGGGCTAATGATTTCTCCGAAATATCTCACTCTGACTTGTGTTTTAACAAAAGTATTTCCTTATAAAAATCATAATCGAACCATTGCAGAGAAAATTTCCTTCATAATCATTTCCTTTTAGGAGCACGCCTATGAAGGAATGAGAGAGATTTGTAAATGACTTTTTCTTTTTTTAAAAAAAGATTTTATTTATTTATTCATGAGAGACATAGAGAGAGAGAGAGAGAGAGGCAGAAACATTGGCAGAGGGAGAAGCAGGCTCCATGCAGGAGGCCCCATGTGGGACTCGATCCCAGGATTCCAGGATCATGTCCTGAGACAAAGGCAGATGCTCAACTGCTGAGCTATCCAGGTGTCCTGATTTTCTTTCTTTCTTTCTTTCTTTCTTTTTTTTTTTTTAATAAATTCATGGTTGTGTCTAAATACTATCATAGCACTCATTTGCATTCTAGTATGTTTCCTGATTGGGAAAAGAAAAGAGGAGTTGAATTTAGTAGCTTGGAAATTTGACACCATCCTGGTGTTATATCCTTGGTGAGTGTTGAGTATCTAAATTCCATTCTTCATTCATTAGGACATTAATCAAGAGTTGAAACCTTTCTTGTTGGAGTACAACTTCATTACCTGATTTTTCTATTTGGTTAATAGTTGATGGTTTAATTTACATTTACTCACCAATTATTTATTGCATACCTGATACAGGCCAGGCTCAGTGTTTAACACTTAGAAATACTAATTTGAAGGATACACGATACTTATTCCAATAAAGGTCATTATTTATCAGACAATATAAATGACTTGAATGTACTATAAACGTAAAAAAATAAGGTATCTTCAAACGCTTTGGATACTAAGACAATGAAGCATTTCATGGCATTCTAAAGAACGATCAGAAACACAAAGTTCACAAAGCTCATGTGATTATTTGGAGAACTATATGTGGTATACTGTGATTCAAATGGCCTGGGTGATTTAGGATATAGGACTTACATAAGAATATTTCTTGATTTAAAATGAATGCAACTTTATAACCTTGCTTAAGAAGGAACACTTGGGGCATTTAAAGATAGTAAATAACTAAACATCTTTGAAATTCACCAAATAATATGCCCTGTAAATACCTACCACAAATGATCCAAATAAGAGGCAGATTGGAATAGTATGGTGGATGGATGGGGCCATAGTAGAGATGAAGTACAGAAATAAACATGTAATGATCACATAGATTTTCTAGACACTTTGGAAGTATTTTGCAATATCATTACATTTTCCAAACACACCAGCCAGTCAAGGAGGCATTAGAATTCTTATTTCACAGATACTCTCGAAAGGCTCTGAGACAAAAAGAGGAAAGACATTTATTTCTCTTAAAACATGAACAAAAACCCTTTTTCAGAAATAATTTTTTATAACTGTTAAATAATCTGTCATGCTTGCTTATGATACACAGTTATTTTTTTTTTTTTTTTTTTTTTTTTTATGATACACAGTTATAATTTAGTTCTAGAAGTTTTGCATTTCTTGTAAACCTTGGTGTAACTAGGATACCAACTTATGTCAATGAAAAGTTATCACTATATATTTCCCTGAAAATAAACATTTTTATATAAATGATTAAGAAATACATCTTATATTTATGCTTCATTTAGTTAACCATGTCTAACATGTCTAAGGAAACACTTGTGGCCTGAAACTAACCTAAAGAGACTTTGAAGGGCAAGAACCGTGATTATCTTCTTAGATGTGCTGCTTAATCAGAGATTCTTTTTTGCCATGAGAACAACTCATTCCTATATTTTCTTTATCTCATTTTTTCTCCTGGCTAATGAGTCTTGCCATCAGTCAGTGAAGCAGGAAAAATCAATGTTAGATATCTAACATGATTTCATGCAGTGGTAGAGATGGCTCCCTGGTAAATACCCACCCCAAAATCCTCTTTTATTTTTTGTAGCAATATTCACAGATAAACAAAGCTTCTGGCCATGAGAAAGCCTCCCGCTGCTTTTAAGCCTTAAGATTGGGCAGCAATAATTCCTCCACCATCTCTTAGTCTCATTTTCTGCCATTTTCATTCACTGACCTGTTTCAGCCTATAGGCATTAAATCTACCTATGGGTGAGACATACCCCACATTCACCCAAACTTCTACCATAGTTTTCAGTCTGCCTTTCTTGTACAGACATTTCTTACTTACCTTTGGTTAACGTGTCACTAGACCTTTCTACCACAACTGGCACACACTGATCAACATCTCATAATATGCATAAATATAAAGCAATATGGCTGGCTGACAGAGGAGCCTATAGAAAAAATATATTAGGTGGTGTATAAGGCTATCCATTGGCTCCACATACAATATGACTTTATAGCATAGGCACAAGCAGCAGCCAAGAGCACAGTAGCAACAGCACCCTCCAAGCTTATTTGGCATAATCCATACATTGCCAAAGTATCACAGGTAAATTGCAAAGATGGAACTATTCTCAAGTGTTCTCTTTGGGACAATGAGCTCCCCAAACAGCGAGCTCCTGAAATCCAAATTCAGCCTTTGTCTCCTTCAGAGGAAATCAATAAGGTATTCCACTTCAAGAACAGGCACTTTATAACCAGTGTTTGAAGATCTCTTTGGGGCTACTGGCAGGTTTTCCTTGTGCCAGTACCTATTTTTACATAGTGACATACAAGCGTTTGTGGTGACTAATTGACTGCTGCAGAATGATGTCAGTCCAGTTGTGTGCAGGTATCTGAAAGGTGAGCCAATTGAATCGAGACATTAAAATCATACATTGCAAATACAAATTTAAAAAAAAAACAGCATTTAAGGCTTTCCCTCTGATTTATACCTCCATAGCAAATTTAACACTGACAATTATTGCAGGAACTCTCTCCCTTCAAAATACTAAGCAAACAGCAACAACAACAAATTATAATGATTATATCCATTACATCCAAATAGTTAAATAATGTATTGCTAATAAATGCAAATTTGAACCGTTCATTCAAAATAACTAAAGCCAGGGATTCCTGGGTGGCTCAGTGGTTTAGCCCCTGCCTTTGTCCCAGGGTGTGATCCTGTAGTCCCAGGATCGAATCCTGCATCGGGCTCCCTGCATGGAGCCTGCTTCTCTCTCTGCCTCTCTCTCTCTCTCTTTCTGTCTCTCATGAATAAATAAATAAAATCTTAAAAAAATAACTAAAACCAACTTAAGGAAGCTATTGCACACAGGTCTGGAGGATTTTGTAATATTGCTTCAAGATGTTTTGACTTCAATAGGGTATACCATGAGTTTCTTTGCATTAATCAGCTCTGCTAAATGAAAGAACTAAGTTCTGGTGGAAAATATATGCATAAAGTTTCATTTGTATAAAAAGAAAAATGTAGATAAATTAAAAATTGCTAATCTTAGGACATTTTACCATCACTAAAATTTGATAGAAATAGAAATGATCAATGCCATGAAGTTGAGAATTTCCAACCATCCACATATTACATTACCAAATGTAATTTCTCCTAATTTTTAAGAATCAAACTTAACCTAGTTTCTGAATGATTTAAGAATGAGCATATCTATAGACTTATAATAATCAACTATATTAGCCTGATATATTACAAGTGCATAAAGAGAAGCATGTGATTTTACTTTGATAGGCAATTCTCATCATTCATTGAACAAATACATATTGAGTTGTCATTAGGTTAAGCCTCAATAAGACCAAAACATACCAATCCCTTATTGGAGGAATTTTTTTTTCCACTGGAATTATAGTTTGGGTAGACATAAAATAAGCCTAATGAGCTTATCACTGAAATTGTAAACTGGCCATGCAGAGGTTACAATGCAGACTACATACACTTTGGGGCCTCATGGGGTTTTAAAATATTTGAAGTGGCATTTGAAAATTGACAGATTTCACATACTAACCTGACTTCCTCGCTTCTTTATGAAATACCAGAAGATGGCCAAAAATACATGGGGCTGAATAGCACAGCACATTACTCTCCAGTTTTCAGTGGTCCCCACTCCTTGCCAACACCCCACTGATTCCACTCATCTGTATCCCAGGCCTGACCCTGAGATGCTTGAGTTTTAAAACCCTTAGATAGATTCTTTCACAAAAGGTGGAATGAGTTATGTGCGTCTGCCGACGTGTCATCCTCTTGGTCACCTACCTCAAGTAATTTTTTCTATTTCTGCTCCCAATTCTTTTTTGTTGCTGCTGTTTCAAATTTTTATTTAAATTCTAGTTAGTTAACAGATAGTGTAATATTGGTTTCAGAAGCAGAATTTAGAGATTCATTATTTACATACAACACCCAGTGCTCATCACAAGTGCCCTCCCTAATCCATCACTTATTTTAGCCCATCCCCCACCCACCTCCCCTCCAGCAGCCCTCAGTTTGTTCTCTATAGTTAATAGTCTGTTATGGTTTGCCTCCCTCTCTCTTTTTTTTCCCTTCCTTCTGGTATGTTCATGTGTTTTGTTTTGTAGATTCCACATATAAACGAAATCATATGGTATTTGTCTTTCTCTGGCTGACTTATTTCATTTAGCATAATACACTCTAGCTCCATCCACATTATTGCAAATGTCAAGACTTCATTCTTTCTGATGGCTGAGTAATATTCCAATATATGTATATACCACATCTTCCTTATCCATCAGCCCATGGACATTTGTGCTGTTTTAATAATTTGGCTACTGTTTATAATGCTACAAACATAGAGCTGTGGGTATCCCTTCAAATCACTACTTCTGTATCCTCTGGGTAAATCCCTAGTAGTGCAATTGCTGGATCATAGGATAGTTTTATTTTTAACTTTTTGAGGAACCTCCATTCAGTTTTCTGGAGTGGCTGCACCAGTTTTCATTCCCACTGACAGTGTAAGAGGGATCCCCTTTCTCTCCATCCTTGCCAATATCTGTTGTTTCCTGTGGTGTTCATCTTAGCCATTCTGACAGGTGTGAGCTGGTATCTTGTAGTTTTGATTTGCATTTCTCTCATGATGAATGATGTTGAGCATTTTTTCATGCATCTGTTAGTCATTTGTATGTCTTCTTGGGAAAATGTCTATTCGTGTCTTCTGCCCATTTCTTAACTGGATTATTTGGGGTTTTTTGGGCTTTGAGTTTGAGAAGCTTTTTATATATTTTGGATACTAATCCTTTATCAGATGTGTCATTTACAAATATCTTCTATTCCAAAAGTTGCCTTTCAGTCTTGCTGATTCTTTCCTTCACTGTGAAGAAGCTTTTTTATCTTGATGAAGTCCCAGTAGTTCATTTTTCATTTTTGCTTTTGTTTCCCTTGCCTGAAGAGATGTGTCCAGTTAGAAGTTGCTATGGCTGATGTCACAGAGATTACTGCATATGTTCTTCTCTAGAATTTTGATGGTTTCCTGTCTCACATTTAGGTCTTTCATCCATTTTGAATATGATTTTTGGATGGTGTAAAAAAATGGTCCAATTTCATTCTTCTGCATGTTGCTGTCCAGTTTTCCTAATACTGTCCAAGAGACTATCTTTTTTCCACTGAATATTCTTTTCTGCTTTGTTGAGCATTAGCTGACCATATAGTTGTGCCTCATTTCTGGGTTTTCTATTCTGTTTCAAGGATCTATGTGTCTATTTTTGTGCCACTACCAAACTCTTAATCACTACAGCTTTGTAATATGTCTTGAAGTCTGGAATCATGATGCGTCCAGCTTTGCTTTCTTTTTCAGATTGCTTTGACTATTTAGGTTCTTTTGTGTTTCTATACAAATTTTAGAATTGTTTGTTCTAGCTGTGAAAATTGCTGGTGGTATTTTGATAGAGATTGCATTAAATATGTAGATTGCTTTGGGTAGTATAGACATTTTAAAATATTTGTTCTTACAATCTGTGAGCATTGAATATTTTTCAAACATTTCTTTGTGTCCTCTTCATTTTCTCTCATAAATGTTCTACAGTTTTCAGAGTATAGATCTTTTACCTCTTTGGTTAGGTTTATTCCTAAGCATTTTATGGCTTGGGGTGCACAATTATAAATGGAATAAATTCCTTGATTTTTCTCTGTTGTTTCATTATTGATGAATAGAAATGCAACAGATTTCTGTACATTAATTTTGTATCCTCCACCTTTACTGAATTCATTTATCAGTTTTAGCAATTTTTTGGTGGAATCTTTTAAGTTTTCTACATAGAGTATCATGTCATCTGCAAATAGTGAAAGTTTGACTTCTTCTTTGCTGATTTGTATGCCTTTTATTTCTTTTTGTTGTCTGACTGCTGAGAGGAGGACTTCCAGTACTATGTTAAATAATCATGCTGAGAATGGACATCTTGTTCCTGACCATGGAGGAAAAGCTCTCTGTTTTTCTGCATTGAGGTTGATATTAGCTGTGGGTCTTTCATATATGGCTTTTATGATGTTGAGGTATGTTCCCTGTATCCTTACTTTGTTGAGGGTTTTTTTTTTTTTATATCAAGAATAGATGCTATTCTTTGTCAAATGCTTTTTCTTCATCTATTGAGAGGATCATATCATTCTTATCCTTTCTTTTATTAACGTGCTGTATCATGTTGATTGATTTGTGAATATTGAACCCACCCTTTGCAGCCCAGGAATAAATCCTACATAATTGTGGTGAATGATTCTTTTAATGCACTATGAATTCAGTTTTCTAGTATCTTGTTGAGAATGTTTGCATCCACGTTCATCAGGGATCTTGGCTTGTAATTCACCTTTATAGCGAGATTTTGTCTGATTTTGGAATCAAGGTAATGCTGGCTTCATAGAATGAGTTTGGAAGTTTTCCATCCATTTCTATCTTTTATAACCATTTGAGAAGAATAGGTACTAACTCTTCTTTTTTTAAATTTTATTTATTTATTCATGAGAGACACAGAGAGAGAATGAGGCAGAAATATAGGCAGAGGGAGAAGCAGGCTCCCTGTGGGGAGCCCGATACAGGACTCAATCCCAGGACCCCAGGATCACAACTTGAACTAAAGGCAGATGCTCAACCACTGAGCCACCCAGACACCCCAAATGTTCTTTAAACATTTGGTGAATTCCCCTGGGAAGACATCTAGCCCTGGACTTTTGTTTGTTGGGGGATTTTTGATTACTGATTTTATTTCTTTGCTGTTTAGATGTTTTCTATTTCTTCATGTTTCAGTTTTGGTACTTTATGTTTCTAGGAATTTATCCATTTCTTCTAGATTGCCCAGAATATTGGCATATAATTTTTCATAATCTTCTCTTATAATTATTTGTTATTTCTGTGGTGGTGTCTGTGACCTCTATTTTCTCATTTGTGATTTTATTTATTTGGCTCCCTTCTGTCTTCTTTTGGTAAGTCTGTATATCAATTTTGTTAATTCTGTCAAAGAACCAACTCCTAGTTTCATTGATCTATTCTACTGGGTTTTTTTGTTTGTTTGTTTGTTTATATATCATTTATTTCTGCTAACTGTTATTTCCCTTCTGCTGGTTTTAGGCTTCATTTCCTCTTCCTTTTCTAGCTCCTTTAAGTTTAGGTTGTATATTTGAGATTATTCTGGCTTCTTGAAGTAGGCCTGTATTGTCGTAAACTTCCCCTATGATCACTTTTGCTGCATACTAAAGGTTTTGGACCATAAGCTTTCATTTTCATTTGCTTCCATGTATTTTTTTTTTATTTCCTCTTTAATTTCATGGTTGACCCATTCATTCTTCAGTAGGATGTTCTTTAGCCTCCATAGATTTGTGGTCTTATCAAATTGTTCCTTGTAGCTGACTTCAAGTTTCATAGTGTTGTCAGAAAATAGGCATGGTATGATCCCAATCTTTTTGGATTTGTGGAGGCCTGATTTGACACCCAATAGTGACCTATTCTGGAGAATGTTCCCTGTGCACTTGAAAAGAATGTGTATTCTGTTGCTTTAGGATGACATGCCCTGAATAGATACGTTAAGTCCATCTGGTCCAGTGGTCATTCAAAGGTATTGTTTCCTTGTTGATCTTCTACTTAGATGATCCATCCAATGCTGTAAGTGGGATGTTAAAGTCCCCTACTATTGTATTATTATCATGAATTTATTTATGTTTGTTATTAATTGATTACTTGGGTGCTCCCAAGTTAGGGGTGTAAATACTTAAAATTGTTAGATATTCTTGTTGGATAGACCCCTTTATTATGATACAGTGCTCTTCTTCATGTCTTGTTACAGTCTTTGGTTTGAAATCTAGTTTGCTTGATAAAAGTATTACTTATATGGCTTTCTTTTAACATCTGTTAGCGTGATAAATGGTTCTTCATGGCCTCACTTTCTTTTAAAAAAAATTTATTTATTTATTTATTTATTTATTTATTTATTTATTTATTTATTTTGTTTTTGTTTTCATGTCCTCACTCTCTATCTGCAGGTGTCCTTAGGTCTAAAATGAGTCTTTTATAGATAA
The DNA here is from genome assembly GCF_048164855.1 of Canis lupus baileyi. Taxonomy (NCBI): domain Eukaryota; kingdom Metazoa; phylum Chordata; class Mammalia; order Carnivora; family Canidae; genus Canis; species Canis lupus. The sequence continues at coordinate 63,887,144 of NC_132841.1, forward strand.
CATATAGGTAGATCTTGGGTTTTTGGTGGTGGTGGTGGTGGTGGTGGTAGTGGTGGTTGTTTTTTGTTTGTTTTTATCCATTCTGGTACCCTATGTCTTTTGATTGGAGAATTTAGTCCATTTAAATTCAGATTGATTCTTGATAGATAGAAATTTAGTGCCATTGTATTACCTATAGTTGGTGTTTCTGGAGATTTTCTCGGTAATTTTCTAGTCTTTTGTTTTGTTTTGTTTTAGTCTTTATTTCCCTCTCAAAGTGTCCCCTTTAATATTTCTTGCAGTGCTAGTTAAATGGTCATGAACTCCTTCAGTTTTTGTGTGGGAAACTCCTTATCTTTTCTTCTATTCTGAATGACAGCCTTGCTGGATAAGGTATTCTTGGCTTCATATTTTTCCCATTCAGCATGTTGAATATATCATGCCACTCCTGTCTAGCCTGTCAAGTTTCTGTAGATTAAACTGCTGCTAACCTTATTTGTCTTCCCTTGTAAGTTAGGGATTTCTTTTCTCTTGATGCTTTTAGGATTTTTTCCCTATCTCTATATTTTGCAAATTTTACTGTATGTCTTGGTGTTGGCCTGCTTTTGTTAATTTTTATGGGAGTTTTCTGTGTCTCCTGGATTTGGATGCCTAGTTCCTTCCTCAGATTAGGGAAGTTTCCAGCTATAATTTGCTTGAACAAACCTTCCCCCTTTTCCCTCTCTTCTTCTGGGACTCCTATGATATGAATGTTGCTATGCTTTATGGAGTCACTGAGTTCCCTAATTCTATTTTGTGATTCAATATTTTTCTTTCCCTCTTCTTTTCAGCTTCATTGTTTTCCATAATTTTATCTCCTATATCACTTTTGCATTTCTCTGCTTCTCCATCCTTGTGGTCATTATATCCAGTAAGTTTCATATCTCAGTTATAGCACTTTTTATTTTAGTCTACCTAGTTTTTAGGTCATTTGTATTTGTGGTGAGTGACTCCCTGGTGTCTTCTATGCTCTTGTTAACCTCAGCTAGTCTCCTTATAACTATTTTAAGTTCTGGATTATGCATATTATTTGCATCTATGTTGATTAGATCCTTGGCCATGACCTTTTCTTGTTCTTTTTTGGGGTGGATGGATTTCTCTGTCTTGGCATTTTGTTTAGGTCTCTGTATACTTTGCATTAGGAAAGCCTGTTATGTTTGCTGCTGCTGAGAATAATTGCTTTATTAAGAAGAAGTTATATACTGTCCAGGGCCTAGAACTTCAGTAAGTGTTTCTAGTGTATGCTGTGTGCATTCTGCTATTGTGTTTTGGCTGCTCTTTCCCTAAGGTCAGTCCTCTGCAAAGTCTCTCCTTGCCTGCAGTGGGGAGTGTTTGGACCTTGTCCATTATGTGGCAAGTTTTAACTAGGTGTGCTTTGGCCTTCTTGTCCAAAGAGGCCAGATCTTATTTCCACTGGAACTGAAGCTTTGCAGCACTGCATGGTCAGCACACTTTGGTGTGTGGGAGGTTTGGGCTGGTCTTCTAGGGGAGGGACCTACTGCTGCTCTGACTTTCAGGTACACTTGCTCTAGTAAAAAAAAAAAAAAAAGCATGTGAAGAACACAGGGGGTGAGGCTTGGTGTAAGTGGCTCAAGCCTCCACTGTGGGTACTATGCAGCTCACTGAAGTCTACCTGTGCTGATAGATAGGCAGCCAGTTAGATGCCCTCAGAGGTGTCTCTTCCCCTATGTTAATTAAGGGACAGTACCATGGTGCTTGCTGGCTCTTTTGTCTCCTAAGAGATAGTGCCACATCTCCCAAATGCATTCCAAGAGGGGGAACTGTCTCTCCTAATGCACCCCAGGGATTCTCACACCATATTGTCCTCTCCCAGGTTTCTGCTCTCCTTCTCTACAGGAGAACCACTCTGCCTGCCAGACTCTATACTATCCATGGCTCAGACTTCTAAAAGTTCAGTCTTTGAGTTCTGCTGCTTGTAAAAATTCACAATAATCAGCTTCTCTCATTTTCCCTGTCAACGTTTTTGGGGAAGTGTTTCTTTTGTGTAATCCTCTGTGTGCTGTGTTCTCTCTCTCTCTTTCTCTTTCTCTCTCCCATCAGGGCTCCCTCTCCTTCACAGCACCCGCAGTTCTTTCTTCCTCCAAATCTTATCTCCACACCTCCTACGTTCCAGTGTAGCCTCTATTCTCTCTCTATTTGTGCAGTTTGTTCTCTTAGTCCTCAATCAATTTCTTGGGTGTTCAGAATAAATTGATATTTATCTAGCTGTGTAGAGGGATCAGGCAAGCCTAGAGTCTCCCTGCTGCCATCTTAACTCCTCCCTATCCCAGTTCTTGTTCAAATATCCCCCGATCTGAAGAAATATATGTTAATAATATAATTAATCAAAATTTAATTATATCTTATTTTATAATTAAAATGAATTGAAATGAATTAAATATATGCTAGAAACAAAATTAATATTTAGGTAATGAAAGTATTCTGTGAATTAAAACTGCTTTCTTAATCCACCACTTGTGAATGATTTTATCTGCATAATTCTTTTAGTATAAAGATATAGAATTAGTTAGACAGTGTCTCTGGATCTGGTTACACTGTTTGGTATATTATCTAAAAATTAATCACTACTGTCTTTCCCTCCTTGTGGGAAGGGGTAATCCCAGGGGCATAGATTGTTATTTGTATCCTACAATGTCAAGGACAGCGGGGAAGTGCTATTTTTCCTGAAGTGCTCATCCACCTCATCATTTTATACCTAAAACTCTACAAATGAAACTTTATTTCTAGGATCTACAAGCACTGCCTTTTGTCATGCCAAAAGTTAAATGTGTAATAAGTTGTCAGAATGACTCTTGATCAACTGTAGGCAGAGTCAGCAAGAAAGTAGACTGCATTTTAGACACAGATTTAGTAGAGAAACCCTTCAGAAACAAACCAAATCTGGTCAGATGAGTAAGTAGAGTCATATATAAGCAAGGTTACTGGATACAGGTTTATATACTCAACAACAAAGGAAAAATGGCAAATGTTACCACCTATACCAAAACAAAAACCAAAATAAAAACCTAGAATGTCAGAACAAGTGAGGAGAGTAGTGTGCACCTGTGACAATAAGAAAGGAGAACAGTGAGAGTACCAGCTAAAGAGACAGTTAAAGGCACAGAGTCCAGACAGATCATCCTTGTGTGAATGGTGAGGAACAAGCCAAATGGGATATCTGAAACACAGTATTTACCCCAGGTGTTCAGGGCACAGATAACACAATATAGAGATTTACAAAAGGTGGGTGTGGGTCCAAGGAAGCTGTATAAGCAAAAGGAATTGTCAGATCAGAACACTATTTGGTGTGTGCTTTATTCCATTTAATGAAACAGGAAAGCCAGTGTCACATCCACTGAAGTCCCTTTTCTGGATTTTTAGGTCAACCCAAGAGTGTACTTTTTCTGGAGCTCAAACAACCCCTTCCATGAGATTTATAGTTGGTCTTCCAGAGAAGAGGGTGTCTACCATCTTCTCATTAAGTATTTATAGCAATGGATGCATTGAGTACTAGGTTGACAGGACTGTTGTAATCAATCATTGATGTCTACCATGAGTTTTGGTCCTGAGACTCGAGTGTCTACTGTCCCAGCACTAAAGGGTGTCTCTTCCCATTTGGAAATAGGGACTCCAATCTATAAAGAGTGAAATTTTAGTATTTTAGGAGACATGTAACAAAAATAACACTTTCAACCTCACTAATTATTCTTGTAAGGTAGAGCCATTTATCTGATTCTTCCCTCAGAATCTAGGGATGGTTTTTCCTAGTTGAGAAGGTCTGGTTATCTGGAGACAACCTGGGATCAAACCCTTTGAGTGGAGAATAGAGCACAGACAGGGAAGGCTTGGGAGTACAGAATGTGCCCCACAAAACTACACACACACACAATTCAGTCTTACCTGTCAGTGGAAGTACAAGAAGCAACATTGAATCTGTCACCATAGGTCTCCAGATTTTAAGACTTCACCAGTTGTATGTGGTTCTCTTTTGATATAGCGTAACCTTTTATCAGAAAAAATACTTACGGGAAAAACCTTTAAATTTAACATAAAACCTAATTCTTTTTGCTCCTATTCAAGCTTGGAAGACTGGATCCTTATTAGAGTGCATTTCTACAAAGAGATAAACATTTTAAAAAAATAAGCATGAATGGAATCCAGGATAAAATGCATCCATTTGTGCAGGAAAATAGCTTTTACTGAAGAAAATGGCACAAATTCATCATATGGAGAAAAATGTCATTTCAAAGCCTATTTCCAAGATCAAAATGTAGAACTTTTAATACAATATATTAGCTTTTTAGACACTCTAAATCCACAACTTTTTAAAGCCAAAGGGTTTTTTCAATCTTTTTGAGAACATCAGCAATTAATTGCCCCTATCAATAGAGAAATTGCCAAAACTAGTTTAAAAACGCCTGGGATGGAACACCACATAAAAGGAGCTCTGCAAATTGTTGCATGCCAGAGACACTATGTTGAGCAACAGTTTTACTCAAATATTTTAATTAATCTTTTATATGAGTACTAAATGCATATTACCAACTTTATGAAATAAACTCTCTTGTCAGGACTGCTAGTTTTTGTCTTGCTCATGTTAAATGCATTTCAACATGCCGTGACATACAGCTAATAAAAGGGCATCTGTCACAAGGGACTAAGTACCAAAATCAACAATTTGCATAGTGAACAAGGTTTACATTGTGGCAACTCATGTTGGCTTGTACTGAACAATGGGATGAACACTCCCTTATGGCCTCTACTAAGTACTAGACATGTGGCCTTAGAAAAAGAAATCCCCTCTCATTGCACTTTTTCCCAGTGGTGCTTTGTCAGTTCACAGCAAGGGTTTGACTTCGTGCCCTGGTCTCTGTCTGAAAGGAAGTCCAGCTCAATTCAATTTGCTTCCCTCTGCCTTTTAGTAATGAAACAGCATCCATTTGGGCAGGCCCCATGATAATGCAGAGCAGATGGACAGAGTTTTGTCTAATTAGATTCTGGGCGGCCTGTTTGCTATAGTAAATGTGCGTGTATTTGCTTATTTCACACTTATTTCAGTGACAACAGCTTAGTAGAGATAAGATAGAAATGAATGTGGGAGATAGTCTCACTAAATAGCTTCTTAATACAAATCAATAATTTTAATTCAATTACTATTTCTATCACCTACTTAATGAGTTGCTTGCTTGCTCTTTGAGCTCAAAAAAACATTAAAAATTCTCATTTTAAGAAACTACCATTTTTTCTCTTTCCTTCTTTTCTTCCATTTTTCTTCCTCTCTTTTTTTTTGTCCTTCTTCCTTTCCTTCATGTCTTTAGTTAGTTTTTTCTTGCATCTTTTGTCCAAAGATTATTGGTAAGGTATCAGGTTTGTGATATAGATTATTTTAAAAGTCCAATTAAATAATATACTTAAAAATTCAATACCAAGAGAGCCATTCTGTTCTTTTTGCACTTCAATTTCTCAAAAGATGCACATGAATGTTAAACCCCACCAACTTGTATTTTATGTATCCACCCAGTGATATTTGTCGTCATCCCCATCAATATCACTCACAGTTGTACCCTTGGGTATAGCTGTTCACCATCTTCTTTAGTTAGAGACTCGCCAAAGAGCGAGCACTTAGACTGGGGAGGTTTCACTGGTGAGTTTCAGAAACAGGATTGTTCAACTCTCAGTTTTGACCTTTTCCTACTAAGTTTGCAGCTTCTTTAAATTTTTCCAAAACTCTTCATACATAAACACACACACAAACTCTGGGAACCCAGAATGAGACACTGGAAATGGTGAGATAGAAAAAAAGCTTCTTTTTGGCTGGTCACAGTTTTATTCTTGTTCCAGTGACTTCTTCTTGACTCTCTGTTTCTTTAAACACCCAAAGCCTAAGGACTTCTCCCTCTGACTTCTCAATCAAATACATCATAGTGTAGATTTATATCATTATTTTGCAGATAGGTAATTAAAGGCTGTGTCTTTATATTGCATAATAAAAGTCTATCACAAAATAATTCCATAGTTCCAATAAAAATGGTTATATCTAAAGGCTTTCAGAAGAGAGAGGAAGAAAATCTTCTGGATGATGAATTCTCAACTCACCACATAGTAGACTACTTGACGCGCTTACGAAGAAATGGCACATAATCTCTAGAAATACACATTGGAAAAGCCAGATGTTTTATTTGGATTATGGCTATTTCCTGAAAAGCTGGGGCCTGTAGGACGAGTTTCATATTCTTTGGAGTTGCTTATCTGTAAATATTGTTAGACCCGCAGAGCAGACATCATTAATCAGATACTGAATTTCAAATGCTCAACTTCTCTCCCCTCCTTGTAAGCTCTTTCAACAGAGCACAGTAAATAACCAGTTTAGCTTCAAAAACAACAGCAAAAGAAGCAAAATCCATAGTACAAAAATGTACAGGGCTGGTTTGGGAATCCAGATAGTCCTTATCTAAATCAAAAGATGAGAGGCTCTAAAAACAATTAAATCATTCTGATAACCCTGGTTGGAACAAAATGAATCATATTCTCGCTGTGGATGCAAGGAGATGTGTAGGCTAATCGCCTTTCCCCCATCAAGCTGAAGAGGAAGAGAGACCACATCTCTGATTTTTTTTTCTTGAAAGTCTGTATTTCAGCCTAGACCAACATGAATTTATTGTCTGCCCCCTCCTCCTCTTGAGACCTGCTTCTCTTCTAGTCTTCCATATCTCAGTAAACGACACATCCATTTTATGTCACACAAACCAGAAACCTTGCAGTCTTCCTTGATAGCCTGCACTCCCTCTCACTTTCTCCCTCTATCACATCACTTACTCTGACAGCCTCCTAAATAGCCTGTTCCCTTTCCCTCATGTCCTCTACCAGCCCCAGAGGAGGTCCTCATCGTCCCTCATCTGGAAAAGAGCAAAATCCTAGTCAGGTTCCTTACCCCTTCACCCTCAAATCCCCCCGCAAAATTAATCTTTCTAGAATGTAAATAAGTTCCCGGCTTTTTTCTCCTTGGTTTATAACCTTCACTAGCTCCCCATTACCAGTGTAACAAAATCTGAAGTCTATATTAATCACTAACACCTTCCTACGCCTTCTTTCTTCTCATTATCTAAGGATCCAACCTCACCAAATTTCTCATCAGTATCCAAAATGCTACCTATTCTTAGTTCCTTATGGCTGCAGACACTACTCTCTGACCTTTAAAGTCCTTTTTAAATTTTCTGGCGTGGTGAGCTCCTATTAATTTTTATTACACACCTCAGTAGACCCCTCTCTGTTGCAGTTTCTCTGGCTCATCCTCCACCACAATTTCCTCACTCCCAGCTTTGTGCTTATCTCATGTTATTAAATTTTTTTACAAGAACAGAGAATCTCCCAAAGAGTCTGAGCACCTGAACAGTAGAGACCTTAATGTTTTCTTCACTGCAGTCTTGATGTCTAAATGCAAGGGATGCAGGAAAATATGGGCAAGTGTTTGTTGCATCATGAATACATGATATAAATGTCTCCCTTCTAAATTTTCCCTTCCTTTGTTAATGTTGTCAACATTTTATTAGTCACCCACCCATTAGAGAACTGTGCAGTTCCCTGTGAGCAAACATTTCTTTCATGCTCCTCATCCTTGTTATCTCTCTTTATCACATCAAATATTCTTCCCAGTATTCAACATTGTCCATCGCCTCACTTCTGAATCAACCATATTTCATGGCTTCTTTACACCATCCACTCAAATTCAACTTTTCTCCATTATTATTGTTCCTGAATTGGTAAAAGGGCATCCATGCCTCTTGTTGGGATCCCTTGTGAGTCTGACACATCAAATCAACCATCACATATACTAGAATTTCACTGGTACTAAGGCTTGTAGCACCCTGTCTTACTGCTTTTCTTGATATGATAAATATCAATAAACTTGGTTCTTCTTATATTATTTCCCTACTAAAATATCTCCAGTGCTTTCCCTGCCATGGAATATATTTACCTATATGCTCTCTTTAATATTTAAGATGAACTTATCTTCTCTAGGCAAACATCACTCACTACTCCAGTCCTTTGCTCTGAAATATAAGCATAAATCGTTTAAAATTTAATGATCTATTGTTCCATATGCAAATTGTTACAAATAACAACACATTCAGGATCAGTGAAATCCTGGAGAATGTAGACAGCATTAGACATCATAAAATGATTTGCTGTGTAGGGTCACCACTGATGCCAGCCAGAGGAAATGATGCTCTTTGGCCAATTTTTTCTTGGATGTAGTCTGTGTATTTCATCTCTGAGCTCTTCCATAGATAAACTTTTCTTGTGAGAGGAAGTTGACCACCTAATACATTGCTTGAAATACTTCCCCCATAGACGTTTTCCACTCACTTCCAGATTTATTCTACCTTCTAGCTCCTTTACAAATTTAACTAAATTTACAACGGATTAACATTAAACATTCTCACTGTTGATGAGTCACTTTGTTTTTCTCCATAAAGAATAAAATATTTGTTAAAATTATTAGCAATGTCTGAAGGAGATATAACTTCCCATGTTTATAACCTCTCTAAAGTAAAATATAAAATTCCTCATCTCATATTTTTGAGGATACAGATTTCATTTCACTTGGTATATATGCTAGAAATCAGATGTTTCCTTCTGTAATAGGAAAATCCTTGATATGAGGAGCCTGCTTGTTATTTCTGGCCCTTCAACCCAGACCTCATGACTCTCACTTCACTTCACCTCAACCACCAAGGAAACTGATGTGCATTGTGGGTAGCTGATTTGCCCCTTTCATCTTTTTCTTCTTCAAATTAGATAAAATAACATGACTGTCAAATTAATTTCACTGTTTAATATCAACAAATAAATGCCAAACTCCTTAGGCAATCCTTTGAAGCTCTCCCTAATTTTTCCCTTATCCAACATTTCAGCTTCATCTCCACCTCTCACTATTTTATATATAAATGTAAACGATATATATCTCCATCCTGGACTATAATCAGTAAAATAATCATGCTCTTTCAAACATATCTGGTTCCTTGTCACTTTTTTCCTTTGCTGTTCATACAATCTATTCACTTTATCCAGAGGGACCCCTGCATCTTTTTTTTAAGTGGGATATAATTTATGGACCATAAAACTCACCCTTTTAAATGCATAAATCAGTAATTTTTAGTGTATTCACCAAACTTTGCAATCATTCACTACTAACCAATTTCAGAATATTTTTTATCATCTCAAAATGCAACTCTGTACCCATTAGCAATCACTCACAACCCCTCTCTCTCCTTCTAGTCCCTAGAAATCACAAATCTACTTTCTGTTTCTATGGGATTTGCCTATTCTGGACATGATATGTTATATAAATGGAATCATACAGTACATGGCCTTTTGTGTCTGGTTTCTTTCACTTAGCATGTTTTCAGAGTTCACCCACATTGTAGTGTGCATCAGTACTTAACTCCTGTTTATGGCTGAATAATATCCCATTGTATAAATTATACATCATTTTCTTTTTCCATTCATCATTTAATGAACAGTGAGTTGTTTCCACTTTTTTGCTATTGTGAATAATGTTAATATAAACATTTGTGTAAGAGTTTTTGTGTAGATATACTTTTTCACTTCTCTTAGATATATACTTAGGAGTGGAATGCTGGATCACAGGGTAACTATTTTTAACTATCTGAGTAACTGACAGCTGTTTTCCAAAGTGGCTACCCCATTTCATAGTCTACCAACAATTTTTCCTTATCTTTGTCAACATGTTATTGTTTGCCTTTATATTGTAACCATCCTAGCAGGTAAAAAGTGGCATCTTATTGTGGTTTTGGTTTGCATTTCTCAAAGACTAAGATGTTGAGCATATTTTCATGTGCTTATTGGCCATTTGTGTATCTTCCTTAGAGATGCTAGTCCATTAGTAGATATATGATTTGTAAATATTTTCTCCCATTCTGTGGGTTGTCTTTTTGCTTCCTTGGTGGTGTCCTTGAAACACAAAACCTCTCTTGCATCTTATCAATTCAAGTTCTACTCATCCTTCAATATTATTTTTCAATTCCTATTATTTCTTGATGGCCTTTTTAGCCCTTTCAAATTCATGTTATGTCTCTACCTTTTTTTCATGGACAGAGCACATGGTTGATATCTGCTATTATATTTATTAAATATTACTTTCTGGAAGTGTTCATTCTATTTACATTTGGATTCTCAAGATTAGTGACTGTGTTTTATAGACTTTGCTTTCTCCATGGTGTCTTTGCTTGTAGCGAGAGTATCTAAACACATTTTGTTAATTTATTAAAGAAGCAAGAGCCAGTAGAGCTAAGACAGGTAGTCTACATATGTTGGTGTAAGTGTACATGAGTCTGGGGAACATGATTAAAGTGACTTCTTCACATGAATGAACTTTTATGGAAACTGCTCTCTCCTAGGGTGGGAATGTCAAGGTAAGACAATTATACTTGGATACCCCTAAACAAAGATACCAACAGGAATTATACTACCTGACATTATTCAGTTTATTTCTCAGCTAGACTTTTTAAAGCAAACACGATTAAGAACATTCTATTTATCTGTACAAAACACAAACTTTTTTAGGCATGTTTCTAATCATATGCTTCTATAATTACATTTTCTTTTACTGTTCACAGCTAGAAATTTGTTTTCTTTAAATGTGTGTTTTTAAAACCATGAGTTCTTCTGATTGCTCACTTCTCAGAGAGCTAAATGAGCATTGGTCCTCTTTCCCTTATGACTAGGTAATACTGTACTAATGAAAAACAGGGCCTCTTTATTTATAATGGCCTTGGGGTCAATTATCAATTTATCATCATGTCCTGCAGATTTAAAATAAAATATGCTGTGCAGTATAACCATTGTACAAAATTGACATTAAGTAGATTCTCTGAGTTTGGACTTAATAAAAAATACAAAGAGTGCTGCCTAAAAGGTTTCTCCAACTATAAATTCTATTAGATAGCTTTTAATACAAGACAGTAGGAAACTGAACAACTGAATTAGAGAGAGTTTTTTCACTGCTGTTTTTTGTCTCATACATGTGAACAGTCATTGGAGGACCACATGCTAATTCACAGAAACAATATTTCATATCTCTTTAAGAGTAATTCAAAAGCTGCCTAATTTTTTACTTATGTCAATCCCTGTATAGATATTAAACTATTTACATCTGATGTCAATCTATTTGCATAAGACATTCTGTTAACTCTAGGGATTGCATGAGCAAAATATAAGGAGTAATGGTTTCTTGTGTCAAAAAATCCCTAACTCCTTCACATTTACCAATTAGTTCACATACACCAAACTCAGATCACCAGGATACCAACCTCCTGGAAGTCTGTGAGATGACATAAGGTTTTATGTTTTAGGCCCTGACAAAAATAACTCTAATTCCCACATAAGAATATTACTATGTATGCTGAGACTCAGGCCCTATTTATGTGATATTACATAGATACAGCATATCTTGCCCATGTACATGTTATTATATATACAACTTAAAACCACAGATTCAATGAGGATGTAAAGGCAGAAACAGAGTTGAAGGTTAATTGTACATTTGACAGTATGAAGTTGTTTGTTAACTTTTGAGGACATAGTCTACCTGCTAAATCCTACCCAATGAAGACAGAGGATAGATTTTATTTTATTTTATTTTATTTTATTTTATTTTATTTTATTTTATTTTATTTATTATTTTATTTTATGTTATTATTTATGAGAGACACACAGAGAGAAGTAGAGACATAAGCAGAGGTAGAGACATAAGCACAGGGAGCCTGATGTGGGAATCCATCCCAGGACACTGGGATCATGACCTAAGCCTAAGGCAGATGCTCAACCACTGAGTCACCCAGGTGCCAAGACAGAGGATATTCTAGGTACTATGCTATCAGTCCCTCAGAAACACCAGCCCTGCTCTAAGCGCTGCATAACCACATGTGCCTATATTGGTTACTGTATTAGAAAGCATAGTCATAGAACATCTCCATCTGCATAGAAGGTCCTATTGGACCATGTTATTCTAGAAAGTAAGAGACCAATTCCTTATCCTTTAGGTTCCATTACATTTTTAATAGCCTCACTTTTGAAGAGTGAATTAGTCTCGGACCAGAATTGTTGATTCTGTCAATTTTATATCCTGGTCTACTCCTTATGGTTAATATTTTCTTAGTGAGAAGAGTAGAAATGGAATGGAAAAAGGAATAAAAGAACATAAATGAAGAATGGAGTGTGAGGATCCCATGTATTAGTGATGCCAAAGGACTTTGACCCTTATTTCAGAAGTTCTTCTTTTTTTTTTTTTTTTTTTTTTTTAAGGAAAAAAAATCCATGGAGCTTTTAAAAGATCTGATATAGAAGTAAAAGCTATATTGAGAAATTTTGTTAGTTTTAAATGGCTGCCAGAATAGACATATTTTCTCAATAGTTTTGTGATTATAATTTTTCATATTAACTTAAGTGACAAAAAGTAAAGCACAAGAAAATTAGTATATGTATCCCTGTCATGGGAATATAAATAAAATAGTACCAGATTTCCTTACTGACTCTTCTTGTATTGGAGACACTGAAAACATAACATGATTTGCCTTTAGATCCTTTCTAAAATACAATAGAGTAAAAAAATATATATATCATTACCAGAAAATAATTACTTATTTCAGAGAACTACTTCTAAAATACATATATAACATCGAAGGTCTTAGATTATTTGTGAATATCATCTAGAAAATTGGTTTAAAGTAAACTTTATTGTACATGAACTCTACAAGTAGTGTTCTTTCCCTTGCTTTGCTGGGAGCAGCCTAGAAAGGAATCACATTTGGTGGTACATATCTATTTTTTAAATATGTTTTTCACTATTTTACTTCCCAAGTCATTTTAAAAAATAATCATAACAATATCTGTCTGCCCTGGAAAGAAATACTTTATATATTCATCAGGAAAGGGCTAGCTTTCTTTGAAAGAAATAGATTACTCATTAACCATTTTCTTTCTAGATTCAAACTTTGGGTGCCATTATGCAAAGCACACCAACAGGTTGTACAGACAAGGCGGGTTTTCAAGCAGCACCTTCTGCCAAACCCTCCAAAAGCACGACACACCCCAGCTCCTGTCTGTGAAGTTGATGAATGTACTCCAGACAGGGCTAGGACACGGCTCAGTACAGTTCTCTACACGGTGATAAATGACCACCTTTGTGTGAAATGGGTTAGGTGGGAGGGCCACCCTTTGACAAGGCAGAAAATGAAATGATTACTATTGCATTCTATTGACTTGTCTGGTTAGAACAGTTGTGCCTCTTCCTAGAGGTTAATTGGACTTGAACTCAAGAAATTAAGAGGTCAGCTGGGGTCACAGTGACAGCAGGCCCACTTTTAACTTGCTGCTAATAACATTTGGCAGAAGGAGGATGAATCTGGGAATTTTAGTCTAGGTGCAGTTCAATTTCTTTAAGAGTAATGGTTTGTACAAATGATTAAACATAGTTTGAACTTTGTGTCACATACAAAATTCAGTGTGTTTTGAGTTCCTGTCAGGCAGTCTAGTATAACTGAATTTTCTTAAAACAATAAACATTAGAATATATATTATCTTGTATGTTTATGCATATATATGTATACATTCATATTCTTAGAATAGTTATTAAATATTCTCCATCAAGAAATGAAGAACTTTGGATTTAAACAACACCAAAAAAAAATTCAGAAATGTTTGAAAATGGCATTCTAATGTATTTACTAGGGTCTTTTTTCTACCCACCACTAAATGCTATCCAAAGTAAGGAAAGCTGATTGAAGTATTTTATGATATAAATAGTAAGGCATATCCTAAAGTATAAATTCACATATATGTTTGCAAGCTTCACACATTTTGATTTAAGAACACAGTAAAACAATGGAATTATATCTGCTTCCTAAGATAATATCCCAATTTAGTCACACAGGACTTATTTCAACTTCATTATGCCTTTCTTGGTTACCTGACACTTCAGAGTTTCTCGCTTGAACTGACCCTCGCACTGTGCTGTGTGGTTCTTGCCACACCTCTGAACCTGGTAAGGAGCCCAAGTGAGGGGCAGAGTCCCCAAATGCTTTCAAGGGGGAGGAGCATGGTGTGCAATGAGCCACAAGGGAACAGAGAGCCTCAAGGGAGACTTGGGATGAAACTTGGCAGTGTTGTCCAGATGGTGGGGAACAAGGCGCGTCACCTAATTAGCGGTGCTGCTCTGGCAGCTGTGTAACTGGGGCACCATGAGGGAGATAGGCAGCCCTGGAAGGGCTGGGTGGTGACTTGCTCCCCAGCCCTCTGCATTACGGACACCAGTTTCTGCCAATCAGGTACTTGTACTGTGTTCCTAAGAAACATGGGGATGATGGAGAAATTCTTTTGCTTCTTTATCTTGATAAACCCAGAAGAATAACAAAACTTCAGAGATCATGTACACAACTCCTCTTTTATTTCAGCTTTATTGAGATATAATTGGCACATAACATTTGTGCAAGTGTAAGATGTACAATGAGTTGATTTGATACACCGTTACCACCATAGCCTTAGTTAATTCCTCCATCATGTCACATAAATATCATTTCCTCTGTGTGTGTGTGTGTGTGTGTGTGTGTGTGTGGTGAGCACATTTAAGATTTATTCTCTTACCAACTTTCATGTATATAATATGTTATTTTTAACTATATATTTTTAACCATGCTCTGTGTTAGCTACCCAGAACACATTCATATTCTAAATGGAAGTTTGTATGTACTCTTTGATCATTATCTCCCTGTTTCCCTCATCCCCACCCCTAGGAGCCATCATTCTCACTAATTCTATGAGTTTGGCTTGTTTAGATTCGACATATAAGTGAAATCATACATTGTCTTCCTCTTTCTGACTTTTAACTCAGCATAATACCTTCAAGGTCCATCTGTGTTGTTGCAAATAGAAAAATAATATTTGCAAGCCACATATCTGATAAGGGATTAATATCTAAAATATATAAAGAGTCCATACAACTCAATAACAGGAAAACTATCTGATTTAAAAATGGGCAGGAATCCCTGGGCGGCGCAGCAGTTTAGCGCCTGCCTTTGGCCCAGGGCGCGATCCTGGAGACTCGGAATCGAATCCCATGTCGGGCTCCCGGTGCATGGAGCCTGCTTCTCTCTCTGCCTATGTCTCTGCTTCTCTCTCTGTGTGACTATCATGAATAAATAAATAAAATCTTTAAAAACAATTAAAAAATAAAAATAAAAATGGGCAGAAAGGGATACCTGGGTGGCTCAATGGTTGAGCATCTTCCTTTGGCTCAGGTTGTGATCCCAGGGTCCTGGGATCGAGTCCTGTATCAGGCTCCCCTCAGGGAGCCTGCTTCTCCCTCTGCCTGTGTTTCTGCCTCTCTCTGTGCCTCTCATGGATAAATAAATAAAATATTTTTTAAAATGAGCAGAGAAACTGAACTGTCATTTTTCCAAATAAGACATACATCTGGCCAACAGACACAGTTCCTTTTTCTAATAAAGTAACTTATTTTTTTCTTATATGCTATGGCTTTCCAATTAGAGGCATACCACAATGAAACTCTAGGAGTACTTTCCTATCAAAGGATCATGGTATACTCACCAGACTTTTTTAGCCACCTTAATACTAACTTTCATTACTGTTTAACTTGATAACTACAAAATCCCTAAAATGATCAGAAGAAATATACCAAGTCTTGATTTATTTTGTAGAGGAGAGAGTGTTCTGGGCTAGAAATGAGGAAGCTTACAATCTTTGCCACTTATTAAAAATAATCCATCCCCGTCTGTAAAATGAGAGCATTGGTTTTACTGATCACTAAAAGCCCTTATGGATTTGAAAACCAGAGGGTCTATGGCAGTAGGTCTCAACCTTGGCTGTACATTAGAATCACCTGGGAAGCTTTAAATTGAATTAACCTCTAGGGGTGACCTGGGCACTGGTGTGTCTTAAAAGTTCCCCAGGTGATTCTAATGTGCAGGCTGGGTTGTGACCCTCAGCTCTATGATATCACCAAATCCACGCCATGCCTATAACTATTACACTTTACTCATATTTATCGAACACTTAATATAAGCACTGTGCTCGTCATCAATTATATAAATTATGCAAGCATTGCAACCTGCTATGAGTTGGGTATCATTAGCCCAACTTTACCTCAATTTACAAATGAGGAAACTGAGGCTTATACAGGTGAAGTAAATCAGCCAGGGACACCCAGCTCGAGAGTGCCAGAGCCAGCTGGATTTGAGCCTGATTTGGATGCCAGAACCTGTGCTGCTAACCACTGCGGTTTCAGCCTCAGAACAGCTGGTCAACTTCTCCCCTAAAGAAGCTTCAGTTACTACTGCAAAGACATCCTGTGGCAGTCTTCCATAGGCATCTCATGCAAATAAATTCTGGGAAATTCTCTTGCTGGCTGTGAACAATCATCAATCCTCCTCAGCTGTGTTGCTGCTCTTTGTGCCAGGAGGGTAACCGACCCGCTTTACTAAATCCTGACTCACTTTACAGAGAACTGAGTGTCTGCCATCTACTCAGCTGGGATGCAATTCAGAAAGAAAAGCACCAACTCGTATTTGAAGTGAGGCCCAGAGGGGTACAAATGGATATGGACACCCATGTATCAGTGCTAGAGCTTCCACAAAGGAAAGTGAAGGTAAATTCCTCTCCTTTGAACCATAATGCCTCTACTTTATACTGCGGCCTATCAACAAAGCATTAACATGTATTTTACCACAAGGCCTGATTAAAAGTAGGACAGCAGGCAACAGCTGCAATATTCACATATATATAAATACATATATTTTTATATACACATATATATGAATAATATATGTCAACCTTTTAAAATACAGTTTACCAGATCAAAACTAGTGACTTTAGGGCATAGAATCATGCTTTAAGGGATCAAATGAGCTCATTCATTTCACATATATTGGTTAAATACCTTTTATGTGCCTATCCCTATGCTAGGCACTGAGATAGTTGCAAAATTAGTAGGTAGTCCAAGTTGTAAAAATTCTTGCTGGTTAACTGAAACATGTATGTTAATATTTCTACCAGGTTTTAAAACAGGCTATTTATTTGGTCACTGTGTCAGTGAAGTCTGGACTTTTTATACTTTGTATATTTATAGTTCTGTTCTTTTCTGAGAATTCATAATGCTTTATACTCTTTCACTGTGTCATTAAAACTTTACCAAAATGGGGTTCTGGTAATAGTATTTGTATATTTAAATTGGAAAATTTAATTATCCTGCTTCCTTGTACTTAATTTTTTTTCCTTGTATTTTAAAGAGCCAGTGCAAAAGAGAAAATGCCATTTGTGTATGACTGATGTTTAGAGAAGGTAGGATAAACCTTAAAAGGCTGTCTTTCTTTCCCTTCTGTGGGCTTCATGTTCTTTTTCCCCTCTCTAACCCCCAGCCAATTGAGTACTTGGGATTATGAGCCAGAAGTCCTTGGAGGGAAGAAGAAATGTGGATGTTTCAGGGCATTAGTAGAGTGGCAGTGAGAGCACAGAGAAAAAAGAAGGGAGCAGAGAGAGAAGTTGGAATAACTGGACTGTTAGGAACTCAGTTGTGCTCCCCCACCCTGCTCAAAAAAAAATTTATTAAAGGCTTAACTGCTCACAGTACTCTTTGGAGATAGGGTCTTTCAGGACATAATTAAGGTTAAGTAAGGTCATAAGATTAGGGCCCTAATCCAATGAGACTGGAGTCCTTATAAGAAGGGAAATGACCATCTGATAGAACTCTCTGTATTTGCGCAAGAGCTGTATAAGAACATGGCAAGAAGGAAGCTGCCTGCAAGCTGGGTAGAGAGCTCTTTCCAGAAACTGGCCCTGCTGGCACTTTGAACTTGAGCTCCTAAATTTCAGAACTGCAAGAAAAACTTCTGTCATTTAAGCCACCCAGTCCATAATATCTTATTAGGGTGGCCCTGGCAGACTAATACATGGAGGAAGGCAAGATGTAGGTGGATGAGTGAACAATTGCCCTTGGCACAGTGCCCAATTAGACGATCATGGAAAGGAATGTCTAATGTGAAATTGGAAGTTTTTCTGTGTGTATGCACTATGGCATTCCTCCTGTGGTTCCCACATCTTCAATAGGACCTGTGACACTTCTATGTGGTCATGGTTTACCTCTTGTTTGGTTCCTGGAGGCCAAGAGGCAGAATTTCACACCTGGGTAGATATAATGTGAACAGCATACACGGAAAGGAGCCTGGGGACAGCTGGTGCCTAGGGGAACACAAGCGGGGGTGACATTGCAGAAATTTGGAGGACAGATTTAGAGTTTATGCAACATTCTCTAGACCAAGAGATATCTACACTAAGATAGAAGTTGAATGCCTTTATGAACCTCAGGAATAATTTCTAATTTAATTCCTTAAAGTTGAAGGAAATGGGGCCTTGAGTCATGAGGGCTAAGGTATTCTTGCTCTTTATTCTTGTCCAGCTGGAAAATGACAAAATTTTGGAAGTCCAAATTTGGTACTTCTTTTGTTTGTTTACTATAACAATTGTTTAGTTTGCTTTAAGCCAAATAACATGTTTTTTTCCCCCAATCTCTAGCCCTGTACCACCCTTTTAAGCTTCCCGATCTTACTCTGATTTGAACATTCATAAAATAATTATGCCCAGTGTTATTTGAAAGATGAGGTTATTGGATATGGCAGTGCCTTGCACATTGTAAATGTATGTAAAATGTAGGGTGTTTTTATTTCTTATTCAACTATGTAGTAAATTCACGTAAATATGTTCAATTTCATCTGATGAGAGAAATTAGATTTTAGTTTCAAATCAGAAACTGTTCAGACTGGAAAAATACATTTTCTTAGTACTTGATACATTGTCATTGATTTTTGTCAGAACACATACACACACGCACGGTTCTAGTAGAAATGTCTAACTGGTGAGGCTCAAAAATGGAAAGGTACAGACTTTGCAGTTAAACAGCCCTAAGCTAAAAGCTAAACCCTAGTTACATCGTTTAGTAGTTGCTTATCCTGGAATACATTCCAGAACATCTCTATGCCTCAGTTTCCTTCTCTGTGAAATTGGACCAATCACAGGGTTATTGTGGAGGACAAAAGAGATAGATAAAGGGTGGTTTCACAAGTGCCATTTACAGAAATACCTATCTGTGTAATCCTTGAAGAAATGACTGACTCACCAGTGAGATGGGAAAAGCTGAGTATTGCCATCACAGGGTTGCCCAATAGATGAAAGAGAGGACACACATAGCAAACATTATTAGATCCCTTTTTAGAATATTACTCAGCCACCAAAAAGAATAAAATATTGCCATTTGCAGTGATGTGATGGAGCTAGAGTGTATTATGCTAAGTGAAGTAAGTCAGAGAAAGACAAATACCACATGACTTTATTCATGTGGAATTTCGGAAACAAAACGGATGAATATATGGGAGGGAGGGGAAATGAGAGACAGATAGGGAAACAAACCATAAGAGACTCTTAATGATGGAAAACAGAGGGTTGATGGAGGAGAGGTGGGTGAGGGATGGGCTAAATGGATTGTGGGTATTACAGAGGGCACTTGTGATGAGCACTGGGTGTTGTATGTAAAGGATGAATCACTAAATTCTACTCCTAAAACCAATATTGCCCTATATGTTAAGTAATTAGAATTTAAATAAACATTTTTAAAAAACCATTTATTCCCTTTGTCTTTTTGAAAACCAGTCTTAAGTAGACTTAATTTTGTCAAGTAAAAGAGAACTTTTTAAAAAAGTTATATTCACAATTGTATTAAGAGTTTGTTTCCTTTATATTAAAAACAAACCAGATATGAGAAATAAACAAGGCTAGGGTAACAAATATATATTTGTCAAGTGGGTTTCCAGTCAGTCCTTAAAGCTGTTTACCTCAGTAAAGAACTAGCTTAAAATTGATCTGATTTTCTGTCAGGGGGATTGTGCTAATGTTAACACAGCTCCGCTGGGTCTGGCACATGAAAAGTGTGGCCCCGAAGGGTGAAGGCAGTTTCTGAAAGGGAAAGAATAGAAGGGCTTTTAAACTCTCCAGTTTCTAGCACACGTGAGATCATATTGGATGTGGTACAGACATTGCTTTGCCCTGAACAGTGGAGCAATTCAAAGACTTTTATATTTTTGCATCACAAGTACCAAAGAAAATATTTACATTTTAATCCATTGCATTTTTAAGCTTTTTAGTGGACATTAAGAATATAGCAATTTTGTCTCAACCTGAGTTAATGTAAAGACAAAAAATTGTAAAGGTAAACATTTATTTCATTAAATGTTTTTATTTCATCGGAGATTTAAACAAGAATATCCACAAGTGAGTGGAAAGGTAAACCAAATTTTAAACACTGAAATAGTAAAAAAAAAAAAAAAAGAAAAGAAAGAAAGAAAAAGAATTAGAACAAAGATATTTTGTTCTGTATATTAATTGATGCTTGGGAGCAATTTAATTCTTGACTGGATTTCAGATACTCAAAAATTCCTTTCCTTACACACTATTTAGCATTTGATAAGGATTCTGACATTTTGGACGTGGTTTTTAATTGAGAGTGATAAAGAGATTTTTAGAGTACACTAAATGTTTTATCTAAAATAGAAATATTAATGTTTGGCAATGTAAATGTGAAACTAGAATAAGTTCTCAGACACAAAAAATCCACAGCAATCTAAAATACATAATATTCTTATACATTATTTCTTTTTCTCAGTAAAAGAATGACCCCCTAAAGTAACATTTTAGAAAATAATCTGGCTATATTTGTTCCAATTTGTGCATCAAAAGCCACTGCTAAAAACTAAATTGTGTTAGCTTTAATATTAGAAAATGTATATCTTGTTTCTTCAAAATCCTTCTAGCTTTTTAGCCAAGAAGTTAATTAAGAACACTTTAGGAAAATGATGGCTGGCTGGCTCAGTTGGTGGACCATGCGACTCTTGATCTCAGGATCATGAGTTTGAGCCCCACATTGGGTGTACAGATGGCTTAAAGAAGTAAAATCTTAAAAAAAAAAAAAAAAAAGCATTTTAGGAAAGTGTTAAATACACTCCAGTTTTGGATACTTTAAAGAATAAAAAATCAAAGAGCAAAAAAGTGAAATGAGGAATTGTTTTGACTCAAATATATTCCAAGAAAGAGCCAGGCAGAGTCAGAATAATAAAGTAGTTCTCAATTGTATCCAAAGCCACTAAGAATTCCCTTGTTACTTCAATGGGCACAATATTCCCAATAACTAAGTAAGTAAGTAAATAAATAAATTTAGGGTGGGCTAAATAGCAGAATGTAGAAATAGGCATAAAAATCAGTTTTGTGATATGTCCCAAAAGTGGACATTGATTCTTCATCAAATTTCTTAAAGACTGGATAAGTCTGTCAGGATAGGAAAAAAAAAAGTTCTCATTCCATAAATATAAACTGTAAAGGATCAAATCTCTTGTTCAGTGAAGAACTTATCTGGAAAAAATAAACAAACTTTATTGAAGGTGCTACTTGTATTGATAGCAACATGTTTGTTAGAGTTCAGAAAATAATCTATTAGCTCTTCTGAATCAGAATTTTAGGCAATTTTTCACTAGTGGAGGGCCACCACAGTAGCTACATGTTACTATCAGGTTATGTGAAACCACTGAATCCTTTCAAACCCCCCACAATTTTCATGTAATAAGTTATCTCTCTTTCATTGTGTTCAATTTGGGGAGGTGGCCAAATCAAGTTGCCAGGTCTTCTCTTCAGGGAAGCCTGGTTTTTGAGGACTTCTTTCAAAACCTCCCTCTACCTGTACAGCCATATGAATTTTTCTCTCTCAATGGCTGAGTAATGCAAAGATAAAAACATGCTGGCATTTGTTTCTTCATTTCAACTACAGATCAGTTCCTGCTTCTGAACCCTAGACAATTCCCTACTTCTTCAGCGTTCCTTTGAAATTCTAAGTGACTCCATAGTCTTACCATATTTTTTCTTTTGGCCAAGGGTGAGTTTTGTTTTTTTGCTAGAAGCTTTTTGTTTTTTGCTAGGAGCCATGAATTCTAAGAGTCAACAGTGCAGTTAGCCTAATTTTAAATCCTGAAGCTTCCTAAGCCAACCAAACATATAGGTAAGTTGAGACACAATTGGGTCAAGAGCTCATCTGGCATGGAAGTGATCAAACATCACCCAGTTTCTGGTACCTGTGATATTATCCTGCAAATGATACAGACATTGCTTCCCCCTATTATATATTGAATGCTTGTCATGTGTCAGGCAGTATGATGAGGACTGGGTATAGATTACATCATTTAATCCTTATAATAAACTTATAAAGTAGGTCTCAGTATAATTACCATTTTGCTTATAAAGAAATTGATACTAAGAAGGGGTACACTTAGAGAATGTCCCCATGTCCCACAACTAACTAGTGGCAGAGCTAGATGATAGATGTACCTCAAAGATGCGCTAAAGAAAGTACAATTAATTTGGAAAGATATATGGATAAAGTTTTCTTCAGAATGTTTGCTCTTGCTGTTGGAAAGAGAAATGTTTCTTTTCAATTTATTCTCTTTCCTTCTCTGAAGATAGATATGTCTTTTTTATTAACTTCCAGATTAACTGAGTGGTCAGTGACAGCCACTGACCCAAACTTCTCAACTGAGTGGATCTAATCCATCAAAAATTCTGACTTGAGGGATTTCTTTTTTTTCTCCTTCATTCTTTCTTGGGTAATTGTCTGCTCTAAAAAGATTTTTCAATTCCTAGCCCTGGGAGGAAGAGATAATAGTTGCCTTTTGGTGCTTGTCCTAAGCCACAGAGTTCATTCCAACTTTTATCAATACTCAAGAAATTATTTTGATATTCCAATTTGCAGATTCACTGGATTTATTCCTATTTGGTTTTGAACACAGATGAAAAAGAAGTGAACTTTGGTGTGTTCTTTTAAAATCATACATTTTATCATCTTTCAAAACCTCCATTCTTCACATGAGTTTGTAGAAGAATTTACCATTTAAACAAATATTAACTGTGGCTGGAAGAATAGCCTATACGAAGGTAATTTTCCCATTCCTCAACTCTCCAGAGAGAGCACCACTGGAACCACTATTGTCTGTAGCATTCAGATCCCCCCAAATGATAAGCTATTAACATAGCTTGTTTTTTTTTTTTAATTGAGGAGGAGAAGCAATTAGAAAATCATCTAAGAGGAAACGTGTATTTAAGAATCCCTGAAGCCGACATTAATTAGTGTAGTTATCTTTTTCCCCCTGAATGCCTATGCATATGTTAAATTATTCTGAAATTTAAATATCTTATGAACATGAAATATTAAATGTATCAGGAAAAGCGAAACTTTATCAAGAACATTTAGAAGTTCATTGAGGAATACACTAAGAAATTGATCTTAATGACTGTAAGAATCTTTCAATTCATTAGAAAAAACACACAAAAATTTTTCAACCCAAAACTTTATGTATGGTTTATCATAAGGTACTACTCTTAAACTTAAAAGTAAATATTGTTTCAAGGTAGATTACATCTAAATAGTTCCTAGAACTAAAGAAATCTATGGGTTTTCTGAGCCCGTCTACTTATGTTTATACAAGAAAAGGGATATTGATATAGTTTTCTCAAGAATTATCACCAAGAAAAGCAGATTCAAATATTGGGTAGTGCTCTCCAAACTTTCCAGTTAGGAAGTCATGGTCAGTGTTCTTCGGTTCCTTGTTGGACCAGAAAAGGTTCAGCAAAGATCATCATCAGCTGAATGACATTACCTGATGACTCTTCCAGACGAGAACAAGGTTACCTTCAGGTTCAGATGGCTTTCCCTTTCTCCTTATGTTCTGCTTAACTAGATAAGCCTTGAGAATCAAGTACAGAATACAAAATATTAAGGCATGTCTAAGACAATGTCAGGATACATTGACATCTTTTTTGTTTCTTGTTCAAATAGCTTTCACTCTAGCCAATTAATCCACAACTGTATAACATGGCAATGGACCAGCATAAGATGCTTATTGAGAGAATCTTTTGATTTTTTTTTTTTTTAGAAATGTAAAAGAACTTAAAAATTAGTAAAGTAAAATCAGGCTGCTGTAAAAGTGATGATATGAGTCATTATCCTGGGGAAATTACTGTGATCATGTTAATCCATCAGAGCATTTAGCATCACCTAATTCATCACCATTGTTAAGGGCAGAAAATAGACTTTTCCCAAAAGTATAATCTCTTAGATACTTTCTCTTGACCATTTGAATTTTATTAGTACAGTGTCCAAAATTTGGCGATATTAATGAGAGAATGGTTTTATTATTCAGGCTGTAATGTTCAATGCACTTTCTTTATAATCCTCCTTATGGACTTGCTAGTTAAAGACTGTTTCTTCAACAGCAAAATAGGGGTATAATATCTAATATAGTGATTATAAGGCTTAAATTATAAATTGAATGAAAGCATTCAATATATACCAAATATTTAATACATTGCAGCTAGCATTATATCATTATTGTTAATAGCAGAGACCATGACTTTTGGAACCCTTATATAAGAAGTGCAAGTTTGCAGTAGTGCTACACAGAGATTTCAGTTGTAGGGAGGGTTCAACTATGTATCTCTTCTGTGTCGGCAATCACAGGATTACTTGGGAAAGTCAGAGTTGGGATTGCTAAAAGATCCATTGGTGGAGCCAAAGACCCAGGATACAGCTTTAGGGCAGAATGAAGTAGTCCTAATAATACTTCATCGGGATAGGGGAAGAGGTGGAGGCTTCCACCAAGCCCATCACCACTCAGTCACAATAGTTCACAGCATAATTTTTAAAAAATAAATAATAAAATTCAACAATAATGTAAGAGAAGAAAATGAAGGTATTTAAATAAAACAATGAAAGAAATATATGCATTTAATAAGCCCAGGCATTATGGCAGTGAAAAAGCCAATAAAAATGTTACATTATGCATGATTCCCTTTATATGCCATTCTCTAAATAGCAAAACTATAGATGGATAACAGATTAGTGGTTACCAGGGACTAGGCATAGGGACATCGGGACTGGTATATATAGCACAGGAGAATCCTGTCATGGTGGTGGAACAGTTCTGTGTCTTGATTGTGGTAGTGGGGTCATAGATCTATACATGTGATAAAATTTCTTAATCTGCTTAAATCTGAATGTCTATAGTTACAAATACTATGTAAATGTCAATTTCCTGGTTTTGATATTGTGTTATAGTTATGTAAGATGTTACCATTGAAGAAAGTTTGTTGAAAAGTACATGGGGCTTTCTGTACTAGGTTTTGCAAGTTTCTGTGAGAATATAACTATTTCAAAATAAAGAGTTTAAAATTTTAAACACAAAAAAGGAGATTGAGGGAATGATCACAAAAGGCCTAAAATAAAATGTAGAATTGTTAATAATTATGCAGTAAAGCTATTTAAGCATAAAATCCCTAAAGTACAGATCTGATTATATGATTTTTAAACATCTGCATTTCCAAACACACCATGTATAGATTTAAAAAATCAATACAAACTGTGAAAATCATTTATGGCAAGATTTACAGATAAAATGTTCCCAATAATGTATAAATAACTCTTATTGTTAGAATAATAAGAATAGCCAAAATGCCCAGAAAATGTGGGTTATTGTACGGTAGTGTAACTAACAAGAAACAAGAAATGACAAGTAAATTAGATTAAATAAATTATGTCATTTCTTTACCAAAGATCCATTAAAACTGACATTGTAGAAGTATCTTTACTAACATAGAATGATATATATGATTTACTAATAAAAGAGTAGGTAATATAGAAATAAATTTTGTTAATAAAAATTTGTTTTCTCTTTAATCCTTATTATTTAAAGTTAGTTTCAGTATTTAAATTATATTTTGAGCTATATGACATAGTTTATTTTTAAAAGTTATATAATCATGTTTTCTTTTTATTTTTTAAATTCTTAGTAAAAATGAAAAATTATAGTCATGCAAATTCAACATTACAGAAATATAAAGTAACCCATCACCCAACAATCACTACTCTCAAAAAAGCTATTGTATTTTACCACAGAAATAAAATGTTAAATTGGAATAACACTGAATATAAAAAAGAAAATAAAATTCACCTACAGTCTTTTTCCTATCAAAGATGAATATCAATGCCAAATTTTTGCTGTTCAGTTAAATTAATACTTTATACATTTCTTTTCTTATACATTTCTTTAGATCATCTAAACACAAAGCACTGAATAAATTCTAAAGGAATAAACCCGGTATCCTCCACACAATAATGATAGTACAATATAACAGCAATCATTACAATAAAAAAGAATAATGAAAGTGTTAAATACCTTCTAGTAGTATAAATTCTTACTATAGTTTCTCTTGATTGACTAATACCAATTGATCTAAAAGAAAAGAAATTCACACTCATGGATATTATTGTTCTTCATAAACTGTCTTATTTTTTAAAAACAATAAAAGACCATATGCTTGTGCAGACCATGATATAATCATGAGTATGAAGTACTAAGAAAATTTTGAAAAGTAACATTATAACAGGATGTTTTCATTAGTTTCATGATCCTGATAAATATTTATAAAATGAAAGGTTTACTTTAAAATACAGCATCATTAATAAAATGTAAACTTGATGATTAACTCTACTTGCCCCATAATTGTAAACAATAAAAATCTCTATCTGCCTTTATGGAAAGAGTCAACCTTTAAGTTTACAGTAGCTGTAGCTGGGTAAAGTTTTCATGCCTTTACAACATAGAAATATATATATATATATATATTTAAATAGCATCAAATTTCTATTTTTCTAGCAAAAAATACATCACTTGTTATTTTAAAACTAAATATTTTGATTGTAATATTCATTAAAAGAAGCTTATCCTTACTGATTAGAGAAGTGTAATATTGAAGATTTTGAAACATTAACAAAAGCAAGAGAAAGAAGCTATAGATTTTTATGGTCACTATTACTGATCATTAAAATTTTCTGATAATATGGGATCCCTGGGTGGTGCAGCAGTTTAGTGCCTGCCTTTGGCCCAGGGCGTGATCCTGGAGACCCAGGATCGAATCCCACATCGGGCTCCCGGTGCATGGAGCCTGCTTCTCCCTCTGCCTGTGTCTCTGCCTCTCTCTCTCTCTCTCTGTGTGACTACCATAAATAAATAAAAATTAAAAAAATAAATAAATAAAATTTTCTGATAATAAACATAATTTAATTTTTTAAACTTATCTCATTTTTTTTTCATGTAATTTTCTCTTTTTTAAATTTTGAGCGAGAGTGGCACACATGCAAGAGAGGGGAAGTACAGAGGGAGAGAGAAAATTTTAAGCTAACTCCTTGCCTTGCATGGAGCCAACCTGGAGCTGGAGGCAGGGCTCCACAGGGGCTCCATGTGGGACTCAATCTCAGGACCCTGACCTCATGACCTGAGCCAAAATCAGAAGTCAGATACTTAACTGACTGAGCCATCCAGGCGCCCCTCACATGATTTTTTATTCTGTGGCTCTATTATCAAAACATAATGAATGCTCAGGAAATATTTCTATAAAACCTAAAAAGAAACTCTGAATAGAATGAATGTGAATCCTGTGTCTATTATCTTACTGAAATATTCACATCTCAAAACAGTTGCTGTAACAGATCCTACATGGGTATGAAAAGATGTGTCCTCTGTTCCTTGTGAATATTTGCGAATGAAGCTAATAATGATATTGTATTCAATGGCTTTTCCAGGGAGCTAAGTCTGATTCCTCACATTTTTTGTGGATAGGTTGTGTTAAGGGGGATTTTTTGTACTTTTTTTTTTTTTAAACATAATCGACTCCATTTTTAAAAATAAAAGAAAAACTTACTGTTCAAGATGACTAAGGACGTCTGTTTGGGTCATGGGAGAAATGTGACCCTGTGGTTCTAGAACAGAAGTAGAGTCAAGGAATGCCCTATACAAACAAGATCTATTGTTTTGCCAATGGAGAGTAAACTGACATGGTTAGGTAAGTTGGGTTTTTGATCCCTTTAATAAATATACAGTCAATACAAGGGTTATTTGGAAGGTTTCTTCTTCTAGGAAACATATAATAAACATAATTTAATTTTTTAACATTAAATTATTCACTCAATCAACTTATTAGTAGTTAATCACTGTGCTAAATACCGAAAATGAAAATATAATTAGGGTACGACTCCCATCTTTGTAGAATGTCACAAAGGTAGGAGAGACAGACAGCTAAGCAGATTTTTACAATACATTATAATAAGTGATAAGGTAAAAAAAAAAAAGTACAAAAGAGAAGCAAAGGATTGTGATGTCTTTTTCCTTTTTTAGGATAAGTTTCAGCAAAATCTGTTCAAAAAGTTACAGAACTTTATTTTGCAGAATAAATGAGATTTTGCCTAGTAATAGGTGTAGAAATGATAATCCAATAAAAAGAATAAATCTGAAACTAATAATACACTATATGTTAATTAATTTAATTTATTTTTTTAAGACTATTTATTCACGAGAGACAGAGAGAGAAAGAGGCAGAGACACAGGCAGAGGGAGAAGCAGGCTCTCCATGGAGCCCGATGTGGGACTTGGTCACAGACCCCGGGATCATGCTGAGTCAAAGGCAGATGCTCAACTGCTGAGCCACCCAGGCATCCCTTTAAATAAAAAATAAATCTAAAAATAATTTTAAAAAGAGAAGAGTATATACAAGCACAACGTATAAAGCAATATAGAACCTTTACAATCAGGCACAGATGGAATTTAAGCATGGTGTTGCAGACAGACTCTCAGCTACCCTTCTCCACCTCATGATCTCCCACCTCCTGGTCTTTACACCTTTGGATAATAATCTCCCCTTGATCGTGGGTTGGACCTGTGATTTTCTTTTAACCAATAAAATGTGGTAAAGGTGATAGATTGCTGCTTCTGGGCTTTTGTTACATTGTGTAAGACCTCTTTTTTGGTAACAGACATGCAGAGAGACTCTTTTTGCTGGCTTGATGAAGTAAGCAGACATTTTTAGGAAGCCCTCATTGCAAAGAATTGTTGACAGCATCTGGAAGTTGTGGGTAACCTCCAGCCAACAGCCAGCAAGAAGCTGAATGCCTCAGTCCTACAGCCATAAGAGTATGGGTTCCAACAACAACCTAAGTCACCTTAGAGACTTTGATTGCAGCCTTGTGCAATCCTAAGAGGGGATGTGAAGATGTGCCAGACTCTTCCCTATAGAAACTGTGATGATAAACTGTGGTGTTTTAAGCTGCTAGGTTTGTGGTAATTTGTTATGCCACAATATATAACTAATACAAATGATGAAGAGAAGTAGAGCGGTCTTCTGCCTCACACTAATGATAGGTTAGAGAATGTACCAGTAAAATAAAAAATACCAGTTAAGTTACTATTCCAACAGCCTAGTGAAGAGATAATAAAGACTGTAAGGTAGTAACAGTAAATGAAGAAACATATCTCCAGTTGATAGTTGAGGAGCAAAATGATTCTAGGCAGAGGATGCAACAAACAAAATCTAATACCCACCCCCATCACACACACATGGAATATCTGTCTTTATTAAAAATATAAAATAATTTTTTAAATCCTGATTTAATCTATGTTATTAAGTGTCTATCATATTCTAGGCATTGTGTTTTTTTACTGCCTAGAAGTAAGTAATGTGAAAGGAAAAGCATGGACATACACCTCTATAAGATTTAATTTAATGAAAATAAATGAAATGTCACCATGTGATTGATCCAGTCTACTGTCTCTGACATTGGCTCCAAGGGGCATGATGTGGCTGCTGTTTTGAGCTTGAAGTTCTGCGAATATCTCTGAAATCTACTAGTTTTCTTCAGTAAGCTTCATGATTATCAGAAAGACTCTACAAAGCTGGTCTGGAAAGTAGTAATCTGACCCAGAGATGGAGTCATTATGCTAAGCAAGATGAGGAATAGTTCCTATCTGGGAGTTTCAAGGAAAGAGACATTAATTAAGAACCTAACAATATATCCATACTGAGGAGAAAACATAAATACACCTAATGTACCTAGAAATGCTGTTTCCTGCTTTTAATTCTAGATCCCTAAGGAACTCCTATGTACTCAGCCACCTCATTTCCCTTCTTTATCATGATAGTTAATAAAATTGTCCAATTATATTTGGAAGATAGCTATATTTTTTACTCTATAGCTTATCATCTTTTTTTTGAGATAAGCTTTGTGATCATATTCCCTACTGGAAAAACAAAAATAATAATCAGATTTTAATAATTTTAGTCATTCAGGGTTCAGTTTTTTTAGATTTAGCAGATTGAAGCAAGTGGTGAAGAAATTTAAGAAAACAACTGTCCCAATATAGGTCAATATACAAAGGAATATTTTTCTCCTTTGTACAACATTGGAGACCAAACTTGTTTATTCATAAAGACTTCCACATTTTCTATTATTACTAGAGATTGTCCTGTCTTTGGCAACCTAACTCTAGGATCTCGTTCTCTTTAATATGGATATTTACTAAGGTTTTCTTCAAAACAGACTAGTTTTAATAGGCATGGTACATGTGTTACCACCCATAATGCCTCTTCTTTATGAGTTTCTTAAAACTGTAAGACAAGTTTTATTGTGATAGCCGATCTTCAAAGATGTCCTCACAATTGGCCATGCCTGCCAGTGTTTGTGCTATTCAGTGCCTCTCCTTTAAGCTAGCTGACACTGTAACAAGCTTAGAGCTAATGCAGTGCAACAAAAATGATTCTGGATGACTGTCAAAGCTACATTAGAAGAAGGCTCACAGTTTTTGCTTTGATGTCTTGGGATGCTTGCTCAGGAAGCCAGCCACCATGGAAGATGTTGAACTACCATGATACTGCCTGGTTGCAAGGAAACACAAGGGGAGTATGTGGAGAGGCTTTAGGAAGAGCCAGATCCCCAGCCAACCCCTAACTCTTCCTCCAGCCATCCCAGCGTAAGTACCAGATGTGAGCGAAGAAGCCATTGTGGCCATCTAGACACCCAACTGAGCCATCGCTCAATTTCAAACTCCTGAGACACTCCAAGAATTGGCCAGCTGAGTCCAGTCAACTTTCAGAATTGTGAGAGATAAGAGTAAATTGTTATTTTATGCTGCTAAGTTTTGGGGTACTTTACTGTATGGCAAAAGATAACCAAAATATTTATTCCCTGGAAACATTGGTTTGGTGTCTTCACTAACATATTCATCACTTCATGAAAAGGTTAAATACAGAGGGGTTGAATTTTACATGAATCACAATTTTAAAAGTAAAATTTTTGAACACATGTGTTAGCAAGAACTTACCTGCCTTTTTGACTTTCAAATAATTTTATTTCTAATTTGATAAGCATGACAGGACTAGCAGAAATACAAAAAAAGGATTTCAAAAATTGTTTCTCTTATTTCTGAAAAGATCAAAATGTAGAGTCATTCACATAGTAAATACAGGCCTTTGCCAAAGTTGATTTTCCATTTAAAATTTATTCAAACTTTCAATTTTTACTAAGGAACATATCTTTCTTGGAACACTTAGTTTCCCTCACTTTCCATGCCTACAGTAGCAGTTGGCTTACTTATCAGGACCATTTACGTCACTTGATTACTGAATAAAAGAATTCAACACATATATTTGAGTGGTAATGATATGCCAGGCACAGTGGTAGGTGCTGGGAATGGAACAGTAAACAAAGTTGACTTAGTCCCTAACTATTGGAGTTTACTGATTAGTAGAAATGGCCATCACCAAAGGTTTCCAAGTTTTCTCTGTTCATGGACCTTTTCTACATGAATTTTTTCACAGTGCTCCTAGACAAAAGGGAGTACCTAACAGTCCATTTCATAAGTAGTGAAGCCCAAACAATTTAATAAGTATTTTTTCTAGAAACTTACTGTATTTAAACAATATACATAAATTTAAAGAAAAAATTCATTCTTGTGTAACTAGAGTTACATAACCCTGAGGTGCACACAGCTGTAGGGCACCGCACAGGTTCTCAAGTGTTGGAATCAGATTGGATAGCAGTGTCCTCATTGCTGTTTTACATTTAGCTGGGTAACACTTTCTTTGTCTTATAGGAACCACCGAGAATTCAGCTTCATAGGGATATGATGACATTAGACCTTCTAGCAGCATCTAATATGGAAACCGTGAACTATCTTGGACTTCTAGTTTATACAGTTCCAGTAGCTACCAAGGATCACTGTGTTTCTTTCAAACTTGTAAAATTAAAACATTTTGCTATCCTGTGGCACCACTGTGAGTTGACTGCAGTGCCGCAACGTGCCTCTGTGTGCCCATGGAACCAAAGGAGAGTCAAAGAATGCAGAATAATCTAGCCTGGCTGCAATGTCAGAGTTGGATACTTAGATGGGTTCCCCTTCCAAGTGTAGCACAGGTCAGCTACCAGATTAAAAGTTGATGTAAATTGGCTTCTTCAAGATAACAGCACAGCAAAGATTATCAATACTCTGATGTATTGGTAAGTGGGCAAAATCCCATCTACCGAATTCATGAGATCCAAAGGTCATTTGTATCTAAGTAGAGTTTAAAATGAAATAACTATCTGGTCATGATAGGAGCTATAATAGCAGAAAAAAGTTATATAATTCATATAGAATACATATTTGTCCTCTGGAGGTAGCATGTTGTGTCTTTTAACATGAAGAGTAAAATAATCTTTCTTATGTTTCAGAAATTCACTGTGATTGTAGGGATAGGAATCCTCTCTGATCGGATATGGCACAAAGAGAAAAAAAATCTCAGAACTTTTATTACTAATGTAATAAATATACAGATTATAAAATACCCTATTCTTACTTGGAACAAAACTAGTCTTTGTTATCCAAAAGATAACTCAGGTTTTATCTATAAAATAAGATATAGGGATTTTGTCATTAAACTAAAAGCAAGGATCCCTGGGTGGTGCAGCAGTTTGGCGCCTGCCTTAGGCCCAGGGCACAATCCTGGAGACCCGGGATCGAATCCCACGTCGGGCTCCTGTGCATGGAGCCTGCTTCTCCCTCTGCCTGTGTCTCTGCCTCTCTCTCTCTCTCTGTGACTATCATAAATAAATAAAATTTAAAAAAAATAAAATAAAGCAATTACATGCACAACAATTTCAGACCTAAAGGTCCTTTAGGTATCTTTATATTGTATTATTTAATAAAGAGAAAGATTGTGAAAAAGAGGAAATGGTTCTATGAAATATCAAATTAAATTTATTATATTTCAAGAGCACGTTTTATGTATCCATCTTTTAACATGCATTCACATCCAACAATAAAACACTATTGTTGACCAATGGAATTGTCTGGAGCAGAAATTATGCACTGCTAGCCCTTTGGCCATCTTCACTTAGTGATGTTTCCTGGCCTACACCCCTTAGAAATTTTTAATGTAAAATTAGCATATAAAATTGAGTTATTTCAAAAAGTCTGGATTGTGAGTTCCTTATGTACAATGGCAGATCTGGCAAACGTGGCCTAAAGGATCCATCTGATGTGATGGGGGGGAGTGTCTTTTTTTTGGGGGGGGAGTGTCTTTAAGTGGGCAGTTCACTCTCCAGTTCTGTTCCCTATTTATATCCTACTTATTTAACTTTATTCATAATTTGTGCCTAGACCTATAAGCATTTGAATTTGCGAATCCTGCTGAAAGATAGCTGATTTATCCAGATAATGCCTAACTCATAAGGATAATTACAGAATGATGATAAATATCTGAACAGAGGGCAAATAAAATATACTCTTAGTTTTACAAACCACATCCATAAGTCAGCTTTCTTCCCTCTCCCCCCTTGGAAGAAGTGCAAAGAGAAAACAATATTTAATGTGTTTCCTCATTCACAACCAAGTCTTATAAACTCAACTTGCCATGTAAACTTCTGGTGAGGAAGATTTTCAGGAAAGCAATTAATGAGGAGTAGTGATTATGTAGAAAAATTAATACCTAGATTCACTATGGAACTCTAAAGACAGCTAAAGGCAAATATTTTCCAGTAAAAATTTGTTCAAATTGTGGATTAAATATATCAGAATAAAAAATTGCAAATGATTAAAAGGAAGTAAAAATGCCTAGCTTTGTCTCTCTATGAAGCTTACATCTATTTAAAATATAATATACCATGTTTTAATTATATCACTTATTTTCATATCGTGATTTCTTTTAAAAGCAATTTGAAGTAATTTATAAAATTTAACACAATGTAGAATAGGGTCATTAAAATGCAGAAAGACATAGAACATAAGGGGATAGATAATCATCCTAGTTGATTTAGAATATTGTATTTGTACACTAAATTTAGAAATAAATATCTTGGTGTCTAAAATAGAAATTTAAGAAAGTAGATAGATAGATAGATAGATAGATAGATAGATAGATAGATACTTGTAAGTAATTCTGTCTGTGGTAGGAAGGACATACATTTATCTAAAGAACCATTCCTGCATAAAATTCAAAGGCAAATGTTACATGTGATGCTTTATTTATAACGAGGTTTGGCTGTACATTAAAAAACAATGATTGCTTAAACGAGTGTAGTCAACATTTTAAAATGGTCCCAAGATTCCCATTCCCTGATAATGTTCTCTATATAACTCTCTTCACTTGAGTGTGGATCTAGGAATATAATGAATTTCAGTTCCATGATTAAGTTGTACTGTATGACAAAGGTGAAGGGATTTTTGCAAATGCCATTAAAGTACCAATTTAATTGACTTTGAATTCATCAAAAGGGGATAATTCTGGCAGGACTGATCTACTCAGGTCCTTAAAAAAGGACTGACCCTTTCCTAAAAGAAGAGATTGGGGCACCACACCAGAGAACCTCCTGCTGAGACAAGTCTCCAAAATCTGAGAACCATCCCTGGCTGATGACTATCAAGAAAATGTAACTTCAATGCTACCCCACTGTGACCTGAATGCTGCCAACCCAGGAGTTGGGAAGAGGCCTCAGAGTGTTACATGAGATTCTAGTCCCAGACAATGCCTTGACTTCAGCCTTGTGATACCCTCAGGAGAGGACACAGCTTACCTATACCTGCATTACTGCATTTACCCATAGTAAATGAGTGCTATTTTAAACCATTGAGTTTGTGGTAAATCCATTATGCAGCAATAGAAAACTAATAAAACAGCACATAATTTCATTTCTCTTTCAACTAAAAGTAATCTGCAAATGAGTAGCCAGGACCAATATGTTATCTGAGTCAAAAGGATGCTATTCTTCAGTGCCACTTCAAGATACAAAATGGTGGCTCCAAATCCAGCAGTCACATCTCCTGGTAAATAGAAGGAAGAAAGAGCATAAGAAAGGGCACATCCATTCCTCTTTAAGAAGTCTTTGTCCTTTTACCTTTCTGGCCATTATTTTGCTACCAGGCATGTTAACTGAATGTATGATTTTGGTAGGCTAGAGAAACAGAAAGCTAGCATGCTACCAGATTGTTTCTCTTAAAAGCTATATTAAGGGGCTAGATTACAACAAACTTGCATCTATTCTAGGTTATTTTTGGAAGAAGATCTATATGCTGTACAAATTATGAAAAAGATCAGACTTCGCATCGAATTATAGTCCCACATTTTACTGTGTAGATTGAGAGACTTGAGTAATGTCTCTGAGCATCAGTTTGTTTTTGTAATCTGTAAAATTTAGGCAGTTATTCTAAAGCATAGGCATTGTTGGGAGAGATTAAATAACAACACAAGGAGATATGGGAGATGAGGTGCCAGTTATGAAATGTTACATTACAGTATGGTAGCTACCTTCACTTACTAAGGAGTGTGGATCATGAAGTTGTGCGAGTTAGGAATATTATTTTTTTAATCAAGTAAGGACTTTTGCATCAGCTTTAGCATTTGGGTAAATATGTAAGTGGAAACCACAGATTACTGCAATACGTATCATGGATAGAAAAAAAAAAGATTGTGTTTTTAATCTACCAGCTTGTTCACAATTTATCTAAATACTCTGGGAAAATGAAATGGAATTCCAGTAGACTTGTCAGAATGAATTGGTTCCCAAAAGTATGACCGTGTAACTGAATAAAATAATCTATTAGATAAGCCCATAGCCAACTAAAATATCAAAGAATGTCTTTTAAGAAAAATGAATTATGTTAAATTGACATTTACTTTCTTTGTTGATGATTAACCAACAATTTTAGCTCCTACTTAAGGTTGCTCATTTGGATATAGTAA
The DNA here is from genome assembly GCF_048164855.1 of Canis lupus baileyi. NCBI lineage: Eukaryota > Metazoa > Chordata > Mammalia > Carnivora > Canidae > Canis > Canis lupus. Next base: position 63,923,384 of record NC_132841.1, read on the forward strand.
ACCAGTTCTGCTAATGTTGAAGAAAGGTGTAAGTTTCCTACTTGCTGGAGCTGGTGGATATTCATCTGTTTCCTTATGAGATGGTATACATTTTATTTACTAAGAAGTTAAAATGAAATCAGGGTGGGGGAATTAAGACAGAGCCCTACTTTCTTCACATAAGATATTTAAATCACCTGTTTCGTTTGTCAAAGAAGTCTTATCTCTGTGCTCTGATTTTAGCTGTAGTACCAGAAAATAGGCTTGGGAAATGTATTAATATACTTAAAATTATGATCAACTTTATGATTCAGACTTAAGATGGCTTCCATAAGTGGAATCAAAATCTGACAAGAGATTTATGAATACTACAAACACAACACTCCTACATAATTACTTTGTTATTCTCAATCACTTGCTCTATAAGATAAAATAATAATGTATAGTACAATGACCACAATTGATGGCCATAGACCAAACTTGATTCTCTCACACACAAGATAGAAGATTAAATGATCTATCTTGTGGTTTTGTTTAGAAAAAAGATAATATGTTTCAGAGGCATATGTAGAACATTAATTGGTCCCATATATTTTGAATTAGTGTGTATGTGAATTGAGAGTATTTTATTGTTATATATGAAATAAAATATAAAAATATATCTATTTCTGTATATATATATATGTAAATATACCCACATGCCTCATAGATGTACATTTGCATTTTGTGGTATATGCATTTCAAGAAACTAGCAGTAGCAAAGACCTTTATACCAAAGGCAGATAAAAGTTGCACGAAATTGGGATACCTGGGTAGCTCAGCAGTTAAGCATCTGCCTTGGGCTCAGGGCCTGATCCTGGAGTCCCAGGATCAGAGGGAGTGCTTCTCCCTCTGTCTGTGTCTCTGACTCCCTCTCTCTCTCTGCATCTCTAGTGAATAAATAAATAAAATCTTTAAAAATTTTTTTCAGGAAATTTATATTCATTCATGTTCTCATTTAATTATTTTTCTCAGTTTTTGTTTGCATATAAGACATTTGGAAATTAAAGACCTATAGACAAGAAAAAGCAAACATCAATGAAAAATAACAGCAGATTCAACAATAAAAGAAATGTCCACCTAGTAATACACAGTGTCTATAAGTATGTGGAGAAGTATCTTGATATTGACAAATCCTTCAAGATCATTTTAAAAACCCACAGAATTTACCTGAAAACATCAGGTAATTGTGGAAAATTAAGAATGAAGTGTCAGACATTTTTCCTTTTTTAAAAATCATCCTTTGTTACTTTGGACATGATAAAAGTATGATCATTAAAATTATAAATTTCTTAATTTTGTTAATAGTTTGCTTCCTTAATCATTATATGCATAAGTCATTCAAACACTAGTTTTATAGAAAATCCTTTTTTTAAAGAAAAAATATTCCTGAATTATAAATAATTGAGCCCTATTATTGTCTGTGCGTGGGCCAGGGAGTAAGAGAAAGTGGAGTAGTTAGCCTTAATTATCTGGATAATTTATTTCTGTCAACCCAGCCTTGGTGCCCTTTCCTTTCAAAACTGAAAAGTTATATTAGAAATTATAGTTCGTCTTAAAGGAACTATAACATTAGAGATGACATTTCAGCACATTTGCGGATAAGTTATTTTCCCTATGTCACCTCTCCCTGTGATAGTTGTGCAGTGTTCCTATCCTAGGATAGAGACTGAGAGAGTAGATGACAGGAGGGTCAGGGGACTCTTCGCTCTCACTCGAAGGCTCCTACCATTGCCATCGGAAATCAGATTGTTAGCATGTCAGCTCAGTCTGTCAGAATCCCCTGAGTGCTGCTCGGCCAGTGTGTTGGCTGTGGATGTCCCTTCACGACACCCAGTCACTCAGTCATGCAGCCTAAATGAGGCAGCACACAACACCTTCACACCAGTGTGCGATAACTGAGCTTTCCGACGATGTGTCTTGACCTTATAAGAAGGCACAGAGAAGGGCCAGGGTGAAGAGCCCAGAAAGCCTTGATTGCTACTAACCTTCTCTTGTCTGTTACAAATGGCAGCTTCTTTTTCTCCAGTCAGTCAGAAACAAATGCAATAAAACAATCTTTACTCAGGAAACCAGTAAGGTATTTCCTTTATGCAGTGATGAAATACAGCCACTAGATGACACCAAGAGATAGTTTCTATATGTCTGATTAATCTCCTACACTCAGTTGCCTGTTCAAAGGTGACATTCTTAAGATTTTCATTGAGATCACAGATGCAGGTCAATTGAGTGATCTAAATGTTTAGAATTGCCTTGCTTTAATATTATCAATTGTCATCCCATCAGGAAGACAAAGTTAAAATCAAACAGAAACAAAAACAAAACAAACAAAAACATTGGGTATGGGGTCATTTGGACACCCAACCTCAAACATTTCCACTTTTGTTTCCTATTATACATACCGTCAATGAGCTATTCTAGGTGAGTCCTTACTAGTACTGTCATTTGAAAAATTTCTGCCAGTACTCCATCATAAAACCTTCTCAAGAACTTGAAATTCACCTGTAATATTTCTCTTCAGTCTACATTTTATAATCCAAGTCTCAGCAATATGCATTTTAACAATATGCAAATAATTGGCCTGCTCCTGTGTCTGTGTCAGTGAGAAAAAAAAAAAAAAAAAACTATTAGTAAGTTTCAACCCTTTTATGATTGTAAGTATTTCCTTCAAAAAACAACCAATGTTTTATTCTGGATTTAGTATACTGATGGTTCATTGCCAAATTAATGGAATTTGCATCCTGTGGGTAGTCTTAAACTTTAAAACAGTAGTTCCCCATATAAAACAATACTTTAGTACTTTTAGTACCGGGGTATCTGTATATTAAGAGTTGCATACAAAAGTTTCAAAATCCACTCTCTGAACAGGGTGAAAAGTAAAAATCTCCAGAAGAAATAGTTAATATAATATACATAGTTCTAGTAAATGTTATGTAATGCAACTTTGTAAAGTTTCTATGTGTAGCTTCAAAAATATAATAATGATTTTGTCTTTTAGCCGGCATTGCCACATGGTAAATTAAATTGCATTTTGTTTACCAAATATATTTGCTATTAGAGAAAGACTATATATTGATTACATAATGGAGAAAAGAAATGCTCTTGATCCTAAAAGCAACATTTGAAACATAGGATCATGTCTAAGAAGCAAATGTATGAACATAAGGTCATACTCAGGTATCGAATATTAATTTAATAAAACATATGCACATCCATCAACTTAAAAATGTAAAATGACAAAGAAAAACAAACTCAACTTTATTCTGGAATAACAATTTTTTTGAAATAAGACACTCTGTTATGGTTATTCAGTACATCTTTTCTGTTTCCTTTATAAATTTTGGACCATTACATATCTGATTTTTCTGAGTTTGATGGCTTTCCTGAAATTATGTAAGCTTTTCTTGTTTAAATAGCATTCATATTTTAAAATCAATATACAGAGTTAAATTTCACATTGAGTTTCTTCATTTAAAAATGTTGGCTAATTTACATAAAAACATCGGTATAGACTTCCTTATTTATTTATTTTTTCTATTTTCTTAAGTGAAAAAACTTAGGATGGAACCACTTAAAACCTTGGTTTATTCCTGTGGCACCTGACTGGCTCAAGTGGTTAACGGCAGATTCTTGGTTTTGGCTCAGGTCATGATCTCAGGATCCTGGGATGCATCCCAACATCTAGGTCTGTGCTCAATAGGAAGTCTGAGGATTCTTTCCTCTTGTCCCCCTCCCTCAGTCCTCTCTCTCTCAAATAATAAATAAATCTTAAAAAAAAAAAACTTGGTTTATTATGAATACCAAGAGTGTTAAATTTATTATAAATTGTATGTGCATAATTTTCATAAGAATTTCTTTGAAATTCCTCAAGAATATGTGAAATTAGTCACTCAAAAATATTTTACTTTCAGAAGAAATTTTTGGTTTTAAGAAATCAGCCATTTTATTTTATCAGAATATGTAGGAGAGAGAACTGTTTTATACCAACTACTTATTCTCCCTATGGTTCTGTTGACTTGTATCTTCTCTATTAAATTGACTGTATTAACTTTCCATTTCTGAGGAAAATATGGATTTCAAGTCTGTAAAATGAAAAAAACACTCACAAGTATATATACATGCACACACACACCCCTCACCCTAAAATCTATTAAATGTGTTATAAATAGCATGCAGAAAAATACTGTTGTGTAATGCCATGACGTGTTAACTTTTCTTTTGTGTTGGAAGTCATGGAGTAGTAGTTAGTAGGTATTACCTTCTAAATCCCATTAATAACAGTTATATAGAGACATGGCAATGGGAAAAAGAAGTCACCCGGGATTCTGTAATGCTCAATTGAAATGGGTACGTTAAAGACAAAATACTAAGCTTCATTGGGAGTTTCTGTTTCTCATCATTTATTTCTTATGTCCTAATTTGAGCAGTCTCTTAAGCAGAGATACTTTATCATCTGATTATGTTTATCAAAAACTTTGAATTATTAACCATCTGAGTTTTAGAGAGAGACTTCACAAAGCAGCTTAAACATAATTTGGCTGTCTAGTTTATTTTTCTTCCTTTTCATTATTTTTTTGATAGAGATATTTTCTTTATTTTTTCCTCCATTTACAGGTGCAGAATTAAAGAACACGTTCGCTCACTATATTATTGATGCACTTAAGTGGAGTGTTCCAAAGCATGTAATTACCGTGTAGGCTTATGGCCCTGAAGTAGCCGGGGATAGTGGTGCTGCATATCCATGATTTGAAGGACATACAGTGATGATTATAGAGGCAGTACTCTGCATCCATTCTAGCCCTTTTGTGTTTAGCTGGTTGTCATGGCAAATAATTGGATAGAATTTAAGCCACTTTCTTCCAAGTGGGAAATTCATAATTTTACCCTTCACCTAATTTTGTAGATACTTTTAAAGAATCTTAAAGTTTCTAACAGGAATGACGTCGAGCAGTGTGGGAAAAAATTCACATAGAGTGGACACCTCCGAAATTAGACATCTTCTGTTTCAAGAGGTTAAAGAAGTCAATTTTCATTTGCATCAATTTGCCTTATTTTCATATAACTAAGCCAGAGACTTTGAGCTTCTTTGATAAAACGTGCCCGATGTAGTTGACGCTGACAGCTTCTGAGACAAATGGAAAAACAGTAAAAAAAAAAAAAAAAAAAAAGAGAGAAAAGAAAAGAAAAAGAAAAAATCTTATTAAATTTTAGCTAAAAAAGATGCTCTGCTTAGAGTGGGACCTGAGAAAGGCATAAGAGTCTTTTCAAAACATAGCTGATGGAGGAAATTTTAAATAGAATAGATTTAAATTAATAGTATGGTAGGGTTGCCATGAGATGGAGAGTCAGGATTAATTGATCCAAAGGACATGTAAGTCAAGGGATGATGTATTCCTTTCATTACTTTCTGTTTTACTTGTATAATATTGAAATTTATATTTATTATATCCTTTTAACTGTAAAATATAACAACTTAGAAAAAATAGAATTAAAAGATACTGTTTGTGATCTAATTTAGTTATTCCCTGAGAGGTCCTAATTATTCAGTCTGTATTTAATGATGCCCTTTGTCAGCCATTGAGAATAATGTAATAAACCAATTTAAAAAATGAACAAACAAATAAAAACACTCCCACAGAATGTTTACATTCTAGAAAGGATTTCAAAATATGAAAGACGATGTCTAAGAGAATTGTAGCCACTTCATACAGATGATTATTTGTACACCACACTGGGATCCAAGTCTAAGTTCCCAACATTGTCATTCTTTGGATAAAAAGGCCCCTAGGTCAACGTTATTTACTGTTTAACTGCAGTGTTGCTTTAGCTTTCTTATACTTAGCAGTACAGAAATGCTAAATTGCTTAATAGAGTACACACATAGAAATAGTGTAGAATCCTGAAGGATATGAGGTACTCCTTTAAGACTAAAATTCCTGTTTGAGCTCTGAATCATTTACTTCTTGTCAAGGTAAGAAGAATTTAATAAAGAATTTAGAAAATATATGAACAAAATGGAAGAAAGGTGTAACAGTGGGGAAAGATGAGACAGTAGTGAAGAAAAGAGATGGCTTTGCAATACAGGCATACTTGGAGGTGTTGCAGGCTTGCTTCCAGACCCACTGCAATAAAGGGAATGCCATAATAGAGTCAAATGACTTTTTTGGTTTACCAGTTATATTTAAAAGTTGTATGTATACTGTAGTTTTCACATAAAAGTTACATTTATACTTTCAAGTGTGCAATAGCATTATATCTAAAAGAATACTTGACTTAATCTTCTCAAATCCTGCTACTGGCTTCTCAAATAAATTTATGTAATATTTATTCTAAATACTTTGTTGTCATTTCAACAATCTTCACAACATCTTTAACAGGATGAGTCCATCTCAAGAAACCACTTTCTTTGCTCATTCATGAGAAGCAACTCCTGATCTGCTAAAATTTATCATGGAATTGCAGCAATTCATTAACATCTTTAAGCTCAACTTCTAGTTCTCTTGCTCTTTTGCTATTTTTAATCTGCAGTTACTTTCTCCACTGAAGTCTTGAACCCCTCAAAGTCATGCATGAGAGTTGGAATGGACTTCTTCCAAACCATGCATGCTGGTATTATGACCTCTTCCTCTGAATCATGAGTGTTCTTAATGGCATCTAGACTGGCAAATTCTTTCTAGAAGGTTTTCAATTGAGTTTGCTCAGATCCAACAGAGGAACCACTTTCTGCAACATCTGTAGCCTTACAGAATATATTTCTTAAATAATAAGACTTGAAGCTTAAAAAGACTCCTTGATCCATGGGCTACAAAATGGATGTTGTATTAGCAGGCATGAAAACAACATTAATCTCGTACATCTCCATCAGAGCTCTTGGGTGACCAGGTGCATTGTAAGTGAGCAGTGATATTTTGAAAGGAATATTTGTTTTCTGAGGAGTAGTTCTCAAGAGTGGGCTTAAAATACTCAGCAAACCATGTAAACAGATGTGCCGTCATCCAGGCTTTGTTGTTCCATTTATAAACCACAAGCAGAGTAAATTTAGCATAATTCTTAAGGGCCCTAGAATTTTCAGATGGTAAATGAGCATTAGCTTCATCTTAAAGTCACCAGCTGCTTTAGCCCCTAACAAAAGGGTCAGCTTGTCCTTTGAAGCTTTGAAGCCAAAGCTATTGACTTCTCCTCTCTAGATACGAAAGTCCTAGCTGGTATAGTCTTGTACTAGAAGACTGTTTCATCTACATTGAAAATCTATTGTTTATGGGGGCACCTGGGTGGCTCAGTTGGTTAAACATCTGCCTTCAGCTCAGGTCATGATCTCGGGGTACTGGGATTGAGCCCCACGTTGGGCTCCCTGCTCAGTGGGGAGTCTGTTTGGCCCTCTCCCTCTGCTCCTCACCCCCACTCATGATGTCTCTCAAATAAATACAATCTTGAAAAAAAAGAAAATAAAGAAGAAAAGAAAAGTTGTTTAGTGTAGCCACCATCATTAATTAACTTCACTAGATCTTCTGGAGAACTTGCTGCAGCTTCCACATCAGCATTGCTGCTTTGCCTTGTACTTTGATACTATAGAGACAGCTGTTTCCCTTAAATTTCATGAACCAACCTGTGCTAGCTTCAAACTTTTTCTTCTGCAGCTTCCTCACCACTCTCAGCCTTCATGCAATTAAAAAGAGTCAGGGCTTTACTCTGGATTAGGCTTTGGTTTAAGGGAATGTTGTGGCTGGCTTGAACTCTATCCAGACCACTAAAACTTTCTCCATATCAGCAATAAGGCTGTTTTGCTTTCTTATCATCTTTGTGTTTACTGTAGTAGCACTTTTAATTTCCTTCAAGAACTTTTCCTTTGCATTTACAGCTTGACTGTTTGGCATAAGGGGCCTAGATTTCAGCCTATCTCAGCTTTCTACCTGCCTTCCTGACTAAGTGTAACTATTTCTAGCTTTTGGTTTAAAGTGAAAAACATGTAATTCTTTCTTTCACTTGAACACTTAAAGGCCATTGTAAGGTTATTAATAGGCCTAATTTCAATATTGTGTTGTCTCAGGGAATGGTAAGGATGAGGAGAGGAAGAGAGGAGACAGAATATGGGGTTGGTAAACAATCAGAACACACATATTTATCAATTAAAACTTATATGGGCACATTTCATACCACCTCAGAACAAATATAATAGTAACATCAAGAATCAATGATCACAGATCATAATGGCAAACATAATAATAATGAGGATATTTGAAAGATTGTGAGAATTATCAAAATGTGACAGAGACATGACATGATCAAAGGTTTTTGGAAAAATGGTGCTGACCATTTTGCTTAACACAGGGTTATCACAAACCTTCAATGTGTCAAAGCCACAATGTCTGTGAAGTGCAGTAAACAGAGGTATGCCTGTAATTAGAACAGCTACCTGGTATCTGTGCATTTGAATTACAGTTTTGACTTCTCCCCTGTCTCACAAAATCCATTCATTCAACTTCAGAATATCAATGTGGAATAGTAACTATATATATTTCACAAATGTCCAATCTCAATTATGCTATGATGTGTGTGTGGAGGACTGGGGGAGATGAACACCATTCAAAGCAGAACTAAAATTAGATCCCAGAAGTCTTGTGTTAGCCTAAAGATAAAACACCAGATCATTACTACAAAGGAAGTTTTATTTTACAGTGACTAAAATCAGACTTACTCTGCAAATCCTAATGAGAAGAGACCAGTGTGTATCTTGTGCAGCACGGTATAGTGGAAGCAAGTTTCCAAAAGCTAAGAAATCTCTCCTTTCACCGAATTGTTCATTATTTTTACTAATCGGGATGTGAGGTGTTTCTTATTTCCTTATCAGTGTTTTGCATTTCTGTTTGCCCTGATTGAGGTATTGTGAAGAAGAAAAATGTGACATATCAGCACTGCGTCTCTTTGGGATCCACTAAAATAAAAGTAAGATATAATCAATAATTATAGTGTTAAAATTAAACATTATAAGAAGCAATAGAACTGTGAAGTAGCTCACAAAAAGGTTGAGAAAAAAGAGTCCCTGAGAAAGAGACACAAAGTATTTTTCCACGAAGAAGAAATAGAGAAACCTATTCAAAGTCTTTTCTTTGCAAAGGTCTAGAGATTTTCTAATGGAAAAGATTCTTCCCAGGCAACTGAAGGTAAATGTAGAAAATTAAATGGCACAAACACAGGTTTTAAGCTATTTCTTTGTACAGCTGTCTTTTAAATTGGGGGGGAAAAATCTGGTTACAAAAAAAAGCACTATATTTATACTATCTTTTATATGTACCTGTGTAGTTTCCTTTACCAGTGTTTTTTTTTTTTTTTTTCCTTCGGTGAGTTCAAGTTGTTGTCTAATGTTCTTTTCATTCCAGCCTGAATAACTCCCTTTAATATTTTTGGTAGGACAGGTTTGTTAGCAAAATATAATTCTCTAATTTTCCGGGTCAATTTTTTTTTTTTTAATTTTAATGCCTTATTTTTTCCTTTCTTTTTGGAGAATAGTTTTCCTGGTATAGAATTCTTCTTTGGCAGTTTTATCTTTTAACACTTTGATTGTGTCATGCCCTTGCCTTCTGACTTCCATGGTTTCTGATGAGAAATTAGCTGTTAATCTTATTGAGGATTCCTTGTAAATTCTGAATTCCTTCTCATTTGCAGCTTCAAGATTGTCTCTTTGGCTCTCAACCATTTGATTATGTGTCTAGGTGTCAATCTTTCTGAGTGTGTTTGTACTTGAAATTCATTGAGATTCTTATATGTATAGATTTATGTTTTCTATCAAATTTAGGAAGATCTCAACAATTGTTTCTTAAAATATTGTTTATTCATTTCTCTATTTTTGAGGTCTCATGTTTGCAGATACACTCGTGTATCTCATGTCGCTGAGACAATCATTTTTCCTTTCCTTTGGAAAGTGCATGAGCTCCTATGTCCAGGAGAGCCTGAGATGCACCCCCCCCCCCACCCTCTAACAATTTTATTCATTTATGTTTCTGTAGGTTTTGATTGCCAGTTGGGAGTCAGGCCTAGGGACCCAGACCCTTTGATCAGTCATTGTTTTAAATACATTGTATGATCATTGTTCCAAATGATGGTAGGTCATGCTTCAATGTTAGCCCTTCAGTGTTCAGACGTCAGGGGTTTCCACTGATCCACCCAAACTTGGAGAGTGCTGGATTAAGACTTTTCTCTGGACCCCATCAATGTCTGCTTTATTTACCTCATTTCTTCATAAATATTTAAAGATTTCCACCTAGTTAGGATAGTCCTTTGACTCTCTTTTTCTTTCCTCTTTGTTTTGCCCATCCTCGTGAATCATTCTAACCTTCTTTGCTCTGTATTTTTCAGAATAATTTTTCCCTTTAGAAGAAGCTTTGAGACCTCAGTTAAAATATACCCTAGTATTTTCTTTGCTTTTATTTTAACTTTACCATTGGTAGGGGCCCTGAGGCTAGAGACTATAACTTAGTCCAGTCAGGATCCAACCTTGCCCCAGAGTCAGAATTTTCTCTAACACCTTTTAGTTTTTATTTTAACTTTACCCAGTTGACATGGGACCTGAGGTTAGAGGCTATAACTTGGATGTGCTAGAATCCAAATTTGGCTCAGCATTCTCCCTTTCATTTTAACTATTACAGGTATCAATAACTGAATGATTATATGTTTAGTTTATATCTTCTTGCCTTACATTTCTTTATGTATCTGGTGAACCAACATTTCATGAGATGGATCCATCATTTCTAAATTCCATTGGTAAGTTTTACTTCCATAAATGAATCAAAACACAACTGCAGTTCTATACCATGGGTATACCCTATGACCATTCAAAGTTTCCTCACCTCCACCCTATTACACATTCTTTTTCTGAAAAACATGTATTGCTAAATCAATATCATTCTAGGGAACTTCTAATCCTGTTACAAAATACCCAAAGTCAAACTATGAAGTTTGAGAGAATAGTTCTCCAGACTGCCAAATGTTCCCAAGACTTCTGATACAGAATGATGGCTTGAAGAGGTTCCCAAAATTTCCTTAAATTTTGATGATTGCTAGAAAACTTCACAGAACTGATTAAAAACCATTATACACACAATTATGTTTTAGTACAAGGAGAGGATACAAATTAAAATCAACCAAAGGAAAAGATGTATAGGGCAGAGTGTGGGAGGATTTCAAACATGAAAATCTGTTGTTGTCCAGATACATAGTCTTCCTGGCATTGATGTGTAACAATACATATGAAGTACTGCCAGCCAAGGAAGTTTGCCAGAGATTTATTGTCCAGAATTTTTATTGGGACTTCATTGTACATACATGACTGACTGATTCATTGCCCACTTGGTTGAACTCAGTCTCCAGGTCAACTAATATCATGTGACCTAAGCCTTCCTCCCTTAATCACATGGTTGGCTTTCTGCTGTGGCCAGCCTCACCCTAAGATCTGGTATGGCCAGACTCTCCTCTAAACAAAGACACTCCTATCAGGTGTGACATTGATTACCTCCCAGAAGTTGAGGGCAAAGGCCCAGACCTCTCTTTGGACAAGGTCAAATCTTTACTACACATACTTGACAGGTCAAATAATGACAATTCTCTGGGAATGAGGTTTAAAGAGGCTCCAGCCTTATTCTGTACTCTCTGGTGGCTGCCATGCTGCTGGCTTTCACCATGATAGCAGGCTTTTCTGAGGCCACACTCCAGAACTGATGTGGGGAATGGGAATAGGTCAAGTTATAATGCCGCAAAGCTCACTGTTCTTAACCAAGATTCAGCCTTTTATTTTAAATATATAATCCCTAGGTTGCTACAAGCCTTTAACTTCCAGAGTATTTAAAAAGTTGACTCTGACAATTTTGCCAGTTTTCATTGCTTTTATGGAGGAAGGAATTCTTGGAGGTCCTTACTCTACCATTCACTCATGTGACTCCCTCAGCTGATTTTTCTGAATAAAATGTTGTTGGAACGCAGCCATTGTTGTCTGTTTACATATTATCTATGGTTGCTTTCTCACTGCAACAACAGGATTGAATAGTTGTATCAGAGACCTTCTGGCCCACAAAGCCTAAAAAAACCTAAAATATTTACTATATGGCCTTTTAGAACATTTTTGCCAACCTCTGCTCTAATGCATATATAATAAATAAATAAATAAAGATAGATAGATGATAGATAGATAGATAGATAGATAGATAGATAGATAGATAGATAATTTCTGTACCTAAGCCCTAGAGTAAAAGTAACATATAACAAAATTTAATTAAAAGGAGACATCTGGACTATACATTCTCCACCATGCTGCTGTTCCTCACTGTTTTTGAAGACACATTGGTTTATGACATCAAAACAATTGGTTTATGACATCAATCAATAAAGAAATAGTTAAAATAAAAGCTATATCAAATTTTATTCTACAAAGCCTTATTAAATACCTGAGCATTGGCTTCTTTTTCTTCCTTATTGATCTTTCCATACACCATTTTGTCAGTTTTGTAACAGAAAGGTGAGATGAGAGACAGTCCTTTTTTCCCCAACTGTATAAGGTTAATAGAGTTAAAATAAACATCTTAAGTACTATTGGCCACCTAATAAAAAGCTATAATTTTTGTGAATTAATATGATCAATTCTATTATTTACTTTTAAAAATTTAATATTTTGTTTGAGATAATTTTGAGAAAAGTGATTCATTTATTTAACCAAGATTCCTTTTCATGCTCATCACTGCTCAATTATTTGAATAAAGATTCTTTAGCGTCAGGGGCCCCTTCTCTTCTCAGCAAGCCAGTTTGCTTCGTCCTCATGAGCACACACATCCAATGGATCTTGAGATTCACTGAATTCATGTTAATTTCCTAATCAAGAAAGAAACCATATTTTATAAAATAATAACAAATTAGAGGGGCACGTGGGTGGCTCAGTTGGTTAAGCATCTAACTCTTGATTTTGGCTCAGGTCATGATCTCAGGGTTATGAGATCCAGCGTAGTGTTGCGTATGTCCTGGGTGTGGTGCTAGCTTAAGATTCTCTCCTCTCCCTCTGCCTCCTTTCTCTCTCTCTGACTCCTCTCTCTCTCTCCCCCTTTCTGGAAAATAATAATAGTAATAAAAAGGAATAGTAAATTACAACTTTTTTAAATGTAAAATTAAACTCAGGTATGATGGATTTGAATTACTGGACAAGGTTTCCTGTGTAAAAACAGGCTGTGAGTTTGCTTCTAAATTAACAGGATCTACAATTTGCCATATGAGCCATATGAGCAGACAACAGGTATTGCCTTTGAAGATTTGTCTTATATACACAAATTATATATATCTGTGTACATCTCTGTTTACATCTCTATATTAAAATGTGGAAAAAGGGATGCCTGGGTGGCTCAGCGGTTTAGCGCCACCTTTGGCCCAGGGCGTGATCCAGGAGACCTGGGATCGAGTCCCACGTTGGGCTCCCTGCAGGAAGCCTGCTTCTCCCTCTGCCTGTGTCTCTGCCTCTCTCTCTGGGTCTCTCATGAATAAATAAACTCTTAAAAAAATAAAATGTGGAAAAAATAGGTAATTTTAAAATATAGCAGCAAGAAAAGGAAATGATTTACTCCTTTCTAAATTTTTCTAACAGAGTAATAGCAAAGTTTGAAAGTCTAGAAAATGCAATTTTACTGGAAAAAGAAATAAACACAGGATGTGAGGAGGGGGAGGGATCATCAGGGTATCAAGAGGATGATTATTGATATTGATATACATTTCTACACGTGTTAGTTACCTATCCTTCCTCCTTATGGCTAAAACCTCTTGGTCCACTTTACTTTGAGGGCTTCTCTAATGAAGGAAGATCCAGGCAGGGGACAACCACAAATGCGTATTGCCATGGGGTGGGGAGGAAATATTTTAACAACATTTTATCCACCGTCACTCCCCCATTCTTCTATACTCATCTGGGTTTGAAAATGATTACCCCTTGCCGGAATTCAGACATACACACACACTATCAAATTCTGTGATTTCAGAGCAAAACCAAATGAAGTTTGATTAGTTGGCATACCCCTCCTCCGAGCTATCCCTTCCTTTGCTGGCCTCCAACCGCTGAGGGAATTAGAAGTTTACTATATTTTATCACTTGACTGTATCTGTCAAAATGTTGTTTTAAAAAGTATATGCCTGCTGTTTTTAAGTCTTTCTGCATCCCAGTCAAGACCTTTGTGTAGAAAATGTTACATTTGTGCCTTTTTTCCTTGCTGCCTGGGACCAAAGGAAAGGGTAGGTAGCTGTCTGCAAGCTCGTGGAGAACCTCAATAACTCCCACAGGAGGAGCCAGTAGGGAGTTTGTATTTTTGGCCATGAATCCAGGGCTTTCATTTTAAGTTTCAGGGTGCGTCATGCAGTCGAACACTGATTGAATGGGGGCACTGGAGACTCCAGGGATCAAGCTGTGACATTTTTCTGAGCCTGAAGGTTGCTCGCAGTTATTACTGCACGGGCCTCACCGACTGCTACTTCAGGGGACACAGGGAGAAGGAGGTTGTGCTTCCGAGTGTGGGTGGTCGAACAAACTCTTTTAGCAGCAGCAGTTGGTCTATTTAGCCTGAAAAAGAGACCACCAGCAGCCCCCAAAGTGCTAAAAAAATTACAATCAATTTTAAAAATATATATTATATTACATAAAGGACTGTAAGAGTGAGTGCTGAGCATCGCTGCACAGAATTACCAGCTGCTAAATGAGGCAGCCAGGCGGGATTTATCCTGTAACCCAGAGAATTTCCACATCTCCCACCACTCTACCTTTTTCTCAGGGGGAAGAGGAAAAAAAAAATCTAAACAAAACAAAAAAATAGCAACAGAAAGCAAAAAACACAAGCACGGTGGGAGCAAATATACCAAAGGGAACTACTGAAATATAGTCGTCTTGGTTTTTTATCTTTTGGTCTTGAGTGGCTTAGGGTTTGTTTTTAAAGGAGTTGTTAATGTCCGTATCCTGACCATACATGTAGATAGTGATTAGTCACTAACATACTTCTTCAAATTTATTAAGGATATCTCTTGTCAGTACTTTTTAAAATATTGGTGTTAACCCAGTTTGAAAGATTATCTCAAAGCTTTAAAAGCTATAAACTGTGTCACTTTACTTAATTCTGCATTTAGTTTAAGAAATTCTTGACTCGTGGAATTTTTCTAATTGCTAATTTATATTCTTACGTAATGCATAAAAGGCACTTCAACCATCATATTAAATTAAGCAATCACTTTTTATTCCAACAATCTGAAGTTCAAGGCTCGGGTGAATTTGCATGCAACATATATGTTGGTGGCTTGGCTATTGACACCTTAACTTCAAACATACAAGATAAAATTCATTCCACACTTTGTGATTTTCATCAAACATCAACTTTAAAGTATAATGTGTGAGATAAATAACTTGCCCGGGATAATAATTAAGAAAAATTCCCACAACTTGAAAAACTCAGGGATATGTGGTGTGTCAGAATTTTTTTAGTTACAGGAGACAGGGAATCTCATTGTATTTTTAAACACTTTCCCTGTTACAACATATGTACATAAATTGAGTTGTGTTTTAGTTTTTTCTGGAAGCGTGTTCCTTTAGGGACCCATACTTGATGCATAGGAGTGAGAATCCCTCCATATAAGGGAGTGCCATCATTAGAAAATGGTGGCCACACGATTTACCTCATGTGGCTTCTCTCAAGCCTTGTTCTTTATCCACCTGCTCCAACTGTGACGTGTTCCCCATTTTGATGAGACATCCCAATTATTTGCAACCAAATTATTCTGATTTTAGCCCCTCAATGTCCTTCTTTCTGGGTGTCTGAGCCATAGCTTCATCTCCTGCTCATAACTCTCTCATTCTTTTTGATAAGAGGTACTGAGACTATCAGCTCTCATGGGGTAAAGATATTCTGCAGAGTGTCTTTAGGCCTTCCCTTCCCTCATAGGCCTCCTAAGTAAGGTGTGACCTGACATTTTTGACCCTCTTCCTGATTCTTCTCCTAGGAACCAAGAGACCAGAAAGATGCTGATCCTAGAATCTGATCTTCCTAGGATTCTGATGCTAGAAGTTTAGTGTCTGATTCTTTGATTCTTCCACTTGGAGCCATTCTTCCATTTGGCATTCCTTTGTGGTTTCTTCTTTTTTGAGATTTTGTTTATTTATTCATGAGAGACATAGAGAGAGAGAGAGGCAGAGACATAGGCAGAGGGAGAAGCAGGCTCCTTGTGGGGAGCCTGATGTGAGACTGCATCCCAGGACCCTGGATCATGCCCTGAGCCAAATGCAGAGGCTGTACCACTGAGCGACCCAGTTGACCCTTCTTTTGTGTTTTTAAAGCTAGTTCTCTTCTGCCTCTTTTCACCAACAAAACTGACACTAATTCCTTCAGCGTTTCCGTGAGTTTCTCTCACAATGTGAATCTTAGAATGAAAAACTTGGCTTTGATTATGCTCTGGCAAATGAGATTGCTCTTTTCTTTCATCTGAACACTATTTTCTACTTAAAATTTTATTTACTATTTCAGAAGTCAAATTATACCAAGGAACTGAAAATAAACTAAAATTGAGAAGGTCTTTTCATAGACACTTACATTAAGGTTATATCTAGCTCATGCTGTAGCTCTACAGTTACGTGAGTTGGTTTTTTTTTTTTAAGCATATCTCTACAAATTTAATCATCCCCATTGTGAAGGCAGATTGAAAAAAAATCTAGATTTTTAAAATCTTTTAAACTGGTGGTCACTTATTCAATATATTGAGTATGCTTATTCAATATATTGAGTATACCCCTATGAGTATACCACTTATTCAATATATTGAGTATACTCAAATTTTGGAAAATGTGATATGCATGCCTTATAAATTTTCAATCAGAATTCATAAATATTTATTAAGCACCTATTCTATTTACTTATAATACAATTAAATGAATAAGACTCATTCCCTGCCTTGGAAGAGCTTATGTCTATAAATTCCATGAGAGAGGGCCAAGTCTGGCCAATTCAGCACTTTGACACTCAGCATCAACCTTGGGCCTGATATATATCAAATCCATGATGTCCTGAGGATTAGTGAGTGGAGTTGTGGAGGAAGCAGGAATATGAACTATCAAAATAGTTTCTATCAAAAATTATGACCAAGGGCACAATTACTAAGTCTATAATTTGCTGCTAGAACTTTACCTCTCTATTTAATTTACATTAATTGAACTTCTAGCAAATTACATTTCATTGAAGACCCACTGAAATGTCAAGTACCCTGGTGAGCTCAAGATGCACTGTGTCCAAAACACTGTTTAAAACAAATTCTTTGGGTAGCCTGGGTGGCTCAGCGGTTTAGCCCCTCCTTCAGCCCAGGGTGTGATCCTGGAGACCCGGGATCGAGTACCGCATCGGGCTCCCTGCATGGAGCCTGCTTCTCCCTCTGCCTGTGTCTCTACCTCTCTCTCTTTCTCTTTGTCACTCATTAATAAATAAATAAAATCTTTTAAAAAATAATAATAATAACAATAATGCTAAGATAGTCTTTAGAATCTTTGGGTCTGCAATACATACTTCTTTGATTTATAATATACACTTTTTTCCTTAATCAGTGTATTGAGCTATTTTACAAAAATTTCAAATTTAACAATTAAATCATTTTAAAACACAATAACATATCTAATTCTGAAATTATCATGTAGGTTATTTTATACTCTGCCCAATTTTTAAAAATTTTTATTTATTTATTCATAAGAGAGAGGCAGAGACATAGGCAGAGGAAGAAGCAAGCTCCCTGCAGGAAGTCTGATGTGGGACTCCATCTCAAGACCCCAGGATCACACCCTGAACCAAAGGCAGATGCTCAACCACTGAGCCACCCAGGTGCCCCTCTGCCCAATTTTTGAAGAAATATGCCTTTTAAGATATAGACTATTTATAGAGTCATCTTGCATCAAACCACCTTACTATTTAAAAAACTGAATTAGTATATAACTATGTTAAATGTTGAGATAGTCTCAGAAACTAATTTGTTTCATCATTGCAGGGGTTTTCTAATCTACTTTTAAATAGAATGGAAATCTGACATATTTTAAACATCTTAAACAGCAACAATAATAAAAATAATGAACATATTAAAGTACCTGTGATTGAATCAGAATGGGATTTGGAATAGAAAATTTTCATCTATCCTAAGTTCACATTGTCTCCATAGTTCCAAAGCAGATCTAACAATACTCCTGTAGAAGCCTGATTAAATACAAAACTTTGGTCAAGGGAGAGCTGCTTAACTATTTACTGTCTCTGGGTTTGTTAACCATTGTTTGTGTCTTCTTGACCATGAAATTTCATAGGTCACTCAGGTGCAAGTGACCTCTCCACAGATTAGTGTCAGAACACCTAGACAGCATTTTGGTAGTATTCTCCAAAACTACTGGATGATTCACTGACAGCCATTTTATTGTGTTGACCCCTCACCACATAGAGAATAGACTCATTCAGATGTCAAGTGCATGCTGACAAAGGCCAGCTTAGTTGTGAGTGGTTGTGCTTTAAACCCCTTTAAACAGATTTATCCCTCCATCAGATGTGAATGTTTAAGCAGTTTCGAATGAGTTGCTATAAAAACATCTATTATAACAAAATTTTAATCCAATAAAATTTATTTTTTCAAGGTTGATCTAAATAGCCAATATTTTTTTATTAAATGTAAAAAGTAATGTTTTGAATTGATAGCATTTCTTGTTTTCAAGATGACTATGTAATCCTATAGAATAAAATAATATGGCATATCACACAATAGTAGTTCAATTCTTTTCAGAGCTTACTTGTTAAAAAAATTATTTTTATTGCTCTCCATTTAGTACATTACATAATTTTCTAGGAAAAAAATAGTTGTGTTATTTTATTTTTGTGAATCAAAGACTGAGTAAGAGGAGATTCTCAGACAATGAATTAGGAAAACAGGCTCATAAGTCAAAAATAATTATGTGAGTTTAAAGGTGAGATAATTCTTTTGTGTTTGAATAGTTTAGGTATATTCTTTACAAAAGAAGGAAAATTTGATGAACTAGAGCATTCTCAAGATGTCTTACTGACATTCAGATCTTACATATTTTTCTCGCCTATTTTACTTATAATTAGAGTAATTAATGCTTAGTTTGAAATTAGAGTCATTTTCCCAAAGCTATCTTTCCCTTTTATTTCTCTCTAATTTGTAGGGATTTTTTTTTCAGTGATGGTTTATTTCTGTAGCTGAGAAAATTGTTCTTTCTACTTTGATTCTGATGTGCAGCACCCAGGTAAATTTGTGTGTGTTATTTATTTTCATAAGCTCACTTATTTATCTGTACTTCATCTGTATCTTCATATAAAAATTACATGTAATAGTAAAATTATTTTATTTCTGACATATGTTACATAAAGCTCAAAGTATCACCACTCTTCTCCTTCTTCTCCACTGTTAAGTGCTGCTTTAATGTTTCCTGAGCATGACTAAGCACTGGAGAGTTAGAGACATAGGATACCTCTGTATATTAAATGAAAGCCTTAAATTGTTAATGTATCACCTGGCTAACATTAGAGTTTTATGATAATGTATGAGAACAAGAGATAATGATCTTTTGGGGGGCAATGATGTTGATTAAAATGTAAAGCACATTAATTAACCAACATATATACACTGAAACCAGAGTTTAGTTATTATCCAGCTGTCCTGGAATCTAATACCATTTCTGCCTTCCATTTAGCTATGTTACTTTAAGTAAGTTACTTACATTCTTTGTACCAAAATTCCTTCTTTCCCCAAAAGGGGATAATCATGATGCTTCTCTCCAAGGTGTTGTGGTGAGGTTTAAATAAATTAATACAAGCTATATATTCAGAACTACGATTGGATCTTAGTAAGTGCTGTATATGTATTTGCTATTATGATTTTAAATGAATTGGTCTTAGAGGTTTTTGGTTATCTCTGAAAGTAATTCAAACTAAATGATCTTAGACTATTTAAAAAATGTTTCTCAAGTGAAAACTTGACAACCATGTAGTCAATCAATGAATGGTAAGAAGGGAATAAGATCTACCTATTTTATGATGAGGAGGGAAAGAAGAAAAAAGATTGGGGAAAGAGTGCAACAGGGCTTAAGGCAATTTAGCTACTTTATTTTGATAAACCAGAGGTCAGGAAGTTTTTTCTATATAGGGCCAGATAGAAAATATTTTAGACTTTGCAAACTATAAGCTCTCTGTCCCACATACATAATCCTGCCCTGAATATGTAAATGAATGGGCAAGGCTGTGTTTCTACAAAACTTTAGCTGCAAAAATTTGAGATGTCATTGAGTACTCAAACAGGAGTGGAGCCTTTTCCTTTCATCATTGTCCTTATCACAGTGTTTTGAATACCAGCAAATAAGTGTTCTTGTGCATTTCTAGTTAGAAGATTCAAGCGAGTTATCAAAAGTGGCAAAGAACCCTGAAAAGGAAATCAAACAGATACAAATACAACTAATAGGAGTGTATCAGATCCTTGAAAAAAATGTCAGGCGTACACAAAGATTATCTTCTATAACTCATTAGAGTTTAGTAGCAGTAGTAATGGTAATTTAAGATTAAATTCTCTAAACAAAACTGTCAAAGAATGTGACACAACTTCACTAAATGTCCAAAATATGATTCAGTAATTATACAGATTACTTTAGTAAACTCTTAAATATCCTATTCCTATTATGTTATACATTTAGTATATAACCAATTTGTATGTATATAAGTTTCAAATGTAGTTTGCAAAAGTATAAACTTATTCTTGTATGTCTTTGTCTCTCCTATTATTGTTTTCTTTTTTTCACATGTAATACATTCAGTTTCTGAGATGCCTATTTGGTATCAATTGGAGTACTTTTATACAGATTGTAGCTTAAATATAACATATATTTGTTAAAATAATAATCCTATTCCATGCAATTTGTTCTATTCTGTCTCTTACAATCTGAAATTAGACACATGATTCAGGATAACAAATACTCCATCTAGCATCAAAGATGTTAGAGAAAGTCGATGCAACTAAACTAGCTACATTACATATTATGAGTAAAATGTTTTGAGAACCTATAGCATTTCTTTCCATGAACACAACTCAAGTGATTATGATCTGGCCTACTTTTATCTTCCTGAGTGCAGCAGAAGCATTCATCAAAGTAGAGCTACTCACATCTACCTCACATTAATGGGAAAATGTTCACATCACATCAGATGAAAAAGGGCCAGGGAAGACATTTTATTCTTTGAGAAAGAGACAAATATATGAAGGACAATTTTATTTCTTAAACTACATGTTATCTGTGATATTATTACTACTATTAAGCATGTATTGACTGCCAATAGCATGGGTAGTCAGAGCATCTCATCAATGCTGATGAAAGCATTTTGTTATGGATAATAACCTCTACTTAATGCATGGGATATATAGTGTCTACTTGACAAAAAAAAAAAAAAGAGTATCTGGAGAAGGTCTCCCATAGTACATGCATTGCTAATGAATGTCTTATAGGCTGAACCAACTCAAGTGTAATGCCAATAAAATATTTTCAATGGCTACTTTTATATATTTTTAAAGATTTTATTTATTTATTCATGAGAGACAGAGAGAGAGAGGCAGAGGGAGAAACAGGCTCCATGCAGGGAGCCCGATGTGGGACTGGATCCCGGGATTTCGGGATCACGCCCTGGGCTGAAGGCAGGTGCCAAACCGCTGAGCCACCCAGGCATCTCTATTGTGTTCTTTCTTAACATCTTAGCTCCTTTCATCACTTTTTCTCTTGTGCACACGTGCTCCATTTCTCTGGGTTGGTCTGTCTCTGTTTCTCTCTCACACTTTCCCCCTCTCTCCTTTATTCTCCATCTTTCATGTATTATTTCTGACTTGCTCCAGAGGAACCCTTAAGCCTTATGCTCACCTACACTAACTTTCTCATGCTCTTCTCTGTCACAAATTTGGTGATACAATACAGAAAAAAAATGTGATTAATATGGCATTAGCTGTTCCAAAGATGTATATCTATTGACCTAACGTCAAATCAGTAACCACTTTTTCTATTAAGTATGCAGTAGGGAAGGTCACTGAAAATAGTATAGTACTTATAATATATGCTTTTAGAACTTCATATTTTTATAATATTCTCCACATTATGTAGAACTACAAATATTTTTTATATAGCACAAAGAATCTTTAGTTGTAATTTTTAGGTCAGAATGAAAAATTTATTGCTCAAAGTGATGATTGCACACGTTAGAAACTAAGACTGAGACCTACTTAACTTAGACATGCCACCATATCCTGGTAGTGATTACATTTGTGTACCATTGCTTTTCTTCCAACACACATTGCAAGCATTATTTTCATATTAGTATCCTTTAACCTAACAATCCTAGCAATATTAAAAATTTACTTTCATTTTTCCCTTTTGACCTTGAAGCTCCATTTTAAAATCCTCATCTGTGTGAACCCTATCAACCCCTCATTCAATGACAGAACTGTCACAGAATTCACCAAAGCTGATCTCTTTTCTCTCAGGAGACAGCTGCTCACTTCTTACAATCTTTGCCCCAAGCACTGACAACTAGAAAACTTGCTTCTAATGTGGTTACAAATCTTGATCCAGCTGGTGACTCCTTTTCAACAATGGAGGTTACTATGAGCCCCATGGTGGCACTTAGAATTGAAACCATGCTCTCCAGTACTTTTGGCTCCATATGCTGGCCCTTTAACCCTTACTTGGGGCTCAGCCCTGGCCCTCAAGCATATGCCTATGACCAAGTGTTGTACACTGCCCTGTGGACGTTTACCTCTTTGTCTTGGTCTCTCAATCTGTCTCATATGTGCCAAAGCATACGATAAATACTTATTTATGTTATTATTTCAATTTTTTTGAACATTTCTAAGTTACTTGGTTGCAGTTAGGATGCAGAGTTTATTTTAGGCTTCAGTTTACCCTACTTCAGGCTAGAAATAGCATTTTATCCAATCCCAATTCTTTTGTTACATTTTAGGGAATTTGTTTGCTATAACATTCAGCCTAAATATATTGACAGCTAAGAAAATGAGGGATTAGCAACTGACACCATCATGATGCAATTAAAGTTTTAACAAGTTTTTCACATTGCACAATAGAAGATGTTTATCTTTTATAAGATGTGAGTAGAAGTTAGCAAGCTTTACCAATTTAACCCTCATTAAAAAGGAAGTGATGCATCTTCTTTTTTTTGTTTTTTTTATGCATTTTCATATACATTTACCATCTTCCATTTTGTATTCCATAATTCACCAAACTGACAGCATTTTATAATTCCTTAGGAAAACAAAGTATTTTCCTAGCTGAAGTATTTAGTATAAGAAAGAGAACTATATAACTGATTGGAATGAATTTTATTTTATATTTATCTGGAAACTATGACTACTAGACTTATTTTAAGAGCTAGAAAAGGACTCTAAAGATGTGCCATATGTTCACTGAAATTAAAAATGAGGGATTTTCTTTCACACAAACATTTGAGACTGAAATGTAAGTTACAATATACACTTCAAAATAACACAGAAAGAAGATGAACTACATAAGTGAATAAGGTTTTTGGTTCATCAGGCAAATAATCTGAGGGATCAGAAATATTATCGAAGTTTAGTCATGATTATGCATTTTTCCTTTTAGATGATTCATTAAGTATTAATTATACCTAAAAATCTAGAATTTATATATATGGACAGATGTCTAAAGAAATGCCATATTAATTTATTTTTCATTCTAATGTACATATTGAGAAAAAGAATGAAAATGAGTTCAGTTATAATTCTCAAAGCATTTGAAAAGGACAAACCGAAATTTCTACCTATATAAGTAGTGCAAATGAGGAAAAGCAGTGGATGAGGAAAAGAAATTGGTTTTAATGTTATGATAGCTGATTGGCTTCAGCAAAAACAATTTAATTTTTATTGGCATTATAAATTTCCAGTTTGTCTTTTTCTTCCTTTGTATTCTTATACCAAGAAATTGTGTGTGTTCTGCTGTGGTGAAAAAAAAAAAAAGTAATACAAAGCATTCAAGACAGCAGAGTTTATATAAACACATTAGCACTTCTTTGACACAGCATGACCTGGACAAGTTGTTCATCCTACTGGTAGTAGGGAAATAATAAGGAATGTGTCAGAGCCAAGTTCATTCAGAAATTGAAAAACTAAGAACAGATTATGAAAATGCTTGCTACTGATAATTAATCCTGAAAATTGCTGGAGGAGTTGCCCTACTGGGAAAGATATTGGCAGGATTATTTACTGCTAATAGACCTTGTTTAAGTTTTTAACCCTTGTTGGAGATAAAACCTAATAGATTACTAGATAATTGGTATAAAACTGTATACTTTCCCAAGATTTGATGACATCACAGACTGTTCTGATTTTTGGACTTCAACTCTACCACTGAGCCTTGCCATACATTATTTCAGTAGAGAAGTTATGAACTTCTGGGTTCCTGAATATAAACTGGGTTCCTGAAATAACACTTCCATTTTATCCACTGACTTTTTTAAAAAATTGAAATATAGTTGACTATTTGCTGATATTGTAGGTGTTAGTTTGTTTTGCTTTGTTTTGTTTACATTTTATCTTGCTAGAATTTACAAATCCTTGATGTGTATGTGATTTTTGAAATTAGATTTCATTGAATGATGTTTTGAAACACAAATGACAGAATAACCATTTTAATTATTAAGATACTGATGGCACAATATTTTGGCATTTGTCACCAATGTAAATACATATGCATATATGTATATACAGATGTATGTATGTACATACATATATGGAATTATATGTGTATTACATATGTAATTTATGTAACTATGTCTTTTAAATATTGAAGGTTAAATCCGGCTGAGAAATGCCATGAATAATTTGAGGCAAAGTATTTTGCAATACTACATCTAATATGCCTCATTGCCATCTAGAAAAAGATGGAGTTTTGTAGGATTTTTTTTTTCATTTTTATAATTAGAGAAGCAATACATGACATGCTTAGAAATTTTAAACTTGAAAAATATGAATAAAAAATTTAAATTATCAAATAATCTGAAAAACAAAACAAAAATCATTGTCTACTTTTTTAGTATCTTGCCTTATAGTTTAAAACTACAGAAGTTCAAGATAAGAGGCATGGCTTATCTTCGTGTGGTGATTTGGTAACTAAAGCATCTTGACCAGTCAACTGATTCTATGGGCAAGAAACAAGTTCCTGTTATATTAAACCACCAAAATATTGGAAGGCAAAGGGGGGAAAAAGAGAGAGAGACAGATCAAGAAACAGATTCCTAACTATAGAGAACAAACTGATGGTCACCAGAGGGGAGTTTGGTGAGGGGGGATGGGTGAAATAGGTGATGGGGATTAAAGAGAGCACTTGTGATGAACACTGGGTGTTGAAAGTGTCGAATCACTATATTGTATACCTGAAACTTATGTTAATATATACCTGAAACTACCTGTATGTTAATGAACTGAAATTAAAATAAAAACTCTAAAAAAATTATTAAAAGAATAAAAGTAAATAAATTAAGTAAAAATAAAACTACATAAGGTATTTTTGAATATTTGAGATACTATAATACATAGTTTGTGTCTTAATTTTTGACTTAAAGTATTGTATTAAATATTTCAAAATTATTTTTTACTTTTTATATTGTAGATATTTCTAATAATATCATTTTTCTGTATCTTACTATTTTCTTTGGATAAACTCTTAAAAGTGTTTTTATTAGATTATGGAGACAAGAGATTTCTTTTTTGGCTTCTAATGCATATTCTTGAGCTTGTCTCCTTCAGTGATTGGACCATTTTGTAAGTAGAAAATGGTTCACTTATGTTATATTTCACATTTATTGGTTAATAGTAAGAATGAATATTGGTTTCTATGTTACTGCCATATTTCCCTTTTGTTATGTGTTTTTTAACTACTCTGTATAGGGGCTTAGAGATTTATATCCAATTAGTAGGAACTTACTTTATATTAAGATATTGGCCTCATTAAATATCATATTCTTTTCCTTCTCTTTTGTGCTTAATGTTCTGCCCCAAATCAAGAAAAAAAAAATGTTGTTTCCTTTCAGACTTGGGGAAGAGTGTGTTGTAAATATAGATGGGTCTAAGGGACATTACTTACATTACTTTTCCATATTATAGATCAGATCTTTTCAGATGGTCAATGGGATAGTTTTTGAAAAATATCATTTACATCCAATTTTCTTTCTTTAAATTTTATTATAAGCATATATTTTCTTACAAAGTTGTCTTAAAGTTTTGAAATGAATATTCAATTCTTTATTTAATGGATAGGTTTGCTTTTTAATGCAGATATGAAATTAATATTATAGACAAAACTAATTTAAAATTTGATATTTTAATAGTTCATATATAAAATATAAAATCTAATAACATCTCAAATATTATTCTTCTGAAGAAAAACAGTCATAAAAATATGTATTCTATGCTAAATTTATCTCTCTCATCCTAATAGATTGTTTCTTTTCTTGGGTATATTTGACAGAGAACAGAAGGCAACAGATAGCAGTGGACATCAGTAGCAGCCAAACTTTTCTGTCACTGTACTCTAAACAGTGTTATGATTCAATTCTGTCCACTGTCATTTAGGCATCTTTAAATTAATCACTTGTAAGCCAATGATAGCAAAGTTTAACTAGCACATGATTAAAATACGTTTTATGTTTGATAAACTAACAAAATGCATTTAATTCCATTGTTAAAAGAATATAGAAGCTCTGTTCAAGAATTAACCTTGAGATCTTATAAAAACATAATTTCTGTCATTTGAATGAGCCGATGTCCTCTTGCTTCTCAGTCCAGGCCACCTTGATAAGAATAGACCATGCAGAAGGTCATTGACATCTCTCCTTCTTGGAGTCTCAGGCACTGGACCACTGAATAAATCCTACTTACTCCTTTAAACTGAGCATCATTGAAGCCCTTATTCATACTTTTAATTTCTTGTGCTAAAAATTTAGATTTATTTGTTTCAGGGCTTTCATGAACAAGATGGCTCTTGGGATCTTTTTTTTTTTTCCCCCTCTCTCATTTATTCTCATTATTTGAAAACAGATAATCATCAGTTATTATGCACTTCTGTGTCATCATTATCTGGGTTATATGTATGGACATTATAGTTAAAAAAAAAAAAAAAGGAGACAGAGAAGAAAAAAACACTAAATATTTGAAACTCTTGCAGGGTTTTACTAATGACCATAAAGAAACTCAGTGATCTACATGAGGAACTTAAGATATGAATAAAATAATTTACCTGTGTGGGATCTTAGAAATAAAAGGATCATAAGACTTGAAATATTCAGTAGACAGCTGTATTGTAGCTTAATGAAAAAGGCTTTTAAAATCCAGAAAAATTCTGAAATTGTTACTCTAAGAAAAGACCTACCTACATGGAAGAACTAAAATTTAAACTTGAATTCACCCCTCTGCCAAGTACAATTTTAAAATGAACATTTCCCTGGCCCCCTGCTCTAATTTGAACCCTCCACCTGTCTACCCCTTGCTTTACTCCTTCTATGCTCTTCCTTTTTGTCCACTAACCCTTCCCACTCCTGTTGGACAATAGCCACTTACAATGTCTTATAGTTTCAGACAATGACCAAATTTGCTGGCTTTAGGGTTTTAAGCTTTAGTCAAGATTAGATTTGCATTATCTAGTTAAAGACTTTTCTGACCCTTACAACACAGAAATCCATAGGAGGATTTAATATGTCCCTTGTGAAGTTCAGTCCAGGAGTCACCTCTTGGGAACAGAGAATGCTAAAACTTGGAAGAATCAGAGTGAATTGATTACCAAAATTATATCAATTATATGAATCAAAATTTGGCCAAGCATGGAGATAAAAAGAGTATAAAAATTGAGTAAGATTTGTTAAAACTATCCCTGAGATCTTTCCTGGAAAAATTGGTCAAAAATTCAGTTCTGAAAACAAGGGCATAAAAATAAATGCATCCCAGATATTAGAGACCATCTCACTAATGCTTTCAAAAAGTATTCTGGTTTCAGTTAGGGAGAAGATATTACAATTGTCCTATTCACCTTTGTTGTTGATTGCCTTAAGTCTGCAGTGGTAGATTTCATAAGAAAACAAAGAGGATGGTAGACCTCCTCCTCTCTGTTCTATAAGACCTTGCTGGGCATTTTGAAGACACTTTTACTCGAACAAACAAAAATTCTAGACCTGCATGTAATAACTCTTTAAATTTGATAATTAAGTAAACCTAAGAAAGGACATCTCTGGGACTACTCAGAAAACAAAACAAATCAACAATAGAAACAGCAAAACCTCACATACCTGTTATTATAGGAAAGGCAAGGGACATTTAAAAAACAATTACTGTGTCTTATCTTAAAAGATAAAATCTAAAAAGATAAAAAACAAACTTTGTCTGATTGAATGATGCCTCCTGTTTGACCAAAATTACCCTTCACAAAAGAGGGATAAATTCTGCTACAATGGCAAGAACAAAATATTTCATTTCTAGTAGATGCTGGGGTTACTGAGCCCTGTCAAGTAGGTACAGATAGGAAAAGAAATGTCTATACAGATAGCAGTTATCTTTTGGAGTCCTTAATGATTTGGGTGCTTTGGAAGCAACAAGATTTCTTATCTGGAGGTGGAACTGCAATTAAATATGCCGGCCATATCAAAACCCAATTAATTGACTTGTTTCTTACAGAGCAATTGGTAATAATTAAGATTAAAGCACAGTTTAAAAGGAGATTCAACAAGCAAAAGGCAATGCTTTAGCAGATTATAATGCTAAGTGAACTGCTTTAAAACACATCTAGCTGGTCCAACAAGTTCAGAAATCAAAGCCAAAACAAAATCCTGATTGATGTCAAGTCTTGATTTAATGCCAGTTTTAGGCACCTATTTCTGGAAAAAAAAAAAAAAAAAAAAAAACACTTTATAGTAAAGATTAGATTATTTGTTCCATTCAGTCTCTAGTGGCACTAACATAGTCAGCCCAAATAAGTTGAAACAGTCTTATAAAAAATGCTGTAGTTATAAACTACTATGGATAGAAAAACTTAACATCCTTCCTATACTTTGTTGTTGGAACTTCAAAGAGATGGTCCAAAATGTCTATTTTTTTTTCTATTGTTCAAGTCCATAATCCTAAGAAAACTTACAAGTAGGATAAGAATATTGGCTAAGAATATAGGCTAAAATCTTAAGCATGTTTGAATATCTATAAATCATGTTTATTCCAGCCCCTGCCCCATATGTTTATGAATATGATCTTAATATTGTCTGTGTCATGGTTGGCTAAAAGCCTCTTCATGCTCCTTCTTTACTTTCTGCAGATTTTCTAACAGTAAAACAACTGCTCTTACAGAGCAAAGAAATTTTAAACTTTACATTTCCTGCTTGGGGAAAACCCTCATATATATCTAATAATAGTGGTACCCATTTCACTGAGAGAATAATTAAGGAAGTCTGTAACCCCAAAGTTTTGCCACTTTTACCATCATCAGTTAAAACAGAATGAATGAATGGCATATTAAAAATTGAAACAGACAAAATTATCTGAGAAACTTTGGTTCTCATGGCCATCAGGTGCTTCCTAAAAAACAAACAAACAAACAAACAAAGAAACAAACAACTAATGGACTATCCCCACATGACCTGAGGCCCAGATATCCCATGGAGTCCAGGGATCTGACCACTCTCCTTGATGTTGCTATTTAATAGGCTGGTATCACTAAACATTTCCATCCTCTTTGCATCCTGCCCCTATCCCTTTTGCCCAGACTTACCTTGGTACAAATCACCTCAATTTCCTTCTCACTCCTACAGTCCTAAATAAATGAGTGAGAGAAAGGCAAGAAGCATGGCAATGATTTAGTAGACTATTAATACTTAACTCTGGATTTCAGTGAAATTTAAGACTGTGAAGAACCCTGCTGGGTCATCTAGGCCATTTCTCTTCTTCATCAAAGATGCACCTTCACAGCTCACTAAAATAAATATGTAAATAAATTATACAACTTAAAGGGGCATGTACATTTTGTAAACCACTCTCAGGAGTCCTTAATGATGTGTAATGAATCTGTTTGCTAAATTATTGTTTAAATTCCATAAATTTTCCATCCTGAGATTTAAACTGATTTTTTTTTCCCTTTTAATTCATGGAGAAGCTTGAGATGGGCACCATATATTTTTAACTTGAGAATTTAAATAACTTCTAAGTTCTTGCCTCCAAGTTGAATAATTCCAGATCTTTTAACCTTTTCTTGTAGGTCTTACTTTACAACCAATTCATTATCTTTGTGGCTGTCCTCTGAACCCTCTCCAAGTTTTTGCATTCCTTTTAAGATTGGGAGCCTTCTACATAATACAGAATCCCAGGAAGGGTTTGACAAGTTGTCCATTCATTAAGAGGATTACCTCATAGTTCTTACATACTAGGTCCTTCATTTTATATCAGGTTCCTGCCTTTCCAGCTGGGAAGCTGACACTGTTGACTATTGAGTTGACTGACACTTGGTTTCTTCCACATATGCTTTTTTTTTTTTGCCATTGCTCCCAAATAAAATCAATTAATTCTTCCTCCCTCCTCCACTGTCATCCTCTTCAACTGTTCTAATTTAACTTTGTCTTGATGAAGCTGTCATCTGTTTATATCTCTCTTTCAAATTTACTGAGGTAATAATGAATTAGAAATCTTTTTTCCAAGGCTGCCATTTGTAAATTGAGAATTACTCTTTAACTGGGATAACTAGCTAACATACGATAACAACAACAACAACAACAAAAAAACAATAATGATATCAGATATCTTATATAGATTATCTCACTTAATGGTAATATTAATAATAGTAGTAGTAATAATAATACATGCCATTACATCATGTTCATATTAATTTATTTATCTTTGTAAATACTCTGGAAATTACTAGTTTTCATTAGCATGTTACAGAAAACTACTGATAGTTGGTTATACCACTGGCTTGGACAAAAGTGCCAAAAATATGATTATGTTTGATTTAAGCATGATTCGGTCATGATTCGTGACTTACCCCAGAATTCTCGGGGTCTACATTCCTACACAATCATTTAGACATCCAGAAAATGAAAACCTACTTAGAATTGAGGTCTTGAGGATAAAAAAATATTCTTTAAAATCTTATATTCTTTAAAATCTTAAAATTCCAGCAATGGAGGAACTTGGATCTCTAATTTCCTTGAGGGTGAGGGAGGAACTAAAGAGAAGAGACACATCGGGGGTGGGGAGAGCCAATAGACTGAACATTTCTGTCTGCAAAAGGAATTAGTGAACTGCTAGAGAAAAGCTCTGTTCCAGACCTTATTAGCAGAAGGAAGCAAAAGTGATGCCTTACTTTGATAAGATAAATGGAAGCTTACAAGGATAAGCTGATAACAAGGACAGCTTTAAAATTCTCTGTTTCTTTTTCT
Source organism: Canis lupus baileyi (assembly GCF_048164855.1). Lineage (NCBI taxonomy): Eukaryota > Metazoa > Chordata > Mammalia > Carnivora > Canidae > Canis > Canis lupus. The sequence goes on from NC_132841.1 coordinate 63,954,904, forward strand.
TTTCTTTCTTTTCTTTTCTTTTTTTTTTTTTTTTTTTTTTGAGGCTAGGCATTGTATTAAGGTCATATTAAAATAAGAATTTTATAAAGTTTGCTAATTAATTAGGTGGGTAACTCATTTGTTCTTCAGTGATGTTTCTATTAAGGTTAACATACAGATGGTGGCAATTCTTGTTCAACTCAATTTTTTAAAAGTTATGTTTTATATAAAAATTTAATAGAGTAGAACTATCATATAATCTCTGCAATACTAATGGGATACCCTAGGGGTTCATCTAAATGCTGGAAATATGTTACCAAACTAGCTCTAAATTTCCCTTGTCGCACAGTAGAAAATACAAGTTTAGACTTTCAGAACAAAATAATAAGCCTTTAAATTCAGTTCAAAGAACATTTTCTGAACAGTTATTAATGAAAGACAATCTTTAAATCTAGCCTTATTCAGGGGTAGAAATTGTAAAAAAATTCCTCTTTAATTCTATCAATTCAAAATTTGATGGCAGGAAACACAAAAGGAATGGAATGCCGCTCTTTTGTTCTGTTGATTAATACAAATTAATTAAGTGCATAAATTTAGATGGTTTATAGATATGAAAATTACTCTAACCATACTGTAATCCTCTAATACATCCTTATTTGCTATTAGTAAATGACACATTCAACATTTTAAAATTATCTAACATCTTTAGGCCTATACTTAAATAGTAGCTATAATGGCACTGTGATTTTGTCAACAAGTTCCCTAAGAACTTAACTTTTACTCTCTTTATTTCCTCTGTGTTTGAAATTTAAATGTTATTATCAATTCTCTATAACTTGGTTGACCAAGAGCAGACAATTGTATTAATTTCTCAACACAATTTATAAGATTGAAATTCTATTTTTGAACCAGTGCATGTGTCTTTAGTAGTTTGTAGAAGTTTGATTTAATCCTAAACCTTGCATTTATATTATCTGAAAACTTTTAAAAATATTTCTGCCTATTATTAGTAGTCTTATTTTTACTTTCAGCCCTTTTGCTTCTAGATAGAAACACTTGGCAAAAGTAAGTTATATTTTTATGACAATGCATTCTCATTATACCTTCCTCTCTCCTTTAAATTCTGTATATCCAGATAATCACAGTCCTGAAGCCAAGCATTCAATAGAAATGTAATGAGCACTGCCGCATACTGTGGTGGATGCTACTGCCTACTCAGGCTGCTTTTCAGCGGTGGAAATAACTCCGGGTGACTTTGTGTGGTCGAGGTTTATGAAACCTTTGTCTTGACACGGTATAATGGGGACTTAAAGAGCAAACCATAATTCCTTCTATCTTTCCTTTAAAACCTAAAGTTTATTAACTTTAATTTTAGTACTGTCTTTGGTGTACCAACTGATGATACTTTCTTAGGTGTTTATAAGAAAAGTTACCCACCCTCTGTAGTAATCTTGTTTATCAAGGTCAAAAGCAAGGAAATCTAAACCTTTCTGTTGATTTCATATTTCCAAAAAAAATGTGTTTCTTCCTGCCTCAATAAATGGTTACTAGTCTTATTTTAGCTCATAATTTCAATTATTTCTTAAAAAATATATATCTCTAAAACGAATGTGCACATCTTGGAATTTTAATATAAGGAAAAAAATATAAATACAAAGAAAAGAAATAACATTGCAAACAATAATGACATAATGGTTATTTCTATTATGTTTAAAATATATATAAAACATACCATACCCAGCACTAGTGATAAAAATGAACAATGAAAATGACATAGCCTTTCCTTTGGACAGCTTTGAACATCTGAAGAGACTTAAAAATGCCTTTACCCATTGAGTAGAGTTTACTCTAAAGAAAGTATGAGAGATGTTTTCAATGATGCTCACCATATTATTGTGAATAATTTTATTTTATTTTTTTTTTTTTAATTTTTATTTATTTATGATAGTCACAGAGGGAGAAAGAGAGGCAGAGACACAGGCAGAGAGAAGCAGGCTCCATGCACCGGGAGCCCGATGTGGGAATCGATCCTGGGTCTCCAGGATCGCGCCCTAGGCCAAAGGCAGGCGCCAAACCGCTGTGCCACCCAGGGATCCCTATTGTGAATAATTTTAAAATATAAAAATGAATTTCATTACATAATCAATAGGAATTAGTTAAATGCTTTAAATTTCAGAAACATGATGTCTTCTGTAGCTATGAACCAAATATATGTGGATACACACCAAATTAGAAACAATAATTAATTCTCTATAATTAGATTTCTATTTTCTTCATTTTACTTACTTTAATTAATATTCACATATTCCCTAGTAAACCCATTTTATGTATGTATATATGTATGCATTTTACAAAGAAAAAAGAGATAAACAAAAACACAGCCTCTTTTTTTTCTTTTGAGAGAGAGAGAGCATGCACTCATGTGGAGGTTGGGGTAGGGACAGAGGGAGAATCCCAAGCAGGTCCATGCCCAGGTGAAACTCACACAGGGGCTTGATCTCACCACCTTGAGGTCATAAATTAAGCCAAAATCAAGAATCAGATACTCGATTGACTAAGCCACCCAGGTGCCCCCAAAACACTCTTAAATAACAAAGAGCAAACTGGTGGTTGCCAGAGGGGGTGGAGGGAGGGGAATGGATGAAATAGGTGAAGGGGATGAAGAGCCCACTTACCAAGATGAGCACTTTGAGTCATGTATAGAATTGTGGAATCAATATATTGTACACCCAAAACTAATACAACACTGTATATTAATTACATTGAAATTTTAAGAAATAAATAATTAAATAAATACATACATAACATTTTGTTTTATAATTACAAACTAATTTGTCAATGATAGTGTAATTAGCTAAGGAATGGTTAGTTGAGAAAATTATGTCAAATACTTATAATTTGACTGCTTAACCTGAAAAGCCATAGGCTGTTTCAAACATTGGTGATATTTTTGTTCTTTTAATTGTGAAGAAATGTTATGAGTAGCAGAGGGAATCATGATATTAAATATCGATTTTGGCAAATTGAGATGAAATGCCTTTTCTCTCTTGATTTTTCACTCTGTAATCTTTAAAACTGTCTTTCTTATACCTTACCTAAGTCTAAGCCCCTAGCTTATATTCTGCAATTTATGTCCTTACTGTTTGTCTTTTATCCTCCAAATCACATTTTATTTATTTACTTATATTTAGTGAAAATTTGAACATGCCATTTCTTGGCTAAAACTCATCATTGATTCTCCATAACCTTTAAGGAAAAGAAAATATCTCAAATTCTTAGCATGTTTCTTCTCGATCACATTTGTACAACATCTTTAATCTTATTAAATATTATAATACCATATTAAGGGCAGTTCCTTAAAATGCCAAATAATTTCATAGATTTTTGGCTTTTGATGTGACAAGCTTTCTTACTCTAAACTCTCACACCTAGTTGCCTGCCATTTCATTTCTATTTTTTTAACTTTTCTCAAGTATTACCTTTTCTATGAAAACCCACTTCACAAATGGTATCTCTTGTACTGGACAAATATCCTTGATATTTCAATAATGCTGATATTTTCTATACTCCAATAATGATTCATAAGCATAGTAATTTCTTTAAATAAGCTCAATTGTGGTTTTTTAAAGACTTTTATCATTTGTGTCTATCATTTTGTGTAGTGTCTAATGCAGTGTGTCTTGACAATGAATACAACTTGGCATAGCATTATCTTCAACGAAGATAAAGAGGGAAAACATTAAATGGATTTAAGAAGAATGTAATTTAAATATGTTTGTTTATAAAATAAATATTTTAAAGTAGTAATACTAATTTAGAATATTAAATAAAGTGATTTTACATATAACTATAGTGGTGGTACTTACACACCCTTACTAATGACTATTGCTTTTACTTCTAGGACTTTTGTTATATTTTACAAACTTACTGTGTGCTGACTCCCTTGATAATTTCTTTACATCATCTCTAAATCTTAAACGAATCTTCCAAAGTTGCTGCTATTCTTTTTATTATTCTTAGTTTCATTTTGTAATTGAGGATGTGAAATTGAATAAAGGAAAATGTCATTCAGAATGGTGTCAGGAAGTCTTAAAGGGGGAGCCTTCATTCGTGTACCACTTGTTGCAGTTTACTTTATACCTCCTGATAAGAAGCTTACTTACTACCCGAGTAAGAGGAAGGGAAATATTATTGGTCAGAATAACCCAGCCAGTGGGAACCACCACAACTCTGCCAATGAGAAGTCACCACAACCCTGAATTCTTGTTCTCCTGCAATGGACTTTCATTCCAAACATCCTGCCTTCCTTCTTCCTCTGTAATATTCCACTCTGTTGTTCTCTGGACTTGTCTATGGTCTGCCATAGTTTTTCCCAAATTTTAATTCTGCTTCTATTACCAAATAAATTCATTTTGCTGGTACACTAATCAACTATTTTATTCTTAAGGTTGACATTACACATTATTAGAAATGGGATCCAAAGGAGACAAAGCATGAGGAACAAAGGAGCCCTGGACTCACATGTGGTACCTACCTGAGCCCTACACACTCTATTTCTGAGTTCTTTTTCCTTTTTATTTACCCAGTCTCTTGGATTCAGCTCCCTCCTTTTAGTTGAGCTCTGATTTACTCAGGATCTGCTTTTAAGAAGGCATAGCTATTCCTGGTAAGCACTCTTCTAAACCTCTGGTTCTCCGCTCTGTGTTCTGAGTTGTCAGTCTTTATTGTGCACACCTGTTTTCTTTTCCTGTTTGATTATTCTCTTCTGTTTCTGTTGAAACTTTTTGGTAAGTCACTCTATTCAAAGGGGTAAAATGTGCAATTCCCAGTGTTTTACAACAGCTATTGGAAAACAAGGTCCCTCACAGGATATTTTAGGGAATCCAAAGACAAGATAGGTTTCACCTGATCCTTGAACCAAGATCTTCTTGTACCTTTATGGAAAAATATATGAATATTTGGATAGTTGGGAATTATAATGCTATTCTGAGGAGTATTTGTTTTAGATGAATTTAGATAAATTAAGAGAGATTCTTAAAAGAAAAGATTCCAACCCTCTCAGAGACAATGGGATGCATTTTTTATTAGTATGTAGAAACTTCTAAAAGACAAAGGACTCCAAAAAAATAGCTCGAAATGATCCTTACTGCATGCAAAACAAAACAATAACAATATAAACTTAGGGATGCCTGGATGGCTCAGTGGTTGAGTATCTGCCTTTGGCTTGGAGTGTGATCCTGGGGTCCTGGGATTGAGTCTTACATCGGGATCCCTGCAGGGAGCCTGCTTTTCCCTCTGTCTATATCTCTGCCTCTCTCTTTCTCTCTGTGTCTTTCATGAATAAATAAATAAAATTAAATAATAAAAAATAAAAATAAAGAATAAAAAACAAAAGCAAAAAAACTACTAAAAAACTTGAGCAGAGAACCTTAAATTAGTCCATCTGCCAGAAACACAAAACACAATTTAGATACTATTCTTTTGTTTTGTACCTGAGACATGGCTAAAATTTTTAAAACAAATCTCTAGGATCTCCATGTCTGTTTGCATGTTATATATGTATGTTATAAATATGTGATATTTTTCTATCTCCAGATGGTATAGCCAAAATTAATTTGTAACGAGCTTTATTTAATCAGTTTAAGGAAAAAATAGAGCTTATAAAAATTAAGTAAACTAACACAAATGTTTTTCAAGTTTACATTATTTGAATACTATTTGATAAATAAATGCTAGTTTAATTTATTTGTTTAATAAAAGCAGGCCTGTATTCAAAATTTGTTAACAGGAAAAGGTTTGATGAAGTTTTTATGAGTAATCTAAATATAAATTTTGGACACAAGTAACCTAGGTAGATGAAAATGGGTTAAGAGTTTTTAGGTATAATAATTATGTTTTATAGTATGTGTGCTTAAAAAAATAGCTTTCTTAAATCTTTCTGGTAATTAGAAACTTTAGATTTTGTTAAGTTAAATTAAATGATAGAATTTCATTGAGGTCATTTTCCAAACAAGATAAAATACTAAAAATTTATTACTGAAAATAAGTTTATCTACTTTTGGTTTCCAATTGCAAAGAAAGATAAATTTAGGTCTGTTAGTAACCATGTCTGGTGCCACATTGAAAGATTACATTAGCTAAAGAGGCATATGTTTCAAAAAAATAATGAAATGTGTTTATAAATTTGAGTCTACAATTGTTTCCTTCTTAGTTTGCACTAAGAATTAAGAATTCTAAGGTAAGAGTTTTAATTAATGTATATAAAAGTAGGAGCATCTGACTGGCTCAGTGAGTGGAGTGTACGATAATCTCCGGGTTGAGTTTAAGCCCCACTCTGGGTGTAGAGATTACTTAAAAATAAATAAATAAATAAATAAATAAATAAATAAATAAATAAATAAATAAATAAAATATATATATATGTATAGACATATATATATGTAAAAATAAAACTAGTAGAAACAATATGAGTGAAAGAACATAATTGTATATGAAAGCAGGGAAGTAGAATGTGTGTTTTCAGTAAAAGAAGGTATGAAGAATGGAGATGCATTTTGTTGAGGAAAGAGAAACCAATTTTGTTCTGAAGTAAAATTTTTGCCAGAGTAAGAAAAGAAAAAGGACAAAAGCTGAGTTGGATATGTTAAATTATAGAAGGTTTATGGAAAAGAAATCATGAGAAAGGATTTTTCTGTCAGGGCAAGGTAAGATTGGAATGAATTTATTTAAGTTAAAAAAAGAATTTTAATATTAAAAGTATAGTGGCATAGAATTAGATTTTGTTTCTTTTTTTTTCCTCTCTGTTAAAAGGACAAAGATTTCTTAGATCATTGGTCTGCTCTTTTTTTTTTTTTTTTTTAGATCATTGGTCTGCTCTTAATAAGAAATTGTAAATAGATTTCTTTACCTATAAAGAAAGTAAAGATTCTATTCTGTGCTCTGTCTTTATCAGGTATTGATTACTAGGTAAAACTGTCTTTATTAAAAAAAAAAAAAGATAAGGCTTTTGCAACTATGTAACTTTCTGTATTTACCTTTAAATTTTTGTTTTTGTCATTTTAGTTAAATGGATAATTAAGTCATTTCATAATTATCTGTGATTCTATTTGATCAAGCATCCAAAATCTTTTGATATTTTTGATAACTTTCCCCAAAATCAAATTTTGGGTGAAGTCTTTTTAACTTTGAACTAACTTTAGATTTTTCTGAACGGTCCTAGACCATCTCAAAGGATTCATTCTCTCTCATTATAAAAGGGTAAGATCTTCAACTAAATTAGGCTTATATGATAGGTTAAATTATATGGGAAGTATGTCAAATAAGAATTATACTAAAACTTCTTCACCTTGTATTTGTATAGGTATATACTAATATAAGTGTTCCAAAACTTATATGAAAGTCCTGAAATTCTACTTTGTCCTGATATGTTACCAGTCATAATTTTAAAATGTATGTCACAGAAATAAACAAATCCCTTGTCAAATACATTATAATTAACTCTCACCAGATCTTTAATAATTAGCTTTAAAAAAAAGATTTTATTCATTTACTCATGAGAGACACAGAGAGAGACAGGGATATAGGCAGAGGGAGAAGCAGGCTCCCTCCTGGGAGCCCAATGTGGGAGCCCAATCCCAGGACCCCGGGATCACGCCCTGAGTTGAAGGCAGATGCTGAACCACTGAGCCACCTGGATGTCCCAATAATTGGCACTTAGGATTTTTGTCATTTATAGACAGTTATTGTTTTATTCTGATGCTTTTGCAAATGTGTTTCATCGTCAGAGAAATTCATGAAAAGGATTCTGACAAGTACTCTAGAATATAGGTCTCTGATGGCCTTCAGATCATACCAGTGAATTGGATTTAGGGAAATATTTTCTCCTAAACCATGATTTAGAGTAATTTGGTAAAATCTTTGTAAGTGAAGATAAAACAATTACTTTTTTCCCATCCTAATCCTTCCAGAATTTAAAAAGTTTTGAGTACTTTTTTCCTTGTGGCAATGTAGTTAATTATTTGTGCAAGTTAAATAAGAATCTGTCTACCTTGTAGACAGGCTACTGCTTCCTCTGTGGCAAAGATCCCATTAGAAAGGATCATTTCTACCTGGGGATACCCCTACTATTTTGAACTTCATAATGACAAGGAATTGACTTTACTGGTCAGGTACTTTGACAAGTTTTTGTTATTTGGCTGGTTTCCCTGTGCTTACCACCCTAATTCTCAGGGCTAGTCGAATGCACTAATGGTATCAGTAAGATTCAATTGGCAAAATTTGTAGAGACCCTTCAAAAACCTTGCCCCAAAACATTCCCTTTAGTCCTTCTAAATCTCTAGATATTCCTTTTGTGGCCCACAAACATATACTTTTCAAAATGATTACTAGGTGCCTGATGTATTTAGTCCCTGCTTCTTTTGATCCACAGCTGACAGAAGGAAATATACTTCAATGTTGTAAAAGTTTAACGAAATATACTTCAATGTTGTAAAAGTCTAACAAAATCTATTGAAAATAGCCATACTTTAGTAAGGCAGTCTTTAAACAGCATGCTCCCAGGAGATAAAGACCTCAAGCATCACTCCTTATAACCCAGAGATTTCAGGTATGGGAAAAGACATCTCCAGAAAGACTTTTCAACCTCGCTATAAAGGCCCCTATCAGATTCTGTTGGTCAATCCTTTGTGTCACCAAACTCCAAGGAATAGACTTTTGGATCCACATGTCACACCAAAAGGAAAGCACCAAACGTTGGATAGTCATACCAATTGGTGACTGGAAAATAAAGATCTATAGGAATCGAAGCAAACAGTAGCTTCCCAATCTATTGCAAAAAGGGAAAAACTTTTCTAACTAATGGATCTATCAACAGAAACTTCAACCTGATGTCAGGTAACTTCATGATGTCAGATACTCTAATCATCTTACCTATAACTAATTTCTCCTTAATCCCAGATGCCACTGTTGATTATACTGGCGAGTGTATGGATGTTACCTACTGGACTTAGTATCAAGAAATTCTATCTAATGAATTTATCAGTAAGCAGACTAACTGGAGTCCTCTGCACTCCACCCGGTTTCTTTTTTATCTGTGATGGATGGCATTTTCCATGGGCATATGAATGTTTAGATAGCTGGTAAATTGAAGGCTAATGTTAATACTCATTGGGACATTTAGCTTTCCCTGTTAACATTCATAACAAATCAGAAGACTCCCATTGATCTTTCTATTGGTTCACCCCAATAGTGAAGCCTCCAGGGCCTTCTTAAAGGGGAAATTTCAGAAGGCACATATTACTCTGGGCTTTGTTCCATGGAGATATCCCTTCTCCCTTTGGCCAGACTTAGTGCCAATTAATGCATGATCAGAAATCTCTTCATTAGGTGAGCTAACCATTTCCCTGCCCAAGGCAGCTGCAGCTCAACAAAGATCACTTGACTTGCTGACTAATGTAGTTTTGGACAATCACATGGCTCTTGATTACCTACTTGCTGAGCAAGGAGGTGTTTGTGTGATAGTAAATACCCCCAACTGTACATAGATAATTTCCTCTGGAGGAGTGGAAACCCAATTACATATGCTTAGGGAACAAAAACATTGGCTATAACAAATTTCATCTAATGATCCATGATCCTTTCATCTCCTTAGCTGATTACCTTCAGGTCTAAACTCCTTGTTTAGAATTATTGTAGAAATGGGGGTCATTATTCTGCTCCTCATATTACTTTGTATAATCATGTTTACACTCTGTATCTGTTGCTAATCTAACCTTTGCAGAGACAACATGCCCATTAGGGCAATACTAGCCCAGTACATTGAGATGATCTCGAATGCTTATGACCCTGATAAGATACAGATTTTGGTGACAAATGCCTGAGAGTTCTTCCTCCTACCCTTCCTTATGCTTCAAATGGTGTCTCAGTGGTTTCCAGTCTGCACACTTTCCCTCTGACATGGCACATGACAACCAACAAAGGTCCTCCCTGACACTGGCATTAAATGTGGAAAACCTAACCCTTGGTTAGTGATGCTTTTGAGGGGAGATCTTGATCAAGAGACGGAAATGTAAAAAGGAGTAAAGAAAAACCTCATTGAAAATGGAGTCAGGAAGTCCTGAGTTTGTACCACTCATCACAGATTTTCTGCTTAGCAACAACCCAACCAATGGGGGCCTCCACAACTCAGTCAATGAGAAGTCTCCATAACCCTGAACTCTTGCTCTCCTCCAATGAATTTTGATTCTACACAGCTTGTTTCGACTTCTTCCTTCCCTCTATAAAATAATGCTCTACTTTTTTGCTCTCTGAACTTGCCTATGGTTCACATGTTCTGAGTTGCAATTCTGCTATTTCTGAATAAACTAATTTTGCTGGTAAACTAATTGGCTATTTTATTTTTAAGATTGACCAGGAAAATGAGATTAATTAAATTTTTCATTTATTTGAATATTAATTTTCCCAGAGCAAAATGCTATGGTAGTAGAACTTAGATTCAATCTCAAGTATTTGTTGCTCTTTCACATATACCACACAATTTTTCCTAGAATAGTAAAAGGAAAAGTCACTGCTCTCAGCTTTAAATTCAGTGGAACTTTCTTCTCAATTCTGGCTTTGCTTTCAGGGAAATAATATATATAATGTCATGATATTAAATTATTTAACCAATTTACATAATTACAATAATATGAAAATTATGTAGAAAGTGTTTTAAAATATAAGAGAAACTCAGGGCACCTGGGAGGTACAGTTGATTAAGTCTCACTTTTGGTCTAGGCTCAGGTCATGATCTCAGGGTCATGTGATTGAACCCTGCATCGGACTCCATGCTCAGCGTGGAGTCTGCTTGAATTCCTCTCTCCCTCTACCTCTGCCCCTCCTGTTTGTGCTCTCTCTTTCTCTAAAACAAATAAATAAATCTTTAAAAAAAAAAGAGAAACAAATATTTTTAGTGTATTATAATTTTTTGTTATAAATTTGTTAGTCTTCTATTTATAAATGTCACTGAACAAATGCAAGTCTAAATAATAGAAAAATGTGTCTTTACAGCCAATATAAAGCAGAAAATATGAGATAAAATAGACGATTTATGATAATAAAAGACAAACTATATTTCAACCCATATAGTTGTCCAATTCCTGTTCATCTTATTTATATTGTGTATATGTAATTATAAACTATATGGGTAATTTTGCTTACTTTGGATTATAAGAAGGGAAGAAGATTTGTCTCAGTATCAAATTTTAGAAAATGAGTTTTGTTTTCCAACCAAAAATCCCCTCCATAATTTTAAGACAAATGCCACACAACTTTTTGTGTTATATCATATATGCCACTTCATAGAAACCAATATGCTCTAACACTGAAGAATACTTTTTCTTTAGTAAATGTTCATGTCATTCAATCTTTTCTTTTATAATTTTATAATTTTAATAATTTAATAAGTTTTAAATAAATTTTATAATTTTTAAATAAGTGGGGACATTTTAAAGATTTCACTATGTACAGATTATCCTTATTTCAAGGTACTGGTCAAATGCTTTACTTTTGAAAAGGTAGGTAATTTCTATCCCACGTCATCAAATGTTTGAACCAACATAATTAAACATACATGTGATTGTTGTTATTGGTTGTGGTGGTGTTCTTTCTCCCCTCCTGGGTTGTGGGTTCCTGTAGGAAAGCTATGTATCAAAGATGGATTGCTGTTATAGCTAATAATTACAGTCATTAGTTACTATTTTTTATTGTAGAAAACGAATTTCAATTCAGGTTTACTTATAAGTATTTACTTCTACTTCCATCTGCATTAGGTTTGTTTTGGAGTGGAAACATATTTAAAATCTAAAGTGCCTCTGTGATAGATTTTTCCAAACATTCACATATATTCCCATTTAAAATAATAATTGTCTTCTCCCTCCACATCAATGTTTATATAGACTAGATAAAACACAGTGAAGAGGACTTTTTCCTGTTAATAGATATTACTTGACATTTTAGCTTTAATGCTAGAAAATAAAAGCAGTTTGTAGTGTCCCAGATTGCCTTTTCTTTTCGCGTACAGAGCACTTAAGTGTCATGTTAAGCCTGAGGCAGATCTGTCCGGAATTGTGTTTACTGTATTCCTTTCCAAATGCAGCACAGAATCTTATCGCTTATCAGTGCATAAAGTCTAACAGATTGCAGACTCAAATTTCCCCTTCCAGGCAATGTTGGGTTTCACTATTGTTTGTCATGACAAAGGTTTTCATGAATTCTAGGGCTTGGATTTCTGTCTTGTTTTCTTTAGCATAACCCTCTAGGCAACCAATCAGCGTTTTTCAACATCTAGAAATTGTTCAAACTACAAAAAGCTGCACTTTAAAATTCCATCTCTATGCTTTTGGTAGTTTTGGTTATATTGAAAAGAAGAAGCAATTAAACATTGTCTGCAGATGCTGCTGCTGTAAATGAGGTTGCCTGAATTTGGTGAAAGCAAATATGCTCACAATTCATATTTGGGCTGCAATTGTAAAACTATAGGAGGAAGGACATATCTTGGCAAGAGACAAATTTAGCTATGTAGACTTTTTTTTTTAAATGTCAGAATCATCCATGTGTGACCACTTTCAGATAATTTAGAGATACTTTTTCCAAAGTGTCAGCTATGGACCCAAAGTTTTTTGGGCAAATGTCTGTCTTTCTCATCAGAAAATCAATTCAAATTTTTAGATGTCATGCAAATTGAATAATAGTTTACATGGGCTGAATCCTTTTGTTGACTGAAGTGTGTTCACATATTCCAGGTTTGACTATGCCTTGTTGATTTGACCACCTACTTATTTCTCTATCTCCTCCTCACTGGCTCCCTTCTACTGCTTTAGGTGAGGGCCTTATAGTTTCTTGCCAAGCACTTAACTAGTCATGTTCATTTCCAGATCACCTCTATTCTGCTTTAAGCAGGTGCCTTATAAATCCCTAATTTGAGGGGCATCTGGATGGTTCAGTCAGTTGAAAGACCAACTGGGTTTTGGCTCAGGTCTTGATCTCCTCGGTCATGAGGTTGAGCTCTAGGTCAAGATCAGCCTGGGCTCCACACTCGGAGAAGGGAGTCTGCTTAAAGATTTCCCCCCTCCCTCCCTCCCCACCACTTGCACTTGCCAACGCATGCATTCTCTATCTCTCTCTCAAACAATTAAAATAAATCTTTAAATAAATAAATCTGTAATTTGATGATATAATTTCCCCTCTTAAAATCCCTCAGTGACACAAGGCTTCTACACTATAAAATCCACACCTCTTACAGTAGCATAACATGACTGTAATGATCTCACTCTGCCAATGTTTCTAAATTTACCTCTCATGCTTTCTTAGCCCCTGTGCCACCCTGAAACAAATATGCGTTTCTTCAGTCATATTAGAAGATAATTTCCTTTATCCTTATTCAATTCTTGTTGCCTTTGCATTTGCTGCTGTTTACTTAGCTGAGGATGGCCTTCCTTATTGACTGTTCCCCTTATTGCTCGCCCATAGTCCCTTCTAATTCATCTATTAAGTCTCAATGCAAAAGCAGTTGCCTATGGAAAGCTTTCACTAATGTTCTCTGACAGAGTCAGGGATATTTTTATCCCGTTTCCATAATGATGCTATATGACATGCGTCATATTGGTAGAATAATGGGCCAACAAACATACACTGACATGACACAACTATAAACTTTGAAAGTTCTTGATACTTTGACAAATATAAAGAATTAAATGTATTTGCTAGAGAGATAATGAAAGTAACTATCTGCCATAAACAAAAGTTGAGAAACTTTTGAGAAGACCTCTGCTTTACGTATCAGTGTATAATGTCCTAGACATTCTTCATTCATAGTCATTCATTAAACAACTATATATTTGAGCACCTCCTAGCATAAGTTTTTATATAACTGTAAGAACATTGTGTTTATATTGTGGCTAATAGGTAAGGGGAATAAAATGAAATATAAGATTGTATTCTATCATTTGTGAATTTACAACTTTTTTTCTGAGGTTATTCTCAATTCTTAGTATGTGTCTGAGATGCTTTCCATCATTATGATGAGATGAGCTGAAATAGAAATGCCATCAAAGCCTCTTTTGCCCTGCACAGACACACACACACACACACACACACACACACACACACGGGCACATAGAAATATTGGATCAAATCAAATTAAAATTTATAAATTACTAGGTTCTACATAATGAATAAAAATATATAGATCTTAGAAATGAAGAAGAGAAATCAAAGCCAGAGTACTAAAGAGAAGGTTGAAACGTTAGCAGCCTGTTGAGATTGGTCTAGACAAAGGCCCATGGTCTAGGCACTAACATTTCAGGTTCCAACGACCATATACAATGAGGAGATCGGGAGTCACAGTTCTGAATATTGAGATAGTTATAAGTGGACTCCTACATAAACTCTGAGCCTTGATGTGTTCTTTATTCCCCGCTACTCAAAAAGTCAATCTACCAATGGTAATAAGGAATGGGAAGGCTTACAGTCTGTCAAAAGATTTGGGGCCTAAAAATAAGTTGCGGGAATAAAAAAAGGATTTCTTAGAGGAAAGAAAAACAAAAAAGAATGTGAGAGAGGAACTGTTTGAAAAGATAATCTCTAAAAAATTCTCCATAATTAAAGAAAGAGATACATTTTTAACTTGAGGATTCAAATAGAGTTCTGGGCAGATACAAACATCTAGCTTCAGCCTTGTGATTCCTTAAGCCATGAAAAATAGTAAGAAAGTCTTACAAGGAACAAAAAGAAAAGACAAATTCAGTATTTTAAGAGACAATATGACATGGAAAAATTACAACTAGAATTCACTGCATATCTAGCTCTCATTCAAGAGAGCTTGTGAAAAAAAAAAGAGAGAGAGAGAGAGCTTGTGAAACAACATTTCACACAAAGACTAACATTTCACCATTCCGAGAACCTTGTAAATGTCTGAGTAATTAATTAATTAATATTAATTTTTCAAATAAATTTAAAAGTTTTAAAATTTGTAATTAGCATTTTAAAATAAAATTTTCTTCATTTACAAGTTAGAATCAACAAAGAAAGAAAGACAATCCAGGTACTAAATGAAGAGATGACAAAAATCCCCAGAGGCCCCAAATGGAGAGAGGGAAACAGGAAAACAGATTAGGAAAAAGTCATCTAAAATGAGCTCCCCCTTCTTCCTTCTCCATGGAGGCTGAGGTGACTATGGCCCCATCCCACTCAGCCACCCTTAGCTTAAAATAAATTACAACAAACAACCTCAAAAGAGGGTCCTTACAAATGAACAGGGCAGTTGTGGCCTCAGGTAACCCCATATCAGGGTCTTTGCCCACTGTCCCTGCACCCTGCATCCTTTGCACCCCTGTGCCCCGCCGCATCAATGGGGGCTCTATGTCTAAGTGGTCACTCTCAGTGGAGCCAGGAACTCAAGTCTTATTTTGTCCATCTATGTCCCTCCTTCATCAAATGTCCCTGCATCCTTCCTCACCAAGGAACATGCAAAATATATTCAAATATTTGCAGAAACTGTGACTTACAATGAAAATGGGAGAAATGAGATTTAATCAGTATTTCTTTGATCCCTATATGCTTTTCTTTGGAAGGAGAGTATTTTAATTTTACTCTAAAGGAGAGTAAAATTGACTTAATTTTGACATATGGGTCTATGAATTTTAATACAGGCATAGACTTGTAACCACCACCACAATCAAGATACAGAATATTTCCATCATCCAAAAAACTCTCTGATCCATGTTTTTATGAGTGACCGTCCTCGACCACCCACAGAGTCTAGAAAACATGAATCTGCTCTCTATCAATGTGGTGGTTTACCCCTGCCCCCAGGTATGTCATGTTCTAGAAATTATACAGCACACAACCTTTTTACAGGCTTATTTTACTCAGCTCTGTTCAAGTTGCTTCATTTATCAGCTATTCATTCTTTTTACTGCTGAGTATTTTTCTATTGTCCACAGTTTGCTTTTCCATTCACCTATTGAAGAACACTGGGGTTGTTTCTAGTTTTTGACTATTCTAAATAAAGCTGCTGTATTTGTATACAAGCTATAGTGTGAATATCAGTTTTCCTTTATGTAGGGTAAATACCCAGAAGTTGAAGTTGTGTGTCATATGATAGTGTATGTTTAATTTTATAAGAAACTGCCAAATTATTCTCTACAAAATTTCCTGCCTCCACTAAAATTCTCAATGAGAATTTCAGTTGGAATTCTCAGTATTTTTAAATGTGAACCATTCTAATGGACAGTGATATGACATGATTGTTTTAATGTAGTTTCCTTAGATTTAATTCTTTATTCTCCAGTTTTTTATTTTCATTATATGAGAAGACAAATTCTCAAGGGGCTTATAATTTGTTGGTAAAGTCAGACATGAAAAAAATTATAATGCACCAAAGTAGAGAAGAATACTTAACAATATTTATTACTTATAATAAAGGAATCAGGAAAGTCCATACAGGTGAAGGTAGCATTAGAATTGACCTATGGGAGAGGATGGCCATTCCTAGTCCCTATAAATCATATCACAAGACACTTATGCAACTGCTTCCCTTGACAGGGAAATAAGCTCCTTGACTCAAAGACTGATAAATGACAGCCTGCCCTTAGTAGCCTCTTCTCTATAAAGTTATGTAACATGGGAAAGTAGATTTAATTTTTTACTATGTAACTGTCTACTGAATGTATCATATTTACGTGAGAAGGCAGTGCTCTATTGTTTGAAGGCCATATAATTTGGAATCATGCATTCACCTGTTTGAAACCCAACTTCTTTACTCATTTATTAAGGAACCTTTGACAAGTGTTATGGGTTAAATTGTGACCACTTAAAATTCGCATGTTAAAGTCTAACTCCCATAGCTCAGAATGTGGTTTTATTGAAGATAGGGTTTTTACAGAGGTAATTAAGTTAAAATGAAGTCATTAGCATAGGCCCTAACCTATTATTACTAGTGTCCTCCTAAGAAGAGGAAATTGGGAGACAGATGGAGATAGAGAAATACAATGTGAGGACACAGAGAGAAGATAATCATCTATAATCCAAGGAGCGAGAGGTCTAGAACAGTTTTGTACTGACAGTTGAAAGGAACCAACCCTGCCAACACCTTGATTTTTGACTTCTAGCCTCCAGGACTGAGACAAGAAATCTCTGTTCTTTAATTCACCCAGTTTGTGGTAAAATGTAAGAGCAGCTCTAGCAAACCAATACAGCAAGTTACTAATCTTTCCAAACTAGTAGTTTTCTTCTCATCTATTAAATAGGGAATAGTAACTTACTTCACTGTGTTGCCAGGAGTAATGAAATGAAAAATGTATGAGAAATTACTTTTGCAAAAAAAAAGGGTAGGAGTTTAGCCCACAGTAGACAATGGGTATGTAACACATGCCATCAGGGTCCTGTCCATGTCCCTGGAGAATACAGTGTGCTTTCCTGGACTTGTATCCTCCAATGTCTGTGTCTTTGCATGAGAGCGCTTTCTTCCACTGCCCACTGCCCTCCAAGTACAACCGTGGAAAGTCACATTGCCAAAATAGATCAGGTTTTAAGTGAAGAGGGGCTGGAAGCTTTTTCAGTCTATTCTACAGTTTCACATGTGTGATTTGTGTAGAGGAAATGCTCACTACAGCCTGCTCCAACACAAAAGAAAAAGGGAAATGTGAACACATATTCTCTACTTGCCAGATTGTTGCTCCATCTAATTGTGTCTTTAGAAAAGAGAAAAAGCTGGCACCTGGGTGGCTCAGCAGTTGAGTGTCTGCCTTCGGCTCAGGTTGTGATCCCAGGGTCCTGAGATCCAACCCACATCAGGCTCCCCATAGGGAGCCTGCTTCTTCCTCTGCCTATGTCTCTGCCTCTCTCTTTGTGTCTCTCATGAATAAATAAATAAAATTAAAAAAAAAAAAAAGACAGAGAGAGAGTGAAAAAGCCCAAACTAAGCAATGTGAACAAAGAGTAATATAATAGTTTTGACCTTCTGTTTGTCTTTTCACCAATTGTTTCAATTCTTAGAAATTCAGATTTTTTTTTTTGAGAATGTAATGAAAATAGCCTCTTCAGAATATAAAATCTTACAGGTATCCATTTTTGTTTTTAGTCAAAGAAGTATTGGCCAGACTTGCCAGATTTGCAGAACTGCCAAAGAGTAGAAAAAAGTTTTCAAATAAAGATGAAAGTTTAGAATGAAAAGCAGACGATTTGATCTTCCTCACTTCTTTCTTTCATTTGTTGTTTGAAAGCCCAAAGTAATCCTTTTTTTATAGTAGATTCTTGGTTTACAGATGACTTTCAGATGCTATTAAGAGTCAGAGGTTAAAAAGAAGTCTTAAATCATTAGACAACAAGCCTAGCTTTCCAAGATTGAACAAATGTACAAATGTTTACATGCTGTTCCAGGTCTGAATGATTACATAGCCTCTAGGCCCGTGGCTTGAAAAGGATCCTTTTCCCCCATGTTTTCCTCCTATATGTTAAATGTATTGTACTCATTCATGCTCTATTTTAAAATACTTCAAGGAGAGTAAATAAAAGTGAAAATCAGTGTGAACAATTTTTCCCCATCAAACTATTTGAGAATAAGTATGTTGATCACTTTTACTTTGTGTTTTATAAATGGAATTGTATTAGTATTTAATAATCATTTCTGGTGTGCAGGTTATTCTAAAATATAATTTATATAAAAAAAAATAAAATAAAATAAAATATAATTTATATAGAAAATATGTAGGTGAAAAGATCTATAAAAAAAGAAATTTTTTTCACATAAGTCTATGGATCCCTATAAAGAAAGAAAGGCATGCATTTTAACTTTTTGCGACTTTCAGTGTATCTACCATTAAATTTAAAATCGTTGAACTATTTCACTGTATGAGAACTTCCTTCTAATCTATTATTTGCTCTCCCACCTTCTCCCAGGTGTCACTCATGTATTGCCTTTTTTGAGGAGAACTTCCCTGACCATCATGATTGAGATTGGCTCCTCCTCCTCACTCCATCATTAGACAGTGCTAGTATTAATTACCTGAATAAAATACCCTTGTCCTTCCTACAAAGATTATTGTAGATAGATATTATACCAGGAAATAGCTATGATAATGAATCTGAAGCCATAATACTTAAAACCATTATTTTGAAAACATTTATTTAGGAAACCTAACACATATTGAGATATATTTCATGGATACTACAATAAATTATTGAAATCTATCATTGCAAGCCAAACACAGCAAAGAAAGAATTTGTGTCCTCTAACATAGAGACCCAACATTTATTAAATTAAACCCCACTGCTAAAACCCAGGGTTAGTTAAGTCTTTACAGGAAAACTAGAATCAAAATCAAATACTAAATAATAACAGGAAAAACTGCTAAACGTAATTTTTCCCAATTTTATATTGACTGAAATGTAAAAATGCAATTTATAAATTCCTCTACATACTTAGAGTAATTTTGAGAAACTCAACTAAAATGATATTAACAGATCTAAGGAAGACACTGGCATTCCATACACATTTCTCAATTAGGGATGTAATCTATTCCTAAACACATGGGTAAAAGTGAACCCTTATACTATGAGTCTTACATGCTTTTTGGATTTTTGTTTCAAATTAGAGATTGCCCCATTAACACCACTCAGAATTTTTTCTTCAGTATCTCAAGGGCTGAAGCAACTGTCTCATAATTGTTTTGTAATCATATCTCATATTTTGATTAATAACTTTGTCTATGAGTTTATTCAGCAAAATAACTGATATAAAGTGGAATGGACATAAAAGTAGCAAAAATTATTTTCGAGTTAGTCTTGTTTCCTCAGGGTAAAATCTACAATTGTCTTGCAATAGAAAAGTTTTTCTAGACTCAAAGGTCAGAGATCATCCCTTATTTAAGATTCAAAAGATAATAGTACTGGTCAACTGAAAAAAAATAGATGTATATTTTATGTTAAAACAAAAAATAAATGTGTGAGATATTTGAAAGCTTTTGGTTTTTAACATTTGCTAACTAGTTGAACTTTCTTTTTATGTGAGACAATGGTATAAGCACATAGTAAACAAACAAATAAACAAAAACGTAGTTGTATTCTGGTTGTGCTTTAAACCTAGAATTCAGTCCCCACCATCTGCCAGGCTAGAAATTAACAAGAATTACTCTTATCCTCATATTGAATTTTCCTAACTTAGTAAAATTATTTACATGACAGATTTGCACAGAAACACTCTCTTCTAAAGTTACAAAACAATTTTATAGACACACAGTCTATTAACTATGGATCATCAGCTATATCTAGCTTTGTGACATCATGCCAACATGAAATAGCAAACTTTTGTAAACTGAGTATGTTGGTAAAAATCTTAGCTTTTTGAGATGTCTTGATCAGAAAGAGTTTATTTAGTGTGTGAAATGAGCACAGACTATGAAGTCAGACCTTAGTTTGAATTTGGACTGTTACCTTCTAGCTACCTAACCTTGGCAAATGTGTGTCATTGAACCTCAGTTTCCACATCTTTAAAATGGAAATCATAATAGCAATACTGCAAATTAACTTATTTAAAAACTGAAATGTATTTAGTATAGGTCTAGGCATTCTTTTAGGATCCAATAATTAAGAGCTCTCATAATAGTAGAAAAAGATTTGGATCAGTGTTTCAATATAAGTAGCAGCATTACGTGCATCTGCTCTTCATCAGCAAATGACTCCACCTGTGGGGTTTCATGACATTCTTATTTAGAGCTTTTATAAGGTATGGCCCAGGTGTTCCTTTCACTCATAGAGACAGAGAATGTTTTCACTGACACAACAAATTCTGGGTTGGGCCTGTCTTAGACACGTCCTCTAAAATATAGAGCTTGCTACAAATTAATGCAAGGCAGGGAGACGTTGGCAGTTGACCAAATCTGCCACCACCATCACCAAAAACAAAACAAAACAAAACAAAACAAAACAAAAACAACTGAGCCCTTTCAGTTTCTCTTACTTTCTGGATTTTTCCTTCTCATTTTATCTAAACTCCTCTTTCTCTACCTATTTTCCAAGTTCTGCAGTTCCTATGCATTCCCACCACCCTTTCTCCTGTCTTCCCACAGTTTTCTCGTCTCTGCTCTCCACTCAGCTTCTCTCATGTTTCTTGGTTCAGTAATTCACACAGTTGGTTAAGCCTCTGACTCTTGATTTCAGCTCTGGTCATGATCTCAGGGTCATGGGATTGAGCCTCATATTGGGCTCCAAGCTGGGTGTGGAGCCTGTTTATCCCTCTCTCTCTCCTCCCCCTGCTTGGTCTCTCTCAGTCTCTAAAATAAGTAAATTAGATCTTCAAAAAAAAAAAAAAAAAAAAAAGGAAACTATTTTTAAATGTGAAATGGAAGTTTTCTATTATGAACCATGGAAATTATTGTTTGGCTGTTCTGTGAAGCAAAACACAACTAATTAGTCAATTATTTATATTAGAATTTTTAAACATATATAACTACACAATACTTTCATCCAGGTAGTCCCAGATTATATGTGAGAGTGATCTTTTAAGAAAATAGAAAATAAAATAAAGGTAGAAATATCCTTTTATAAGATTATAACACAGTTCTTCTTTTATAATTTAAAATGTGAGTTCTCATTTCTCATGTTTATCACAGGTGGCTGTGCAGCAGACTACCTTTGTTCCCTCTTTTCCTTATTGCTCTGTGTTATACCTGTCAGCTTCTAGGATGATTGAACATCTTAGCCTATTAGAGTCAGGGTGGATTTGGAAGTGTGAGATGGGATGAGTGATAAGAGGGCAAACATATGGGAAGGAAAAACAATTTCCTGGCATAATAAAATTTAAAGTAACCCACCAGCAAAGCCAGGCAGGTGTCTCCGAGGTTCTAAATAATGGCACTTTCCTAATAGCACATCAGATGTGAAACAACTCCTTATATTAACAGTGCAAGATTAATATGAACTGAAAATAAACATTAAGTTGTGTGAAGAATGCTATCGGTTTGTATGTGTTCATATCTTATATTTTATATTTTATTATGCATTATATATTATATAGTATACATTGTATTATATATTATATGTAATATATTTTTATATATTACTCTATAAGGCACTTTTGTTCTGATCATATAGTATGCTTTAATCATTACAGGAAGAAACTCTTGATGATCTTACTATAAGGTAGAAAAGTGATGTGAAGATGCATCTAAATCTAAAAATAAATTTATTTCAAGTTTTACTTGAACTACGGTGAAAACACAGGCAAATCGTCCAGTGATATATGCCTTTAGGGAAATCACTTAATTGGATAATTAAGGATTTACATCATCTTCAAGTGGGTATCATATTCAGCAATGACACTTGATTGTGATCTAATGTTTACGGGGAAAACCATAGAAACTTAGTTCCAAAGGGACCAGTAAAAGGGCTTCTATTTTTGGAGATGAATAAAAATGGGAGAATCAGCACTCATGTAAAGTCATCATAGAGATGGACTTGTGATATATAGAAGTGAGGACTGGGCTCAGAGGTATTTAGATTCTCTTAAAATAAGTTAAAAAAATAAGATTCATTCTAAGTTCAACTCAAAAAGGTGTTTTGGACCACTAACATGATTTAGTTTCATGCCTTCATTTTTCTTCTAAGTTCACTGAATTGTAACTTACATAAATGAAGTCCACCCATGTTAAATGCACAGTTTGATGAGTTTTGTTCATCTTGTATCATTGGGTAACCACCACCACAATCAAAATATAGATCATCTTTCAAAAAGTTCCTTAAGTTGCTTTACATTGCTTTCCTTTTATAAGCAGAGCAAACTGAAATGTTAGAAATTAACTGTCTGACCCTGGGTTTCAAAACAAACTTGTGGCACAGTCTGTCTTAACATTTAGCTAAATTCAATTCATTTAAGGTGTCATTGAGGGTGTGCTATGCTCCAGTTACCAAGGATAAAGTAAAAGACAGAGAAAGAGAGAAAGCAAGAGAGTGGGAGAGAGATGCCTTTCCTACCCTCGAGGAGAAGCAGACAAGCAAGGGCATTCGACAACTGGTTAAAATATAATACAAAGGAAATGTCAGAACAGGGAATGCAAATGGGCACAGAAAAGAGGCACATGACATCCTGAAGAAGAGGAGGAAGCCAGAAGAGTCTTCAGCCATAATGTGATAATTGAGTTTAGATTTGATCCTCAAATTAGTGAGGAAGTACTTTAGGGAGGATTTTGTTCATTCATGTATTTATTCATTCTTTCAAGTAATATTTATTTCAGTCTCCATATGTATCAAACACTATGATAGGATCTGAGGATTCAAGGGTGAACCAGTAAGGGCACAGCTTCTTATGATTAGGAAAGAGTGAAGGGGTAGGGATTGGTGGATTTAAAAATCCCAATATGTGTACTGATAAAAAGCACAAGAAAATACTAAAACATTAAATAAGAAAGAGCATGGTTTGATGACGCAGTAAGACTTCCTCAAAGAAGGAACACTTAAGTTGTGATCTAAATAATAAGCAAGAAAAATAAATAAATAAATAATAAGTGAGATTCAGTAGAGAAAAAAAGGAGGGAAGAAATATTCCACGTGGAAGGAAAGCGTGAAGGGAATGTGTAGCTGAAAAAAAAGCCAGTGTGAAATGCAGTGATCAAGAGGAGAACAAGACTGGAAAAAGAAAGACTGGGCTTTTCACTTTCACTCATCTAAGTTCCTGTTTAGTGCTTCTCACACTTCAGCATCAATTCTGATTCAATAAGTCTGTGATAGGGCCCTAGATTATACATTTCTAATAAGGTCCCTGGTAATGAAGATGTGCAATGCTGCCCCTCCTTATACAACACTTTTTACAGTAGTCCTGCTTAAAGCCATCTTAAACATTTGCCAATGACAGCTATTAAAATAATTAAATATGATCATATTGTGGTTTTAAAAGATCACTCTGTCAACTATAAGAAACAAACTGAGGGTTGCTACAGGGGAGAAAAGGGGGATGGGGTAACTGGGTGATGGGCATGAAGGAGAGCACTTGATGGAATGAGTGCTGGGTGTTATATGCAATTGATGAATCACTAAATTCTACCTCTGAAGCTCAAACTACACTATATGTTCACTAAATTGTAAATAAAAAATTTTAAAAATATAAAAGATTACTCTGACTACAGTATGAAAATTTTCTTTTAAAGCAGACAGAAATCAAGTGCTTAAAATATAAAATAATATCCCTTTTGTGGAACCAAATAAAGAAATTTATGTAAATAAGAATGCCAACAACATAGAATATTGGGGATCCTTAGATCTTCCATGATGTACAGGAGAATTTTTATCTTTACAAAAGTGATCATAACAGTTTGGATTTTATAAAAGAGACCAAGTAGATGGTGAATTATTTCTAGAAAAACAATTTTGGATGAGCAACCATGATTTTAATTATGTGCAAATATGTATATATGGACCATTTTAAAATTAAGGGCCTCTGATTTATCTGTATTGACTAAAAATTGTTAAGAGAAAGCAATTGATTGTGATTATTGCCAAGATTGCTCATATTTTCTGATACAAAGAATGGTTAATACTGTTAACATGTAAAGAGCTTTAACAGATGAATAAGAATACAAAGATGAAGTGCTTCCTTCAGCTGCACATATACTAAAATTGGTACAATACAGAGATGTTTAGTATGGCCCCGGTGTGAGGATGACATACAAATTTGTCAAATTCATTAAGCATTCCATATTTTTTAGAAAGTTAAAAAAATACAAAGATGAAAAGCTTGGGATGTGAGTGCAAAGAATTTGAATGGATTACAGGAAAATTAAGGCAAATACCTATTAAGTTCATGAATAGATATCTGATATAATTAATAATAAAATAGATATTGAAGTAGTTATTTCATTCAATGTAATCAAACTTGTGAAGATTAAAATTATTGATAGTAGCTAGTGTTGTAAATAGTGTGATGAAATAAATATTTTAAATAGTTCCTGGTATTCTGCAGTATCTTTTGAAAGGGTGATTTGAGAATATCTACGAAAATTGTTAATTGCTTAATCTAGCAATTCTAATTCTAGGAAATCATTTTACAGCACCGTCACTACAGTACACAAAATTTATCCTGTAGTACGTTAGTAGACTTTATTTATAACAATAAAAAATTAAATATAAAAGTCTGTCAATAGGAAATTGGTAAATAAACATGGGATAACTATTCAATACTGTGCAGCTTAAAAATGATAGAAATTATATATACTGATATGAAATAGTAATAATATCTAACACTATTGAGCACATATAGTATGTTAGAAAGTTTCCAACTATCCTAGGATAGTTATCATTATCATTCCACTTTAATATTGTGTAAACTGAGGCACAGGTTGAGTAACTTAACCAAAATTTACAAGGCAGAAACTTTATCTTAGCCTAAATTAACCAGAACATGGTAAAGTTCTGTTATATATACCTACATACCTCTATATGAATATACATACCTATCCATACATATAAGCTACTAATTTTGTTTAAAATGTGCAAGGAGGGAATCCCTGGGTGGCTTAGTGGTTTAGCGCCACCTTCAGCCCAGGGTGTGATCCTGGAGTCCCAGGATTGAGTCCCACATTGGGCTCCCTGCAGGGAGCTTGTTTCTCCTTCTGCCTGTGTCTCTGCCTCTCTCTTTCTCTCTGTGTCTCTCATGAATAAATAAATAATTCTTTAAAAATAATGTGTAAGGACATATATTTTTATGTGTATCTAAATCTCTGAAAGGATAAATAGTAAATATATATAATATTCATCCCAGGAAAATGGGATCATTGGTTATAGGACTCTCATTTCTTATTTTCTGTACCTCTGTAATTTATCTTGTGCATTATTTCAGTTTTTAAAAATGCAAAACTAGACAAAAAGTGAAAGAAGTTTTTGTTTATCTAATAAAGTTATATATCAAATGTAGTTTGGAAAATCTCTTATAAGAAGTAACATTTTAAACAAATAGAAGTTTTTAAAAATGTGCATCCTTGTAGGTCTTGTAAAAGAATCAGGACATGGCTGATCTATTTTGGTTGCCACATGGTATGTTTTGACTGCAGCTGCTGAACTGCATTTACAGTAGTCTGCACTGATTTTTTTTTAAGAATTTTATTTATTAGAGAGAGAGTGTACAAATGTGCACCCTTAACAGATTGAGCCACCCAGGTGCCCCTGCATTAATTGGTAAGACGTCAAGACAAACTAAAGGGAGAGCCATTCTGTCCATGTGGACATGGCCACATTACCTCATATCATGACAACAAGAGGGAATTTCTATTGCTTGCTGCCCAATTTATTACAACTAATTTTCTAATTTACAAATAACATGAATTTAAGATTATGTATGTACAAAATAGACCACTGCAGAACAAATGGGATTATAAAACTTAGAAAACAGTCACTGAGTTTTGATTTACAGTCTTTATATAGCTATTTTTCTTTAAAGCCATCTCTATGAGTTCTCTGCATGGAAAAACCTACAAATATTTATAAAATATATATCATATATTTTATCTATATTAAATAATTTGATTCTTTACAACAAAATTGTACGGAGGTAATTATTCCCCATAAACTCTCTGTCCCAATTTACCACCTTATGAGGAATGTTTGTTCAGAGATTAAATCACCTCTCCAAGTTCACATTCAATAAGAAACATTGGTGGTGTTTATACAAAGGTCTATTTCATTACCCACTAAAGCTTTATAATATATATTTCTCTATTGACTTATTATTATTCTCATTTTTATCTGATTCAATTTAATTTGCTTTATATAAAATATGGCTTCTAGTTCAAAAATATACTAAAGCACTTTCTCTTCATAATTTAGTGGGCTAATTCATGTGAAAGTTGCAAATTAATAGTACTTAAGGGCTAAATTAACTTTTTTGGATAGTTTTTTTGTATGAAATATTTTAGTGTCTGGTTTTTAATGTTACCATTAAAATCAATATTTCTCTTGTCATAATTTCCCATTACAATCATATAAGATAATTGTATACATTTAGTGCTAATGGGTTATCTTATTTTGCTGCAGCTGTACAGTCTGAAATCCCCTAACATGAGTAATATTTAGTTCTACTTTAAAATGTGACTTTTAAATAAAAATGCATAGATATTTTGGTTTTGCATTTTAAATATAAATACAAAATTCCTTTTAGGAACAAACTATTTATTTATAATGTTTCACGGTATACAAGTTAGTGTACAAATTTAAATTTGAGTGTACTATTTATAATTAAATGTTTTTCTATTAGAAGTTACTTTTAAAATTGTATCTTCAATTTTCATATTTAAATACATATTCTAGTTAGTGAATTGATTCCTATAATCCTACTGCTTTTAAAGTATCAAATAAATTATTCATTTTTATATTTTGTTTCCTAGATTAAATTATAAACATACTCTGGATGATGAAAAGATTTTTATTTGGTTAATATGCTCCTTGAGCTCAGTGTAGCCTTTTAGTATTAGTGGAGACTATGTCTGTTTGCATAAACAGCATCTCTGAGGAGTGAAGTTCTTTGTTCTGGCTGAGAGTAGGTCTGCTTACGGGCAAAGCCAGTACCTTCTTGCCCTATTATTGACCTCGACTTTGACCTGGCTGGACCACCCTCACAGAATGGAGAGTAATAAAGTCCTCTGGCTGACTCAAGCCTGAGTTTAAGCTAAGCAGATATAATCAATCACCTAAAATTAAGTGATGTGGTTTTGTGATGTGGACATTTACTGGGGACTGAGCTGAGATCACCAAACACCATTCATTTAAGTCTTCAGGGCTGTCTCAGAGTAGGATCAAGCATATTTTAACTAGTACTTCAGGAACTATTTACCAGTTTCAGAGTGCAGAAATATGATCTCCCAGCAAGGAAGAAAGAAGGAAAGAAGAGAAGACAGGGAGGGAGGGAATGAGGGAAGGTGGGCGGGCAGAAGAAAGGAAGGAAGGAAGGAAAGAGAGAAAGGAAAAGAGAGAATGAGAATTTCCAGTAACAAGGATAGACTTATTATAAAAAAGAGTTAAACAAAAGAAACAAAAACTCCTTCAGGAAATATTACCTTTCTTAATTTGTCTCAAACATTGACTGGATCAAGCTCATTATACACTCACATTTCTCAATTGATAAGCAGCATATCTTCTCTAGATAAAATACTTTGTTTTGTAAAAATCAATTTTGGAATAATAGATAATAATCATGCTGTCTTTAGATCCACTTTTAGGATGTTATTTCAAAATCTTGCCTCTTATTCTCCCTCCCCCATCTTTCTGAAGATCAAGATTCTCTTGGACTGTTTTAAATGACCCTGTCTCCTAAATTCCATTCCCACTCTGACCTTTCCCTTTTTAGCTTTACCCCTGGAATCTACCTACACATTTTTTTAACAGAAAGAAAGAGAAAGAAAGAAGAAGAAAGAAAGAAAGAAAGAAAGAAAGAAAGAAAGAAAGAAAGAAAGAAAGAAAAAGAAAGAGAGAGAGAGAGAGAGGGAGGGAGGGAGGGAGGGAGGAAGGAAGGAAGGAAGGAAGGAAGGAAGGAAGGAAGGAAGGAAGGAAGGGAGGAAGGAAGGAAGGGAGGGAGGAGGGAAGGGAGGGAGGGAGGAATGCAGTCAGACAGCTAGGCAAAACTTCTTTAACCAGGCAAAGCAAAGCTGCATGAAGCACTGCAAACCACCCAGCAAGGATCACAGTTGTTTTGTGAATAGTGAGGTTTGGAACATCCTATCATATGGTTGTCCCTGATAAATGTATAGTGTAGCTTAGAGAATAAAACTCAAACAATATTAACCTGTTTCTGACTAAAGTTCCACATGCTTCACTAGCCAATGATTTAGCTGGAGACCATGTGTTAAGATATTTTAGAACCTAATGAGTATACATGTTATTGGGATTGAATGTCCTTTTGTCTAAATGAGATGGTGAGTGCCTTTAGAGATTGTATCTTAGATGTTTTATAAAACTTCCCACAAAACCTATAGTATAGTATATTCTATGGTAGTCACTTGATGACTACATCAACTCATCTGAGGCTTATTCTTTTTGGACTATTACTCTCAATAGACAGCTTTAATCTTAAAAAAAAAAGATTTTCCTTTATTCATTCATGAAAGACACATAGAGAAAGAGGCAGACACATAGGCAGAGGGAGAAGTAGGCTCTATGCAGGAAACCCGATACAGGACTGGATCCCAGCACTCCGGGATCATGCCCTGAGCCAAAGGCATATGCCTAACTGCTGAGTGTCCCAGGACGGCTTTAATCTTAAATAAAGTCTAGATTCATATCTTTTTTTTTTTAATTTTTTATTTATTTATGATAGTCATACAGAGAGAAAGAGAGAGAGGCAGAGACACAGGCAGAGGGAGAAGCAGGCTTCCTGCACCGGGAGCCTGACGTGGGATTTGATCCCGGGTCCCCAGGATCGCGCCCTGGGCCAAAGGCAGGCGCCAAACCGCTGTGCCACCCAGGGATCCCCATATCTACACTATTAGGGAGCACTTGTAAAGCTACATTACATGGTGGATTTTTAAATTAAATATTCTACTATCTTAAGAGGATAATTTCTGGGTGCCAGTGATAGAAAATCATGATAAATTTCTCTAGGTAACACCTTTAAAAGGTGTATACTAGATAACACAAACCCTAATTCAGTAAAATCAGAAATTCAAAGCAGCAGAAGTAGTTGGCTCTTGGTTTCAAATTAATCAGAATTTTTAATCAAACCTTGTGAGATTGCTTCATGAAAAATATATTACTTCTCTGAGAAGACTTCCACCATATTGCTCCAGCTGGTGGACTTAGAGTGCTTTACTCTGGAGCCCGAGCAAAACCATCTCAGTTACCTGTTCATGTAGTTTCTGAAATAAATATGGCTATAAACAATCTCTCCAAAATCCTGAAACTTGACTTTGCATGTCACTCTGAAGTATCAATTGGGATATACCATTTGGTTCTGCTCCCACTGGAAGTGTAACTCTTTGCCTGAGTGATCCTTTCCTTCCACGTTTCTAATTCCCTTTCCACACTGTCCCTCCCCAAGGGAAGTTAGGTTCTAGGCTAAATAAATAAGAATTTCATTCATTCATATAGAGATTGTGGATTGGCTTATACTTTTTAGAGTTCCCATAATTAAATCAAGGAGGTTATCCATATGATTAGAGTATTTAAAGGAGGATTTTTTGGCAAATGGACTTTTTCCAGATCTCTGTTGGACCTATTCTAGATCCAAGTCTTCCTCTCTTCCCTAATATAGAATGAACAATTCTTTTAAATGAGACTACTGAAAACATATTAACTAATTGTGGTAGAGATCATTTTATTTCAGATTTGGCATGTTGGAAGAAAAAATATTTCCAATTATTTATTGATTTAGCCTTTCCATTCATCACTAAATCCATTTTATATGCTTTATTATGCATTTAGCCTTATTTTTATTTATTTTAAAATAATATTTGGACTTTAGAGTGTATTTCATGATATAATTTAGTAAACTCAAAATGTTGAACAAAATCAGAAGATCCTAATTAACTGTATGACTTTGACATGTCACATGAACTCTGAGCTTCAAGTAATCTCTTTTAAAAAATATTTTAGGGGTAAAACTAAATCTAAAAAATCCTTTCAAAGCTTCTCATTTCCCTGGTCAAGATAAGATTCATAAAATGGAACTATGGTGGTGAAACACGAAGGATAGGCTTTAGTAATTTCAATTTTGTTTTGGCTGCTTTATCATGTCCTAATGTTAATTTCCCTCTGATTTATAGGAATTAGGCTGAGCAAAACTTTGAAAAATATACAAATCCTTCCTGTAAATGGGACATTTGTACTGATGAAATAAATATACCTGCATATTAAATGTGATGATTTTTCTTCCACACAGCTATCAAGCCCATTTTTTTCTCGATTGGTTTTTTTCTCTTTAATGTTTAAGTAGATCATGTTGCTTTCAGGAGGATACACAGCTAAGTCAGTGTCATTTCTGGAAAATGGTGTAATATTAACTTTACTTATGCAATTGGAAATAATTTTTATTAAAGTCACTCAACAGTTTCATTTATACACACACATACACATAATGCATGTGCCTATCTTCATGATCTGGAAGTTACTGGAATGCAATTAAGGGATAAATTTTCTCCTTTCTAAATATTAATACAAGAATACTATTTAATTTAGTCTAGACTAAGGCAGCAGCTATTAAAGGAATTGAGATATTTTCTAATTGTCTTAATAAATAAAATCATCAAAACATGCTTAGCACTTAATATTAAGTTGGTAAACATTATTAAAAGAAGTGTGGATTTCCTCTATTCGACCTTCTTACTCCAGTTTTCAACAAAGTAATTCTCAGAATGGCACTTTAGTTTTTGTATTATTGATACTCTTTTCAAAAAAGGCCTTTCAGAAACAAAAATTAAAACAAATAAGGTGTGCTCATGAAAGTTAAGAAATGTCTTCATGCATTTGCACATGCATTCACTATTTACTGAATACCTACTAAGTGCCAGGCAATGGGCAAGATACTGAGAACACAGCAGGTGACTAAACATCTGGTGTCAGATCTCATCAAATTTACATTTAAGGAAGGGGAGGAAACATACACAACTCTGTGAATAGGACCTTTGATAGTTGAAGATAAAAATATGCTATTATCAGAATGAAATCATTCATCAGGAATTACTGGCAATTTACCCACAAATCAGGCAAATGCTGGAGAGATCGCCTTAATATTTGCTCAAAAATGCCTTGATATTTACTTTTCAACCTGTAGTCTGCTAATTTATTTTATTTTCTGTTTTAAGATTTTATTTATTTATTTGAGAGGGAGAGAGAGAGCACGAGAAGAGGGGAGAGAAGAGGGACAGGACAAGCAGAAGGAGAAGGACAAGCAGACTCCATGCTGAGCCTAAGGCCTGAAATGGAGCTCCATTCCATGCCCCTGAGATCATGACATGAGCCCAAACCAAGAGCTGGTTGCTCAACCTCCTGAACCACCCAGGCACCCCTAGAGGCTGCTAATTTTAAACTCAAATTTTAATCTTCTTATGACAAGTGGACAGATGGATGGACAATCATCTCACTGGCTTATCAATGCTTCATGTGCAGATTATTAATCCCTCTTAATCCCATAATTCTTGGAATAACTCTTTTCTAGGGATGGTGAAAAAAAGTCCCTAAGTAGTTTTATAGGGAAATAAATGAATGTACTGAATTTTGAGAAAAGCCCACAGTTAAATCTGGTTCTGAAATAATTGTATTTATCACCTCCTTTGAAATAGAGATAAGACTCCTATACTTCTCGAATTG
Organism: Canis lupus baileyi; assembly: GCF_048164855.1. Classification (NCBI taxonomy): domain Eukaryota; kingdom Metazoa; phylum Chordata; class Mammalia; order Carnivora; family Canidae; genus Canis; species Canis lupus. The sequence continues at coordinate 63,987,199 of NC_132841.1, forward strand.
ATTTGCAAATTAATTCATTAAAGTCCTTAAAGTGTCCTTAAAATTAAAATTATCATATTGATCTAGTGACAGCATTATTATAAACTAAAACCCGCCACTTTCATTAGCCTTTATGAATTTGAAATGAAACACCATTTCACTATTGAAATACAACATTTTCACTTTTAACTTGTGCTGTTTTGCCACAACTATACATTGTTACATTATTAATTACAGGAACAGACTGCTTATAGGAGTTTAAGATACACAATATAGGGGCATCTGGGTGGCTCAGTTGGTTGAGCATCTGACTCTTGATTTAGACTTAGGTCATGGTTTCTGGGTCCTGGGATCAAACCCAGTGTCTGGCTCCCCTCTCAGCAAGGAATCTGCTTGTCTCCCCCTCTCTCAGCCCCTCCTCCTGTTCAGCTCTCTCTCTCTTTCATAAATAAACCTTTTTAAAAAGATACACAATATAATATGCTTTAAAAAGCATGAAGGCTAATTACCTTTGTACCTTATAAGAGCTTTGTCAAGTTTCAGAAGCACTGGAAATGCTTTATGATTGATTAATAAAAGTAACTAAACCTCGTGTTCCCATACACTTTTATTGATGATCCAATGACAGCAGGCAGAAATGAAGAATAATTTGTACATTCAACAGTTGGGAAGGTTTTCCTTTACACTTTGTATAGCCAGATAAGTCACTTTCAGTAGTCTGATTCTTGAAAGTTGTAAAACTTTGTTGACCACTTTAATGTGTGCTTTTGATATGAAAATAAGTGAGTGTGTATATGCATAAAATAAATGTATAATAAATATATATTAATATTTCATCTATCCTTTTATAGCCTCAGACTTCAGTAGGATAGTCAGTTGGATTTCGGAAGGTCATGGTCATACTACAACTCCCATACAAAATTACCTAGTACAGAGGTTTATTGACTTGCAAAATATGCAGAATTGTAAAATGAGTGAACTTATTCATGAGTACACATATTGTTTTTCTACTTTTTTTGCTTATTATGTACAGATGCCTCTTTCCTCTGTATAGTTCATGGGCATGTAATGTGTGTAACAAATAGTTACATATATTGTTTTCCTCACCCCTCCAAAATTTACCTACCCTTTTTCCCATTCTTCAAGGTTCTACTATCTGCCTTATAAGACTGTCCTTATTAAATTACCCAGTGTAAAAGCCAGGATGATACTGCATGAGAGTGTTCTTATTGTTTCTAGCTCTTGTGTTTGTATTGTTTAGAATAGGAAACAATGTAGAATATATCCTAAAATAAAGGAATGACTCAAGTACTGAAGAGTATAAGCAAGTCAGGAAAAGATTTTTAGGAATTTGAAAATCTAAAATAAATATTGCAATTTAAAATAAAAGCTTATAATATTTCTTTTTTTTAAGATTTCATTTATTTATTCACCAGAGACACAGAGAGGGAGAGGCAGAGACACAGGCAGAGGAAGAAGCAGGCTCCATGCAGGGAGCCCCACGTGGGACTCGATGCCGGGTCTCCAGGATGACACCCTGGGCTGACGGCGGCGCTAAAGCACTGAGCCACCCCAGATGCCCAAGGCTTATAATATTTCTGACAAAAAGAGGAAAAATGTAAGAGAGCAGATGGGTTAATTCTTTCTAGTGCTCTGTCCTTTCAGAAGTGATAGAGTCACATGTAACGATGTTTTCACTGGTGGGAAAAGAGAAAATAATAAACTAAAATACTGAACTTAAGCTGTTAGAAAAAGAACAAGGGAATTATAAAGAAAAAAGACATGTCTAAAAAAACATGGAGCAGATATAGGGAGAACTTAGTGTAATAAATGAATATAAACCTAAACCAATAAATATGTAGTATGATAGGCATGTAACAGATAAAAGTTCTGCAGATACAAATTTACACAAATTTATAGAGATAGAGAAACCTGTAATTAACTTAAATTTTAAAATAAATTAGATATGAGAGAAAAATGTAATATTTATAACACATTGATCATTATTAGAAAATTCTCCACAATTTTGAAAGTTACATGCTGATAAGTTTTAAAAATTCAATAATTGTATAAAAATAAATGTATTCCATTGTTGCCATAGAAGTAGAAAAGCTGGAAAAATGCATCTGCAATTATTTCTAAATGGGGTCACTTGTGAAGTTAAAAAAATAGGTAATTGCAATGCTTAAAATTTTTCCAGCCAGTAGGAAATAAAACTAACTCTGATTCATTTAACTGAGCATATATTGCCTTAAGCATACAAAAGCTCTAAGATAGCTATACACATATCTAGTCTATATCTATATATGTATGTACATATGCTAATGTATATATGTATATATATATGTGTTCTCTAAATTATGATATAGAAAAATAATAATTAAAATACTTCTAAGGGTATCTGAATGCTTAAAAAAATTATTTGCCAAGATTCAGAAAACCAATTCTAGATTTTTTTTTAAGATTTTATTTATTTATTCATGAGAGACACAGAGAGAGAGGCAGAGACATAGGCAGAGGGAGAAGCAGGCTCCATGCAGGGAGTCTGACATGGGACTCGATCCTGGGTCTCCAGGATCACGGCCCAGGCTGAAGGTGGTGTTAAACTGCTGAGCCACTAGGGCTGCCCCAATTCTAGATTTTTAAGGATGGTTTGCTACCTGGAAATATGGTAATCCAAAAAAAAAAAAATATGTGAGATACTATGTTATCATCTTATAAGATTTCTAAAGGACCATTAATATTAAATCCAATTATTCCTATTTTTTTTTGATGGAAAGTATTTCAAATTTATTTACTTTCAACATTTTATTTAATAGTAAGCCTTGAGTATAGGTTTATTAGCTATGACCCATGACTGAATGTCATGACATCTACAAACTGGCTGTTCAAAATAAAAACCAAAGACCGAATTCTTTTTTTCTTAATACATTACTTGTTTGGTTAAAAAATTACCTTTTAAAAACAATTCATGTCACATTATACAAATAAAGTTTTACTGTTTCCTTTCAGAGAAATATAAGATGGCATTAGACTCATTGTATATAGCCAGGAAACATGCAACCACTGTCTTTGTTTTGATATTTAGAATGCTTTTCTTGTAAGATTCAAAGAAAGCATACCTTACCAATAATTATCAACTTCTAGTATTTATTTATTTAATTTTTAAGTTTTAATTGAATTTATTTATTTATTTATTTATTTATTTATTTATTTATTTATATTGAAATTCAATTAGCCAACATACAGTATAGTTTCAGGTATAGTTTTTTAATTCATTAGTTGTGTATGCTCATCACATCATATGCCCTCCCTCTGTCCATCACCCAGTTACCCCATCTCCTTACCCACCTCTGCTCCAGTAACCTTCAGTTTGTTTCCCAGAATTAAGAGTCTCTCATGGTTTGTCACCCTCTCTCATTTTTTTTCCCATTGTTTCTCATCTTTCCCTATGGTCCTCTGCACTATTTCTTATATTTCACATATGAGTGAGTCACCAAACTTAAGTTGGAAAATGTCAAAGAAAAGATAAGATTGTCCTTAAATTGCATTACTACACACAAATGAACCAAAATCTCAGTGATGCTTATAAGGCAAATAACATTTGGAAATTCTGAAGAAAGAATGATTTAGCTGTGTCCATGACAAAATGTGGATTATTTATGTGGAAGAGAAGACTTTACTAATAGAGACTGAAATGGGATTTATTCCATTATAAGGCTCTTGTCCTAGAGTTTTGTTGCAAGGTGGCTTATTCAGTAATTTAGCAAAAGCAGAGTTTCATGATTGAAAAACCATTCCAGGTTCCCTTGAAACAATTTCTCTGGTTTGCTACTTAAAACAAGGTGAGTTCTATCAGTTATCTAACAGTATATAAAAAATCATCCATAATTTTGTGACTTGAATTTTCTAACATTTGTTGCTTGTGGATGTATAAGACAACTAGGTGGTTGTACTGATCTGGGCTGAACTAAGCTCATCTCAGCTGGGCTTTTTCATGTGTCTATTGCCTAGTGGCAGCTCAGTTAGTACTTGGATAGTCCAAGATGGCCTTACTTACTTATACATATCTGGAAGCAGTCCAGCTGCTGGCTGGGGTGATGGGGTAACTGAGCCACAGATCTCTCATGATCCAGCAGGCTAGCCAGGACTCATGCACATAGCTGTAACAGGATTTGAAGAGCAAAAGCAAAGGTCCTAATGGACAAATGCTTTTCAAACCTCTGATTGCTTAGCTAATCTCTTTGGCCAAAACAAATCTCATGGCTAATCCTGATTCAGGGAATGCAAAAATAGATTTTGTTTCTTTCTGGAAGTGGGAAGAATTATGGATATTTTAATAATCAGCAATAATACCAAAGAAATACCTCTGCCAAATGGCACCATCTACTTCTAGCATTTCCAACATTCTTTCATATTTCAAAGTAGAAAGGTTATGGAGTAATTGATTGCAATTCCAATTCTAATCAGCAATGGCTATTCCTCTGTTTGGCCAGCTCATCATTCATTTTCTTTGGTTGTATATATGCTAGGTTAACCAAATAAGAATTTCAATTTTTGCAATTATTTTATATCAACAGCAGATTATTTTCTTCACAAAAATAAGCATAAAATTACTTTAATTAAATGTGAGACTTTTTTCAGAACAAAGAAGTCATTCTTCAATAGGGAGAAATTATTTAGATTGGCTTACTTGGAGGATATTTTTGACTATACAGGAGAGACACATTTCAAGACCTTATAATTAACATTATAGACATTACTAATAAACTACAAGTTATTTTGGAAAAGCTTCTTCTCTTGAACTTTCTATGCAGAATAAAGTATTTCTGATATAGTAAAACATTATCAATTTATTGGCAAACAGTGTCATATAAGTAGAAACACTACAAAATTTTGAAGTTTACTTCTGCTCAATCTTGAGTCATGAATTTGAATTCTATTTCCTGTGACATGTCAGTGTGGTGGAACTTATAGATGGTTTTTGTAACCCATTTGAGGCAAAGGAAATATTTAACTCAAAGACTCTTGGAGAAATACAATTGGGTGAAACCCAGGCATTCTTCATTTTGTGGATTCTATATCCCTTCCTTATTGATATTGCCCCATCCCTAACAGGCTAGAATCCAGTGATCTGCCTTCTGAAGCAAGGGATA